>NW_023416310.1:79943247-81219080 GCF_014176215.1 Rousettus aegyptiacus
AAATAGCTGCATAGTCTCTAGGACACTTTATGTTTCCAGACTTTCATAGGATTATGGTTATTGTTATTAATGCTGCCATTACTACCCTTGCAATGCCATTACTACATTAAGGCATTGATTTACTTGGCTGTAATCACCACGCGCACTCATGAAGCAGCGCATGGCAAGGATACAAGGGGCTCCTTGCGAAGATACTGGTTCCCGGGCTCGTTGCGAAGACAGAGGTTCCACACACCGCAGCATGCAAGCTGGCGCTGAGACTTATTTTTGCTTCTATTTTAGGTTATTTTGTATCAACTAAGTACCCAAAGTGGTACTAATATTTGACCTCCGTTTCTGTGCTCAGAATTTTATTACAGTGAAGAGAATTTAATTCGATTGAGCATGCATTTACTGGATGCTGCTTACGGACCCGGCCCACTTCTCAGGCAACACTCGTGGTCCCTGGGGACATCTGGGCATCTACAACCAAGCTGTCCTGGTTCACAGTTCAGCTCTGCTTGATGGCTGAGACGTTACTTTGTTTATGCTCCAATATCTTCATTCATTAAATTGGACCACTATTCCTGATTTCATGGAGTTTCTATTGAGATATTGAAAATATAACTGTTAATACTATATGTGTCACATAAGTAACACTTCATAAATTAGAACTATTATTAAAACAACATATCTTTAGAAAAATGCCATAAAATATGATTACCAGACAAGTCTGAAGAACTATAGAAAGCAACTATATGTTTGTGTGTGCATATCAGGATGGCGAGTGCCTTCTCTTGTACAATTATGCTTTCTTTTTCCAGACAACTTAATTTTCACAATTTCTTTGTATACTAAGATAATTTTGTCATGTGTAAATGAATATAACACGCAGTCTTCGATGATGGAGACTTAATTGCTATTAGATTGCAGAAATCTTGTATATTGGGTTAACTTTGGTTAAATTCATGGTCTACTTTGTAAATGTTGCATGTATATTAGAAAAAAAATTCTTTAAATTTTGGATATAGATTTCTGTCTCTCTCTGCCCCATACACAGACACACACAAACTCACGTACATATACATATTATAGTGCAAATCTTAAAACATTCATTTATCTACTCTTACACTGATATGTATCTATAAAATCAATATTTAAATAGTACTGTATAGGCCTTCAATATTTCTCTACTTCTTTTTCTTTTTATCTCTTTGGCCTATTAGTTTCTGTGATTAGTGTGTTAAAATCTTGAAGTGGAATGGTAGGTTTATCTATATATTTCCCCAGTCCTGATGATTAAAGCTTTAGATATTTTGAGGCAATATTGCTGGGTGGATATAAGTTTATGTTGATTACAGCATTTTATTATTTTAGTCATTTAACCAGAATATCATATCCTTCTTTGAACTCTTGAGTTGTCTTAAGTCACATTTTGTCATAGTAGATCGTTACTACTGTTTTCTCTAGGCATGTACTTATTTACTATGTTTGTTTACCTTCCTATATGTTTTTATTTTAAATAGGTCTTTGTAGGCAACACCTTGTTAGATTTTGTTCTTATTTATTTATTTCCACCTACTTTGAGAGACAAGTCCTCTAATTAAGATCTTTAAGCTATTTATAAGAACGGAATTTCTGCTGATTGAAAATTAATCTCTTTATTCTTAACCTGTACTTTCTTGAAAAGTTCCTCAATGTGATCTTTAAACACACTAATTCATTTTTCAGCTTTATTCTTCTAGCTATTCAGCTCAATGATTGTGATCTTCACTATAATTATTATATCTTTCATATTTCCTATTGATTCTTTTTGTGATTTATTGTTCTTATTTCATATTGCTATCATCTAACATCATCCTCTTTATATTTTCATCATGTTGTGTTAAATTCTCAGACTTCTGTTTTAATAATTCTGCCTCTGATCATCTTCACTTTGATATATATTATACTTTTATATTTTATATTATTATATATAAACTGTATATAATATATATATAACATATATAATATATATTATATATATATACTCTCTGTATATATATATATAATATTTATATATACATTATATATATATATATATATACACTCTCTGTACTTCTTAGGTATTTGGTATTTTGGCCTGTGAATTCATGTTCCCCTGTGAGTGTGGGCTATGCTACTTACCTGATAACAAATATTGGAAAAGTTCACAGGTCAGACTCTAATCTATATCCTTTCTGTTGAATTTCAAGGGAGGTTAGGGATGCCCCCAGGACGGTGGGCTCTATGGTACCTCAGAACTCTCCTTGACCACTTCTGTACACTGCCTCTCTACCTGGTTACTCTTCTCCTTAGAGTTTTCACTTTAAATGCTTAGGAAGCAGTGCTTTACTAGAAAACGGGCTCTCCGGTTTTTAATTTTAATAATTTTTTATTTTCTACCAGCACAAATGAGAAGGAAAAAAATAAATAGAAAAGGACATAGCTTATATGGTAATTATGATTCCTAAAGCTTAGTAAAAATCTTTATCTCAAGAATTCGATAAGAATTCGATAAGAGAAATATTTTTTAAAAAAGGAAAAGAAAAAAAAAGAGAAAAGGAAAGAAAAAGAAAATGAAACCTTGAAGTTTGTCTAGTATCCATCAACAGCATGTGACCACACCACTTATGGCTACTTGATTACATTCTGGTTTCAATACATATAACATATCATATAAATTCAATTTAGATTTTAACAGGAAAACATATTTGTTAACTTTTTTGTGGGGAAACTGAGTTATAAAACTGCTAGATTATATTGAAAAGTGTTGTAAACTATGTCAGAGGCAATGGGTGTTCAGTGATTTCATATACTTGACAAATGAACCCCAGCTATGTAGAAATATAGAGTCACTATAGGTGGGAGATGTGAGAAGTCATTAAATCATTCATCTACTTATTCATTCATTCAAAGATTTACCAATGTTCATTATTTTCTTACTCCATGCCTGACTCCATTCTAAAAACTAAAGTCACTATGAAGAATGGAATGAGATCCCTGCTTTCAAAGAACTCATGTTCTGGTAAAGAAGACAATTAGAAACAATTAAGAAAAATACAATGTGAAAAGCAGTTTATAGGCATGCACAGTCACACACACACAAGTTCTGAGATTTACTAAGGAGTTATAGAAATGACTGACAACCTCTCACAAGAGAACACAATTTGAAAGTCACAACTCAAAAGACAAATATCAGAGGGTTATTCTCTCACCATTGTTCTTAATAAACAAAACGATTTTAACCTGACAATTAATGACAATTCTCAGAGAAGGCTCTGGTGATTTTGAGAAGGAACCATGAAATCCTTAGCTAGAAAAATATTAATCCTCTGAGTCATGCTTGAGACAGAGCATAGAGTTTTGTGATTCTGGTGGGCACTGAAAAACTTTTAAAAACCGATAAATATGCAACTCAAACAGACTTTTATTTTTCCACGTTACTCTGACATTTAGGGAATTACAGCTACGTATCAAATATAAATAGTAAAATTCAGCTAAAGAAGCTAAATTGAAAAATATATGAGAGAAATGTATAAAAATGGCACATGCCACCTCTTTATGTGGGAAAAGCTAGAAACAAGGAAGCTTTTCCTTATCTAAGAGAGAAATTGTCTTGCACTAGGCACACAAAAATTTAGTTACCTAAATAATTAATTATTTAATATGCAGTAAGAAAAGGTCCACGACAGAAGTCATACCTCTTTGTTGTACAAAAGCCATAAGAAGAAAGTCAGGCAAAGGAAGGCAGGTATAAAAATAAAATTCAAAGGATAAATGGCTAGTATCAGGAAAGATACTGTGTAATAAGCTTGCCATCTATAGATATACAGTTTATATTAAACCAAACAACCAGCAACTTTTATAAGAAGAAATTGTTTTGTTGTTGTTCCAGTCTGATATTAGAACTAATTCTTCCATGAGAATAAGAGATGTCCTTGGAAACATACATACAGAGCAATCGGGTGGGGAAAAATGATGGGGCAGTAAGTTCCAGGCACCTCAATTATCAGGAGTTTGAACATTTATTGTTCACTGAACTAGAAGCCTCAGGGTAGGCAGTGCCACAGGTTGGTTCAGCAGCTTCAGCATATCAGGGTGCTTGGTTGACAGCTCTGCAATTCTTCTAGGTTCTCCTCTTACAGTAGCAAGACAGATGCTTCAGCTCTTGGCATAATATGCCTCAGCCATGTCCAAGGATAGAAAGAACAGGTAGCCAGGGCAACAAAAGTGTATATCTCTCCTTTTATCAGAAGAAAAATATCTTTTTCTCAGTTTCTGGTCATATTGATCAGAACTCACTCTCCTGACCACCCTCCACTGTGGGAAAGGCTGGAAAAGTAAGTCTTACTTTTTCAAGTTCTTTAGTGAAAAGTGGGCAAAAGAAAAAAAAAAATAGGCCTGATATTTATTAAGTAATAAGAAGCATTCTTGTCAGGGAGTAAGACGATGGGAAGCATATTTGTTCTTCTCACTGAGCAATATAATACAAATGTGTGAAAACATCTCTTGCTTTCATTCAGATCTTTATTAGGCACTTAGTATGGCCTCTGCAATCTGCTAGAAACTAGCAATACAACAGTCTCTGTGGAAAGTAAAAAGCATAATGCCGTGGTCCTGAGGGGAACATGAGCTGCTTAAGGAACTGAAAACAGGGCAAGGAAACTGGATGGTACGGGCAATTCCATCTCAGTTCTCAGGACACCTTCCGGACTGCCTCTCCCCTTTCACCTGAGGGTGCTCCTCCAATCGATCCCTTAAAACTGCCAAGCCTCTTCCTTCCTTGCAGCCTAATGCATGAGCTGCTCTGTCTGTCTGGGATACGCTGCTTCCAAAACTTTGCAAGGCTGATTTTTTTTTTTTTTTTATTTTGAAATAGTAGCCAGTAGAAGGGGCTTTTTCTGGCCACCAGATCCAAGCTGACGGCCCCTGCCTAGCCACTCTCTATTAAGGAGCTGTGTGATTTCCTTCATGGCACCGATGACTAGCTGAAAATTCCTTAGTTTGCTCATTTATTGTCTGTCTTCCCTATTAGTCTATAAACTCTATCTCCAAGAGCAAGGATGTTGTCTGTTTTCTTTACTGCAGTAACTATAGCGCCTAATAAAATATGGTCTGAAAAGATGGACTGCATCCAAAATATAGGCCATAATAAAGAAATTTGTTCTTTATTATGAGAGGAATAGGAAGTGTTTGTATTGTTTTATAACCAGGGAGTGATAGGATTTGATTTGCTCAATTACCGCATATCCCAGTAGATATTAACCTAAAAATATACATTTTTACACAGACACCCTATATCTCAGTATATGTATATATTTTAAATAAGTAGATTTCTAATAAATACTAAATTAATGATGACGATAATAATAATAATAAAGTCTGAGCTGAGCCTTGAACCTTCCTGGTTAGATTACATGATAATGTCATTCTAACATCTACAATGACAGCATGACAAAATCACTTTTCAGTTTTTCTCTGAAAAGTCAAAATTAAATGTTACTAATAGAAACCTGTAGCAACCAATAGAAAATTCACAATGATATTCTTATTATACAAAATATGTACAGAATGACAAGTTATCAATAGTATATAATCTTAAAATATAAAAGGTAGTGAAATATAATTTCTAAAACATGATTTAGAATCCATCTCTGCATACATTTGAGGCCTTGACATGGTAAAATAGCTCTGATTCAGAGTAACAGAAAACAGTCTGTTTTACTGGATGCTAATTACTTTAGATGGAGACCCTGCGTAACGTATTATGTTTACTTCTAGGTAGTCTGAGACCAATTTAACCTTTAATTTTATTTTAAAATTCCAGAAAATTAAGTTACCGAGTTAATGACACATTCTCTTTTTTATTCCCCTTACCCTTCATTTAGAGTCTACTGTTAAAACTCCTTGAAATCCATATCTATTCACATCAAAAAGCACCGCACAACCATAATCAAAAACATGGAGTCATAAAGTTAAAACCATTTAATCCTATTAAAGCCTCATTAAATGAAAGCAGTATTTATAGGATGGGACTTGATTCCCTTGTACACTAGCAAATCTGCAACCCGAGTCAATGCTCACGAATTAATTAGTAACTGCACTAAGGGCAGGTGTTTGACTGACATTTCCCTTGATCTCTTCCCTCAAGGTTACATGCTGTACAGTCATGCAATGCCTTGCCATTAATCCTTAACCTCACCACAATGTTTGTTTACTTTGCTGAATAAGATCATGAGCTACAAAACGAATGTGCAGAATGCAGAGTGCTGCTTTTTGGAGATAATGTTGCTTGTATTGAAACATAATGCGAAGAAGAGAAACTTTGAACTGGCCATGCCTACTTTCTGTTTTAGAAGGAAAAAAAAAAATCTTCATTTTGGAGGACAGAGGTAACTCTTTAAATAGTTTTCACACACATCAGCCAAAGCTTCACGGAAATCATGAGATTTAAGTCTTGAGAGACTTGAAATATTTTTTAGCCAAAAGCTTTCATTTCTCCATTGGGAAAACTGAACCACTAATCGTCAGGCCACATCTAAAACTCCTAAATCAGCTACACGAGACTGTGTTTTTATTATTTTTTGTCTATTTGTATTCTTGTGATATAATCCAAGAATTTGACATATGACATGTTATTTATAACTTTGTTGGCAGTGATGATAAATACACGCTTAGGTCTTGAATGGCATGTAAATCATATCTTCCTTAAAATACTGACAGTGGTCGAGACATAACTTCAAGTTCAAGTTGATATCATGTCATCCAATGAGTTGGAGGAGTAAGATACTCTTATAAGCTTCTATATGTCATGCATAAACATTTAGTTTTAATTTTTCTTGGTGAGTTAGCTTTGATCTTTCTTTTCAAATGATGATTCCATAATAAAGCAAAATACTTTTGTTGAGAATGAATTCAGAGACAAAGTATATTATCAAGTGCAATATTAAAAGTGGCCATAAACATGCTGCAGGCTGGTTATAATTCTGTCTTTCTGTCTGTCTTTCTGTCTGTCTGTCTATCTATCTATTATAATTTTTAGAACCACAATTGATACATGTTGTTCTCCTGGATACTCTCTTCGCTCTCCAGACACTGCACAGACACTGACACGAAGCAGGGATACAAGTTATAGTTTTGTTTTTGTTGTTGTCGGCATTGTTTTAAAGTGATTTTGCTCCTCTATCTGCTTCAAGTATTTAATTTAATTACATGTGTGTATTTGTGTGTGTGTTTTATTTACATATATATATACACACATACATATATATGTACACATACACACACATATACACACATATACTGAATTAATGAATCCGTCTTGAAATATCACTTTTTTTAGATACATTTAAGGAGGTCAAAACAGAAATAATAAAAATAAGAAAGTATATGGATAAATTATAACAGTTTAAGGAAATGATATTTCTAGCAAACTTTTCATCTTACATTATTTTCAACGTTAAAGCAAACATGAAACAAAAGCAAAAACTCAAGTTCTGTTAATTATTAATTCTAATAATAAAAGACATTGGCAGAAAAGCATTTTAAAGTTTTTCCACAATTTTACTTTATTTTATTTTATTTGAATAATAGAGGAAATACAGAGGCTATTTGTTTTTAAGTTAGCCACTTTGAATTTTTAATATTGATCAATATGTCACTAAAATGGCATGGCAAGTCTAAGTAGTATTATTATTTCTCTGTACTAAAGCCCCTGCATAGAGTACGAAAACTGCTTGGACTTTACAAAGCCATGACAATGATGTCGACTAGCACATCAGAATTCCCAAAACCACACAAATGTCAGCCAGGACTGCCATAGATAAGCCCCCCTCAGCAGGAGCCGATAAACACAAGGATCCCACCCTGTAAGGACCATATTAGCTGAACATTTCAGACAGGATGCTCAAGCCTGACCCGAGGGCACCACGGACAGGTGTGTTGAGAGTAAAGACTCTGACTTTCTGCCCATGAAACAGTCCCTGGCTTGGGACCGATGCGAAACTATCCACACCACCAGTCAACAGAGCTCACTTGGGAGACTCTAAGGACTTTCATTTCTTTTCCTGTCGCATAAGACTCTGTACTTCCCCTCTCTGTGTGTCACATGTCAACCTGCACGGGTCCCTGATTGGTTTAGCTGATAATGTTCCATTCAATAAACCTGGCATTGTGGAGACACGAACACATTCAAGGTATTATTTCTGTAGCCACTTTCCTTGCTTGTGACAGCCCCATAATTGTAGATGTCAAAAAAGTTATATAGGAGTGTTTTTATTTGTGTGCATGTGTGTGTGTGTGTCTGTTTTAATGGAGGAGACAGAGGACATGGGAACTTCAGAAAAGAAATGCTCACAGATCTATCTTTGTAACTAGAACAAAGATCAAAATTACTGAATCGTGACAATGTGACAGGAACCAAGAAAGCAACTCTGAATGAATTCCAAAAGGAACTCAACAAGCTGACCAAAAATGGCACGTTAATAAGGCTTAGAGATCCCTAGGACTAAGAAATGGAGAGCTGAAGTTCATATTACAGTGCAATTGAATCAATCGGAAATTCAACCTTGTGAGTAATAAACCTAACACAGCCCTTGGCAATGTAGCATACGGATGAACTACACTGGCTCTGGAACACGTTAGGTTGGCACCTCTGTCCCACTCTTGACTAACTCTGTGTCCTTTCAAGTTCCTTAACCAAATCTTAGATTTCTTCTTTGTAAAAGGGAAACAACAATAGTGCTTACCTAGGGGTTAACAGGAGAGTTCAAGGAGACAATGTATGTAAAAGCCCCAACAGTGTCCCGGGCCTGTGGTTTAAGATTAAATAAATTATGGGCAGAACTGGTGTCAATGAAGGGAACGAAATCTGTAATAGGCATATGGATAAACAAACCACGATCAAGAGCAGAGAAGCAAGCCTTCCACCGAAACAAACATCTTCAATAGTGATGATAATGATATTGAAAGACATTCATGAAACAATTCCACTTTATCAATCTGACAGGGAGGCCTATATACTAAGTATCCTCTGAAGTCTTGAAAAAGAAAACAAGAAAATCACTGCTGAAAATTAGTTATGATAATGTGGAGAAATTTTCTGATGCAGTTTATTTATATTAAAAGAATAAGTACACTTCATATGAAAATTAGAGATAATTCATTAAAATGAACAGAATGAACATGGAAGCAACTGAAGTGTCCTAAGCAGATGATTGGATAAAGAAGGTGTGGTACATATATACAATGGAATATTATTAAGCTATAAGAACACTGTCATTTGCAATGATATAGATGGATCTCAAGATAATCATGCTGAGTGAAATAAACCCGATGAAAAAAGTTGACAACCGCATGCTATCACTTATATGTGGGATATAAATCTAAAAGCAACAAATGAACCTGACAAACAGAGACTCATGGACTGGACAGTAGACTATTGGTTACTAGAAGATGGAGGAGATGAAGGAGGTAGGTGGAGGTAAAAAGGGTCAAATATGTGGTGACAGAAAGAAATCTAACTAACTATGGGCAGTGAATATACAAATAAATAAAAATAAATAAAAATAAAAAAAATAAAAATAAAAAAATAAATAAAATTAGCAGAATGATTTTTTATGTCCATTTGTTTTTTCTTAGTGTCCACTGCTTTAGTGATAACATTTCCAGTAGATTTATTTGAAAAAAAAAATTTTAGACAGCGTGTAATTCCAGAAATGTGGTACCTAAAATTCAAACAAAGGTGAAAATACTAAAGTTACTATTAGTTGAGATATTTTGCATAAAGCAACATCTTTTCAGGATCAAAAGCAAATTCATTTATAATGGGAAATATGGAGCTTATATTATTAAATTGTCATAAGCGTGTAAACAATTTCACGAGTCAATATTATAAAAAACAAACAAGACATCCGGTAAAAAGTACAGCTCT
This sequence comes from Rousettus aegyptiacus, assembly GCF_014176215.1. Taxonomy (NCBI): domain Eukaryota; kingdom Metazoa; phylum Chordata; class Mammalia; order Chiroptera; family Pteropodidae; genus Rousettus; species Rousettus aegyptiacus. The sequence goes on from NW_023416310.1 coordinate 79,953,179, forward strand.
GATGTTCATATGCATTAGTTCGATAATGAGAGGAAAACTGTATCATTAGATTAATTAAGCAATTAGAAAAACTCACAGCTGTACTTTTTGACAACAGAAGTAAATATTCACTTCCTTATTTGGAAGATATTTGAAAGAATATTAGCCTCCAAATAACATCCACTCTCTTAGAAGTTAATCTCTTATGTCTTAATAGAGAAAAAAAAAAAAGAAAGAAAAAAAAAAGGAGAAATAACTCACTTTGAGAATAACAAGATATTTGATTTGTATTTTGCTTGACGGGGACACAAAGCTACAATTCTACCATCTCATTAGTGGTCCAATTATGAAAACCAGTAATAAATATCTTACAAGTGAACTAAAGATATGCATATAAAAGTACAAATATAGAATAATTTTTTGTGTAAGATTATAAATAAAGAAATAGAAAATCAAGACTATAAAAACAAGCCTTGATTACTATCTACAAGAGCTTAATTTCTTTGAATACAGGGTCTTTTTTTTTATCAGCTTTCACAATTAATATCAGATGAATAAATGCTTCTATAAATTTCATTTTTGTAGACTTTATGGTCTGCCTCATTAACACAGAGACACTAAATGTGTTGTCAAAGAGTGCAGCTGTGAATTTTTCTTATTACCTAATTAATCTAATAATATATTTCCCCAATCATTTTCAAATGGAAACACTGCTACACTTAAGACTCTCCAAAAGAGAAATCTTGATTGTCTCAGGCTCGTAAGGGAGTTTCAGCAGAAGTCTCATTTCTAGTAGACTGAGGTCCACATCCTTAATGGGAATCGGGGGATCCTACTTTTTATCTTATAATTGAAGTAGAGAAACTTTCTTTACTTTGCCAAATCTCGTTCTTGTACTATTGCATTCACTTCTGTGCTTGTTATAGCGGAAAATGTACGTATCCTGAGAAGAGATAGAAATCTGACGAGATCGGTAAAGTTCTTGGAAAATCCATAGAGAGAAATGCATGCTTGAGAGGAAACATTATAGTTACTAGTAAATATTCCTTCAAATAACTTAATAAAAGTTACCGAGGTTTACCAACCAAATACTCCCTGATGGATTTCTCCTCATCAAAGCACCTTTATAATTATTATATTAATATATTTTATTTGAGAACATCTTGGCCTAGCTTGTATCTCTCCCCGAAGGCATGGTTCAGTTTCTTGATCTATGCTTTACAAGAATGCAATATTAGAAGAGGCATTTCATAAAGAGAAAAGTAAATAGAAAACAATGATTCTCTTTGTAGGGTTATACAGAAGGATGTTCCCTATGAGATTTCATGTTCTGTTTTCCAACATTCAGTCAAATTAGATTTAAAAACTTTTCATTCCTATTTATGAAAGCGATGTTTTTTAAGAAAAATCTTCATGAATATATATTATGGGTAAAGTGGCATCCTGAAGCAAACATGGTATGTATTTAGTAATATTCAAGCGATGTCAAAACAATGGTTGGAAAAAAAAAAAAAAAGCAAGCAAGCAACCTGGTTTGTTTATTTTCACAGCTTGCCACCTTGTTTCCTCTTTCTCAGTCTATCCTCCTACTAATTTCCTAAAACAGTGGTGTCCAATATTAGTGTCCATCAGAATAACTAGGGAATTTGTTAAAAGAGCAGATTTCTGGGCTCCACACCAGAGAATTCAAATTCTCTGCAGATGAGGGGTAGTGGGTGGTGATGTGATTCTAACATATTTAAATAAGCACTCCAGGTGATGAAAATGAAGGCATTCCTCCAAGCACACTGAAATCTCATTTCAAGAACCCATTTCCAAAGCATATTTTCCAAATTATCAGGAGGTAAAAAAAGAAAAGAGAACATTGAAAATAAGTATCATGAAGCAATGCTCAAAGTAAATATATCAAATAGAAACCGACCTTTAAAACATGCTGTCCAAGATAGAGATAGAAAATTTTCTTTCAATTTCTACACATTTCAAGGGAAACAAAGAGAATTCAAACTTTCTCTTTAACTCTCAGTAGTAGAAGGAAAAGGTTATATACCCAGACCATAGCTTGAACCTCTAACGCCCTCTCGCTTAGAGAATATTCAGAGGGCGTTCAGATTTGGACCTCGCCTCGCCAAGCTCCTCTAGGTCTCCTCTGCAGCTTACATAATCTCCTTACTCCTGGCTATACATGCCTCCTCCGGCAAATTTCAAAGGCCGCTTTCAGATCTTGTACAAAGCCTCCCAGATTTATTACCAGTTTTTCCTGCAAGGAGTGATCCTACTCTCTCAGCCAAATCCCCACTGAGTTTTGTGGATATTTTGAAGGATAAATACAGCATGTGCAGGACAAAGAAAATTTGCTCTTCCAATCACCAGGCTGGATTGCTCAGTTACTGCTGACAGAAGAAGGCAGAAACGATACACTCGTTTGATCATGCCAAAGTCCCTTACGCCTCAGCATGGCCTTTACAGGCCAGTTGCCATTTATTAGTATTTTAATCAAGAAGCAGATCAACTAGGGGAGTTGAACAAGAGAGGGCTTCCTTTTCCTTTGCATGTTTACATCCTTTCATCTGTTTTTTTTTTTTTTTAATCTAATTCTTCTAAATAGACATGTAGAGAATATGCAGAAATCCAGATGGCAATGGAAAAGTCACCAAGATGAAGATTCTGTTGCAAATGCTTATTGTCCCTCCCACATCCACATGTCCAAAAAAGCTCTAATAGCACTAAGGAAATATGTGATGCTATATACCATTGAAAGGACTGACATTCAAAAAGAACAAAAGACAATTCCAATTTAGGTACATTTATACATTTCCAACTTGGTTTGGTAATAAAGATGAGGCATAGACGATCCCCAAAATTAACCTAGCCGAATTTATTACCTCTCAAACTCTTCTATATTTTATCAACTTCATGAAGATGATAGGTTTAATATAGATGGTTTAAATTATGTCACTATAAGAATATTTTTCTTTCCAAAATCGGGGTAAGAGATATATATTTTGTTTTGAACTTGAACTTGGTTATGGATAATCAGAGATTTTCTCAAGTCCTTTTCAAAAAGTTCAGAGTGAAAAGTGACAGATCTGTATCTGGGTTCTGCAAATCTGAATTATAGTTTCTACGTAGCAATTCAGATGCTTTTGAGTAAACTTTTAGCTAAAAGTGGTCTAAACCATAGGGATATTCTTATATGACAGAATCCCTACAAGAGGCAGTGCTCAGGTTAACTGAGAGCCTCAATAATGTCAGGCACTGTTTCAGGTTCTCTGGTACTCTCTTGGCTTTTCTCTCATAGTTGGGAGATATCTATAACAGTTCCAAGCACGAAATTCATATGTGATAAAGCCCAAATCAAGGAGAAAGAGAGGTTTCATCAAACAGCTTTCTCTTTTTATCATGGGGGGAAACCTTTCCAAATAGGACCTATTAAGTGGGCTTCCCCTTATGTCTATGAGTCAAGTACATCCATCCAAACCTAGTCATTGGAAGAATGGAGTGAGGGTTACTGTGATTCGATTAAAATAACATGGTTTGTCTCCTGCATCAGGGAGGGTTCAGCATCCCCAGAGCTCGTTGGCATCTAAGTGCTTCCCGAATGAAATAAAAATTAAGTTAGCAAGAAAGAAGGAAGAAGCGGCTGTGGGGTTAGTGGTCAACAAGATCTGCCACAAGTTAGCATCTCTGCTTTATTGCTTTGTTTTGTTTTTTAATGATTGCACAAGGGCGGGGCACTTTCCGTATTATGGTTGTGACAAATCTTCATCTCAGGGACTATAATTCTAATTGCAGGATCTGTAGCGTTTATGACTCTCACTCACCACATGCCAGAAGCATCATCACCCCTACAGTCATTGCTATAGCCCCCAAAGCCCCACACCTTTCCAAATGTGCCCTGAGTGCTGACAATGCCATCAGTTAAGCACCACTGGCATTGGACGTTTTCTTACTTGAATTCTGGGTGTGTTTTGAACCGATGTGAAACTAATACATCCTTCTTAATGTGGAATATCATAGAATGTTTGAGATCAAGACTTGGCAATTGTCTAGGTATTTTCAGAAAACAATGGCAGAGTTCAATAGTCGCAAGAGAGACTGTAGTTCGCAAAGCTGAAAATATTTACTATCTAGCTATTTATAGAAAATCTTTATAACCTCTATTCTAGAAGATAAAATATTTTATCAGAATGTATATATCTAAAAATAAAAGAAGAAAGAAAAAGAACAAATAGGAAGGAGAGAAAGAGTGAGGAAGGAAAAAAGAAAAAAAAAGAGGCGAGAAAGAAAATTCTTTGTTCACATCGGCAGAGCCCAGGAAACTTTATCTGACAACTACAGACTTCAATGTTTTATGTCATGTTCTTTCACCTAAACCTGTTTCCTTATCTCAGCTGTTTTCTTTCTTTAATTACTTCGACGATACTCTTTCTACTTGAACTTCTTGGCAATTATTAGTTTCTTTAAGTACTCTTCAGATTTTATAGCGTGGAACAGGCCATTAGCACTCGTTTTTGTGACCACCCTTTTCTCTTTAATATTAAAAAGTAAATATGCTATTGTGATGTTTCCAGTGTTGTAGGAGCTAGCAGCAAGAGCTCCCAAACACCATCATGGGCAAATTAATTTAGATTAATGCATTCACCAAATGCTTCATGGAGCCTTTCTACACTTTCGGATCCCTTTGCATACTTTTTAGTTTAATTCTGTTTTGCTGAATGCATTCTATGTGTACACACACACACATACACACGATTAAGCCAGAACTGCAATATGTCTTTTGTTGTTGTCATTGTAGCTGTTTTTTATTTTGTAGGAGATAAAGTGCCTTGAAGAGGAGACAGATACCAGGACTCAGTTTCCTGATTTGTCCTTGCCAATACCTTTCACAATTTGCATTCGGTGATGAGTAACTCACACTTTTTTTAATCTGTCAATAGTTAGATACAATGCGTGATGGCCATTTAGATAGTTTTTCCTTATCAATTTCAAACTCTGTCTTCTGGTATTAAATTTTGTGATCAAGAAATATGGTCTAGTATAGTAAATTACAAATACATCCTGTATGTATATGCAGGGACCCCTATAGAGGCCAGAAGCTCTGTAGGCTGATCTCAGATATGACTGTGTAGCTTCATTTGCAACAACTGACTATATGCCAGCGTTAGGAACACATAGTAAACAACTTGTTTTTGTATAAATACGGCCTACCAATGAGCCAGTATCAGTTTTCCAAACACTTTCTACCTCAGAACACATAAGCATAACAGCCAAGAAAGAGAGCTTATTTAAAAGACTGCCATAAATAGAGGTGTTTGAGATTTAAGCATCCAGCTACCTCCACTGTGAATTCCTCTGGGTTCTCATTTCCATTAAACCTAACTTTTCTAAAGATTAGTTTAGATTAAATCCCACAATTGACATTTGAGACACCTGTCCAAGACTGCAGTTAATAAAATGACTCAATCCCTCCCTTTGGCATTACTAGAATTCATCTCATCTCATGCGGTCAACAGCAAACACGCCAGATAAATCCACCATGCACTGGCTTAGTTCTGGAAAAGAGAATTGCATAGAGATTCAATCCACCAATCTTATTACCTAGATAGAGGGCTTTAAGCTCCTGATTGAGTTACCTACCCACTGACATCAAGTGCCCATTTACTGGTGGGTGTCGGATTCCACTTTAGTAACTGGGTTTGAGACAGCCCACAGGGCGGAAATTCCTGTGCCCAGATGCCCATGTGAAACTTGGCCAGCCTTCCAGTCCTGACTCATCTGTGCCCACATGGAATTCGGTAAGATAGATGGCACCTGCCACTCCGTCCCCTGGGGAGAGCGCAAAGAGCTGCTCTATCTTACACGGTGGAAGTAAGAAGCGTTAAATTTGGAGAAAAGAGTAGTTAAACAAACAAAAAAATAACAGATATTGTCCGTTCATTCTAAAGAGGCACTCTTTACATGGTTATGTCTCTTATTTCTTTTTGATTTCTTGTGCTTACTCTCATGGTGAGCTTCTATGATGAACATGACTCTCGTAAACATAGACAAAAATCAGACAGATTCGGGATTCATATTTGAGTAGAAGACCTGCCTTTTTCTGTCCTTAGCAATGTAACCTGGACCTCATTTTCTTCATTTATAAAAAGAAAGAGTTGGGCAGATTATATCTTCTCTGAAGTCTGCTTTTGGAGCTAATATTCTTCTGTTTTTCTTTTCCTCCCAGCCTTATACAGAACAATGTGCTATTTTCACTTTCCAAATGACTCTCCATCGTTTAAAAACATCTTCTCTGCCTAGTCTCCTGCCTACTCCTCAAGGTCACTTCTTACTTATCCCTTGGTCTCGTTCCACTCCAGACAGTGACAGTGGCTTTGCTACTGCCTTTCTCAGGTTCTTGGTATAATTATTTCCTCTATCTAGAATATTCTTCCTCAAAATTTCTTTCAGAGATATATTTCCTGACCAGTCAATCTTAGTTTCGGTGTTCCAAAGGAAGAACTCCAAGACGAGGATTTAAATACACATAGTTCATTTATGAGGTAAAGGGAAACTGATTTAGTAGCAAGGAAGTGATACAGGCAAAAAACTGAGCCAATAAAGAGTGTGTGATTAAAGCCAGCCACTGCCGTGGGCCAATAAAGCTCAATCCTGCATAAAAACTCTGGATATAGCCTAGAACATGCTTGGAAGTCATCCTTCATAAGGGTTACGGGTGCTGGGGATGGTTTTACACCAAGTCAGGGAAGTCACTACTTCATAGCTCTTTGCAGTGGGGAGAGGGCTATTAATCCCCCTCCACTTTTTTCTGCCATGTTCCAGACCAGAACAGCTTTGTTTTGGCTTCAAGAAAAGCCCACAGAGCCTAGTAGTTGGAGGTTGGCCTGACCCTATGGAGTGGTCAGACCTAAGAGCAGGTGCAGGTCCAAACACAGCAATGTCTGCCCTGCCATCCAAAACAGCCTTTTTCCCTCAACCATTCTCTTTGCTTACTGTGTTTTCCAATTCCCTTAGATCATTTACAACTTCTCAAGATAATGTTACATATTCATTTACTTTATTTTATTTTTGATAGGCAGTTTAGTCTAGTAATTGAAAGAATAAACCCCAAACCTAGTTTTCTAACTTAGAGACCCAGCCCCCAATTCTACTAGTTATGCATGATTATCCCCCAGTTTTCTCCATAATAATGGAAATATCCTAAGTGGGTTGTTGTAAGGGTTTAATAGGTGATTTTATATAAAGCCTGAGAATAATGCCTGGCACACAGTATGCATTTTATCAGTATTAGCTATTATTGTAATAATTTGCACATTGTTTGTCTCTATTCAAGAATGAAAGCTCCATACAGGATCAAACATTTTTTTTTTCTATTCATTGTTATTCCAGCAAAACCATGTGATAAATAGTTATTCAATATATATTTGCTAAATAAAACAATAAATGAAAGATATTCCTTCCAGGAATATCTTCCTCCCAAAATCTCATCTTCAATCGGTAATTGCGATTTTCAAATTTGACTTGGCAAAAGTCTTGCTTTTTTCTAGGAATCCTGCTCTGACCTTCTCCTTTCTCCCCCAACTGCCTAGCAGCCTCTTCCTCATGCTTCATTCATCTCGTCTTCATCACACTCTACTGTAATTAATTGTTTACTTGTAATTTCCTCGAGGTTGGAGAATGTATTATATTTGGGATTTTGTCTTTAAGCACCCAGGAAAATATCAGGTGTTCAACAAACATTTGTGGAACAAATGAATAAATTCATTGAGTTAATGGTTTTAAGACATGGCCACTAATTCTCCAAATCCTGTCTAGATCGCCCTCTGGTGTGTAAACAGTAAACCTTCAAAAATGAGATTGTCAGTCTTACCTCTAGAAAACATGAGATATCCATAAAAGGACTAAACATTTTGTGTGCTATGGATACTGTGAAGAAACACTGAGTCTAAAAGAGACAGTCATCAAAAAATTCCTTTTTTTTTTCAATATGTTATGGCAAACAAACAAAAAGCATATCTTTAATTGGATAAAGAAATTACACTACTTTTATTCATAGGGCTACTCATTTCATAGGGATGATAAAAATTTCTGAGTTCCTGCATACTGATGTTATTCCCTAGGTTTATCTAGTGACTGATTAGCAGCCAGAACTGATATGAAATATCCTAGAACAGAAGCATTTTGCCTCTAAGTACTGCCATTTTCTTCTGTTAAAAAAAATTCTTTTGGGGTTATTGTTTCCACTTAATTTACCAAAGCAGGGTCCAAGAAATGATCCTGAATTGTTCATCTATATTCTGCTAACTTAAAGCCAAGTATTACGGTTCCATATTACACACACACACACACACACACACACACACACACACACACACGCATATATGTTACCTATATCCATAGAAGCTACATGTCATATTAGCAGATGAAAAGTCTCCATGAAATTTGTGAATATTGTGAATACTCAGAGAATACATCAGTGACCTAGGATTGACAAAAACATGAGACCTGAGAAAAATACTTTTAAAATTTTCGTGTAACCGTGATTCATTTCAAAATGATTCTTCTCTCAGAAATCAGTTTGATTAGTTGTTAATTTGTTTCACACATGATTCTTTTTTAAATTATGATGTGAAAAGTGAGAACATTTGTATCAAACTTAAAAAAATAAATCAAGCGGATCTAAAATGAGAAGGCTCCAATGCTGATTTTATTCCCTTGAGGCAAACTGATAATCCCCAATTTACTATGAAATATTTCTTCTAGCTAGTGTATTTCTAATTGGGCTCCTTTGCGTGTTCAGTTTCTAGAGGGCTTGAGAAATTGTCTGATCTCCTCATTGACTACTCCTTACTTCACCTCCAGCTTCCCACACCAGCCTGACTTTTTCTTTCTTGTGCTACTTCTTCATTAGCTCCATATTCTCAGCCTCGTTATAAATTCTTCTGGTATTTCTGCATATGATGCCAATCAAAGGTGACGCATTTCTTTCTTTCTTTTTTTCTTCCAATTATTACACTCTACAGAAAGAAGTAAATATGTCCACATCTTACTGTTCCCTAAGTAACCAGTTATTTTACTGTTTTCTCTCTTCCTTTTTCCCTGTCCTTTTTTCTTTCTTCTGTCATTAAAACAACATGGTCACATTTTCCAAAATTAATATTCAACTGAATCCCTTAGCCTATAATCAGGATAAAGAAAATTTGTCTTTGCACCCTGAATTCCTTTATATGTCACATTCATCCAAAATGTCACCTTAATCTTTCCCAGTGTTTGGCACTTTAAATGATTATTGTTTTATCTCTATTATGAAAAGATTTAAATATAAAGAGTTCTTTAATAAGGGTGGGCTTGTTTGTTAGCTGCATGGTACCATTTGCTAATGAGATAAATATTTCGCATATCTTTAAACTGCAAGCATGTAATGCAAAGGACTGATTGGTTCTTTGTTTCTATAAAATGAAATAATTATTAGCATGATAACAGAAACTTCAACAAAATTAGAATAAAGGTCAGTTTCTTTAAATATAAAATTTGGTTGTTTATGGTTCACCAACTTATTTTTCTGATACATCCCACGTAGTGGTTCTTACTATAATGAAACCCTCCTCAGTGATTTTATTTATAAAACAATAGCCACAGAGACACATGAAGTTTCATGGTTCAGTGATTGTTATCTAACCAAGTCATATAAGATTGAATCATCCAGTGTTAAATAAAACACCTGCCTTCAAATATATATTACCTGAGGTTTCTCTGATTTCAATCACACAATCAGTGAGCTGACCTCAGAGAAGGGAGGACAGGTGAGGGATAAAGAGTTTGGGACACGGACTCCGTAACTACTTAACCGTGTCGACAGAACATTCTATGCATTTTTACAGTTTAGAATGGACCGTCCCAGACCAAAAATATCTGAAATCACCAATTCAATGTCACTCAACATTTTGTAAGAAAAAATAATAATAATAATCTACTTTCATATATATTATGGGATTACAAACCGAAAATGAAAATCAAACAAAAAATTCCTTATAGAGATTCAAAGAAGATAGCTATCACTAGAAATTATTTTAAAGGTGTTTTATTATAATTCTTCTAAAATGCATATGTTTTGCTATGCTACATTTATTCTTTAAGGAAACAGCCCGATACTTCACACGTAAAGACTACAAATTTTTGTTGAATCAATGTGTCAAGGACAGGTAGCTCTTATTTAGTTGTATTTGGGGAGGGGAGAGGAGAGACAGAGGAAATTTCCACCAACAAATTTCTAACAAATGTGTCCAATTTTAGATTCAGCCTTTGTTCCTTTCCTTTGTGATTTCCACTATATTTCCACTTGTGGCCACAGACCACTGCTTTATGTCCCAGGCTCTCTGGAATCTGGACAAATCTTCAGACAGTTGTTCACTAATCTCTGTGTATAGCCTGGGACTGTTCCCTAAGCCTCATCTTTACTTCTCCAAAACCTATAACTCTTTTAAGAGGGGATCTGCTTTCTTTTTCATTCCAGGATTCCTGAATTGAAATTAGTCAATCATATGTATCTGGTTTATGTCTCTTGATTTCCAAACTGCATTTAGCTAGAGTATATTACATATGAAAGAACATTATTAAATATTTTTAAAAGAGTAAGCAAAAGTCAGCTAAGATTAAGGAGTAAATCTGTGAACAAACAGAATTAAGGTATTCTTGTGGATAAATGTAATTACTTATGGGGAGAAAGTTATTTAAACCTAAATAAGTGTTCAAATATTATTTCTTATGATAATACTTAATGCTTTAGTATTTTCATCTATTCTTTTATAAACATTATAGATATGACTATGTGATTCCCAAAACATTGAAATATTCACAAAATCGACCTAAGATATGCTTAAATAGCATATCTCTTCTTCCTTTCCAGAAGTAAAAGGTTGAAGAAAAGAAAAAAAAAAAAAAAAAAACAAGGAGAGAAAAGAAAAGAAAAAATTCTGGAACAACAGAACTAGGAGTTGTCCTTGTAGGAACTGATGGACTGAGGCAGACATTGAATCCCGGAATCTCCGGAGCTCCAAAACCACGACAGAAAAATGTACCCGGTGATCCAGTTAGTAAATAAACTCGCCTCTCCCTAACTGTCATAGGGAAAATCACACAGTAAAAGACGCCAGGACATGCAACCTTCTAAAATTTTTAAGCAGTTGATACCTGTGTACTAATTTAATTCATACTCAAAATTATCATTTTTAAATAATAAAAAAAATGTTATCTAAATGTAAAAATAAAATGAGATGTGACTGGACTGATTATGTAATAAAATTAAGATTTTGTTTGGGTTACATAATTTTATAATAATTTATAACTATCTCCTTTATTCATTACCCACCTAACTGCTAAAAGAACAACACATCTTACTCTTAAAAGTTATACAACCTGAAAAAAGAAACTTTTATTCGAAGTGCATTCAAATTTAAATGTGGTATTTCTACTTATCCTAAAGGCTGCTATTAAAAAAAAAGTCAGTTTAATTCATTGGCCTCAAAATTTTACCACTTAATATATGCAGCAGAAAAAGAACAAAATCTTATACATTTGTTTCATATATACGAGCCTTAAATATTGCCCTCAAATGAGATTATATCCTCAAATTATATTATGACATTTAAAAAATCCCACGGTAGCATCTGAAGATACTGCTACTAAAATATCTCACTTCTGTGATAATTTGTTTTATCCAGACACAGTTCTGAAAACGATGCTACCAACTCAGCACTGACAACTTTTCTTTATATAATCATCTTAAAACTGCTCAGTCCAGGTATCAACATACGACATCTAAAGAGTTTTTTGCTGATCAAAAAATTCATCTTTGTAGTTAAGAAGTGACTATGTATATATTGTGATCACCTTAAAGTTTGCTCTCCAGAAAGCGCCCTTCATTCCTTGGGGGCAAAGACTCATTTTAACACGCATGTTCTGAAACCAGGTAGGGACTACTGAATTTGAAATCCAGCTTCACACATTTACCAGCTGTATGACCTTGAACAAATTATATACTGTGAATCTTTTTCACCTCCATAATATTGCCTTCTTTGCAGGATTTACATAAGACATTTTAAAAATATATATATATTTTTTAGTGAATTTACAGAATATAGTATATAGTAGAATATAGAACATCAGTAAATAATGTCATACCTAGTTTCATCTTACTAACAAAACAGTATCTTTTCTTTCCTGGTTTTTATTTTCCACCATTATTTGCTCCTTTTTCTCCTGCTTCAATTTTCCCTTAATCTAAGACCTTTCACTAACATGCTAAATAATATAGCTAAAAATATTTCTTGTTTATTTTACTCATGATAGCTTGTTTTACATGTACTATTTTGAATATTAAAAACTGATGAATTGAACATTTTATACTTTATGAAAAAAGATGTGTAATTTCAAATTTTCCAGTGATATCAATTTTTGTGTGTGTGTGTGTGACAAAGTTTTATTGGCTTTATTGTGCACAGAAATAATTAAACTTCACAATCCCGGGCTAGGGTATTTCCAGAAGCACCAGGGATCCTGGCACTGTTGGACTTTTTACAGGATGAGGACAGAAACTGCAGTCTGCTTTCCTCAGTACTCCTCTAGGCTTGAGTAAACTCCACCACTTTCTTGAAACTTCCCCTACCCCTCCTGTGTATTTATCTTTTCATTTATTCATTCTTTCAACAAACATTGTCGAAGAGTCATTTATGTGCCAATTACAGTGCCGAACAGATGAGAAATAACAGGCATAGACTTGAAATTAGCTAATAGAGCTAATAGTCTCATGAAGAGAAAACCAACTGTTCAATTTTTTGGGGATATAACTGGCTAATTAAATGATGCTATAGAGAGTTTTAGGGGACACCAGACTTAGTTTTCTGGGGGTCAGGTGAGACATCCCTAAAGAAGCGATGCTTAAGTTGAGAGCTAGCTGTCACAGAAGTAGCAGGAAGCCAGGAAGCCAGGAAACGTTTTCCTCCTCCTTCCAATACATCTTCTCATTCACTGACTCTTCTGGCCTTGGATGAGAGATTTCTCTACCTGATGTTCTACCATCATCTTGGGTGACTTCAACATCCATGCAGGAAGCTTAAGCAACACTCAGACTTTTATTTCACCACCCCCTGAACATCAGTGACATTTGCCTACTGCCTCTTTCAAAACATATGGATATACCAATGATAAGCTTCCTATTTCAGACAAAACATGTTTTTCAGTATTTATAATATTGAACTCTGAATATTTACCTATGTTGTTTTTATGGACTGCATTTTCTTTCTCTGACAAAAAATAACTCCTGATTTTTTTCTTATACCAATCTGCTTTCATTTCAGAATCCTTTTTTTACCTCGTTTTATTTCTTAGTTTTTAGCCCAGCCCTTAAATGTTGCAAATCCTCAGAAAGCTACTTCTGTATCTTCCTCACCCTACAGACTCTACAGGGAAAGGCTTTAGTAATGATCTGCATGCTGATGACTCCCAAATCTCTATTTCCAGCTGAGATTGTTCTCTTGAGTTCTAGACCTGTGGTCATCTAAAGCTACCTGGGTATTTCTCTTGAACATACATTACTTGTGCCTCAAGGAAAAATTTGTCGAAGTTCATGATCTTCCTCCCTACTTAGACATTACTGTCACTTGTCTTACATATTCATTTGTTCCCTATCTTTGAATAGTATCACTACTAACCTTGTATTTAAATTCAGATAATTAGATAATAATTCTCACTTTTTCTTTTTCTCTACTACCCACTAAACTTCCAGGAAGAACATAATCAACCACTCGATTCTATAATATTGTGAAATAATAAATTTCTCTTCTTTTCCTTTCCTTTCTTTCTCTGTCGTTCTTGATTTATTTTGCTTTGTTAAGCTAATTGTAGTTGAATTCCTGTCTTCTACAATCAAAGGAGTCATGACTTGTATATAATGATTCTGTTTCAGCCAGGTCTCCCTTATATACTTTCAGTAAGAACAGGGAGTGAAGGCAGTGAGTTGACTTCCCTCACAAGAACAAGAGCAGTGCACAACTATTTAGGAGACATGGGTTGAGTGGGCTTCATAACACATTCTTACATGATGCTTGGAATTACTGAAGCAAATTGGGGTGTTGGTGAGGGAATTAAAGCAAGAATTCTGCTAGAACCAGACTTTGTGTCTCTAAAAGAACATTTTTGAAGTTCTCCAAATTTGGAAAATACACATAAGAATTATTTAAACTTTAAACTCGCTTCTTTGGGCACTGTTATCATTAAAAAGGGAAAGCTCCTTTGTCAGCATTTTTTTTAAACAATTAATAACCCTCCGTATCATTATATTTGCCCTTCATTAATGTTACTAAATAATTGTCTTATTTGCATATTTCACAATGTCCACCTCATTATAGATATTTGATGCAATCTTAATAACATCAGTATCAAAAAAAAAGGAGTAAAATCATGATTTACAAATAGTAAAACAAATTTACAAATACCTGTCATAATTTATTTTTAATTCTCTTAGCCAAAGGACAGATTTGGAATGAATTAATATGGTTTTTAAATCTCTACAATAAACAAGCAATCATAAAATTCAGAGGCAGATCACTACTACTAGCTAACATTTAATACATGCTCAATATATGCCACACATGGTTTTAAGACTTTTACAAAGCAACAAATAAACATGACAAACAGAGACTCATGGACACAGACAGTACGTTAGTGGTTACCTGAGGGAAGGGGTAGCCGGTGTGGACAGGTAGATGGAGGTAAAGGGGATCAAATAGTTGGTGACAGAAGGAAATTTAACTTTGGTGGTGAACACACAATACAATACACATATGATCTATGACTGAATTGCACACTTGAAACCTAATTGATTCTATTAACCAATGTCACCTCAATAATTTTAATTAAAGATAAAATAAATAGAGCTTTAAATATTTTAACTTATTCAGTTATCACAGCACCTCTGATTTAAGTATTATTATCTCTATTTAAGATGAGGGGATTGGATTACAGACTATCACATAGTTGACATAACTAGGATTTGATTCTCGGAAGTCTAAAAATAAATAATTTTACCCATTATACAATGAGACCTCTAAAAGAACATGTACAGACTCTTTATTTTATAGATGAAAAAAGACTGCCAGGTGTGAATAACTAACAAAGGTCACATGTCAATGATGGAACTATGACAGACTCTACCAAACCCCACATTTCCTATTCTAAACTTTTCCTACTTTGTAACAATGCTTCCCAACACAAAATATATGGTGATTTCAATCATTTAGGGATCCACAATGTCTTACAATTTTAAAGTCTCTTTGTAATGTTCAATTTGGCTAAATTATATTTTCCAAAATTCCTTTCTTGTGTGTTTTTGGTTGGGGTAGGCCAGAAGGAGGTTCTTCTATGGGATTTTGAGAAAGGAAGTAAAACAGCAACCTTTTTGTAGTTTACATACATTGTTGCTGATCTGCTTAGTGACCTCATTGGTAGGAGTCTATAGCTGGGTCTGGAAATGACCCACCTCTTCTTGGATCCTCCTTTAGCATCTCTGACTCCTGGACCAGGTGGGTGGGTGCATTTAGCTAAATCTCTCACACACACCTTCCAGTTTCTGCAGAGTATTCATGCCAAAAAAAATTAGAGGCAACAAGGCCTGGTCACGGGTTTCTGTCAGTTCACATGGGGCCCTAGTTTATTCTTAATTATTTATATATGTATATATCTTCCATTCTCAGCTGTCTTCCCATCCACTGCTCTCATTATCCAATGGGTTCATGAATAGAAAGGCTATTATAATAGGGATGGGGGTTATCTGTAGGATTGGCAATGTGGATTTCCACTCACCCAGCCACTGCTGAATGTCCTTTGGGTAAAAGCAGGAACCCACACTGTACTCCATTATGGCAGCATGGCCTGAATGATCAGTCAGCCACGTGGTACCAGGATAATTATATTGAACCTCTTGCAATTTGGTAGGCATAGCATTTTGTTCTTATTGAAATAGACATTACCCTGGATATACATTTGCCCTCTCTGCTTGCAATGCATCTCCCGAACTACTGTCCATGGATTTACTGGATATCTTATCCACAGTATTCCACATAGCATCACTTCTGACCAAGAAACTCTTTTTACACCAAATAATATAGAGCGGCACATGTATACCATGGAATTTAGTAGTCTTATTACATTCTCCATCATGCTGAAGCAGTTAGCTTGATGGAATAATGGAATGACTCTTTGGAATCTTAATAATGCCATCAGCAAGGTATGAATTATGGGAAGAATTAACATCATTTAAAAAACAAAAGAAGGACTATGTTTTTAGGAGGAAAAAGTGAGCTCATTTTCAGCTGTATTTAGTATAGTTATATCATGTTAGGTAGAAGCTTGACTTTGCCATTATCTTTATTTGGAGGTTAAGTATGATTTAAGAAGATGTTTATGGGTGACAAATTGATGTGGAATGGATCAGGTTGACTCTACAATGTGTCATCTTGGTCATTCTGGATCACATTTCCCTTTCCCTGTACATCTGCACTTGAGGTGGGCCTAAAAGGTTCTCGCAGGTGACTTGGAGGGTGGAAATAAAATGATGACTATTTTTGTATCCTCCACATATTATTTGTTGTTGCTTTGATTCCTTGGCTTATTGGCATGAGGCAGCAGGTGGGCCTAGGACTCCCGTACCTTCCCTTGCAGCTCCATGGTGAGGGGCCCTGACCTTCCGTAGGGCCCCCATACTACCAAGGTCGGAGGCAACAAGAAATGGGATGTGCTTCAAAATATCCTCCTGGGGAGCTAGCTTGTACCTGTCGGTTATGGATTTTTTATCTTCCCTAATTTATATCTATCTTCTCTTCTCAACTGTCTTCCCCATGGACTTTAAGCTTCAGCATTAGAAGCGAAGAACGGCAGAGAGTGTTTTACCAACTCTCACAATTGTACGTGGTTGTGCCCTTGCTACAAATATATACATATATCTCTGTATCTATATATCTTTGTCTATCTATCTTTCTTTCTATTATCTATCTATCTATCTATCTATCTATCTATCTATCTATCTATCTATCTATCTACTTATCTAATCTAACATCTATCTATCTCCAGTGGTTCTGCTACTCTGAAATCTGTTACAAATAGACTATAAATAAATTGTATTCAATTAAATTGCCATCATAAAACATTGTTATAAAATTGGCAATGTTGTTTCATGTTACTTTTCATTTTGCCAACATGGATCTCCTGATTGAATTCACCATTGTCTTAAACTAACTTAAGCCAGTTTAGTCAAAACACCTAAATATATAATGATTGTCACTATTTTAATAGCATAAATTTCACAGTAACATCTATTTTCCTGTGCTCAACACAATTATAGAAAATAAACATTATTACTAAGGCCATTTTACAGAATGAGGAAACTGAGGCTTAAAAGTATTCTTTTTTTTTTTTTTGCGAAATCACGTAGCAAGTAAATGACAGGATACTTTGAATACAGGATATTTTATTCCATATTTTGCTCATGTTCAAAATGCTGCATTGCTAATTCAGAATAAATTAATTTTATTTACTAACATAGAACTTATAAGAAGTTAATGAGTTTCATTGTGAGAATCAAATATAACCCGCGTAGAGCCCGAAGTTTATAGGTCTTCAATATGTGTGCTTGGAAAAATCTTAATTGTTGATGTGATTATCATTATTAATATTTTAATCTGACAGCTCTTGGCATGATTGTCTCATAATTAGCTGTATGCATCTTGTCATGTCTATTCAGTAATGCTGTAAGCCCAGCACACCAGAGGGCAGCAGATAAGTAGTACATTGGTTCTTTAGATTTAGACTGGCTGGGCTGAGCCACTTGCCAATCATGTGCTCTTGGTAAAATTGAGTTTTCAGAGCTTTGATTCCCTCACCTGTAATCAGGGCATGATAGCAGCAGTTATCTTCTAGTGTTATGGTTTGAGTTTAATTCTTAGAGCAATGGGAAACCACTAAATTGTTTTTAGAAGAATTTCTATTGACCCATTTAAAAGGTTGCTCTCTCATGAATAAAGAGTAAACAGTTGAGGCAAAAGTGGAGATGAGACAAGTAATTAGCAGGCTGTCACATGCTCGGGAGAAGTGTGGCATAGCCTCTGACGAGGATGGTGTGTCGGCGGTTATAGTTCAGTGGTGAATGCACAAGACCTGTTGTAAGTGGAGAGTAAGAGAAAGAACTTAAGAAAGATCCCCAGGCCTTTGGATTCAGATGAGGATAGATGAAGTTGCTACAAACAGAGAAAGTCAAGACTAGAAAAGGAACATATTTTGGCAGTGGTAATGGTGATAATAAGAGAGGTACACAAAAATAAACTTTCTCACTTCTATTGTTTCCTGAAGTATGAATTTCATTTCTCTGCTTTATTTCTTTATCTTCTTTCTTTTTATGAATATCTGCATTTTCTCAAGTCTAAGAGTTCAGCAGAACAAGCTAACAGAATATTATGGGAAGGTCATTTTAATAAATGCTGAGATGTTTTTTAAGATAACTTTTTATTGAATATCTTTAAACAATCTTATAGGCATCACTCTAATTTATTAATGTCTTTAAGGATCTGAAAGAAAACATTTCCGCAACATCCCATTTTTATTGTTTTAATGTCACCCCTGTGAAGGGGCACTGTGACACTTTTCTTTGTGAAGGAATAATACATGCTCTTTGTTTTAAATTTCACTTTTCTTCAGCCTCCAATTAGCTCGCTCCCCAAATACTGTACAGGGAACATTTTCCCTCTCTCTTGGGGTGGGGTGGGGGGAATGTTCCCTGTACAGTATCCAGCCACTCCTGCAAAACTTGCTAAATGTCCTAAAACATTCAAATGCTTGGATTACCTCCATGCTTGTAAATAAAATGACTCTTTGTTACCTACAAAAAAAAAATGTCTAAGTTTCTTCATGTACTATTTCAGAAATGGCAAATGGTAGGATATGAAAAGACTGTGTAGGAATAGGTGGAAAATCAGACTTATAATAAAGTCCAAAGCTGCTTTTGCATACTCTCTGAGTCAAAGATAGAAAAATATACAGGACTTGAGAAATACCACATTAAACATAAGAAGGAATAAGGATAAAGCATGAAATACCACGCTGCCTTTAAAAATCCAGATATGTTTATTTTAGCACTGAGCACATGCTTAATCACAACATTTAGCTCTAAATAACTGTAAGTTTATGATTTTCTTGATAAGACTGCGATCATCTTGATGCCAAGCATTATGATGTTTTTATACACTATTATTGGATAAAATCGTTGCTTAAGAAGGATTTGTTGATAGGATGAAGTGCAGATTGAGACCTGACAATATTAGAAGTTGTGTATATTTAGTTATTGCTGCTGACATGTCAGTAACATGAAATAGATTGTAATTGTCAGGATGATATTATTTGCCATTTGCTAAATGAAGCCCCAGCTTGGCTTAGAGTCGCTTGCACTGTTTACCGTAGGGTGATGAAATACTTGGAGTTTGTCAGCCAGCATGGATAAATTTGTCATTGGGTATAACCCTTGCTGGGTCATTCAGGTGTAGGTTAAAAAGAAAAATGACTGTAATGCTGGTGAGAGGTATATTCATTTGGCAGCCCTCGCGCTGAACTCCATGTACTGAAAGCAAAGGCTGCAGGCAAAAGCCTTGAGTCCAGGCTTCCAGGGAACACTTTGTCCCATTGCTCCTTGCTCCTGACCTCACATCCATCTTAAAAGGTGAAGCCAGGGTCTGTGTCCCTGGCTCCTTCAAACTTGGAATTATAGCCCCACTCCCAGTCAGGCTGTCAATTACTGCCAATTTACAGGGCTAAGGGAAAAGGTTTTATGGCCTTTTAGAAGCAGAGAAAGAAAAGAAGGAAAAAAATGGCGTGAATATTAGCTTGGGAAACGCGATCGACACGCATATTTTGCTTTGCCATTAGTTAATTTCCTAAAGCCCTCTGCCCTGTCAAAACCTGCTCTCACTCTGTCAGCTAAAGGAAGAATGTTAAAGAGTATTTGGTGTTCATGTACCTGTTTCCCCAAAATAAAGCCTATAAACCAGTGGATCTCAAACTTCAGTGTATATTAGAGTCGTCCAGAGGGCTTGTTAAAGCAGAGTTTCTGACTCAGGAGGTCTAGGATGGCGTCTAACAATCAGCATCTCAACCAAGTTCCCTGATGCGGATGATGCTACTGAACAGAGGACCACAACTGAGGAACCCCTGCTTTAAACATTACTGCGAAGTTTAGTGTTGAGATCATTTTGTTCATTGGTTGACATAAACACTACATGTATTTAATCTTAAAAAAACAAATGAACGAACAAAAAATTATGTGAAAGAGGTATTGAATCAAGAATACAGAAGGTGCATTGCAGGAACTAAATATAAAGGGCAGAACTGACTTTCCAGTGTTCACACACATTCTAGAAGAAAACAATAAAAAAAATAAGATAATAGGCATGCCTGACATTAAAGAAAAGCTTATCCGTGCCTAATGTGATGGAAATTTGTTTAAGAACAATTCACTGGCATGATCCCTTGACCCTTTTGTGAATCAAGTTCGCAAAGTCCTTAGCTGTTGGCCTAATACGTGCAAATAAAGTACAGTAGGTGATAATGCAGGCAGATGTCATATAAAACGGTGACATACCTTCTATCATTCTTGGAATTAAAGGACAGAATGCTTGGCCTAGCCTTACCCTTCCTTAAATTTCTTTTTAATTCTTTCCTACATACCCATCTTCCCACCTGGAGAAGCTAACACTGTTGCACAGCACGGGACTTATGGACAGGGAACCTGATTTTCAAAAACAATGTGCTTATGTGTTGAAAGAAGAGACTACAGTTGACATACGTGGTTCTCAACTGGAGACATTTTGACCTCCAGAGGGCATCTGGCAAGGTCTGAAAACACTTTCTGATTGTCACAATTGGGATGTGCTACTGGCATCTAGTGAGTAGAGGCCAGAAAAGCTGCTAAACATTCTATAAGACATGTCCTTCTACAAGACAAAGGGTCGCCTGGCAACAATTAACTGGCCCAAAATATTTAATAACACCAAGGTTGATAAACCCTGGTTTCACCAAGAAAACAGGAGAGAATCCATCTTTTCATATGTATTGCCTCGGATGTAAAAGAAATATGATTAGACTATAGTATAAGACCAGAGCATGTCTCCAGAAATTTAGGCATAGTCTACTCCACTCTCATTGTTACAGACTTGGCATCTTGCAAAGTTATGCATGAAATGAATATACTAGAATATTAAATTCCCATCTAACAGAGAGTATAATTTACTTCTTTCTTTGTTTTATTCATTTTAATAGGTAGTCATCGTTATCAAATATGAAAGACTCCAACTGGCTTTTACTATATATCCCCCTGGTGATACTAATGGCCACCCTTCTGATAATAGTTGCTCGGAACGACAGCCAAAAATCCACAAAACAATCTTTCCAAATTTTACTCAAGCAATTCAAGTTCATTTGTCTTTGATAATACAGTTGGTGTATTAAAAATTATAAACACAAATTGCTCAAATGAAAGCATTTTGAATAGACTTCTCAACAGAGGGCTTTTTTTTTTTTTTTTTGCATGCTTCAGTGACAGTGATTCTTTTTATCAGTCAAAGTGAAAGTAAATCAATATTTATGTCATCCAAGAAATTTGACTAATGCTAGGAATTACTGAATAGGCAATTACATTTCAAATGCAAAATTTAACAAAATAGTGGTGTAATGTAGGAAGCAAATGAAGTAGCAATACAGTAAAACCAAGTGCATTTCAAAAAGCCCACTGATTTAAAGCTTTTTCACAATTCGTTTTTCAAACCTTCTTTTGATATTCATAAATTCAAATTAGATAATAGAAATGATGAAAGAAATAAAAGATGTCTTAAAGGTATCATCTTTCAACATAATATTCTTAGGAGGTTTGTGACTACAAACAGAGGCAGCTTTATCTACTTTAAGACCAAGCTTCAGGGAACAAGGCTGATAAGTATGTTCATGAAGAAATATGTCAAGTTCATTAAATGCTTAACATATAATAAAGAGTTATTTTTTATACGGACATACATATTTCTCCCCTACTCCAAATTATAACATACATTTACTAATCTACAATACTTTCCTACTGTGGAACTGAAAAAAGAATACAATTTAATAAACTCATTCTTCTTTGAATTTACTTACTTGGTAATTATAATTGTCAAATTAATTTGACAAATTATTTCTATAACGTTCAGCCCAAGACCTAGAATTCATAAGTAACCGATAAACTCTACTAACTCTTCCCAATCTCTACATGATTGTGCTTGTTTATAAATTTGTGTATTTCCTTGTGCATCTGTATATGTGTGTGTTTATATATATATAGTTCTATGCATTGACTTTTCTAAAATTGTATCATTTTTTATTACATAGAAGAAAATGTGTACTAACTTACACTTAATGTGGCCATTCCAATGATATTTTTTTTCACTGCCTTCTTTCTTTATTCGCCAGGAGCTCTTCCAGGCACTTAAGATTACCATCTGTATGATCTGCCTGTGGCTTTCCCAGTTTCAGCTCTGACATTCCAGGTAAGTTTGAAAGGAGAAACATATTCAAAGTTATATAACCTTTCACCCCATCTCGTCATAATGTCAAGGGTTTCATAATTCAGTGGGCAGAACAGTAGAGAAAAACATCATAGGTATATAAGTTTACAAAGCAAAAGCAATTTCAAATACATTGATCCAAATAATCTTGAAACTGAGTTCTATAAAATCTGGATGCAATTCTTAAATCTTTGGTTCTAAATATCGAGAAAGTGATATAGGAATTACAGTTGACTCAAAGTCGTGGATTCCAAGCTTGTAGTCTCAGGTTATTTATTCTGTTCAATATCTTCTGTATTTATTTACATTTTGCTTGCCTCTGAATCTTCAGTTTTCAGAAAGGAAATTGTTGCAACTAGATTTTTGTATTCTACCCAGAGATTCTATGTCCTAGAAATTCTAGGTTTACTCTCTTTCTAAATCTTAAAGATTTTCCTACTCGACACATCTAAAATCACCATGAATCCATGGGAACATACAGAGGCACAATAAATAGCAGAGTTTGTAATGAAACAGTTGAACATTCATTACAAAGTCAGATGAGTTCTTTGTCATTTAAGGAGAAAGGAGAGACTGACATTAAAATACAGTTCATTAAAAGTGAATTTTAGTCTGGCCATTTACAGTGCCAAAACATCTGGAGACTATTCTAATTTATACTGGAGCGCCTTCAAAAATATTTGAACTCCTAACTAAACACAAGGGAATTAGTAAGTAGAAGGCTTTAGGTTTTATACTGAAGTGATATATCTATTTATTTTTCAGAACACTGCCGTATATCAGCCTAAGTATCCTTCAACACAAACTCAGTTATGTTTTTTGAAAATGTTCTTTTCTCCTTGCCCTTCAATTTTTACCTTACTTTTTTTTTTTTTTGAATAGATGTTGACAAATAGTTCAAGGAAAGAGTGATTAAGCAAGCTAAACTAATCCTGCCCTCCCTCAATTCCCTGGATACTTCACCCTTGTCTAAGTAAAAAAGAGAATCAGAGCTCAGTATGGGTAAGGGAACACAGCACTAAGGTACAAGTGAATTGGATGCAATAGATGACTGCAGCAAAACTGTCCCTTCTTGTCCTTGTAAAGCTAACCTACCTCAGGAGCTACCACAAACAACATTCACCTTTTCCTCTCCAACATTTGAGTTGAGGTGGTTTATTTACATGATGCTTTGTAATATCTTTGACCTTCAAATTTTTTATTCCTCATATATATATATATATATATATATATATATATTTGATAATTAAGTGGCATCTGTTTAAAAAGTGAAAAGAATCTTATAGTTGACTTTGGGGAGTGTGTGAGTCAATGGTGAGATGAATACCAATTCGTAAGAAAAAAAAAACACTTAGGCAAGGAGCAAAGGCTGATTTACTCTCAATTCCTATTGACTGGTAACATATAATCTTTTAAATTTCCCTAGTATCTTACTTTTACCAGGAAAAAAAAAAAGCAAACAAAAAATACCACTACCAGTATTTCAGTACTGTATTTTAGTACAGTTTCAGTACTAAATTGCAACTTTTATCTTAAGGTAAAGGTTTTCTTGGTTTTACCAATCAAGATAAATTAATCCTCTTGTTGCTTTTTTTCCACTGGGCTACTCAAACCTCTAATGACTAATTTCTATCTGCCTTAAATAAAAACATATGCCCTCCCTTCCAATTTCAGATAGTTTACATATTTTTCAAGAAAAAAGACTTTGAGTTCAGTTTATTTTCCAAATATCAAGCACGTGCCTTACCCAGGAAAGGTGCTTAATGAATGCATGAGATTACACACAGTATACAGATGATCATCAGCGTCAGTCCAGAATCATTCTTGTTTTATAATGTATGTGCGATGTCATTTAAATCACAGTTGAAAAGGAGTCACAGTTGTGTATATGTATCCCCTCCTCTCAATATTTTTTTAAAAAACATATTGGAATTTATCATAAGCTACTATCAAGTTTCTGACTCACTGTTCATTCATTCATTTAACAAATACCTATTGGTAAGCATGAATTAATATAACAAGCGTTATATGCCTTACTTGTACTATGTCTTATACATATAACAATGAGCAGAACCCAGATTTTAATGCAGAGCTATCTGAAACTTGGTCTCTTTAATCACTTTCCTTTGTCTGTCTTCCCAAACTTTGGGAATGGTAAACTATCTACTAAGCCAAATCAGTTTATTTTATATTTTGGTACTGAAAACTAAAACTTACGTTTTTCTTATTTCTCCTTTTCTTCTGCTTTAAATTTCCCCCCTCTATAATTCTTTTCTATGCTAAAGATGACACATAGCCTATTTATAAAATATTCATAAATATAGACAGTCTATATAATTTTACTTGCATCTCGATTCAGAGCTGATATTCATCTGGGGCATGCTGATATGAATAAGCTCTGTTTATAACTGCCGCCGATTCCTATTATCTGCTGTGTGTGCCATACCATTTCATATGGCACCACCCTCCCATGTCCCATACAGAGTCTCATGACCAGATGTCCATGGGGAACCGAGATCATCGTAATTTGTCACTGCCAGAGTGACACTCGAGGGGTCAGTTGCCAACCAGTGGGGCATATAGGGAAGGCGTGACTAAATCATGTAGTGCACTTTTTTTTTTTTTTTACTGCTTTTATTTCCACCATACTTTTCTCTTCTCCTAGTAAACACATCTGGTTTCCTGCTATGGACACCCCCTTCCCTTGACACCGCATGGAGGTTTGGTAGGCCACTGAGCGAAGTGTGCTGTCAGATCCCCCCTCTCCTCTACCAATGGGGTGGGCTTATTTTTCAAACATAGCCAATCTAGTCGTCACTGATAGAAATTTTAATCTTAAACAAAGAGACAGAAAAACTAAATAATTAAACAGTCTGTCTCACCAGGAACACTCTGATGATAATATATGTTTGTTGCTACCAATGCATGTGTTTTCAGATGTAGCTCTGCTTCTGTGCTTTCTGACGGTCGTTCCTCTCACTCCACACCTTCAGGCTTTCCTTCAATTGTGTCACAGTGTTATCAGGTGAATTGTGTCATCCAAAAATATATGTTGAAGTTCTAATCCCTATTACCCATTTATGTGACATTATTTGGAAATAGAGTCTTTGCAGAGGTAATCAACTTAAGGTGAGATCATTAGAGTGGGCCCTAATCCGATATGATCGGTGTCCTTATAAGAAGAGACACAGAGACAAACACAGAGGGAATATGTCATGTAATGACAGAGGCAGAGATTGAAGTGATATATCTACAAGCCAAGCATTGCCAACATCACTTTGTTATGTCAGCACTAGAAAACTGATATAGCCAGGTATTCTGCTTCTTCAAAAGAAGAGAAAAATCTTAGAAGAATCTTAACCTGATAGACATTACTAGTTCAACCTCAGTTAAATTCACTTATCATTTAGTTAACTACATTTACAAGGAGGTTTGGTCTCTTCTCCAGCCCAAACATAGTAATCTCATTCTGTATTGCCACTTGTCAACCTAAAAAAGCCATGTAATCTAGCTCCGGCCAATGACTTACAAGAGGACTCTGCTAAGAGGCTTTTGGAAATGGGTTTTCCTCTTAAGGAAAGAGACTGGCATGTGAAAAGAAATGCATTTTTCCTTACCTGCTTAACCTTCAGTTACAGAAACT
Source organism: Rousettus aegyptiacus (assembly GCF_014176215.1). Classification (NCBI taxonomy): domain Eukaryota; kingdom Metazoa; phylum Chordata; class Mammalia; order Chiroptera; family Pteropodidae; genus Rousettus; species Rousettus aegyptiacus. Next base: position 79,979,426 of record NW_023416310.1, read on the forward strand.
GTCTTGTGGGGTATGGCAGATACCTTGCAACCATGTGGTAAGATATCATTCACACACTATCTATCAGAATTAGATGACCTTGGGCACTTATGTAAGCCAGTGCACAAAGCCTGAAATCAGTGGGCACAGAACTTACCATATGAGCTTAAGAAAGCTCATTATATTAGCTACTTCCTGTTGTCTGTTCTGGCATTTCTTATTAAAAGCATCTCAATTGTACAGTATCAAAATCTTGGGGTTTGCTAAATACTTCAATCCATTAGGTCAGCTGGTCAACAAGAGTGGCATTAGTGATCAGATGCTTGAAAGTAATCTCTTATTAGTGCAAGAACTATTTCTGTTTGGTGTTTACTATTACATTACATGATATGAATGTCTGCTTACTCCAACTAAGAAGTCACCAAGGGTTACAAATATTAGATTGGTCTCACTGAAATTTCTAAAATGTCCTGAAAACTGGATTCCTCTTTAGTCTTGTTCTAACATTTCTAAGCTCCCTCGGTCACGGGCTTTTGGGTATTTTTAGCTTCTATTTGAGGGAGCATAAGAGAGGAAAAACTGGGACAGGGAAATAAAACGAGAATACAAAACTAAATGAAGAGCTCTAACATAATACCAACTTAGGATATAGTAAAAGTTTTAAATTTTTATTCCCAATATCTGGATAGAAGGATCTGAATCACGGTAGAATTGTCTACTAAAAAAACAAACAAACAAACAAACTTGTTTTGGTAAGGACATATCTTGTGTAGATTTAAAGACATAGAATTTAGTTTGGCAAAAGTATTAGCAAATATCCTCGTGAGTCAGAGCTTTTATTTTTTTAAGTAAACCTAGGGAAGTGCAGGTTAGAAATAGATCTGTCTTTTTATGTTTCTGCTCTGCCATCATCAGTGTGTCTACATTCATATGTGTCTCCTCCTGCAAATCCAAATACCATGCTATGTTCACAGCAGGAAGTAAGGGGTGGGACAGAGGGGCAGCCATGCCTGGACTGATTTACAAGGAAACCTGTTCCACTTCCACCCACAGACTTTCCCTTTAGGCACATTAACTTGAACTGGGCCTCAAGACCATCTCCAGTTGCAAGGCAGAGTATCAAAGCAAGAAAAATAATTCTTACAGTTGAGTAAGATCAATCATTGTGCACCATAAACCAAAACAGGGTTTTCTAAGCAAGGCACAAGAGCAAGTAGACCTGGGTGAGCAAATGGTGGTGTCTACCGGGCTAAATATATTAATAAATGGGTCTAGTTTCATATCTGATCATGTTGATTAATATAATCTTCCTTTGCCACAATTTCACATACAGTCAGAAAAGAGTTAACATTTGCTTGACCTCGATGAGTTCAGGCAGAATAAACAACACTTGATTAATGTGTTTTAATGGCTAGGCTAGTGTTTATTTGTATGTTGGCATTATAAAATGCAAAGGCATTTTAATATAACACCTGAGGCACTAGAGTGGGGCAAAAGACTTCGAACTTATTAAATGTTGAGTTTAATATTTTGGAAAATTATAATAGGTAACTCTGAAATTACATATTGATATTTACTTAATAAGATTTCATAGTGCATACATATGAATAAATTCATATTTGTTATATTCTATTTAGGTATCATAGATGCTGAGTTATCTTTTGTGTTCAGATTTTCTTTTTATCATAGGCGATTTTTCACATTGCCCTATTATCATAGGAATATTTTCTACAGGTAAAATGTGTTTAAGCCATTATGCAAAATGTATATTAACCCACATAACTTATGTTATGGTTTGCTATATCATTTATCTTATCAAGTAGAAAACAATGAAACACATCCTCTATATAATGTTTACTTTAAATTCTATATAGCACGCTGTATTTACTTCCTTGGATTGTGTTTTGTTCCTTTTATTCTCAAACATAGTAAATAGTTGCACTTATAGGTTGCCAGTATCTGCCATGTGCTAGAGAGTAAATAGATAAAAAGTATGAAATGATAGAGGAAAAATAAAATTTGCCATCAGCCTCTATGCAAATGCAATACACAGAAGAGATTCTGATTATATTTCTACCACGTGAAATTAGAATTTCATTTCTGGCTTTTCACTCTTTCAAGGAACTCCAAGAAAGAGGCTTAGTGCTCACCAAGCAGCTGTGTGACTCTGTAACCATCTGAAGTCCAGCCGTGACTGGAGATTGTCAAATATTTCAGAATGAGAAAAAACTTTCTGAAGACAGTTTCCAGAATCTGTGCTTGAATTCATGAAGGTTTGGTGAAAAATTAGAGATGATGACTCAGAGTGTTGACTCTATAATTTAGAGGTAAAATTGATTTTTTAACACAATAAACAGGCTAAAACTTCCAGGTAAAATGATCACTTATGAATCAAACTTAGGAAGTCCTCTTTATTCATGGACATGAATTCAGAAATATTTATACATTTTCATGCACCTTCCTCAAACTATCAGGCACCACCCGACCTGGTGAGAAAGGAAGGTGAATGTTGTAAAGTTACTGTTCTGCTCCACGTAGTATATAAATCCTTGTTGGGCTAGATGAAGGACAGTGTTTTGACCTTGAATAGGCAAGTATTACTAACTGAAAGCTTCAAGTAAAAGCTGTGTTTTCAGCAATGGTTCAATGAAGGGGGCAGGGGAAAGAGGAAACAGCACGACTGCAGCCAATTTGTGAAATGACCAATCCTTAGAAAACTATGAGAAAAACATATTAAATCCAGTCCAGGATAACTGTTGTAGCTGTTTACTGCCAGAGGCATGAGCAGGGTCAAAGAAGGTAGGACGCAGGAGGAGATTGGGTATAAATGCAAGGGCAAAGGGATAAGAAGACAATTAGGGCACAGAAAGGTAAGGTAGTTGAGTGTAAGTCCTCAAAACTAAAGAGAAATACCTGTGTTTAAGGTAAAGCTCATCCAATCATATGAGGAAGTATTAAGTGTCTAAAATCCATCATTCCATAAATTCAGTATTTGGGAAGCTGATCTTCATCGAATTGGCTGTTAAAGAATTTATGTTGGCTGAATTTGACAGCATTAAAAAACCACTATACATTTTGGATTAAACTTTTCTTCTGATATTTATGGAGAATAGTCCTTACTGTAGTGTGAATGACTTTAATCTGATCAGACCAACAGCTGGCTCTAAACTAAATGAGACGGTGGGAGGTCAAGTTGAACTGAATGGGAGGCAAGGGACATTTGGTCTCTTCACAGGAGAATTATTGTGAATAACAGAAAAAGTTAGAGAACAAATCAAATGTCTGGCATTAGGGCAAGGTTAAGTAATATATGGAATACAAATGTAGGAGTTTATGTGATAATGAATATTTATCAACATGGAAAGATGCAGTATGTCATAGACAGTGAGAGCAGATACTATATCTACTGTACTTACTATTAAACCTAGCACAGCGCCTGACATAAAATAAAAAAATCAGATTACCAAAGATAACATAAAGTATCATTTTCTGTCAAAAAATAATACAGATATATATATAAACACACACACACATATACACACACACACGTACACATACATAGATATTTCAAAAGGAAATTTCCTAAGGTTTCAACAGTGCTATTTTGGCACGGAGGTTCATTAACAGAGGTTCCTTAGTAATTTAGAATGATTTGTTATACTCATTCTTTACCCAAATTCACACTTGGCTTCTAAATGTGCCTGCAGGTTTTCTATGTAAAATCTAGTTTAGCAGCAATCTGAATGTGGAATGCTTACCTTAGTTCCAAAGCATTAAGGTATTTTAAATGATGTTATCAATAAAATCTCTCCCTTACCTACCCAACTGCAATTCATTTCTTTGTTCAAGGGAAGAATATGTGTATATTTCCACCTTTGTGCATGCAGTAATTAGTAAAAGAAAGAAATTTGCTTAAGGATAAGTTCTGATTCAATTGCACAGAATTTTTTTCCTTTCCTCACACAGGTTATTTTTATTTTTATTTGTGAAAAGTTATCAGTAGAAAAAATAAATAGATACATGTTTCTGTTAGGAAAGGACCTCTGGACATGGGCTGGAGGTAAAAGAGTGAGACAAGGGGAACTGAACACGCTCCACATAACAATGCAAAAACCCGCCTCTATCGCTAATAGGAAATTAAGCGTGATGTGACAAAGTGCATTCTCTATTATTACCCTAAAAATAGTTTATTTTACACTAATAAAATAGAACTACGAGAAATAAGCTGAGGATTTAGTGGCCTCATAAATGCCCTCTATGGGTGAGAACACCAACTCTGGAGCAAAATCGATCACTGAAAAAAAAAAAAAGTAAAGATGAATTGCATTCTGAGGGATTGAATGCAAAAGCCAAACTTACCTTCCCCATCATTCATCACTATCTTTGCCCTTAGTTTGTTTTATTTTCTGCATGATATTCATCACTATAGAAAGTAATATGGATTGCTGATTTCGTGTTCATGGTTTGTGTCCTCCCTGAACTAAAACATAAGTTTTATGAGAACAGGGGTTCTTTCTACATTGTTAATTGACAAATCCCCATCCCTCTCAAGGCTCTTGGAACCAGGGAGTTGCTCAATAAACATTTGCCTTTTGGATGTATGAATGTACCATATTGTGAGGAATTAAGGAAAAGGGCCGTTAAGAGGAGCTGGGGTCAAGATTATCATTCGCACCTTAGAAAGATTACAGTGCTGTAAATCCAGACTGATAATTAGAGGAAAGGGCAGAGTGTTGAGGGAGAGGTAAGAGCAGTTGGAAGGAGGAGGATATATGAGAAAGTAACCACGGTTTTGGCAGATTCAGATACAGATGTTAGAAGCCGCTCTCGAGGAAGATGGCCTACGAAGCAGAGCAAATGAATTCTTGATTTACTTTGAGAAGAGATGAGCTGCTCAACTTACCATAAATTCTCATAGGACCTAACTTTTAATTTCTAAGTTCTAAAGAAAGGTTATCTAATCCATATTTCCTGAACTGTGTCTAAGCTATGTTTTCATTGCATGACAATTGTGGATTGCAAAGTACATCTGTACCTAAGCGTTTCTTGGCTTGCAGTCTGGAAAATGTCAGTAGCTTATATCTCATGGGAAATATTGTAAACATTTTAATTAGATACCATTCTGTTTCTGTCTCGTTTTCTGGAGAAACATGGCTACTATTACCTGAGAGAATTCTACAGATAGAATGTAGAAAACAGAGGTCATCCCAACTTGCTTACTAGTATATGTGTGAGTGTCTATGTGTGTGTAAATACGGTGCGTGTGTATGTAAATAGTATATATGTGTGTATGCAGTGTGTGTATGTGAATAATAATGTGTATGTATATATCTTTCCTCATTTAGGATAAAAAATTTTGATGGAATAAATTGTTGAGAGATCATAGTGATTTGTTAGCAAGCAGGAATCCAGGTTATCTTCAAGTTCTAAATTTCAGATGATGAAAGATCTAGAAGGCTGTGAACATTCTTCATTAAGTGGATGTTCTGAATAATAGTTATTCATTAGAGACTAGTAGACCAAAGGAAGGTTAAAGAATCGTATTAATTACAAACAGTCAGAGAGACATCAAAGTGATTTGTACAGAGAAAAGACCATACTGTACGTTGTGAAATAAAGGTTCTGTAAGATGTTATTCTAGACTGGATAACTCAGATACCGTGGGAAGTGCATGGGCAAGCAAGTAAACTAAAGTCCAAGTTCTGACCAGAAAATCTGGAAGGGAGTCTTCAGGGAACCTGGAAATATCAGGGGTATTGCAAAGAGTAGAGAGATGAAGAGAGAGAGACAAACCCCATAATATCGTGTATAGACTCCTATGGTTACTTCTGAGCTGAATATTTTGGGATCTGATGCTAAACGGGATGTCAAAGTCTTTGACACTAAGCTACTATCAGGCTGCTGTCAGGACCAGAATGGCTGCTAGAAAGTACACACACCAACTGACCCAAAAAACACTTTAAAAACTGCACTGAATTGGAAACATGATACCAAAAAAAGTAGATCAGAGCTTTTACCTGAAACCAAAAAAGGCCAATCACCTACTAAAAGAAGAAAACAAACCTTATTATGATTTAAATATGTCAGTCTCATAACATAATATTCAAAATGTCCATGATATTTTCCAAATTTACTTGGTATATGAAGAATCAGGAAAAACTTATTTTAACTCTTAGAAAAACAATCAACAGATACCAAAACCGAGATGACAGATTTGTTGTACTCATCAGGCACAGACATTAAAATAGCTATTATAACCATGTTTTAATAGGCGAATACAAACACTTGTGTGATGAATAGAAATATCGGAAGTCTGAGCTAAGAATTAGAATATATAAAGACAAATCAAATGGAAATTTTATTACTGAATAATATAAGAAGTGATGAAGAAAATTCACTAGATGGCCTAAATAGGAAAATGGAAATGACAGAGTAAAAAGGCAGATATCTACAAAATAGATCATGAGAAATTAAGCATTCTAAAAACAAGAGAAAAATATTAAAAAAATAAAAAATAAACAGAGCCTCAGAGCGCCATGAGGTAATATCAAAAGGTCTAAGCCTGGTGTCATCTGAATCACAGAAAGAGAAAACCAACAGTGTGTGGAACAGAGAAACATGTCTCAAGAAAAACAACTGAAAACTTTTATAATTTGGTGAGAGACATCAACCGATAGAAGGAAAAGGAAGGCTCAGGAAATTACAAGCAGGATAAACTCAAAAAAGCCACTTACCAACATCATAATGAAACTTCTAAAATTAAAGACAAATACAAAAATCATAAATGCAGCCAGGTACTCATTATATCTGGTGAATACTGATTCGAATTATTATACATTTGATATCAGAACCCATGGCAGTCAGAAGGAAGTGAAACATTTCTAAAGTAATACAAAAAAAATTGATATTAGAATTCTATATCCGATGAAAACATTCCTTAGAGATGAAAGTGAAACAAAACTAAAAGGATTTGTCATCAATGAGAAACTTGTAACGTAAGAAATAAAGAGAGATGGTAAGCATCTGAATAACTATAATAGACTATTCTCCTCTTCAGATCTTTAAAATAAGCATATTGATTAAGAACAAAACTATGGTATTTTCTAATTAGATACTCAATATATGTAGCGATAATATATGAGAACCACAACAGAACAAGAAGAGAGTAAAAGAACCTGTACTGTGTTTTCTGTTTACTATTTAAGGTGGTAAAACACTGTCTTTATAGAAAGTAAAAAAAAAAAAAAAAAAAAAAAAAAAAAAAAAATAAGCATGTGTGCCATAATCCCTATAGAGAAACCACTAAAACACTATACTAAATAATATCATCAAAAACCTGATAAATCAAAATAAAATACTAAAAATGGTTTAAATAATTCAAAAGGAGGCAAGAAAGGGGAAACAGGATAAAAAAATAGAGGGTAAATTAGTGAAAAGATAAATCTAAATCCAAATATATCGAAAATTTTATTAAGTGTAATAATTTATGTTCACTAAAAGTCAGATTGTCAGAATTTATTGAAAAAAAAAGTCTATACATCTATGACAACCTCATTTGACATATAAATATATAAATGGATTAAAGTACATGTATTGTAAAAGCATGCTATGCAACTACTAATCAAAAAAAAAGCTGGAGTAGCTATATATTAATAACAGACAAAACAGACTTTAGAACAAGGAATATTACCAGAGAACAAGATAGACTACATGTAATGCTCATTCTCATTTCAAGACTTGTAAGCTTAATTGCTTATCTGGAACACTAGTGAGCATGTGGCTGGCTTTTTCTCATCCTTTAAGTCTCAGCTCAAAATCATCTCCTAGAGGAAGTCCTCTCTAACCACTTCTCCCTAGTCTTCCCTATCTTATATATTTCCTTCAAAGCACTTTTTACAAGCTGTAGGTTTGTTTGTTTGTTTGTTTGTTTGTTTTTTTGCTTCTGTATTTTTTTTTCTTTTACTCCACTGGTATGTGTGCTCCTAGAAAAAAGTGTCCACCTTATGATCCTTAGCTTTTCCACATTGCTTAGAAAATTGCAGGCTCTCAATAAATAATTGCTACATAAACAAATAACGGACTAACTCAAACATGACCTTTACTTTAATAATTAGTCTACTCTGTTATGTTCTAAGTAGTAAACAAGATAACCAAAGGAAAGCACACAGCACAGTTCTACAAAAATAATTGTTTGATTCGTGTTATAAGCTGATATTGCCATTATTATTTAGCATTCATAATAATGAAAAAAATTATTTTCAAAGTAAGTTACTGATTTTTTACATAGTGCATGAGTAAACCTATTGTCACGTTTCTGGCTCCAGCCAACTTCCACAGTGCTTATTTCAAAGGTTGCTACACCCATGAAAGAAGACACATGGCAAAGGTGAGAGGTAAACAAAGCCATTTAATAATATTCTTTCTACTGCTTCAAACTATGTAGTTATGCTCTTTTTATGCTTTCAATGATCGCTTATTAGCAATGCAAGCCTTATGAATTTTCTTTCTTTCTTTCTTTCTTTCTTTCTTTCTTTCTTTCTTTCTTTCTTTCTTTCTTTCTTTTTCTTTTTTTCTTTTTGATGGAAGAAATTATTTAAAATGTCCCCTTGTCTACCTCCCTAGCGTTGTGAATTCTGATAAGTATTTCAGAAGCGTGACATTATTGTTACCAGTAATCATAAGGGTAACAGGTATTCTTCAAGCATAAATCTTATAAATGTTTTTTTCCCTCCCACCTAAGGAATACAGATGTGAATCTCCTGCAATTTGAAAGAACAAGTTTAAGTAAAGGATGTGGAGTCTATGAAAATTTACGTTATTGAGAGTCAAACATAACAAGAGAACATTTAGCTCCGAAAATATTATTTCTGTTCAGAAATTTAACATTTGATACATGGAATAAAAAGTTACATTTGGGTGAAGACTTCTAACACATAATGCTTAATATAAACTCTCAATTATTTATCTATGTGATTTTGTTTTAAAGAGAGACACTGAAATAATTTAAACCAAAAGATTAAGTGTTGTTATCTTAGAGTGGAGAAATAAATAAAATTTATTTTTACTACTGTTGTATTATCCATATTTTCTACTATATATAATCAGAAAAGGAAAATATAACATTTATAATCATAATAAGGAAATGAGGAGTTTCTTGTTTTAAAAGTACAAATAAAATAAGCATCTGGTCCTCTCTTCAAAAGTCAGTACTAGGAACCTACAGAAATATGAGTAAAGCAATGAATTGTAGGAATTAACAACAAAAACAATATAATCATCATCAAAAATAAAAATAAACAAAAGTAAATAAATATAAGAAAACTCTAGGTAGAAAGAAAGCCATTGTAAAAGACAACGTATATGTTTTGGGTGGGGATGGGAAAGAATAAGGTCTAGGTTAAAAGACATATTTAAGGCTGTGATTCTGCAAGTGAGATCTAGGTTCACAGTATTGGAATCACCCACTGATGACAGTCGTATGAGAACATAGCAAGAGACAACCTTCTCAGGTCTGGAAGAGAGCTCTCCTCATAAACTGAATCAGGTGGACCTTTGTCTTAGGCTTCTAGCCTTCAGAACTGTGAAAAAATACATTTCTGTTTTGAAGTCCCTCAGTCTCTGGTTCTTTATTACGGCAGCTTGAGTTGACTAATACATTAGTATAACAAAATAATTATAGACCTCAGGTCCAAATCATTAATAGAGCAATAATTAGGAGAGAGGAAACAAAACTCACACATAGACACATTTTAGTGACGTTTAAGAACAGTAAAGATCAAATGATAACGAAAAATTCCTCTACAGAAAGATCACCTGATTGGCATAAGAATTTTAATATTAGTACTGGTTATAGAAAAGAATAAGAAATGAACATCTTTAAAGTATTGAAGAACAGCATTTTATAGAGTTGATATACCTAATGAATCAATAGAAAAAAATGTGGAAATCAGTGTAAAAGACAACCATCAGGAGAACAGACAGTGTCTACATCATCTAAGTCAACAGATGGCAAAGCCAGATAAATAACAACGAGCAGAAAAGGGGAAAAAAATCAGAAAGTGTAATACATTAAAATATGGAATGAGATATAAATATAGTTATAAATAGTGATTATAATTACTATCATAAATTATTTGAGAGAAAAGGCAATATGTTTACAAACAGTTAATATTTAAAGCACGGAACATAAAATAAGTGTTCTGAATTCAACTAAGATAAGATATTGGAACATAACCACATAAAAATTTTAGGTGGAATAGTATATCTCCTCATTTAGAAATATAAAACTAAAACAACTATATATGTGTGTGTGTGTGTGTGTGTATGTATATACATATATAACTTTTATTTCCAAAGATCCAGTGAGACTACATAATTTTATAAAATATAGACAGAAATTAGCTAAAAGTAATAGTATTTGGTCACTTTCTAAAAATTATGCCAATTACTACAGGATTATTTACACTACAACTTTACACAGGTTACCCTCTTCTTAAAGATGAGCAATCATGTGGCTTTGTTTTGATGTTGCCAGCCTTATTAAAAAATAATAAACAAATAGATTCATGAAATTTGCTCAATGTTTAAGGATATTTTACAGTGTTGCTTATCACTTTCTTAATCTTCATTACTAAAAAATGCAGGGAATTAATTTCTTTGGAGTGTTAGAAAATATTCCAATTCCCTTGAGACAAAGTGTGTGTGTGTGTGTGTGTGTGTGTGTGTGTGTGTTGGGGGGAGGGGACATGAACACATGTTAGGGAATGTTAATTTTATTGATCCTATAATCTCATATTTTCTTCTCATGCTGTCTATCAAACATCTTTGTAGTCCATTTTTAAATGGAACATTTTTCTTCATTACATGTGATTTGCATACTAAACTCATATATGTCTCTGCCTTATTTAAACCAATTTTTTCTTCATTGTTTTCACTAATTTTAAACTCATTCATGTATATTGTATTAATGTTTTTATGTCAATTTAAATCCAATACAGGAGGCAGTATGTAAATAAATAAAATAGTAAAATATAAAAAAGTAAATATTGATAAATACTATCTATAAATTCAAAGTAAATTTTGGATTAATCAAATATTAGATATAAAGGTTAAATGACAGAAATATAAGAGGCTTTATAATATTTAAATAGTTTCAGAGGATAATGATCCTTTCTGTTATGTCTGAAAACCTAAGCAACTAAAAACAATTTAAGAAATTTACTGATAGAGAAATAAAAAAGTTCTACATAGGGGAAAATAAGACCAGATGCAACTCAAGATGAAAGAATGCTTTTGTTAATATATAAAAGAAATCTTAAAACCAATAGGTTAATAACTAATAATCCAATAGGAAAATAAGTGAAGGATATGAACAAATAGTATACAGAAGATGAAATACAAATTGTTCTTAAGAATAAGAAAATGTGTTCAACCTCACCACTGAGAAAAGATGGACATTTATCACCACAATGAAATACAGTTATTTTCATCTATCAGACTGATATTTATAATGTTCCTAGTATACTTGTATTGGCAAGAGAGAAAAAAAGCACTTGCATATTATTGTTTTGTGAAAATGTCAAATTATCCAGTATCTCTGAAGGGTGGCCTGGTATTAACTACTGAAATGAGAGATGTAAAGTGCCTTGGATCTAGCACATCCACTTCAAGTATTTATTCTATAAATATTCTCACATATGTGATGCAGTGTTGAATAGGCAAAAACACAGATTCAAATACTGCAACAGGGGCCAATTACATGGATTAGCATTATTATTCATAGCATGGAATATTGTATTATTATTACATGCATATATATATATCTATAAACATATATATACACACATTTATACATATATGCATATATATACACACACACACGTGTGTGTGTGTGTGTGTGTGTGTGTGTGTGTGTGTGTACATGGGTGATTACAATACATAAGCTGAGTTGAGAAGCACGGGGTCAGAGTAAGCAAATAATTCATGGAGAAGATGGAACTCTGTTTGAACATGAAAGCTGTATCAACCCTAGAAAGATGACTATCAACTGACTGAAGTTTAGATTAGATTTATGTATCTTGAGGCATTCAGCTAGATGAAATAAAAGCAGAGTAATAAAGAAAAAGGAGAGATAAAAGAGTTATATATGGCTGATTATTCTCTAAATAAAGCAATAAGAAACATTGATGATATTTATTATGATTGTTAACACATAAGAATGTGACACTTTAGGTGGCATGACAGTAAAGATAAATATTCCATTACTTATTTCAAGTTATCACTGATAAATTTTAATATGTACATGGAGACACCTCTATGTATTACTTACTGTACACTACCATCAAAATGACTTTTGCAAAATACTGCGGAGATTCTGGACACTGTCAAAAATAACAAAATCTCACTGATATTTTGTTTTAGACTGGGAAAAATGACACTTTGCCAGGCAGACACTACATTTTTCAGCACACAGACAGCAAAACCAAAGGTGATGGAAGGGTACCACATTTATTCTTAAGACTGCAAATGTTCACCAAGTGTTTGACATGTTGCATCGCTAAATATTTTAACTGAATCTTAATATTGTTCCTGTAGGAAGATTTTGTAAGTCAGTCAAATTCAAGCCTGTGGACAGAGTTAAAAGTAAATTTTTTCTCCTTATCCTTAGGTACATGTATGAAGCATTTTCAATTCTTACATTTAAAAGTCTTCTGAAATCTGCCTTTGGCTATGCCCTACAACATCCAGACAAATTTTTAGGCTAGAAATTCTATGAATCTGTTTACCATAATTCTCTTCTGTGGGTAAGAAGTGGTATTTAAATGATGCCACTGTATAACTAATTTATGCTTCAGTGATACATTTTACGGTCTGAAAAAGTCAAATTATTTAACTTCATTATATATTCTAAGGAGGTGGGTTTTTTTTTTTTTTAATTTTTTTAATGCTCAGAATAGAATTTGGAGGTATTATTGTCACATTTGGTCTTTCAAAATATTCACCCATGACACTTGCAGGCAAAATGGTTATCACATGGGAGAATATAGTAGAATGGTGAGTATTTGAAGTAATCTTCACTGTGATAGGGTGTGTGGGATTCAGCTTGCGAAAGGAAAAAATGATCTCAAAGGTCAAGGCAGATTTTATGTGTTTTAAGTAGAGAGGGAACAAGTGGACAGACATAAACCTCAAGGACACTCTGAAACTTCATATTTAACATCACAGAATATTGATGACAACTGCTGAAAGGCAGCTTGCACACAAAGCTAAAGACAGAAATTGTGTGGAACCAGGTAAAATTTCTTCAAAAAATAGGTGAAGACATGGACTTTCAAAGATTAAGAATTTATACTGATTCAGACTCATTCACCATGGTTGGCACATGAAGGGCCATATGTATTAGTTGAATAAATTATTGGATGAAGTCATCTGTCTCTAAATGGATGAGGTCTGTCTTAAAATGATTCAGAAGATATGTCAAGAGTAATGCAGAGAATGGGTTTCCCCGTGGGCTCACTCAGGACAAGAGTCATAACTGGTGCAAAGCACAACCTTCCTTTGAAAAAGTGGTGATTGTCAAAATTACTTCTCTTCTGAAACGACTCAAGGGAATATTACTTAGCCATTCCATAAGTCCTTAGATTGTAAGGAGGCTATAACTTTTATGATTTTTTGCTTACTATTTCAAAGTATTATATTTTATTTCAAAAATTTAATCTTCTTTTAAACTCAACCGTTAAAAAAAAAATAAAGTACTCTAAACAAAAGGTTTACCCTAAGCGTCAGGATAAATGTACAATTATGCTATGGTCCCACATTCACACCACCCTCTCCAGCCCTGCACACATGTATTTTTACCAGAGTGAGTCAAACTCTTCCAGTGTAAACCATCACAAAATAGAGGTTGCCAGCATTCTGCATTTTAACCCTTTGTGGACATAGTCTTTCTAGTTATTAGTTTAAGATAAGTCGACCACAAGATGATTTGTTTTTTCACAAAGGTATTTTATACCATGGATCTCCTAATTGGTTGATTTAATTCATCTAAAATAAAGATACACACACACACAAAACATGGTCACATATTTCAACACCAAGAAATACACCTATTTATGCATGAGAGGAGACTTCTTATGGCCATCATCCCAGTTGTAACCCATTCATCCACAGCACTTTTAAAAAATAGATTCCTCAAATCTTCAGATGATACCAATTCATAAAGTTTTATGAAATACTTATTTCTGTTACTCCAATTATATGTTATATCAATCACATGTTTGTACTGATGAAAAATAAAATAATACATTTCTGTATTTATTTTCCTCAGGAATTGTTAGCAATGGACGAGCGTGAAAATGAATACCACTAGATGTCACTATAAACAGACCATTTCCTCTGATGCAGATTTATTTTCTTGCATTTCCAGATTTCCTGGACAGTTTGGGGGTAATACTTTCCAACAGCATTGATTCCATCTAATCCCTTGTTTGTTTAGTCGAAGGTTGCTAACTGCTAAATTTACATCCTTTCTTGTGTCCTTCTGCAAATCTGCAGAACAGTTTTCTTTAAAGAAAAATCGCAGCATAGGGATTTTAAAATTGTCACCATTTTATTAATTAGGTGACGGTGTCCTGCCGAGTCAGTCAGTTTATTATTTTTTAAGAAAGATCTTGTAGTGAGTTGGTGTCTCATTAGAGAACCGGAGAAACAAACAGATTAATGCACATATGCTGCAGCATTAATTAGAGAGTCAGGTTTTTCACAGGATAGATAATTTAATTGTGACTATGGCGGCAGCAGTTAATTGAGTCTCTTTTACAAAGCGTCTAAGGGGCTTGAGCTGAGGAAAGAGCCTACTATGATTTGATCATTTTCCGTAGAAGGGACACTAGAATTATAAAATCATCAAATTAGAAAGACTTTAAAAGGTTTTCTGGTTTGCCTAGGTTTCTTATTCATTTTTCTAACCAAAGCAGAAATTTCTGCTATGAAACCCCTGAGCCATGGTCTTTAAGAGCATGTAATTTGTGGCTCAGTGGGAGTTCAACAATTATATTACAATTATATTTCTTTGTGCAAATCTGCTTAATGCATTTTTGCTAAGACAGGGATAAGCAACTATCCAGCAGATTCTATACCACATGATTTTAAAAATTATGTCACCTTTAATCAATTTACAACAACCAATGATTAATTAGAAATATCAGCAATCAACTGCTAAAATGTCCTTAATAATAGACTGGTAGAGTCAGAATAACAGGAGAGATTGAGAAGTCAGACTTCCTTGTTAGCTGACATTTAAAAATTCACATTTTAAAAATGACATTTAGCAGACTAGATGATGATGCAAATGAAATCTATATTTAGGGAGGGGTGAAAACAGCATCTAATTTCTAGTGATTATATATTCTGTTTTACCTGTGGAAATTCTACTTAAGTTTGTCTGATGCACTTTAAAAATCTCTCTCCCCGTCTCCCTCTCGCTCTTCCTCTCCTCTCCTCTCCTCCACCCTCTTCAATGACAAGGCAAGGACATGGAGAAACCATATGCAGCCATTCAAATCAACATACCAGCTTAGCTACCAGTGGACAGCCAGAACCACCTGCTAGTCACATGACAAACAATCTAAGACAGAAGGGCATCAAGCCCTCAAACATACGTAACCTCAGACTCCATTTGATCAAAAATATCCCAAAGCTAGAACTTCTCAAATGAGCTCACACAATACATAGAAACATGAGATGTAATACTAAACTGTTATTTTAAGCCACTAAATTTGGGGGTGGTTTGTTATGCTGCAGTAGACAGCTAAAATGGTAGGCAATTTGTTTTAGAAAGAAAAGGGGAGACATTGCAAGAACCTCCAAGGACCACTTGAAAGAAGGTCTTTGATCTTTCAACGAGTTTTTGCTTAGCTACGCTTTCTTAAATTTTCAGGTGGAGTTTGTTTGTTTGTTTAAATGTTTTAATGTGAGCTCAGTCTTATTTTTTTTCTTTCTCATTTGTCATTGTAACCAATTTCCCTTTCATCCCTTGTCATTTTCAAAAGTTGGTGTGCTTTTATTTCCATTAGAACAGCATCAAACAGACCTATGACAAATGTAGTGTTTAAGCACACATATAACACGTAAAACACTTTGGGCCATGTTGTGTGAATGCGTTTGCTGAAGAAGGCTGAGCAGCAAGAGGACCACACTTTGCCAAATACTGCTTAGTAGCAGAGTGCCCCACCCTATCTCTGAGATGTTTATTAGACACATTTTTTTAAAATAGTAATTCTCTAATCACCTGGAGATCTGTTAACACACAAATTCTGATCTAGGAAGATTGTTTGGGCCTGAGATTCTGTGTCTCTTCTAGATTCCTGGAAAAAGCAAAGAAAATGAGTAGTAAGATTGGGGGACGTGTCGGTTTCCGATATTCTTTACGACCATTTTCCATCTCCCTTCATTCTCCATCTCCAGACACGTAATCACACAAAGCTTAGGCAGGAAATGGTACTTATATTCACTTCAGAAAAAAAAAATATTAAGGAAAGAAGTAACATAATTCTCTTGCAAATCTTTTGCTCCCCTCTGCCAGCACACACTTTTCTCCTTACCCAAATACTTTCAATTACCTCCTTGCACCTGCCCTTTCTAAGCTAAGATTTATTCTTATCACAATAAGAATTTAAACATTCTGAGCCTGAACCAGAAGGCAACATTTATTTTGAAGATATACTGGCCCTAGCACTGTGAAACACCTCTGGCAAATGCCAATGTTGGGGAGGAGGGTAGGTGGCAGGTATTACCTGCATTACCTGGTTTTGTTGCATCTATTTCTATACTGAATTTTCCTCCAGAATGTATCTCATATTTCCTATTCTCTTTATCCCTTCCAATAGCACCCCAGAACAGTCTATCATCACTCCTCTCCATTCCTCAAAGTAGCATCCTTACCAGTCAGTGCACATCCGTTCTTACTGAGAGCAAGTCCCCTCTCCACACTACAGTTTGGCTTCCAGTTTGCTTAAGACACAGACAAGGTGTGTGTACAAGTCCCTGAATATTCAAACTCAGAGTTCTCATTTTTTTTTTCTATGCTCTTTTCCATACTTGAGCTCCATATTTTTAATTATTCACGACTAATACGCTCCCTTCATCCACGAGTCTTTGGCATACAGTTTTCTCTGCCTGGAACTTTCTCCCCCATCCTCTTTACAACGTCAACATTTTCTACCTGTCTCAGCTCAAAACTCACTCTCTCAAGGAGGCATTGACTCTGTATTCAGTGTGGTCTCCATATTATAATCTCTCATAACCCAACTCTCCTTTCCTGCAACAACATAGCTATAATTTTATATTTCTGGGTGCTATTCTTTGATACTGAATTGAAAATTCCAGAGATTGTGCCTGATTTTATATACTATAATACCCCTAGTTCTTTGTATAGTGCCTGGAACAAAAAATGGCTCAATAAACCTTCCGGAAGGAGGGAAATGTTCTAAACCACCCATCCTAATGCGCCGCTGTCACATTTGTCTTGTTCTGACACATCCTCCTCTTTTGTTTGACCTGTATTCCTTTGTTTTTGCTCTTGTTTTGCATAGAAATGCATCAAAGAGCATCAGTCTTTGTATTTAGTAAAATTGTGATTATGATCTTGAGGAAAATTCTTTATATCTATAATTTTAAAGTTCTTCCCAAATGCCAGGCTCAGTTTCACTGTTGGTTCTGTCTTTGTACAACTGCATCAACCTTTTCCATTCTCACTTATCTGGATCCGGGTCTCTCACCCTTTCTCAAGTCGATCTCTAATTATTCTCCCATATTTTCAGTTCCAACCCAGATTGGAACCTTTCTTATAAGAACCTGTTGATGATTATGATGCTGGCAGTACAAATTATCAGACTGAGCTGAGCATTTCCTGGGACTTAATATCAATGTTCTCTAAATGGAATATAGACTGGAAGATTTTTAGTGTTGTTATTGTTATTGTTGTTCTGTTTTGTTTTGTTTTGGTAGTAGAGAATGAATGAATGGACAATAGCCTACACTAGCGAGAGGTCAGGAAATAAAATGTCAAAAAGCCTAAATTCTCCATGCGGCCTAATGATGTCCTGTTTCTTCATTTCTAAGCTGCAGACTGGCAACAATTGACCAGCAAGATGCTTCTGGCCTAGAGCTTTTCTCTCCCTGGGTCTCTCTGGCCAGGCAAAGCCAGGGAAATAGTCCTGATCAAGTATTTATAGTTCATGTGAGTTTCACCTCAAGCAAAGAAGTGCAGCCTGTATTAACCAGCTGGATTTAAGTGTAGCTGAGTACATGGTGGGGGACATTTTCATGACTAACAATTCTTTCAAGTTAACGCTTCATTGCAACAGAACTGGGTCTGGCCTTTACAGGCTCTACGTACCTGGCTGCACCTCTTACTCTAATTTTGCACATTTCAGATCTACTACTCATCTGACAACACAGTAGGCATCATGTAGTTAAGAACAACACTTGCGGCTAGAAAAGCAATCCCATTCAAGGTCAAATTGAATTGTGAAAAAAGTATTACGTGAAGAAGTTGGGCCAATATTGTCCTGATGCCTGCCAAATGTGTTCTTACTTTGAAAAAAAATCAGTTCACTCTTTTTTAAGCTTGAAATTTATTGTCAAATTTTCAAAATGAAAATAAAAAAAAAAAAAGACATGCAAATCGTCAAAAGTGTACTTTTGGTAAATGACTTCTATTTTGATGAATACTTCTCTCTCTCTCTCTCCCTCCCTCCCTCCCTCCCCAGCCCCACACATACCTCTCTCTTTATATATCTGTTTTCTGAATATACAGATATTCCAAAGTACATATTCTTAAGATTTATAGCCCAAACAAAAGAGGATGGCAATTTATGGAGTAAGAAGCAGTTTTTTTTTTTTTTAATGGGGACTATAAACTTGATTTCCTTTACTCTATCTTTTATCTCTGAATTCCTGATGCCAGTGATAAAAGTATATAAGCATATTTGTGAATGAATATGACTGAATATTCTATACACATCGTGCAATATGGAAACAAATGTGACAACAAATGTATTGATATTAAAAATCTTAGTAGTACATTCTATAAACTTAATCATACTATGTTATGCTCACATGTCTAAGCAAGAAATACTAAGTATAATAAATTGTGTCCTAACATGTCCTAACATAAGTGCATTTTCTTAGACAAACTATATCAGTATATGATATTATAACTAAATAAAAAATTCAGATTGGAGAAAGGCAAATTTCTTTTTAATAATTTAACAGTGGTTGCAATACCCAAAATGAAAACTATAAATATGAATTTTAAGTGACTTTTGAAAATAAGAACATCTTGTGTTTAGTTTAACAGAATGATAAAATTGAGGTAACATTTACGAAAGTGCCTATAACAGTAATGATAATTAGGAAGACGAATATATATCTTACTCTAATCAACCTAAACTCGGAGTAGTTAATTAGGTCTTAGTTTCATATTTTTAATATGGAAAGATTCTCAGTTGTGATAATAAAGATAGTGAAGAAAACAAATGAAGAATGATGACAGGAACTTGGAATATTTCACTGAAAGAGTCCAAAATGAAGAAAGATAGCTGAAAAGCAGAGTAGACAGCTGTTGCTACAACTATTCTGAAGTATTTGGCAATATCTAAACTAGAGGCTGGATTCTTAATGGTCATTCAAAGACAAGAAGCAGTGTCTTCATCTAGGTGGAGACGTTATGTAGTCTTCCAGAAACAAAACAAAAATACCAGCAAAAACAATGAAAACAGTGCTAGCCAAGGGAGGCACTAAGGGATATTCCCAGCCTTGATCTTGGCTTTCGGTGAAACAAAAAAGAATTTCCTCTAAAAATCTGTCCTGAGCTTTTACTCACAAGATATGCTGTCTCAGTTCTTCTATGTGCATTTTTCCTGAGTTGGTAGGTTTCTGTTATCTAGGAAAAATGCAACACCAATAAATAAATTGCATGATTCACATAGCATAGTCTACCAAATAGGTGATCATATAGCATACTGACAGAGGAAACAGGAAAAAATGAGAAAAAGTAGGGCTTAATAAAAGTCATATTAAAGATTGAATGGCTGAATTAGAAATCAAAACTATGCTATCAGAGCATCAAAACTGATTATTTGAGAACAATAATAATACTGGCCACCCTTTCCCCAGACAAATCAGGAAAAAAGTGCGAGATGGCTCAAATCATCAATATCAGGAATGAGAGAAGCAGCAATACTGCAAATTTTATAAAAATTAAATACATAACATGATGTATTTTGAAAGAAACTCACTGCCAATAAAATCCATGGTTAGATGAAAAGGAAAGAAGTTCTTAAAAGATACAAACTACCAAATTCCACACAAGAAAAAATACTTAACCCAAATATCCCTTCATCTATTGAAGACAATCGGGTTGTAATTAATGACTTTTCCATAAAGACAACACTAAGTCCGAATGTCTTTACAGGTGATTGTCATGAATCTTTTAAGGGAGAATAATACCCTTTCTACACAAACGCTCATAAAATATTGTAGGAAAGAGGATAGTTCCCAATTCATTCTTTAAGACTAGCATTATATTGCTACAAAATCTGATAAAGACCATTCAAGGTAAGCAAACTACAGAACATATCCCTCTAAAACATAGATGCAAAAATTTAAAAAATAATTTTAAGCCAATCTAGCAATATACAAACAGGAATATACATCATGGCCAAATAAGGTTTATCCCAGGAATGCAAGGCTGGTTTAAAATTCAAAAACTAATGCAATTTATCAGATTAGCAATTGGAAAAAGAAAAAAACACATGATCAGTTTAGTAAATACAGAAAACAGCTTTTGAAGAAATCCATTATCCATTCCTGATAAAAATTCTCAGCAAACCAGGAAGAGAAAGGAACTTTCTCAGCCTGATAAAGGTCATCTACAGAAAACCTATAGCTAACATCATACTTAATGCTGAAAGGTTGATTTTTCTTTTTTTTTCCTGTTAGGTTAGAAATAAGGTAAGGATATCTGCTCCACCAATCTTGTCTAAAATTCAGTCTATACTGGAAGGTCTAACCAGATGAATTAGGCAAGAAAAACATAAAAGACATGCAAATTGGATGCTAATTTATTTAACACTGATAATTTTAAAAAGATACCTGTATAGCTTCTGTAGGTTTAAAATCTGTAGCACAATTATGTAAATTATTTTATAGTGAAATATGCTTGAATTAATGGTGAATCTCCAGAACATTTTTAAAATATCTAGAAAATGATTTAATTCTCTGAAAGAGAATAACATTTAGAAAGCATATGTTTTCAATCTGCAGTTATAATACCAACTGGAACTCTTACCAGATTCCTGATCTTGGGCAAGTTTCTTAAAATCTGAGCTACTGTCATTTTACTATAAAAATGTTTTAAGAATTCCATGAGAAAAAACATATTTAAAGTGCCTAACCAAGAGTTTGCAATAGCATAACTAAGAACCATAATCCTGAAAAGCTTTTCTGTGATTAAGTTCAGGTTGTAGACTTCTATTTTTATTTTTTTTTTTCCATCTTTTTTTTTAGGTCCAGAGAGAATGATATTCAAAGATCTAGAAGAACTAGGTCTGTTGGAGTGACAGCAAAGATGAAGTGATCAACAAATCAGTCTTAAAATACCTACATATTTTAATGGGATAGATTCTCTTCTGCTAGTTATGTAATAATCCTTCGATTCTTGGTCTCACAGCATCATAAGGCCAAGTAATCCCAATGGCACTTTAGTGGTGCTCATCAAATAACAAGAAAGAGAGAGCCAAAAAGGCACTGTTAATAGTTCATTTTTGAGCTAAAGAAATGATAAAAAGATGATAAGTCTAGTTGGAGAACTTAGTATTGGCATAATATATTTTCACAATTGCTTACCCACAATTCCGAATATCTCTGATCACCAAATTTTTTCACAACATATGTATGTATGTGTGTGTGTATACGTATGTGTATACATATATACACACACACATATATATATATCTGTATATATACACACATACATATGTGTGCATATATGTGTATGTGAATTTATATACAAATATATATTTATATATACACACACAACTATATAAATGTCCTTCATCTCATCATTGTTATAATTATTATCATAGTTGCTGGGAAGTATAAAGCACACTGACACTGCAATGATTAAAGAAGGGACATCTTTGTTTCTGTGCTATGTGGTGTTTAAGACAATAAACCATCAATTCCGCTAAAGGAACTAATAGGTTAAATTTTCCATGATGTTTGAATTATTTCCCCAGGAAAATTAAATTTTCTTAATAGAAAAATCTAATTTTATCTCAAGTTACTGAAAATCTTAATTAGTGACACAAAAGCCATGCTAAAATTGCTTAGATCAGAAATAAACACATCATTATATCAAAATAAACAAATTGAAGAGCTACTGTAGTTGACATTCCACACACAGTATCTTGATAAAATAGGATACAAACAGGCAATTTCGAAAGGAAAGAATCAACATCAATCACATAAATTAAATTGATTAACTTTCATACTTAATCAATCACAGACACGAATCTTACACAATCTACTGGTGACCTCAGTTACTTTGTTTAATCATGCACACCAATATCAGTGCAATGCTTGATTTTCCAATTAAAACAACTTTGCAATTAGATCTAATTAACGTGTTCCAATTAAATAGGGTAAATGCAGCGGTATTCAATAATTTTAAGCCTCTACTTTTCTCATGGTGAAAAGGTTCTCTAAAATTGTTTGGAAACATAATCCTTTTGGTGCCACAGCTTAACAAAAGAAGTAAGAAAAGGTCAACAGCTTGGCTCAGAAATAACATAAGCCAGATTTGGTAGAAAAGAACAAGCATCCCAAATTTCTCAATTATCTCCTGGATCATCACATAAGCCCTTTATGATAGCCCCATTAACAATTCGCTGATGGAAGTATTTGTTAAAGGAATATTTGCCCTTTTCATAAAAGAAGACATATCCCCACTTGGAGTCATGCAGTTTTAAAGCTGTTCTTCATAACTCTTACATGAAATAAATATCATTTGTTGAGGTTTTGAATGAGTAAAGTCTTCCTTTGGCCTTTAGATAAAGTAATACACAATAAATCTCCTTTGCAAAACTTCTTGAATGAGAAATGTAAGAAAGAACTTTTTTGTTGTTGTTCGTTCTTAAGCCTTCGATTTATGGGATTCTGACTTTAGATCCTCTCCTCCCCCTCTCAGTTTCCTTTCACCAAGAGAGCCCCTGCTCTGATTAATATATTGCAATGAGTATCAGTAAGTCCTCTTGAAGAACTCACTGCTCAGAGGGAGGCATCAGTCTCTGAAAGTCACATGAGTAAAACCACTCAGAGACCTCTAGGGCATGGAAAGGGAATGAACAATACAGGATTAGCTCATTCCCCTGCTAGGAAAAATGATAGGCAATCTAGAGCCCTGTCTTTTCTGTTAGACCATTCTGCACTGTGTCCTTTGATCTTTGAGTTCTTCAGTTTCTCTTACCTCTATCTTAATATAAATAAACCTATAAATAAGTGAACACAGCTGTTGTATTATAAGCATGCAGTAGTTCATATTTCTTTAAGGAAGTTACTCTTTCAAGCATGACACTTACATTTCTTTTTCATCTTTTAGTTATTTACTCATTACCTTCACTTGCTATGAGAGTATATTCTATTAAAAAAAATACAAAACAAGACAAAAACCTAGATTTGAAACTACCAATGCATAGCCCGAAGTTCAACAAATTTACCTTGACCATTGATATAGATGCCTTTACACTTTGAAAGTAAACATATACTACCTTGTCCAATTATAGGCAAAGCCATCCCACTCTAGATGTTTCCCTCGAAGAGCTAATGACACAACTTTTCTTGACTTTCAAGAGAGGAGACACTTGAGTTTTTGTGTAGCCCCAAAATATATATCCGCCACTATATTGTTAATACATTTTACTCTCTATATAAAAGTTGACAGGATTGTATTTACACACTGTAATGATTTTTTAAAAATCAAATCCAGATATAGATATTGTATTCTTTACTTCAGACAGGACATGGGGCTCAATCATTTTTAAATAGTTCTTTTAGAGGACGAATGTACTTAGCTGTGCTTTTTGACATATTAAGATGATGACAGTATATCAACCCTCTCTCAATCACAATATAAATTATCCCATTAAGTCCTCTCAGTCTGATTTGTCATAAGGAAGTAGTTAGCTTATATAAAAAATCCTCACAATAATTGTCCCAGAGGCCAAATTTTAGGTAGAGCTTATGGAATCTAAAATAAAAGGTGCTACAGATCCTCCTTCTCTAAAGGGTTACATGTTCTCCCTCCTCTAATAATTCTAGATGGTAACATGGTTAAGATGATGGGCTTTCAAGCCAGACTGCTGGGGTTCAAACTCCTGTTCAGCCACTTTCTACTGAAATAATCTTCAAAGAGTTATTAAATTGATTTTACTTCAGTTCCATCATCTCTAAAATAATACTGGCCTTATCATTTGTTTTCCAATTTACAAGTTATTCCTTATAAAGGACTCAGAGAAGTGCTTGGTTAAGTATTCAATGTGCTTATTAAGTATTCAATGAATGATGGCCACTATTCTCTACTTTTCTTTTGATCAGTATTCCAAGGGAGTTAAAAACACAATGATTTTACTGCAGAACCAGTAAAATATATATCCTAATGACAAAATAAAACAAACGAACAAATAAATAAATAATGTTTTCTGTAATAATATTGTTAAGTTTAATTTTGAAGATGGATTTCTGAAGCTGTTTTTTTGTACTGTAGAAAAAACCAAATCAGTAACTATATTCTATCATTTCTATTACTGACAACCAGTTTCTCAGCCTGAGAAAAAGGAAACACAGATATAAGCTAGTAGAGGTTAAATAAAATCCTTGGAGACCTAAACTGGATTGGAAATGAAAGCAGAGATTTATGTATTTTATCTTTAAAGAATATATGATGTACTTTATCTTTAAAAAAAAAAAAAAACTTGAGTTGATTTAAAAAAATCTTGAGTTGATCCACTGAAAAATTCTAGAAACAATTTCAAACCCAGGAGCATTGAACACCTCATACTGAGATTGTAGTTGTACTGTAGTACTGATAAAAAATAACCAGAGCCTCTTAGAGAAATACCTGGTTCCATGTTTAGATTTAGAAAAGTACATGATAAATTGGAATATTTTTTCACACCAGAAGCATAAAGAACTCTAAGATCACACCGCTCCCACCCACCCCTCTGCCAAAGGAAACAACAACAGCACTCAGGAGCCAACCTGAAGAGACTTCTACAGCCAAAGCGGAAATCTGGAGCATTAATACAGGTAAAAAAGATCAATGGATTGAATCACATCAAATATTTTAAAATTCACAAATTGATATTAATATCCTCTCCCAGCCCATACACACACACAGAATCTGCATTTGGAGTAAGCTATTTACCAACCCAGTATTTTGAAAACTAGCCAATGAAGAGAAAAAAATCAAGCGTTTTTTGTTTTTTAATTTTTTTTTCTATATGAACCATTATCTCTGGTAGTACAGTGGATATGTAGAAGGTTCTTTTTACATAAGATTATCAACTCATAAATTGAAAAATGATAGAATTAAAATATAATAATTTTGTAATCTCTAAAGAATGACAGAACTAGAATTGGTCATTGATGGCTTCTTACATGACAAAGGACAAGATACTATATGAAGCCTGGTGAAAGAACACAGCACCATCCGTGAAGAACAATTATTAAAAAAAATTCAAACCTAAATCTTATAAATCCTCTAGGTCAGCACTCCCCAATAGAACTTTTTATCACTATACAGATGTTTTAATTTTATTTTAAATATCCACATTAGAGGTTACCATATTGAAGAATGCATCAGATTTCTACTGATTTATAGAAAAACAGCAAAAAAGAGCATACGAAAAGTTGCCAGAGGAACAAAATCAGCAAAATATCTGAGGAATCTCCTCAGTTATAAAAGATCCAGGGAAGAGGGTGGAGAGATTCCTACAAATTAGTGGAACATGAGAGACATATCAATAAGGCAGAGTATGTAAACTTATTTCAGATTCTGACCAAGTAAGTAAAATGTAAATAAATAACATTTATGAGAGAATTGAAATTTTTAACACTAAATATTTTATAATATTTAAAAAATATTCCTTTGAGGTACAAGAATAGTGCTATAGTTAGTTTTTATGAATACTTATGCTTTAAAGATGCACATTCATTTATGGATTAAAGAAGTGCTCTCTACCATTTACTTTAAAATAATAGAAGAGGGGAAGTGGAGGTAGATGAAAAATAATTGTCCTTGTGTTGATAATTATTGAAGTTGAAATGCATATGTGTAGATTCGAAATAAATCCATTTGATTTAGTAAATGCTAAGAATATGTTATAATTAAACATTAAAATGTATTAGTGAATATTGAAAAATAAGTTATTTTGAAAGGGGATATGATGAAAGCACTCAAAACAGTACCATTTTTCTATTTTCTAGCAATAAGCCAAACATTCTGGCAAAGATTCAGACATTCCACCAATCAACTTAGGTGAAGAGTATTTTTAAAAACTCACTCTATTTTTTAATATATTCAGCCTTAGATTAAAAAAAAAATGAATAGAGTTAGAAACTAAATCAAAGAACTAAGAAAATTATTGTGATGTTCACTCTTTTTCAGATCTCTGTGATAATACAGCATATCTAAGTATAAAACTTCATTTTTGACACAGCTGGATTGGAGAACACAGGGTGAGATTGTAAGGGCAGTCGACTTCAAATTCTTCCCCTACCTCTTGATTTTGTTATCCACAGTAGCCGAGACAGGGTTTCCAAAGCAGGCAATTAACCAGTTGCAGGAAGAACTGTTGCCTCCTGCATGGCGTCTCAAAGTCAGGGACAGAGATGACCCCCTACATTTAAAGCTAGAAGACAAGTGTTTAGCTAGCTCCAATGAACATTTTCTGATCACATAGAAAAAAGAAGACTGAAGCTGTTAAGTAAGCAAGAACCTGGGAGTAAGTAAGTTGTGCATATTTGTCCCTTCCCCAAAGTCACCATCTCCAGTTAGATTTAATATTACCTTATCGGATAGAAAACAGATTTAACATCTTTTCTTTGGGGGAAAAGTAAATAAAGGAGGATGAATTTTTTTTAAAAAGAGCTAATTTCCCAACATTTCCAAAAGAGTAAAATATTTTATGTTATAAAAAAAGAAAAAATAAAACTTGAGGAGGAATAAAATGATCCTCATTAACACATATATCCCACCATGAGCTGAGGAAATAGCGAAGGGATCATTTGACTGGTTGAGAGAGATCACGGAACATGCTACGATTCATAGATTTAATAGAAATTAGATAAATGGAAAATGATTATTGAAAATTATTTAGTAAACCTATTTCAAATAATTAATATTTACAGAGATGCTACACACACACGCACACTCCACAAAGAGAAAAGCTTGGCACCTGCATTCTAAAAGCCACTACCTTTTTATAATAACATGAATGCACTGCCTCTGTAATCTGGGAAACTGTTCTTATTCTCACATCAAAGACGTAGTGGTGGACTATCTACCAGGAACTAAACATCTGAGATCTACTTTTCCCCTCGTTAAAAACAAACAATAATAATAATAAAAAAAAGTTTTTGATATTTGATACCATTGCCCTATGCTTCGCTTGCCTTTATCTGTCAAATCACAATATTTTTAAGAGAGCATCCAATTCCAGACTTTCATTGTTACCTGAGATACCTTTAATAAGTGAGTGCTTCTTAACAACTTAAGAGGCAATTAATTCACTTGTTTAAACTTCACAATTTTTAAGTGACCAATATGAGTAATGTTCTTCCAGCTCTGTGAAAACTATAAATTTGACCAAAAAAAAAAAAAATGTTGGAATCACCAGAGTCACATCCATGTAACATCTCACTATCAGTATCCCAGTCTCTTAACACCCAGTCTTGACTACATTCCAATAGTCAGATGCCAAATCCATCAAAGCTTATTCAGCAACTGGCAAGAAAACTGGCAGAACAAGTTGTGGTTAATAGCCAAACTGAGACCAATCTCCGCTGATGTCTGTTGCATACCTACAAATAATTTCCCTTTTGCTTATGAGTACTAAAGACCTTCTTGTCAGAGGGAGTCTTTGTTGGGATCATTTCTTTTGATGTTACAAATTCTCAGAAAAGAAAATAAGTTCACACAAACTGGATGAACTAATTGGTTACATACAAAGGTTTGGACTTGCTCTACTAGGATGCTTAAACACTGAGACATGCATTCTAAGAGGGACAGCAATGAGTATTGGTAAACAAATAAGAAGTAATGGTGAGTGGTGAGTGATCTTTTTTTTGGGTGAAAGGCAAGATTAAAAAGAATAAGGTTGGAAATATGTATTTGCTTTAGATTATGAAGGACCATAGTCTCTAAGATGAAAATTTAGGATATTTCTCTGTACAATGAGAACCACTGAGAGAGTTTTGAGAAATAAAGATAACTAATAGAGAGAATAATGTTAAAAAGGATAAGGGTCTTGTGGTATTTTGAAGAGCACTGATAGCCTTATGTTGTTATGTTGACAATAACATAGTCTTAGTAGCTGCTTATTGATGATAAAAATAAACAAAATCTCACCCTACACAACCCAAACGTCACTTGGCCCTATCAGTGCCACTTTTATATTTACACCCCTATTAGAATGGCTCCGAGTTCCATATAATTTCAAGAATTTAGCTCCCTAAAAATTTTCACCGTTCATTTCTTGGCTTCCCCAAAAACATGTCTCTGTGTGACTAGTAAATCAGTGTGACAGAGTCACCCAGTTAAATCTAGGATATCCTTTGCTGGCTCTAGGACTCAATTATTAACTTTTAATGCATTCCATATCTTTTGAAGGCAAGTCACTTCAAAATCAACTGCTGCCACTGCTCACAGGTCTTTCTAAGTAAACACCAGTGACCATGTTGGAAGTATCCTTTTTTCCTGCTTCCAACACTTTAGCTTTCACGGAGCCAGCCAGAACAGAAAAGTGACGAGGATACGTGCCTTCTCCTCAGATCTATACCATACTTTATTACAGGGATCATGAAAAGGATCTGCTTTGGACCAAATTCTCAATAACTCAGGGGGAAAAAAAAATGATTTTTCAACTTCTGGTTTATATACTTCTAAACGAACAAGGTTAAATCTTGCTCAAGTTTAATAGGGAAAGAGGCAAAAACATGTTCTCCAATGTCTCTAAGTCCCATCCCTTCTCAAAACCCTGTCCCTAAACACAACTATTTTCATGTCATCAAATGCAAATAAAAAGTTGCCTCTGTGTATGGGGTCTGAAGTGATTGGGAAAGTAACTTCATTGCATTCAAAATCCCTTACCTGGAATCCTTGGGGCTAGATGTGTTTCAGAACTCAAAATGTTTTTTTTTTTTTTTTTTTAATTTTAGATTAAAAAAAGTACAATTATCAATATAACACAGCCATTAATATGTCTTTAGGAAAATGTGTGAATATTCATAGAAAAAGAAAATAAAAGAAAAAAAAAGAAAAGAAAAGAAAAAAGAAAAGAAAAGAAAAAAAAGAAAAAAGAAAAGGAAAGACTATGTATCACTTCCTATCAACTCACCAAATGAATCATAAAAACATTTTTGATATTGAGGGGTATTTGAATTTTAGAATTGCAGATAAGAGAGTGTGGACCTGTATCACGGCCTTGTGGTCTGTTCATAGGCCAAAAGTGACGGCATCATTGCTATTTGCTGCTAAGTATTTCTTTAGTTTGGATGGTGGTAGAAAATGATCTTCGGTTAAATGTCCCAGGTCTTTTTTCATAGACTCTTATGACACTATGATTATTCATCAATAATGAAAACATGGGAATTTACTTCATCATTCTTCCTTTAGCTTTACTGTACATTTTACTTAAATTAACTTTGTTCTCATATTAAGAAAATCTATTTTGAAAATTTCATTTTAATATTCTTATATAGATTTTAGATTTGTATACAGCCATAGAAGGATAATATTTTTTTTAAATTATATCTATGCAGTATGTAGTAGAGATGTGTTGGATTTTAGAGGGATTAATAAAAATGAGCCAAGATATGATGTCTACAAAGAACGGACACAAAAGATAGGATGAAGACCTAATATATCAGAAAGAGAGAAAGTCTGAATTTTAGGTTGTCTGTCTTTGCTGGGGCCTGACTTCCTTTTTGTTAGCTCAATCTAAACACTACATTTTTGTGAATATGCATCACATTCATTTTGAATTATTTAATTTAACTTTCTTTCCAGATGAACTGGCTTTATTAAATGCTTGCCATGGATGGGCAAACAGAGTTTATACAGGCTATAAATATCTATGATTAGTTTGGTATAGTATATTGCAATCTAAGGTGTAGTAATTATGCATAATATTTTTCTCCTAAGCTTGATAAACCATTTGGGAACAAAAAGAAAAAAAAATCCTAGAAAGTAATTTATGCAAACTCTATAAATGTATGATGTGTGCAATCCTTATATTTCTCTGAGATCCTGGTTATATTATATATATATATACACACACACATATATACACACACACATGCACATGTATATACACATATATACATACACGCATATACATACACATACACACAATTTAAGTCATGAGCTAAAAGAGAATAAATTTGACTCTATATACCTTAAAAATGGATATAATCTAAAAGTTATATTACTTGTGATGTACCAGTTTTGATCTCTCTAACATAGTTACTCATTTTGGTGTGATACTCAGGCCACTTCCCCAAATCAAATGATCTGCTATATCTATTATTTCAATATATATAATATACATATGCAGTGTTTAACATGTGTGCATTGCTGAGCTTTTACATGACTGCTTATTTTATATTTCTAACCACCATTAACAAAACATGTTTTATGGTATGCATATACATGTACGGTATACCTTCTTTGTATCAGTCTAGAAATTATTCGTAGAATAAAAAACTTAGCCCTGCTATTCAAGGCCTCAGAAGCACTGCAGATGATAGTACATGTACAAATCTATTTCTGTCCATTTGGATTTCCCACTGCATTTCACACTAAGTATTCTCCAACAAGATATATATTATCTGCCAATCCCCAGCCATTCTCCCAGTTCTCATGCCTGAAACCTCAATAATCATGTTAATTTCATGTTATCGTATGCAATATTCACTAATTTGTTTGCTATTCATCCATTTGTTTAATTTATATATGCAACTTACTATGCAAACACCCACGATGTACTAAATAACAACAACAACAAAAACCATAAATAAAATGGGAAGCATCCTCTTGATAAATTAACAGAAAATAAATTACAGTGTATTAAATATTCTCAAACAGAGTTGGGGAAAATGCTATAGTGGGAATGAAACAATTCTGCCAACACATTCTGGCTATGCGGCCATGGCCAATTACCTTAACTCTCTGAGTCTCAGTTTACCCAGTTATAGTGGAAGGACATACATATTCCTTCCTCATGGTTTGGAAATGAGGATTACATGAAGAGAGCCACAGAGAGACATTAGCACAGTGCGTGACAAATAATAGCATCTGAGAAATGTTACCTATTATTATTATCATTAGTTTTTTTAATGTTGCAAAACAAGATCATTTGCCATCATTTAGGTAGGACTATAATCTATGGTTCCTTCCTTATAGAAAAAAACTTCTGGAGAAACTGCACAGGAAAAAGCATATAGCATCATATACCTGTGTCTACAGAGGTAAGGGCTCTGATTTGGGGGAGCTCTACACTCTTTTTAATTGCTTTCCATCAAAGGAAGAATAAATTGAGAATGATTAAATTAAGTGAACTAGAGAAAGCCTATTACTAATGTAAATCATTATAAAAGCTTCAGTAGGCAAAGAAGTAAAAAACTAGAGAATATAATGTAGTATCTTTAGATAGTCTTCTGGTAGACAATTAAATTGCTAAAAGTGAGACGGCACCATTAATAATTGCAATTTCATTTAGGATATAATTATTCATTGTGGTCTCACTAGCTTTCTTAAGCTTAGAAGTGGAAGTGACCCTTTTTTTCTAACTGTACTTATTCCCCTGAGTATTTAAAACTGTCTCCATTTATCTTCATTCACCTTGTACCTAGTGGATAAGAGGATACTTCTTTATCTCTTTAAGATGAGAGTATCAGATGAAAACATTCATTCTTCCATAAAAGGACAGGAGTACCTACCTCCCTGGAGATAATAAATATGCTGACTTATTACATGTCTAGTATGACAAGTGAAAAGAATATTTCTAGACAGAAAACTCTGAAAACCAGTGATGAATTATGGTGGACTATAATGGTTCTAAAACAGCCCAATTCTCTACTCAAAATATGTCATGAATTAAGGAAAAAAAAAGACATTTCTTCAGCAAAATGCTTAAAAAGCTACTACCTAATAATTACTGTGTGACTACTTACCAAATGTATAATTATATACTGTTTATAGAGGGGTTTTTTTTAGTTACAAAAACTTTCATGGTCACTACCTTTTATGATTAAAATAATAGCAATAATACCTAAGATTTATTGAGAGTACTTACTATGTGCCAGATGCTTCCCATAAATTATCTTCTTTAATTCTCATGATAACTCTGATGTTGTTCCTATTATTCCATAATTTACAGATCAGAAACTGACATTCAGAAATGCTAATTTGCCTAAGCTTTTACAGATATTGAGTTATAAATCCAATCCCTGAATTATCTCCTTAAGTATGACCCCAAACTTAACCTCTGGCAAGGTAACAGGACGGGCATTTTTTTTTTTTAATTTTTAAGTAATCTAAAAAAATAATAGCATCCAAGAAGTTAAGTCATTTGGACAAGACGGCATAGTCAGTCAGAGGCAACAAGGACGGGACTTTCAGCTGGGATAAAGGAGCCCTTGACTTTGGGAGTGATAGCCAGGTGTTGCCTTTTCATGTAATCACAAAGCAAAACACAAAAATAGTATGCTATTAACTTTTTTTTATTTTTAACTTAGATAATGTTTTGACTAACTAAACTTTCTAGCTATATAAAGGTAGACTCAGTACCTACTTTGTGACTAACAGGTTTACTTCCCGCCCCCCGCCTCCCCGAAATCTTGAGATCACTTATTCTTTCTAATCAACACTGTAGTCACCAAGATGTGCGCTTTTGCACATACACATGTGTATGGACAGACATACACATACACACACACACACACACACACACACACATAATCACATTTATACACACACTGCATTTTTAAACACACAGCTCTATTTTAACTCCAGAACTTTAATTAGCAATGAGATCACTGACCATATTGTTACTACTTGGAAAGAGAACTAATGAAAATATAAATTCAATGGTGTCTCTAATGTCTTTAATGAAGGACAACAAGACAAGAGAGAAATAAAAATCTGTCCCCAGATTTCATTAGAAAGCATTTCAAGCTCATCAGATTTATAAATACTTTAATGTTTGAGTTTGGTGAGCAATGCAAGAAGCTTCTAAAAACAATAAAATGACTGGAAAGCACTCAGTTGAGTAGTGAGGTTAACGTGTAGAGTTTTAACAAATCTTCAATGTACCTTAGAAATCATTTAACTAAAAGAACATAGATTTGACACAGAATCGCGGTGTTCTAATATTTTCATTGCTGTCCTACTTAAAACAGGCAATTATACAGGTTCAAATCACAAAATAAGTGACTCAAAAGTTGCATGTCTAAGTGAAAAAACACACACAAATTCAATGCAATTCTGAAGCTTAGCTAATCTAACTCACATCCTCTACACAATAAAATCTCTAGTTGTAAATGTGAGCCAATTATACCTTAATACTCGTTAGTGGTTCTAATGAATTTAAGCAAATTTTTGAAAAAGCATTTTGAAACTGATTTTTTATTGCCGTCCTTGATCTTTTAGGCATAAGGTCTTATATATTAATCTACAAGTTGCAAACAATGATAAAAATGTACATATAAACTGAAATACCTGTTCAAAAAAAAAACCAATATAATGCTATAGGCTTCAATAATAACTGGGTATTCTGGGGAAATAATTCCAAATGTGATCTTAAGTCTGAGTAAAAGTTCACAATGATCAAGAGAGAAGGAAAAAAATGAAACAGACAGAATAGCATGATAAATGTTTATAAATTTTAGACAACATGGAGCTCTAAAAAAATTAAAAGGTCTAGGTGGTCAAAGCTCAGAGACTGAGGTAGCAAGAAATGCTCTATAATACAGAAGAGGTAGAGGGCAAAATCATGCTCGACCATGTAATATGTGTTCATATTACAAGTTTCTGTTTTTCTGTTTCATTGAACCATTGGAAAGTTTGTGTGTGTGTGTGTGTGTGTGTGTGTGTGTGTGTGTGTGTGTGTGTGTGTAGACATGTGAGGAGAAAGAGGGTAAAATAGTAGTAAGTTTGGGAAAGAGGTATCAGTTAAAGAGAATCAGTTTGGTACATTAAATGTATGGTTTTTAGATGCCATCAAGAGCACTAATGTAGGAAGAAATGCCTTAACTCCTAGTTATTTCCCTTGAATCCCTCACTATACCACCAATTTCCAGTTTGTATTCGGTGGCTTCTTTACCTGAGGAATTAATTTCCCGGTATGTACAGACTGGTCATTTCACCAACTGTTGTTCTTGGTGATTTACAATGAGGGCAAACCCATTTTAAAGTCAAATACTAAGTGGTGTAGAACTTTCTGGTTGTCTTCCAAGTATCCCATTCACCTTTCTTGGAGACACAAGTTTCATACAGATATCTATCCCTGCCCCATACAGGTAATTACCTCAGAGGAACATGTACAACCAGCTATATAACACTGTGAGGTCTAGTGAAAAATGAAAATGCAGGTCCTCCATTAAAAAAAAAATTAAGAATTTCGAGATGATGTTAGCATTGTATTAAACTAAGAATGGCACTCTTCTAAGCTGAGGGTCCTGTGCTAACACAGAGCCTGCATGGCCATGGGGTTAACCCACAAATTTGGTCTGTCGTAGGCAAGAGTGAGCCTGATTGGCCCAGAAATGACTATAGGGCCAAAATCTCATCAATGCAACAGAACAGCAAGGGTGTAAGTTCAGTGGCTTCTGTGAATATTCATGTTTCTTAGGACAGAATGTTAAAAAACAAACAAACAAACAAAAAACCAAACTCTTTACTTCCTCTTATTATTCTTTCTGGATTTGTTGGCTAGAATTCTTGTATCCATCTTGAGTGAAGCAAATGTTTGAGATAGCGGAGACCAGAAATAAAAAGAACAGCTGTAGTTGATCACATTGTTGTGCCATTTTCTTTATCATTTATTATTTTGAGTTAGGTTTTTTGTTATTAGAAGGCAGAAACATTCTAACTGACAACAATAATAAAGTCTCTCAAATTAAATTTGTGAAAGCAGTATTATTTTTTCAGTTAATAATATTTGGTGCATTTTAAAATATTTTTAGAGCTGTATATGCTTGGAAGAAATGGGTATTAGCTAGGATAACATAAGCGGGTAGTTTATTTCTCAAAAGATAAAGAGATCATATGACAAAATAAAGTGTAATAAATTTATTTATGTTGGCATATTATAGAAGAATCAATGTTTAATTGCAAAGTAACTGCCAGGTTAGTGACGATATTCCAGGCTTGCTCTTCTAACATGACATTTGAACATGTATTTTGATGCTATTTTTGTAAGAAAGATTTGTAATGAAACAAGATATCATCTAGAGCTCTCAAAAGGCGAAAGAAAATGACCACATACTCCAATCAGATAAGCAAGTGTCAGACAAGACAGCAACTATGAAAATTAACCAGAATAAAATTATGTAAAACAAAAGTGTTTTCCCTGAAGAATTAATTAGAGTAGCTATCGCAACCTGCAACACCTTCTCCATGCCTTTCCTTCTCGGTTTCTATATGGTTACACATACCCTTTAAACTTACACAAAAGAATACCACAAGATCTACTTTACTGTAGTGAGTCCATAGAGTGACCAAACCAAGGCATTTTGGTTTCATCCACTGAACAAAGTTATTTTTAGGAAAAGAAGTGAGCACAACATATGTTCGCATCTAGTTATTCTGGGTCCCAGAGGCAACAAACGGGTGAAATCAAGTTTGATTCCAGGACTGACTTTGAAGCCTCTGTTCTTAATTCATGAAAATCAAAATCTTCACTCATATATAAAGTCATAGGTATAATGGAAGGAATTTCATGGTGCTGAACCAACAAGAAATAGGAACAAAAGCTACATAGAAAGGTTAGCTAGGTCGTAATTGAAATTATGTTGTTCCTGAGTGAATTTAAAGGCTAAGTGGATATGTTACATGTAAAAAGTAGTAAATAAACTTTAGTGAGAAAGAGTAACATAAATATCTCCTGCAGATTGCTCTTACGAGTGGTCCTGTGGGTGGTAGGACTTTTTTAAGTTGATTAACTTGACAATATCGTGTGAGATGATTTTGGCCAGGGAAGAAAAGGCAATAGGTTCCTGCACCATAATGTTATCCCTGCTCCAAAGACAACTTTAAATCCTCTTGGAGAAATAAGAAATTAAAAGCTAAAATGGTAAATGAAAATATTAAATACAAATAATGCTTCAATATAAAAGAAGGAAAATGTGGTCACAACAGTTGTATACAGAGGGAAGATATGAGCCAGATTTCCAAGGACAGGTTGAACTTATAGTTTAGGAATGGGATGACATTTCAGGATGGTGGGAAATGGTGGTAAAAGTACAATAGTAGACAAGCGTAAGTGAAAACAAATGTGGGAAATATTGAGACTTCATATAAAGAAGAAAAAAGAGCACAAAAAGTGAAAAGTTGGCTCGTGCCACGTCCTGGATGGCCTTGACTCTCAGACTATGACTTTGGAAGTAAACACTATAGATAGCCCCAGGATTTATTTAATGACAAGCTGAAAGTATAATTTGAAGTTGTTTGTGTGACACTATAGGATAGAATAAATTAAGCAGGGAGAGTCCAGAGTCAGAGAAACCAGTCAATAAGAAGCATAGCATGACATATTAGAATGTGACAGTGGGTATGGGGAAAATAAAGATTATAAGAAAAAAAGATCAATAAAATTATTAACTGATGGGATAACAGAGTACAGAATAATGTGGTGTCTCTGATAATTCCAATACCTTAGCCACAGAGGCAGGGATAAATCTAGAAAGTGTTGTTTTAAGGTGACAACAGAAAATATAAGTGGAAATATCCAGCAAGCTGCCCTGTAATGGAAAGCAAAATATAGATCTGAGAGGTATCCTCATGGAGCGAACGATCTGATTATTGATGGTCCCTCCAAAGCAGAGAGCATGGACAAAGAACTGCAGAGCCATTTGTGCTTCCTCGACTCTGAGGCAGTGGATCATTTCTTTGCCTGGAAAGTTCTTATCTCCTTTCCCATCTGTAAATCTTTTACTTACTGTAAAGTTTCAGTACAGAAGTCATTCCAGCATGGCTCTCTCTGGCAACTGCAGAGTATTTTCTCTTGTTTGCTCCTTGAGCACCAATGTATTCATTAATCAAGTAATCATTGAGTCCCTACTCTCATCTTAATGGTGTTCTAGGTGTAACAGAACCAGTGGTAAACAGAACAAGAACAAGCAGCGTCTTTGCTTATATGGTATGCTTACATTCTAGTTTGGTTAGATAGCAAATCAATCAATCAACTGTTCAATCAACCAAAATATGTATTTCAGGTAGTGATGAACGTGTTTGAGCGGAGGCTATTTTAGATTTTGTAATCAGAAAAGCTCAACTGACAAATGACTTTTGATCAGACATCTAAAGAAAGTAAGTGAGGAAGCTTATCAGCAAGGAGAATATTCTAGACAGAGTGACCAGCAATTACCATGACCTTGAGCGGGAGCATGTTTAGCATGTTTGAGAATCAGCAATGAGCCAATGTGACTGGAGTTGAATGGACATGTTCGGAGTAGTGATGAGTGACAGGAAAGAGTCTGAGAACAGTTTTGGAGATCCAGATCTTTAGTCTTATGGGCCATTCTCAAGGATTTGAGAAGCCACTGGAGAGTTCTGACTTGGGGAGGCAACTAGTCTCTGTGCTGACTCCAATCTGCAATTTCATGAGCATGAGTGTCAGCAAGGAAGTGAAGAAGGCTTGAGGTACCAGCAGTTCTCAGTAAACAGTGATAAAATGTGGGTGAAGTCTATGGCCATGCCACTCTGAACAAGCCCAATCTCTGATCTCAGAAGCTAAACAGGGTTGGGCCTGGTTAGTTCTTGGTTGTGAGACCACCTAGAAAGACCAGGTGCTATAGGTGAAAAAATTAAAAAATAAGGGATTGTAAACTGACAAGGTTCTTGCAATCTGTGAGGTCAACCAATGGTTGCCTTGCATAAAAAATAATTAAAAAAAGAAAAAAGAAAAATAAATTAAAAAAAAAAAGTGGAGATAATGGTATATTTTTTAAAAAGTGTGTGTTGGGATTTTTAAGGAGATAAGGGTCTAAGAAGTAAACAGCCAAGGGGGCAAAGGAGAGAAAATTAAAAAATCCTTCTATTACATACTTCAGTGCCTATTTCTTCCAGCAGGCTGTGCACTATCATCTAACTGCTCATGGCTCACAGCTAGCTGCCCCCTTCTCCTAAGAATATCCCTAGGCTAGATGGCATCTCCTCACCCAGGACGCTGAGCCCTCCTCCCAAAGCTTCTTCATAGCCAATGATTGACTGATATAGGAAATAAAGAGGAGGCCCTTTTGCCTCCGAGAGGGAGCAACTCTGCATTGTAGTTTATATTCTAGGGCTCTTGTCCGTGGGTTAGACCAACGCTACACTTGACCTGAGATCACGTCCTTGCTCAGTTTTATTTTTCCACCCCATCTGGTTTCACAACACTGCTTCTAGAGAATTTTCCTAAGGAACGCCTCCTCAGTCAGTCACTTTCGGTCGTTGCTTCACAGAAACCTGACTTAAAAGAAGTCTTGCATTTTCTGCTATTTCCATTTTCCACAGGACCTAATAAAATACTGAGTATGCCATCAGTGCATAATAAATATTTGCTAAATTTAAAAATAGATAAGAGTTGTTAAAATGCTTAGAGAATGCTCTCTATTAACATCAAGAAATACCATGTAATATTTTAGCTTTCAGAGTACTTATTTCTAATTAAATAATTTGAGTAAAACTGACAGAATAAAATTATATATGCATATGTAATTATTTTATTTGCACTTTATGAGTAAATAATTCATATTTTATAATGAATCGCTTTCTATGTTTAAGATAACTACACATATTTGTCATTTCTTGATCTATAAAACAAATAAGAAATTTTGAAAATTAACTTGAGTACTTTTTTCCTCCTCTTAAGAATATGCTAAACTTTATCATTTGCTATCTCCCATGACATTTAATTTCAGTCACCTGACTACCTAGGAATGTTGAGAAAAAATCTGATTATTTGCTGAGGCAGTACATTTTAAACCTAATGCACATGATGGGCTGAGATAAGGCACTAGAATATTCTATGCTTATTTGAAAGCCCGTAATTATATTTGACTTCCCTGGGAAAAATATTAATTAGGAAACTCTATTCTCTATCCAATTCAGAGAGCCTGATTTTTTTGTAATATAGAGAGGCAAACCCTGTCCTTTCCATCTTGTCCTTTCCATTCACTCTAATGCTTTTCACTCATTTTCATGAAAAATTTCACAATTCTCTTGGGCATCATCTAGTATACTTTTTTAGTTTGGACTTATGCACTTTAAGGTTTTACTTCAATTTTGTTTTGTCATTGAACTTTCCATCCTATTAATCCCATGTAACGTGTTTCTCGCTACATACTTTATGATCACAGATCCATTTTTCGATTGCCAATATAAATAAAAAACCCTTACTAATTAGAAAGTTTATTATAACCATTCCAATGGAATATAACTGGAAATCATTAGCCTCGCTAATTTCATAATATTATTTCAAGATCACCCTACTGGTGAATCTATTTAACATTATTAGAAGTATTGGGCTAGACATTATTTGCAAAATTAAACTATCTGGTCATTTTCCTCAGTTCTTGTATTTTTTAAATGAAAATTTCTGTACATATTGGTCATTGACTATGCATAAGTTTCTGTGGGTAGAAAGATGTGTGAGAATCCCCAGTGCTTAAAAACCTCACTGTCATCCCAAAGAGAGTCACAAATATGCAGTACATAAGGTCACTATCAGAATTAGATAGTAAGTTATGCAGAAACTTTCCTTTGGTCTTTTTCTTTGTTCCCCACTGCTTACAGAATCAAAGAAATGCCATAAGCTGGTACTTGTTAACCTCTAAAG
Organism: Rousettus aegyptiacus; assembly: GCF_014176215.1. Lineage (NCBI taxonomy): Eukaryota > Metazoa > Chordata > Mammalia > Chiroptera > Pteropodidae > Rousettus > Rousettus aegyptiacus. The sequence goes on from NW_023416310.1 coordinate 80,019,784, forward strand.
CCTTCTTGTGTTTCTGCTGTTCATATTTTCCTTTACTTATTACTAAAACACAGTAATCCAAAACCACTGTAGCAAAGTGTGGAAGATACAGAAAAGTAAAAGGAAAATCTCCTTAATTAGAGTACCAGGAAAAAAAAACAACAACAACTATTATTAACATTTTGTTTCATAAGCATCTTGCCTATTTCTATGTGTACTCAAAGTTATATTTGCTAGCACTACCAAAATTAAAGTTGCTTACCCTCACTTCCCTGTTCTCTTTATAGATGTTTTTGCCAATGCTTTACACCATTCCATCGTATGGATGCTCCACAATTCATTTTACAATCTCATGAGATTATACATTTAATGTATATCAAACTTTGTTATAGTGGTATGATTACTTACATTCACATGAATCTTTATGCACACACCTGACTATTCTTAAAGAATAAACACCTAGAAGTGAACAACTGCCAAAAGAGACTGAACTTGTTTTCATTAGCTTTTTAGCCATTCGTAATTTGTTTTGTCCATTTGTCTATTAGTAGCATTGTATTTTATCTTAAAAATAAACACTTTGTTATTTTACATTTGTTTGTAATATATGTAAAATTCATATCTCAGTTTATATTTTTTGATTATTTCAATTATTTCTTATATAGAAGTTCATATATATATATATATATAATTTGTGTGTGTGCTAACTACATTTAGGTCTGTATTAGTTTTGGGTTTTAGACTTAGGTCTATGATCCACTGAGAGTTATATTTACCTATAGGTGAGATAAGGGTTGAGGTTTTTGTGTCTTTTTGTTCATTTTACATACAGATATTAAATAATGTCAGCATCATTTGTTGAAAAAATATTCTTCCCCTTCAATTACTCTGACATTCCTATTGACATTTCATTGACCATATTCTTGTGGATATATTCTGTGAAGTTTTATGTCAATGGTACATTATTTTGATTACTACAGGCCTAAAATGAGGTTAAGTCCTCCACTATTGTTCTTTTTTAAAGTTCTTTTAAACATCCTTTATGTTTTCATAAATATTTCAGAATTGGTTTGTCAATTTTTGCCAAAAAAAAAACGCTTTTGTAATTTTTATTGGGACTCAATCTACATATTAATTTAAAGAGATCTGACATCTTAACATCAAATTTTCCAACTCATGATTATGATGCATTTTTTATTAAGTTTTTCCTTAATTTCTTCATTGGTTTTATATTTTTCGAAGCACTGTTTTCATATTTTTAAATTATTTTTACTTCACATATATAATTCTATTTTAAATATTTTAAAGTTTAATTTCTGCTTACTTGTATCTAGTGTACTAAAATTCAATTGATTTTTTTTTCCTATCGATCTTGTATTCTACAACTTTACTAAAATCGCTTAATAGTGATAGTAGTTATTTTGGTAACATTTTGTTGAATTTACTTGCATAGATGATCAAGTCATCTTCAATAAAAGTTTATACTTCCCTAGTCAGTGTATTTTTTATAGATATTTATTTTCATATTTCATTGGATGGAATGCTTAGATTAGAGTGAAGTTGAAATCTTTGCCTTGCTACTGATTCTAGAGAAAAAACATTTAGTTTTTCACTATCATAATTTTTAACTGTAGGCTTTTTCCAAAGACATTCTTTTCATAGGTTTTTCAATTTGTCTTCTTTTTTGTCTGCTGGGAATTTTTATCATTTTTTAAAATAAATGTTGAATTTTCAAAAAATGATTTTTCTGTAATATTCAGATGATATATTTCTTTTTCATTTTTAGTTAGAATTATACTGATTTTCTAATGTTAAACCAACCTTGCATTCCCTTGCTATATTCGACTTGGTCATAATGTATTATCTTTTGTGTTTTGTGTTAGAATTTATTTTGTGTAAGTTTGTTTACATTTTTTACTTTTATGCTCATAGCAATAATTCTTTATAGTTTTTCTGTAATATTCTTATTTGATTTGGGGGTTAGGGTAATTAAGGTCTTATAGAGTGATCGGGGGAACATAAGCTATTCTTTCTTCCTTTATTTATTTACTTTTGGAAGAGTTTGAATAAAGTGCTGTTATTGCTTCTTTAAATATTTGAAAGAATTCAGCAGTGAATCCATCAAGCCTGTAAATCTCATTTTTTAAAATGTGTTTTTTCGTGTCTATACAGTCTTAAAGTTTTTAACTAAAAATCCAACATATTTATGGTTATAGAACTACTCAGATTACCTAATTCTTCTTGAATGAGATTTGGTCGTTTGTGACTTTCAAAGAAATTAGTATTTTATTTAATCTTATATTGTCTTTACTAGATATATCAGTATTCATCAACATCTCTAGCACATACAAGGTATCTTTTCCTCATTCCTAAAATTGATGCTGGTCATTTTCCTATTTATATTCTTAGTCTTTGCAATTGGATCATAAAATGGGAAAAGAAACACATGTGATGTAGATTAATTGTTCACCCAAGAGTCTTCCAATAACATTTTAATCTATCCAATGGTTACTGGATTTCTGCATTCCCTGTTTTCCATGTTTCCTTCTACTCCGTGGACTGTAGTCCTTTATTGGCATGGTTTCATATTTCCCATTGTTGGGACACAAAGGGTTTTAACTAGTACATAGCCAGTTTTTATTTGTGATATTCATACTGGTAAGTTTACTGAGTCACACAGAACTTTAGCATTACTCAAGACCTGGGATGGGTGACATGCTTTTGCGCCCGGTCTCAAAGTTAGTAGTCAAATATTTTTAGTTCTTGTTTCACAGAAATGACAACTCCTATGTGATGTCAGCCTTTATGCAGGGAGCCTAGTTCTATTTTCTGCTATGCACACTACCCATTTTGTCTGCTGAGGTTTCTGTGTGGGCTTTGAGAACCCAGCTTTTAAGTCAGAGACTGATTCTGGGTCTTTCTGCTTCAATTCTAGTTTACTAGTATGGCTTTGAGTTTCCTTCTTATTTCTGGAACTTGGAGATTACCTTTTATTGCTTTTTAATCTTTTGAACTCTACATGTCTACATGCAACTCAATGCATTTTAAATAAATCTCTCATTCTTTGCACAATTCCTTTTATAATATAAACATCCACTTCCTTGGCACTACTAAAATATGGTTAGAAAAAAATGTGTGTGTGTGTGTGCATGTGTGTATATATACACACACATATATATACACACACATATATATGGGTATATATATGTATATATGTACACATATATGTGTGTGTATGTTTGTGTGTGTATGTGTGTGCGTGTGTGTATATATACACACATATATCTACACACACGTATATATGTGTATATACGTATATATACACACATATGTGTGTGTGTGTGTGTGTGTGTGTGTGTGTATTCCCCATAGCATATTACTTTCCAATAATTTTGAATCCCCGCAGTATATATTTCTCTTTAGGATAAAGTCAACAAAAATACTTCAGAATTTCTATAAAACAGTGACACTCAAATATGAGAGAGAACAATTATTTTTTTTTTCACAATCTATTCAGTATTGATGGTATGGATAAAAATATCTTCTTAGGACAATTATCTTGCGAACTTAAGATTTTTGAGATCTTATGTTAATTCTGTGTGGGAGGACTGCCTCTGACAAGCTTAATTTTTTTGCTCCAGATAACTCACCTCTCAACTTGTCAAGTGTCTGATGTGAGATTCAGTGTTAAACAAAGAGTCACATTGAAGACTTATACAAGTGGAAAGTTTAAAGTAAGGTAAGATATAGCTCTCATTAATGAAGAGAAAAAATTCTATAACTTCAGAGATAATCCTGTCTCTTTCATGAAAATAATTTACAAATGGGCTTTATCTAATTTAGTCAAGTCTTTGTTACAGCTCTGGATAAATATGAAAGGGGATCAAATTAAATTGTTTTTTCAGTTCTATCTCAATTCTTAAATTCTGCTTTTGAAACATTTTAATATTTTCTCTTTTTCACATTAACATAAGCTGGGACAATAAATGTCTATTATTTAAACCAATTGAGCCAAAGTGTTGACAATGACACCATGTCACACAATGAAGAACATATGATTTATGAAGCATAGAAGGCCACTTCCATTTGTCTGACTGAAAAGTAAGAATGTCTTTCTGAAGGCCACTCCAGTACTTTCATTCCTTTTGGAGAATGCACAGGAAATTTTAATAGCTTGGTTATCCAGCTTTCACTTGATATATCTGTTGCTATTTAATACTCTGATGGTTGAAAGACGTTTTCTAAGGAGACTTATGAAATAATACTGTTTGTACGAAAACTTTAATTGCTTATCGATAGCTATCCTGTCATGCTTATAAAGAGCTCAATGCCTAACACATATTAGTCATCAGTAAAAATATTTGCCAATAATAACAATTCTATTTGTTAATAACATTAATAATAGTTATTAATAATCCTAATATCAAAATCATTTTCTGTAGTCAGAAAATGCTACTCTGTTAATGTTCTCAATTTTTATAAAATGATGATCTCCATGACTATTATAAATGTTTAAAATAAAAGTTTTAATATTTCTAGTCTGAAAATTATCATTAACTTTTGGTGTGCAACAACATGTGTATTTGTAAATCTTGTTCCTTTTGACCTTGATTCTTTTATATGTATGTGTGTATACATACATATACATATATGTATATATACACATGCACATATATGGCAACATATGAACTCAAGTTCCATGAGATCAAACAGTGAATGTTAGTACATTAAAATCTCCAGTATACTATTAGGAACAGGCCGAAGATGCAATGAACAGCTGATGATGATGGTGATGGTGACAGTGATATATCTTCCAGCTCTTCATGGAAGTTGGATTCTTTCCAATGTTTACATGCAATGAATCTATGACATTTAATAATGGGATTAATAAATTAGGTGTTATTAAGGAATTTAAATTTAAAAAGTCTCATATCATAATAGATATTCTTCTGAAAATCATACTCCTTAATCTTCATGCAACCATGTCTGTCTATATATCAAAATAAAAGACTGTGAGTCATTGAACACACTCCACTTTAAAAAGAATAGAAAGAACGTTTTGAAGGATAAAAATGTTCTGAGCTAGGTTTGTAACAATAAGTATTATTTGACCCACCTTTCACAAAATTTGATTCTTTCTTGTAGTCTAATAACTTACAAAATGCCATTTTCCAAATCCGAACTGTATTTTGAGTTTCAGAAACTCAAATGGACATTTGAAACAACAAACCATATTCTATACCCTCTCCCCCCAAAAAATAAGATTTCTCAAAAATCTCTTTCTTGCTGAGGTCTTGTCTAGTATGTCAAGTGTTTGCCGGAAGCCAATTTTTATTGCCAGGTTATAAACCTCTAAAATAGTAGCTCTATTATGAAAACACTGATATAACCTTAGCCATAGTGATGTGAATGGCATGAGTATAATACACTGAACACAGCATCAGCCATTAGCTCAAATAACTTGATTTTGCCCCATTGTTGTTCATTGTCCCCTATACATTTGCTATAATGCCTGTGGTGCTTTTCAATACTACTTAACTATAGGCTGTCCTCCAGAAAATGTCAGGCACAGCCACCTCTGGTGACATGCAGACATGGGCTTGTTAGCACTGGTTTGTCACAGAGATTTTAACTTGATACACTTTTTTTTTTATATATAACAATATACTCCTTTACCAAAAGAGCCTGCATCTCCAAGCTATGTTGTAATGTGAAACTACCACCTTACCTCATTATAGCCTATTGCTTTTAGGTAGTTTACTAATGAGAAAGACATCTGAGTCAACCTGCTATTTTTCCCCCACAATTTTTTTTACTGAAACTGTTCTTCAATCTTATTATATTAGTCCTTTACTTAAATGTATGCCATCATGACACTGTTTTATGTAACAATGTGGTAGATTACAGCCTGATCAAACTGAATTATAAAATCTCAAGATCTCGATTCGTTATCAGTGTGGGCAGGGGTAATAACACATGCAAAATGAAATCCTCTTAAGACTGATTCCCTGAATCTCCCAATAGATGAGGTCATGAAAAACTACATGGTGAGGCTATGTAGAAAAGGATACCACAAAAAGTGTCACTCATAGCACTGGAGCTAAACAAAGACAAATTCCACTTAATAAAATACATGATTTTCCTTATTTCTTTTTAAATCTACAGACTACTGATGGGCATTTCATGTAAAAGACATAATTTTTTGTCAAAGACAGACACAGCACTTTGCATTAATAATACTAATATTTCATGGTAATTTTCTTTTAGAGTGTTTGACAAGTACTGAGAATAGTAGTGAATTTGGACAAGACCTATAAGTTTTTATGTGTGACTAATAAGTTTATGACAATAATTTAACTCTCTAAAATAATGTCAGAGTAAATATGTGAGCAATATGTCTGAATAAAATGAAATAGGTCATTATTTTGGTGAATTTGCCTTGCTATTATCCTGCTAATAAAATAGAATGTTGGCAATTTAGGTGCATCAGCTTAATTTTTGAAGGATCATGAACTGTGAGATCAGGTCGCAATGAAGTAGGTAATATTATTGTTCTTCCCTAGCTATAAAATAGTCTAACAAAAATTTTTAAGTAGAAGTATAAGTTTCCAATTGCAATTCATATTGTATAAAAAGTCAGAGAAATTATTTTTCCAGTCCCAAGTGCACACTCAAGAAGTGAGACTACAACATTTGAATGCATTAAAATTTCAAGACAAACACACACACACACACACACACACACACACACACACACACACAGACGTAGTATAGGAGTGAATGCTATAACTGCCTAAAACTGTAGGGGAGTACATTTATTTTTTACTATTGCCATACAAATTACCGCAAATATAGGGAGCATTCTAGCCTTATCTTTAAGTTATATTTTTTATAATATTGTGAATCACACAAAAGGAAAAGCTCTAAATTTCATAAGCTTAGAAAATTAAATTTTATTTTCCAAATGAGTTTCTAAAATTTTAGTTTGATCGAGATTATATTATCCTCAGGTCACCTAGTCCAGCAAACCCATTTCTGTTCAACTCTTCTATTCTTTCCTATAATATTAAAGATGGAACCAAACAGGAATATCTATTCTCACAATCTTAGGATAATGTGATCTTAAATCTATTTCAAATAGACTATTGTGAGAAGAGTCATGCCTCACTTAGTAATTTCTAGAGACAAAATCAGGATGAAAGAATTTCTCTATGATCTGCATCCTACTGAATACCGAATCTTCCACTATGGAAACATTTTTTACTTGAAGGTCTATATGTTTTGTAAAATTTGACTGTAAAACAAGATAACTCAGTGTGGAGGTCTACTTCATCGGCCTATGGCTGCCTCTATTATAGTTCATGGGGATATCATCTCTGAATAGAGAGCTCTCCAAGAGGGAGTAGAAACTACTCAGAAACTTCCTGCGGTAGCTCATGACAGTGGCCTGGCCTACACAGTAGCAAGTCTGCCATATTCCAAAACAAGATCCACCAACCAGAACTATGTTGATATGACAGGTAAACAAAACAGCTACTGTAACAGTAGACTTTGAGAAACTCAGTGGAAAAGCTCTGAGACAGGATTTCCTATTTATTTCATTCTAGTTATCACATCCATGGAAAAGAAAGTGAAGGTGGTAGACTAGGATACACTACCAGCTGAACAGGAAGATTAGAGTAAAAGGATCCCAGTTCAAGCAAGTAATGGCAATAAATGTTTAGAGAGGAGAGGTTGCATGGGACCATTAAAAGATTCATTTACTAAATACAGGGAACCCATTTTGGGGGGTGAAACTATGACCCTTTTATTAAATACTTAAGACATATGACTTAAAAAGTAGAGGAAATGTCTGCTTCTTTTAGATGAAACAATGGTTTTTTTCTGTTTTTTGTTTGTTGTTGTTGTTGTTGTTTTTTGCTCCTCCAGGGATATTAAAGGAAGATGATTAAATTAAAAGTTTACAATATATGCGGCAGGCAGTCTGTAAGGCATTCTTCTTTGTGAGTTTGGAAGACCATGTTTCCTAAGATATCTTAACATACCCAGAATAATCCCCAACTTACATAAAAGCTTAAGAAAAATGTTCAATAAAATCAATTTCCTTTTAATAGTAAGATGCTGTTTCCAATTCAGACCTTTTTCTCCTACCGGGTAGGCTTCTTGAGAAGTCTTTTTGCAAAGATTATATTTTCCTAAGAAGAGCCAACTTTGCAAAATTCATGTTTTTACATGACATGTGAAAAAATTATCACTGAACAGACCTTAATTTATCTGGGAGGGAGGCATACAGAAGAGTTTTTTATATTAATGATAATTATAATTTTTTAGAGTTATGATATGAGTTTCATAATAAGAATAGGTCAATAATCTAGCATCAAAGATCATATTTGAAATAATGAGATATTTAAAAATAACCTAGATCTCAAAGGCTACATTTGCTCGCTAGCTATTTTTACCATCTACTCAAAGCTGATATATGCTCCATTTTTCCCTAAAATTTTATGTATAATACTCTCGGTAACAGAGAGCAATTATTGGGTTAAAGTTGATGCCAATACATTTTTTCAGGCATGAAAGACTTGCCTTGACCTTTACACAATTATACTTATAAAATGAAGAATTAATGCTCTCTGAAATAATTGTACAGTCATACAGTGATGTGGGCACTGTGTTAGTTTAAGGTTAAAAACTCATGACACTGTGAATGAGATGTCTATTTTCCAGTATTCATTTGCATGATTAAAAAGAAAACTTTGCCGGGCCTAGATTTGGGGCGAATGGTCATGGTATCTATTCATAGTAACTATTTATAATGTCTTACTTTTAAAATTTCAGTGCATTCAAGCATTAGTAAAAAAAAAAAAAAATTACAAGATTATATAATCTCTGCATTAGGAAGGAATATTATAAAGATAATTTAGTTTGACACTTGCTCCATATAGCAGGGTCTTTCTAAAATTTTCAGACCCAATTTGATCCCTCCCACTCCCTATCAATGATAGAAAAAATTACAGTTCTGGCATTTTTAGGCAGTTCCAATTTTCAGAAAGGTTTTTGTTCCCCCTAAATGAGCCCAAATGGATTCTTTTACTATTAGAGTTATATAGACCAATTCCGAATTTTTTTTTTTTCATTAGAAGACACTTTATGTATTTCCGGGCTCCTTTATCCCTTGAAATTTCCTCTGTGTAGGTATCTTATTCATTTCAAAATTTTTTAAGATCCCCTTATCTTTCTTCTTTGCTCTGGGAAGGAGAATGAAACAAAGCAGTTGAGATCTCTATCTATGGCGATTAGGTTTGTCAGACTGGGAAATTCGTCTCCAACCCCATTCACGTGTTTGGATCAAACTGGTTTCATCTCTCTGAGTCTTTTTCTGCTTCCATGACTTTAAGTTACGTATCCAAACTTTCTGAACTTTTGTTCTTTTCCCTACAGTCTGTTTAACCTTGAATAATATATTTACCATATCTGAACCCCTATTTATTCATCTGTATATGGAAATGATAATGTTTCTGTGGATTGCCACAGATAATTTGTGAAAGGATAAAAAATAAAAATTCTGGAACATAGAAAGCACTTAAAAAATGTTTGTGAGCATTTCTGTCCTCCTTTTGACTTCATCGCATTTGTCAGTATTTCTTCCTTAGGCTGAGTCTTCTAAGAAACAAACAAACAAAAAACAAACACCAAAAATTAACATGCTTGGGCAATAGTTAAAGTGCTAATAATTTATTTGAAAGATGTGTGCTCACTTCGGCAGCACACATGCTAAAATTGCAGGATATAAGCCTGAGTGGAGAGGATGAGACAAGATAAAGCATGAATTGTATCCCTGTGATATGTCTACTGCTTCCCAATGAGCTGCAAAGACATACAAAAGGTCACGCAACAAATGTTTCTGCTTTAGTCATGTGGGAATTCAATGGAAGTTTCACTACAAGGAGGACCATATCTGGAAACTGTAGGCCTAGACACTTTCAGTCTCCTGTTTCTCACTGACCTTTCCAGTTCCAGGTTGTTTTGTCTGGATCCTCAGTGGGGGCATAAGAAGCCATATCTCAGGCTTTGTGGTGTAATATTTCAACTAAGCACAGGAGCAAAGAAATGATTCTGCATGGTTCAGACAGATTAAGATGAACAAGGAATCTAAGAAACTACTAGTGAATGCTACATTCTAAATGCAATCTTTGGAATTACCTAAAAATAGGTGAAGCATTAGCAAATTAAATTGTTTTTGTCATTGCTATGTTATCATTGTAACATCTATTAGTCTAGCAATTACAGAATAGGTTCACACTGTTGACTAATTTTTTTACATGCACGTAAATAATCCATTATTACTATTGTTATTATTTTCAAATTGCTGCTAGAAGATCCTCTGCTCCTCACTGAAACTCATTGCCTTACTACTGTAGGTCTTCCAAGGTAGGTCCCAAATTAATTTTTCCATATTGAATACTGTTTTTAAAAATTTCTTTATTCTAATTGGCTTGAACTATTCATTCCTACTAAGCTTTCTCTTCTATGATAAATTTCAATTATACATGAAATATACTCTTCAAAAATTTATACACACCTATACTCAAGCCCTTCTGTAAGAACTGGTTCTAATATCATCCTCTCTATGAAGTTTATTATATCTCCACCTGGAAGTTCTTTCTCCATTAAGCCTTCATGATTCTGACTACTTTTTCCTAATGATACAGTAACAGAACTATGAGTCTGATTTCCTCTATTTCACTAGCTGCATGCATTCAGGGCTTATTTATTTTGTATAGATACTAAGTTAGCTGCCACAATGTAATTGCGGTTGAGTTCATTTCTTTGCATACTGCACATTTGCACAAAACAAGTGGTTAGGATACAGTACATATTACTGAATGAACTGATTAACCTGGCATTTAGAGTGCTATTTATATTCTTATGTTTTTAACCTAGAGGACAGCGAGTGTTTCCCTCACCTTTGTGAAAGCTAACGGAACTTCGATTTCACAGCGTGATGAAGTCCTATTAGTTCCCACAAGTTCAACTAATTCCACATGTGAATAGGGATGACATTACACTCTTTTGGCCCCCTCAACCTTAGGTCTCTATGTCTTCATGCGATACTGAAGAGCTATCCCCTTTTGTTTCTTGAATTCAAAACAGGCCTTTTACCAAAAAAAATGTTCACGAAAAAAATTCTGTGCTAAGTCGTCTGGATAGAAGATTTAGAGCTACAGAAGGTATACTCAGCATCTTCTACTTTTCCATTAACTCTTTTCCTCTTCCCATAGCTGCCCCTCATCTCTTCCTTCCAAGAAACTCTGGTAGGGGGTCCGTATTATCCTTATATCAGCCCCTATTTAATAAGTTTATAATGTGAGCTATACAAACAATTTTAAATTTTCTAGTAGCCATATTCAAAAAAGTTTTAAAAGGGGATGAACACAATTTTAACAAATATTTTATTTAACACCATATATTCAAAAATATTTAAACGTTATCAATATAAATTATTATAAAACATTTTTTATACTAATTCTTTGAAATCTATATATTTAACACTTATAGTACACCTCAATTTGTATTAGCTACATTTCAAGTGTTTAATAACCACATATGACTAGTGACTACTGCATTAAGTAGCTTGGTATGCAAACCAATTTATCTTCCCCAAGGCCCTACCCACTAAATATTACACCCAAAACTCTTAAGTGGTTTTTCTCTTGCACATGCATATTCTTATAAATTATAAATAAGTTATCTAAAGGCAAGCTTGTGTCTTTCTTTCCTTTCTTCCTTTCTCCCTCCCTTCCTCCCCCTACCTACTTCTTTCTTTCATTCTTTATCTCTCTCTCTCTCTCTCTCTCTCCACAGCATGCTCCTAACTCAGTGTTTAATGCACATTTATAACTTGATTAATACATAATTCTAGGCTTTTACTATATCCTGTGTTAACTTCCTAATCTCTCCATTGTATTCTCTCGATTTTTTTTAGATTTGCTATAACTTTCATCTGATATACCATGAGTGTAATAATCTGGAAAATAGTTCAGTATAATAAAAAATAACATATGTATACAAGTGTTCAAGTCTTGGATTCACATGTGACAATCTATGTGGTTTCAGGTAGTAACTTAATCATATTATACGTGCATTTTTTTAATCTATAAAACAAAGATAAGTATTTATAAACTCCCTGCCATAAAAGAATTTATGAGCACATTATGAAAATGTATGCAAAAGTATTTTCTAATTTATAAAGCAAAAAAAAAAAATGCAAGGGATATATGGATATGAAATTTCTGTTTTGCTTTCAATAAGCTGTCTAATTTTTCTGGCCTTTGACTAAAGTAGAACATAGTGCTGGTGGCTCACATAGCTTTTAAAATCTCCTCATACCTCGTAATTTATATTTCTGAGTCCAATAACTTATAAAACCACTGGGATTAATTTTTCCTAAGTATATTAATTTACTTGTCAACACCATAGCTTTATTTTTCCATGTCTTACAGACTGGTAAGAGATTCCTAAAGCTAGCTAAGTACCTTTATAATGTTACTAAGCATTTTAATCCTGGACAGAAAAAAGCAAAGAGATATTTTTAAAAATAAAAATGCACAATAAATGTACTTTGGAGTAATTGGATTTAAAACAATGAGAAGAATAAGCTTTGCCAAGATTAACACCCATTGCAAATCAATATTGTTAAGAGTTCTGAATTCACTTTAATATTTCAGTAAATTGATTAGCACTGCTCTGGCAAAATTATGACTTTTTTAAAGTCCCAAAAGCGATGGAAAAATAAAGGTATGCATTTTTTTTTTTTAAGAAAAAGAAGCTCCTCTGTTTTTAGGTGTAAAAGAAACAGGATTATATATTTTCATCTAAATACTACAGGATTTCATGTTTTCCAGAAATTTATACTTACTATGGATACACACACACACACACACACACACACACACTGCAATCCACTTGACAGACACTCTTCAAAGTGCACACCAAAACAAAAACAAGAGCAACACATTTCACTGTGTTCCCACAGTGAGCGAGTGAACTGCTTAACCAACTCCTGAAGCATTTGCCCTAGTCTAACTGTAATTTTTGCCAGATATGAACAGGCTCTGGCTCTTGAGTAAAACGTCTTACCATGAGGCTTTTTGTACAATTTATGTAATTTCCTGGATTATCGGTACTATTAAATATTTTATCTTAATTCATTATATTTTAAAATTGAGTTAATGCTCTTGAGAATAATTTTTCTAAGCCATTTTGAAATATCAACATCATCAATAATATTGCATTTTTTGCAATCAATAGTGTTTCTATTTTCAGTTTTGTCTTTGCTCATGCTCATGCTTTGTAAGTTAATGGCTTTTTGTATGCCTGTCTAAATGCCTAGTCTTTTTTCCCTCCTGCCAATTTCATTTGAAGACCTAGTTTTGGTCATCATTCCTTAGTTCGACTTTTCGGTACTATCCTGGTGCAAACTGGTCAAAGGCTATGTTTCTTTTGCTTTTCCTACATGTCAGCAGAAGACAAATCATAAAGTTAAAATTATTAAGGTCGCAGGTAATTAAGGATGTTAAAAAAATAAGAAAAAAAGAGAAAAAAAAGGAACTAACAAGACCCACACAGCGTTTGACTTCTCTTTGATAGTAGGACAATACGGCACTTCGACCTATGGCATTAGGGTTCTAAAGCCAAACGAGCAGTCAATAAATATCATGAACCACAATCAACCTGAATTTGATTACTCAGTAGTTATAGAGCTGAAAATCAAAGCCTCTAAAAAGAATCCTAAGCTTGTGACATTTACAAAGCTGTTTCTAAAGACAAAACAGGTATGAAAGGTCATGACAGACGAAGGCTTTGGGGGTAGGGACGTAGGGAGCGATTAATCCGCAGGAAGATTAAAGGATTCAAAGTTGTAGGGAACAAAGTTTGTAATGTTCTGTATGTAAGACAGGGTCTTGTTTGTGATGCTTATATCTGTTGTGTGTCTGAAGTCTGAAAATAAAATGAAACAAAGTTGTCGGAATAACTGCATTCATTTGAGCTCATTTCATCAGGCTCTCTTTCCTTCACCCATCCTATGAGTCACAAGATGAAAACACATGGAGAAAGAGAGAGAGAGAGGGAGGGAGGAAGTGAAGGAAAGGCGGCAGGAGACTTGGGGGGGGGGGCTGTTCAGTATGATAATTTGGGGAGTATATTAAAATCTAGAAACTTTTGCTAATAATTCCATATTGTGAATATTTGGGGGCTTCTTTATTAGCATTCATTGTCTACTATTCCCAATTTCTACTGATTGTCTTTAGAAAATCATGCAATCTGAGGAACCTGTTTTGTGATGAGGTTACTAATGTAGATCAAATCAATAAGCAAAGCTAAAGTCCTACTTCTGGTGGTTAAAAAAAAAAAAAGGTCATCGCTCTATTTATATCTATCTATAGGATGTCTCTGGTTACCTGTTACAGACAAATCATTTTTAAGTAATCTTTCAATACTTAAACTTCCAACAATAGTTAAATTGGGATTATGGAAAAAAAATTAACATCCCCACTTTGGTAACTGTACTCTTAAAATATCCCATATTCTGAGAAATTTTAAGTCCTTAGAATTATCAAAGATTGACTTAAAAAGTGTATCAATCTTTAGATTACAAAAAGTTTGAGTATCAATTACCACAATGTTTTTAATTAATGTCTCGAGCAAGGAGTAATCATCAGCATATTTGTTAACTGGCATTTTCTTTATATAGGACTATCATCGATGTTAATACTCATTTTAACTGAAGCATTATTAATAACTTCATTATGCTTTGGTGAAGAATTTTCATACCTTTGAATTTTCAGTAAAGTCCTTATCAATATTTTCAACACAAATATATTTGTATTATGTATGTTTCTCTCTATATATAAATGTATACTTTATGCAATAGACATAAAGTATCATTTTTCTTAATAAAGCGTTGGCCACTACAATATAAACTTATAAGCAGGACTCTGCTTTATTCATTCTTTTGGAAACAAACATTCATGAAAACATTATTGTTGTCTGTAGGAAAATTATTTTTTTCGAGGTTCACAATCATTATCCAGAAAAAGTATAGTGTGAACTATATTCTCTCTAGTATCTCTCCCAAGTTTAAGCTGTTTGATGTAAGAAATTTAAAATCATCATCTTTTCAAAACTTTGTCATCAAAATGAACTTCTTGGATCAAAGCTAATAATCAAAATACTTGAAAATGTAATAATAAAACATTTCTACTCTTACTATCAGTACCTTTAAGACCATTAACTTATAATTTGTATGTTTTATTGAATATTGGCAACAACAAATTAAGCTTTGAAGCTACAGATATTTTCAGTTAACATTTGTATTTTGTCAGTAGAATTTAAAACTAACAAAGGGGACTTAAAAACAAAAATGAAAACCTTAAGAACTAACAAAAAAACTTATACTCTAAATAATAAAAGCTTTCTTTACTATTGGCCCATATGCAAAAGCCAAAGTAAAGATGATTAAAAAGGAGAAAAAGGAAACAGTATTTGCATTCATTCTGGTAATAGAATATGAAATTAAAGCATGAAGGGATTAATGTTTTAAAGCTTGACTTGCAGTGATAAAGCTAAGGTATTAGACAGACAACATAGCCGTTACAGGATAGACAAGCAAAGAAAAAGCAGTAAATGCCTTAAAGATGAGCAAGTCAACCTAGAATGGAATTACAAAATGATTAATCAATACAAATGAGAAACTGTACAAGGAAAGAGAGCTTGGTGAGACTTCTTATGGGACTCAACACTGCGGCCGCTTAAAGATAATAAAAGGAGCCGGGCAAAGCCAAAGAAAAGCTTTCATTCCGTGGCAAAGTCATTTGTGAACAGTTTAAATTACCCTAATCACCTCCCCTCCAGCCGTCAGTGGGCTCCAACTCTTTAGTTATTTAAAAAAAAGGAGTTTGGGGAAATGAGTTCTGCGAATCTAAGCTGCAAAATAATTATACACACATCGTTTTAGCATTTTAACAATGCAATCCCAAACATTTGTTCTCATTAGAATGCAAATCGACTCATTTAATAATCCCACCAGAGAATTCCACCACACTCAGCTTAAAAAGCGCAATGGTATTCAAAATATTATTAATAAATGCCAAGTATGAAAAGCCAGTTTGCTTTGCCAACAGTTCAGGCTAGATAAAAGAAATAAACTTACATTTCCAGCCTGATTTTTTTGCTGTTGTTTTTCTGACCAAATTTAGTTTAATTGAAATTTAACAGTTGAACTGGTCTGGGACAGACTTCAAAAAAAATCAAGGTGACAATTCCCTCTGTTTGGCACAAACTTTCACACTCATCAAAGAGTTACAGTTTATCATGCAAACCAAAGACATCCATTTATCCTGAATTGTGTCTAATTTCATTACTCTAAATTGTTGCTAATTGTCTTAACCTATACTAGACAAGAGACAGTTTAGAATTAGTTTGTCCCAAGTTGTTAAGTTATATCACCAGAATTTATGAATGTGAGCTTTCTTTACCAAAACAACATAGCAATTTTTACATAAGTAATAATAAAAAAGTATGCTATGCCTAGCCTGCACTATAACATAAAAAAAAAACTTCCAAACTATTATTTTCAAAGTCTTCTAGCTCACTATTTCAATTAAGAACATTACCTCTACATAGAATAAACATAATTGTAGTAAAATTTAATCAACTCATTTCCATTCAGATTTTTACGTACAAGTCACTGTCCTATTTTATTTCTGTTATTACCATGTAATTCCTTGCTTACATCTGAGCCTCACCATTTATTGAATCTCAAGACATTTCTAGAATTTCTAATCACTTTTTCTAACTCATCATACATGAACTAAGGAAACTATTTAAACTTTATATACAAAGTGGCTCAAAAAACGCTATCCTTCAGTGTAGTGTCATTTTAATAACATTAACCTAAAAAAATAAAAGTAGATTTTCAGACTTAAAGGCAGATCCAAAGATCCAAATAAATATTGTGCTCATTTTTGGGGAGGGGATGAGAGTAACAGCATAGAGAGGATTCTTTATTGAATCAACAAAATCAGAAATAACTAAATGAATGAAAATACACATACTCACACACCCCAGAATGAATATCTGAATTATTTTCTCTGTAATCTATCATTACATGGAAACAAGATTCAGGTGCAAACTATTAGACAGGCTGTGATCCACATCTGCGAATAGACATACATTATTTAGACTTGGGAATCCATTCTCAAAAGATAGAGTCCATAGAGCTTTCATGGCCTATTTTATATAAACATTTATAAATCAGGAAAACTCTCAAGAGTATGCTATGGACTGAACTGCATTTCTCCAAAATCATATGTTGAAGCCTTGACCCACAGGGTGACTATATTTGGTGCTTAGAGATAGGACTTCTAAAGAGGTATTTATTGAGTGAGGTAATAAGGGTGGGTCCCTAATCTAGTATGACCAGTGTCCTTGAAAAAAGAGACATCAGTGATGTGTGTGCACAAGGAAAGGGCCATGTGAGACATAGCCAGAAGGTGGCCGTCTGCGAGCGAAGAGAGGCCTCTGGAGAAACCAAGCCTATTAGCACTTTAATCCTGACTTCCAGCCTCCAGAACTGTGAGAAAATAAATTTCTCTTGTTTAAGTTACCCAGTCTGTGGTACTTTGCTATGACAACCCAGAAAACTAATACAGGGTATCACCTCTTTTTGCAATATTCTTTGAGTACCTTCTAAACTTTTCTTGGACTATATACATAGATTAGCAGTAAGAACAGATGTTCCCAGGGAGATGTTAGAGAAAGAACAAACCCTTGTATTAAATATAGGATTAAAAATGGTGCTATAATTTCAACTTAGAAATCAAAAGATGGATAGATGATGACAATAATTAGGAAAAAATGGTAATATTTATCTATTTAAGATAATGGTCTAAAATAATTCCCCAAAGTAGTTGTATTATAATTCTTAAGTTTAACCTAATATTATGCTTGTTTCTGGTACCTCTGAACAACAGATATGAAGACATTAAGCTAAGATTAACCCCACCCAGGAAGAATCCTATATGTAAGAGAGAGAAGGACATATATGGCGTCCTTTGTCAATCAATGGCAGAATCCTACTGTAACATAACCTACAGCAAAGGCAAGAGTAATGTTCTTTTAACCTAATGAAGAGAAATAGCATGATCTCTAGAAGGGAAAGTTGGAATAACCCTCCTCCATGGCAACTGATGGATACCAGTAATCACCCTCATTGCAAACTACCAAGAATCAGATAGTATCAATGTACTAATATCAACACAGCTATTAAAACACTCAGAACAATCTCTCAGACTTTTCTCTCTGACAGAGGACATTTAGATGAGTGCAAAAGAAAGACTCCTACTACACTGTTTTTGCCAGAAGTGACTAGCAAACCTAGAGGTGACTACACATAAAGCGCATACACTTGCACTGATTTGTTTCAAGGGGCAGAGTCTTTTTAAATTATATTCCCTTCCAGATATGGTCTTGTGTTGCATCTATGCCTAAGGTACCTGCTATTTGAGAATGGAGAAATATAATTTTCAAAAACTTTCAGAACAGAGTACTAGAGTAAATCCTAGAAATGGACTCAGAAAAAGCATTTGATGACTAATGGTTACAGAAAAGAAGAAAGATCAAAGGCAAACTGCCCACTGCAGATTTGTTTTGTTTGCTTGTGATTCCAAGTAAGACACAGGGCCATCACAGACTAAAATGATTCCTGGCAATTGAGGGATATCCAGAACTATTGTGCCGTGAACCAAGAGATGAGAGCAATAGGATTGTTTTCAAAAAGCCAAACTGTACCCAGCATCTCCTTGAAGTATTCTTACTAAAACCTGAATCAAACAAAGTTTCTAGAATAGCATCCATTAACAAGAAATATGAGGGAAAGAAAACACAGAAAGTAATACCACAAGGAAGCAAAGAGGACAAAACAAAACATGGGACATTCTAGAATGAATGAAATATTGTCAACTTCGATAGACAGGACAATAGCACTAGAATGATGATTTTTATTTAAAAAAAATAGAGATGTATACTAAAACACATAAGCATAACTACCACAATGCCTGGAATTTATTTTAAAATGCTTCGAAGTGAGCAAAGCTATACATGAAGTTAAAATGACAAAATCTTAATAATTCTGAATCTGAGTAATGAGTATGTAATGCATGATAGTCCTAGTTTTTAAATATTTTTTATTTAAAGTTTTTCATAATAAAAAAAAATGATGATGTTAAGCTGAAAGAACAATATATAATGGATCAGTCCACATTTTTGCAAAGTCACCAGAAGAAGACTGAATAGTTTCTAGGCCAAAGTCCTGTATATCCTGATGGCATGGATTATCAGAGCAAAAGTAGATGCACTCATAGTGAGGTTGAAGAGTTAAGAGGAGGCAAACATTGGCGGTAATATCAAAACATTATAAAGATGAGAGGAGGTCTTCAACATCAGATTCTGAATATTTCTATCCTTAGATAACTAAAGGACAGAAGCATTAAAGTGGTAGACCACAGCAGGTTTCTATCCTTAGATAACTAAAGGACAGAAGCATTAAAGTGGTAGACCACAGCCAATTGTTGACAGGTATTATTCGATCCACAGTGTCTTTTAAAAACTGTTTCAACTACCTGCCAAAATTTAAACAAAATAGAATATTTCACATAAATATCCTAGATTTTTAACCTCTCTTGAAAACTCTGGATGATTTCGTTATATCTTCTGGCATAGTGATTCAATGAGACTGAGTAACAGTTGCTCCTTCAGAAATGGGCATGCTCACTCCAACATCCAGGAATTGCTGATAACTTATGACAGTCTATAATTCTTCATGTAATAAGTTAAATAATGATAATATTAATCATTATCAGCCTGGCTCCTATAGGCATTTAATTTTGTAATATCCGATGTTTCATGTTCAATCATATTCCTACAAGATCATTCTTTACACGTGAAATGAAATAAATGCCTAAGCTTCCTGTATCAGATGCTATTTAACATCTAGTTCATCACGTTCCATATTTATGGTTCCACACTCACCAAGGAATTCATGGGGTACTTACAGGATGCGAATGTGTAATACACAGGCAGTCCTGGATCTGAATGTTAGTTCTTTTACTCCCTGACCTCAAGCTCAAAATATCTAAGCTTACTAATCATTAATATGGGGTTAATAAGAGTAGTTAGTTATAAAGCTGTTTTGAATATTAAAGTAATATATAGATATAAAAAATGTGATCCAAGGATTGTGGTATGTATATTAAAAATAGCCACTGTTATTATTAGAAGTAGCAGTAGTAATAGCAGAGGTATTTCATGGTATTCGAGTATTTTTTGGTTTATCATAATGATGTCTTAAGGAAAATCAGTTATTGTTTTAAGTGGTGACTCAACTTTGCATGTTGCTTGACCATAGAAGAAAAATGACATGTGTCAGTTATCAAATTATAGCCTCTTAGTTCCAAATCTACTCTTTATTGTACAACTCTGTGCAACCAAAGCTGGGTCTTGTAAACACTTCTCCTTTTCCAGCTGGCACAAAGTTAGACCAATAGAGTGTACTGGAAAAGGTAATGCAAAAGGAAGGGGCTTATCCTCCTGGCTGGGTACTTGCTTTCTTTCACTTAAGGTTCAGCTTTCCTGCCAACAGATGGAGGTGTGTAGGAGATTCAGGGGCCATGAAGTCTCTGGTGACTTACTTCAGCATCCTGTTGAGAAGTCTCCCAGTAAGATTTAATGGCAGCTCAGAAGGATGCTTCTCAGTAAGTTTCACCAGAAGCCTGGAGGGACCCTTTAATGCTACTGTACCCAGAAGACCAAGTCTCCCAAACACTCTAATGTGGGATTTCTTGCTGCCAGTCCTGGTCTATAGCACCTCAGCAAAGACTTTTACTATCTAAAGAGCCACAGAGGCTCATCCTTCACAAGAAGACTTGAATCTCAGCTGTGGGGAGAAAACTGACTTCCTTCAACTTGGTTCCTCCCTTATATGCTCCACCTCAACATCAGAGGTGACAGCTGCCCTCTATCTGACATCCCTGTGTTCTTGGGGCTCTAAATCTCTTAGAAGATAATCTCCTGTTACTAGTTAATAAATTTTCCTGTAAATTTCCCCTTCATATTAATGGCACGGTTTTTATCACTTTACTGAATCCTAACTGACATAGATTATTTATTATGTACAGGAATGTCTTGTTATAGATAGATAGATAGATAAATAGATAGACAGACAGATCTGATCCACCCAGCACCCCTGCTCAATTATTCTAATAATATTACTTCACTGCCTTGAAGAACTGCTTTCCCCCAATTTGTGATCCTGGAGCAACTACCTATCACAGTACTCCAGCTTCATCTCCTTCTCCCAAGTCTCAGTCTCCCCTTCATCTGGTTAGCACGTGACACAGACTAGACCAATCATAGTACTTCATTTATCTGGCCATCTTTATTAATTCTGAGACGCTGATCTGACCCAATCCAGAGCACTTACAGTCCTCCTTTATGATATTTTATTTGCATGAGGGGAGGGAGTTTTCTTTTTCCTCTCTAATTATCAAATTTAATGAGGTAAAACTCCTTCCTCTTCTCTGTAAGTAAAATATGATGAAAACAGAGAAGCCAAGAAAAGAACAAGAGCAAGATGGATTGTGATAGGGGTGAGGAGGGAAAAAGAGAAGAGAAAGAGACTAACTCTAATAGTATCATTTAAGTTTATGGAATCCCTCTATCAGCTCTGATCTTGAAACTTACACTTGTATGAATCAACTTTTTAATTTAATTTTATTTTGTATACTATTTGATTGGTTCTAACTAGAAGTCTGACCAATTACATTGTTATGTAATGAACTGAAATTATATTCTATCTCAGTGCCGGGGTTATTTCAGTATTATTGAACCTCTATTTTATAGCCAATGAACCAATGATATTGAATAAATTCTTGGATTTCACTACCAAGAACTATATCCCAATGGTCTCTTCATAGCTAAGCATTATATATTTCTGAGTGGTCTTTTGATTTGTTTATGCGATACATGGACCTTCTGGAAGGCATCTGTGAAAAATAAGTATCCAGCTCTTGCTAGAACCTTTCCAGAGAAAAGAAGCCCTAGAGACCAACTCAGTCATCAAGGTTTAGCTTTGAATAAAATATACTTTTAATTAATATAGTTGCTTTTCTCCATTGTATTATTTTATACATTATTTTATACCAATAATACCATTGTATTATTTTCATACATTGATTCTATTTATATCCTTTGGGCTGTATAGATAAAGTCTAGTTCTGCTTTCACATGGACTATCCTTCAAAAATCATAGATCAATTAGGAAGCAAAAATGTCAAGAAAATATCATAATAGTTTCTAACTAAAAGTATGACAGCTAAATAAGTCAATGAATAAAAATGAAGCTTACTCAAAAGTCATTAACTTTATGGCTACCCAGACTTACAAACTTTTCTTTCCAAACTATTTTGAATTCTAAAAATTATATTAGACATTATTTTTTATCAAGATATAAGTAATATATAATAAAATGCATAGTTTTGACAAAAAATATGCATCCATGTGTTAAACAAAATAAAAATAGAGGACATTCCCATCACCCTAGTTACTTTTGTGCCTTTTATAATTAATGTTCATCACACTCAGAAAAAAATATTCTAATTACTATCAATATAGAGATTAGTTTTCCTATCTGTAGATATCATGTAATGGAATCACACTACTTAGAATCTGACTTCTTCCATTCAGCATAATGTTTATGAGATCTCTCCATGTTGTTATATTTATCTGTAATTTATTGCCGAATACCATTCTGTTGTATGAATATATCATACTTTTCTTATCCATTGTCCTGTTTGTGGACATTTACTATACTGTAATTTTCACTATTAGGAATAAATCTGCCTTAAATATTCCTGTATGAAAGTTTTTGTGAATACTTATTTTCATTTATCTTGGGCATATTCTTAGGAACAAAAAAATCTTTCGGTCATAGGAGAAATATGAATTTAACTACAACAAACCTGCAAACAGTTTTCCAAAAAAGTTTTTCCTCTGTTACACACACGCCAATATTGTATGAAAATTTCAGTTGCTCCCCATCCAGAGAAATGTTTGTCCTCATTAATCTTTTTTAGTTTTACTCATTTGGTGTACAGTGGTCCCCCTTTATCCATGGATTCACTATCTGTAGTTTCAGTTACCTATGGTAAACTGTGGCCTGAAAATATTAAATGGAAAATTCTAAAAATAAACAATTCTAGAAATAAAAAAATGTTAAATTGTATGACATTCTAAGTAGCATGATGAAATCTCACACCATCCTGCTCAGTCCCACCAAGAACTTGAATCGTCCCTATGTTTTGCATATCCGTGCTATACATACTATCTACCCATTAGTCACTTAGCCATCTTGGTTATCAAATCATGAGACAGCGATGGGGAGAGACAAAGGGAGGAAGGGAGGGAGAGAGACATGCCAGAGAAAACACTTCAGCGACTGATTTATCCTGAGTTCACAAAGATGAGGCAATTTTCTTTCGAATAACTCGATCTTACAATAGTAACTACCTTGAGATAAATCAAAAAACTAAGGGGGTTTTCTTTTCTTTTAATAAAATTTAAAAACTGAAGAGTTAGCTATAATTAAAATTCCTTTTGTAAGCCTGGTGTCTTTCATATAAATAATTGCAGTACAGAATATAAGAAAAAAAAATCAATGTATAGTCAGAAGGCTTTAATATACTCTCAGTCTACTTTTTATCTATGCATCCATGGGACAATATCTTTCAACTCCCTCTACTCTTTTCTTTTTAATATCGGAATTATTTATTGAACACCTGAAATGTGCCAAGCATACTGCCAGACTGTTTATAAGCATAATCTCATTTAATTTTTACAGCAGCCAAGGGATATAGGGACTGTGTTATTTCTATTTTACAGAAGAGGAAAGAGCATCAGTGCTTTCATGGATAAGATGAAATGGTAGTCACACTTCCGTCAGGAAGCTTTTGTGTGTATAAAATCAGATGATGCATGTGGACATGCCTGACATGTCAAAGAACTAAACCTTTGCTGCTGTTACGATTATTTACATTCTTGGACTTCTTCAAACTGATTCATATTTTGCCTCCCTAGATCCATTTCTCTTCTCTACAATGTTCCTTAGCAGCAAACCCTAATCAGTTTGCTATACTTTCTTCAAACTGCTTGCCTCACTGCTACACCCACACTTTTGAATACACTTTTTCCTTGGCCTGGAATCTAGGGAACCTCAATCTCACGTGAACTTGGGTGACTCCCTGTTTCAAAAGGCAGCTAAAATGCAGCCATTTATGCAAACTCTTTTGTGAATATCTCTACTCAGCTCTATTCCTGTACATCCTGGTCCAAGTGTATTTAGGGTGCATTTAACTCTATATTTGGGTGTTTCAATTTTAAATGAATGCTTTCTTCTGAGTTATATTTTATAGATAATTTTAGATCATGAGTTGGATCTTCTATTAGGATTTACAGTCATTACTCTATCTTGTCAAGGTCTACACTAAGAACTGGCTCTATATCAATATAAAAGTGACAGGAAGAATCCCCTAAGAGATGGTAGACTCCATTTTAGTAAACGATCAGGTGAAGTGCAGAGGGAGATTTTTATTTTGTTCTTGTTCACTTAATATTGCATATTTCTTTTTGTAATTTTCTGGCATGTATACTCTACTGTTGGGCTATAAAGTTAGATTACGTTCACACATGGCAAGTTTATATAAGAAAAGAAACTGAACCAGGTTTTTTTTATGTTTGTTTGTTTGTTTTTGCTTTCTAAAAACATGAGTGGCATTTTCCTTATTAGAAAACGTCAATGTTTCATAAAATGGAACTTATTGGGATAACATAATTTAAAGTGTTCTCTTCCTTTAGTAAAAATGAAGCAAGATTATACTTTACGCCTGTATTTCTTTAATAGTCATCAGAATAGGAGGATTTTTTTTAACAGAGTTCAAATATCATATTTTATGTCTTTGGACCTTAACTCTACATATCAGTAATTTTCTAATAACATAAGTTTATGTCCATATACACATTTATAGACATTTTCCCTTCCATTTCTAAACCACTTGTTGCCATAGTCGCTAAGCATTAAATCACGATTATTTTTTTTAATTACTTTAATGCAATACTCTGTTCATTTAAAAAGCATTCTTGCAAAATTAAAGAGAAAAAATGTATTCTAAATTAATTATAAACTCTTTGAAGGCAGAGATTATTTCTTTAAATTCTTAGTGGCACAAACATACAGTGCAGTTTTATTTTTTAGGCTTTATTATTGGTAACTTTTTTTAGATTTTGGTAAGGTGTTCATCTAATGCCAATTAATAAATAAAGCAAACATATATGCATCATTTATTCTAATTTATGAAAAATATGAGAGTACTCTCGTATTTATTTACTGCTAAAGTCACATTTTTCTGAGTATGAGTGATTTGTGCAGTCTTTGTTTGCTCTTGCATTTTGTACTGCTTAACCAATCAGACGTGACAGGTTGCCCCCACTGCTTGGATAAATTTTGTTTTACTCATGCTTTCAATCATAATAGACATGCAATTATTGTACAACTTTCTAGAAATCATCAAAAGTCAGTTATTTATAAAAACAAGAAAGAACCTACATACACACATTTCCAAATTAAACTGCTGAGAAATTATTATTACCACATAACATTTGTATTTCTAAATAATTATGAGCCCGTTCATTGTAAGACAGATTTCTCTTAGACTTTCCAAAGATGAGTATGCTTATTATTATCATGCTGACATTTCCCAAATATTAAAAAAGTTGTGGTTTATATATTATTTAACTATTCAGAATAAATCTATCTCTAAGTTAGCTATATTCATTTTTTAAAATATTTAACTCAATGAATACAGAAAACGAAACCAGTGGATTCAAACCTCAAAATCTTTAGCAATCAAGACCTTTTATTTTTTGCTTTGTATTTCTTTCTAAAATATCTGAATGTGAGGAATTCAGTTGAACATTGTACTGCATAAACACAAATTTAGGATGAGTCTATCTGGAACATGCCAGACTATGAAATAGTAAATATCTTGTTCACTTATAGCTAACGATATGATAAAAAGGTGAGCTCCTTACATGGGTTTATGACATACATTAATGCTTTAATCCCATATAGCTTGGCTAACTTAATTGCTCCATTTTCATAAATATTACAATAAAATCAAAAGAATGATTTCTGTATACTTTAATGGAGAGTTAATATATTTATTTTAAACTCTTCAACATTTTAATTCCTGTTGGGATTACTTTTCAATATCTGTGCCAGCTATATGTGAAGAAATATTAAAATATCATTTAAATATCTAAAAATTATACATGCTGAGAGTAACAGTTATCTCTTTTATTGTTTACTCTAGATTGATCCATAAATCCACATTGAGAATTGTTATGTAACAGCAGGTAAATGTGTGTATTATGTGTATAAAAATAATCTGCTTCAAATTATTTGAGCTCATTCCCCAACATTGCCTTCAAAAAGTTGAGGCTTCTACCCTTCTTTTTTCCATCTCATTAAACTGTTTGTTTGTTTGTTTGTTTTTGTGGCTCTTATCACTTTGTGAAATTATTTATACAGATTTTTACAAGTTTATCTGATACCTATACCAGAATATTTATAGAATACTACCAATAACAACTGTAATTAGGAACATTTAATAGTAACCAATATTTATTGAACAGTTATTGTAAGCCAGCAAGTATTCCAAGAACTTAATAGGTACTGACACATTGAATCATCATAATAACCTTATGAACTTGGTTCTACATGATTATTCCCAACTGAGACATAAAGAAACTGACTGACAAAAAGATTTCCTGGCCCACCCGCAGTTCAATTCACACAATACTCTCTCCAAAGCTGCCTCTTCAATATTCCTTCTCTTTCCTTCTCACTGTCTTCTATTTCAATCATGTTATACTGCTAATTTCTACAAGAACCACCATCCTCATAAAAGTGAAATACATATTTCAAAAAATATGTTAAAAATGCATTTTGGGAGGATAATATTTTAGCACACACATACATGCACACTACACACACATTTTTACATATATTTCTAATGAATAAAATCATAATTATGAACTATTGCCCAAAGATATAGTCCATTTTGTACTTTTAAAGTATTTCTTAGAGTAAATTAGAATACTAAATGTCTTGTCCTCAACATCTTGGTAATTCTATCCTAACTCTCTAAAATCCCAGTGTAATTACTTTTACTAAACTGTGTATACACAGAGGTATTTAAAAAAAATTCTTAAAAAAAAAAAGTTTTCACATGGCTTTTTATATCTCCACTTGTTCTAATCTGATGTTTGTCCCTCCCAAAGCATCGAGATGCTCAAGCCAGGGTCATTGTTCACATAGGACATGGTTACTTTCTGTTCTTTTTCCTCTCTTGCCTTCTCGGACACCCCCATGCTAGTTTTCCACCTTGTTCACAAGCACCTCCTTCTCAGTCTTTTTCAAATCTGTACTTCTAAGTTATAAATATAAAATTATTCAGATAAAGATAAAAATATATTTATTCAGATAAAGCTGAAGTGAATCAGTAAACCAAATATTTAACATACGGTCTTATTCTGTGGACAGAGATAGGTTACATACTTTGGGTACTAGCTTCAGAGGTCTACTCAAAGAACAACCACTAATTTGTATTTTTTAAATACATTATTTGTTTCTGTTTCAATTATCAAACACTTTATTTCTTGCTGCTCACTTTCTTCTTTTTTATCCAGATTATTTCAAAGAAAGATTTCTAAAAGTACACTTGCCTGTTACATTAAAAAACTATACCCTTTTCCTCAAATGCGAAGCAGCCATCTTTGAAGGCTTACAAAATAGTATGTACAACACAGGTATGAAAATATTAATCTAATTTTCTCACTTGGGATAGCAAGAGATTGTGTGTGTGGACTAAGTATACAAGTTGAGACAATTTGAGCTAATAAATGAGCTGAACATATGTCCAGACTACCTCAATATAAATTAAACTGAAAAATAATAAAGGTAGGGTAAGAGTAGATGAAAAATATGTTCTGTCAAATATTATCATCATCATCATTATCATCCTCTAGATCAGGGATTTCTACTTAAGTTAAAGAAGAGAAGGAAATATCAAAATCATTTTCTCAAAATGTCTCTCTTTAGGCTCATGAAAAATTTTTTTAGTCAAATCTAAAGGAGAAAAGCTCAAGGAGACAAATCCTTTGGAAAAACTTTCAAGGTGATTCTGATATATTACTTTCTCCTCCAGGTTTGTCTTTTCACTCAGCTGCTGATCTACTTAATTACTATTATTTTCCATGACTTTGTTTTGTAAAAAAGCATATTAATCTCTCAGGACCAAATCTGACAGATATAATAAAAATTTTGCAATTATCTATTAGCTGTACTGTTCAAAGCGAGATGTGTTCTACTTATCTAAATTATTTTATTTTAGATAATTGTATTTGTAAATAAACACATAATTATATAATAAATATAACTATATATATTAGGTAAATAGTTATCTAAGCCTACAGAAATATTGGTGCATTTATTTTCAAGAATTGTTGATGTTTCCTGAAACTCAGATATCTCCTGAACACGTATGTCTGTTTCTTTTACAGATAAAAGCATTTATTTCCCATAAACCACATAAGCCCCAACAAGCAACTGCATCAAACGTATCACATTTGGGTAGACTTTTCCCTCAAAATGTCTTTGCATTTGGGCCCATATATTGTGCTGAAAATTTTCCATAGTGTTAAAATTTTCAGACCTGTGGTATTTCAGCTTAATGCTACAGTCGAACAAGTACTATGTGAATGTTGCCATTAATAATCATTATCAATAGTCATTATAGTTACACTATTATATCATTTAAACCAACATTCAAATGTGAAGGAACAGTAGATAAAATCCAGGTAGAGTTAAATTTAATAGTGGGATTTTTTTTTTTCACATTAGTGGGAGGCATAATATATTCAAAGCTAACTGGATCTGGCATTGGTTATTTTGGATTGATGGTCCATTTTGACCACACTGGCCAAGCTAGTTGTAAGACATTCAACTTTAAGTTCCAATTGGCTTTTGTTATATACATGTGTGTCCAATGTTCATTCATCTGGCTTTAGTAACAGTCCCACTTTAATTTGTGAAGGATTTGTTCACTTTATCAACTCATATTTATTCATTTTATTTGACTTCCAAATTGGCAGGATACTTCTAGCACCATTACATGGAATTTGAACTTACAAGGCTGATCAAATTTTAGATGCAGGTTATGAAAAATCATAACTCTCCATTCATCCCTCAAAAATTCATTGCGTATACAATCCTTTGCTTATGTTGTATTCCCAATAGGTACAAGAACAAAGGGTCAGCTATTTCATACGTGTTATAAAAAGACATGGTTACTCCCCTCAAAGGATACAGTCTAGTGACTCTACCCTTTATATGCAATTTGAGTGACATCACTTCTGTCTATAAATTATAAATCAAAATGAATTTACAGTTTTCCTGTAAAAAGTAATCAATCTCTAAATTTATAAATAAATGAAGCCCAAAGAATATGGTAAATTAGACTATTTAGTAAATTTTAAAAAAATCTCTTTCTATGAAAAGGAAATAGTGTTACAATGCCAAAGTATAACTATTTCTATATGCTAGAGTATGCATATGCTCAAGAAAGAGTATGCATACTTCATATACAGATTCAAAAACGATCGTCCTGTTCATAATTCCACTACTGACTTATCTAAATGCTACATGAAAGTAATTATCTCTGCTAGTACATCATACAATTAAAATAGTATCTATTGATTAGAAATATTTTGACACAGTAAATATGTTTTGAATTCGTTAGGAGAAAAAAAAACCTTCCATAATAGCTTCAGACTAGATATGAATATCATCTTTCAACCTCTAGCCAGGAATCCTTAATCTGAGCACCAAAATTTAACAGCTGTCATGTGAGCAGCTAGTTCTATAAAGCAAACTAATCTTTCAGGAAATCCAAGATGGGTTTGTTTATATTTCCACTGAGCATTTCTCTTTCTAGAGAGGAGAGTCATAGCTATGAGTAGATTAGCTGAGAAGATCTGCATGCAGCCAGCATCACGTATCTCCAAAGACTATAGCTTGCTTGGGGCAGAGGTGAATTATCTGGTTTATGGGGGCTCAGACAGAGGTCACTGTTTGGATTGCAATTCTGACTTGCCTGTAGTTTATTTTGTGTAAATGTGGAAGTAGCAGCTTTTGAATCCCTGTAGTGAAGCAAACCTTATCCCCTGTTTGAAGCTGGATTTACCCCGAGTTCCCATGATAAAATCTTATAAACAGAATTCTCTTCTTGGCAGATATAAATATGGAAAGACCTATCGTGTGATCTTCTCTGTGAATCATTATAGCCTCCAAAATGTGACTATTAAAATGTCAAAGTATATTTGGGGGAGATGCCGGACATGCTCATTTCTAAAATGTGCAAATTGAGACTTGACCCATTTATTTCTCATTAAAAAAAAAAAGTACTCAGTAACAGACAGTGTTTTGAAACAATTCATAATTTCAGTGGTTGAAGAGAGAATTTACTTTTCTATATTTATAGAACAAGCAGCAAAATATTTTAGTGAAAATGTTATTAAAACAACAGCAATATTGGGAGTAAGGAAACACTGTTGGATCATTTTCTTGAGAATAAAATTCTGTGCCAACTTTATCTGAAGTTGAATAACTGCTCAATGTCCCTGCCAATTTCAAAATGTCCAGCATAGCAAAGAACTAGCCACGTTTCAAAGACCCTTGGAAAGGTCATTTTCTTGAGGCAAGATGAGCACATATTATACAGCTGGATGTTTTTATGTCTCTAAAGAGAACATTTCAGAACAGTATTCTCCAGGCCTCAAAGCTGGCAATTCATGAAGGTAGAATAAATTGCCAGAAACACTCTTTCAAACAGGAGGTGCTTAATGAAACGAGGCTGGATATCTCAGATACTCAGAGGAATTTTTTTTTTTTTTTGGTTGTTGTTATCTCCAAGTAATTCCAAATATATGAAAGAGATCATCCCCTGGCCTTGGGAGGGAAGAAGGGAAACATAATTATTTTACTTAACTTAAATAGGGACATTGAGTCATTGATTATTTACTCTCTCTTTAGAATCACCATTTTGCCCTGCTGGTATTATGTGAGTAGTTTGCAATAATGGAAAATCCATTTGGCTTTATTACGGGAGAAGGTATTCAAAGGCAATAAAACTTATTGTCAAACTGGGGTCGGCTTTGCAGAAAATGATTGCAAAATGGTATTTATTTTGTTAAGGAGATTATCCTACTGTATAACTATTATAGAGAGGATAATTATAGATGTAATAAGCTAATTTTCATTGGAATTAAGTGAGCAAGTGTGAACTATTGGTAGACTTTAAGTAATGAAAACTGGGCTAGATCATACAAATCTAAACACCAAGACATCTCAGTGATGTTTCGACCATGTGCAAAAATAAAATTAAAAAAAAAATGCTAGGATAATTTTATCTGTATAACAAACATCTTTCAGATGTAGGTAAAACATTAGAACTTCCCTTCCTCCTTTAGTCCCTTAAAACATGGGATATCTCTTTCCCTGATTATTTCTCACTTGCAAGGGCAACAAGACATTGCCATGTATATTTCAAAGGTATGAGCTCCTAAGTCCAGCTTTCTTAAGAGGCATTGTGGATAGTACATTCATTTATTTTTTCATTTGTTTATCAAATGAGTATAGACCATCTACCATGTTCCAAGTATTGTTCTAAATGTTAAAACTCTAATAGTGACTAAGACAGATAATTTTTCTGCTCTGAACATTTATCTTACTGAGGAGAAAAAGGACAGAGTCAAACTCATAATTTCAGGCAGTACAAATAAGAGACATTAAAGTGAGACAGGGGATTGATGAGAGTAGTAGGGATACTGGCTACTTCAGATTCAGTGTTATGAGGGACCAGCTAGTGCTGGCTCAAGGAGTTTATTGTGAAATACTAGGAAATTTTGTAAGCAGGTTTTTAAACTTTGGTAACTTGAAATCAGCCATGGGGGTGTGGGTGTGGGATATGTATGCCATGGAACTTGGCAAAAGCTATAAATCAGAGTTCTGTTTCCTTTCCTGAGAGCCAATCTACCAGCATTCTTTTGGAAATGTTGGGTGGAGAAAGTCACTTGGTAAAAACAATATTTGAACAGAGACTTGAATATACTGAATAAATTATGCAAACATGATGGAGATGGACACTCCAGGCAGGGTGGAAATGTGAGTACAGAGGCTCTGAGACAGGAATGAACTAAAAAGGTAGATGTGTTATAAAAGGTAAGATAAGAAGTATCCAAAGATATAGGAGAAGTTATCTAATGTAGGCATTTGTGGGCCATGACAAGGAATCTAAACTTCATTTTAATCATAACAGAGAACTATAGGATAAGGTTTGAATAGGAAAGAATCATGATTTTATTTACTTATTTTAAGCATCATTCTAGCCACTCTATGGAAAACAGATATTAGGAGCTAAGATTAAAAGTAGGAAGATGAGTTTGACTTTTGTTACAATATTTTCTACAAGAGATGATGATGGATTGAATGAGCATTATAGCTGTGGATACTGTGAGAAGTAGTAAGAACTAGCATCTATGTTGAAAATAGAATCTGTAGAGCATATTAATAGTATGAGGATGAGAGAAATCAAAGATAATCTATACTTTTTGCCCTGAGTAAATGGGCAAATGATGATACCACTTTCTAAAGTGAAAAGTTTGGAAGACAGGTAGATTTGACAAATTGAGGGCTAAGTATTAATATTATATTTTGTATATAGAATGTTATATTAGGTTTAAAATTATATACAATCTTGTACTACCCCTAATAGAAGTGTCCTTCTATTGTTTATAACTTTAGTGATTTGATTCATGGATTAGCTTTATAAGAAAGCATTTTGTCAATATAGAGACTAGTTCTGTTTGTGATAAACTTTTACCCTGAAGTAATACTGAGGAATTAACTAGGAAGTTATTAAGGTCTATAGTATTGGAAGTAATTTTCTATCATAATTACTATATAATAATTCAGTATTCTTTCCTTTTAATTTCCCAGTTATAGAACTTTACAAATTATGATGGATATTTTATATCAAGTGTTCATTCAGAATCTCTATTGAATTATAGGAAAAGATCACAAAATCAATTTTTCAAATACTTAAGATACTTAAAGAGGTTCTATTAAAAATTTATCTGATGTAGATATATTTGTTTAAAATTATTGAATATTTAAAAGTTAATTTAAAAAGTTTAACCTATGTTCACAATCGAAGCCAAACTGCATGAAAAGTAGCAAAAAGACAGAATGTCTTTAAGAGCAGATTGCAGATAAATCCATAAATCTCAAAATGTCCAATGCATGAAAATGAAGTTAATAATTAATGCTTATAACATGCAACTGTTACATAGTTTAATTCACATTTGTTATTATGCCCTTTATTATTATCAATCATTAATCCTTTTAAAACATGTTGCATGCAGTATAATAAATATTAAAATATATTTGGACTTATAAAGTTTCATAATAACTGAGTTAAATTGTTGTGATATCCACATTCTATGTGTACAATACGTGTTCGATTTTCCTGTATTGCTAACTTACTTCGTCAAGAAGCCTATATTTTATATTTGTTATTTGCTTCTTATTGAAAAGCTGAAATGTTCCTACTAGTCTTAAAAAAAAAAGAAGGAGAAATGAAAATAGCAGGATGTCATCTTTTGGTGGGTAGCATGTTTGAAAAAGTGAATAGAGAGAGAAATAGGCTAGCTTTTATAAATATGAATCTCCTTGAGAACAGAAGGGTCTGCTGCCTTGCATTTGCAGCTTATATCTGTCAAAAGTTATCTATAAGTAATACTGATAAATAAATTAGCAATTCAAATAAGAATCACATGTCCCCTTAAAGAAGCACTCTATTTGGAGAAGGAAGGTTAAGTATGTGACAAAAACTCAGTATACTATGATGCAAAGGGAAAAATTCAAAACTCTTCCTAAGATTAAAAACAAAACAAAACAAAATTAAACAAAACAAAAAACAAAGAACCAAACTCAAATTTTTATAAGTGGTTTGAAAAAAGATTCCGGAAAATGGAAACCATCTTTTATATTTATCTGCTTTGATTGTTATTAGCAGAAAATGGACATATGTATATATTTTGTTGATTTAATATACATATCTAACATCTAATATGCCTTAGATTTCACACCCAGTATGCAAATAAGATATGAGAACATTAGTTTGAACTTTCAGGAAAATAAGAACATTAAAAGAGACTATGAGTGGTCGCCATAACCATTACACCGTGGTGTAAGGTTACACCTACCATCAGGAGATGTGTTCAGTGAATTAAATTCTCCTATGGAACGAAAGCTCCCTTTAATAAACTTAATCCTCGGGATTGCTAAATCTGGGGATAGAAATTCATTTGTACTCATAATAACGTGGCCTCCTGGTAATACCATACTTGACTTTGGTTACCAGGCAACGCCTAAAACAAAATGTTTTACTAATCAGTCACTCATCCCTTATCTATAAAGTGGGGATAAGGTTACACGCCTCATAGAATCTTCATGAAGATTAAAAGAAAAATTACATATAGTGTCCTAGTGGTCATTTGTTATTTCCTAAAATAGGGTAAAATGATGATGTTTACTCTTGGAGTATGAAGGGACAGGTTTGTATTGTTGAGATGAAGATTATTTCCATTTCAGCTGAAGGAAAATACAATGTACAGGTTAAGTGTATTTTTTTTTTAATTTAATAGTTACCAATATATCTCTATTGCTAGGTACTAGTTTCTGCTTTGAAAATAACTCATAAAACCCTCATAACAAATCTAAAAATAAAGAAGTATTTTTTTCACATGTTATTGATCAGGAAACTGAGGCAGGGGGAGTAACCTGTAAGAAGCAGAGGAGTGTGCACACACGAGCCAGCTGCCTCCCAGCATATGCTGAAACCACATACGCTCTGCTACTTTCTTTTTAGATACTACACATTTTCAATTTTTTCTAGACAGACTTTGTCACTGGAGTATCACACGTCTGGCATTCATTTATTTACTTATATAAAAGTACTGAACCAATCAAAGTTATTTGAATAAGTACACATTTAAAGCAAATAATTAAAATAATGGTTATACTACTCTTTCTTTTGAGAGGAAAATAGGGGTTATCAGTTGCCTCATTTATAGGTGGGCACATTTTTCCCCCCTAAACAGCTAAATTTGCATTTTAAAGACTCACCTTAACAACAGTATATTTTAAAATAATCATATTGAGCTAACATTTATTGGTTGTACACTATGTTCTAGGTGCTATTTTAGTCATTTTTAAAAAATAATTGGTTTTATTATAAATACATAAATGGCACCAACTATTTTTAGTGGTCAGTTTTATACTTTCTGAATGAATTTGGGTTCAGATCTGGATCCTTCCTTCTTACTCAGGTTTATGCTGGGTTTTATTTCTTTGGACTCTATAGATTTAATGATAAATTTAAAAAAAAAAAGAAAATAATATGTTTGGCTCACTGAAAATCAGAAGTTGAAAGAATTCCAGATTTTTCTTTCTGTTCCTTTTTCTCCTTCAAGAACACTTAAAAGAGCTAATCCAATAATTTTAATGGAATTAGAATTAAAACATTCATAATACAGAAGTAAAATACTTGTTGCTGGGTTTTTTTTTTTTTTTTTGAGTGTTTCCTTAGTGCTACGTCCATAATCACATTTACTGCTTATACCATTCTCTGTGCTTGGTGTTATTATTCCTACTTTACCTTTAAGGAATCAATACAAAAATACTCAGAAAATAGTAGCTTATTCACATGCACACAGCGCCTGAACAAAGATATGGTCGTGCCTATGTCTGCAAAACATGGCTGCTTGCAAGACCTTGCTTACTGCCTCCAAAAGACCTTAACCACACTGACTTCCGACACTGTGTCTAAGAAGAGTGTGCTTCCTAAGAGGTAAACAAAGCCTCTGCCCTTTCAGTCTGTGCTCCCTCACGAATGGACAGTCGCGATAAGCTTGTATGCACCTCTAAAACATGTAGGCTAGGAAAGTGCAATCGTCTCATTAATTCTGTAATTTGTAATGGGAGAGTAAAGAAATAAAAGTCATATTTTCCACTGTCAATAAATTGACTTAATAGAAGATACATTCCTAAATCGAGAGCCTAATTTTCTGCGAAAGCCATTTCCTCCATTTTATTTTACATTATTTAGAGGTAACATTTAAATTATTTTTATGGTTTTCAGGTGATATATATCAGATTATTGCTTAAAGTAGTTTTATAAAGGTACCCATATGATAGCATAAATTCGCATTCTCTCAGCTGCACCATTTGAACTAAAATTATTTTCCTCTCATTAATACTAAGTTAGAAAAAATAAAATTTTCCATTTGCCATATATTATATTCAATATGGTTTGTGAAAAATCATTTTTTCACAGTCTGCCAAAGTATTCCACCCCTGCACAAAGATTATAACCTTAGTCATGATCGACCTATAGAAAAGAAATGAAATAGACAAGCTATAGTAGAAGTGAGAAGATTAAAAGAAACATCCTCTATTGTATTTCTCAGAGAATATTAGATTAAAATTCAAATTCTTTCAAGTGACAGATTGTTACAAGAATAAGAAATGGCATAAACAATCCACTTTAAGACAAAGATTTAACAAAAATAGGGAGGTTAATTATAATTGAATATTCCCTATGGATATCTCAGAAGATATGCCTCAGTCTATTTCTTATTGACAGGTGGTAGTGTAAATTAAATGTGGTATTATGCATTCAAATTGGATTTCAACTACTCATCATCCATAGTGTGACATTAGAATTAGCCCTGATGATGACAGTCTAAAGATCATAATAAGAATAGGTGCCCTTTTCCATTCAAATTGTATTTTCACTGGTGGGGAGGGTAGGAGTTGGAGACTGGATTCATAATTTTGTTATAATCTTTGCTGCCTGAGAAATTCATTCCATGAATTGACTATCCTGAATATTAATATTGTACTGACTAGTCTCTGAATTAATGACAGACAAAAGGGCACTTGTCTTCCATAAGTAATTGTGCTAAATCCAAAAACAGCAGCTTTCAAGATCCTGTCAATTTTAACATCAATCACTGTTTAGATAAACGCGAGATGTTAGTGTGTTTTCTTGAAGCTCACACACATACACACACACAAATATACAAAGCAGTAGTGAAGAACTGTTGAATAACACAGTTTTAAACTAAAAAAAAAAAAGGAAAAGGAAAAGGAAGAGACAGAAAGAGAGAAAGGGAGGGAAGGAAGGAGGATGATATGGGAAGACGGAGTGAAAAGAATGGACAAAGAAAGAAAAACTGTATCTCTGATGATGGTCATGAGTGATTTCAATCATGTTCTCATTTAGATGTGCTGCAGAAATCTGCTGTGAAATTCTATGAAGTTATCCATGTGCTCGAATCACCTCCTGTGTAATTGTGATGCACGGCTACCATCATAATCCTATGTAGCACAGTGGTCCCTCAGTATCCTCAAGGGATCGGTTCTAGGACCCCAACTCATCAAAATTCAGGAATGTTCCAGGTCTTATACAAAATGACACAGAACAATGAATAAGGTTGGCCTTTCACATCGATGAATTTCTAAGGTGGATAGGCTTGCTTCACTCCATGGTTAGTTGAATCAGAGGATGTGAGAACTCATGGTAGGGAGGGCATATGGTATTTTTTAAAACAAGAGTTATGGATTACTTGCTTAGAGAAAACACTGTGAACAAGAGAAGAGGGTGGGTGCTTGTTAAAAATGAGGAGTCCTTCCCTGCTCCTACTAATTCAGAGTCTCAGGGAGTGAGACTGGAGAGCCTTTATTTTTTAATGTCATCTGCAGGTGAGTCTGAGATACTAGGAAGTGTGAAACTCTGGAACAGGGTTGAAGAATTAGCACTTGGCAACTCAGTCATTATTAAGGCAATTTCAAGACCTAGGAAAGAAAGGTTATGGTAGAAATGTCATATGATGAGATATTTTGGTTCTTTTCATCATGAATTAATATATTATTTCAACCATTAAGGAGTACTCTTACTATGAAAGGACATAGCATTTTTTTTTTTTTTTTTTTTTTGCCACAGCCTCATCAAATATTTCAAATGTTTCTGGTTAGTCATTAAAACTAGCATCCAAGATTAATTTTGTTTAAAATTATTGCTAGTTACCATGTGTGAATATTGAAGAAAAACAGTTGGTACATAACACAAGACATGTGAATGAAAATATAACACATAACAAGGAGCTTCAATACAACAAATGTCTATTTTCTTTTCATTGTCTTCAAACGATTGCCTAAAATTTAAACTGTGAGAAAGCAACTATAATAGCATCTAGTAGAATTTCTATCTCAACAGAGTATTCTTTTTTAAATAACTGGATGTAATTATTCATGACATTTGGGATTATCGAACACAAATAGAAGGGAATGAAATGTTAAGACCTCCTGGGGTTAAAAAAATATTGTGTATCTTTATTATAACTCCTAATTTAATTAATGTATTCTTAATGCCATCTGGTTAGATTATTTTAAAAGTTAACAAAAGAGATCAATTTGACACTTAATGAATAATAAATCTAAAAAAAAGTAGTACTGAAATGCTGATAAGCAATCATAATAACTAAAATAATGTAAAAAAAAAATGAATAAAAGAAACCAAAGAAACCAACTTCATCAATGCTAGCACACACTGAGTACAATTTTGGGATAAGGAAGGTAGACTCTTATTATGCCTCAATCATGACTTTAGACATTATAATAATCCCATATATATTTTAAAGAAAAGTGAGATGTGTTCCTGCTCCAAATGATTTACATGTATAAAGTGAGAAAGTACCGTTAATAACAACCCATACCTGGAACCAAATACTCAGGGTCTCACTC
This sequence comes from Rousettus aegyptiacus, assembly GCF_014176215.1. Classification (NCBI taxonomy): domain Eukaryota; kingdom Metazoa; phylum Chordata; class Mammalia; order Chiroptera; family Pteropodidae; genus Rousettus; species Rousettus aegyptiacus. Next base: position 80,058,863 of record NW_023416310.1, read on the forward strand.
TTTTTTCTACCTGTGAGGCCTTGGTGACTTCTTTAATTTTCTTAGAACTTGGAATCCTCATTTGAAAGATATGATTATAGACATAATCCATTTAGAAGAGTGACATGCATACAGGATATACATGTGCATGTCTGTGTATATGAATGTGTATGTATGCATATGTATGTCTATATATGTGTGTATATACATACACATACACATATATATATCATTATATCTATCTATCTATCTATCTATCTATCTATCTATCTATATATATTCATGCATAATTTCTTTTAGCAATTGAAAATCTATCTGGTACCATACAAACAACAATTGAAAATCTATCTGGTACCATACAAACAACAATTGATTTGCAATAAGAAAATATCTTCAGATGCTACCTCTGTTATAGGGGTAAAAACACCCAATTTCTCTAAAACTTAATTTTTTTGCTTGGGATATAAGGTGGTATAGATTTTACAAGTTTGTTATTAGGACTCAATAAAATTACTTTTAAATTACCTTTGCTAAAGTCACCATCAAGTCTCTGAAAAATATTAAGTGTCTGATTAATTTCTTCTTTAAATTCCAATTTGATATAGAATTCTAGCCATCGCCAGAGAGCAGAAAACTCAGATTTTGAAAACTATAGGTGATTTCAAACTTGTTCTCATGATGACTAAAATCTGATTTAAGAAATAAGAAGCCTTTTTTCTTAGCTCAGTGGTCTGAATGCTGAGCACAGACTAAGTATTTAAGCTACATTTCGTTTACCTCATTCTATTTCTGTTTGTTTCAAAAGCCATCCTAAGCTTTAATAACCATAAAAATGTGTGCATTCGGACATATCAAAACCATCTATGCATTTTGGAGCTCTGAGAAGTCAATCTCACTTGAAAATAAGAGTTATGTTGTTTCTCTTTTTTTGTGTTTGAAGATGTGAAGTGTTGGAAGACACTACAGCACCACCATTAGTTACCTCGGTTATTTAAATTTTGTACCATTCTCAACACTGTGATTTTAAAAAGCATGCTGGGAAACTTCAGAAAATATCACTCAGTAAAGGCTCAAGTCAAGAATACACTTTTCTCATTTAGTTGGACATTATATTGTGAAAGTAATCTTTCTCATCATATAGGTAATATAATAATAGCAGGCAATTCATTCAGACAATATAGTGTGCTATGATTAAGAACAAGATGTTAGCATACAAACCCATCATTCAGAGATCTTTATAAAGTAATTCAGTTAAGAACAGAGCAAAATAAAATACAGAAGTAATAACTAAATAATATAAAAAAACTAAAAGGAAATCAAGACAGGCAAAAAAGTATTTTAATTTTTTACTAGAAAAATAATGTTTTTGTTGAAATGTCTCAAACTCGGCTTGGTGCACTGAATTGATTATGTTAAGATGTTGTACTATCAGGCTATATGCCTTTTTTTGACATTCACTTTTTCCCAAGGTTTATAACATACAAATGCATGTATCAATTTGCAGAGAAATAGTAAATGTAAGTTATTTTTGCTGTTTATTCATATGTTAGATTAACTTGTTTATCAGCCCATATATTAAAATGTAATCATTTCATTGTCAGGAGCCTAAAGCTAATGTTAATTACAGTTTGAAACTTTGATTATTAATGCATCTTTAGCCACTGAAGTGTAAAATAAGCAATAGTACTTGGAATTCACCAATTAAATTAGCTTTTGAGACAAGAATTCATAAGTAGGCATTTGTTCATGAACAAATGCTGCAGGATTTCATGTTCTAAGCTACATTTGTGTAACATTAGTCCTAAGGGGAGACAACAAATATTCAGCAAAACCAAGATTAAATGGCATATGCAATAGATACAAGAGGTATGCATTTTATATATTTTCCTCTTCACATTGCATATGTGAAGAGAAACATATATAAAGGCTCAATCCATAAGCAAATACAAAAGTTTTTGCTTCATTTTGTTTTGTTTTAAATGAATAGGGGGAAAGATCCATTTTGTTCATATATTGCTTTAGTCTGTGAAAGCTATTAGAATAGAATACCAGAGACTGAGTGGCTATAAACAACAGAAATTTATCTATCACTGTTCTGGAGCCTAGGAAGTTAAAGATGAAGAAGACAAGAGATTCAATGTCTGGTGAGGCTCTGTCTCCTAGTTCAAAATGGCCATCTTCTCACTGTGTTCACACATGGTGAAAAGGTCAAGTGAGTTCTCTGGGTTTCCTTTATAAGGGCACTGATCCCATTCATGGAGACTCCACCCTCATGATCTAATCATCTCCCAAAGGCCCATCTAATACCGTCACATTAGGAATTAGGATTTAACACATGAATTTTGGAGCAGACACAAACATTTGGTCTACAGCTTATAATATACCTAATACCGTGAAACGATTTGGTAATTATTATTTATTATTGTATTTTTTATGTAACTGTATAATTTATGTAAGTCTTGCCCCGTGCAAATGACTCCTTATATCTTTTTCAGATAAGGCCTTGCTTCCTATTTGTTGATCGGTTGAGTTTCTATTGGTGCTACGCTCATAACAAATAGCTTAATTTTGTAACATATGAAGGATGCTTTTGACTAACTGCTGATTATTATCTGTTATGGCTAACCACCTTCACAGTGCCCTCGTCATATAGCTGCAGTTAACATGACCATTTTACGGGTAAGGAACCAGGGCGACAAAAAGCAACTGGTCTAAAGTGCCACAATTTGTAAGAACCACTCCAAACTCTGTGGAATTTTTTCTAGGATTTAGGTTCTAATGAGATTTTGAAATATTAAATATGATTTTTTAAAAAAAGATGAACTCCTATATGCAACTATTAAGATTTCACATATATTCATAATTTGCCAATATTTTTTAAAGGATAGAGTACTACAGAAGTTAAAGTCTTCTGTGAACTCCTCCCTAATCCTATCACTCTTTATTTCTCCCCTCTATTAATTATTTGTTGTTTATCATCCTGATGTCATATTTTTATACTTTAACTAGGAATGCATGCAATATTTTTATTGCCTGAAATGATGTAAATATCATCATACTCTATTATAGCAGCATTTTTTTCATTTCACATTTATTTCCGTAGGTCAATATATTTGTACATGTATTTTAAAATTTTTTGATTTGTAATTTACCATCATATAAACTATAGTTTAACAGCTTTTACTACCAAGCATCTAGGTATACACCTATTTATATTTTTCCTGCTTGATTTCTAAAGTGTATTTTATCTGAGGATTCAAGTCTCTCAATTCTGAGCAATTCCCTGCTATGACCACTATTTCTATGTACATATGCATCTATTGTTTTCTTTCTATCTCTCTCTCTCTTTATCTATCATCTATCTAATATCTATCTATCTTTATTACTTAGAGCTTCTCTGAATTACCTTATAGTTTACAGTTTGGACTTTGTATCTCTGCATTTTTCTTCTAGTCTATGATTAAAAAATAAAAATTTTCCAGAAGAATAAAATCTATCACTTTGCAAAAAATTACATGTCTCTTGACTTCTGTTTTGTCTTTGCCCAGAACGGGTATAAGTAGAATAAGGATGCTTTTGCCACATTATTTAATATATTGAATAATGTATTAGTGTTTCATTTAAAGAAGAAATAAATGATGAAATACTTCCCAAATCAACCGTAGTTACAGACATAATTGCAGGTATAGACACACACACACACACACACACACACACACACGCTCGCACGCACGCACATACACACAAACACATATATGTTATCTCTGTATAATTAGAACATGGAGGTGTATTAAAATTATACATAAAGTCTTGAGATATATGCATGTAAGAACATATACATATGTTCATATACCTATCTATATATAAACATTCACACATATCTATTTGGAGAGAGAGAAAGAAGATGTAGCTATGCATATCACACACACATGATAGTGGGAATAAAAATTAGTTGATTACCTACAGAATTCTCAACAACAGAGAAACCATTACTCGAAATATATGTTCGATAACCGTATTTGTTATAAAAACATGGACCTATAGATATAGTTTGGATACCTAAAAGAGACGAAAGGTACTGATACTAAAGAAGTGAAATACGTTGTTAAAAATCCCGTGTTAAGTATCACTTGTGGGCAGTAGATAGTAAAAGACCATAGTTTGTGTGATTCCATTTTTACGAAGTGTCCAGAATGGGATAACATATATAGAGAGAGAAAGTAGAATAGTAGTTGCTTAAGACTTAGGCTGTTGGGAGCAAATGGAACACGGCCGTTAATAGGTACTATGGAGTTTCTTTTGTGGGTGATAAAATTATTCTACAATGTATTGTGATTATGGCTATACAACTGTGAATATAATAAAAAAGATTTATTATTTTTATACTTTAAATGAGCAAATTGTGTGGTAAATAAGTTCTATCTTAATAAAACTGACCAAAAAAAAAAAAAAGAGCCAATTATTTTGTGTTTAAGATATACTCAGTCTTAAATACTGTAACATAAAAGAAAAGGGCATGATAGAATTAAAGTTTTCAATTAAATTACAATATGAATTCCACATGAATTTCAAATTCGCTGCATTGAAAGTCACATTAGAAACCTCTCATCTCACCAGTATCTGAAAATGATGATGATAAAACAATAATTGCGAAGGAATCCACGCAAAGCACTTTCCACATTTTACTAAAGACAAGTGCATATCAAAGAATCACATTAAAAGAATGAAAATAGTATGCAGAAACATTTTAAATCTTATATGCCCTTGGATCACTGAGACAGAAGGAACAGCAAAAGTTCAACGATCGATAATAAGAAAGTTTTAATTCTTTCATTGAAAATAAGATTAAATGACCACTTGTTTCATTTGTTTTCAATGAAATATTTTTGACAGTGCAACAGTACCAAACAGCTTCAATACTGCACATTTTAAGAGCTCACAATAGTTCATATATGATATTAATAAAATCTGTCACTGATTTTGGGAGGAAAAAAAAAATCCTGACTTAGAAAAGTGGCCAAATAAGGATTTAAGTTTCTGCAAAACAAGAGTGCCGGAATTTAGTCCAAAGCCCTTAGGCTGCCTGGGCAACGGATTCACCTTCTGGAGACAGAAAAACTTCATGTCACCTAATAAATGGGGCACTCGCTGACCATGTGATAGTCTACTCTGCCAGAAGCAAAATGTCACAGAACTGCTGCCATTTCTGCATTTCTAAAAAAAAAAAAAAAGAAAGAAAGAAAAAAAAAAAGAAAAAAAAAAGAAATTCTACTTAATTTACAGTTAAGTCAGATGGAATTGTTCTTCTGTGTTCTATAGGTAAAAAGTCTGGGATTGTCTCACCATCCTAATAAAGTTTTTGTTTTTGTTTTTAGAAAATTGACCATGTTCTCTTTACCCTCAAGCACCATGTATAGTAATACTTGTGAATGCTTACCCACTTTTTCCTTGATGAGACAATATTAATTTTTCCTCATGTGGTCACTACAGTTATAATCACCTTTCATGTTCTAGTGGATCGGAACCTGTCAACTTGGTCCATTCCTCTTAAATTATTTGATTTAAGCAAGGATGATAAGCATTTCTGACCTATAACAGATAAAGGGTGTTGGCTGAGAGATTTTTGAAAAATATATTCCCATTTTCAAGTTGAAATTTTCCATACAGAAAAGAAAAGAAAAGAAAAGAAAAGAAAAGAAAGAGAAAGAGAAAGAGAAAGAAAGAAAAAGATTTTTGGTTCTAACACAAAAATGAATACTGGGATGCTCCATCCCAGTAAGCTCCACTTGCTGAAAGTTCTTTCTCATTTTAGGAGAACAAGATAATGTCATTTTGGGCATAGACATCTGAATGATAGTAGCTTCGAGGAAATTTATTGGAAAGGATATCGACATTGCTTTTTTTGAAAATAGAATATGGTTGATCCTTTATAACATCCATAGGTGTCGGCACTAGACTCTGACCATCTACAGACCTCTGCTGACCCAGGTTTTGAAAAAAGACGCTGGCTTATCTGTGAAACCGCAGATAAAATACTGACATCTAGGCATGTGTCTAGAGTAAAAGCAATGACTCTTCAAACCTTGCCAATAATGTAATGGAATAAAAAGAAAACAGAGTAAGCTGAATTTCCTTAATTTAAAAAAAAAAAAGGAGAAATTGCTGAGATTTTTAATACTGTCATCCTTGAAAAAGTTGAGAAATTTTAAGAGAGATATAATAAAATCATTAAACATATTTTTGGGGGGGAAATTGGGGATACTTAACCCCTAAAAAAACTTAATTAAAATGCAAAATTTTATTGGAAGAACAAAGAAAAGTGTTAAATTCAGGAAAGAAGGAAGGAATAAAGACATGCAGGTAGAAAGAAAGAATTATCAAAGACGTTAAAAAGGTTTCATGTTTTAGACTGTTATCATATTTAAATCACAAAATTCTAGAAATTAAATGTAAACAAATGCATGTTCAATATCAGGTAGAGTAAAATAAATGGCAATGAACATTTATGTTCCTGAAATGGAAACTTTCTATGCTATCAAATAATATTGCCAGAGTTAGCATTTAAAATATTAAATAGCAATTAAAAATATAGGATGAATAGTTAAATTTGAATTTTGGATAATAAAAACATAATTTTACAGTGCAAGTATCTCCAAAATATTGTATGAGGCATATTTGTATTAAATTTTTTCCAATGTTTCTCTAAAATTCAAATTTAACAGGATATCTTAGATTATATCTAGCAACCCTAAAAATAATTTTTATTTAATTTTATTTTTACTAAAAGTGCCAAGTTGCAGAAAAAGTGTGGCCACTTATGTTCAAAGATTAATTTAATTTCAAATCTGAAACTTTTGGAACATGAGTTAGAATGGATAAAATGGAAAGGAGAGTTGTTGGAAAGGGCTAAATTCTTAAAATAAAAAAGAGGTCTATCTATATAGCGCTTATTTATCTTTGTAACTGTGGCCCTTAGGCAGTGAAAATAATTAGTAATTACGTACATATATATATATTGCTACATACATCACATGCTGTGGAAGTCAAGCAATGTTCCAATCCAAACCTGAGAGAGGTTGGAGAAAGGGAAGGGAAGCAAGCTTTGTGAGAATTAAAAAATTAGAAAATTAGTTAACTTCTTTATGCCTTACTTATCTATAAAATGAGATGCTGATGATATCATCTTTATAGGTTGTTATTAGATTAAATAAGATAACAATTATAATGGGTTTAAGACTGTGATGGGCACATAAAAAGTTCACAGTTATTAGCTGTTGTATTGATAGTCTTTTTTGTAGTTGTTATAATTATTTTAATTACTATTATTACATTACACCTATATTTGGGTTATAGGTGTAATAGCTGTGACTGAATTAAAACCAGGAAATTTGAATATTTCCTTAACAAAGTTTTTCGATTCTGTGAGAAAAAGGAAAAGCAATTATGTAGATAAATGACTCTAGAAAACCAATCCGTTAAAAAACTTCCTAGAGTAAAGAAAATGTGAAAAATTTCTTTTCTTTATATGTGTTGCTAATTTTATTTTTATATTAGGCCTTCACATGAATAAAAATATCATAACTGAAAAATATTAGTCAAAAATTGTCAATGGATCTCTTAGTCGATTAAGAAATTATCTCTTTAAAGTATATGAAGCTGTAATTTTCCAGTTTATAGTTTGCTTTAATCTAACACTTTTTCGATGGATATTGAAAATTGTGTGCTTAACAAATTTTTCAGTATTTAACGACAGATTCTATGTAAATTCTATACCTTACAAAAATGTATTGTTAGTAGTCACTGAAAATTCTTGTCTCGCCTTATTTTCACACCCACCCAAAATCAATTATATATATATATATATATATATACATACGTATATACATACACACACATACATACATACATACATACATACATACATAAGCTGCATTCACTTCATTTTTTCTTATACTTTTTCTTGGAGAAAAAAAAAAAAACTCATGAAGGCAATAATTTTAAAGTATCCCAGATTTCTGAGGGTCCTAAGTTTCATTGCAAAATACGTTTATTAAGCAACCTTGAGAGTCGGTCTTGAAGTATTTCTGATTACTAAATAAGCAATGGTAAGGTAAAAACAGGTTAACTTCTTAGCAATGGAAAAGCTTCTTACAAAGTTACTGATAAGTCTAAAAAAAGATGGGGTATGTTTTAGAAAGTGGTTGATGAAAATCACTGAGTGTCTGCATAAGTATTTATCTTTCCCTTTCCTTGAATCAGACACATCCATATAATTTACATGCTTTTCTCCTACCTTCGATAACAGATAATAAATGTTAAGTGGGACCTCAGCATATATTAAGCACTTGGATCCTATTCAGCTTCCTCACTCTTCCTGAGCATCTCTGTAAACTAGGAAAACAGGATACATCACAGATCAATTCAATCAATCAACATTAATCATAACAGAAATTAAGCTGCTTTTCAGGCATGATGCAACAGAGAAAATTGCTTGGAGAATTTTTTTTTTTTTTTAAGTCACCAAACATCCCCAAAGGGCTGTCATTTGCTTCTACATGAGCTCTCTATTCCAGAAGTCTGCATTTTCTTGAGGAATGTACAAGAAAGGCTGAAACACTTGGAATCTGGGGACATAATGAATGCATTTTATGTCATTTTAAACTCACCCAGGATCACTGACAAGAAATAAAAACAGAAAGTAAAAATCTTTGCTGAAAGGGAGAAAGAGCCCCAGAAGGACATTTTCTCCTCCATTATTTGTTGCTTTGGGTTATGTCAGTTTATTTTATGGCTGCAGTAATTTTAAACGCATTTTTTCTCTCCTGTGAGATGCACTCTTTCAACTTTCCTGGTGGCGAGCTTGAGGGTCTGATTGATGGTTAGATGTGTGGGCACATATGTGTGCGTGCACATCTGACCATAAAACACAGTAATTTAGTCTTTACTTTTGGAGGGTGTGTTCTCTCAGCGATTTGTTCCTGCTTCCTAGGGATCTTTCCTGCTACATATAACTGCTTAATGACTTTCTTGAACATACACACACACGAAAGAAAAAGTTTAAACAATCTTAAAAATTAGCGTTATTTTTTTCTTAAAGAAAATACTTTAAACAATTAATGGACCTGAGAAAGGAAACATTTATTTTTGAAATATCTGAATAAAAATATTTCAAGCCGAAGTATCATTGCAAAATAAACTACTGAATAAATAAATCTAAAGTGCTATAAAGTTTTCTCACCTTTTATTAATGCTAATAACCTATTTTATGAACATGTAAACATTTTCAATTTAATTAAGAGCAAAATAAATTACCATGCTATCCTCAAGTTACAAAAAAATAAGAAGACAACCAGAATTTGACAATTGAGTAAAATATTTCCCCTTCTGACTATAAAATTCTTTACATTTACCATGACAATAAAATAGCTTTAAATAGAATTGAAAGATATTTTCTATTTTGTTCAAAATATGAAAGTCAGGGTAGCAGCTAATGTGTCAATGCTGTAGAAATGATAAATCAAATCAATTGAGCAAATTGAAAATTATTTACCTAACAATAAGAAATACAACCAGGAGCAAGGACAAATTATGAGTCAAAAAAAAAAAAAAAATCAACACTGTCAATTATATTTTAGGTAAAAATTCACTGTTAAATATTTTGATTCTTACATGTTTTTTTCATTTTCCTACTCATAGCTTAGGGGCAAAAAATACTCCCTGTTGTTGACAGGAGCTGCTACCTAATCAGCATTTAATACCCTTTGTTCTCAGCATTTAATACCCTTTGTTCTAATTACAAAAGTTTTTTGTTTTTTTTTTTTTCTGTATAAGTCACTTATACTTATCTTTCTACAATCCGTCATGTGTGTCTGCAGAAACTGATTCAACTGCTAGTGCAGGATTTTTCAACCTTGACACTACTGATATTTTGGGCTAGATAATTCTTTGTTTTAGGGTGTGAGATTGTTTTGTGCATTATAAGATGTTTAGCAGTATCTTTTACTTCTGCTAACTAGATGCCAGTGGTAACTTTACTCCCAGTTTTAGCAACCAGAAATGTCCCCAAAGATTTTCAGAATTACTCCTTGCCACTCCATGCTTTGTTAGACACTCGATGTTCTAGTGTCCTGATTTGGCAGTTGCCCTTATTCAGGACCAGTTAGAATCAGTACCAAGACTTCCAAGAAAGCAGTGCTCTTTAGTCTACTGGAGTGAAGATTTGAGTTGGTTGTTGATACACATAGAGGAAGTCTGTCTCAGAATGTAACCAAAATGGTAAACAAAGCAAAACAAAAACCAAAACCCCTGAGAGGTGGAAAGGGGTAGATTTTTGATGACATTTGCAAATGTGCATACAAGCTAAACCCAAAGCAAGCATATCTTTAAGATTTTCAGGTGAACCAAAAGCTCTTTCTTTCTTCTTTTTTGGCTTACTGACCTGATTAATAGACATTATCATCATTTAGAAAACTTTCTACATCGCAAACAATAGATTTAACATGCATTCTGCATGCCTCAAAGATGCAGTTCTGTCTCTACTACATACAAAAAATATATATACATTAATTTATAATGTTTATATCTGATGATTAAAGTCAAATAAGGAGTTGTCATTTTTCTTTTGACAGACATCACAAAGTGTATTTATTCCTCAAAAAATCTACTATTTTGGGCGTGCTAGTAACACAAAGGCATAATGGACAGATAATCTGAAGACCAATGTGCCCCTGTGTATGACTTTTCTTTTTTTTTACGTGTAGAGTCTGGTCAACTTCAGTCAGCATATCAGAAATTCAAATGGGCTTTTTGAAAATATATGCACATAAAATTTTCTGCACAATTACTGAATCAAAATCACAGTTAACCAATATTGCAATCCTGCCATTAAATAGGTTTACACATTTAAAATGAGAATCTGGGGTGGAAGCCTGGAAGACAATTCACTTGAGACCCCTGCAATCATTCTTCTCCTGTTAATGATTAAATGAAACAGCACAAATCCTGCTGAAGTCCCATGAGCAATGATGAAAATAAAAATGATTTCGGAGGATTTTCTCAATTTGGTATTTCTTTAATCTAACTTAAGAAAAATAAAACTCTAAGACTTTCGAAGTCTAAATATAAAATACATGGTTGCATAGAGTATGAATTTAATCTTTTTGGCCAATAGGTTTTTTTCCCAACAGCTAGAAGAGTCATCATAACTTTAAAAAAAGTAACTGACAGAGAAAAATTAAAAGCATGAATTATACCAAAACATGCCTTTGTTATTCAATATTAAGTGCATTGAAATATAAACAAAATCTAAAAGGAAAAGAACAGAGGAAAACAGATGCCCAAAACTCATAAGAATATTCTCAAGCACTTGCTTTATTTCTGTCTGTTGTTTGAATCATGTTAATAATATTAGCTTGTGGCACTGTTGATCCCTGCCTTGTCAATCTGTTTATATCCTGTAAAATCATTTAGAAAGTTGCTAAAAAAATTCTCTGTCAAGGTCACCTTTGCTTTAAAAATCAATGTGTATATTTTGGTGTTATTTGGAAAACTAGTACATGATGTGGTGGTCTTTTTTATTTTTTAAATACTAAGCATCCAGATATTCTCTTATTAAAAAAATAAAAAGAAAAAAAAAATTCCATTAACATGTTTTTCTATCAGAACTGCTTGTTAACATGCATTAGCTCACCTACTTATATAAAGTAGCTATCAATTTCAAAAAAGAAAAGCACAATAATGTGGCTTTCCTCTAGTTTCTTAAAGAATTATTATCTTTAAAGTAAAATGCCTGCTCTCAAATCTGAAGGCTGTTTTAATGATTGGAGCCTTTACAGATTACACAAATATGCAAGGACTTTTCACTTTTTCTCACCACATATTGCTAAAAAAAGCTTCAAGGGAAACTTACCCTTACAATTTCATGAGGGAGAGAATATCAAGAGAGTTTTCTAAGCTCATTTGAAGTCTGAGAAGCCTATTGTACCCATTTTTAAAACCTGATCAAAATTCAGTCTGCTGTTTGTTACTAAATTATGTATCTCTGAAGCATAAATGTGTTGGCTTTCGAAAGTTACAAATTAGTGCATTTCCATATGACTTGGGAAAATGTAATTTTAACCAATTTTATTTGGGGTGAAAAAATATTGTTTGCATTATTTTATGACACAAGGGAGCTGTCAGCCTACATGGCCATCCAATTTTTGTGGCAGAGAGAGCTTCCTTGCATCTCAAATGGTTAGCAATAAAGCTTATACTTTTCACATTAATGCTACTGATAACCTATAAAAATGCTTGTTTTATACACTTTATTTAGCAAAAGAAAGTGTGGCAAGTCTAATAGAAGAATTCAGCACCTTCTTGAGTAGATATTCCATTTCTCACTCCATTATCTTTAATTCAAAAGTGTGAAACAGTATTTGAAATTGTCCTGAAATTTATTATTTTTAATCCTTTTCAGATATGCTGATTTTATTGTATTCTAGGAGAGTTTAGTTGCACTAAACGCCCTTTGTCATCTCCAGTGTTACTGGGCTGTCATTCTTTGTTCTTTTAGTAGGGGCAGATATTATTAACTCTAAGATTGCCCATTTGAAGACTAAAACATAAGACCTACAGGAATATTGGTAAAAATCTATTAAATATGACTCTATTAGAAAAGATAAGTGGGTATGTAGTAAGAAAAGAAAGAGAGCAGGGAATGTAATGAGAGGATAAAAGTAAATGGGAAAATTAAAATGGAGAGCAGAGTATATAGGAAAGTTAGGAAATAGATTAAAATGAATATGGAATGATAGAAGTATTTTAGAGGCAATATAAATCCCATGAAATCAGCTAGTGAGTGAAACTCGAAGACTTTTTTTTTACATATAGTACTTAAAATTCCTTTTTTTCAGGTTCTTTATGTCTAAATGCGGAAATCAATTCCAAATTATAGATGTAAAGCCTAGTGACAGCAATATGATGACAGAGATGAAATAATATCTATGGAAGTTGTTTTCAACTGGATGTATAGTTGTCTACCTCAAGGCATTATGCTTTCCTCAACTGGAAGGGCGGGGGGGAGGGGTGGCTTTTACTGGGATCTAGTAGGTAGGTAGAGGCCAGGGATGCTAAGTATCCTGCAACACACAGTACAATGTCTGCAATAAAAATTATCTGACACAAACGTCAATAGTACTGAGCTGGAGAAACCCTGATCTGTACCATTAACAGTTTCTTTAAAAATGATGACGTGTAGGCCCATTCATTATTTTTTGCTTTTACTTCCCTTGACTTCACAATCAGGTTTATACATGAAACTAAATGGCAGAGGACCTGAATGCACACTTTCCACAAGAAGACATGTGAACAACTAACAGATAAAATAATAATAAAAAAAAATGTTCAACTTCACTAGTTATAAGGGAAATACAAATCAAAACAATGAGATACCTACCACCTTACACTTGATAGAATGGATATTATGAATAAGACAAGAAATAAGTGTTGCGGAGGATGTGGAGAAAATGAAACCCTCACTCTCTACTGGTGGGAATATAAATTGGTACAGCCACTATGGCAAACAGTAAGGAGGTTCCTCAAAAAATTAAGAATATAATTACCATATGACCCAGCAATCTCTCTTCTGGATATCTACCCAAACAATTTGAAAATGTTTATTTGTAAAGATATATGTACCCTTATGTTTATTGCTGAATCATTTACAACAGCCAAGACATGAAAACAACCTAAGTGTCATTCAACTAATGATTGGACAAATAACACATGGTATAGATATGCAATGGAATACTAACCAGTCACAAAAAATTCTGAATCATATGGTAGCTCTATTCTTAATTTGTGGCAACATGGGTGGATATTGAGAGTATCATGCTAAGTGAAATAAGTAAGATGGAAAAGGACAAGAACTATATGATTTGATTTATATATGCGACGTAAGACAGAATGCAACAAAAAATAAACAAAATAAACAAACTCATACACACAGACAACACTGTGGCGGTTACCAGAGGAGAAGGCAGATGAGGGGAGAATGAAAGGGGTAAAGGGGTTCAAATATATGGTGAGGGATGGACTCTAAACTCTGGGTATTGGGAAAATATTACAATACACAGATGAGATTTATGAAATTGTGTACCTGACACTTATATAATGTCATTAATCAATATTACACCAAAAATTTTAATTTTTTAAAAGCAATGGTGAAATGAACCGGGTTTCTAATTGATGCTTGATTTGAAAGCACTCTACCTTGCCCAAATGCTCATCTGAATCTCAAGTCAGGCAAAATCACCAGTGGCCTTGCACTGACACAAACCACATTTTGCATGAACTACTGTGAGGAGCACTTCTACTCAATAAGCATTCACTGAACACCGGTTGGTAGGCATATTAAGAGTTCTGTGTGCCTCTAAACCTGAATTTAAGTTAGTTCAATCAACTGCATCCCAGAATAAACAAGTATAAATGAGGCAGTTTCTATCTTTTTAAGTGAAAAGACTACAAACAGAAGAGATACGTGATTTTTTAGAAGGCCCCTGAACTATATACACTAAGAGAGTAAAAAAAAAAAAAAAAAAAAAAATTCAACTTCATTTTCAAGACTAAATAACATGACATGATATGAAGAGGAAATGACCATTTTGGATTGGGTAACAGACCAATCTCATGCCAGAGACAGTTTTCTAGATTAGTTCTTCCAAAATTTTATATGCCTAGAAATCATCTGGAATATATTTTCAATACATAGTCTGAGCCAGTTTAAAGTTGGGGACAGATACTTTGCATTTATAAAAAATTGACAGACAATGCTGACTGTAAAGAATTTAAAGCCATACTCTGAGAGGCAAGGCACTAGAATTGTTCTTATTATGTATTCTAAAGGCAAATCACATCTACAAAAATATTTTTTAACGATATAAGAGTTTCATAGGAATAATTAAGATTCTTTCAAATAGTACTCATAAATTCATTTTAATTTAAAGTTACTTGTTTAAGTAATATCTAAATGAATTCTAATTGTAAATAGATGTTCTATGATAATTTAGTATGTCCTGCAACCCAGTTTTCCCTCTTTCAATTGTATCAATCTCTCTCTCATAATTCACCTAGAAATAAACACTAATTTTATCAGCTTGGTTTATAGCCTTCATATCATTTTTATGTGGTTATAATCATACATATTTTCCTAAACATTATTCTATTTTTAAATTTAAAAGTTTTAAATAGTACAATCGCATCTGTATCATTATACAACTTACTTTTTCACTCAAATTATATCTTGTAATATAATTATATACACTTTTATTCTATAACTTGATATGATTTTATGTACATATACATAAACGCACATATATCTAACTACATTAATTACATCTTAGAACATAATAGGTAGGATATAGTGAATTACTAAATCTTATTGAATTACTAAATTATATTTCATAGAGTGAATATATCATTTGTCTTTTGATAGAAATCATGTCTTTTTATAACACATATATACTTTTATATAGTTATCGAAAAAGAAAAAGTACATGCCAAATGAACATCTTAAACTAAATATGAATAAATTCTGTAGAATGTAGATATTTAATGCTTTCAAGTCAAAATATTATGCAATTGTGAAATATCTTATACAGTAATCCAAGATTTCTGTATATTTTCACAAGAGTACTAGTATTTAAAAAAAATTCTAGAGAAGGAAAGGAATGTGTAAGTTCTTCCTGGATATAGAAGTGTTATTTTTCATGGTTTTGAAACTGTTTGAAATGACACCGAAGCCATTAAAATCTGTATTTGTCCTTTATTTTATTAGGAGTTTCCATACAATTACAACCTACCTATACAAAGAGAGTAGAAGACAGAAATCATGGTCCATAATGACAGGGCTTGCTTGCTTGCTTGCTTGCTTATTTATGTATGTATGTATGTATGTATGTATGTATGTATGTATGTATTTATTTATTTATTTATTTATTTATTTATTTATTGTTAGACATAACTTTGCTGTCTTAGAAATTATCTGTTCCAAGAAAATAATTTCAAGCTATAGTTAAGATTTCTTCTAGAACTACATCTTCCAGACCTCCTACAAGACTGAGTGAATACAACCTGATTTCACTATCTTCAAAAAATTTAAATTTGTTACCAAATTTATGAAACTCGAGCATGTAATTCTAAGTTTGCCCTTCCTTATTTTGTTGCCTTTTAAGCAAACCCATGACAGTTCTGGCAAATTTTAAGCTTTCATCTGGCTTTTAAGTACCACAGGATGTATGCAGGTTTTCTCGTGAATAGTGCCGATGCCATGTTATATTGTGCTGACAGTCCACACACAGTGGCTGTTTTGAGTCAAGTCTGTAGCTCACTTGGGTATCATCTCCATGGTAACTTGTTTACAAGGGCTGAAATACAAGCTGAAAATTCAAGGTTAGTTTTTCCTTTGTTGCTGTTTTGATGTTTTTGGCAATTGAAATAATGTGGGTATGAGACTTGATTTAAACAGCTTTATGGCAGGCTGAGTCAAAACAAAACTCCATACGAAATGTGCTTTTTAAAAAATCTCCATTAAAAAAGAAAATTCAAAATGATCTTTAATCAGAACCATCAGTTCTATCTCCTTTCATATTCCAAAACAACAGTCCTCCTGATGCACTTTGGAATTTCATCTTGGGAAATAGGTTGAAGGTTTAGTATCTTTTGGAGCAATAATTTTGTGTGTGTGCGCATATAGCCTGCCTTAAAGAATTTAGTTTATTTTAAATCATCATTGCATTAGAGGGAAAATGAGGTTTTAGTATCTATGCTAAAGCACTATATCCTCCAAGTGGATGTCTTTTGTATTCTAAAAATTGACAACATTTTCAATATTATTAAAACCAGTTACTACTCGAAATTACTCTTTCCCAAAAGTAATTATAAAATGACTCTGTTTATAACATTAGTTTAGTGGAATGTATGTTGTGATCACAAAAAATTTAAATTTAGAACGTTTATAAAGAATTATTTTTGAAAGCAAGTTATAACCTGGGTAATCTTAAAGCGATAGCATTTAGTCCTTTAAATAAATATCCACTGAAAAGTAGAAAGTAAAAAAAAAGTTATATAGCTTACCTGCTCTTTATAATATCTTTATGAATCTTCATAAACATTTAACAAATTTATTATAACCCTCTAAAACCATGCCAAGATGCTCACTATATTCTTTCACTAAAATTGCGATCATGTGGAATGTAATTGATACAGAAATATAATAATATGCCTATTAGCATAAAGCCAATGATTAATGAAAAGTCAAAAACAGACTTTAACACAGGAAGTTGAATTTAGAGCTGGCACTGCTCTAGTGAGAGTGATGAAATAATGAGGCTCATGCTTGCTCAGTTTTTTTGTTGAGACCACAAATTTAAAAAAAATTGCATTATTAGTTTCAAGTATACAGTATGTTGGTTGCATTTATATAGTTTATAAAATGATCCCCCTGATTGCTCCTTCTCTCCTGTGGCCCTCCACCTAGCCGTTACTTTAACACTGACTGCATTCCCTATGCTGTGCTACTCATCCCTGTGACCATCTATCAGCTACTAGTTTGTACCCCTTTAACCCTTCACTCCATTCTCCCAGTCTCCAAACCCCTTCCCCCCTGGCCGTCACTAGATTATCTTCTATATTTGTTCATCTGTTTTTGACTAGTTTGTGTTTTTTGTCCCTCAGATTCTGCATATAAGTGAAATCACAGGATATTTATCTTTCTGTCTGACTTATTTTACTCAGCATAAGAACCTCTAGGTCCATCCATGACATTGCAAATAGTAGGATTTTTTTTTTTAATGGCTGAAGGATATTTCTTTGTATAGATGAATCACAACTCCTTTACCCAATCATCTGTTGATGTGTACTTAGGTTGCTTCCATATTGACTATTGTAAATTGTGCTGCCATGAACATAGGAGTACATGGATCTTTACGAATTATAGTTTTAGTTTTCATTGGATAATTACCCAGAAGTGCAGTTGCTGGGTCGAAAGGAATAACCATTTTTAATTTTTTTGAGAAACCTTCAGACTGTTTTCCATAGTGGCTGTGCTAATTTGCAATCCTACCAACTGTGTATGAGAGTTCCCTTTTCTCTACATCCTCATCAACACTTGTTCTTTGATGTATTGATGATAGCCAGTCTGACAGGTGTGAGTTGATATCTCATTGTGGTTTTAATTTGCATTTCTCTGATGATTAGAGACCTTGAGCATCTTTTCATATTTCTATTGGCCACCTGCATTTCGTCTTTGGATTGTTTTTTGTTGAGTTGTATTAGTTTTTTATATATATTTTGGATATAAACCTCTTATCAGATGTATCATAAGCGAATATCTCCTCCCATTCAGCCAGTTGTCTTTTTGTTTTGTTGATGGTTTCCTTTGCTGTACAAAAATTTTTAGTAGTCCAATTTGTTTTTTTTCTTTTTGTTTCCCTTGTCCAAGGAGAGGTATCCAAAAAGAAATTATTTTTAGCAATATCAGAGAGTTTACTGCCTATGTTTTCTTCTAGAAGTTTTATGGTTTGGGGTCTTACATTTAAGTCTTTCATCAATTTTGAGTCTGTTCTTTTATGTGGTGTAAGAAGGTGGCCCAGTTATTTTTTTAATTTTTTGCATGTATTGTCAATTTTCTCAGCACCATTTATGGAAGAGACTGTCTTTACCCCATTTATGGTCTTGCCTCCTTTATCATATATTAAGTGAGTGTATAGGTGTGGATTTATTTCTGGGTTCTCTATTCTGTTCCATTGATCAATGTACCTGTTTTTGATGCCAATACCATGCTGTTTTGATTACTCTAGGCTTGTAGTATAGTTTGATATCAGATAGTGTGATACCTCCAACTTTGTTCTTTCTCAAGATTGTTGTGGCTGTTAGAAGTCTTATGGTTCTATATAAATTTTCAGATAACTTGTTATAGCTCTGTGAAAAATGCCATGTGTATTTTAATAGGAATCGTGCTGACTCTACAGATTGCTTTGGGTAGTTGGACATTTTAATGTTGAATCTTCCTACCCATGAGCAAGGTATATGCTTCCATTTATTTGTATCTTCTTTAAATTCTTTTTTCAATGACTTATAATTTTCTGAGAACAGGTCTTTTTCACACTTTTTTTAAAAGGAATCAGAGGATGAAGGTATCTCTGCCTCTCCAACTCTTTTTCACACCAATCCCCTTGCTCTTATTACTCTTATTATATCTGTATACATATATATAGCCATATATTCATCGTACATATGAATATATTATCAACATCATTTACTAATCTCATTGATTTAATTATTTGTCTCATAAATCACTAATCATCACAGTGTCTTACATAAGAATATAGATAATATTTTTTTGACCAATATCTGATTTTATCGTACTACTATTTTTAGGGCTTTGTTAGTAACATTGATTCTGTTATTATGGTGTCTCTCATGATTTTACTTTTGTTTTCCCAGTGTAGATTTGTGGAAATTTTGCTTTTAATGCCACATGAGCTAAAAGAGAGACAAGCACTTGCCTAATACACTCTAAAGAATGTAGACTCAGACCTTCCTCATAGTTCCTCTACTAAGTCCTTCTACCAAATAGGGACTGTTTTTCTTTTCCACTCAAACTTCATCCAGACTTCACCATGATTCTCTTCCCTAAGTAAAGCTGAAAGAATGGGTTTTACTCTGATTGTGATCTCCGAGAATACACTTGGATGTAGCTTTGTTCATAAAATGTCTTTGTTATACGGTTCAGGGTAATGGAATGTTCGTAAAAGCTAAACCCGGTGTATCTGGAGAGAGTTATCCTTACTTGGAATATTTACTCCCTTTGATTAAATTCTACCTGGGGTCTTGGCTTGCCTCTAAATATTTTACAGTTATATTCTTAGTGATATCAAAGAATTTTTTCTATTGCAATCTTTCTTCCTTTCATGCAGTTTCTTGATCTCAAGTCATAGTTTTCCCATGCACTCTCCATTATATTTTTTCTTACTTCATCTATTAAAAATTCAAAGTTTAATATTAGGAAAAATTATAAGTCAAATGACGCATTTTTCAATTATTTCTTTAAATTAACTTTTGAGGCAAGAGTGAAGTAACCTAAGAATGACCTCAAGTTAAATGAGAAAGTGTGGCTTTATTAATTTTCTTCTCACATGGTTCCAAGCAGAGACCAATAAAAACCTAAAGAGGAGCACATAGGTGATTTTCACCCACAGATTATGGGTTTAGTTCTGAAATAAACAGTGAAGGGGGTATTTTTTTGTCCTTAATGAACTTGTATTAAAATAGATGCAACCATTGCCAATAGTTTATATGGGATGAGTTGGAAAGAATCATTTTATGTTAAGTCAACAACTCAATTAAGAAACAACATGATTCTTCCATCTTTTAAACTCTCCATTTACTTTAATTAAGCTCACAGTGCGAAATCTTATTTTTTTTTTCTTGTTAAAGATATAATAAAAATCATGCATTAAGAAATAAGATTACCTTCACTCTTCCCTATTTTTGGAGGGTGGGGGGGAGGGAGAAAGAGAACGTTATAAAGGAAAATTTGGAAATATGTGGTTTAAAATTTATGTTTAGCATAGCCACAAATTTATTACTGATAATTGTGTTAATTGTTCTATAAAATTAAGTAAAAGATATTGAAAGAGGAAATGCAAATAAGATATAAAGAGCTTCAGCTTAATTCCCCAGTCACAATGTCTGGCACTAACTCTGGCCAACACAATGAACAAAGCACGCACCATCGGAGAAGAGCAGATAAATGTCAATCCAGCATGTTCATATGGTGGCAAGAATGTGATAACATTAACACATTTACACAGTATGACCCTGCCTATTAAGACCCTTTCAAACTCATTCATCAGATGATATTGTGTAAATGAGAGCATCACTGTTTAATAAGTCTTCATTCAGGCTTTCCTAGTTGCCCACAAAAGTTCTTTAAAACAACAGAATAAAAGTAATGACCCTGACTTTTGTTAGTGTCAATAATTAAATGCATTATTTTGATAAAAAAATATCTAAATGTAACTCAGTAGCCTCAAAACATAATAATAAATTCCTTAGATAGATCTCTCATAACACTCAAGAAGTGAAAAAAATAAAAAAAAAAAGAAAAACTTGAAAAAATAACTCCCTGAATGGCTAGTCAACAAATACAGTTTACATTAATGATACAATAAACTTCAACACAAGTAATTTAAATCACTTTAGCTGGCCCTCCAAACTAGGTAGTAAGACTGATATAATATGATAAAGAATCAGTGTAATATGATATACACAGTTAAGGGAATAAATTGTATAATATAGTAAAAATGTCACAGGTTTTAAAGGAGATAATTATTAATAAAGGGTCAGTCAGTCAATAAATCTTTCATGGAAAACAAAACTTTGTATTTTAACTTAATATTTATGTTCTGAATTAGTAAAAATTATATTGATACAAAGAAAATGTGAGCACAGCATTTGTGGAAGGAGAGTGTTTTATAAGGAAGAGAAAGGGAAACAATCTGATGAAGGTAGAAACGTCTGGTAGGCAGACAGAGGTGAAAAGGGAGCATGAGATCAGATTATTATAATCATTGGAAAGTAGATAGAGAATTTTAGACTTATGTTAATAAGCAGACAGTAATTCATGTTTTGGAAAAATTAAATTAGTAGGATTTTTTTTAGAAAGTAGAGTATTTAAAGACTATTTACATGGCATGTAGAAATAATGGGTTGGATATAGATGAAGCTTGAATCAGGAAGTGATCATGTTTTCAGTAGCAAAATGAATGAAAAAAATGAGAGTGACACACAGAATTTGGTGTTCTACTAAATATATGTAATGAATAAAAGGAACTGGTCAACACTTTAAATTACAAGTTTGGGTGACAGAATATAATTTCAATAGAAGAAAAAGTATATTTATATAATGCAAAAATGGTCTTGAAAATTCATGGAATAAACTTTTTTTATTCCCTAGCTTTATATAAAACCTTTGTTTTTAGATCATGTTTCAATCATCAATGAAATTCTAACAACTTCACCTAACTTTCTGTGTGCTAAGACCACCAGTATTCTTGAATTCTCCTTAAAGTTTATTTATTATATGCCAACCACAGTTTTTCTCTTTGCCAAATAAATGGTCATCAGTGTAGCTTAGGGATGTTTTAATTTAAATAAATATTTATAAAATATTCTATGCTAAATTCTCTGCTAGACACTTGAGATGATATTTACATGCTGTTTTAGTAAAAAAAGGAATGAAGGCACTATAAAGATATTTAGATCAAGCTAATTATCTGTCTTACCACTAACAGACTCAATGAGAAGAAATGCAAATACTTCAACAAATTAGATTCTTTACCAGCATCAGAAACATTTTTGATTCTCTTTACAACTCAGAATAAGACTTTCTAGCTAATTTTGAACTCTTTTCATATTAAAATTTAAATTGTATACATTTGAGTTCTAGAAACTGCTGTCCATGCATCAAGGCTCAGAATGATGGGGCATTAAAATCTTTTATTCTGCAGGCAAAGGTGTCATTAGGAAAGTACAGGGATTAAGAGTTCTCGAATAGATGATTTATATGCAGTTGAATAAAATTTTAGAATTAATTCTAAAAAGATATTTTACAGAGATAAAAAGGAAAACAAAAGGAAAAAATCCTCAGCTTTATAATTCAGATCAGATCCTACAAAACTGTGAATCTACGGGTGATAGAGAATATGGTATGACAACCAAAAGGGGCCCCCATGGATACAGGGCAGAACTACAGCACACCATAGACAGATGATGAGGAGTTAAAACTAGGCTCTTTGTGGAGACCATTGAAGGATAAGAATCATTTTTAAATATGTTTGAATAAGACCAAATTTAAGATTTTATTTTACATTTGACACTGAAATGGCCAAGTGTGGTAACTGTCTTCAATTAGTAATAAGAAAAATGCTTTAAGAAAATATGAACCCAGGCCTAGGTTAGTACAGAATAAGAAGAGAACCCAGAAACTAGACAACGAAAAGAGAAATCAAGACTCAATATTACAACAGTTATCTGTTTAGCTACACTAAGGGAGAGGTTCTGCTGAACTCCAGTTGGTAATATTTCTATATAACTGTATGTTAAGTTTAGATTCACTATTTTGTTAATGATTTACAGTGTGGATTTGGGTACCACTTATACCCAAAATTAAAAGAAAATACTCTCTCTCTGTCTTATATATATAACATATATATGTTATATCTATATCTATCTATCTTTCTATCTATCTATCTATAACATAGACATGTATCTGTTATATATATAACAGATATGTATCTATGTTATATATATGTTATATATATGTATATATATGTTATATATACGCACATATATATTTAAAACTTGTACACATTCAATATATAAATGTGCACATATATATGTATATTTTTAAAATTTGTACATATTCAATATGTTAAGTTGTGATTCTCGGGTAGCAAGCCATGTAAGCATGACCCCATTTGAAATGTTTTATAATAACAGGAGAAAATGTTCAAACCAAACCAAAATTCATTCAATGAAGATTTCTTGAGACCTTTAATAAAGATTTCCCCCCTGAAATTAATTAATAACAGTTATCAGAAATAGGTTCATGCCCTGAGTAAAAAAGAAACGATTAACTTGTTTAGGATAATTAATTCCTACATCTTGTACAGTTTGTAGGGACTACTTATATATGCCAATATTCCTTTGGCTGTCTGCCAAATAATGAGCTACTGCTTTTTCATTTGTTTGTTTGTTCATTTTGGTTTTTTTAAAGTTAGACATATTACCATGACTCAGAATACTCCAAGCAATGAGTTCTATATTGGAGAGCATATACCCTCTTAATTACTTTCTACTTAAACATTTTAGTTTTACCTGTTCATTAGTTATATTTCAGAAAGTATTTACCTGTTAATTTTCCTTCTGATGAATTGTTCTAGATTATCTTTTAAAATTATTTATACGTTGCCAGTATTTTATAGGTATTTTAAGTTTTATAACTCATTAATTAGTGCTCTCATATAAATTCTTGTGCATATTTAACACTTAGCAATATGTGATGGCTGAGAAGTAATGGAAACCTAAAAGAGATATGTTAGATATTTTACACGTAGTAAACAGAATACTGAGATTAAAGTAGAGGGGAAAAAACAGAATATAAAAGGAAACTATTGTAAACTGGCTGAGTTCCACCATAATACTGTTTCCTTAATGGCTACCATTTTAACTAAACCCCTTTCCTGGACATATTTTACAGGTTCCATTTGGCCTTTGAGACACAAAATTTTGGTAGTTTTTTCTTAGCTATTTGGATTAGGTTGTTTGCATGATTAAACTTTGTTTAATTGAAAGAATAAAAGGAAACAGTACATTTCATAATCAATGTTTTGGTAAAGGGAAATCTAAGTAAAGGCTCAGGAGAAAAAGGTAAGCATTTTAACACGTTCAGATTTATTTAAATTTCAAGATAAAATTAAACTTTTGGTCAGTCTAAATAGATCATTAACCCAAAGGAAATTTCATCTATTTATGTGGTCAGTTTTTTTGATGTAAGAAATATCGAGGTCAGCAAAAGAAGTTATAATTCACTGAGGTTAGAGATGAAAGAATCTACCATATGTATTATACTTCAGAGAAGCATACACAAAAGGGACCTTACAGGTCACCAAATCCATTCTGCCATTTTGCTTTCACATACCTTAAATATATCTTTATTAAAATAAATCAAAATGTCTCAGAATGGCTGTGTGAGAAGCTTAACAAATACTCTCTTTATAGAAAAAGAGGTAAAACTAGGTGAAATTAAAAAAGAAATAAATAATTACTTTTAGTCTCTGGAAATTGAACAAAGGTATATTTCAAAAATTGGAGATATTTATTTGAATCTACTGAACATCAGTAAGAATAATGGGAGTCTGTGTCATTTACACTGGAGGCTGCCACACAGACCTGTTTCCAGCTCCATGTTATAGAAGTTCAATATTGAATAGGTGGGGTAGTAATAAAAACCTATTTTAGAAACACTCATACTCACACAACACATCGGTCTTCATAGTTTCTATCAGGGAAGACACAAAATCCTGGTGCAGAATTGATCTTTATAACAGTAATTATTTGGATGTATTTTCATTCATTTATTACTAAGAAAATTTAAGTATCTATCCATACTTTCTCTACCTCACTATTTGCTTTTTTATTTCCCCTGAACAATACTGACACCTTATTTTTAAATCACTACAACACATTTGTGTTTTACCCTTCCTAGTACATACTATGCTCAAAGAATAAATGATGTAATTTAGGATGTTGCAGCCATCTGAGATGATGATAACTCATTATGTGAGTTTCTTAGGAATTTCTGACAGCTCCGTCATGGAACCGAGGCACCCTACAAATGTCAGTCTGTTACACCAAATACTGAGTCTCGTTTAGAGTTAAGCAGTTTAGCTTTCTGTTGCCTGCTATAATTCTTCTTTATAATCATTTCAAAGTTAAAGTTCATGTATTTTCTTACTTGTAACTAATTTCTAAAGATGATAACACAAAAATGGATTTTGACCTAGGTTTTGAAAATGTCTTCTATAGTGTACTATGAGAAATTAAGAGATAAACAACAAAAACCAACTGCAGTCTAATTTGAGCTGATATCTCAACATCATTAAATAATTTGGTCAGGCTGAAAGGGATCTAACAGCATCACCTCTACATTAAACTCTTCTCAAATAATGGGAGGAGTTATCATATGTACACAATCTCAATCTTGAAAGAATTTGAATGGAACAAAATATACTTAACCTTAGAACCGTACTTAATGAAATGATATTCTTTTGGCTGTTCAAAAGGCACTTGAAAATTTCACAAGGCTTTGGGTTTACTATAGATATCAATTATCATTGCACTAATAAGTTTAAAGGAGCCTGCTAATAGAGAATTATGGTTAATAGGGAGCCAGAAAGATTAACTCTTACTAGATCTTTAATTTTGCACAATGTCAACTGAAGAAACGTCCAACACCTGTAGGGAATTTTTATGCATTTATTTGAGCCAAACTCATGCGTTTATTTGAGCCAACAACTTCCAGGAATGAAGATCTGAAATGCTCTGGAAAATCACAATTATAGTTTCTTTTATGCACTTGGAATTAAGGAGAGACCATAAAAAAAGGTTACATGAATGTGGAAGAAAATAAAGTGGGGTTGGATTATAGGATAGTTAACAAGATTATGTGTTCCTTTCTGGGTGGTTATGCCTCCCATGGGTCTGAAAAAAAATTTTTTGGCATTTCAAAGATGTGTGAACCTAGATGCACAAGACAATGGATAAGGCTTATATGTAAGGTAAAGATAAACCTTTTACTAAATAAGTTATATCCTAGGGGCCTGACTATTCACCATGACCTGCCCAGGTAGGAATTTGTGTTACTTTTGGTTAGAGTTATTAAAGCACCCCTTTTCATCCACAATAATTTTGAAAAGACACAAAAGTTAATCAGAATGAATTAAGGAGAACAGAGGAGAGTAAGGGAGTAAAATAGCTGTTACTATCTTGGTTTAAATGTAATAGAAGGATAAAGCGAATGAAAAAAAAAAAACAGTCTAAATTTTCTTTTTCTAGTTAGATGAGTAATTCCAAACTGGGGTGATTTTGCCTCCCAGAGAACTTTTGATGATATTTGGGAACATTATTTTTTTTGTTATCAGAACTTGAGTGTTCCATTCTCACACCAAAAAAATTATATTGCTCAAATGTTAACAGGTCTAAAGTTGAAAAAGTTTATATAAGAACAATCAAAATGTTTAAGAATTTAATGTTGCTTATCTACTACAATTTGTAAAAATGAATTATAGTAAATGTGGAAAGTTTCAGATCTTTGTAGGAAAGACGATCAAGTAGGACTGGCAGATATTCGAAACTTAGATCCAAGTATAACTTTCTGAAGGTTAAATTCCTTTTAACTTCATCCAAATCAAGATGGGATTTGTATCTTGAGAGACTAAATTCTCATCAATTTTTGACACATTTCCCTATCTGTTAGAGAATACATGAGAAATGCTGGTCAGAAATGTATCCTGTGTCAATTTTCCCTCTTCTTCTACCTCAGCTCATTTTCTCCAACTTTGTAGACATGAAGCTGACATAGATAGGTTGTGTATGGAAGGGAAAAGGACTAGAAAAAAAAACTGAAAAGCTAATCCACCATGATGCTTGTCTATACCAAAGATAGTGTTCCATAACTCTAAGGACCTGTCCATTAGAAATGCTGACAGTGTTGGATCCTCTGACAGTCTTTGATATAGTGACTTTCAGTAATTGTTCTCTCAAATTTTGAAGGCAACCGTGAACTTTATCCCAAAGTTTTTATCTTCTAGTTAAAACAGGTACTTTATTTCCAAATTAGTGTTTTCCAAAATGTTTGGAGATTATGTCAGTCTATCTTTCATTCTTTAATAGTGTCTCATTTCCTAGAGGTATTACAGGTATATTTAAATTTTTAAGTAAAGTAGACATTTGTTTGTTCCTGGGGATTTCATGACACCAATTCAGATTAATGGAACTAACCTAGGTGATGAAAGATCACGCTTTTAATTCACCGTATTAAAGTATCGTCATACCTGAGGATGGTAACAATTGAATATTCTTGAAACAATTTTTCATATGAATTTTGTAGAACATTGTTATATTATGCATATAATTAATATTTATCATTATTCTAATTCCATCTTTAGCATTTGTCTTGTAAGAGTTATGTAGCGTAGAGGAAAGAAGACCCTATTGGCAACAGGAAAAAGGGATTTCCCTTGATTACCTGAGACTACCTGGCAACTAGAGGACACTATGTTTTTCTTTCCAGGATGTGGCTTTGTCTCAGGCACAGACAGAGCTAACCTGGGGTGCTCCTGGACAAGAGTGTAGGCCCTCTGGCCTTTTTCACCTGGTCCAGAAGACACCAAAGCCAATTTGCCCCATTCCTAGCCTCATAGACTATTCCTCATAGACTATTCTTCTTCACCTAGATTATCCTCACAGGAAAATAGGAAAAGATTGACCCAGGATGCTGTGTCAGTCGTGATCACACCAGCAGATAGAGCCTGGCCTGGATCTGACACTCAAAAAGACTGGTGCCTTGCTGTTTCTGTCACTCCTTCCCTGTCCCACTACTTATGCTTCTAAAAGAAATGAGACTTGA
Organism: Rousettus aegyptiacus; assembly: GCF_014176215.1. Lineage (NCBI taxonomy): Eukaryota > Metazoa > Chordata > Mammalia > Chiroptera > Pteropodidae > Rousettus > Rousettus aegyptiacus. The sequence goes on from NW_023416310.1 coordinate 80,087,073, forward strand.
CCATAAAAAAGCAATAACAAAAAATTCTTTTACTCTAAAATTTTTTCATATACATGTGTCACTAACTTTTATCTGAGATGCACTTTCTTGGATTAAGAAGCGAAAATAGTAAGAACTACTCCAACAATCTCAAAATTATTCTCAGGTTCAAAGGATACACGTATTATCCTCGAATTCCCACATCTCTTTCCCTACTCATACCTTTTTTTTTTTTTTTCACCTGATAACTTTACTGTCTAGAGTACTAATAAAATTGAAGTGATCCTAAGAGTTTCCACATTCCCATCGCCAAAGTACCCACCTATGTTCATCCACTCCCACATTCTCTGCCTTGCCACAAATTAGCAATTTATGTTCCCATTTAAAGTCTTACCTTGTGTATTGGATATTATCTCCTAATCAGGAATATGGCTTCAATGATTCTCTTTTATTCAAACGGATCGTTATATAACCTCGTTAGTGGAAGGTTTTTAAGCGAGCCCTGTCCACTGTTCTATCCGTCTTGGTTGGTGCACCACAGAGATGACAGGGGTAGTACCCCCACGAGGCACACCCACCCTTAAGAAGGCACATAATCTTGCAAAATACCCTATACTCTCATCTCCACCTTGCTTTTTTCCACCTTTATGTAATTTTCTTTAAATCTCTCCCATACTTCCAAAGGCATAAAAGAAGCCACAAAACTGTTATTCTCTAAAGCATGTGAGATGCTGCTCCCTGGCAATTTTTGTCAATTTGGCTCAAATAAAATCGTATAAAAATTCTCCACAGGTTTGGATGTTTCTTATGTCGACATCTTGAATATACAAATTTACATCTTTAATTGGAAGGTAAACAGATAATCCAAATTGACGTGTTTGGAATTGAACTTCTGATCTTCCCTCCAAATTCATGCTATCCATAGACTTTCTCACCTCACTTGATCACAACAACTCTTTTAGTTTCTGAGGCTCAAGTCTTGGGAGCTGTATTTCACTTCTCTCTCATTCACCTACCAAATTAAACCTGTCAGGGAATGTTGTTTGCTTCAACATCAAAACATATTCAGATTTTGACATCTATAATTATTATTGATTGAATGGTGCACCCCTTCCCCCCCAAAATATAGTGGAGTACTAACCCAAGTGCCTCAGAATATGACATTATTTGGGAATAAGGTCTCTGGAGAGGCAATCAAATTAAAATGAGGTCATTAGAGTGAATCTTAAACAATATGACTGGTCTCCTTATAAAAAAAAAAAAAAGGAAATTGGGAAAAAAAAGACAGACCTACATGGATAGAAGACAGTCATGTGAAGATAGGGATCAAGGCGATACGTCTACAAGACAAGGGACACCAAAGGTGTTAGGCAATCCGCCGGAATGAGGAAGAGGTAGGAACAATCTTTCCCTTACAGGTTTCAGAGGGAATACTGCCCTACCAACACCTTGATTTCAAACTTCTGGCCTCCAGAATTGCATGGCAATAAAATTCTATTATGAGTCACCTGTTTTATGATATATATATTTTTTTTCCATGGTGGCTTTGGCAAACTAAAACAATATCCACCATAAACTCTCATTCAGATAACTTTGCTTACCTCCTAGCAAGTTTCTGTTTCCATTCTTGTGCCACTACAGCGTGATCTTTTAAAACATAAATCATATTTTTCCCTGTTCGAAACCCAAAGCAAGCATCATCACGATGTCCTAAAGGCTATAATGCCATGGTCTCCCACTACCCAAGTGACCTCATTACATTGTCATTTTCCAGTCCGTTGATCCAGCCACATGAGTGTCCATGCTGGACTTAGGGTGACCAACTGTTCTGGTTTACCTGGGACTTAGTACATGGGACATTCCGTGTTAAGTCAAGAAAATTCCAGGAAAATCGGGAAGGTTTCTCTCCCTACTCCTATTCATTGAATAGGCTAGAATGCCTTTCTTCAATAATATCTGATTTAGAAGTTTTCTTTGGTTAGAATTAGAGTTTAAAGAAAACACCTAGACAGCCACTTTAATAACTCCCTTACCTATTTAAAGTCTTTGCTCAAATCCTACCTTCTTCATAAAACCTATAATGTTCATCTTATTTGAATTGTACTCCTCCCTCCCTCTTATCCTCCCAAATCTCCTATCCTGCTCTAAGTTTTATTTTTTTCCATTCTACAAATCACCTTTTAATATACCAGATGTCAATCTAACATACTGTAATGTATTTACTATCATTTATTATTACTTATTATAGCTAACAAATCCATCTACTAAATTGTGAATTCATAGAAATATAGTATTTTACAGTGGGGATTATTTCCTGTTTACACACCCTTTTGTTATTTTTGGATTAAAAAAATATTATGAGTATTTCCTATTTTGGCTATGAAGAATAAGATACTATCCTTTCTTCCATGTTCTTATACACTCTTTGTATCAGAATTTTCTTTTCTTTGTTTTCCATAAACATACACATAGACTCATACTCATAAAGCTGTTTAAGACCTCTACATGCATCACTCACTCCCTGAATTGGGTGTTAGATTAGACATAGTTCCTGATCGCATGAGTAGGTGTGCTTACAAATAAATAGAAATTCAATGTATTATATCTTTCAAAGAATCTTTGACTTTTAAAAGAAGTGGCTGTAAGAGAAGAGTATCTCAAGCTGAAGGAATATATTTCTATTAAAAATGTGAAGTTTGGAGGTTATTTTAGGCTTTTTTTTTTTTTTAATTAAGAGAAAGCTAATACTACTCATGCTCTGGAGTCAAGATTGCTTTTGCTTAAAACCTACTTTATTTATGAGGTCTGTGAATTTAAGTATATAAAGTTATTAAAGCTTTTGCTTCCCATCTGTGAAATGGGGCCAATAACTATATTATTCTTTGTTCCTCATGGTCTGTGATGGTGTGCTAAAAACATAGTAACTGCTCAGTAAATGTTACTGCTCATTACAAAACTATGCGAGATGTGCTGGTTTTATTTTATTTTATTTGAATAGTTAGATTTTATTAAATTTTCTGAATGCTTCTGTCTGAATCATGACAATGTTTGTGTGTGTACATGTGCACACTTGTGTGTTTGTGTATTTCAGGACTGGGAAAGAACTCAACAATAGGCAGATGCAAAACACAGCTGGGTTTGGGAATAAGTTCACATTTTGCTTTTCGTATGTGTGCAAGAAGGACAGATTTAGTTTATACACAGAATGTGTAAACATAATGGTGTGTCCTAAGGCCTCAAGTCAAACTTCTCATGATGTCAAAGAGGATACAGGAGAGTTAACATGTATGCCACAAGTGGTTTCTCTAGGTAAGTGCCTTGAAGTGATAAAGTGGCTATGTATCTCTGCCGAGTATAACAAGTTCCTCTTCAATGTCTGGTGAGTCTCTCCTGAGTATGTGTCAGACAATGTTCTGTGTATACACCATGCACAGCCATATACAGATCTCCTCTATAGTTCTGTCTTCTAAGACTTACTGTATAGTCCTACACCTCACAGTTCATATAGCTTCCAAGGATATGAACTCACTCAGATCTCTTACTCATTTCTCCATTGTGAGATTTTTTTCTTTCTCTTCTTGAAGAGTAGTTATTCTAGTTATTTACATTGATATTACTAAAGGAAATAGAATTTTAGAGAATCTAAAAACATTTTTATTTTTACCTGTGGATAGGAACTAAAAAAAAAAAGCAAAACAAATATTTAATTTTGGTTTGCAAAATATTTCAAATTTAGACTGGAGAAAAGCCCTTGAGCAATTATTGAAAGGGTTATTATTTTTTCAGGATAAGTTTTGACTTTTTTTTTACTGTAACATGAGTTTTATTACAAATTTTAAAAATATGAAGCAAAATGATGGTTCTAAATTTCCTTATTTATTTATAATTTCTGTTTTCAATTTACTGTTTTGATAATCTGGCAATTAATAAACTATTAGTCACTAAAGTTAGCAATTTTATGTTTTTTTTCACCTTGTAAATTAACGGCTTATATAACAACCTGTATTTTTCCTAAAACAGTAGTAACAAATACAACATGCGTGATAATCCTGAACTTTTGAGAGCATTGTTTATAGCATAAAACAATAATGAAAATATCCCCACATAAATTGTTTCTATATACTTTCATAAGATTAAACTTCACCAAGTGGTATTTTAATGTAGCTACCTCACTGGGTATTTGTGGTATTAATGCTTCCTGGTTATTGAAAAGCATGTTAAAGATGCCACTATCTCTTTTAGCACACATTTTCATTCATTTTAAAATTTAAACAAGCTAATTATCTAGTTTGTGATGTAGATTGTAATCACCTATCTTTAAAAACAGGTTGAATAAATAATGAAAATTATAAAAAAAAACATCCCTCATTTAATTAATTCATTTAATTTGTGCTTACCTACTGAGTACCATGGAGTGTGTTCTTGGTGATAGAGACTCAGTGATCACCAAGAAAAATAATGTTTGCAGTAGAATGAGGGAGGCATCTAAATCACTAGCATCAAGTACATAAGTAGTAGTAAGCACTACATTGACCCTGGAACAACAACACGGGTTTGAACAATATGCAGTCCACTTCTACACATTTTTTTTTTTCAATTAACAGTACGAATGTATTTTCTCTTCCTTATTAGTTTCTTAATAACAGTGTCTTTCTTTTTCTACCTTACTTTATTGTAGTAATACAGCATATAATGCATATGTTATATTGGTAAAGTTTACAGTGCACAGGAGGCTATTCGTAGTTTTTAGGGAATCAAAAGTTACATCCAAATTTTCAACTGCATGAGGGGTTAGCTCTGCTAATCTCAGCATTGTTCAAAGATCAACTATAAGGGCTGAAGAATATCAGAACAGCATATTGCAATAGAGGGTACCAGAGGTAAAGGGTTGGGAGATTTATTAGATAAGTAGTTGCTCATGAATTTCTCTTTAATATTGTGACAGCTGAGCTAAGTCACAAACACTGAGTCTGCCATGGTAAAATATGGGGAAAGTACTAGTAGAATGCAAAGGTTCAGAAAAGAAGGACATCCTAGATTTATTGAAGAAATGAGAAAGACAGACCACTGAAGCTAATATATTATGTGGAAGGGGAAAAGTAGAAGGAGATTTTGGAGAGTAGCTAAGAGGCAGATAATTAAGAACCAAGTAGAACAGGGAGGACTTTTTGGCTTCACCAGCAAAATCACCTCTTGCTGCCGCATTGGTATAACTGTCTTGTCTGAGGAATGCTACAGTGAATCCGGAAAGAGTAGGGAAGCACAGACTTCAACTGAACTCCCAGATTTAGGCAATGTTTTGTCAAAGTATATAAATAATTTCTTCAATTGAAACTTTGAGAATAAATACAGTCTCCATAAAACATATTTTTAGTAATGATTATATTAGAATATTTACTGTATGGACTCTGAAATTGGCTGAATAGTGTCATCCCCTTACAAGTTCTTGGTCTACCAGAACCACTGAATGTAACTGTATTCGTAAACAGGGTCTTTGCAGATACAGTTATGCCGGGGTCCTACTAGGTGGTGTCATAAGGTGGGCCGTAAAACCAGTGGCTGTTGTCCTCATAAGAAGAGGAGAGGACACACAGAAATGTGCATATAGAAGAGCATTTTATAAAGATGGAGGCAGAGACTGGAGCTACAACAAATCAAGAAATGCCACAGTAGCCACCAGAATCTAGGAAGAGACTAGGAAAGATTTTTCCACAGAGCCTTTCACGAGGGGATGGTCCTGCTGACACTTTGATTTCAGATATCTAGCCTCCAAAACTCTAAGAGAATAAATCTCTATTGTTTTAGGCCACTGAACTTGTGAGAATTTTTAACAGTAACCCTAGGAAACTAATACAGACCATACAAGCCAAACTTCTAGCTACATATATATATATCACCACAGTTCTATCTCCATTCCTGCTGGACTCAGACAATGGGAGGCACTAGCAAGAGATTAGAGGATGGACAACAAGAACTTGGGGAATTTCCCCCCTTGCTTTCTTCCTTTTTGAACTTCATGATTATGATAATGGCTTCATCCTTGTACAACCATAGATCTTATCTGATAGCCTGTCTTCTGTATTTCGGCTCTCACTGACTTTTTTGACATCCTGTCCCTTTCTCTTGTCCCTTCAGGTCTGGGCTGATAACAGCTAGCCTTTTTGTTTGTCCCTAAGTCTCTCAAAATGCCAAGTTTCCTTCTTATCTTTCTTTACTGCATTTCTCACTATCTGAAATTTTGTTCATTTATGTATTCATTTATTATATATTTTCCTTATTAAGAATAGATTTTTCATTAGACTTAGTTTTGTCTATGATTTGTTGTATTCCTGGAGACTGGAACAGGACCTGGCATATAAAAGAAGCTCAAAAAGTCTCACCAAAAGAAAAAAGATGACTAAATTAAAAAGAAATCCAAAATGTCACAAGCCACCTTAAAAGTAAATTGAATATTTTTTATTTACTTCTGCTTTATAAGAGATTATATGCACACATACATTATTAGTTTTACATGTAGAAAAATTACTGAACTTGATGCCTTGGTAAAATGACTAAAAAATATTAAGCAATTTTGCCATACAGTAAAATTTTTCACATAGTAAAAGGATAACTGTGACATTAAACCTAATATACTGGGTCCAATTCAGCATTCTCTCTGGTAACATGGGTGTATCTGTGATAAATGGGTCAATATCTAAAATGTTCTAAAGTAACTATATTTAGTGTCTCAGATTATACTCAAATTTATGGAATCCTGATATGTTATTTAGAATACAATGGATTCCTCATTGGTAGAATCCTGATTATACATGTCCATAAAATAAATGTCCCAATATATCTTATTTTATTATAGCTAATAAAACGGCACAATTAAAGCATACTAAATATTAAAATTTCAACCATCTTATGCTTTGAAATAGCATCACAACAAAAATTGCTTTGATAATAAAAGAATTTATGTAAAGTAACGCAGGAACCATTTGGTTATATTTGACTCTTTAATGCATTCCAAAGGCATCTATTGCCTTAGGGGGATATTTGTATAGAGGAAAAGTAATAACCTAGAGAAGAGCAAACAAGGGAAACTCCAATGATGGCTAAGGATAATGATCAGATAACACTGTAACCGCAACCTTATAGGATAGAGATGATTTAAGGAAAGAAAAAATAAATAAATAAGTGGTTGCAAGTAAATAGCAAAGCATATCCAAGAGACAGAAATGAGATTCATATATTTACAAAGAATACTAGAAGGTTTAGAATGAGGGATGCAAGGAAGTCATAATAAAGAAGACATTGCTATTTGAAGGGTACAATGAGATATATTACTTGACGTTATCAAGGAGAGCTTGAGTGGCTTTTTCCTGAAAAGTTTCAATACAAAAGGGAAAATAATACTTCAAAGAATAAAAGGGACATCTTCTAAAAGATGATAAATACGCAATGGGATATGCATATTTAAGAAGCGTAATGCCATCAGTTCTCAGACTGAGATTCATATTTTTAAGGAGTACCAGAAAAATCACACATAGAAAAATCAACATAATATCAGTGAGGTGTATAAAATGGAATTAAGCAGAGGTTTTTTTAGATACTTAGGTTTAAGGAGTGAGTGCAATGATATGGATAAAAGGAAGGGTATAATAAAATGCATAAATGAAATGGCATAATGAGATGCATAATTGGACAAATGAAAGGATATGCAAAGGAGAAAGATGCAATATGATACGCATTTTTTGAGGATTGTAATGAGATGCATAAATAGAAAGGTATAATGAGATGTGCATGTTTAAGTAATGTAATGAGAAATATAGGTTATAATAACATACATGAAAGTAATTTAGTAATGAGATATACAAGAGAAAGGCTTTAATGAAATCCACAAATGAAGAATATGTAAAGATGCTTAAAGGAGATGTAATGAGATGCACATATTTGAAAGTTATAATGAAATGCTTTAATGGAAGCGTGTAATGAAATGTATATGTTTGAAAGGTGTAATGAGACACATTAAAAGGGAAGAATATAAAACAACCTCTCCTCCTATGGAGAATAATACTTCCTGAAAGTTTTGAAGAGTCATCATCCTGAGGGATTTCTATATTTTTACTTCAGTATAAATTAAGAGTCATCAACATCTTCAAATATCACCCTATCAAATAGCTTTATCTTTGGGTCTCCATTACTTTTGGCTAGTTTAAAACACTGCCCCATGCTTTGGCCCACATTCCAAGGACAATGAGAACTGAGGCTAATTATTAGACAAGAAGACAAGTAGAAGAAAAAAAGAGGGAAAAGAAAAAATTTACAGCTATTGAGTCTTCATTTGACATTGGAGCTATGCTAGAAACATTTATGTATTTAATATTCTAATAACCTTATAAGACAGACATTATTATCTCCTCTTGAAAACAGAAAAGTGAGCTCAGAGGTTAAGCTGGTTGCTCAAGGTCATGTGGCCAGTAAATGCTGGAGCCAGAACTTGAACATAAGTCTGCCAAGTTCTGAATTACCTCTTTCTTCTTATCTCTGTTTGTATTTTTAGTAATTCTCTCTCTCTCTCTCTCTCTCTCCCTCCCTCCTTACCTCTCTCCAGCTCTCATTTTGCTTCTGTTTGGTTTTATTTTGCTGCATAATTACTGCTAATTATGGCTGAAATCTCCAAAGAGGTCTTATTAACACCTTCACTCATGAATGTCACATGTTTACACAGCTAATAGTTTTTCCAAGAAAGAGTAAGAAATAACAGGGCAACTACTTGTTACTTGAAGCATCAGAAAATGTATTAACCCCATATGTTTTCTGAACAATTTTGAACAATATTTTGCTTCATTCAATAACTATTTTATGATTCATTGATTAGAAACTTTGAATAAATTAACAGGTTTTTAAAATTAGACCAATAATTTTGAAAAGTCATTTTGGAACATATTTTGGCTAGTCTGTAATTCTTCTAATGAATGAATATGATATAAAGTAGATGAGACCCCATTCACTGCCACTTAAAAATCTATGTGACTTGCCCAAGTTTCATAGCCTCTCTTGAGATTTGGTTTTCTTAGCTATAAAATTGGGGATAATAGAATTTGTCAGATCAAATTTTATTATAGCAAAACAAAAAATAAATAAAATATCTAGAACATTCTATAAAGTACAGTAAGTGATAAATATGTGTTAATTACTTCTTTTCCAACTTTTAATGAAGTTTGAATAAGTAACAATATGAAAATAATCCTGGGCTTTAAATTTCTTTACATTTAGCTGGTGGTAGTTTATGTCGATAGACTTAACTGGAAAAAAAAAATAGAAAATGTTATAAGACAATGGTCTTTAAGATGACATTGGGCAATAATTTATTTTTGGATTAATTGCTTACAGAATTAAAGGCATTAATTGGAAGGGAAAATGATTTTTTATAAAACATGAATACCATAATTATTTCCCCTTTTATTGACAGAATTCAAATTAAACCAAGAACAAGGTAAATTTGTGGCCCTTCACCCTCACACTAATAACTTTTCATAGCCTTAATCAATCAGCCTAATATAGTAATTATCATCTCAACCACAATCCCATTGGAGTCTATGATTATTTTAGGATAACTACTTATTGTTCAATTAAGACTCCATGAAAAGAGGTCAAATGTTGGTCACTTTTACTCATTAAAATTTTGAAGTTTTATCCAGAGTATTTTTCTACACAATTGAGGATCACATTCGTAATTAACTGTTACCAAAAAAAAAAAAAAAAGAACCACAATTATTCACCATACAATAATAAAGCTTACTAGTGACTGGGATCTAAGAATTGACTCTAACTAAGCGTACATTTTAGATGAACACTCATGTTCTACTTAAGTACACCTAAAACATACTAGTTGTTTTAGCTGGGCCAGCATAAAAATGAATGAGTATTTTCAAATATTTCATAGACCTTTTTCTGAGTTGGAAAACCAACAGAACTATCAGTCGTTCACCTTCCAAAAGTATGACCGAATGGCTCAAAATGCAGGTGATGGGTTTGATTTTTATTTTGCCAATGTAGGGTTATTTAAAGGCTACCTCCATTTTTTTTTTTTTTTTTTTTTAAGAAAAAGAGGTTCAGTGATTAAGTGCATAGCCTCTGAAGTTACATTGTTTTGGTTTAAATCTCATCTAAACTATTCACTAGATGTGTAACTGCAGACAAATCTCTCAGTCATTGTAAAAGGCATTTTCCTGTGGCATACTTCATGTGTTTCCTGTAAGAATTAAGCAAGACAACACATGAATAGTGTCATCCACATAATAAACTCAAATCTCTGGGGAGAGTATATCCATTTCACTGAGCAGTGTAACGAGAAAAAGTACTTTCGGATTTCCTATGGCTCTATTATTGTAATAAGTTAGGACTCACCTGGAGACTTAGTCATATTCTGCGTAATCTGGTGACAGAGGCCTAGACTACGTCTTTTGTTCCATTTGTAAAATGAGACTATTTATCATACTATTACTCTACTCTAGTGGAACCAAGAATATCTGGAGTTGCCTCTCCTAAAAGTGATATAGATTTGTGATAACTAAGAGATGTAGAGAGATGGAAAGTATGCAGTGTGTGTGTGTGCGTGTGTGTGTGTGTGTGTGTGTGTGTGTGTGTGTGTGTGTGTGTAAAATTTTAAATAGTCAGAGGAATTGAACGTTTATAATTTTCTTCAACCTAATATAGAGCTGGCATCACAGGCCAACCAATTACTCCAAAATCTAAACAGAGATAGGCACTTACAGGAAGAGATGGAACACAAGAACTTGTTTTTCTGGAACAGATGCAGCAGAAAACTGGTCTGAAAAATTTAGCTAGAATAGTTTAGAAATTTAAAGAGGCAAAATATAGGCTGGCAAGAGAGTGTGAAGCCCAGGTGGCCAAAAAAAATATACTCATATATTTTTTTCCCCTACAAGGTCCCACTGTGTTCTCACAAAAATAATTAGAAGAGTTCTGAAAAAGCATTGCTCATGATGTAGGCCTGGGCAGGGAGAAACAGGGCTCATCATAGTGGCACGAAATTCTACTTAGATCCTCCTGCCCTAGTTCCTCCATGGGACAAAAATCTTAATTGGGCAGAGAGCAAAACTATTGGTTGTCTTAGGGCATTGTTGAAAACCCACTGCATAGAGAAGGAAATGGAAAAATCTACCACTAAAAACAGTCAGGAATGTGCATTAGGCCTAGGTCTATAGCAGAGAGAAAGGCAGGGATGTTGAGAAGGCCACTTTCCAGGGACACAGTATCTGCTTAAGATTCAGGTTAAATCAGAAAAAGAAAAAACTTCCCTTCCCCACAACCAGGCTAACAAACAATAAACAACAGGGAACAGTGTGATATTGCTGGAAGAGTTGCAAAAACACGTTGAGTACAAATATAAGACCGAAAACTGAGAGTAAAACAGAAATTGAGAGAAATTCTCTAATAAATTAGCCTACACCTTAGCAAAGGTATCACTAGTGGAATTTGAAACCTGTGGTACGATAAGAGGAACCTTAGTAAAAAAGCAACACACTGGCAAGAGATAAAGTCATCAACAGAACCAGACTTGGATATGGCACAAACATTGGAACACTCTGACAGGCATGCAAAACAACTATGTTTAATAGTTAATGGCTCTAAGTGAAAAAGTAGACAATGTGAAAAATAATAATAATAATAAATGACTTAAGTAAAGAACTTCAGCAAATTTCAGTAAATTTAGAATATAATGAGTCAAATGGAAAAGCTAACAATAAAATATATACTGATATAGATGAAGAATGTCCTACAGTCCATCAGTAGACTCAAGATAACAAAGGGATGTGGGGAGGAATCAACGAACTTTAAGATAGGTCAATGAAAATTACCAAAACTGTAACACGAAGAATAAAAGATTAAAAAAGAAGAAAAAAAAATAAACCATCCCACAGTTTTAAGACAATAGTAGACAGCTCAGTATATGCTTAATAGGAATCTCAGAAGAAAAAAAAGAAGTAGAAAACAATATTTGAAGTAAAATCGGCTAATAATTTTCTAAATTAATGACAAAAATTCAACTAAAGAACTATGAAACTCAGAGAATGCCAAGCAGATTAAAACAAAAACAAAAACAAAAACAAAAAACTAGGCATTTTATATTCTAAATGCTGAAAACCAAAAATAAAGAGAAAATCTTGTAGCCGGACAGGGGAAAAGACATATACTGATAAAGAGAATTACAATAGAGTTCTTATCACAAACTAAGAAAGCCAGAAGACAATGGAATGACATTAAAGTATTAAAAAGAAAAAAAAAAACTTTGAAATTAGAATTATATACTCAGAAAAAAATCAAAAATGAAGAAAATGGGTTGGTTCTTTGAAAGACAATCTAACAAAACTCACACAAGGTGAAATTGATAATATGAATACCCCTTTATCTACTAAAGATATTGAATCAATGATGAATGGTCTTTTAGAAATAAAGAAAAAAGAAAACAGAGCACTAGGCCAATATGGTTTGTTTGATTAACTTTACAAAGCATTTAAGAGAGCAATAATTTTAGTTTTCTAAAATATCTTCCAGAAATAGAAACAGGGGAACATTTAGGTGTTGGAAAGCACCACAATGACTTCCGGGTTTGATGACAAACTAGGACGACTCACAGGACTCAACATGCACGCATTCTCATGGCTATGGTTTATTACATGGTAGCATAGCAAGCGCAATTATCAATGGGAAAAGTCAAATGAGGTTAAGGTCTAGGGGAAACCAGGTGCAATGTTCCAAAGTTCCCCTCCTAGTAGATTCAAATAGGACATGCTTAATTCAACTCAGTGATGAGCTGTGTCAATTTGTGTAACACGTCCTCAATCAGAGAAGCTCGTTAGAAACTCAATACTCAAAGTTTTCATTGGGCGCTGATCAGGTAGGTACACTCTGTTAGACATATTCCAAAATTCCGAACTCCCAGAAGGAAAGCAGGTGTTTTGCATAAACTACATGGTCTGTACTAAGAGTTTAGGCTCAATGAGTCACTCTTATCAGTTAAGAGGGTTGGAAAACTCTCCAAATTCAAGACGTAAGAGGCCGCCAAGAACCAGACTTAGGAGAAGGTCTTGCCAAGGATAAGCAGTCAGTCCTGCTGTTAACTCTTTTCTGCACAACATCTCACATTCTATGAGACCAGTATTACTGTACTATCAAAACCACATAATGGCATGACATCAAAGGGAAACTACTCACTGATATCTTTGATGAACATACACATAAAAATCCTTAATAAAATATTAGCAAATCAAATTTACTAATACATAAAAAGAATAACATAGCTACAACAAGTTAGGTTTAACCTATAAATGCATGGCTGGTTCAAAATGTGAAAGGTAAGTCAACATTTTTATAGTAAAGAAGACAATACATTTGATTATCTCAATTGATGCAGAAAAGAACATGAAAAATAATGAACAGATATTAAATTCTCAGCAAATGTGGAATAGAGAGGAATTTACCTAACCCTGTAATACCATCTAATTAAAAAAAAAAATCTAGAGATAATATGATATTTAAAGATAAAGTACTGAGCGTTTTCCCCCTAAGTTCAAGAACAAGTCAAGGAGATCCTCTTTCACCACTCCTATTTACTACATAACTTTCAAGCAATACAACAAAGCAAGAAAGAGAAATAAAAGACACAGATTTGAAAACGAGAACTGCAACTGTGTGTATTCGCAGACCATGATTGTCTACATAAAAAATTTCAAAGAATTTACAAAAAGCAAACAGAAAATTTTCTAGAATTAATAGTGGAGTTTTAGCAAAAGAACAGGACAAGGTCAAAGTAGAAAAAATCAATTACATTCATATAAATATAGTAATGAGTAATTAAATTTTGAAATAAAATTACCATGTATAATAGCATAACAAAAATAATGAAAAAAAATATATATATATATAAATCTAAAATATGTATAAAATTTGTGTGCCAGAAACTAAAAAGCACTGATGAAATAAAGGAAAATCTAAATAAATGGAGAGGTATATACTGTGTTCATGTATTGGAAAACTTGATATTGTTAAGATGTCATTTATCTATAAATAGAGATTCGATTCAATCAAAATCTCAGCAGGTGGTTTTATAGATATGGACAAGCTGATTCTAACATTTGTATGGAAAAGTAAGTAAACTAGAAAAGTACAAAGTTAAAGAAAGTAGAACAAAGTTTGAAGAGAAATAAGAAATCGGTGTTTTCTCAAATTCTCTCTCCAAAGATATTTATCAATTAAAAAGGAAGAGATGGTAGCTTTAGTGTGGAAAAACCCAGGAGACTTCACTTTAATCAAGTTATCAGGTTCATTTCACATGAAATCAGCAACATATATGCCCTGACCTGGTACCGGGAGAAAGGCTCATCACTTTTATGCTACTCTTTCCAAAAAAGCGCATAATCTCAATCTAATCATAAGAACACATGAGACCAACCAAAATTGTGAAATATTCTGCAAAACAAGTGATGTATATTCTTTAAAAGTGTCAAGCCATAAAATATAAGGAAAGACTGAGAAAGTGTCACACATTAGAAAAAACTATGGAGACGACAGAACTAAATGTAATACAGGACTGTAGAAGAGAAAAAGAATGTGAGTAAAAAAATATGAAATTTGAATAATCTCTAGTTTAGTTAATACTGAGTTCCAATGATAACAATTTCATTCTGACAAATGTTCCATAGTAATGTTAGATGTCGACATTAGAGGAAGCTGAGTGATGTGTGTATCAAAATTCAGGTTTTTTACAAGCCTTAAACTATTTCAAAATAGTAAATAAAGAAAAATAAATACAATTTAAAAGTTCTTGTATTCATCATTACTTATGAATATTTACGTACTAAACATCTCATAAATAGTTGAATAACAGTACAAAAATAAAAGCCATAGTTTTTGCATTTATAGGATATGATCACATTGTTATAAACAAATTATTGAGAAAACAAACTATTGTGATATGCAATATTTTTGTCAAATCTAATCTATTTTTAAATGTTTATTTTTTAAGAACTTCACTACTAATTAATTGGTAGAGAAGATAAAATAAACATGAGAGCATGTTTCAGGGATTTTAAAGTAAGAATCGTAACAATTCTCATGAACTAAAATGGAGAAAAGAAGATGAATGAAAAGACATCTGCAGGATGCAGGGAACATAATACAGTTGTATCATCTTAGTATTAATGAAAGGGAGAGAGAAAAGGTCACAGAGGCCGCCATTCACTGATAGTTTAGTCATTCCACCTGATTGTTAAGAACGTATTTTCACTTGTCTCACTTCATTCCTCCTTTGATCCATTACAGAACTTGGAGTAAGTCACCTTGTTTCTTTACATTTCCCCAATTTTAAAAACTCAGATTTGTGAAATGTAGTAGTATGGTAATCCATGTAAGCACTCAACACGGATCAAAGCAAATGAACAGTCCCCCAATCAGGACTGTCTTTTTAGTTACATGTATAAGAAACTCAAACTGGATTAGGCGAAAAGTGAATTGTTTTATTGGAGTAGATTAAAAATCCAGCGAATAAAATATAGGCTCTGCTGAATCTGGATTCCAACTGTCATTCAGATGACTTTGTCATCGGCTCCATTTCTGTCTTCGAGTTCTGGTTTTCTCTAAGTTGGCTCCAAGGAGCAGACTTTCTTCACATGGGAACTTTGATCTCCAGCAGCCTGTGACTATCTTGCCTTTATTGATAGAAATTTCCAGGTGATAGCATTTTTTTGAAACTTCTCGAAAGAACTAGGGAATTCTAGCTTGCTGAGACGTGTGTCCAGAACCAATGTTGGTAACCAGGAAGCTGGGAGGGTATGATTGATGAGATCTGATTATGATTCTTCTCCTGGGGCAGGGCCTGTGATCTCACCCACCCAAATCACATGGACAGAGAAAAATTCTTACAATGAGTTGTGCTATCTTAAAGGAAAAAAAAAAAAAAAGAACAAAATCTGAAATGTATTTATTATGGCTATTATTATCTTTTTATTATGACTGTGATTGTCATTTTTTATTTCCTTAGGGAATTTATATCTTCAGTTACAGGTTGATTCTTATTTTTCCTTTAGTACAGACTATTACGTGGGTTTCTTATCTCTCTCCTATTTAAATATTACAAAATGTATAGGCAAATATATGTAAAATACAAATGGAGCAAATTTGTACTATAATTTAAACATGCAAAACAAACTACAGTATTTTCGAAACATTTAAAGACAGTGCATACAAAACAGACATAATTTATGGAGAATCTGAACTCTCAAGAACCTGTAGTTCACACTTTAAGAAAAATGATGTTAGTTCTTTCTTGAACTATTAGAGTTGAAATATATGCACATTGTTTTTTTTAAATTTCATTTTCCATGTGAATGATTTTCTTTTCTGAGCATGGTAATTAACTGCATATATTTCTCCTTAGAATATAAAATATGAAACGAGTAAACAACCCACTCATATCTTTTGTTTTTTGTTCAAAAATATTGTGGTAAAAAATGGGTGTGGGGAGGTGAGGTCAAATAAACATTATTAATCCTTATTCAGTCTAATCTACCTAGTTTTATATTCTGGATGCCTCTGTTTCTTTTGCTCTACAAAAATCATGTTTCTGCAAATTTAAATGTACTTAACATTGTGCAATTACTTTTGCAAAGAAACACTATAGTTTCACATTTACCTGAAATGGAAACAATAGAAAATTAAATTTGGTGCCTGTGCAGCTGAAGCCCTATTTTAACTAGAGATAAGATGCAAATTACAATAGTTAAATGCAATTAATTGTTAATCTGATCTTTATCAGAAATAAAATGTAAAAAAAAAAAACAATCTAAATATAACTTTGAGTCAACTTTGGAATACAGAATCCCTTAATCTAAGAAATGCACACACACTATATACCAAATTATAAATAACAGTGCTTCTACTTTGCCATATTATTTTTGTTTTATTTAGGAAAAGGTAAATTGCTATAATCTTTTAAAAATTAATATTGTGCACATGACAGCTCTCTTTTTTCTTCCTGCCTTTTTTACTTTAATTTCCTATAAGACTTGCTTCAATGATTCAGACATCATTTCAGGGATACAGAGTCATTTCCAGATCCGAAGCCAGTTCTGGCAGGAATTCTGACAATAATAGCTAAATACTTTTGAGCTCTCATTATTTTTTAGGTATTTTTCAAGTTTTGACATGTGAAAACATGTCAAACAGTTGCTAAAATGTTTTCATCCTCACTCAGTTCATCTGAGGTCTTGAGACTGTAAATGCTTTCTACTTTCCAATGTGATACGCTACATGTCTAAAGCAGAACTTAAAAACAAGGTATCCAAGAACCTGTTGTACAATCTTTAGTTGACTCCCACCTCAAGAAAATATATATATATGAAGACAGAAAGAGAAATTGAAAATTCACAAGAGGATTTCTTTGGAAAGAATTGATAGTGTACTACGAATTTTGATTCCTTTATCCATGGAAGAGTAAGAGCCTCATAAGGGATAGCTTTAGTAGACCATTCCTAGTAAGGTCGCCCAATTCATGGGCTCAATAAAACTCAGTGGAGTTGAGGAAAAGAAACTGAACAGAAAAAATGATGCTCATCCTCTTGAGTATGATAAAAACAGTGCACCAGTGTCACTTCACACTCGAAGGACCAGCTCTTGAAATAATGTCTATTTTGCCCAAGATTTAGACCTGAAACGATACCTTTGAGAATAAGGGAACCTCAGAAAAAAAAACAGCCCATGTGAGGGCAAAATCAGATTATGTGGGTCCTGAAATGTGGAATTCATAGGCACAGGAGGCATTATGAAAAACAATATAGCGGATATCTTAGTTCTGAGAGTTAAGAAAAACATAACCATGTAAACATATTCCTAAGTTCCTTCCCAGAGCTTTGGATAGAGCTTGTACATGTGTAAGTTCCTAAGTTTAAGTTCTATTAGCTTGAGGAAACATCCACTGCAGCTAAAACTCATTGCAGATGAGTAGACTGAGGGAGAAATCATAACAAGTGGGCAAAGATTTACCCACTTCACAGTATCTCCAAAGAACCCCCAAAATAAATAAGGAAGGAGGCAGAGAATGTATTTGTTTTCTGATGGACCTGGAGAGATCCATTATGAACCCTAATATATAATTCCTATTAACATTCCTATTTTATAGAAAGGCAAACCAGAAAGTTAAAGCACCTTAAGTTTACAAAGTCATAAAAGGCAAATGAGTATTTGTATACATGACCGGCTGACCTCAGAATAAGTAGTCAGAACACTTTCAATCACCATGTGACACTACTTAAACAGGGCCAAGCAGTGTCCACCTCAAGTCCAGGGGTCGAACCAGAAAAAGAGACCCTCTGAGTTATTGACTCTCACCTCTAATTTTGACTCTCTTGAAACTGCTCCTTAGCTCTTAAACTTGACCTATGAACCATCGTAATCTCAGTCTTACACATGCTTCTGTTCTTGCCTCTCACTCCAAACCACCGAAAGGACTCTGACCAGGTTCTTCACATAAAACATTCAGGAAAGCTATTTTTCTTTTTAACTTTACAACCTACATTTTAAATAATAAAAGATTTAAATAAATGTTTCACTTATACAATGGTCAACAGACACTTATATGATATTTACTTATACAATAATATAGACATATTAACATACCTCTCTATCTACAAAACACTGTTCTTGAACTTTAAAAAGGGAAACATAGGTGATATGGGGGCAGTGCACGTAAATGGGTAAGAGGCGACAGGATTGGTCAGAGGGGAAGGGAGACTGTGCATGTGTGGATGTTGGTTAAACAGAACACTACAAGCCACAGGGCTCTGGAATTCCTTTCTCTTTCTGTCTTACCTTTCTTCTTCTCACTTTCCTGACTTTCAATAGCGGTGACATTTAATGTCCTTAAATTTTTGATTGAAGAGCGTACAGTTATTGACATTGTTAGTATGTAGCATGTGTTTTCAAATAGTTATTTCCATCAGTGACAGCCTATGGTACAATCTCTAATCAAAACAGTCAATCGCAGATCAACACACTCCTAGGATCTTGGTCCTGAGCATAACTTTCAAAGAAGTACAGCCGGATGAAAAGAGGGCATTAGCACACGTGCACGATTTTGTTTGTTTTGTTTTTTCTCCTTACCCTATTTGACAGTGCCATCCTGCACTTAAACGAACTTCTACAAGCTAGAGAGGGAGTGAAGCTGGAGTAGAACATAAAAGAGTTAAACACTGATCAGAAGCTCTTCATCCTTCGGACATCCAGGGTTAGCTAGGGAGGGTGTTAGAACTCCCAGATAGGTGTGAGAATTTAAGAGTAGGGATGAATTAAGAATGAAGATGAATTGTGCTTCACCTTTTGTTTGGTTCATGCCCTACAGAGTTCCCCACGCATTCAGGATACAAAAGAAAAGAGTAGAAATACATCTAAAGAACCAGAGAGAGCCTTTCACAGCCTACGTGCAAACACAAAATGTTTCAGTGAGCAGCCATGTTTTTTTGTTTTGTTTTGTTTTGTTTTTTGTTTGTTTGTTTGTTTTTTCCTGTATGGTTATGACCAGCATGGAAGACTGCATTGTCCCAAACAGATCTTAAGTTGGAAAAGGTGTCTGATCCTCCAGTGCTGGAGTGGATAATAGCGCTAGTGACTAAGTAGGAACATGGACTTGTTGGTGCCAGATATCGACCTTTCATAATCAGATCAGGCACAGACCTAGTGGCTGAGTTACATAATAGAAGATGAAAAATTAGTTGCTGGGGCCTTCTTTCAGGCCACAACATTGTACGAGTTACAGAAACTGCCCTACTCCACCCACCCTGGACTTTAGATACCATCTCAATGAAAGCAGGCTATGGTGGAGTTTAAAACTACAACAATGAGAAAAACTGGACCACATTAAATTTTCTGCTATCACCCAATGATTAATTTGAATTGTAAAAAAATATTTAAAAAATGACATTTCTGTTGTACCTGAATTTGTTCCCTAAAAATATCATACTTGCTAAAGAAGTTTATCAACTTTCATGTAACTGATCTATGGTTAAGTTAATTCTTTCTATAGAGTGAGTTAATATTCATGAAACTTCAGCTATACTTTAATTATGATTCCTTATTGGTATTTGAAATCCAAACTAGATAGGCACCCACATATTCCCAAGGGAATGGGAGTTGTGTACTCATTTGAAAACATGCACTGGTTTTAATAAGCTAATCCCTAAGAAATGCATCCTTAACTCAAAAGATTTCCTGTGAAAGTCACAGGAAATCTAGGGTCCAACCATCATGTTGGTAAAACTTCTTCTGAGGATTTAAGTAAACTATAATTTCTCAAAGACATATACATTGTCTAAAATAACTGACATTCTAAATATTTTGCTTTATTTAGAGTAGTTAGATGTCAGGAATATCACTTAACAGAAAAAGCTCACAACTGAAAATTTGCTGAGAAGTCTACTCACTTCAAGCTCTAATACTTAATAACTATATATATTTTTTAAATCTTAGGAGAATATTTTACTATCTTTCTAATGATTTTGCCTTTCTAAAAGTGAAATCCCATTTATAAATATTCTAAAATGTTAAATAATCTATACTGCTATATGCATTCTAAGATGAAATGCAGGTTGGGGAAAGGAGAGAAGTGTTAATTGATTAAAAATATTAGTTTTGAGTGGGTAATTGCAAAGGATGCCAAAGCTTAGTTCTACTAACAGATTCAGTGCCAAATTATACACTGAATTAAACAACATAAGTAGCATTAAAAATTAACAGCAATTCAATATTAAGTCCTGATTACACTGTCAATGAAGATGATAATTGGAAGGGTTTAAAATAAAATTTGCAATAAAGGAAACAATTTCATTACTTCAAGTGCTTCCATTATTTATATATACATATATATATTTTTTTTTTTTTTGCTTAAACTCTTATTTAAAATTACCTCATATTAATCACTGTTAACCAAAGAAATGTGGCTCAGTGTGAAAATGCATATGGAATTAGTCACATGTGGGTTGAAAATTAGTGATGTCACAGATACAGCTCTTCATTTTTCCCCCAATCCTAAGACTAAAGATGTCAGCCCTCTTATAAATTCTTGAGGTCAGATTATCAGGAGATAGTTGGAAGGTGGTGCTGACAATTTAAAGCATGTTCAAGGTTAAACTGTGTACAGAGTCAAGTTTACAAGCTATTAATCAAACTACTTAATTTGAAAGAAAGGAGTCATGCAAAATAAAGTATGGGAAGTCACTAGCAACAAACCATGTTAACACTTTTTACTAGATATTAGTATGCTAACTTGCTTACAAAACACACAATTAATGTTAAACAATCAAAATCAAGTCTTATTTCCTAATATTATAATCATTTCTACTATTATATTTCCAGTAATCTACTTATTATAATAACTAGTACTGATTGAGTACTTACTATGTGCCTGACAATGTGCTAACATTATGTATTTATAATTGTGTTTACAATTGTTTTATAAACAATTTTTTAAAAATTGCTTTTTTATAAATTGAGACAAAAAAAAAGGTGAAATAAAGACTATTATTATTCACTTATAGAGAAAAGGGAGACTTAGGTAAACTAGCCCAGTTCATAAGTTAGAAAGTAAAAGTTGGCATGCAATCTTAGATCAACGTGTTGTCAATGCATAAAATTCTTAACACTACTTCTTTTTACTTTACTATTTAATTTTTAATTATTTATTATTATTATTATTATTATTATTATTATTATTATTTGTGCATACAGCACTAGGTGGTCACCAATCAAGTACTAACCAGGCCTGACCCTACTTAGCCTCTGAGATCAGACATTGGACTTGTTCAGGGTGGCATGGCCGTAGACCATGGACTGTAGCTCCACTGGGCTGTGAACCCAGGACCTTCTACCTGTAAAGCAGATGTGCTAACTGCTACACTATGGAACCACATCTTACTTTACTATTTTATGAGCATATTATTTATATATAAATTATATATATACTACATTTATATGTAAATAGAAACTATAAATTTATTTTATTGTATATACTATACATTATGCATACAAAAGCACATGTACTAAGTATTCACATACACATTATATAAATATGCGTAACTATTTATATGTGGTTTTTACATATTTTACAAAGCTTAAAAGGGCAACAGAGATCTCATTGCCCAGAATACTCCACCTTGTCCTTTTTCCTCTTGTTTCCCTTTCACAACAATAAACATAACTATTATATCATTTTTGAAATTTTCTTCTATACTTTAAAAAATATATTTCTAGTGCTAGTTCTTAGCTTTACTTTTAAACATTTAATGTAGACTATTTACTAAAAATATGAGAATTTAGCTTTTTGTGTATCATGTCCGCAAACACTCTTCTCTCTCCCTTCTACCAAAAATAGCAACGACTCAGAGATAGTGACTTTTTTTCCATACACAATATTTTTCTTCTTGGAGTTAATAACTGACCCAACTTAATTTTCTTAGTTTTGTACATTTTTTCCTGTAATTCGATTCCAAAATTTCTGAAAGAAATGTACTATCAATACAGACACATTATGTATACATTAGGTAACATGTTTGAGTTTGCATCATTTCTTTCTCTCAGAAGTACTGGCCACAAAACTGATTATCTTCGGGCAATAATTTGGTATGGTTGTTTCTCAACTTTCTTCACGGTTGTTCCTCTGGTAGTTCCTTTATATATATATATATTAGTAAAACATTAAGTATTGCCTTGGTCCCATTCTCTCTGTTCTCTTTTAGGACTACTCTTCTATGTATGTTTGACATTTTCACCATGTCCCACATGTCTCTTTTTCTTTGCTTTGCTTCAAAATCATTCCAATTCACTAATTCTCTTTTCTGCAAATTTAATTTATTTTATTAAGTTCGGTTATATTTTTCTGTACTAGAAGTAATATTTGCTTTTTTTTTCTTTTTGTGTATTCTTGCTATTTTTTTTTTGAAAATGTTACTCTAAATCTCATGACTGAAAACTTCAATATACACAACACCTATAGGCCTCTTTCTGTTGCCCTTTTTTTTTTTTCTCTTGTAATTAGAGTCCCTATGATGCATGTGCTCTATTTCTCTGCTTGTAAGTTTTTCCTGATAAAGCTTGCCTGGCATTTGTAGAATGCATCTATGACTCCTTTGTGCAACAATAAGCTCATTTGTGAGATTAATACATAATATGCTTTGGTATCTCCTCCACAATTGAACTATTTAACTTGAATTATGTCACTTAAAATCAATAAATGGAAATAATTTCTATTGACTTCTATTGGAGGTAATCCATTGATGTAATGTTTAGGTTGTAAACTAGAATCAAGAATATATAAATTCAACATATAAATGCCTCAACTAAAGATAAATAAACTAGAAATTTAGAAAGATTTAGAAACTAATTGTTCTAAGAGATTTCGAAATTATGGGGTAGAATTTCAAAACTATATATCAGTTAAGAATAAAACATTTTATGGGAGATCTAAAACATTCCTTGTCATTTAATTTTAGAATTCTTAAAGAAAAATAGTGGTTTAATTTAAAATATTTTATATAGAAAAATAAGTGGATCCCATAATTTCTTGTAAAAAAATTCATTAAGTAAATCTTTCGAATATAGAAATTGAATGAAGACAGACTCCTATCTCTCAAATATAATTAAATGTGGTAACCTGTTTGTTTTTTCCTATTTTTCACTTCTTACACCTCATCTATGATATTTTTCCAAGTTGTATCTGTAAGGTAAAATAAATTGTAGAAGAACTATGTGAATAAAGATAAATCTTGACATACAGTGAGTCTTAGTATTTTATTTTAACTTTTTTTCTATTCAATTAAATCATGTACAACCAAAAATAAACTGAAAATTCACCAGCTGATGACCAAAGGTCACTCGATCATCATAGCCCCCAACAACTTTCTCTAATAAGTCCACTCATATCTGCTTCCACGGTTGATTTCATTTCTCGCCAAGATTCAATTCTGTATTTTTTAGAGTTATCTATGTAAGTTGGACTTGTTCTTATAATTCTAAATTTTAATTAAAAATGATGGAAAGTGATGAAATGTGAACGCGAAAGTAAAACTTACCATAAAAATGAAGTTAACAACTTGGAAAAGCTCTATAAATATAAAAGTTGTTTTGAAAAAGTGCTAAAGAATTAGATGTAGGTGAGAAAACTTTGAAAGTTCAGTAAGAATATGTTGTATGTCTAGAAGGATGGTGCACTCAGATTTGTAGGTATCTTTAGGTTCACACGTATATTTACACATATAGATACATGCATACAAATAAATAAAAAGGACTATACCAACATCACTGAACGGACTAGCTAACTATTTTTTTAATTATCTTTTCTGAAAATTTTCTTTAATTACATGCATCACTTTTATAATAAGGAAAAATGCCTTTTACTGTTTTTAAAAATCAATACAACTTTTA
The DNA here is from genome assembly GCF_014176215.1 of Rousettus aegyptiacus. NCBI lineage: Eukaryota > Metazoa > Chordata > Mammalia > Chiroptera > Pteropodidae > Rousettus > Rousettus aegyptiacus. The sequence continues at coordinate 80,111,529 of NW_023416310.1, forward strand.
TAGTTTTTTTATCTGAAATTTGGATTATATCCATTGTTTGTATATTTTCTATTAAAGGTCTGTTTCTGCCACAGTATAATAGACAAAATTATGAAATAGGTAAAAAAAATTAAGAATCATTTATATATTTTATATCTTTGGAGTTATTAATATAATTTATATATTTGCATACAAATATTTGCACAATGGTTTTAGATGGCTTGCAATAAGAACTATAGCAAATGCATTCAGGGGAAAAATTAAGATAAAATACATTCAGGAAGGCATAGGGATGACTATAGAAATATACATGCCACCTGACAGTTTTCTGTAAGAGAAGAGGGTCAACACATTTGATTCTAAGTTTCGTTGCAAGTAGAGCAAAGAGGAAAACAACAACAATTACTATAATCATGGGCTCTAAAGGACGCAGCTATGGAAAGAAACTGAGAGGTCACTGCGTGTCCAGTGATTTCAATTAGTAGCATATAAAAATAACACTGATGGTCTGCATCACTGTCACGACAATTATCATCTCTTCTTTCCCACCGATAAAGGCACTTCTCTATCGTGTACAGAAACGGTTGAAATAAAAGTTTATACTAAAATTTTGTACTAGAGTTCAGACAGCATACATAAAATTATTTGTATGCATTTGAAGCAGCAAATCAAACATATAAAGTACATACAACTAACAGAAATAAAGAAATCAAAGTTTATAACTAGTTTTCTGTTTAAGCTTTAAACTTTTCCTGTGTTATAATATATGGTACAGCAACTGATTTGACTACATATTAATTTAAAAACTTAAGTATATAGAGAAGCTACTTTTAGAGTCATGCCAACTCTTAAGAATTGCAAGTTTTTAAATACAGTTCAGAGTGGGAGTCCTATAATATGAAGTAACATAACAGTGACAATCTCCAAAAGTGTGTATTAAGTTTCTCAAAATTAAAAATTTGCTAAAACAATGCTTACCATAGCATGACAAGTGAGAAATAAAAGACACACACACACAACTTAGAATACATCTGTTCTGTCTACACTTCATGTGGCAATAATTACTGAAAATATAGGCCAATTAATTCCTTCTCTTAGCTTTTTACTTTGCAGGGATCACTTAGACTGCCAAATTCTATTAAAGAAATTCATTAGTGAAAACAAAAAAAAATTTTTTTTGAGTAATTCTCTGCTAAAAATAATGACCAAAAAAACCCCACTTCACTGTGCTCTTAAATTCAGCTGCTCTTCCGAACATGATATCATTGTATGCATATCAAAGCATCGGACACTCAGGCTTTAAGCTTTATTGTTCTGACATTTCGTCTCATCCAGTCATCCCATAATATCTCCAGCAAGTGTTTTTTTTTTTTCTTTCCTTTCATAATCACCACAATCCCAGTCCATATAAGACCCAGTGAAACCACTAATTTTTTTTTATAACATTGTGAATTGAATCACTGTGCTAATGATTTTTTCCCATGATGAAATAACATGATATAATAGATATGACTGAAGGGTAAGATGAAGATAAAATATTTTAAATTGCTTTCTAAGCATGGTTTATAATTTGTATCACTAATAATAGCATGCATTTATGTATACACCAAATTGTCCCGTAATAATTTGTTTTTGGCCAACTTGTAGACAGGTTAGATCATAATTGTTTGACCTCATTATGTTGGTGCCTAACAGTTTAAATTAAATCTGCGACATCACTGTCATTTTCCTATTGATTGCTTATGCTTGAATTATTAGAATGAGCTTCAACTATTTTGTAAAACATTCATCCATTCTGTGAAGTTAATCTTAGTTGAAACTGAATAATATGTGAATCCACTACCCAGGTGGACATAAATACCAACAAGGAATGGTGAACCAGATGCTAGAAGGAAGGAGCGGGGTGTTGCCATTCCCACTGATTTGAAATCTCCACGCTTCCCTACGGGTGTGTTACTGACCATAGATGACATGGGACCAACCATGTGACACACAGACCCATATATTAAGCATTATAAAGCTCATCGTTTTAATATTATAGATTAAAAACAAATATAAGACGTTCTCATATTTTCTTCACTAAGCCAGTGGATTGTGATGTCCAAGTCCAAGCTATGTACACAATCACTTGAGAGTTTGGCAATTCTAAAGCACAGGCCTGATCATAACCCTCTGTTTCCTAAAATTACCAAATTACTTTCATATTCAAGATGGCCCAACCTATATTTCCTAATTAAATGTATATATGTACCACCTTTTCTAATCACGTGGAAACACTTCTCAAATACATACCACATCCTCCCTTAAATGGGTTTCTGTTCAAGCTATACCTTCAGTCTAAAATACTAGTTCAATTTCCATTTCCACCTGTCAAAATACATCCCTCATTCTTCAAAGATTATCTAAATTAATATCTCAACGTAACTATTTTAGGTATGTTGAATAAACTTCTAATACATATTTTATTTTGGTCATATGTCTCTCATGAAACCATACAATGATTAAAAGAGGGTATGGATTAATACAAAACATAACTGATCCATCAGCCTTAGGCAAGATAGAGTTGACAGGTATAATGAGTTGGGGTCTTTTCTTGGCCTTTATTAGAGTTGGGTCAAGAAACTGATTGAAGGTTAATACCGGCATCCTCGGGTTTGGAATTTCTAAAATCATGTGCCTTTAAAATATGAATGTTCAGTGAACTAACTGAACATTCTGCTGATAAAATTAAATAATGGTACTTTATCCCCTGAATAAATATATACATTAATATATTTTTTTCTTAACTTGAAGCTTCCCCTCCACCCCACAGATATTTCTTAATGTTTACATGTATGAAAATGCATAATTTCTCTCTCAATATTTTTTAGTTACTTGAAGTTTAATAAAGTTATATTTCATTATGTTTCTCAAAGTGTAAAATGATTTCAGTGGTGAACTACTGTGAGAGCCATATTTCACATTAGTAATGGACAACATTTTTCTATGAAGAAAGAGTGTTTCAGGCTTTGTGGATCAAATGGTATCTGCTGTAGCTACTCAGCTCCTATAAGTCATACATAAACAAATGGACCTACTGATTTTCAATACATCTTCATCTGTAGATGCTGAAATATGAATTTAGTATTTAACATTCTTTTCACAGGTCAAGAAATACTCTTTTTTTGATTGTTCTGCAACTGTTTAAAAATGTTAAAAACCATCCGTAGCTCAAGGCAGTGGACTCACAAAAAGTGGACTCGATTTAAACCATGGCCAATAGTTTGGCAGCCCCTGTCCTAGCTCATTAATTTCCAAACTGTGTTCTATGTTTCTGCCTTAGGTGCTAACTTGTGGGGCTAACTAGAAGTGAAGACAATAAGAGAGAATAGACTATATTTCTGAGAATTACTACTTTCTACTTTTTTTTTTTTTTTTTTTTTGGTGATACATGTGGAAATAGGCTCTGGTGCTAATTATTTTTTACTTTTTGGGGGAGGGTGGGGCCTAACGGAAATCCCTAGGCTAACTGGAAGCGCCAGGCAATAGAATGGCTTAGATAAACAGAACAGTTGATTAGAGAAGCTGAGCCTGGCACAGTAAAGTAGCAGAAAGAGGAACTGAGTCAATGGGAGTAGCTGAGGGGGTACCTGTAATGGTTTCAGCAATTACCTAGGAGACATTTAGGAAAAGTGAATTTTGGGGGGCAAAAGGTAAAGAAAGAAATTTTTTTTTTGCCCTAACATAGGGGTCCAAAACATTTTTATGCTTCGATTTAAATGAATTCAATCCTGGCATCTGAAAAATCTCTATTATAATTCAACCTACCAAGACTGTACACTCGTCGTGTGCAGGCTAAAGCCTATATATCATTACTATATAGTCATTCTGTATGTCTATTACTGCATTTTAAATGGAATGATATTAACTCTGGTAAATGTGATTTTTAAAGGTGATTGAATAAACTGTTACAATGATATAAAGAAGGTTTGTGCAATAAGATCCAATGTGATGGTGAACACAACTAAACTGCTAAGGAAATCCATCATCACAGTAATCAAACAGTGAATGTGAAATAGAATAAAACACCCATTTTCCTATCTTTGTTCATATGAACCAAGATAATACTAAATGACAATGAACTTTAATTTCAAAAGCTCACTTCCTTCTAATGTTTCAGAAAATATTCTCAAAGCTGATACATAAGAGGAGATATAGTTTGAATTCATGGCAGCAATTTGAATATCCTTTCTACTTTCTAAATGCTAACTGTGGTCAAGCTATTAAACTGGTAAAAACTAAGAAATTGCCCTGTCCATTGTAATATGTTTGAAGATACCTTGGCTAAGGAATTACTAAGTGACACACAGAATCTCTTTTCTATCTCTGATTAAAGGGAAGGGGAAACACAAAACAAATCTGGCAGATTGGGAAAAAAAAAAAAAGGAAGAAGAAGAAAGGAAACAAAAACAAATGTGGAACAAAACATTGAATGTATTTTAAATCCTTAAAGATATATTTTGAGTAAGAAAACTGAGAAATACTAAATTCTAAAACCACCTTTACTTTCTTAAAAACACAAGGTATCATTTAACAAAGTCAATGAACACACATGACTGACAGCTTTTGAAAATATTTCTACCTCTTCTCCCAATGGACTCTATTTTGTCTTCCTGACATAAGCGAAAATACAAAATAATAGTTTATTGTATTTTTCTGCTTTATGTCATTTGACCTAAAACTAAGATAAAAATTCAGAATCAGGCCATTGAATTTGAGATAAGACATCACTTTTGAGGTCACTATAGCAATTAACACTTCTACTATTATTTAACACTTCTACTACTATTCTTTAAAATCATCTAATAAGATACCACTAAAAATACAGCCCCCCACAAATGGGAATATCTGCTTATGCTATCATTGACATGTCATGTGATATAAAAGAAAGTAATTTGCAATGCTCAAGTCTAATTTACTCTTTTAACATGTGTTAGGTTGAACAATGCTTCTTTCAAAAATACATGGTTCTTTCAAATACAGTTTCAAATAAGGCAATACGCTCGTACCTGAGGAAATATTTAAAGAAAGATGAATTCTAACTGGCATTGAAATATTTTGTCGTGATGGCCAAAATATATGAAACGGGTGGTTACCAAATAAAGGAAAAGATTCATTTGCCTGTGACACTACCTTCCTCTCTTTTCAACACATAATTCTCATTCTACTACCATCTTACTATAATTCCTGAAAATGAAATGGTAAAGCTAGAAAAAGAAAAAAAAATAACTTGCAGATACGTGGAACATGTGGATTGGAAAGTGAAGGAATAAACTACGACAGAAGAAGCAATTTGGCTGTACCAAATAGATCAACATTCTGCCCAGGAAAATCTTTGCTCACAATTTAGAAGTTTTCCTCTTCATTTTGTCACATTGCCTGAGGTTCTTCTCTTTAGAGACCCATCTCAATTAACAAAAATAATGAAGCCAGAGTAATTGTTAGAGATATTAGTCATTCGCATATTTGTATACATCATTTCATCAGATAACAAATGTTGCTGAGTTTATATGCCCTAAAGTAGCTTTGATTTTAGTTTATCAGTTTAAGATCTGGAGAATCATGTAATTTTATTTAATAGTCCCCCCCCCCTCTTTTGCCTCAGGGAATAACAAATTTGGATAAAGTAGCAGGGCAGAAAGTTTAAGGCAATTGTTCTCAAAATATAGCTCTGGGCCTGCAGCATCAGCACCCACTGGGAACATATTAGAAATACAAATTATTGAGTCCCATCAGGAATTCTGGGGGTAGGAGGAGAAGCAAATTGACTTAACAAGGCTTCTTTCCAAAATTCTGAAGCATACTTATTTTTGAAAAGCACTAGTTTAGTATAGTTGGAGAGATCCAGTGGACTTGGAAAGGAAACCACTAGGAGGTAAGTAATAAATGTAGAAAGCAGAAAGAAGGGTAACATGGCCAACCTCCTTCATTTAAAAAATGTCCAAGGATTAATTAAGGCACTGGCATATCCCACCATGACATACAATGTTGTCCTTTGAGATTAGTCTAGAAGTAATGTGAGATAACTGAGGCTAAGAGAGTCTTCTGACATAACACCCATCTCTACTCAGAACCCTCGAGTGTGGGTTTTTGTGCCTATACCAGCTCTTCCCACTTTGGCTTATCTTGCCCATATTATACTGCCCTGGATGACATATCACATGTGATGCACAGTGAGATTGCCAATGAGCTGTGGTATGATCATTAGAACACCGAAGAACAGTCTTGTAGTGTCCTAGGATATCAAGTCTTACGTACCTCAGTCCCTGGTCTACCATGCCATCCTCAATTTTCATGACTCTCTTACCTCAAGATGACTAACTTCTGGTCTCATTGTGTCTTCGTTTGTCATTCAACAGCAATTCTCTCTTGGTTTGACTCTGAACTCAAATTCCAGTATCCCCTCTTCCTCACCCCTTCAGCTCACGGTAATTGAGGTTTTCCACTGTGCTCCTGGCTCCTTGGTTCTCTAAATTATGAAAGTTTCCTTTTCTAAACTATGATAACTTGACACCATAGTAGCCAACCAAGCACAACCCAGATGTCATTCTCCCTATATATTCTCCACATAGTTTTTAACTCCAGTTTCCCCAACTCTGCTCATCTTATCTATTCTCATCACATTACTTTTAGTAACTAGTTTGTTACTAGACCAAGTGCCAACTCATTTCCACAGGATTTAGTTGAACTCCCTTCCATATACCCTTGTGTTCTCCATCGATGTGTGTGATTATCAGTTCTTTTCTTTCTTGATCAGCTAGCAGCTAAAACCATTAGCATCTATATTTGAAACTTTGGTAAACTCAAATTAGCAATCTGCTAAAACCTATCTTCCTATCAAAAAAAAAAAAAAAGGATAGAGGGGAAAACTAATGATGTGTAAATGAGAACAGAAAGAAAAAAGTGTTTTGTAGCAGCTGTCTAATTATAATAAGAATTGAAATTCCCATCACCTATAATTGTCAACCAAACCATTTTAGGAATATTAGAAATAATATTGTGGGAGGGAGAATAAACTCAGGGCGACTGCAAGTTAAAAAACAAATACTCAGACTACTAACTGTGCAGAGGCATTCTCAAAGAATAAGCTATTATTTTGACTGATTTGAAGAAAAACACATGTTAGTCTTCTTCAAAAACAGAAACAGAAGTTAAACAAAGCACATAGGAAAATAAATAAAAACACAGAGAATAACAACTCCAGAAGTAAAATACGATGTAGTTGGGAGTTTTTATACCACTAGAGAAAACTACTTACAAAATAATTCATGAATTATGATGAGAATTAGAAACAAGTTTCTCTTAGGTAATATGTTACTAAAAATATTTGATTTTCATTTGATCTACTTAAGTAGGACATTTGTATTTGCAAAGCTGTACAACCCTACAACAACCTGGAGTAAAGTTAAAAAAAAGTGTTTTGATTTTCTAATAATCCGAAACTATATTAGTGTTGCATCTAAATAAATCCTAGCATATCATTTTGAAATTTTTACTATAACCAAATTTTAAAAGTAAATTTTCCTTGGTAAATAAATTATCATGTAAATATAAGATCTCTTATTAGTTTTTTTTTCTTTTTTAGTTTTTTTTTTTTTTAGTTTTTTTTTTTTTTTATCAGCAAACTTCAATTAGGAAGATTGGAATATTAAAAAAAATATTTCCACATAACATCTATTAGATGTTTTTGACTATAATGAAAGCAATTGGAATTAAATTTTAGGGATATTTACTTGCAAAGTTAGAAGTATTAGAATGTCCCTTAACATTTTGCTTTCAATATTGCACATTAATTTGATAAACTAATACCGAACTGCCTATGTTGGAAGACCCTCTTTGGAATGTCACTATAGCTTTATTCATTTCATCTCTTTGATGGAAATACAACTTATTTAGATACAAATTTTATTTAATTAAGCATATGGCTGAACAGAACTATAACTACAATATCCTTTGGTGACCAGAAGTAGAATTTCTTGCATGACAGCAGCCTAGTGAGTATGATTAGGATACAAGGAAAAAGATAGGCAAATAAGACAGACCATCAGGGCTACCAGCTCCTTTTTTAAGGACAGCTTGGCACAGTTCTCAGCCTGTGTCCCTATGTAGTGGATGAAAAGGCTATAAAACACTATGCCTTTATACTATATACAGCTGACTGGTTCAGAAACAGAGTAAACACAAAATAATACGAGTAGAATGCTTGTCTTTATAAGGCAGTTCTTAATAATACTTCCCTTTGGCAATTGTTTGGCCTTTCCTTTAAATTTCACAATTAAGTGTATAAAGAGATAATTTTGTGTATAGTGGATAGCTCAAGAGAGCTTTCATTGCGGTAGAGCTTCCTTGGAGAATTTACAGAATCTTCTTCAGTCGATTGCAATTCCGCTGTTAAACATGGTTACAGCATTTTTATTTCATTAACACCTAATTTACAAGCACAAACCATTCTAAATGTATCAGAACAGATGTAGAAAATAATTTAGATTGAAATCTTCATCTCCTAGTCACAAATTTTCAACCAAAGAAAAAATTTTGTAATAACTTACTAAAGAGGAATATAAAGAAATTAAAAAAAAAAAAACTTTTCAATTTAAATAAAGAGGTGCCTCAACTTAAGTTATTCGTTTCCACCAGTTTACCTATTATTGCACAGATGTGCAATACCTGCTGAATTGAGCTATTTGATTTATAACAGGACATGTGCCACATTGATTTGATAATCCGTATCTATTTAAATATGCTTGTTCATGAAGCCTCTCATCATAGCCCTTGGACATTTAGCTTAATGTTTTGACAACTCTTCAAATTTTGTTTTCTATTTTCTAAAGGGAGGCTATTTTACTTGATTGACTTGGCATTTAGTTTGCTACGTATAAAAACAAATACAAGAAGGAAATATTTGTCACTATGCAAATACTAAAATGACTTAATGTTTAGTATCATTTACCAGGACTATTTAATCAGTTTTGAAAATCTGATCGACACAGTCTGAAAATGAACACAGCCCCACCTCTTACTCAAGGACAGGTTCATTGCTTGAATAAACATTAATAACCCTTGTTCTAGACTTGAACAGAAACAACACACGTGATTTGGATGTGCTGAATTGGCCCTCATACAAGATCAACTTTCAGTTCCATGAAGTTGCATGTATCATCATCTGTTTCCATTAGCCCTTACCTATCCAAATCTAAAAAAAAAAAAAAGGGGTACATGCCCTGGCATAAAATAGCATATACATGCCTGCCTGAGACCATCTTCCCAATTAAATTCAATGTATCTATCCACACTTTAATTTATGGTAGCATATATTTACTCTATTTCATACTCATACTCTTCACCTACTACGTGCCCCAAAGTGAGTATTATAAGGCTATTTAAGCCCTTCTTTGCATACTAATTTTCCCATTATTGCCATGATGGGCTTTGTTAGGAATGTCCTTATGAAAATTGATAACATTAAGCAAGTACGTCATATAATTCATACTATTTTTCCATTTAAAAAATCAATCTTTGGGGACAGGCATTAGCATGTACTCATTAAGTGTCTGAAGATGGAACAGACGAAAAAAATGAAAATTTCACTTATTCAAAATCTTAATAATTTATCATGTAAGAAAATACCAAAAAAAAAAAGTAATAATAAAAGCTTTGGGGAGGGGATATATCTAACTGTCTTTGAAAAGCTTGTTTCAAAATGAGTGTTTCCTCCGCCCCCTCATAACTTACATGTTGATAAGATTGCCTTTCTCAGAAGCAGTGCTCCATTGTGTTTGCATAGGTAGCTCTGAACAAATGATAATACAAGAAATGAAGTGTCCCTACCTTAAGGAAAATTGCTGCAGGTCTTGTCCTCAGACTTCATATATCTGCAACATAAAAAGAAAAAGAACATGTAAATAGTTATTTACATGATTTATAGAGCAATATTCTACAAGTAAGCAAAGATGAGACATTGCATTCCAATCTCAACAGAGATCTATTTCTCATGTAAATAAAAAAATAGAAAAAAGATATCATCACAGAGCTGTTCCATTTGATAAGAATAAAATAAATAGAAGATAATAAGTTGATAATATTTAGGGTAGTCATGGGAGAAAACACCTAGACAAGCAACATTATCTAATCCAAGACTCTAAGATGAGTTTCAAAGATGTGGTACTGAATAATCTATAGTACAAAGTAATTTTTCGTACCATTAATATGAACTTATATCCATATATATATTTTATATAATGACATTCACCTTTTATTTTTAAATATAATTTTTACATATAATTTACAAGGCTAATATTGGAATATTGAAGATATTCTATAACAGCAGCCCCCAACCTTTTTGGCACCCAAAGACCAGTGCTCCTCTGAGAATCTAATGCTTGATGATCTGCGGTGGAGCTGAGGCAGTGATGGTGATGCTAGCTCTGAGGAGCAGCTGCAGATACAGGTGAAGCTTCAATTGCTCACCCTCTGCTCACCTCCTGCTGTGTGGCCTGGTTCCTCACAGTCCACAAACCATAATAGTCCATGGCCTAGGGGCGTTGGGGACCCCTGTTCTATAACATTCATTCACTAACTTTCAACTGATTCTCATACAGCAGCAAAATGTAATGATTACATAGAATTTTGTGGTTTACAAAGCATTCTTATACATTAAGATTTTTATCTTTATAAAAACTCAGTGAGAGGTTCAGATACTTAGGGGAACAGTTTGGGAAAACAAACAAACAAAAATTGGTAGTAATCCTTGAGAGCAAACAAATGTGGTAAGCCTTAAGATTATCTACAAAGAAAAAGTTAACAAGCTGTGGTGCGGAGAAGAAACCAGGTGAGATCCTGGCGGTCTCCCTGAGTTGAGGAGAAAGACCTGGAAGTGGGGTTAAAACTAGAGGTTGCAGGGCAGAATGCCGCAGAGGAGACATACGCAAAGATACCGAGGGCCCCCTTTGAGTATTCAGTTGAGTAGTGATCAGTGCATGCCTATGAAGATATTACTCACAGTAGGTGTTACAATTTTACATTTTACATTTAGGTCTATAACACATGAGTTAATTATTTTTTTGTAAAGAGTGTTAAGACCTGTGTCTAGATTCTTTTTTTCTTTGCTTTGCTTGTTTGTTCTTTTTTCTTCTTCTTTTTTTTTTTTTTTTTTTGCATATCAATATTCAGTTCCAGAATCCTTTATTGAAAAAACTTTCTTTGCTCCTTTGTCTATGATCAGTTCCCTACATTTATGTGGGTTTCTTTCTGGGTTCTCTATTCTGTTTCATTGATCAATTTATCTATTATTTCGCCAACATCATGCTATCATTGATTACTGTGGCTTAATAGTAAGCCTTAACATTGGGTAATATCATTCCTCCAACTTGTTTCTTCTCCCTTAATATTGTTTGACTATTCTGGGCCTTTTGACTCTCTACATAAACTTTAGAATCAGTCTTTTGCATCTCCATATAAACTTTAGAATCACTTGACAGACAAAATATCTTGATGGGATTTTGATTTGGATTGCATTGAATATATAGATCAAGTAGAAAAATCTGACATCTTGACAATACCGAATCTTTCTATTCTGAAACATGGAGTATCTATTTATTTATGTTTTGTTTGATTTCAAAAAGCTGTGTCTTTAAAAAGATTTAAATAGAAATACTTCTAATCAAACTGACCAATCTCATATAAATAATTAATTGATTTTGAATTAAAGTGTTAAGCCAGTTTACTAGAAAAAATGACCTTAAAAAATTACAAATATGACAAAAAAGTACATCAATCTATATTTCAATTATGTACAAAAATTACCTCAAAATGACCACAGATCTTAATGCAAAATTTAAAATTATAAAATGTCTAGAAGATAATACATGAGATTATTTTATGACCATGGGTTAAACAAAGATACTGTGGGCATTACTTCAAAAGTATTAACCAAAAAAAAAAAAAAAAAAAGAAATTATAATTTGGACTTGATTAAAATTATGAACTTCTGCACTTTGAAAGAAACTATACAGTTTGCTGTTTAGGAAAAAATATTTGCTAGCACATATCTGTCAAACAACTTGTATCTAAATATGTAATGAACTCATAAAACTCAACAATTAAAAAAAATCTTTATTGTAAATATCAGAAAAATACTTCAAAAGATATTTCACTGAAGAGTATATTTTGATGGCAAATAAGTGCATACAGTAGTATTCAACATTATGAATGATATGAGAAATCCAATAAAATCCAGGTTGAGGTATTACTACCTATTAGAATGGCTAAAGTTAATAAAAAATTAAACACACATGCATGCACATACACACATTCATTGAATTTACCATAGTGAGGAAATGGAGCAACTGGAATTCTAATACATTGCTTGTGAGAATACAAAATGGTACAGGCATTTTGGAAAATAGTTTTCCATTTTCTTAATATGCTTACCATTTACTCCATCAGTCTGCCACTGGGTATTTACTCAAGCTAATGTTTACGGCCCCTATATTCATAAATAATTCCAATATTTTTCAACTTGTGAGTGGATCCATATAATGGAATATTACTCAGCACTAATAAAGAACTCATACATGAAGAGAACAAGAATGAATTTCAAATGAGTTACTCAAAATAAAAGCAGCAAGACTCAAAAGGTTGAATGCTATATTATTCCATTTACCTAACATTCCGAATAAATCAAAGTTATTTGGTAAGAAAATTAATCGGAGATTTGTAGGAGCTAAGACTGAAGAAAAGGTTTTATTACAAAGAAGCACAGAAAATTTTGGGATGATGGGATGGTCTTACATGATTTTGTAATGGTTACACGATTGTATATCTGTTAAAACTATCATCAAACTATAAAATTAATGGGGTGAATTTTACTGAATATAAATTATAGCTTAATAAAATAAAATAATATAAAAAACAAAAATATCTCTGCTTAATAATTACAAAGAAATGAAAATTAACTATTTAAAATATGTCATACCAATAACACCACCAAAAATATGAAATACTAAGAATAAGTTAACAAAATATATGCAAGACCTATGCAAGGAAAACTGCAAACCACTGCTGAGAGAAATTTAGGAAAATATTTGCCCAAGAGAAAAGAAAACGTGAATCTTCAAATATTCAAACAGGAATGTTCCTAGCAATTTTATTCACAGCAATCTAAAACTAGAAAAGTAACTCCACATACCAAAGGTATAGATAGAACAGGGAACCCTAAAACAGACCGATGCATATACAGACATTAATTTACACCAAAGTAAATCAACATAGCAATGAATAACAATGTTTCCAAATGATAGTGAGAGACATTTGGACATTACAAAGGGGGGGTGGGAACATTCGTTTTTTTTTTTTTTTTATAGTGCACAATAAATTCTAGATTAATTAAATACTGAAAGCTAAAAGATAAAACTTCCTTAATAGGACCCAAAAAGTACTAATCCAAGAAAGAGTGATGGAAATAAAAAACTTCTACTCATCAAAATATATCATTAAAGATGTGGGGAAAAAAGTAAACTACATTGTAGGAAAAGATATTTGCGACACATTTTTTTTACTCCTAACATGCTCATATACAGAATATACAACTCTTACACATTAATAAAAAAAAATGAAACGCCCCTCCACCAATTGCCAAGAGAATTAACAAAAGACAATATCCAAATGACAAATAAACATGAAAGTTATTAAGCTCTATTAAAAACCAGAAACACACAAAGTAAAAACACTACTAATCCTAAAACAGATGGAAATTTTTATTATTATAACAGAATCTGAGGCAGAGAAATCCATCACACATTGATGGAGTGAGTATAAACTGGCTCAACCACTTTGAAAAACAGGCTGGTACCAATTACTAAGTTCGAAGGCAGATATATTATTGGATCCAGAAATTTTACTCCTACTGAACAGATATGCCTGCATATGTATATCAAGAAATACATACAAAACATGTGTAAGAGCTCAAACTGGAAATGGATCAAATGTCTATCAATAGAGTATTGTTAAAACAAATTTTAAAACTGTTAAAATGTTTAAAATATTAATCATTTAAAGTACTACACAGCAAAGAAATTGAACAAAACACAGCTACATAAATGAAACATGGGTAAATCTCACAATTATACTTCTGAGCAAAAGAAAGTAGATAAGACTATAGTTTCTTTGCTTTCACTTGTAAAAAGTATAAAAATAATGGAGAAACTAAATTATAGTATACATGGATGCAAGTTCAGGTGCAAAAATATAAGAAAAAGCAAGAATATTGTTACAGTTAGCATCAAAATATCAGCTACTGTTGGGAGAGAGAAATCAGGTACTATGGAGAGAAATTCCGGGATGGTAGTAACACTTGTGCTTTTTTAACTTCATTGGTAGTTACAAAGTACCCACTTTGTAATAGTTGTTGAGTTGTACACATTGATATTATTTCTCTTTTTTGCCTTGCACAATTAAAAAAAAAACTTAAAAATAAAGTTAAACATAGATAAATAAGTAAACAGATAGCTAAATGATGCTACATCAGTGCTTCAAATGTAACATGTTTAAGATAAAACTCAAAATCTTTTCCCTCCAAATCAATTCCCACATTGCACTCAAATTCTGTCCATGACATCATCACTCACTTACAATTGTAACTTAAAATATATGCGTCTTATATTGTTGAAGCAAAAATTTTATAGACTTGAGAACCTGAGAGATCATACTTCAAATTCCAGCCTTTTCTTTTGTTATCTGTGTAGCCCTAAGCAAATTACCACCACCACTACAGAAGCTGCTGCACCTGGTAAATGAGATGGATACTACGATCTCTTGAAATTAAATGAAGTGACAAATATAAAATTTTAGCCCACGGTATATATTTTTAAATGTTAATTTCTATTTTTCTCTTAATTCACACCCTATATACAAGGAGACCTTTCGAACATCAATTGTCTCTTTGCAATGTGTCTGATATGTGAGCTGATATGGCACTGTCGAATGGGCTGTGTGTCATGTTGACTATCGGACAAGGCATTCTGTGCCCATGACGAGTAAAACAGAAACAAAAACAAAACTCAATAATCGTGTCTGGACTCAGACAGAAATAAAGTTAACCATAGAGAAATGAGTAACAAATAACAAAAATGACCTAACAGCTCCCTATCCTTGTTAATATTAGTGAGTGCTGCTTCTGTACCAATTGCAGCTCTAGGATTGCTTCATACTTCATACAAGATTAGGATACTAAATCATAGAATTATCTCCATCTCTGAGAATTCTTACCCAAATCACCTAACACAAAGCTCAAATCTTGTCATGAAACCATCCTATTCTAATACCCTCCTAAAAGCCATCCACAGCCTAGTGTGTGTAATTTCTCTCTTTGCAACTCATCAACAAACCCAACTTTGATATCAGATGTGCCCTTGGTTGTCTGTGACTTAGAGGATTGGCCTCTCTTATTGTGGCACCTCTTTGGGAACCTGTCGCTCCCTTTACATGCAAGATGTTATCCCAAATACATAAACTATTTTGTCAACCTAATTGGGATTTCTACCCCTCCCTTTCCTACCTCCAATCCATACTAGAAACTGATGAATATTTATTAGTCCTAAAAATTCTCTTACTAAAAAGTCCTATTGATCAGACATCTAATTTTACATGACCATTTTTAATATGTAGTGAGTGAAAGACTGTCAGTAGCTGTTCTCTCAAGAGACAAGATACATCCTTTGTGCTGGTGAACCAATTGTAAGCTGTGATATATCTGGGCGTTCACAGATAAAGTGCCAAATGCATATCTGTAAATGGAATAGCAATTTTCTCTTATGCTTTATATAATAGGTGTCAAAATTTTCTAATTCCTTTGTTTTGTCTTAAATGAAGAAAGGTTAGGTTGTGAGTAAAAATTCTGTTTTGATAGCTTGAATCTTTGGAATAACCCCCACAGGAATTAGAGGAAGCAAATCTAGTCAAAGCAATGTTTAGAAAATAGAAGTTTGTACCTTGTCATTATATTTCACATTTTCAACTAGACCTGCAATGAGAACACTACCTTCTCTCTCTCTTTTTTTTATATTCAATAGATACTTTTCATTTGTGCTTTTTAAAGTATTTTTAAAATTGTATTTTACATAATGTGACACATAAATTGCACACTGTGGAAAGAATTGTCTGCCTCTCTGAATGAAACCATTTTAATCTCAAGAGTTTTATTATCTGTTAAAATCTATTTAAATATAGGCATTCAATTTTACATTACTTGACATTTATGGGGAAGCTATTTTACAGCAGCAGGATTCTGAATAGACAAGATCACAACAAATATTCACGATTATATGACATGCTAGATTGAAATATATGACGAAAGAATGATCTAAATATTCTGGACAGTTCACATATATGAAATATATTGAACAAAATTCTGGTTCAGAGGTCCACTGATAAGTTATATATATAGTTAAACAACTATAATTATGATACACAAAATAATAGTCTACCTATTTTTATTTAACCTCTTACAATATTAATCAAAGCCATACTGTTTTGACTATTAGGCTAAACTATATAACATTAAACCTGGAGAATAGTAACATGCATTTATAATATGAAATTCTCGGTGTTTAGGGCTGTATTTTTTAAAGAAAAAAAAACCCAGCAACCTTGCTAGTTGAACTGGCTAAAAAGACAGTGAATCCTACTTTAACTTTACTTCCTTTGTGATATATCCATGAGCTACAAGGTATCTCATCTTTCACTTCCCATAATACAAAAACACAAATCATGGTCTCAGTTTTAGATGAGCAAAGAGACGACATTTCAAATCTTTATGCACCATTTGCTCAAACCATCAGCTTGAATCGGAGTTAGAAGAAGCTGGAAGAATAAGATGCTACCATTAGGATTTTCCACAACTGGCCTATGAGTCTGATGTATGACAATTCAAACAGGGATTTTTATGAACAAGAAAAGAAACAAATCACAAGATTTTAAATTACATAGAAGAATCTACATGAAACCTCTATTCATCAAGTGGCCACTGAAAAATGAGGTAATTACCTAAAATAATTTGCATGTTAAAAGCTAATACAATATTACAAAGTGAAGTCCAGTTGTGAAAGCAATGCATAATTTCCTGATTAATGTCTCATGCACGATATTCCTCCATGCTCTGTCAGAGCCTAAATAACAATATGGCTAATCAATCAAATAAAAAAATACTCAAATAAGAAATGAGTTTAGATTCAATAAATCATGACTTGAACTTACTAAATTTTAGAGTTATGACAACGAATCATATTGAGGAAATCCATTTAGATTTTTAATTGGTATAATTATAGATTTTTAGCAATTCTGGATTATTGTGTAGGCAAAAATAAAACCCATATTTTTTAGTTTGAAAAATGTCATTTATTAAGTTATTGAAGAAACATATTAAAATACTATGTAACTCATAGCTCATGATAAGACCAATATTGGAGTCGTATGGCCAAATATCCCTACATGAATATTATGAAACATTTGTTCTTAAAGTAGATTTAATCTCTGTCACCAAAAGGTAGATGTGGTGATAGACAAAGGAAAGGCAGGTGAGGCAGAGTGGTGCTGAGGTGACCTCTGATGGAAGGCACTGAATAAACTCAAAATAGACTTTCTTTCGATCTATTCTGTTCTTGTGTAAATGGAGACATTCTTTAAAATATTAACGCTATGAAACTTAAGAGGTAGGATAATTTCTCTTTGTTGGTAGGAAGGAAAATGGGGAGCAAAGAGAAGTTTTCTTGAAGCCAAAGTGCTTTTTGTTGGTGGTAGGAATGAGGAAAAGATGAAAGGAATTCCAAGAAAATGTATTCATAACTATTTTGATTCATCCAGAATACTGACTCTCATTTTGCTTATCAGGAAAACGAATAGATAATTGGCAAGTGAAGAAAGGAAACTTTGAGGTCAGACAGTTGTTCTATCTAGTCTCTATGAACTCGGATATTACTTAATCTCTTTCAAGCCTGTTTATTAATGTGAAAACAGGATAGTAAAACACTCTACTGGGGGGTTGTGACAAGTAGAACTAGTATGAATCGTTAGACAGGTGACTAGTACCGCTTTTAGATCTGTGACTAGTACTAGTATGTGCTGAATATACAACACAGAATTTATTATTGGTGCTGTTATATCACTTGTTAAACCTCTTATACCTGTTTCCTCAACTCTAAAATGGAAATAAAAACAATACCCATGTGATATGCTAGCTGTGAGAATTAAAGATGATATACCTCTTATGACAGTTTCTTATGACAGTACCTAATATGTAATAAAACCTCAAAATGTTGATAAATAAATCATGGTATACACTAGCCACATGCAGCCATTCAAATTCAAGTTAAGTAAAATTTAAGTAAAAGTTAAAGTTAAGTAGAATTTGTAATATCGTGTGAATTACATTTTAGGTTCTTGAGTGCATGTGTGGCTAGTGACTCTTGTATTAGACAATACAGATTAGAACATTTTTATCATATCAAAAAATTCTATTGGATAGTGATAATATGTATGAACTTAATTATTTGTATGGTCAAACATCCATTTATTCATATTGTTAGTGAGTATAGTGGAGTGGGTGAGAATAAGCATGGACAGTTGGTAGAAGATAATTAACATGTACTTTACATAACTTCAGATTGTTTCAGTTTGTTTTAGGCATGCTTTCTTTATATTTAGGCATGTTCTATTTTAAGAAAAATCTAATTATTAAAAACAAATATAAACGCATTAACTTCTCATCAAATTGACTCCAACAAGAAACCCTTATTCAAACTACCAACTCATCGTTAATGTACCATGAAGAATTCACTTGAGGTAACGATTGTCAAAAAACCTTAAATATGCCTCTGAGAGATATTCCAATGTAACTAAACTCTTCAATGATTTAAGAACTTGTAAATGTGGTAACTAAGGCTTTTCTAATTTTATCAGGCTTGAAATAGTCTCATAAGTCACATATGACTGCCATGCAATTGTTAATAACTATGTGCAAACATGTTTATTTATTCACAAATAGTATTAATAAAATGCAATTATATCACCAATGTCTCAAGAGACAATGACCACTCTCATTTCAAAACTTGGTGGCCATTTTTTTCACAGTCTCATTACTTTGGTCCTGGACTCCTTTGAATATTTAATCATTTCACAATACATACACATATCGACTCATTATGTTTCCAAACTGAAACTAATATTATGTCAATTATATCTCAATAAAAAATAATAAGTACGTATCTAAAAAAGAAATACATTACTAAGTGAAATAAAATAGGTAAAGAAACATTTCCCAATGAATAGTTCAATAGGCTTGCGGACTATTGACAAAAAAGCATTCCTATTCCTAATACAGTGGATAATATTGCAAAAAGGTGATTAAATATTTTTTTGTACATTTGACTTTTTAAAATCTTTGAAATGTTACTGTATACATTGGAATATGCAGGCAGTGTTTTCTTAATTTATTTGGCCACCTAAACTATTTATCTACTTGTGAAAGTAGGTTTTTATAGAATGACTTTGGGAAAGTGTTGGGGAGAAAGGAATATTATATATGAGTCATAATCATTTCTCAGTATGGCAAGAAAGAAAAATGCTTCAATAAGCATTTCTGGAAAACCAGAAAGCTAGTAAGATAATCATTAATGCTGAACAATCATTTATATTTCCCTATTGTCATCATAAAGTCAGGAAAAGTCAAAGATTCTGTGGATGATGATCAGTAATAGATAATTAAGTACAATCATAGTTCATAAAAAAAATTAAGACTTCTGAAATTTAGTAAAAATATTTGGTGGAAGTCTTTTTCATTGACTTTGCTTACATAAAGAAGAAGAATGATATCCTTTAATCTTACAAACATATAATTTTTCTTCTCTAGTAGACTTGTACTTTCATAACATTTTCATCCTAGAGGTCATAAAAAGTTTGAGAAAAGATAATTCTACCAAAATTATTGAAAGACTGTACCATGGCATTACAACAAAAGCTAAGCATCTGGAATCAGAATATTTCTCTAACTATTTAGATAGACTTGTGCAGTGGAGTATTATTATCCAGATATCCAACTCTGGGAAGGAACTGAGGTTTAAAAATACAGTTTTCTAGTTCTATACCAGGAGTCAGTGTCAAAGTTATGATTAATGCATAACCTACTGATATCTAATAATTTGGTTCATTATCATCTTTAGTTGATTTATTTATTATCAGTTACAATTAGGACCATGCTAGGCATGTAAACTCACATTTAAATAAGTTTATAAAAAGACAAGTAAAAATTATGCAGGTTATATGAATTGCAGATTATAATATCTATGTCAGAAAGGTCACAGTTATGATTATATTGCTTTCTCTTTGCCCTAGAAAATTTAAATTTTAATAAAGATTAAATGGCATCTCTCTATAATTTAAAAAAAGATAAAAAAACTAAAGTTTATATTTATGCATGTATATTTTTAATTGTTCACACTTTATCTTAGCACAAGTTTACTAATTATTACATTTTCTCAAAATTGATGTTTCTCCTATTCTATGTAAATCACAAAATAAATGGAAATTATGTGCTAACTTCATATGTCAAAAAAAGTTATTGAAAAACCTTATTTTTCTCCTTGAAACAGGCTTTAAAATCTATAATTTTCTAAAATTGAAATCTACTCTTTCATTTTTATTCAACAGTATAACCCCATTAATTATTTATATATTTGTTATTTGTTATTCTATTGTCAGAAAATTCCTGGAAATAGTTCCTGCTCAAGAAATCTCTAATAACTTATAGGCGATAGGTATCATTTCAATAGCTTTAGACTATAATTATTTTAATGTGAATATTTGAGATGACTTTTTTCTTCTCAGTACAAAAAAAAAATCCCTAATTGTCTGAGCTTCATATGAATTTGAATAATGTTAATGAGCAGAAATATATAAGAAGAATGACCTTAGGTTATACTTTGCATCATATATACTATTATAAGTATTGTGGTTTCATTTTAATCCTCAAAATGGTCTGATAACAAAAAAATAATAATGACAAGGGCAAACACATATATTGTGATTGCTGTATGCATACCGTTTTAAGTAATTTCAGTATATTATCTTATTAAACCCTCACAATAATAACTATGAGAAAGGTTGTCATTATCTTTGTTTGACAAAGAAGGAAATTCATGGAGAGAGTTTAAGAAATTTGCTCAAGGTCACGTAGCTAGGAAGTGGAGGTTCCAAGATTTGAAATCCAAGTTAATTCAGCTGTGAAATTCATGATTTTAACCCACAGATGATACCACCTTCCTATGGGTTAAGTGGGCTAGTCATTTTCAAACCTATCTTGCACAGGAGAAAACTGAGGGTCACAGCTATTAGGTTGCAAGGCAGAATTTGAACATGAGTTCTTTGAGTAAAATCCTACAATATTGTTTTATAACACTGCTGAACACCAATTTTCTGTTCCCCTGGAAATTATTTTTTTTTGGGGGGAGGGGTGTCTCCTTCACAATCCTTGTTTTTTTCTTGTGTGTTTTTGTCTGTGCAGGCCTGAAGACACCTCTACAATGAACTAAATCGAGTTAGTCACATAAGCACTTTCTGATTTCAGGAGTAAAAGTGTTAGGAAAACACAAACCCTGTGGAAGAGGCTGAAACTAAGAAGAACTCCTTTGAACCAAAGGCAGACGGGATAGATGCCATCGGTAAATCAGAACCATCCAGGGACATCTGGAAGATGCTGACAGATAGGGTGGGACTGAAGGTGAAATCCATGGAACGGAGAAGTCCAAAGCAGGTCAGGAAAGGAGATGGCACTGTCCCCCACCCTCATAAAGGGAAGTGACCTGAAACAATTCTAGCCTAGACATTTAATGGTTCAGCCTAAATCTTTAAAACATTAACTCGCTTTCTGGAAGGGGAAGCTGATGTATTTTATTTTCTCCTCAGCCCTCTGCAACATTCTACAAGTTTGGCGATATCTACATGTGGGGAAGGAACAACTTTGTTTTCTCCCTCTGGACTAGTTTCGGCCATTATCTTCTATTATGAAAAGCCATGAATTCTAGAATAAGAGTCACAGCAGAAACTGAACAAGATATATGTACCCCAAATGAATGAAACTGATGCAGGTGTCTTAGCTTAGTTTCTTTCCAAAGGGCCTGGGGTCAGTGAAGGGAACTAACATGTATTTTAAATTTACTACATATTGAATCTGTACTAATATTGCAATATATAACTCAGTTTAATTCTTATAAGAACCCCATAAGTCAAAATTATTATCACTATTTTCCTGATGAGGTAAGGAGACTCTTCAACATAAAAAATTCAATATCAGAAGAGGGATTACAATTCAGTCCATTTTACTTAAAGAGATTCCTAAACAGCAAATTCAACTACTGCTCAATGAAAGCACAATGAGGTTTCGAGCATATTGTCACATGCAAATATTTTCTGAGGCATTGATAATTGCATAGAGCTAGACAAATTTGATATTACAAATCGCCACGAGCACTTTCATAACATAAAAATTGATATCTTCTTCTACATGCAATTTGATTTAAATGGGAATTTGCTATATTATATTACTGACCTTGGAGATGGGTATGCAGTATGACTTATCTGCTACTACATACTGATAGAATTTTAACACAGGCTTATAATTTCCTAAATCATTGTTATTTCCTATTTGAGTTAGGATTTTAAAAAGGGTGTGAATACTTCAAAATAAACTCATCATCAATATTACTATTGATGCAAAGTCCTTGTAGAATAGAATACGATGAAATTGTTCAATGAATATCATGGGGTCATTCTGTTATATGTAATATTTTGTGTATTGTATTTCAAGTTACTTAAACAAAAATGGACATATTTTGTTCACAGATTTAAAAATAAAGTTAGAAATGAATATTTGTTTTTATCTAAATGCTTCAAACAATATATTTTACTTTTAAATTTAAAAATAATTACTTAGCAAAAACAGAAGAGTAAGTATTAAAATGCTGTGATCGCCATTTTCCCCCGGCTCTCATTCCTCATATTTAATCAAAAATGTCTATCATGTCAGAACATATTTATGTAGTACATATGTATTGCATAGCTGTATACAATCTATTTCTTAATGTATCTATATTGTATGCATTTTCTTTCAAAATAGAATTATATTGTACAGCATATGTGAAATTTGCTTTTGTTTACCTAAAATATCTATCATCAAAGTACACGGATTACCCTCATTCTTCTTAACAGCTCTAAACTAACTTTCATAAAACTTCAACTTTTCACTCTAAAAATATTGTTGCAACAAACATCTTTATATACTTTCCTGATTATAAGATTAGTTCTGTAGATATATGCAAGAAAAAAATATATGCATTTTCCTCACCACGTTCTCCCCGCAATCATCAAAAAAAAAAAAAAAAAAGAAAAAGAAAGAAAGAAAAATCACAATTTGCTTTAACAAACTATGGGGTTCTATAGAGAGACTATTCACTTGTTCACAATTGTAACCTGGACAAGTGTAGTTAATCGTTCTCCGTCTCAGTTTCTTTACCAGCGAAATAGAGATAATAATAGAGCCTATGATGTCAGGTTGTTGAGAAGATCATATTATTGAAACAATTCCTCTCCTTTAATAAGGACTTAATAAACATCACCTATGAACCAAAATAATATGCAATTATCTAGGATATGAGTGCGATGTAAAGTGACGAACTTTCTTTTTTTAAAAAAAAAACTGACAAAATGGTGAACAAAATGCCAATTGGTTCCACTGGTTTGAAATGCCAATTTTGTCACATACAAAATTTATAAAATTCTCTTTGTTGATTCTGAACCATGTATTTGTTTCACTGACCTACTTGTGTATTCTTGTACCATAACTCTACAATAAAACAGTACTTTCTAAGAATAGAGAACATTTGATAATATACACAAATAAAATATATACATTATCATATTTAGAAAAGCAAGCAATACTCACAGGTACTCTGATAATCTTTAGTGACATGTAGAGTGAATAACCTTTAATACTCAGAATTATAAAATTAGGAGCAAATTGCAAACATGTCCATCTGCGTATTTCATCTCATTCCACATCAATGGTTTGAATATCTTATTAGACAGCTACATTTGAGACACTTATTAACATACATAAAAAAGCTTTTCAATCAAGTGTGTAACATTTTCATAACTGATAAGTAAATTAATAGCACCCATTCTATGTGTAAATTTATATTTTGGTTAAGCTTTTATGAAATGCCAATTCTGTATTTAGATTCACTTTTTTAGTTATTATTATAAGACTTACAATAATGTCCGAACACCCAAGTAGATTCATATGGAAATGGACTTGCACATTCACACACCCAAATAAAAGGTAAAAAAGAGACATATCATAGTTGAAAAGGGACAATCTCATTGTTCTTGATGCTTATTACTTCCTCGCCTTTGATAACTTATTGACACTGGTTCTGCTGGTCTGAGTTATTTTGCAGGCCTCTCTTTTGCAATAAGGTCCGTTATATCAGATAACTTCCACTGTTATGAAGCCACTTAGAGGTTCCTTGTCCTTCTTTTTCTGTAAACTCTGTGAACACTTGTCTTATGGGATAATGACAGTCCGGGGAAATCATGTATATTCTATTGGTCTTCTGCTTATAGAATTTTGACAAATAACCCTATTTTAATTTTATGAGGGGTGACATTAGTGCTATTTGTGTATTGAAGCCCATGCCCCCATTGTACAACAGTGATACAAAAAAGTGCACAATGCTATAATTTGAATTGTAAAAACTGAATCTGCAGTCAGATTTACACTGGCAGTTACAACTAGAGGACACATAGTTTGCACTGTCATCTCTCTACCCAGGAGGAGTTCTCTATTTCACCCAGAACACACAACATCCTCTCTCATTTCTTCTACCACCTATTCCAAACACTCACAAGTATTTTTGGACTCCTTCCTCCCTGCTTCTCAATTGAAATAAAGAGAAATGCTTCCTATTATATGATTAAACTGGAGGCCCGGAGCTGTACCATCATCTATTTACACAGTCACTGAGCTAATTAAGAAAACATTCTCAGTTTCACCCTCAGACATTACCTCTTCCCCAAGCAAATCCCTGACACTCCCAAGGAAGAGCAAATGATTCGCTCCTCTATATTATCACTACTACCAAGGTCTATTTCTTATGTGTTACTTTCACCAAATTCTATTATTTTTTTGCTGATCTGTCTTTTCTAGAAAAAAAAAATAATTCCTTAAAAATTCAGGACACAGAAAAGAACAAGAGATAAAGTCCCATGCCCATGAAACCTACAGAAATAATATAAACATGCACACAAAGGAATATATAAAATATATAAACAGGTAAATGAATGAATAAATAAAACTACAGATCATAATGTGTGCTAAGAAGGAAATGAATACATAATTAGGATGCACAAAAGTAAGGGATAATTATGTAAATAAGATCCTTAGGAAAGGTGGATCTGGAAGGCATTGAGACCGAAACCCCCCAAAAAAGAAACACTATGGGAATTTCTGAGAAAGGAGTTCCAGATAAGGGCCAAATCAGGCAGAGGCTACATCATGAGAGGAAAACTGAACTTTTTCCTAAGTTTAATTCATTTCTTCCAATAATATTATTTGAAAGCTTTATCCCGTGCCTAAATGTAAAGATGAAAATAAAAGTTCTTCCCTTAATGACACTTATGGCAGAGAACAGGTGAGAATGAAGCACATAAAAACAGATAAACATATCAATAAACAAAACAATTTCGGATATTGATAAGGTCTGCGAAGATGATACAGAAAAGTTTAATCATACAGAGGCTGGGCTCTCTAAGTGGTAATGTTTGACTAGAGCACTGAACAACACGAAGGAGCAAATCAGATGAAACTGGGGAAAGCACACCACACAATGGGCAGAGCAGTGAAAAGCCTTGAAGCCAAAATGAGTTGCCCCATTGGAGGAACAGCAAGGCTGCTGGGATGGGAGTGCCGGAAGTCAGACCAGGAAGTCAGATCCGGAAGTCAGACCCGGAAGTCAGAGACAGTGGCAGGAGAAGTAGAGAGGTAGTCTGGGGCCAGACCACTACTGTTGACTAAACTGAATGTCTGCTAATTCTGTCTCCATTTTTTTTTTTTTTTGTACTTACATGGAGAAGACATGTTTCTCAAAACACTTCCAAGAGGCCACCCAAAGCCCAGGTATACCCTGAATTCACTTAACTAATGTTCAGTGATTTTGAGTCTTTGTTGAACGTTAAAATTTTCTATAAAGTGTTTTTTTTAAATATATGTTGAGGAATAGAAGCATAGATATGCATAAATAATATTTTTTTCTAAAAAATCATAGTTAATCTGATGAGCAACAGAAGAAAGAAAATCACTGTTTTCTACTCAGTTGGTCTAAGTGACCAGTGCTCATAGA
The DNA here is from genome assembly GCF_014176215.1 of Rousettus aegyptiacus. NCBI lineage: Eukaryota > Metazoa > Chordata > Mammalia > Chiroptera > Pteropodidae > Rousettus > Rousettus aegyptiacus. The sequence continues at coordinate 80,137,988 of NW_023416310.1, forward strand.
AAAGAAGAAATTACCAGGATGAAATGTTATCATCAAGATGATTTATTTCTCATTTTAGTTGCATTTTTATTATGAAGATTATCAATTGCAAAGTATATTGATGTGACTTTCAATCTCATTTTGCTGCCTGGATGTTATTGAAGATTTCTACATTCTCTTTTCCAACTTGAATCTCATCACTAATGAAAAGATTAGTTTGTGGCCAATGAATACATTTTAATGGTAAAATTTCTGAAAGTTATTTTCTTGATACTACAGGGGTTACAAATTATCTAGTAATAACTTAATAGATATTACATTAGAGTTGAAATATTATTAAGGTTGTCCTGACTGATAATTCTATCACAAATAAAATAATCTTTTAAAGTGTAGTGATAAACCAGCTTAATTTCTATGCTATATGCTCAACAGTTGCAAAATATTACCGGAAATTAAAATGCACAAAGACTTATCTTAATATTAATAAAAATATACAATAGAAAGAAAATAATACTCAGTAATCTTCCAGCTAAGGCTGAGAATTCCAATGTCAAATTGCTTTAAGGAATAAATTGTGACAGAATGGCATATATACTACTATATTATGCATATGAGTCTTGTGTATATTGAAAGAAAGAATTACATTAAATGTGGTATTTTTGCACACATGATAAAAGAGCTCTTTTATGAAAATGAGATGAATCAATCAGTTCTTCAAAATCAAAATAAGAGGAAATGTCCTTTCTAAAACGAGTCTGCATGAGAATATCACACCATTCGACAGACATAGTTAGATTTAGAGATTATGAATAAAATTTCCCTTAATTAACATAGTTTTCTCTCTAAACATCTTTTCAGAGACTATTATCCACACTGTAATGTTCAGTAAAGTAATGATAGATAAACGAGTTGAAGGTACCATATTAAAACTATGAGCTCTAGAGCAGTGATTCTCAAAAGGAAAAAAGAACTTAAGGAAAAAGGACAAGGTGAAGCATATGATAATGTGAATACTGTAATTGTTTTGTCTTAATGTTTGTATTTATGCTACTAAATGCACTGGACACTCAAATATTATATAACCTCTTTTTAAAGAACAAAAAAGCAGGTGTTTGTTTAAAAAAAAAAACTTGTAAAATATGGCCTTAGAACTCCAAAAGACAAATTACATGCCAAAGTATGATATTTGGCCCTGTGCTAAAGGGTATGTGAGATCTCCTCCCTCATTAGGAGAGGAAGCCATAGACAGAACATTAAGGAGAAAGACTGTGTAACTTTTGAAACACTAACCTTCTTTAGAAGGTTTGACTTTGGTGGTATTTCAACAAATATGTGAGAGAAATTAGGATCACAACTCTAAAAAGAAAGTACCAAATAAACTAATTATGCTTTCCTCTAATTATAAAATTATGGCTGGAATTTCAGTTATCATTTTAGGAGGAAGAAATGATTTAAAATTGATGATGATAAATTCTATACCAGTAAAATTTTATAGAATTTTGGCAAAAGCTGGTATTTTACACTTCGGCAATTAACACGGTAATTAAACTGATTGGATTTCAGATCTTTCTTTCGCAAGGTAAAGCTGACGTCGTTAGGTTTAGATTTATACTTTAGAGTGTGAGAAGGTGCCAATTAGTCCAAGGTAATATACATTTAGTGACAGGAACTTATGAGATGCATATCATCTCCATTCTCGTAACACATTATTTTGAGGGAGAGACGGGGAAAAAAACTTACATATAAGGGGATACAAACCAAGAGCCAACACCATGCCTAACACTTCATGTAAAACACTTTCTTGCATTTTCAAAGTACATCTCTGTGTATTATCATTCATCTGAAAGAGGTTAGTTCAATTAAGTAATACCACATAGCTTGTTAGGGTCATTGCTGGTATATTAACAATTTCAGCCTGATGTCCATGCCTGCATTTTACTCAGACACTGTAATCTCTCCTTGTATAATCTCGCCATAATTAGAATGATTGAATAAACCTTAAGTACCATTTCTAAACTATGTCTCAATTCCAGACTCTCTTCTTTGAAAGATAAGGGGAACAGACGACCCAGTTAAATAAGGACAAAGGCTCCTGATTTTCAGCAACAGCAGCAGCCAAATTAGTTAGTATACAGGTATCAGTTCCCTGTGCTGCGTGATATATTTGTTTTCAACTCACCTTCATTTCATAGCCAAATGTGATTATCCAAAAAAAAAAAAAAGCAATCTATTTCTATTAGAAGAATAAGAATATTTCAGTGATGAACGATGTTAAAACTGTGTGTATGCATGTGTACATATATACATATAAAATCTGCCTTGGAAACTGAGTTGCTGGCTGTGAATAGCTCTTTCAAAAATCACTCTCTCTACTGGAGTTGTCTTGGACAGGACACATTTTAAGAATCACGTACTGAACTGCTGACTGAATTGTTACAGCGAGAAACACTCCTGCCTGGATTAGTCAATGAGAAGCAGAAAGAGTGAATCGCATTTTAAAGATGGAATGTGTTTGAAAACTTTCCTATATTTGGCATAAGCTCCTAATAGGATACAAACGATGAGGGATATAATTACAATAAAAGACATTTTATGATAGGAAAAGTGTTCTATGAGAGGTGACTTCTTCTTTTTTAATGTAATATGGCTTTATTCAAAAGATCTCTAACATATATCTGAATATAATCTCACAACTATCTTGCAACACAGTAAGTAAAAAGGTTCAAAGTCTTGAGAAAAATGGTTTTTAAAGAGACAAAGATTTAAAATAATAAGAAAATGCTCTGCAATACCACTTGATTATCAATTTGTAAAGGTCGAAATAATCACATTATTTCTGAAATGCAAATGAATATTAACCTGGACATTAAAAATTAATAAACTATCCATAACCCATATTAATAATCATACATACATTTTTCTGGATCCAAAATATGCATTCTAATGCTCCAAACGTGATGCAAATATGATACAAATATATATGTGTGTGTGTGTGTATATATATATATGTACCTTTTAGATTATATATATTTGTGTGTGTGTGTGTGTATATATACCTTTTAGATTATATATATACTCATGAATTTCCAAAAATCATATGAGCAAAGAAAAAAATTAATATTTCTTCAAATATAAACTTATAAAGACAGATTAAACAAAGTAGCACATGAGTAGTATTTTCTCAACCAATCATCCTCTGTTCTTCTGCAATCTCTTTAAGTAATGTAGCATGTTCTAAGGGACAGAACCCCAAATCATCACTCATCCATCACAGTTGGTTCAGCTACTCTAAAAATACAAATTTAAATGTAAAATACCCTAGTGAATTTACATTTAACCTTTTACATGTCACATTATTTTAGTCTTGATATAAATCAGTTATATCCTATGTCTTAAGAACTCTGAAATTTATAGGTAAAATTTTAGTAAGTAAAACTTATTTTTGAGTTTCCATTGGTATAATTAAAAAGTTGTTTGATGGCACATTTGACAATTGCTTATTTGCCTCTAGACTTAGAGATGTTCTGGAGACTAAAATGCCTTTTAATCTTTTTCCAATCCATACAATTTAAAGAGAGATGTGAGTGAGCCACTCTATTGTACCATCGTAATGATGTGGATTTAAAAAGTTAGTCGTATATTTGCAAAGTTGGATTCATGTGTGTGAATAGACAAGTATTTTTTAAAGCATGAACAAGATATATTTAATGTCACAAGTCAGTTTTCTAAAGCTTTTTAAAAATTGAATTGTTACATAAAGCATAAAAATCAAGACATTTCAGAGTAATGCATTATTAATATTTTTAAATATTTCATCATGCATCAAATTTGAAATGTAGAATTCTTTACCTCATTATATTTATAAACCTTAAAGATATATAGACATAAAAACCTGCATGGTGCCACTAAAATACAAATTGCAATGTAATCTTCAGTTGTAAGACAACCTTGAAATTCGGTAATTCATACATTTATGTTTTATATTTTTGTAGCTGAAGATTACTTCATTTTATTCCAGATTGCATCAAAGCACAAATATATAATGGATGGCCTTTATAGCATAAGGCAATCAATCAATAAAATTTAAACTATCAAGTTAATCTTTAAACTCCTCCAGAAAGAATACATTATAAAAATGCAGTAATACCACAATAATGTGCATATGAATGGCTATTAAAATTTTATGCCTTTATAATTAGACAGCAAAGATCAATTATTTAAAACTTGGAAAGAAAATTGTCCACAGGATTTATATAAGTTTATGTATTTTTTTCAGTAATATTAGAGCATATTCATAAAACATTGAGATGCATGTAAACATAATCTGAGAATGACCTGAGTGCAATAGTAGTTAGGGAAAATATGATTGTGAAAAAGCATTTTGTAAATGACAATATCATCTAAACAGCAATGTGAGAACTTGATACATTAAACATTCCTTGAGGTTTCTATTTAAAATAGTACCTTTCAAAATTAATACCACCTTCTTCAGTATGTAGAAAGAGTTTAAAAATGTCAATAAGGAAATAAAAACAATAGTGAGATCAGTTTATGGGGGGAAATCTTAAGCAGGTCCAGAAGGTTCTTTCTCTAAATTAAACTGGTACAGATAAACATTTATGACAATAAGGGCTACAGCCCGAAGCATTTTGGCTCACAATCAAAGTGCATCGGTTAATGAGCAAAGATTACCACTCCTTTGCATGGGTAAATACTAATTCAGAATTTATCATTCACTAAATCTTTTCTGCTTTTTTTCTGTATTTCAGCAGTGGTTGCATCAATTGTCATTTAACTGCTCTAAATAATGTGTTCTCTTCCCTGTTGTATTAAGCTATTACTATCAAGGCTAATGATTTTCTGATTTCCACATGCCAGTGATTTTTGGCAGTAACAAATGGTGCCTCTCTTTTGCATGTTGCAAGTAGCTTAAATTATATTTTACATACTCATTTAAAGGATCATTAGTTAAGTTAATATCCTTGCTATTCAGGAGCATCAAGCAGTTTTTAAAGTATAATCTATCTAAATAGTAATATATTTTATAGTATTTCATAGCTAAAAAAAAAATAATCTCTATAACTATATGTAACTTTGGCCTGAATACGTCATTATACTTTCTGACTCACTGATATTCGTATTCTTGTGACTTCTATAAATGATAATGATGTTTATATAAACTTTGGAGAATAAAGAATGAACTTGGTCTATCTAGTTGTCAACTTTCAGTTTACTGCCCAAATATTTACACAGTACATTTTGTTATGCTTTTCAATATCTTTTGCTTTCACAGACAACATTGTTTAAATAATTGTGATCTGGAGTGGATGCAATTTTTAAACTGTTAATTAACCTATCATGATTTTTCTAAATCCACATATGAAGGTCCTGCCCTATTTAGACTTTGGAAAATCCACTGTGAATATCTATGATATACAATGAGAGAATTTTGTTTTTATGTAGCTGATGACAGATTGTCAAGCAACTGGCTTTGTATATTTGAGTAGGAGCAAAAATGCAGCTAAACTCCTTTGTTAAGGTAAGCTGTAGTATACATGGATCTATCTTACTCCTAATCAAAGATCAAACATTAAACAAACTGTAATGCCTACAGTTTAGGATCTGTCTAAATAATATTGTGTCAAAAAAAGGAGGTATCTTGATTTCCTAATATGGAGGAATGGCTGACAACTCCCATGCTCCATAGCAGATTTATTTATTTTTTTTTGCATCCTTATACATACTATATTTAGCTATAGTCAGCAGAAGAATAGTTCGTGGGGCACTAGGAATACTGTCATAACTCCATCAATGGCCATTAACCCAGAGAATTTAGGGCCAATATCGCATTCTAAAGAGCAGGTAAATTCCAGTCATTGAAAATTAGTACTTGGATGGTTAGCATGTTGTTAATTTAAGTCTTCTTCATAACAAGAATTACCTACATTAATTACTAAGGATAAATAGATCTGTACAGATATCAGATAGGAAGTTAGCATGTATGAAATAAAAGCGTTACAAACATAGAGTCCACTACACTTCATTCAAATTTCACAGTTGTCAAAAGCCATATTTGTGTTTCTCTTGACCCTAGTCCATTTGAAACGAGAAAAGAAAGCATCATGATTCATGGAGAAAAAGTTAAAGATTACTCTAATAATTAATGGTTAGTATAATTTTAAACGGTTTGGAATATATCTTTCAGTACATTCTTAATGGTATAGGCCATTTAAAACATTTGCAAAAGTATTAGAAATAATCATAAAAGATGAGGTATGAAAATTTGATCTGAATGGCTATGAACCTTAAGTTAAAATTGTAGATCTGTTGGAAATTGGAAATAACATTGTAGATCATGCAGAAGAGCATGTGGGATTTATAATGGGCATCTATATGGAAACCTACTAAATATGTGGGAGTTCAGAGATACCAAACATGATGCAATACTTTCTAGTGGCAACTTGACTTGAACTTCTTTCTGGTCCTTACTACCCACTGAACCAATAGTTTTATAAGGAAAGTAAGTATAAGAAGACATGCCTATTATCTTTCTAAGATCTAAAAGTATTTTGTATATAGTGCCAGTATAGAAATGCGAGACATTTAAAACTTGAACTAGAAAAGTAAATGATGATTTTAGCAAGCTTGGTATCAGATCGTCTAAATGCCTCCTGTCCAAGGCTCTTCACAATAGATAATGTGCATGGTTTGACTCCACATTTTAGCTTATCACACCGTTACACCTCGGTTCCTATATGTAAGGGCGAAGGCATGTGCCCCAAGATAGTTTGAATTTCAAGCACCGGCCTGGCTAACACTAATGTGGTGCTATTGTTTCTCGTATACCTTATAAACCTTACACAATTTTGCTCTGCAGTTGGATTCAGTCATTTCTTGCTACTCTGGCTGTACTATTCATTTTATATGCCATTGATCTCCAGGAAACTATTTTAATGGAGGATATGTCCATTAGAAATAATAATGCCACTATTGAGGAGGAGGAGGAGACGGAAGAACGGGGGTGGGGGAGAAAATGTAGGCAGTGGAACAGAGGCAACATCGACCACTATTTATTCAGTGCTATGTGTTATGAGCTGAATTAAATGCTTACAAACAATGTTTCTCATTTGAATCTTACTTAACTATAAACTAAAAACATAGATCTCCTTCAAGAATTATCTTGGAATTGAAAATAATATCCCACATAGCGTAAAGCACAATCTGCCTAACATGAACACCCAACAGTGAGTGTCAAGGCCAAATATAAACCTAGATTTACCTTTAAGCATCTTTAACCATTTTGCTATATTGTACTGCCTCTCAAATTGCATGTAAAGCTACTTTCACACTCTAAATGAATCAATTAAATTTTACATTTATAAATGTGAAAATATTTTTCAACCAATAGATTCAAAATGTTTTATTAGCTTTTAGTCAAAATCTGAGTTAAATCTCAATTTTGTCCCCTTCATTCTCTGGTGGAAATGCGAATATAAAGAAATAACCAAATCGGAATTTGAACAAGGAAGATATTATGGTAAATATTTTCATTAAATTGTCCAGTTAGTTTCTAAGAACATGTTTGATTCTGTAGTTGGTGAGCACTTCAAATTATTCCTATAGTTTGCTGGTTCCTTTGTAAATAATAGTGTGTGTAAATTTAAATATTTATATAAATATAAAACATACATACATATACACACATACATACTATGAAGGCAAATGAAGATAGTAAACTGAGAAAATCAATAATTGCACTGAATAGAAATTCAGCGGGAACATCATTTCAAGATTACATTTATCTTTCCAGACCTTCGGTGCATGCATTTATTTATGTATTTATTTATTCTTTCAAAAGCTTTTGTATCTACACTTTCTATTATGCTAGACATTGGTATTTATAAATGGGCATGCAAAAAAATCACAGTTTAATTACACAAATGTGTATAAACATATATGAAATGTTTTCAAAGAAATTAGCGTCTGTTACATAGAGCAAATATCATAAAATAAAATATCTTTATTTGTTACCATACTACTTCTGTTTATATTCTCAATGCCACTTTGAATTTTAATCTTTCTCTCATCAACACAAAAGATTCTAATATTGTGACACAGAAAAGATTATAACCGCTTAATTATTTGTGCAATATGGCAAATACACATTTTTGCACATATCAACAGAGATGTTATGTGGAATAAAAATGTTTTCATTATGTATGAGTTTTGAGCAAATGTGCTTATATCAAAAACCTTTAAAATAGGCTCAAAGTATGTTGTTTGCTCTGCTAAATAATAACAGCTACTTCCATTTCTGACTATAGTATTTTATAATTCATGTATTCAGTAAATATTTAATTTTCTGTCTACTTGGTGCCAGGCACTGTGGTACAATGTATGGATGAAGTAGTCAGCTTCATATACAAAGTTGCTATCTTCACTGAACTTACAGGTTAGCCCATGCCTCTTAATTCTGACTGTTTCCTAGGGTCCCAGGAGGTATTAAAAATGGCATGTGTAGGGCTTTATGCCAGATCATTTGTCTTCTCTCGTTTTTTCTTAGTAAGCCTAGCTAGACATTTATCGCTTGTATTGACCTTTTCAAAGAACCAATTTTTTTGGTTTATTGATTTTCTATATTATTTTCCTGTTCACAATTTCATTGACTTATTCTCTAATTTTATGTACTTATTTTGCTTATTTAGACAGACATCAATAGCTCTGGTTTTATGTATTTAATGTTATAAACTTATATCTAAACATTGGTTTCATTACACCTCACACATTTTGGTAGCTTCCATTTTTATTTCTACTCAGTTAAAATATTTTCACATTCTCTTGAGACTGTAATGCATAATTTACTAGAATTGTACTGTTTAATGTACCGATATTTAGATGATTTTCCAGCTCTCTTTCAGCTGTCAATTTCTAATTTACTTCCACTTTTGTCTGAGGGCATACTCTGTATTGTATCTAATCTTTATATGTGTTAAGGTGTGTTCTATTGGACAGAATATGGTCTGTCTTGGCAAACATTTCTTCAAGCTTGAGAAGAATGTATATTCTGCTGATGCTGGATAGAATATTCTGTAAAAGTCAATTAATCAAGTTGAATGATAGTGCTGTTAAAGTCAACTATACCCTTACTGATTTTTTAACTTTTTTTCTGCTTGATCTACCAGTTACTGACAGGGTTGCTGACGTCTACCACTACAACAGTGATTTGTCTATTCCTTATTGTAAAACCACTGGTTTTTGCCATATATTTATTTTGATTCTGTTTTTAGGTACATACATGTTTAAAATTGTTTTTTCTTCTTGGAGAATTGAGTTACTTATCATCATATAATACTCTCTTTATCAATGACAATTTTCCTTGTCCTAATTTATATTTTGCTGAGATTTATATCTTGCTACTGTTTTCTTTAAATTAATGTGAGCATATCTTTCTCCACACCTTTAAATTTAACCTATCCGAGTGTATATATTAAAGCACAGTTCTTATAGACAGCAAACAATTGAGTCTTGTATCCACTCTGACAATTCCTGTCTTTTAATTGTTAATTTGAAGATTCACATTTAAAGTAATTGTTCAAATAGGCAAACTGATAACTACTAAGTTTACAACCATATTCTATTATATTTGGTATTCATTTCTTTTTTTCCTCTTATTTTTTTTCTAGTTTTATGTGAGTATTTTACATGACTTCATTTATCTATTCTCATAGCATTCAAGTAATACTTAATTTTAAAAGTTTTTAGTGATTTTCAAAAAATTGACATTATATATTTTTAAGTTATCAAAATTCACCTTCAAATAACATTATGTCAGTTCATACATTATAGTTACTTTATAACACAGTATCCCTAAATCTTCTTTTCCCTTCCCTTATGACATTGCTATCTTTAATTTCACTTATTCATACCCTATAATTACCACAGATACTGCTACTATTATTACCTTATGTTTTAGATGTATTAAGGAAAAGAAAAATAAAAGATTTTATTTTTCCTCATTTATTCTCTGACAGTCTTCCTTTCTTTATATATATGCAGGTTTCTGACCTATATCATTTTTCTTCACCCCGAAAAATTTGTTTTAACATTTCTTATAGGGCAGGTCCACAGATGATGAATTCACTCAGTTGTTATTTATCTGAGGAAGTCTTTTTTTCTCCTTAACCTTTGAAGGATAACTTCACTAACTATAGAATTCTAGATTGGAAGACTTTTTCCTCTACCAACACTAAATATTTCACTCCATTACCTTCTAGCTTATAGAATTTATGATATAAAGTCTAAAGAAATTCTTATCCTATTTCTCTACACATAAGGTGCTTTTCCCCCCTCTTCTGGTTCCTTTTAAAATTTTCTCATTATCTTTTTGTTTTCCACAGTTGAAATACAACATGCCTGTGTGTAGTTCTTTTAGTATTTTTCCAGTTGGTTTCTCTGAGCTTCCTAGATTTGTGGATTGGTGTCTGTCATTAATTTAGAAAAATTTGCAGGCATTGTTACTTCAAGTATTTCTTCTGTTCTCTTCGTTTATCTTCTTATTCTATTCCAAGACTGTTGCTGTTACACTTTTTAAAAACTTTCCACGGTTCCTTTATATTTTGTTTTCATTTTTTCTCTACATTACAGTTTGGAAAAGTTTTGTTTGCTTTTCTTTAAGGTCACTGAGTCTTTCTTTGGCCACAAATAGTCTTCTAATGCATCTATCAAAAGCATTTGTTTAAGGCATTACAGTGTTTTTGATTTCTACTATTTCCTTTAGAATCTTTCTTAGAGTTTCCATTTTTCTACCTGCACTACTTATCTGTTTTGTACGCTATCTACTTTTTCATTAGAAACCTCAACATTTCTATCATGATTATTTTAAATCCCATGTTTGTTAATTCCAAAATCAGTGTCATAAATGAGTCTATTTCTGATATATACTGTCTCTTCAGATTGTATTTTTTCTTCTTCCCTTTTAGCATGCCTTGTAATTTCTTTTCTTAAAATCCAGATATGATGTGTTAAGTAACTGAAACTGAGGTAGACAGGTTTTCAATGTGTTTTGGTGTTTGGCTATGTTTATTATTTGACGTATCTTGTAGTTGCCAGATGTTTCAAATTCCTCTAAATGTCTTCATTTTAGCCTCCTCAGTTGTTTTTTGGCTTTCCTAAGAACTCTTTCACACTTACAGATCTAAGCCTGGTGAATGCACAAGGATCTTTTTTATGTGTTTATATGTATTAAGTCATGTAATCATCAAAACCACTCTAAAAAGTAGATTCTATTATTACCATTTTACAGTTTAGAAAATGAAGACACAGAGTGATTGTGTAATTTATCCCAGGTTGCCATAATAAATACCTGAACAGACAAAATTTGGACAGAAGTATTCAGCTCTAAAGCCCATGCTACACACCACTAATATCCATAATTACATCTATATTGTTTCTTTATTCTAGTTACTCCCCAATTCCTTACCCAGCTCCCATGACTGACTGCTGTACTACACAAAACTATTCATGAGTGAGGAATGGGAACAACTGTTTAGTCTTAACTGAGAATTAAAAAAGATAATTTAAAAAAATATAGCTAATGTTGAAAGGAATTAAAATGAGTAGAAAAGAAATAAGATGGATTTATTTAAGTATTTTTAAATAGAAATTACACAAAGTCAAGACTGAAGAGAATATTTTTTCCCCAAATCATTAATTAAAAGTCAACAATCGTTATCCTTCTTGTTAAATAAAATTAAAAAATACTCATGCTTTTTTTGTTAACTTGGAAGTTTAGTGTATTAGCTTTATTGTTGTTTTCTTATATCCAACAAACTAGTACATTATAACTGCACAATACAAATACAATTATAACTTTAACAACACAAACAATAAATCTAAGCACAATGAAACTGAGGGAAAATATTCAGGCATGTATAATCTAAAACAAGAAGGCTTTGCATAAAAAAAAAAAATGTTTTTCCTGCTCCAAGAAGTTTAATCACAAAAAAGACATATCAGGTTTTATAAGTGATCATCAAATAAATTTTACATGTTATGAGTGTATTAATTCTGATTAATGAGCAATATTTTATTTATTTATGTAGTTCAGGTTTTTTTCACTGATCGATAAAACATTTATTTTATGCTTACTACTTCAAGACATAAGGTTAAGCACTTTACAATCATCTTGCAATAAATATCTCATAATCAAGATAAAAATCTATGTCTGGTTTCTATGAGCTTTAATTTCAAATAAGACTATCTGTACTATCTCTTTTCTACTTACAGAGACTAGTAGAAAATGAAGCCCTACCATAGATTTAAATAAAACATTCAATTTCCAAATTTTCGTTAGTGCTTTGTACTGCCAAGAGTTCCCAGAATGTATGGGCTATTCTTTATGACAGCACACTGAAATTTGTTTTGTTGTTATGCAAAAAGATGCTCAGAGAGTATCTCGAAGATAAGGGTAGCAACACAGAAAAAATAAAAAGCCTTGAATCATATTAAAAGTATGTAGAATTTCACTTTTAAAAAACTGAAAAGGTGACATTATAGTGTGGTTGCATGCTTATTAAAATAATCCAGAAAAGTGGAGGAAAGCTGATGATACCAGAGAGAGGCAGTCAATCGTACCAGTTTCTTTTTTAGTCCACAGGGGATAATATGTGAATCCATAAGTGAAGGTTTAGCCTTAGCTAGGAGCACAGACAGCTCATCTATAATAAGAGAAGGGATGGCAGAGGTTACCGGCACAGCTGTTACTACGTTCGCTCCTGTGGCTGTGGAAACCTCTGGAAGGTCAACTGTGATTGCTTCTGTTTCTTAGTAAAATAAGAAGCTGGATAGTCGGCTACATTGAAGCCGAGAAATAATATTTGGTTTGAAAAGTGGGAAGAAGGTTAAAATAATGTTCTAGGTGAGTCCACACATGAATTATGAAGATAGCATTCATGGTTTTATTTTTTGTTTGTGAATATTTTGTGTTAGTCTCCCAATGCCTGAATACAGAGCCTGAGTAGACAGATTTTGTCAAGGAAGCACAGATGAGAGTAAGAGTTGCAAAAAAATTGGGTGTGGATGCAATAAATCTAAGATTGATGGAGAGTTAATGGATGGTAAGAGGGAGATGTGGAGAGAGGCCATCTGCCAAGGTCCTGACTATCCCAGTATGTTTTGGTTCTCAGTGTGTTTGCCAAAAATATAAGGCCCAGACTTTTTTTTACCTGGGATATTTTTCAAGATTATATTTCAGTAGCAATATGAGGGAAGTGAGGTCTACCTCCAGGACAATGAGCAAGATTGCTATAAAAGAGGTGTGTGCTTACAGTACAGTTCGTTGGCCGTGATGTAAAATCATCATGTAGGCAGCACCCACGCAGGCCACTATGGTTTATTTCCATGAAACTCGGGCAACAAGAGGTACCAATGTAAAAATTATGTACTGTTATGTGAGAATTAGGTTCTTCATTCCTGATCCTGGAATTTTGTGTCTTCTGCCAGCATCTATAAAACTATAACAAACTGTATTACTAGTTTACAAGAATAAAAGCCCAGATTCTAACAGGAATAAAGTAGAGTGGAAGTTAGGTACACTGACAAATTCTGGTTCCTTTACTAGCTTCTGGTAAAGGAAATGTCATTTTTTTTTTTTTTAAATGAAGAAGTAAGAAGATTAGAGAGGTGGAGAAATTTGACATGGCATTCATCTGATATCATGGGGGCGGGGGTAGATCATTCTTCCTCCAGCCTTATTTTGAGTATTACTTAATGGTATAAAGAAAAGTGTACAGAACTAAGAATCAGACACACCTAGTACGAATCTCAATGCCACAGATTCCTAATTGTTTAACCTTGGAAAAAGTTATTTGAAAACTTCGAGCCTCAGTTTGCCTGTGACAAATATGCTTGGTCCTGGGCAGTAAAATAAAATACTTAGTACTGGTTGACTTTGTCTTTGGAAATCCTCAATTTGTATACAAATTTCAGAGAAATAAGTTCCTATGAATATGAATTAAGAGAAAACTTAGATCCACATAGGATATTTTATAAAGGATTTAAAATACTGAAATGATCAGAAAATCTTTAAAAAATATTTCACCTAAAAGTCAGCTGCATTGAATAAAACACTGTAATAGTATTATATAAATGCCTCATAAAATAGTTGGCATCTTAGTATATTAGATACAATAAAGAAAAATAAACTTTAACTAGGTAAGTTTCCATCATTCGAAGTTTGGTTCATCTACTTGTATAAACTTGATCCAACCTTTAAAATACCAAAGGCCTTTTCTCATCCCATAATTACACTAAGTGGGACGTAGCAGCATTGCTTCCATATTATTCCACAATGTTGTTTAAATATTGAAATTTTCAAAGCAAAATTCTAGAAGTAAAATCCGTTTAAAAAAGCATGTATTTCCTATTATATAAACATGCAGTGTTTTCAATGTAGATCTTAATTTAAATCATGACAATTACTGCAACTTTGATGAAGTTTCATAAATCACATCAAACAATTTTATTTCTACTTCAGTGAAAATAGTTTTTACATTCAAGAGGTCAAGACAGAATCTAGACTACCAATACAATCTAAAACTCTGTATTCAGATCTAGTATTGTTTATCAAAAACATTTCATTTGTGTCTTCACCACCCATCCTACATCAGCCTCAAATAATTGTAAATATAATTTAGAAAATAGTCTTTAGAAAAATAATTAACAAATCCTATTAAAGGAAACCATACACGCTTTACGAATATATGTGAGCCAAGAAGATAAGCTTTCTTAAACTTAAAAATTTCAATATTTCTAAATCTTGTTGTAGAGTTGTGTATAAACAGTTTAAATAAATACGATTTTAATACTTTTTTAGTTGTATACAGGTTTCATATGTCATATGGTTAACACTAAAACTCTCAACATAGAAGTCCATGCTAAATCCATGATGGCACCCACATAAAAATGTTAAGTGGAACATGAATAAATATCTGCATATAATGTAGACACATGTGCCAATAGTATGCTTTATTTTTCCTGAAACATGGGAGCAATGTTGGGGAGCCCTCTACCTCATTCCACTCTATGGACATGGATACACATATAATAATTTTCACTATGATAATTTAAATGATTACTGCTTTTTTATTTCTTATGTCAAGTAGTAATAATAATGATAATAACAGTAATAATTGGTAATAAGTAAAAATCTTAATACTAAGGTTTTAGTGTATACCACTTCAAATCACAGGAAACTAACTAATAAATACAGAAATGATGGTAGAGGAGGGAAAGAATTTTTCTTATATAAAGCAATTAAAAATAAGAGAATCCTTACATTTCACAAAAGTAGATACATTCAAAATCTCAAATGTTTTTTTACTGAATTGCTATTAATATACATTTTACATACAGCTGATAAGAAAATAACCCAAATTGCAAGTTAAGATCTATATGCAGTGAAAAACCCAATCAAACCATCTTAGAGACTTTTCCTTTACCATAATTCAACTAGCTACATTTAAGACACAGATTGAAACACTATTCTGAGTTTGTCTTTTCTATTTCTACTTTTTGACCCAGATACATACATACACACACACACACACACACACACACACACACACACACACACACACTCATGTTGGTAAATATGCAGTTTTGGATATTTATATATAACTATTATTTTCAAAATGAGTACTGATTTCTCAAAAAAAAAATCCAACTTGAATGTCATAATCTAAAGTTATCAAAGCAAAGAAAAATCTATACCATCAGGAACATAAGGGTTGGATTGATAACAAAATTAATTTGCCTCAGAAAGAATAACAGGTTGGCATTTTAAAAACTCATCTTGAGAGAAAAAGAACAGATTGAAAAAATTTCCATGTAATTTCTGAAAGGATATATATTTTTCAATGTGCATGAATTACATTTCATTTTATGCAAGGTTTTTACTTCTGCAGTATTTTCTGTTATACTGAATTATAACCCCCTACCCATAGAGGCAGCTTTTGATTTGATTTTCATTGCCTTGGGCAAGCATGATTGAAGACCCATAAGACTGTAGAAGATGTTGATTGATTCTTTTGATCCTAGGAGATAATAGAAAGTGTTTAAATTGGTTGTGTTAAAAAAAAAAATCTGAGGATGAATTGGGACTTTAGGCAAATTACACAGAAGATTTTTAATCTTCGATTTGTTCAAATTTGTAACATAGGAAACAGAAAAGATTTGTATCTCCTCTTGTCAAATTCCTTTCTATTTCACATCAATCACTTTTTTCTCCTCACCTTTTCTGTTCCTATGTGATTCCTTTATTCCAAGAATTAGAGGCCTTTGGGTCTTATTTAAATTAAAAAAAGATATCAAAGTCATACATAAAGTGAAATTTAAGCCACTGCTAGATTGGAGATCAGGCCAAAGAGAAGATAAAAAAAAAGTGGCAAAATGAAAAGTGAATGTGTGTCTTTAGAGTCAAAAGTACTAATCATTACATATCTACCTTGGGCAATGTTACAAACCAGTTCTCCAGAGAGCTCTTGTGATATACTGCTATCCTATCAGTGTCTCAGTTGAATATTAAGAATGGTGGCACATAATTTGTTACTATTAATATATAAAATATCGAAGTTTACACATTAATTCCTTTTATCATGTAAACTAGAGCAGATGCATAGTTGTACCGACCAAAAAAAAAAAAACTACCTTAATCGCATATTAATAATAGTTATAGAAAAGGGGCTCACCAAGGACTAAGGATGCTTCACTGGATTCTGTAACCCAGAGCTTATTTTATCTCTGGCTTCCTTAGTGAGAAAGCATCAGTCAAAAATGTGAAAGTCTGGATAGTTAAAAATCATAGCAAGGTTTTGAATCATTTTTGATTTTACTTCACTGTATAAGTTTTAGGATTGTATTACAACCTGGAGGAATAGCTACTCATTCTTACAGAATATTTTACTGATGAAAAAAACCCTATTGTTATTGAGGGAGGATGAGTTTCGAGTTTGTGTTTTCATAGCTTCTCCTATGAGATTTAGAAATTGTGCATTGATTGGGTCAGAAAAAGGAGAGAACGCAAAGGGACTGATGGTCATTACTTGAGAGAGATTGCGGGACATCAATCATGTACAGACAACTAGAAGGGTGTTTAATTCACCATCAGAATATAAAGACTCTCTTTATAATTTATTTTGTATCTTGTGGAGAATTTAAATACCAGTACTTTAATGAGAAATAAACACATTTTAGAGATAAGCAAACAAGGTTCTATCTAAACTTGAGAAAACCACAAGGCTTCCTGACCCTTAAGATTATTTGTAAAATTAAGAGAAGACGATTTGTAAATTATGCAATTATTTTTTATATAGAGTTAATATTTTTTGGATTCTTAAATAGAATAATTCATAAAAATAACCGCCACATATAGACACTCTATGTACTTGCATTGTGTCTATGTACTTGCACTGAACTCAGTAGCGTCAGGAAATTTCATAAGCATATTCATAAATATTAACTCCTTTAAACATTTCAATAATTCCAGTTGATAGTAAGTATTATTATTGCTATTTGGTGATGAAGAAACTGGGAAACACAAAGGTTAGGTGAGTTGTAAAAAATCACATACCAATGAGTTAGACCAGGATTTGAACACTATGCTCATATGATTAACTGTGAAGTGGTACTGCCCTACGGTACAATAAATTAATATTTCCTACCTCCATGCCCTTGGAAGAGCTGTCAACACAAATCTTTGAGACTTTAGAATTGCTTGACATGATTTTTAGAACACTCCTTCATTTAGTTTACATTGGTTTTGTGTTACTTCTCTGGTGAATAGTAAAAGGAAATTTCATTTTGTAATTGAAAATGAGATCCATAAATGTTAACTTCATCAATGCATGAAGATTGTTGTAACAATTATAAGGTCATAAGTATCCTTGATCTTGGACCCTTGTCCATAGCATCCCTTCTCATCAAAAAACTTTGACTCTTTGCATATTAATGCAAGGAACAGAAGATATAAAAATTTAAATATTCATTTCCTTTTATATCCCAATGTCCTTGCAAACTGTGACATTTATAATAATAAATATTTCTCCACTGATAACAACTATTAAAAATATCATGGGTGCCCAATAAATGTGAACAGTGACAGATTATAAAATCAATCCATTTTTTCATTTATTTCTATGATGATATAACAGAGAAATTCTAAATTAAAACAATTCCAAGAAATAATATTGAAAACTGACATGAAAGTGATGTCCTTTTCAATAGGAAGCTGGCGTTGTAAAACCTTGTTGTATGTGTGTGTGACAGAGAGAATCTTGCACTTCCTCAATTCTAAAAAATCTCACTGTGAAATTATCTTTCTATAATCATTACTTCTACTCCCAACATGGCACCAGCACTACCTGAAATTTTTTTCTTTTGTGGTTTAGAAGACTGAACACTATACTGATGCCTCTGAAATTTATATTTTTTATGTTGATTTTTCCTAGGTGATATCGAATGTATGTTTTTTTTAATTCCTTAATATCTCCTTGAGAGTCAGTGAAGTTTTCTTGAACATGATATTCCCTATTCTAACATAAGCTTAATAATTTAAGTAATATGAGAATTAATGTTAAACTTTCTACATTGTGAATCTAAAATTAGTTGTATATCATATAAGGGATATTATAGGTTTTGTCTCTTTTTTCTTATGCTCCTATTTTGTAGCCTTCAATTTACTAGTTAAGAACGTGAGTCAGGAGTACCTAAACTTAAGTTTCTCCTCCCATATTCATTAAGTCCAGGAATTCTGTAAATACATTTTCTTCATTGCAAAAAGATGGTAATATAACCACTCTATAGCATCATTGTACAGAATAAGTTCTTGGAGGATAGATTCTTCTTGTCTCTGGCACATAATAGGAAGACAGCTGATGGTAGCTATCCAAAATAATATTAACACTAATTACATAAAACTAGGAAGTATCTGTGGATCCGTACCTCATTGCAGATTACCTCATCATTTTATCTATGCATAGCAGCAGTTTCTTCCTCAATCCTTTTTCCACACCAGATGTCTGATGATACACAGTAACATGGTGGTTAAGAGCACAGACCTTTGAGCTGAGTCTTAGGTTGTCCACCTCCTACCTGTGTGGTTTTGTAAAAGTTATATAACCTCCACGCATTTCATTTAAATATGAATCACAATACCCTCCTCATGGGGCAGTTGTGAAAATTAAATGAGATTATGTAAAATAAAAAACAATTAGAGCATTAAACTCATACAATTGTTATCATTACAAACTCATATATATATATATATATATATATATATATATATATATAAACTACACGTAATATTCATTTTGAAAGAACAGTGACATTTTCTTCCTCCTTATTATATCAAATATGGAAGTGGCAAGTAGTGGTATATAAAGGCTGAAGGCAGAGTAATAGGAACCATCCATGCCTAGGGCAAGCGATAAGGAGAAATATCATTTCTAGAAAATTTAAAAGGGTGTTAACACTGATTAAAACTAAATTAAGTTTTATTATTACTGAAGGGGAGCAGAGTTTACCATCCCAAAATATGTTTCTTTGGGATATTGATTATTTTAAGAAACAAGACTCAGGAAGAATCTTTGATCTCACTAGCTGCCTAAAATAATTTAGATAGAGACCTGCTCCAGGAAAGGGAGCTATTGTCATAGATAACTATAGTGTAATATGAATTAGGTGAGATGGACAATGAGTAAGCTAGCAAGACTCTTAATCAAAGTTTTCTCTGGGTCCAATTGTTAAAGATGGCCCAGCAAACATTTTTCTTTTACTGAACATTCGTTTCTTTTCATTTCCATGTAAATCTCCCTCCTCTATGAAGTCCCAAACAACTACTCCCCTCCTCTCTCTTCTTGTCTAAAGACCGTTGATGAGCCTCAACTGCCTGATTTGTCCTCAGGCCCCATATTCTTAGGGAACCCTCTCTATAAACATATGTAATAAAATTTGATCATTTTTCTCTTGTGAATCTATCTCATATCAATTTAATTCTTAGACCAGCCAGAAGAACTAAGAGGAAAAAGAAGAAAAATTTTCCCTTCCTACACAGAATTATGTACCAATAATTCTAAACAATCTTTCTACTGGATTACACTATTTCCACATGCCCAGCTTGCCTTGATGCCATTCTTGCAAACTGCTGGTGCATTTTACAACTACTTTTTTGTTCCTCTGTATCTTTAACATTTATTCTAGTTTTATTTACATAAACTTTCATGATCACTATACAGAATGTTTATTAAAATACAGGGATTAAAGCATCTCTTTACATACATGCAATAGACTAAGTTTCTAACAGCTATAATGAATTCTTTCATTCATTATGACAAAACTATTGCTTTGTTGGATGTTAAATTTGTTAATAAATAGGGTTTACGTTTCCTAAATATAAAACCAATACGAAAGTCCAAAATTCTAAAATTGGCAATTCTTTTAAACTGGAACTACTTCAAATAGTTGAAATGTAATTCAGATTCTTCTCAGTTAGCATATACAAGAAATTCACTGTTTGACTTGTGTGATATTGTTATTTAAAAGATAGTTGATCTTCATCTATATTTTCGGCCTCATATCTCCCCAAACCCTTGGAATTTCCTGTTTTGAGTGGAATAAAAGTGTCTTGTTATATTGAGGTGATTTTTAGACTCCACCCAAGGACAGTGAATAGTTGCCAGGAGAACCAATCATGTGATTAGAGATTTAGAAATTTCAGTCCTACCCCAGACCTCCAGGAAGAGGAGAGAGGCTGGTGGTCAAATAGATCATCAGAGGCCAAAGACTTAGTCAATTCTGACTACATAATGAAGCCTCCATAAAAACACAGAAGGACAGCTCATTGGTCCTTTTATCAGAGAGCTTCTATGTCAGGGAACCACAATACTTATTTGTGCCACCGTACTGGGCTCCAATCTCCATGAGGACAGAAGTTCCTTTGTTTGCAACCTCACCGTGTGTGTGTGTGTGTGTGTGTGTGTGTGTGTGTGTCTTATAGGACTGAACCCTGAATCTGTGGAATCTGATGCTATCCCCAGTTAGACAGACAGTGTTAGAAGTGAGTTTAATTTTAGACACCTCCTGGTGTCTGAGAATTATTTATTGTGTAGAGGAAGCATCCTTCACATTGGAACTGACTACGGGAACACCATTCGACTTGTCATATATTCCTCATGTAATTTCAAATTTTCTGCCTTATTTTAACATGTATAACATGTGTGATTTACAATGTCTTCCCATTCAAAATGCATTCATTAGAAAAAAGAGACTGGTAGAAAATGAACCTCAGAGTAGAATGTATATCATGGGTTTAAGGAGTAAAATAACTATATTCTTTCTCATAAATGTTAGGGAAAGCAGAAGTAAAACCCGAGGTTTTTGGAAATAATATACACATGTACCTTTTTCTACTTTATAAAAGTAAATACTTATTAATTTTTTTTAAATACGTATATCAGAAATCAAGATATTTGTTGCAGATTTTACTATTTGGTCCTAAATACACACATGCAGGACACTATAATGTCAAACTGGAATTACAGAGTTATCACAGTAAATATTCTAGACTTTTTAATGGCATTCAAGCAAGAATTTGGGGAGTTAAATATCTATAAAATTATATTTACAATTCAATGATAAACTACTTGAATTGCCATGTCACTGCAACTCTAATCCATGAAACTGAACAATAGTTCAAACTTAAATATCACCATATTATTGTCTGCAAATCCCTGAATGATTTATTTCATTTTCCTCTGTGAATTGGTATGTATATATTCAGTTTAAAGGAATAAAAAAGATAAGATAATAAATATTATCATAGTCTTCTTCAACACCTATATTATATATGTTTTATGCTGGCTTTACATCAATAATCTTCAAATATAATTCCCCAAACTGTATTTCTCCTATTACAATAATGCATGCTTATTTAAATGTCTCCTTTTCATTATGCTTTATTTGAAGGTTGGCCTCATTTTGTCAAAAACATATCAACGGGAGAGTTTAAAAACATTTATTTATAACTAATATAAATTCCAAATTATTACCAAAGAGTAAATTCTTATTTTGTATTACTTAATATACTAGAACATAAAATAAAACCATTTGGGACTTTTTTTAAGGCAGTATTATCAAAAGGACACTTTTAAAGTTGAGTTCATTTCATACGATACTCCAAAGATGAAACAACATTATAACATGGCTCAAGTTAGTTTTGCATGGAAATTTAGACACAAAGGCTCACTAGGTAGGAAATATATCCCTTTCATTTTCAAAAGATTTATACTACTTAGAAACTTGAAGCTTTTTGTTTTAACATTTATCATGTGGGTGATCGATGTAATTATAATAATAATGCAACTATGTAGAGAACCTAATGTTAGGTTTCCAACAATAATAGGTATATTCGGTACTTTTGGAAAATACAAGGAACGCTAAAAGAATCCCACCATAAGGTTAAGTAAGAGTTGTATTTTCCATTGCCTACGAGAAAGAAACAAGCATTTTATAAACATTTAAAATACCTCACTGTCTACGTCTTTTTTACTCCATTTCAAGACACTCTTCCAGGGCCAGGGTAGAGACACATGAAACACTTCTAGTCTTGTAGAAAGTTAATAAAAATATACAGGTAAGACAGAGTAGGTGATATATGAATAGGAGAACACAAGGAGTATTGGGGTTCAATGAAAGGGGAGATTTTATGAAGATCATAGGAGCACCATTTGAAATGAATAAAATCTAGATAAACGTTTCTTACATGAAGATGAGAGTAGGGAAGTAGTTGAGAGCAGAAAGATTAGGAAAAGGAGAAAAGAAAGGATTTGTGGTGGTTCTGTGTGTGTTTATGTGCGTGTGTAAGCAGACAAGATGCATAATTATTATATGTACAAGAAACCCCATGTGTTTTGATTTAAAAAAAAAACTAAAAATTAAGAAAATAAAATAACCCAGGAATTAAGATAATTAGTGCTCAGATTATAATAACTCCTAAGCACCGCAACTATTCCTAGTTTTTCAATAGTAGTTCAGCATTTGGAGCTGTGAAATAGATAAAAGTCTGTGAGTTATGTATAATTCTTGATTTGTATGTGTTTCATTACTACCTATTCTTTTTTGCTTTTCTTATTCAAGAAAAAACACTTTGAAAAGCAATGGATTAAATGTATTATTTGCACAAGTCCCTGCTTCATTATTTTTTTTTAAAAGATCATTTACAAACTTTAGACCCTAATTACAATTGGTAACTAATCACTAGTGACATACCTTTATACTGCATACCACAGTATACTAGCACACTCTGAGTACCAAAGGCAATAGGGAGTGATTGAAGATTTATAAGATCAAGTAATATAATGAAAATTATGGTTTGGCTATGTGACTGTAGCTGTGTAGAATGAATTAAATTGGGAAGAGTTTGGCAGTCCAAAGAGAGGTGACAAGACCGAATCAAGCTAATGGCAGTAGGTATAGAAAAAAAGAGACATACACAAACATGGCTCTAAAGATGGAAAGTATAGAAGTAGCCCGTTTATGACAGGTAAAATGCCAAGAAGGTTCTGAGGGAAGACTACTGTCAGCATGGCAGTCAACAGAAATAAAGCAGTTAGAAGTAGTAAACAGTTGGGACATTTCCAGAGATAGATACCGGAATAGCATAGAGACTGAGATGGCCTATTGCCAGGATAATAGACAGTTCTGAATCTGGCGAGAGAGACATAGCTATAATTGGAAGGTAATAGTTATAGAAATATGTGAAAAGAGTAGCAAATAATAAAAGAAGAAAGCTAAGGACTAATTATTAATTTAAACTACTTATATCTAATTAATGTCTATTTAGAACAAAGAAAAAAGTTTAAAAGATGTCAAAAGAACATGTGGGGAAAAAGAGAAACACAGTATAGTTAAAAATAATTCAAGGTAAAATAACTTTAGGATGGACAAAAGATAAAACCTATTAAAAGCTGCAGAGATTATAGAGACGATGGTAAGAGATTATGAGTGAAGTGATTCCTACATTTGAAAAATCTGACAGCAAATAATAATTGAGCATTTTCTATGTGCCAGAAATTGTTTTAAGGTCTGATATTATAAGTGTGTGTGGGAGGGGGGGAGGGGGAATAAAGAAAGTGTAATAAGAATTATAAATTACACTAATGGCTTAAATCTCAGAACAGAGGATGGAAAAAAAAAAAGTAAGCATTACGAAATGAATAGAAGACAAGGACATTAAAGACATGAAGGAAAGAAAAGAATCTGTAGCTTGAAGATTTGTTTTATGTGCAGGTATAATTATATTAAAAAATAGTTTTTGTTTTCTATTAAGCAAAGCTCATTACCTAGTTACAAGGTCTCTGACCTGTGTCTGATATGTTACTTGTGTGGAGTGTGGGGTCAGGGCCAACTGCATAATCTATATGGCCCACTGCAAAAAAGAAACGGTAAGGACCATTGTTAAAACATTAATAATTTCAAGACAGTGAAAGCAGAGCCTCAAACCAAGCGCAGCATCCTTTCGAGTATAAGGCCGAGCCTGTACCAGCTGGATGCCCACGGAGCCAGCCCCACATGGAACTCATTCGGACGCACGTTGCTCCTTTACTGTCTCTGTTGCTAGTTCCTCTGCTCTGACTCCGCACTGTGAGGTGCCCGGGAGCTTACGTTTGCCCTCTTCTCTATCTATAGTCACTCCACGGTGCACTCACTGTCTCATAGTGTGACAAACCATCATTATGCAAGAATTCTCAAAGTTATTTATCTCCAAGCTAGGCTTTTCTCAAGAACTGTAAACCTATACATCTGACTGCCCAATCTACTTCTCCATCTGTTTATAAGACATTTTAAGTTCAATGTCCCAAATGTTCGTCTCAAGCTCAACTACTCATGTTTCCGCCAAAACATGTTCCTCCTGCAGCCCTACAAATATCATTGACTACATCTTCAATCTTCCAATTCTCAGAACCAAAAAAAAAATTAAATTTATTTCCATTTTACTTCATTGCTAATCTATTGTATTCTAGGCTCTCTATTCAAAATACCTCCAGAATAATCTGAAGGTTTATTATTACATCCTCTACAACCACCCAGGTCTGAGCCACCACCATCTCTTGCCTGGATCATTACAATAGCTTGTTAACTGAGCTCCTTGCTCCTACCCTTGCCCTCCTCAGCCTATTCTCAACAGAGTAGCAGAATTTTCCTGGCAACACTTGATCAGAGGAAGTCATTCTTTAACACCCTGAAATGATTCCCTATTTACTTCACAAAAAAGACAAAGTCCTCAAAACGTCCTCAAAACTCTGTGAGATCTGACTTCATGTTACTTTCTCATATCCTCTCCTATTGTATAATTTTCCCCATTCTGTCCATCCTGGTTTACTTCCTTCCTGGAAAACACTCTCCCAGGACAGCTACATCTCACCCTCTCGATGAGGTCTATCGTGATACTCTCACATAAAACTGCAACAATGCCTGGGGCTTCCTCTCCCCATACTCACTGTCTTCCTTACTCTGCTCTCCCTCACCCTCCATATTTCTTTCTTTTTTTGGTAGCTCTCAAAACCTTGTAAAAGGTCACATAGTAAGGTTTCCTTTTTGTCTCTCTTCCTCCACTAACATGAAAGTTCCATTAGGACAGAGATCTTTGTCCCTTGCTACATCTGAAACATCTAATACAGCATCTGGCACATAGCAGGTACTCAATAAACAGTTTTTGAATAAATGGATAATTAAATAAGTGCACAAAAGGAAGGAAATATGTATTCAGTACACGGCTTAATACTGAATTATAATTGAGCAATTCAAAGAAAATAAATCCTGAAGCTCCCTGAAAACCCTAGTAGATAATAAGCAACAGGACTAAACTAAAAATACTCTACTAAGTAGTATTTATAGTAATAGCATTCATAAGATTCACACTTATTGGGGGAATATTCAGTAAATTTAATTTAGTTCTATATTAAATGTTTCTCACTCTATCTTTTTGTTTTCAAAAACTTAAATATCAATAAATGTATTTCCTTATGGGTATGACTTCTAACATTTAAATTTCTGACCTCTAAAACAGCAGGAATTGATTAACATTTAACAACATGGAAATGTGAAGAAATGAGAAAATTAATTATTGCACCTCATAACTCAGAGCTTAGGGCTCAGTTTCAAGGCATCATACAAGGGATTTAGACTTCAGATAATCTATTTAAAATGTGTGTTCTTACACAATGCTATGGCAAATAAGAAGAAAGTATGCAAATAACACAATTTAATCATGATTCAAAGACCCAGTAACCACTGGAGCTACATACAAATAAACAAGAAAAAAACTATCGTCTACTCATTCTCATCAAGCTAACAGCAACAGAAGTCAAGTAAACCTTGTTTAAATGGCATTTTTTGCCCTACTTTTTATCATTCACTTTATACTATGATTCGAAAGGGGGAATTGTAAGTTTAAGAAGAATGGGAAACAGCCTAATGTAATATTTTAGACAATACAGAGTTAGCGATGTTATTACCAAAATGATTCTTTTAAAAATAAAAAATCTCTGTCACTACTCAGCTGAAATTCTGCAGTGGTTCCCTTTTCAACTCAGAATCAAAGCCAACGTCTTTACAATGTTCCAAGGCCTGATGCAATCAGTACCTCCCCACCTCTGACCAAATTTATACCACCTTTCTCTTCTTAATCTGCCCGTCACACCACCCTTTTTGCTGTTCCTTCAGCACTACGGACACTAGCTCCCTTTCAATTATGGTTTCTCCTGGAATATTCTTCTCCTCAATATCAGCCTGGTAGTTCCACTCACTACTTCAAGTCTTCGCTCAATTTTGGCTTTCTTCATCAGCTCATGAATATATAAACACATAAATATTTATTTAACACTAAACATCTTTGTGTTTAATGATAAAACCCTAGAAACATTCCAAAAAAAGTGAAGGATAAAACAAAAATGACCACCATCAGCACTATAACTACAATTACTGTGGAAATATTAGTCAATATAATTGTGCTTGCTTATGTGTCTGTACACATGTGTGAATACACACATACACATCTGTGTATTCATTTCATTTATAGCTATTTGAAGACATTATTTATTTAAAAATCTAACAGTATCTATCATTCAAAAGATTTCCAGAAAGATAGTATTTTAAAATTAAATCAGTAATCTTCAAAAATTTTCTGAATACCTCATAATTTTTAAGAAAATACAATGGATCCTAACACATAAATTTTATCAACAAGCGAGATTTATGTGAAGAAAGCTAGCATTCTCCACTAAGGAACATAAAACAAGACTTGAATAAAATAAGAGACTATTGTGAGAATGTCAATCACATAAGGAGGTTAATTCTCT
Organism: Rousettus aegyptiacus; assembly: GCF_014176215.1. Lineage (NCBI taxonomy): Eukaryota > Metazoa > Chordata > Mammalia > Chiroptera > Pteropodidae > Rousettus > Rousettus aegyptiacus. The sequence goes on from NW_023416310.1 coordinate 80,165,377, forward strand.
TAATTCAACCTGCCATATAAAATTAATAAACAAACATCTCAGGCAAATTCTCACATTACAAAATAATTATACAGTTAATATAAAATTATAGGATATAAGAATTGGCATAAAATATGAAAAAAATAAAAAGAGTAATGATTACATAGTTTCTCAATCTGATACTAAAATGTATTATTAAACTACAATATTAAACATTTCATAATATGAAAGTTTTATTTTTAATTCTGTATATCAGACTATTTAGTCAACTTACTAAAATCTTTATTATCTGAAATTGTCAAGATTTTTTTAGGTAAGTGAAGTCTTCAAAGTATATAGTCATATCTGAAGATAATAAACAAGTTAAATTTTTTCCTATCCAATTTTTATGCTTCATTTTTCTCTTATCAAAATGATTAGTTCATATTTTCAAAATTGTTTAATAATAATGTCGAAAATAAACACTCCATGCCTTATTGCTAAATTGTGAAAATGATTTTTTTCTCCACTAATTATTAAAGAATTGCTTGCTTTGTTTCTAAAAATATATATTTAAAAAGAGAAAACTGTATAACTGGGGACATCAACCTAGAAGAGTCAAAACCAAAACATTTTAGAAAAAAATCTATTGCACTTTAAATATAAAGAAAAGTCAGTGAAAATTCTTGGACATCCACTCTAAGAGTACCACGTTAAGGTACTTATTACCAATAATGAGTGTGAGATTTCTCACCTGTCTGTTCACACTATGTCTTTTCTATCTTCAACCACCAATAGACTTTCTCAAAATAAGTGTTACCGTTGTGATTTCTTGTTCAGTGCCTGACTTTTGTACTTGTGCTTGTAACCAAAGCAAGCCCTGTCAAACTCCTAGGCATCATCCTGAGAACTCCACTGCCGTTGTTGCAAATAAGACATACTTGGTGCTGTACCACAGGGTCTGTCAGGATTTAAATTCACGTTTGTGTGGCCTTTTTGATAACTGCAGTCAAGAGTGTCCTTTTGCTATAACATAAAAACGTCATCATCAGCACTGACACCATGGCTTCGGAAGACCCAATTCATGTTTTCTGCTTTGTGCTTTCAGGTATCTCTTAACTTTTTTTCAAAGATGAATTTGGCGTTAGTTTCTGTTTGTTTTTATTGTTTTTGAATCATTTTCAAAAAGTGAAGGGGGATATGCTGAATTTACATTTTTAAAATAGAAACTCCTTATCCATAGCTTTTCAAAACACACATATAAAATGTTCCTTATATTAATTTTAATCTCGAATTAAAAATGAAATTCTTCTCAAGGAGCATAAGATAAAGCTTGATTATTTTTAAATGTGGCAATAAAGTTGTCCTGAAGACAAAATTCTGAAAATATTCACTAAAATTTTGGTTCCAAAAATCTTAAAAATGAACACCGTAACACCTCAGTAGTTTGACAGGAGGAAAAATATGAAGTGTGCTTACATTACTTGTCATAAGCCAATTTTATGTGCCTTAAGCCATATGGCTTGGGGAGGTGGGAGTTGTATGAGAATTGAGAGTAAAATTTAACAACATTATCTAAAAACACGAAATAACAGAATTCATAAGCCATCCTAAGACACAACAGGAAGTTTTTTTTTCTTTTCCCCCTTTAAAATATGCGTGTGTGTGTGTGTATAACCATATTAATATTTTAAAACTGTAAAACTATAGAGTGTTTTTGTCATTTTCTGAAAATTGTTATATTGGTACCTTCTAATGTAAGATTAGAAGCACTTAATATAATATATATGTTTAAATATTACAATTTTTGATATTTCAAAATTATACTCAATTATACCTATTGAACAGTACAGGAAAATCATTCACAGAAAATATGAAGAAACTTCATCAAAAACTGCATGCCAACTAATCTAGTAATTATATTGGAAAATGCTCCTTTTGATATCTACAAAACTTAATATGAGAAGCAAAAAGTTTTATTTTGCTTTTTCTAATGTATTAACTTGCATGTATTCTAAAGTATCAAAAGCAATCTTAAACACTATTTTAAGATTTGAAATTTGAGTTGAATGCACCCTTAGGATTTTAATTTTATTTAAGGTCTTGAATAACAGGCTGGAGTAAAGTAGTTAGAGTAACAAATACATTGAAATAAAATAAACTTGTTCATAAAAAAATTATCAATTCAAAAAATAAAATCTTACCAAACATTTCTAATAATAAAAGAAAAAGTAACTTGCCTGCACATTCCTTCTGAAAAGATTTTTAAAAAATTTGATTATCATCTTTGATAAAACTCCTCAAACTGATAGCAAAACTGACAGAAAAAAAAGTCAAATTTACACAAAATTGATTAGTTTGGAAACAATCACTTCTGTAATTAGGGTAGGTCAGAAAGTTTCTTTATAAATAATTTATCAAAAACTACTCTATAAAAACCCAGGGAAATGTCAAGCCAGGAGCAATCTTTTTAAACTATTCCTGTATAAATCAATTAAGGTGCTTTATTTTGACACTGAGTGTCAGTATTTACCGAGAACGTAGATAGACAAGTCCATTCCTGCAGCATGCATTTGCAAATAACTTTACTCATTAATGTTTAATTAAGACAGAGGAAAACTGTCCTTGATATTTTGCCACAATTAGTGCTCTCTATACCCCACTGACTTCTCATGATGAATTACTTTTCAAATGAAAAGTGAAGTGATTAAAACAGGAGACACTCCATCTACTATGCATTGCCCGTACTACATTTTAAAGAGAAACACTAAGTAATGCTATGCATAGTGAAAACACAAGTGAAATTATGTTATTGTCTATTTCAGCTGTGAAGCTCTATCTTGATCCTGACTCCAAGGTGATATAACATGCAAATGCCAATCAACTCTTATTTATTAAATCATAAACTCACATGATACCAGAGCTTTGGGCACTTCAATCTCTCCCTCTGCCCCCAATTTAAAATAGTCCATAAAAAGTAAGTAAATTGTGATGGTCACCTCATTTTCCAAATAATGTTCTCATTGTTATACCTGTAGTTTGAACATTCACTCTTTTAAGGGACTTCACAGTCCATCCTATATAATGTCCTAATTTTAACAAACAACTAACCTAAACCAACACTGCAAAATAACAACAACAAAAATTTTTGGAAAGATCACTTGACTTATATAATATTATACAACTAATAAGTGATAGATCTAAAAATACAATACAGTTGTTTCCCAAAATCTTTCCTCACTCTCTACTCAAATATTTTCTTGTGTCATTTTAGACTGGAAGAACAAATATAGTATGGGAAATATTTTTTAACTCTTTGATTATATATTCAGATATCATCCAGGTTGGAACATTTTTTTTCACAAGAATGCTTATAGCAATTTCATTCATAATAGCCAAAAATCAGATGAATGCATAAACAAATAATGGAGCTCTATTTAGCAATAAAAATGAATCAACAACATAGATACATAACAACCGTGCTGGATCTCAAATACACTGTTTGGTGAAAGAAACCAAACACAGAATAATATAAACAACAAATCCATTTATATGATATACTATCATAGACAAAACTAATCTGAGGTGATAAAAACCAAACTGGTGCCTGTCTACTGTGGGTTGGGTTTGACCAAAAAGTAGTATGCGGAAACTTTCTTGGTTGATGAATATATTCTCTTTCTTGATTGGGGGACATTGGCTAAATTGGTGTAAACATTTATCAAAATGCATCAATCTGTATAGCTAAAATCTATGCATATCGATGAAGGTAAATTTTCTCATAATTAAAAAAAGTATGTGGTATTTATATTATCTTAGAATCCATTTGAAGGGTGATATATCACAGTCATGTTTTAACACATTTATTGAGGTATAAGCGACATAAAATAAACTGCACATATTTGAAGTGTACAATTTAACAAGCTTTGACATACCGCCACAATCAATGAATGCATGCAATCATAAGTATTGATAACAAATGTATTTATCACCCTCAAATGTTACTTCATGTCCTTTATAATCCTTTCTTCCTGTAGCTTTGGACATTCTTAATATAGCCTTCATTACACATATTTTATGTTATATTTAAAATAATGAACTAATATGTTGTTAGCAATAGTAGGCAACTATTTCTTTGATTCTTTTAAAATGTTCCCTTTTCTATTATTCTCTCAATTCTAGAATCCCATTTCAAATATATGAAATACTCAAAATTTACAAACTAATAGCCTGAGAATGAGCCTGAGTTCACTAACAGGTGTGTTATGCTTGTTGTATGCTTGCCAACATAGAAAAAACTGAAATTCCACATATAAATTCAGGTCTACAAATTCTCTATAAATGACATTGAAAGACCTGGCTGATTTGAGCATGCATTGTCACATGGCTACAAAACCTCAGAGCTGAGGAGCAATGGACCACTTTGAATAGTGCATGTGCTCTTAGGTTCTCCGCAGTCTCCACCACTCCTTATTACTTCCCAATACTGGAGCTTTATATCTGTTGCCATTTAAGTTCAAGTGTTCACTGTTGCTTTTCTAACACCTGGTCTGCTTTACTCATTTATTTTACCATCCTGGGCCCTGTAAACATTTACATTTACAACTCCTGACATAATTGCTCTGGTGGCAAGACTACTAAGTAAAAACATAGAAATAAATTCACACACTCACAGACACACATTCACACATACACAGATTTTGCGATTAGATAGCACAGATTTATTTACAATGGGATTAAAGAATGATTTTTGCTATAAATTTTGGATGTAGTTTATGACCGTTAAAAATAATCGCTATCATACCAAGCTTAATTTGATATGTTAGTTCTTTAAAATCATGAAACTAGTGAGAAAGGATGCATTTGCTCAATAATGCAGAAAAAAGTCCATGATGTTAGGCCATGGGTAAAAGTTATGAATAAGTAACTTTCAATAATCAGTTCTCAAGGGTATACTGATATGTATCAAATTACGGCCATGGGCCAGGAAACGTCAGTAGTAGGGAAATGGTATGGTGAATGGGGCTGAACTGGTCGAACATACCAGAGGTGCTATCAGTCATAATGTGATTAAAGTGTACAAAGTAAGCTAACCTGGCAGGAGTAGAGACCAAGGCTGAGGTTAGCAGAGCACTTCAAGTAGAGACTGGAGAAGCCTAGCATCAGGAATTTGTAACTTAATTGCTTACTCTTTTAAAACATGAACTTGAATGTTAAGGTTATCTAATATGAATAGGAAATTAGAAAAGTCTGCTAATTGATTTTTATCCTCACAAACAAGGTAGTCTATTTGGAAAATAGTTTTCTCTACTCTCCATCTACCACATTTCTCTCTTGGAAAGGGAATAAAGCACTTACAAGGTGACAATGGCTATGCTTACATTTAAATTCCAACATGATCTCTAATGACTGACATAGAATAGATCTATGAAAAGTTGAGAAATACATACTGAGGACATATAAACAGACCTTCAATACTAGCTTCACTTTTGGATGCTGTTCATGATAACAATGCATAGATCTTGAACTATCAAGCTGGTTTACTGATGGAGGACTCTAATCAGAACCCTTTCCAAAAGATTTAGCACATATGGCTGCACAAGGCTACACCTGTACTCATTAAGGTGTGTAAGAAGTGTCTGGTCCTGAACCATTGAGAAATTGCCTTAGTGATGTTTGAATTACGATGCTACCTCAAACCAAAAAAGTTAAGCCTGATAGGAGAGGTGTCCATGTCATCCCTACTGCTTTCTTCAATACAAAGAATCATGTTATTTGAAGGTATATATTTTTCATACTCTCTCATCACATATTGAAATGTTGAGATTGATCTTCGGATTGTTGAAAATCATCACGGACAAGTTTTTTTTGTTTTTTTTGTTTTTTTTGTTTTTTTTTTACATAAAGATACTAAACATTCATATATTTTACTAAAGATTGGATAATATTCAATATGAAAAATATTCTTATGCATTTTCCATATACCAGAGAAATCAAAACAGAGTATTAAGGAGGGAATGTCAGCATCTTGAAATGAGTAACATTATAACAGATAATAATCAGAAATCTTGGGACTCAGTCTTACCTCAATTCAAGACACATAATTTTACAGCTGTTCCGAGTAATCCCTCTTTTAAAAATTGGGTTATTGGAATAGTTAAATATTAGGTCTGCAGCATCTTTCATTATTCATTATTGAGAAAAATAATGGTGTGCTTAATAAATAGTATTATTAAAATGAACCCACTTAAATGTTTTAAATATGTAGGTTTACGTGCATGCTTGTATGTTTACGTATAAATTTTAAAATTAGTTCCTTTACTAGAAATCATATAATTTGGTAAATTGTTTACAATCCAGTAATATTCATGTTTATGAATAAAACAATAAAATCATAAAATGAGTTATGTGTTATCCACGATCTTGAGAAATCTGAGTTTTATGATTTTGCTCCAAGATAAAATCTAATCTACACTTCAGAAAATTAAATCTATAAAGCAAATAATTAATTTAGCTATAAAAAAGACAGACGAGAATCATGAGAAAGTGGAAATACATACTTAAACCTCACTTTGGAAACCATCTGGAGAGTTGGTTATAGTCCAGAATTACCTATGGATTCCATTGACAAAGTATGGTGAAGATAAGTATTTGTATAGAGCTTTATATTGACACTTCATTTTAAACATTACATTATTTATAATCACAACACTAAAGGTTAAATAATATTATTGAGATTCAGAGAGATACTGTCTTGCCTGAATTTAGAAGGCAAGTTTAAGAAGACAAGTTCAAGCCAAAGTATCATTCCAAATACTGTGATTCCCAGCATTATTTTCTTCACCACAGCCTACTGTCTTTTGGTCTTCCAAATTTCTTTTTACTTAAGTGTGCATTTATAGTAATTATTTTGGTGGCACTTGCAAATGAATTCAAATACAACCATGTGCCAATTCAAAATTCCCTGTTATTAGAGATACATAGTTTGGAATTTCTAACCTCGAAATCTTCTGAGATTTTTTTTAAAAGCAAAACTTCCTTTCTTCAAAGCTCTGAGGCTTTAGCTTCACATCTATAACATTATAAAATAGTTGCCCTTCCTGGCTTAAGGTGGTGGAATTATGATCCATCACACACAAATTGAAAAGTCTCAGCCCGAACTTCCCTTGGATTGAGGTGCAATGTGTCGCTGTATGAGCAGCTCATTCCAAATTAATACCTGCAGTTAGGAGACTGTGCCCTTGAACCCTTTGATTTAGGTGCATTGGTGATTTTAACAGCAGGATTTTAATGCACATTTTCCTCTTAGTCGGAAGTTACAAAGGCCTGTAATTTAACTCAGTTTCAGCTTCTATGAAGGATGATCATTTTAAAAAAAGATCCATTAGTACACGCCAGTGAGTTTTCCATATGCCACATAACCATATATACATCATTATGCTGCATCATTATATATCAAATGTACCTACTGACTTAAGTAAAAACTCGTCTAGATACATTACAAAAATGTGGAAAATAAATTTTAAAAATAGGCAGAGAGATCATTTTTGTTCAACATATGTAGAAATATTTTCGAAAAATCTTGGACTTACTTGGAAGTAAATCTTGTCTCTAGTCAAAGAAATAGGGTTAACTACATAAGGGAAATCATCTTTGCCACATATCTAGTCAATATTTTAATTACTCACTGTACTCCGCCTCTACAGGATTATTTTGTCTCTATTCGACTTTTCAATGTGATATAACAGGAAATAAATTATAAGCCAAAATAAAAAAAATTGAACTACAAACTTGTCATTTTTTTTTTCCTATTGCAAAGTTGAGGGTGTCTTCAACTATAATCAATCCAATTTCTCTTTTTGTTGTGGTAGGTAAAAAGCTTTGAGCAAAAATTATGAACCAGTTTTAGAACATTAAAGAGGCTTCTAGTTTGTATTTTAATATTAGCTTTATTATTGGTTTTGTTTTGATACTTATTATTTTTCATATTTTTCTTTTTTATATTTACTTTTAATTCATTATATTTTGCTGTATCTTATATCTTTGTAATCAGTAATAAACCTTGTCTAAAATAAAGTAGGCTATAAATAAATGATTCAATGTATTACATAGCAGACAAATCCTCTTAATATGTGGTCCCCACTTCTTTTTTTAGCTTTTCCTGCCAGCATGCCTTCTCATGCATTTGTTTTCTATCCACGCTATTAAAAAAAATACACATTATACTGAGGTATGATTGACATGTAAAATTGCTGCATACATTTAATATACACAACTTGATGAATTATTAGATAAGTACACATCTGTGAGACCATTACTACGATTTATAACACAAATACAACCATCACTTTAAAAAATTTCCTCTTGCACTCTTGATTTATTATTGTTATTAATTTGGTGATATGAACATTTAACATAAGAACTATCCCTTTTTCATAGATCCTTGGACACACTGTTTGGCAGTGTTGATTCTTGTCCTATGATACCATTCTATCATAATTCCCTGTAAGGGACAGTTTAAGATTGAACTCAAAAGTTATCCTTTCTTGACTCTTGGAATAAAGTAATAAAAGTATGCAGCTGAAATAGCATCTGTAAAAGTGAATAATACATTAACTTACTTTGCCTTTTCATTGATGTAATTTTATAAAAATTCAGGAATTAGAGCCAGAGGAAAGAGCAACCAGGGGGATCACTTCATAAACTGTATAAATGCCTAACCAACGTACTTTATACTTGAAACTAATAATAAAATAAAATTTAAAAATAAATTTAAAAGATATTAAAACCTCAATATAGAATAAAATAAAAGCTATCTTTCAGAAAATTTAAATAGTTTTTGAGTATTATAATATATTAGAAGACAAAAATCTAAAAAACGACTCCAAGTTCCAAGGTCTATATCCTCTCCACCATATTAACATACTTATTTTCTTACTATTATGAACTTTACTAAATCTTTATTTTCAGGTATGTTTTAATTACATCAACAGATTAAACTAACTTAAAAAGCCAGTTTACATTTTAAATTACTCTGGAGCATTGTTTTACCAAATATTAACTGAAGTTAGGGAAGCTGGATTTCATCTACTATGCAGAAATGTGTAGTATGAATGGATTAGCTTAAATGACTCACTAAAATAGTATGTGGGTAACCAATGTAAATAAAAGTAAGCTTTTCAGGACTAAAGGGAAAAGAACTGTGGGGAGGGTCAGCCGCCTGATTTTTTAGGTTCTAGCACACAGGATATGTGTGTGCTTAGGGTAGGCTTACAGCTCTGTGCTCTATTTCAAGTAGAAGAAAACTGGAACCCAAGGGCTCTGAGAGAAGGGTCTTTCTTATTTGAGTGCACGACTGCTTATGTACTCATGTGTTTGTCCGTTTGTTTATGGTCAGGATCACAAGTAGAAGGTATTGTCCCTTTGAAGAAAGAACACGGCTGTCATCCTCCATTTCCTAGGCAATGTCACGCCTGTGACGAGGAAAGGTTTATAATGGCACAGTTGGGTGCCTTCATAATTTATTCTCTCTGATTTTATGCTCTTTTAGTCTCCTGCTCAACCATCCACTAACAAGTGGTGATATCAGCCAATAAATCAAAGGCGTCTGCTTGTCACTGCCAGATGCTTGGCCACATCGCCACCGATTATGAGACGTACAAAAGGACAATTTCACGTAGGGAGCTCAGCAGAGGCGTTCCACTGATACTCCGTTTGCTAGGAAACCAGTGTGAGGTGAATGTAGTAACATTCAATAACTTCTATGCCTTACAGCAAAGAAGAACTAACTTGAAATAAAACTGAGAGGTAAATTAAGAACTCACCTTTATTACTATTCTTTTTATGATCCTAAATCTCTTTTTTTATCACTTCAATGTAGGTTAGAGAAAGAAGAAATATTAGTGTACTCAGTATATTTTGCTGGGTCCAAGAATTAATCTTCCTTTACTAAATACATCAAATAAGATATTTACACTTATGTATTAAAACTCGTGTTATTGCTAAATAAATACAATAGGATAATAATGTTTATGTGAACGATAGTCAATGTACAAGAAGAATATAATCCTATTTTTTCTTACCGTTAAAAGCTGCTGTCAAACTAGTTAATACCATCTTTTAGATACTAATTGCTTATATTTTCCTTTAATCGCCTCATTATTCATATTATTGATCCAGTATTATATATATATATAACTTTTATATATATATATTATATATATATAACTTTTATATATATATATAACTTTTATATATATATATATATATATATATAACTTTTCTGTGGTATAAATAAGAACAATAACAGAAGATGACTTTATAGAGCTCAAATGACTTTTATAAAATATTTTATGAAATATTCCTAAACAAAATACAGAATTTTAAGAAGACATAAAGTTTATCTCTTTTTTTTCTTGAAATTAAGGGAAATAAAGTGGAAAATAGATTTTCTATTGGTTTTATTTAATAAAGAAAATTCTGTTTTTCTCAATTGAGAAATTTATCATGTTTATGTATTGATTATATAACTAAACTGTTGGCTTAGCAATTTTGCTATACTGACAATTTATTATACAGCATTCAAACAGATGCTATTTGTAAATCGAATTTTAAGTTAAGGTACAATGGCATATATAATAATGATTTTTTAATTGGTATGGTTATTGTTTATCCTGTGACCATTTAAGCTGCTATTGTTTTTCTCGTGTCTTCCTGTAACCTCCTAGACTGCCCCATTTCAGATACCGTATCTCAGAGGCTATAAAAATCATGTCTATTATTTTAGCTTTTCCTCATCTGATTTTCTTATGTTGTATGTGCTTCTAAATTACTGTTTACAAATATTAATGTCTTTTGAATCTCCTCGGTATAATAGTGTGATATTTCCAAAGAAAGTATGTCAAGTAAATACATTTTTTTTTTAATAAAATTATTTTTGTATATATTTAAACAGTTATTTCACAATTTATTTCTGCCTAGGTAGTGATGCCTTTTTGCTGTTCTTACTTTGTCATTGCTGTTGTTTTATTGTTATTTAAACTATGACACTTATATTGATATTTTGTATTTTGTTTTTATTTTTCTCCAGCCTAATAGGAATTTAAGGGTGCCATCTATTTAGAAAGCTCTATACAGAGACAATAATTCACTCAGAAGTATGTGCTTGAAGTCCTCTGTTATTTTTCTGAGCTACAAAATTATTAATTATTATTAAGTATTTAAGTATCACTTTATATTCTGCAAAGTTTGCATAACTATCTTTTTACGTCTCACATTCCTATGAAGCATAAGAGTAAATTCCCAGTTATATTAAATACAAGAAACCAAGAAAGCACACTAAAAATATATTGAATAACAAATGAAGAAGGAAAATAGAAACCTCAGAAATATTAAGAAGGTGATGAATTACAACACACTTTGGCTTCTGCATGACCACCATATCGAATAGGTGCCTATTTCTATCTGAAGAAATGTTTCGATGTGTACTGCTCTGCAGTAAAAAAGATAGGGAATGACTTAAAATGTAAAGGACTATGAAAACACAGCAAATGAGAAGATGATTAAGAATTTGTGCAGTATTTACTTTTGATGAGATACCCTTAATATTAAGTTTATCTACCTAAGGCAACTAATGAATTTAAATGGAGGTAATTCCATTTCAAAATCAGTGAAAAACAGTGCTTTTTGTTTGTGTGTATTTTTTTTTCAATACACAGAATTGGTAAGATGTGATTTTAGAATGAATGCAGCATAAACCTAACAATATTGGTTTAATCATTGGTTTCATCTCTCTATTATTTTATCCCTTGCTTTTGTAACATACTTTATCTGCAGGTTTTTGATATTGGATTGGGTGAGAAGTATCAGTAACTTATTATCTTGAATGTATACTTAGAGGTGAAATCTATGAAACTATCTTCAATTACTTAAGACAAATAAGAGTTCTGATTCATTCTATAGCTTTGGTAGTTTTTGTGGAGCATCTACATGTACCAGTGGTATTTCATTTTGAATTCCCAGATAGAGCTGAGAAATCAACATTGAGAGTACCACTATTCATCAATACAGAATAGGTCTTATTCTTCCCATTGGCATAAGAGAGTACTGAACTATAATGTCCTAGGCTCAAGTTCAGTTTATCAACCCAAGAGATGATTTTCTAGTTTTGAACAGTATTCAACACAGGCACAGTTTCTTTACAAGCTGAGACAGAGGGGAGTTACAAATATCTCTTACAGACAATAGGAAAACAAATTATTTGCATATTTCTTCTTCCATGTCTTTTAAAATACTCTGAAATTAAACTAATCTAACATCCTAGGAAATACTCTGGAAATAACTCTATGGGCCATGGCTTCCATCTTGACTTTCTCCTCACAGTTTCACTCAAATAGTCTACCAATACGTTGTTTTACACATAGTCCAGCAGCACAAACACATCCTCATCTGAATTCTGGGTTTCTCCAGGGCAAAGTCCAAGTGAATATTTTCAGCTTCACTCTCCATGAACACTCCTTCTGAATGCTTATAAGCTTACTGTCTGTATAATAGATCTGTCACTAATCATGTATTTTGTATAGCATTCTGATTAGAAATGTGATCTAGACCAAGTTATTTATGTTCTCTCTGCTTCATTATCTTTATGTGTAAAATGAGACTAATAATAGTATATATTTCAAATGATGAGGCAGTAATTAAGTGAGCTAATAAGTATAAGATGCTAAACCAGGGCTGGATACACAGAAATACATTGCTGGATAAATACAAAGAGTTGCTGTTATTAGGGGGGGCCACATTTTTTTATAGAGTATTTTTTGTCGGAATATATTGAGTAGAATAATCACATTATTTACCTATTAACTTGAATTAGAAAGTCTATTGAAGAGTAAGTATACTATTTAACTCTTGATTTACATCAGTACAAGTCTCTGATTTATATGTATCAGGTAAACTAATAATATACACCACATATTAAACTAATTTATATGTTCATGCAATCTTTACTGAACACTAAAGCTTGAATTTCATGATATTTATGTGTTTATCCATCCTACTGAGACAAATAGAAGTGGGACTAGTTTGATATGTGAATTAATACAATTTCAACTGTAGCATGAAAAGTATCATAATTATTGCCATTACAATAACATCAGTTATGTACTGTTTATTCCTGAGTGCCAAACCATTCTAGGTAGTTTATTTACATATCTCATTTAATCTTCACAACGAGTCTCTACTGTTGGAATAGTAGCATCTAATTAAAAAATGAAGGTACAGTATGAGAGAGAACTTGTCCACAACTTTGCACTGTTGGGGATAATCAGGATTCTAAACAAAATTGCTTTTAAAGCAAAAATCATGCTCCTAGTACATTTAACAATCTCTACTATCAATTTTTAATGAGTTTATAGTAATAAAGCTTTGTGAGGTTTTTTTAGTAGTATTGAACTCTATAAATAAATATCTTTATCAATAAATATCAATGTCACCATCATTCTAGATTATCAATACAGAGAGAACCTGGAATAGTGTTTTAAACCTCGTTTGCATGCTGAACATCACTTTCACAAATGAAATGACAATTATTCAATGATCATGAACAGAAGGACATAACACATTCTTTCTTAAGAATAGAAAATGAAATGGATAGGCAGAAATAAGAACAAAAAATTCCATTGTTGAATTAAACATCATATACACTGACTTCTTTTGTATCTTTATCTGCTTCTGAATTTAATAACAGTTAAACATTTGAATACACTGGTTTAAAAAAAAATACTATTTTTTTTTCCACAAAAGCATATAGGTCTTGTTTTTTGATGCGCTCTGTTTCATTTAAGGTATGATTTCCTTCTTTTAACTTCCTTTTCCTCCCCAACTTTGAATGAGTTTTTCAAACATGTCTAAGAAGACATTTTTCACCCCTTGCAACCAAGTCCTTATCATCTGTCGCTCTCTAGAGATTCTATTTGATGAGCCTAATCTGTACTTGGTTTAGGCTTAGAAACAGAAAGCAGAAACTTAAATGGCTTTTATAGTTTAATTAAACCATAACCTCTATCCTTTTCCCTTTTATAAATGGAGACTTGCATGATATATCTAAAATATGAGTGAATTAACAGCAGGACCCATATTTCTGATTTACTATTCTGAGATTCTTTGTCCCACACATTGCTTAGGATATTCTAGAAGTTTCTCTCTGTGGAATAATAGAAAACTCCCTAAGAGTCTTGAAAGATCACTGGAGTTGTTACAATCATCCACGGTAGAATTAAATTGTTTTTTGATCCATGATATGTCTTGGGTATTTAAGCTTTTGGTTATTAATATAATACCTGGTATGACTTTCATAATATGTTTTTGTTCATCTATGCACATATGCATTTACTTTGGACAAATAATTTTTTTCAATTTCTTTTATGTCATTGCTATATATAACATCTCATCTGTGAACACCTTGAGCCATAAACAGATTAACATATTTTCACTTTTTGAAATACTTTTTCTCATGTAATAATTACCTGCATGAGAAGTTATCATCAAGTGAATATACATAATTATAAACCAATTTTTTTCATTTAATTCTAAATAATGTCATTAATTTCATCAAAGATTTATACTTAATTAAAGAAAATAAAATTATTTAACTATAGATCAAATTTTTCCATGAAATTTCTATTTTTCCTAAAATGTAATAGCAAATTTTAGACTTTATATCCGCTGAATGTTACCTGAGCTATAGTGGACCGACATTAAGGTAACTCCCAATGATCCCTACATCCTTTCATTTATACTTTGCATAACACCACCCCTTCATTATAGATGGGACATAGGGACTTGTTTCTCATCAATGCAGTTCATCCAAAGTGATGATGCAATGCCATCTTAATAATCATGCTAAGTTATAACAGACTTGTCTTACTAGAGTAACACACACACACACACACACACACACACACACACACTCTCTCTCTCTCTCTCTCTCTCTCTCTCCCCCCCTCCCTTCCCTCCCCCACCTCTCTCTGCCCCTGCCCCCTTCTCTCTCTGTTTTCAGAAAACCAAACTGCCTTGAATCTCATAGCACAACACCTGAAGAGGCTTGGAAGTGAAACTTTCCCTTGTCAACCTTTCAGATGAGAACCCAGCCCCAGTCTACAACTTGATGGCAACCTTACCATGGCAATGCCAAGCCTGCCTGCCAAACCTACAAGAACTGTGAGATAATAAATGTGTTTTGCTTCAACCCACTATATTTGTGGCTGTTATGCAGCATAAATTTCTATGGCATTTCTTCTTAACTTTTCTATTTCTCTATTATACATAACTTTTTGGCTCTGATGGTTTCTAGAGTATTCTTCCCCTCAATTACTGAATATCTTAGATCATTATTTGATAACCAATGTTTATTATATATAAAGATTGTTAAAAGGATTACAAATTATGCTGTAATCACTCACAGATGAACAGAAAATTTCATAATATTCTTAGAAACCTGGACTTTATAACTTTGTTTCTTCAGTCTGGAATAAAGCTTTCCTTCTGCTACCATTTAATTTTGACTCTTTTTCAGTTCCTATAAGAATGTATTTACACTAGCTCTTAATGGTGCCTGTAATACCATGAGTGCTACTCAAATTTGAGATTTGGGGTACTTATACCACAGTAAAATCACTCTATAGTGATAATTATTGAGAAGGAGAGAGACAGAGGGAGAGAGAATGAGAATGAATAGAGTATATTCCATGACTATCTCACAAATTTAATCTGATCTAATTACTGATAAAGGAAAAAAAGGAAGAACAAGGGAATTCGTAATAAATGTGTGACTGCCCTGTGCCTTTACATATTCAAGTTAATATGTTAGTCTTCAACCATTATTTGCTAGATAATAAAAAAATAGGTGAAAGACTTCCAGTTTCAGTTCTGACATATAAGGTCTAAAAGTCATCACTTCGATTCTTACAACAAGAAAAATGTCGAGCAAACTGCAATCAATGATTTTTCTTGGACACGTTAGAGAACAGAGGGCATGGAACAAACCATCAACCCTGAAATCTAGAATGGCAGGTGAATCCCAAGTGTCACAGACAAGATCTGCTTACCTGGATCAGAAGCTGCTGGAGCTATAAACCTTCTCTTTTTTTTTTCTTTTTTGACAATTTGCTACAAGCTAAATACGAAATAAAGTGAAAGGGAAAAAGTCCAGGAAGTCACAATTTTAGGGGAAGTCCCCACAAATTTATGGGTTTACCTCAGAGAACCCCAACGGGTTTTCTCAGTAAAAAGAGCCAAGGAAAAAGGCTTTGTGGCTCTGGGAGGCAGAGAGGAAAACTAACCTTTTGGAAATAAACTGAGAGCATTCTGTATAATAAGGCTTGATCTTTATTACAAAAGATCTTACCAGATTGTTGTCTGAGCTAAGGGAGGGAAATTCTCCCTAATACAGGTACTTAAAGGAGAACAAACTAGGAAATGTTTGTGAAGGTCACACACAGGAAAGGAACACAGGTCCATTAAAAGAGTAAGATTTAATCATAATATTATAGAATGACTCCCTTCCTCTAGTTTTTATCACCACAACACAAGAGATGCAAATCAATAACAGTGTATTCTTACAGTCGAAAGACCTATAAGACAGTAACTCTAAGTAAGAGACAATAGGAAAAACAAAATATAGAAAACACTAGAGGAATCTGAAACTTCTGGGACCTATGGCTACAATAAACATTAAACACAACTCAAGTCCTTCCCACACTAAACTAGAATCTCATACAAAAAGACCTATTTGCCTCAGTCCCTATGATGCAATATATGTCAGGCTTTCAATAAAATAAAATAAAAAAATGAGTTTGAATAAAAAACAAGAAAAAAATGGTCTGAAAATACAAAGCAAGCATTGGAACTAGATTCAGATATGCCACAGACATTAGAATCTTCACTCAGATAGTTTAAAATAACTATGATTACTATGTTAAGGGCTCTAATGTAAAAAGTAAATAGCATCAGAGAATAGGTGGGTAATGTAAGCAGAGAGATGGAAAGTCTAAGAAAGAATCTAAAGGTAATGTAGAAATAAAAAAAGTACTGAAACAAAAATGAGGAATGCCTTTGTGGGCTCATCGATAGAACTAGACATGGCAGAGATGATAATAAATGAGCTTGAATACAGATGAACAGAAATATTCCAAATAAAATGCAAAGAAAAAGATTTCATTTATATGAGAAATCTAATGAACAAAAAGAGCAAACTAGTCGAAAATAGACTCACAAATATAGAGGACAAACTGGTGATAGCTAAAGCGGAAGGAGGTTATGGGGCTAGAAGAAAGGAGTGAAGGTATAGAAAAGTACAAATTAGTAGTTTAAATAGATGGTCATGGGGATGAGGAGCACGGCATAGGGAATGCAGTTAGCATTAATGTAATGGTTAGGTGGAGAGTCAGAGGAGAGAAAGAGCGATTAGGGGGATCATTTTATAAACTATATAAATGTCTAAACGATGTACTATACATATTTGAAACTAATAACATAATCAAATTTAAAAACAATTAAGAGTAAAGAAAGAAGGTATTGAAACAAACCCTAGAACACCCATGGCGATTTCAAAAGGTTTAATATACCTGTAATTGGAATAGTAGAAGAAAAAGAGAAAGGAGCAAAAAAAATCTGAAAAAATAATCAGAAAATTTTCCAAAATGAATAACAGACAGCAAACCACATATCCAAGAAGTCTGAAGAACATCAAACAGGATAATACCAAAAAACCCATACCCAGGCAGGCCATATTCAAACTGCAGAAAAACAAAGACAAAAAAGGAAATCTAGAAAGAAGCCAAAGAATAAAAACAATTTGCCTATAGCAGAAACCGATCAGAATTATAGTGGACTTCTTATCATAAAGTATGCAGCAAAAAGACAGTAGAGTGAAATGCATGTATTGAAAGAAAATAATCACAAACTTAAAATTCTATAACCTTTTATGAAAGTGAAAGAGAGAGCTTTCTCAAACAAAGAAAAACTAAGGAAATTCATTGATGGCAGATCAACACTATAAGAAATGTTTAAAGAAGTTCTTAGGAAGAAAGATGATGATACAAATGTAAAACTTAGAACAACAAACAATAGAAGAAAAAATCGAAAAAAGTAGTCTTTTAATTTTTCTTATTAACTGATCTAAAATAAAATTGTAAAAGCAATCATATTAACAATATATTTAGCAATTATAGGTATAAGTAAATTGAATTATAGCAAAGTTTTAAAGGAAGGAAGGGAGAAATTGAAAATACTTTTTATAAGTTACTTATACTACATGTGAATCAATATGCTACTTGAAGTGAGATTTGTTAAAAAAATATATTAATTTCAAGGGAAATCACTAAATTTTTAGAAAAGAAAAACTGAAATTATATAAAGGAGATAAAATGTATTTTAAAATTATATAAAATTATACAAAATGCCAAGTTAAAATTTCAGAAAGAATAAAAGAACAAACACAGTGAATAGAAAACAGTTACAAAAAAGTAGATATCGATTCAAATATATCAGGAATTACTTTAAATGTGAATGATTTACATATGCTAATTAAGATATAAATTGTCAGAGTGAGTTATCAAACAAACAGTATGGATGAACTTTAAATGCTGACTGCTAAGTGAAAGGAGCTAGTTCGAAATGGCTACATACTATACGATTCCAATTACGTGACATTATGGGAAAGGCAAGACCCCAGAGACAGGAAAAGGATGAGCGATTGGCAGGTTGGGACTAGAGAGGAGTGTTGAAAAGGTGAAACATGAGATTTTTTAGGGCAGTGAAAGTGTTCTGTATGAGACTTCGATGGTGGATACATGACACTATACATTTGTCAAAACCCATTGAACTTTACAGCATAAAGATTATATCTTAATATATGCAACATTTAAAAAATCATTTAAGATGTCAAAGGTTCCCAGGAGGTAATACATACTGTAACAAAAGTATCTAACTCTATTAAAACTGCATGAAACAACCTCACTTAGGTAGATAGATAGAAAGACATTAACCCAAGTAACTCTGAAATAAGTTGATTGGGCTTGTTCAGGGTAGCAAGTTTGTAGACCATAATTTTTTTTATTATCAGTTTAGTTTCCTTTGCTAGTATGATCGATCAGGATAACTTATTATTTTGCTGTATTGAGAACACAAATTTGGTTTACTGATTGGGTGGGGGACAGTATGCTCTCACGAAACATCAAACCACGATTTTAAGTAGGTGTAATGTCATCTAATTAGGCTATGACTCAATATAAGGGGATAAAAGTCAATTCTCTGGTTTTGATTTGTCTTTACACATGGGCCAAAACTGCAGCAGAATAATTGTGTAAGAAAGTATGTTAAACATAAGGAATGGTTTAAATCATCGCCAAAAAGGGACAAAAATATTTCCTATAAAAACCCAAGAGTCTTATTCATAAAGATGGTTCTGTAATAACTAGAATGATTACTAATATTTTAAATGCATCAAAAATGACATTTTAGTGTGAATATATGATAGAGACAATGGTCAACAGGACTTCGTATCTTTTCTCATGTTTCCAGTATGACTTGCAGTTTATTTGGTGCCATATGACTACTTTTGGCCAACAGACTGAGTAAAAATGGTGTGTCCATTTGGAGCTATGGCATTTGATAATTTTTGCATCTATCTCTCTTTTCCTGCCTCAGTGAAACTTAAGACTATACACTCCATGGTGAACACTGGGTTTTCTGGGAAGCCAACTCTAAGATGGAGTTTGGTGTGTAGGGTGTTTGTCAAGTAGTACCTTTGGGACAAACAACACCTGTGCCAGGGAGAAAAAGAAAATATGATTGGACAGAGACACAAATTGAAACTGAGTCGGCACTTGATTCACACACTCTGGGAGCTACAGAAATGTTTAACAAATGGTCTATTCAGAGTGTCCCATATTATATCAAAACAGCTGTGTCTTTATATATCTACTTCAATTAGTCTTTAGATGCAATGAGTCTTTTTTTGAAGAAGAAGGATACAGGCAGTGCCTCATCATGCCCACTGTCTTCTAGAAGGCACACTTACAAGACAAAGGCAACCACAACCAGTGTCAAACTGTGATGATACAAGTAAGCCACTGAGATGTCTGGACTTGCCTATTACTTTGGCTACTGTTACTTTTTCTAATACAAGTATATCATATAATGTATTTGCCTTCCATACAAATTCTAAACATGTACACTTTAATTTTTTAAACCAAGTCAGTTTTATTTGTAACTATATTTGCAAAGAAATATTTTAGAAATATCCTTAAAGAAACAACAACAACAAAACCATCAGTATCCTAATTGCATCACATTTAAAACATAGCTTGCACAAACTGAAACTTCTCCCAAGGATGTATTTTTGCAGGTTAGATCTTTCATTGGTCTGGCAATAGAAATTACTGCTGCTTAACAAAAATCACATTATTATCATACAGTGTCCAGCGGGTATTCACTTTGCCTGTATAAGCAGTTATTGAGCTTCAAGGTTAAACAATACAAGGTTAAAAAGATGAACTTCTGTGCAGTTTACAAATTACTAAAAGAAATACTGGAAGATAAATCTATTTCACTCGAGTAAGGTTAGCTGATTAGTAGAAGTTAGATGCTGGCCTCAAAGAGTTATAAACTAAATAACGGCAGTGTGAGATGATTTTAAGATGAAATGGCCACAAAGCTAGAGTGTGCATTTTGAATAATGTTTCTTCAATAAGAAAAGAAATGTGGGGTGCAGTGACTTTTAAACAATGGCCAAATAAGGTTACAATAAAATAAATCAGAGAAGGGAGATGCTTTAATGGCTTTTTAATGAGCCTAATGTTTTCCATTTTAATGAGCCCTCTTACATCAGCTTTAATCATTTTATGAGAATGAGAAATGATTGAGAAATGGTTTGCATTAATTCAATTTTCTGTTCAGTCTTCCCACAAGCCATTATGGCACTGTGGCTAATGGGAGTCAACTTGGATGAGTGGGAACTTATAAAATAGGACAACTCTCAGCTAAATTTACTTAGACACTGGATATA
Organism: Rousettus aegyptiacus; assembly: GCF_014176215.1. Taxonomy (NCBI): domain Eukaryota; kingdom Metazoa; phylum Chordata; class Mammalia; order Chiroptera; family Pteropodidae; genus Rousettus; species Rousettus aegyptiacus. The sequence goes on from NW_023416310.1 coordinate 80,186,399, forward strand.
TTAACTGGTGATAAGGTTATATTTCCTCATTTTGCAAAGAGCGCACACCAAATGCCCATAAAGTATTTTAACACTGTAGCACAAGCAAAAATTAATTAGGTTAATTTAAGTGATCTATATTGTCCTAATTCTATGAAATTCTGTTTAAAATCTCCTTGCTTTATATTAAACATCAAGATTAAAAATGAACAAAATAATTGAACTTTTAAATACATACTTTTGATACAATATGTACTTAAAACCATGCTAAGTCTTTGTTAATCAATACATAAAAGGAAACAATTTGCCTACTACTTAGATCTATATTAAATACATTATTTACCTATATAAGAAATTAGATATTCAACATCTATATAAAACTCACAATAAATAAATCATGTTAAACAAAAAAATAAAAAATAAAGTAATGGTGTTCTCTGGATATATCAATTAGCATTATCTGAAATTACTAATAAAAACTAACGCTTACAATTTTAGGTTAAAAAATTTATTTAAAAAAATAAATAAATAAACTAGTCTACGGCCATTCCATCCTGAACAAGTCCAATCCCATCTGATCTCAGAAGCTAAGAGGGTCAGGTCTGGTTGGTATTTGGATGGAAGACCACTTAGGAAGACAAGGTACTATAGGCATTAAAACAAACAAACAAACAAAAAACTATGTGGCTCATTGAATTACCAGAAACATTCAAGAACCAGGCTAAACAGCATGGGCAAGAATAAGGAAGTTGTAAAGCAAAAGTTGTATACTACAGCAGTCCAATGAGGACATTCCAAGCATATAAATTTTAACTCCAGCAGTTCTTCAACAGTAATGGGCAGCAGAGCACAGACATCCCTAGAAACTGGGTTTTGTTGCTAATATTAACATCCTCACAGTCAAAATAGATTCTCAGCGTTGCTATCTCAAAACAAAATCTTTACCAGACCTGAGATTGGCCAAGATCCACTTGTGAAGCCAGCTTCCTAGTTGCAAGAGAACTACAAAAATGAGTACCTGACATTTTAAACCTGTTTCGTGGGAGGTGGGTTCTCCTGCTGTAAAATTTTTGAGCTAGAGAATAATACATCAGTGGTAGCAACAGAGATTTAGAAGCTTGGAAAGAAAATTATAGCAAGCTGTAAATTATATATGAAATGAGAGAGAGAGAGAGAGAGAGAGAGAGAGAGAGAGAGAGAGAGAGACAGAGACAGAGACTGGGACTGTATCTATTTAGGGACATAAAAGGAAAAGTTATTTGGGCAAATATTAGATTACAACAGAAAATAAAGATATTAAAGCTACAACAAGATACAGAAGTACATTTTTTTACAAGATGCTTTTAAAATGCTAAATACATGATTCTTTCATTATAATGAAAAACCTACCTTCTCTAACAAAGACACTCATGATTTTCACTTTTCTAAGCTTTCCTATATATACCCACCTATTTTTAAATGTATATAACACTTATCCTAGCAGTAGGCTATATGTGGAATTGTAGAAATAAAAGGTAAGGGAGAAAAAAGGAAGGAAAAAAAATAAAAACATAAGGGGGGAAAAAAACAAAATGAAGACGGAATGTCTAAATATACTACTAAATTAAGAAATTGATAAACACAAAAGAAGAAAGTAAGTACAATATTGCACTGGCACAATGTGATTGTTCTCTAAGGGGAAAAGAGGTGAATCACCCCAAATTTCACCAGTTGACATTCCCTCACATTCTTCTTAACAATTCAGAACATTCATTATTCTCTGACCCTAAGCTTCCTCCCTCTTAGCACAAAATTTACCTCCAATAACATCAAGGAAATTGATCTTGAAACATTATATACTTCTACCTGTCCTCTAGTCTTTTACGAGTTCTTTTTTGTCTTCAAGTCTAATTTACCCACTTATGTTTTTAGCCCCATTTCCTCCTGTTTCCCACACTCATTATTCTGTACCTCTCCATTGCTTCCTCCTTTTTAACCTATAAAACAAACTCTGCATTCTCCACTCCCTCTCCACACCTCACATTCTCCAGCTTGCACCAAATCATTCCCTTTTCCAAGCCATTTAAGATTCTTAAAAAAAAATTATTTCCACCATTTTCATTCCTCATTAGTACCTGTTTTCTCCTCATTCTTGAAATTTGACTTCTTCCAGCAAAACATTTTGAAATTACTGTTTTCTCGTTAAATCCTGTTTTTGAGAATTCCCAAATGTCAAGTTTAGTAGCAATTGTTTAATATTCTGTTGACTGGGGTTGCTTTCTACCTTTTTGCACCCTCAGTCACCCTCTTCTTCCTGAAACTTCCTAGTTGCTTAGTTTCTATGGCATTGAACTGTTACAGGTTTTCTCATACAAACCCCTCTCCTTTAATTTCTCCCCTGGCTCCTCTTCAGTTCCCTTTTCTGTCCAACATCGCCAATTAAGTGTTTGTATAGCCCATAATTTCATACTCGAAGTTGTTCTTCTGACTAAAGATTCTTTCTTGAATAATCCTATCTGATTTCATATGTTCAATTATGTTTTATATGCTGATAATACCCAGCATATCCTACCTAGCTTCAGTTTCCATCTTTCTCCTGAACTTCTTACAATTACTGTTGCACATCTGGTCCTCATTGTTACAGAGATAACTAGATCCCAACAAGTCAAGACAGAACTGTTATAACTGCTCCTATCCTGGATGAATGTTTGCATTTGTACCATCAATGAATACCCTATCACAAGTGATTTCTCTCCTTTATCCCACATCCAGTTAGTCACCAAGTCAGACATAGAATATATAGAGCATACTGAGTGTAAAATACAAATTCTTCTTTGTTACATAAAGATCATTTTATACAAGCTTAATGTTTATAAATTTCTGATCTTATATTTATATATAAAAATAGAGTAGGCTTTTATTTTAAAACTCTGCTCATGCTACTGAGAAGGCTTTCAAGCAGCATTTTGAAAATTGAGATTTATGAACTTTAGAGTTCTGACATATTTTAATGTTTCCAAAAAATATTTCAAGATTGAATAAACTTGTGAAACATTCAGTTATATAAATTAAAATTTTCTTTACTATAAAACTCATCAAAGCCTTTATTTTGTTAACATGTACCAAGATTTTCTAAGAGAAATATATCATCTTTAGTATTTCATAAGCATTTTTGACCATGGAGCCTATTTATCTTAGTATACCTATTAACTTATTTGGAATGATCTTAATAACATTATTTGAAATGCCATTTTAAAGAATTTACAGAATAATAAACTATACTTAAGTATAAACAATGTAATATTTTTAAGTAACATAAATCAAAATTGTTTTCATATTATTAGTTAATTTGCTGAAAATTACTTTCTAGTCTTTTCTAAATATATTGATTTATGAACAGCAAATTAAGATACTTGGAGTATGAAGAAAAGATGAGTTTGAAATCACTTTGCATGTTAAGTGTGATTCCCAATGGAGTCTATTTAAATCCTTCTGAGATACTCATCCTTAATATCACTAAGAATATGGGATTAGGCTGGAATAAATTAGTAAAATGATTAATTAAACTAGAAGTATTTATCATTATTAAAAAGTATTATCTCAGGGAATATAAAGAAACTATCTTTCTAAACTCATGCTTAATCTAGACTGAATTCAATATTCTCACTTTAGTATATTAAACTTCAGCTTCATTGTATAATATAGACACTGTCATTCTCAGAAGAATGCGATGCATTTTAGAAGAAGGCAAGTGAGGACTTCTGAATTCATGCTTCATCTCATTCCTAAATCTTACCAAAAAAAAATGGTTATCTTAAGTCTTTGGGAATACTGGATTGAGGTAGAAGGTTCTCCCATAATTCAGTCAGTTTTGCATGATGTTCATGCTTGCTAAGTGACCTACACTTAAAGTTCCAAATAGATAACTTATCGTTTTGGTGGGGAAGGATGGAGTTGTCTAGATGACTGACTAAACATTATTTCTCTATACACAGATCTTTCATTCTGAGGATATAGAACTACTGATTTCCTTTTGGGATTAAAGTCCATCTTACAACCACCTGTCAGAAAGTGCAGAATTAGCAGTCACGTAACAATACTTAGGAAGATTACAAGAAGTGGAGACTTCATTAAAAATCAGTACTTTCATGTAAAAAAAATTCTTATAATTTTTATTATTAAAAATGTCAAACATGTACAAAAATAAAATAGTATAATAAATTCCCAAATACTCATGGTTAATTTTATTTTCCTCTAACTCTCCAACCTTTTCTCAGCTCTGATTGTTTGGAAGTAAATCCCAGACATTTTATCAAATTGTCTATAAATATTTGAATTTTTTTTTTCTAAAAGGTAGAGACTCATTTTAAAAATATAAACATAGTACCATTGTTTCATCTTTAAACAATATAACAAAATTAAGCCAGGGTGTATGCTTGCCAAATTATATTATTAATGTATTCTTTTTAATTTTAAAATTTATTTGTTTTGATTCAAACTTTTTAAAAGCCCGTAAGTATAAATGATTGGTGTACCTCGTTTTTTAATCTATCTGGTTCCATTCCATTCAGCTTTTTCCATGTTTCATTTTTCTTGTTTATTTTCTTTTAAAGACACTAGATTCTCAAGTATTCCACAGTCTTTTTGATTCTTTATATTACTTATAATTTATATCGTATTTTTGTATTTGTCATCTCCTTCTTACCTAAATATTTCAATGAACCAACAAAGTATACATTTTTATAACTACTTTTCAAGGCTCTCCTAGTATGGCCATTTCAAGATTATTCGTCCTACAGTACATTTATATTGTACATATATGTAACCTAAATTTCAATATGTATGCTCACAGGAACCTCACTCTAAGAGCAAATGAGAACGAGGCAAATATTAGCCTGTTCCATCTACCATGTCACTTGAGGACACACCCTGAGTGAACATGCATGTGAGACATGAATCTGTACTCTATCACTTTTGCTCTTGAGTGCCTCTCACAGGGGGAATGCCCTGTCCAAATGAGGATGATTCTTCGTATGTAATGATATGTATAAATCATAATTGGTAACTTGTGCCCAACGATGAGAACAAAGAGGTGCTAAGGAGAGAAGAATGGCAGAAAATGCTACTTTAGCATAAGGATTATTTTTCAGCTAAAGGTATTTGAAAAACAGCAAGAGCAAGGAAGGCACTCTGACCTCCCCAGAAGGCAGGAGATAAAACCTGCATGTGAAAGCTGCCTTCCTATATCAGGACGAAAAAACATTCTCATCACCAGAGACAGGGAGTGGAGGCCAACAGAATTCAATGCAAATAGACTTCGTTAAAATAACTCTTATCTTCTTTTAGCCTCACAAAATATTTTAGTTACCATTCCACAATTATCTCTTTGTTCAGTCTAACATTTAAACATGCTGACCTAGCTATTTCTTTGCGTCTTCATTTTCTTGTGGGGGCACCCATATACATGTAAAAAGCAGTCTGTTTTTGCTTTTCTCTTGTTAATGTCTTATGTCAATTTACTTCTTCTTAATCCCAATTGGAGAACCTAAAAGCATAGAAGTTTTGCTTCCCTTACAGTACCCTGTACTGTAAATCTAATCTGTCCTGGCCAGAGTCAACCCACACCCCAGCTTAGCCTCGATCCTTAAAAACAGAGGTTTGAGATATGGAGGAAGAGGCAAAAGAGTTTTTAGAAAAGTAGTGTATAGGGAGAAAGAGTACTTCTCTTCTCACAACAAAACTGAGGGGAATGGAATTCCATAAAAATTTCTTGCAGAGATTGGGAGAGCTGAGAACAGAAGGCCCTTTTTCTGGTTTCCAAATCTGTTGTCTGCTTAAATATTAATCTTGCTGTAATAATTCTGTGGCTATATGAGTAAGAAAGAAGAGAACGGGAAAGGATGACAGGGAATGGGAAAGCAACACTGTGGAGCAGTCAGTTCTCCCACCGCTGTGGAGACCCAAGGCGCCGTATCTCCCAGAAACGAACAAGACGCTGTAGAGAGAGCATGACCAGAGCCACCCACCAGCACCTCATTTGAGTTGCCTGCCTCATAGACCAAAGAGCCCTAGTGGGAAGAAAGCTGTGGAGATCACTCCCAATGACTAGTGCAGAAGGAAATGGAGAAGTCCATTATGGCCATGAAATGAATACATACCTATGCTCCATAAGAATAAATCAGTGCAGAATTAGCAGTCATATAAGCCAGTCCATCCTAGAGAGAAAAGCAGAAAGTAACAAGAGAAAACTGATAACTTAGCAGTCAATTGAATCTGTCTCTTTTCTTCTCTTTCCTCATCTCACCAGCACTTTGGGTAGAAAGGGCTTAAAGAAGAGGAGGGGGGAGTTTCAGATATAGAAAATGCCTCCTTCTCTCTCTACCATATAACACTCTAGCAGTAAGTAGATCTCCAGTGCAAGCCTATGTGGGGAGATAATATTTTAAAAGAATGAAAGAAAAGTTTTCCATCGATGGAAGTGGACGTTAATTAATCAATGATAGAAAATTATGGAATATGACAGAGATGTTAATAATGACAATTTGACAGATCACAGTTGAAAGCAATGATTGTAGAAAGATAAATTCTTCATGTTTATGCCCCCACTGAGTTGAGACTACTTAATAAATCAGTTTTACATGATTTTCATACTACATGGTCCCTAAACACAACTTGAATCCTTCTGGGACTTAAGCAGAGAAAGAACAATCTGTCATGGCTCTGGGAGTGGCAGACTTGCTGAGAGTAATACATGCCCTGTCTCCAAGGTGGAATCATCTAAGGAAATTTTTAAGACTAATTTTGACCACCTGCAATTTTCTCCTTCATGCTTTGATAGACAATCAATTTATAAAAAACAAATTTTCTATAGAGTGCCAAAAGGCCCTCAACAAATGGGCTGGTTTTCTTACTGTTTCATTCATGATTACATAGCTCGATTCGCCTTGAATTTCAACCTGGTGTAGGTTGACCAACTATCATGATTTGCCTGGAGCTGAAGGGTTTCCAGGATGTGGGACTTTCAGAGCTAAAATGGGGAAAGTCCTGGACAAACCATGAAGCACTGATCACATATGTAGTTTTCCTGTTCTTCAAAGAGTGATGGAAGTGTCATCTCATCCACCTTCTTCTCTAAGACTAACAGTGCAGAAACACACAGGGCCTTGATATCTTACCAAAAGGACAAAAATGGAACAGCTTAATGTTTCCTACATTGTATTAGCTTCCTACTGCTGATTTAACAAATTAACACAAATGTAGTGGCCTTAAACAGCATGCACTTATTATCTCACTGTTCTGGAAGTCAGGAGCTCACTAGGCTAAAGTCAAGGTGTTTGCAGTGCTGATTTTATCCTTCTGGAAGATGTAGGGGAACTGCTACATTCCTTGGTTTGCGGCCCCGTATTGCTCTAACTTATGCTTCCATAATCACAATTTCTCTGACTTTCCTGCTTTCTCTTTAATTTATAAGGATACTTTTGATTCCACTGGGCCAAACTGGATAGTCCAGGATAATCTCCCCACCTGAAGATCTTTCTCTCAATCACAACTTTAAAATCCCTTTTGCCATCTACAGTGACATATTTTCAGGTTTCAGGCGTTAGGACATCTTTCAGAGCTATTAGTCACCGTACAATGTTAAGCATTAAAGAGATGCTTCAGACATGATTAATTTTATTTTAGGAAAGGTAATCTGCATTTGTCTGCAACAACTCAAAATTTCTATAGGACTATATAAATTGAACACTAGAAAACACTACATTTGTCATGATTCTGGTGATCAATTCTATTTGACTAATCTTTTGTCATGTATCTTTATCTCTGACTAGATATCTACTCTATCTTATAATGGAAAGATTGTGTCCCTAAGTCCTAAATTTTGATGAGAAATAAACTGATAACATCTTACAATTTTACTTGCCTGAAACGTAGAACTATAATACTTTCTCACAAAATATTCACAGCAGGAATTGCTTAAAACCGAGACTCTCATATGATTCAGTATTTCCATAGTGAATATTTTCAACCTTTAATCTCAGCTATTTGATAAATTCTAGTTCTATTCTAAAAAAAAAAAATAAATGCATTTTTTTTTTTTTTTTTACAAAGACATACTTAGCCAATTGAAAATGTTCTTCTTCTTTCTTACCAGCAAACAATAACAGGTCAAATTAGCATGATGTTCCTCTAACTCATCTTCACATTTAGAGCTAGAATGATGAGAACTGAGTATCTTGGGGCAGAATTCACTATTATAGTACACCAGGCTTAAGGTCCTATACAAATTCCAAGGACATAGCAGAGAATTATTACATTCACGTGTTCTCCTTCTCCATCATTCTTCTATTTATTCATTAAGTAAACATTTACTGACCTCTTACAATGTGTAAGGTATCTCAAACGAAACCCAAAATCTTTTCAAGGTAAGACTGAGTGATGATTAGAGCACAGGCATTGAACGTGGACAGATTTGGTTTCAAATTCCTGACTAACTGAGCAAGTAAACTCACCTCGCCCTCCTAATTCATATAGTTGTTATAAGGTCTCAATTACATAATAATACACTAAGAAATTAGCACATTACATGGGATATCATTTAATTCTCAGTAGGACCTAACACAGTGCTAAGCAAACAATTCATAAGCAAAGTCCTTATTGCTTTATTGAATTATATCATGTTGCTAAAATATCTGTTTTAAAGGATCCCAGTGAGACTAGGTTTCTATTCAGAGTTTAGTATAACTCTCTTAATTTATTGACTACTGACAGTAATTTATAAACAGAGAATATCTGGTTGGTTAGAGATAAAGTTTTTATAATTTAATATTATTAAATACCTCAATATTTTATTTAGCAAAGAAATAGCTATCTAATTCAAACTTTTCTGTTGAATTTCTAGAAGAAACATGCTCTATTCACAGTTCTTAGAGCATTTATAAGTTTTCCCAAATCACTTCAGCTCCTCAATAAGGTAAAGGTTACTAAGTTCTGGATGCTTAGAGGTATGAAGAAAACTAAAATATGCCTCATAATATTTTAGATAAAAGTAAATATTTTTAAGTACAAAATATATGTTTCTGCCATAGCAAGGAAAAAAAATTAAAGGACATTAAGAAAAACAAACTGAAGTGCCATAAGGGTGGGCAAAAAATAGCCATAGAGAAGGGGATAATATGACTGTCCTACAGGAAGAACAGAAAGAAAACTTGGGTAGAATCAGAGGAAAGAGCAAAGGAAAGATGCCTTTTAATTTGGTTTCTGTTTCTGCTGGTTATTTGATTTGTTTAATTATTTTCAAGTATGTGATTCCAAGTCTCAGTATTGGAGAAAATCCTTAGAACTAGAGACTATCATTTCCCTTCTGCCCCCAGTCAAGTCGATGTATGTAATGTATTGTGAAGGCACATACCCTCAATGCTTAGCTTAGTCTCCACAATGGTGCCGAGAGAAAATAGTGTTCTGGAAAAGAGTAAAAGCCCAAGGACTTCTGGTGCCATGTTTCAGCAGTCTGGACAGCTAGCTTACATAGCTCCTTATTCTGGCTCTGCCCAACCATAGGAAGAATATACCACAGTCGACAAACAGATTATTTAGGTAATTTTTGATAAATTCTGCAATTTTATTTTCATTAATAAAAGTCACAGAACAGATAAATCTCTTTGAAACAGATCTACTCTATTCTATCAACTTAACAGAAGACAGGCATTCTGTAAAATCTGACACATTATTTTAAACCTAAGCCAGAATTTTTCAGAAACAATAAACATAATAATCAGCAAATCGAGACCTTAATATACAGAATGTACATTCCTGAAAAGTAATGATAAGAAATGAACTATATCATATCATATAAAAGAAATACAATAGAAATACAAAAGAAATACAATTCCTAGATATAAAAAGTGTTAAGCCAATGAGACACAGAAAAACAAGAGATGAAGAGGAGGAGACTGCAAAGAATCCTATTCTGAAGGATCATCATCCATTTGACATCCAAGGAGAAGGAGCAGAGTGCCTCGCTTAGGCTGGCCATAATAAGCCCTCTTAATGTTAGTGATGCTATAATGAGAAAAGCCACATGTTAATGGGCTAAACTAACTGGACCTGAGATGAGATTATAAGAAGTTGGACTACAACTGCACATATGAGAATCCCCAAAACTTCTGGAATACTGAGGCTTAGTTTTCCAGCTAAGTTTGTCATCTGCCTAGAGGTTTGTAAGCCCATTTACTTCACATGTCGGTTGTATGGCTCCATGAGAAGAAAATTTGGAATTAAGAAGGGGTAGGGTTAATGTTCTAGGAGTGGCGACTTTCACAGCGTGGGATTCCTTAACAGAGATTCTGGCAACTGTTATACCTTGCCTTCCTCACATCATCACTGGGAAATGTCAAGCCCTAATCTTCAAAGTAGAAATGAGAAGTCCATGCCCAACAGGTTGAAATACAGTGATCTTTTTTAAAATACTCAGCCAGAGAAGCATCCTATTAAGCGCACTTCTCCACATGCCCCAATATTGATATTTTGCTTGAACTCATGAATCTTCAATGAAAACATATATAGGGTTAAAAAAAATCCACCTATTTTTACTCTCCTAATGTGGTTTGTGATGACCCAGTTGACGCTATATCAGAGATCCTAAGAATAAATAGAAAGTAAATAACTACTTGAAATCCAAACTTAAATATGAGCAATCAATTCTCTCCGAAAGTGTTAATTTTTTAGTGATGTTTTTGTTACTTCTACCTGCTCAAATGAAGTTTTCATATTAAGTTTACAAGGAAATTTTTGTGGTAATAATCACATATTACAGCAACACTACCTCCTCCTTCCACATCACAGATGTGGGTAAAGTGACAAGTGCTCAGAGTGACTCAGTTAATGGTCTGTGGCCTTAAAATTCGTGAACTATAATCACCTCATTCATCATTCGTGAAAATAAAATTTTTATCTTCTATAACAGGAAATTAGGTGGCTAAAGGCTGGAAGTACAAATCCATCTTCAACTAATAAGGTATTAAGAAACACAAGGAAACAGAACCCTTGCTTGCCCTAAACTAGGGACCCAGAGAAGTGGTAAGCCGCATGAAATATTCACCATCAGGACGTTCGAGGGAGGCAGATTCACAGCAGCAGCAGCACAGGGGCTATGTCAGGAATTGTTGAGAGATTGAAAGCGTACTTAAGGGATTTATTAAAGCGATAGAGGCGACCGCGACTCCAGTTACCATGATTGCCGGGATTTTTATGACTATGTGTTTAATCTTCCCGTGCTGTAACAGATAAGTTATGCTTTCAGTTGATTTGTGTACAAAGAGTTTTCTCCATCTTTTCTAGTGCTGTATAGGACTGAGGTATTGCTTTTTGGCTTGCTAAGTGACGCATAATAGGACTGTCAGCAGCAAGATAGAACGAGCAATAAATATTAAGGTTTAATGTTATGATGATTTATGCTGCAGGTAATATTGGCCTAGATTATAAGGTATGATTATCTTTCATGATAAGAGATGATGGGAGAAACGAAATGTTGGTGAAGGTAACTTTCTAAATCTCTCTTATGAGGGAGATCTGTTTACAAGAATATATAAGGGTAAAATCTCGATTTTCCAAACAGTACAGGTGATTTAAATATACACTCAATAAAATATTGTTGTTCTTAGAATTTTTTTAAGTTGGCACTGGTCCTTTAATACATAACCATCTCCTTCTAAGTATTACATAGAAAAACATGCTTATTTGGTGAATGTTTTATGCAAGATTGAATAACATTCTTACAGGAACAACCAGCCTAAAAAGCAGTTAGACCACTAACCTCTATAGACACCAAGGTGAAGGCAAGTTTATTTACAGAAAAGACATGAGGTTCTAGCATCCCAGTCTGCCTGTCTTTGTATATGCTATTACCTCTTTGCCTAGTATATTATTTACCTTTTGCTGTGAAACAGACTACTCCAAAATTTAGTTGCTTAAAACAATAAACTTCTTTTTTTTTTTTTATGTCATAGTTTCTGTGGGTCAGAAATGGCCACAATTAAGCCAGGCATCTCTGGCTCAAGGTTTCTCATGAGGTCCTTCCTAGTCAATGTGGAGGACATAGCTCTGTGCTCATTTGAGGCTCAACTAGAAAGGCAGATTCACTTCTAAGACCAGTTACATGGCTGTTGGCAGGCTTTAGCTCTTCCTGGGGTTTTAACTGACGGCCTCAGTTCCTTACAATGCTTTCTGGTCTCCATAGGCCTTCTTACAACATGGTGCTTTTTAAGCCTAGTGCAGAACATCAGACAGAGAGGAAGAGAGATGAAAGAAGAGAGCCCCCAAGATGGTGCCACAGTCTTTACATAACCTGATTCTGAATGTGGTATTCTATTACTTCAATGGGATTCTATTATTCAGAAAACACTTGTTAAGTGTGGGCAGAGTTTGCACCATGATGTGAATGTCAGGGAGTAGCGATCATTCAGGGCATCTTAGAATCTGCCTGTCACATGTAGATCTCCACTCTATCTCATCATTTACTCTCAATGTATTCTTCAGGTTATGAGCTTATAGTAAACAAACTTTAAAGTCTTTCGAGAGTCTGCCTCACCCAAATATGCATCCCAAATGATTTGGGATAGTACACAAAACTCCATATTAGAGAGATTCCTTGAAGTTTGAACCTAGTATCTGCAAAACAATTTTTTAATGTGTATTAGGTAAATATATTGTGTCCCGGATTTCCAGTTAGTTATAATGCCAAACTTTCTGTTCCATTTTCAACATAAATATTCACACCTGCAATCATCTGATTCTATTTTGGGTTTGAAAATATACTCAGCACAGATATACTTTAGAAATGACAAAGCCATAATCACATTAGAATGGTGAAGGTCCCTATTAAAAATGCCTAAAGCTTAATTTGTAGATAATTACTCTAAAATATATGAAATATAAATAGACTGTAATAGTTACTGTTCATGGTTAGTAAGGATTCAGCAAGTATGGTATCCTTTTCTTCTGGAAGATTTGTGTGACAAAGGAAGGTGATGACTTCGCATAAGGCATTAAACTAAGTTTGGGGGAAATTATAATGCAGAAAAGCCATTCCTCAGTTTTGTCTCTCAAATTTTTGTATAAATACTTCTAAATAAAATAAATCCTCACCTAGGAAGCACTTTGTGTTCGTATATGCATTTACTGTTCTCTTTGGTGGGCGATCACTAATATACACATCAATGATTAACACTAAGTGTGCCCTGTTAATTTGTGTGAGGGATCAGATGGTGAGTTAGACTATTTCTTTGTGTCTAGAACAATAAGATAGAGGATATTGCATTTTTCCAGTTACATAGTTTCTTTCAGTGCAAACTGGAGGTGGATAAAAATGTTGAATCTTGACTGTTAGGTGTAAAAAAGATGCTACTTAATTATGTATTTCATTATAAAAACCCTTTATTCATTTCACCTTGCTATAAACTTAATTCATTTATCTGAATCTCAGTGTTTATTTTTATAGAAACTAAATATGCATATTTATACACTGGTAGCTATATCCGTATCTGTGTCTATATCTATATCTAGCCATATATATCCCTATTGACACAGGCCTAGGACATCATTAAGACATTAAAGTGGTACAATTCTATGACAGAAAGAAAAATAGAGGTTTTGTATGTGAATTTTTAAAAAACTGAATTTTTCTATTCCATACTTGAAGCCATATGTTGATAAGTTTTACATCAATACAGAAATTCTGTACCTAGAAGATAAAAAGCCACATAAAAACACATTTTCATGCTAAATGAATAATAAATTATAGGTTACATGTTTCTTTAATTTTAGAAGATGCATAATTTAAAATGATAAATAATTAACATATCAAAGCATTCTAATTTAACTGATGCACAAGAACATCTAAGACATAAAGTATCCTGCTTGTGCTTAAAATGCATCTTCATAGTTGAGAAATATAGCAGCTTTTTATTACTAACAATTATGCTTTCCAAAGGGTAATTTCAGTTTATCACTTTAAAATATTAGGAATTGTCAAAAAGTTCTATTTTTTATATGGGATATGTAAGTACATAGCGGTAGAGGACAGAAAGAAAAGCATAATTAGTAGTGTGCTATTAAAAACCAACATTTAACTTGGCCTACTTTGCTGAGACATGATTTCTAAATGGCATTTTCATTTTCATTTCCACACATGTCCCTCCTTCACTCTGAGCCTAGGAAAAAAAAACCTTTGCTTTGTAATCATCAATTTAATAAGTACTAAAACAGTGTTCTATGGATCTGTTGTGGAATGAGAACAACAATATATTTGCTTATATTTAAGCCAGTGACAGTCTACAGAAAGTTTGTGTGTGTGTGTGTGTGTGTGTGTGTGTGTGTGTGTGTGTGTGCGCGCGCGCGCGCTCGCACATGCTTTAACGGAGGCTGAAGGCCAGCTAGTTAGAAACCAACAAGGATCTCAGAATACTGTTTTCAGGTGCAAATTAACATTGATTCACTTTGTACTCTAGAAAAAAACTCTATACTGCTCCGAAATATAAATCGCTATCATTATCATCCATATTGATTTTTTTTAAAGTAATGATTATGAAATAGGTTTTTTTTTTTTCCACCTAGGTTGAAATGTTGGATGGTTCTATACTTCAAAAAATAGGCATCGTAAATAATAATTAATTTCAAAAAAGCCCTTATTGAAAATAACCGTGTACAACATAGTGTGAATGAGAGTCAAAAGCACAATAAAACAGAAGCCATCAGACATACTTATAGAGACTTAGATCTGCCGCATACAAATGTGGTCACAACACTTCAATTCATTAGGGTAAAAACCAAGGAGCACAATTTCTGGACCATGTGATAAGAGTGTGGTTAATTTCGTAAGTTGCCAAATTGCCCTTTAAAGCGATTGTACCACTTTGCATTCCCACCCACAGTAAATGCAGGCTCCTATTGTTCCACGTCCTTGCCAGCATTTGATACTACCAGTGTTTTGAATTTCCACCGTTCTAAGAGGTATGTAGTTTTATCTCATTATTACTTTAATTTGCAACTCCCTGATGACATATAGTATGGAACATCTTTTCATATGCTTATTGTTATCCATATCTTCTTTGGAAATGTCTTCTGTCAATCTTTTCTTTCTCACCGTTCAATTTTAATAGTTCTTTGTATATTTTGAATAAAATTTCTCTCTCATATATGTTTTTTATAAATATTTTCTCCTAGTCTATGGCTTGTCTTCTCATTCATCTGACAGTGTCTTTCAGAGAGCAGTGGCTTTGGTGTTGCATATAAAAATTAATCGCTAAGCCCAAGGCCATCAGATTTTTATCTATGTTATCTTCTAGGAGTTTTATATTTTTGCATTTTATATCTAAGTTTATGATTCATCCTGTGTTAATTCTGTGAAGAGTATAAAGTCTGTGTCTAGATTTTTATTTTTGCATGTGGATGTCTAGTTGTTCCAATACCATTTGTTGAAAAGACTCATTTCTCCAACATATCATGTGCCTTTGCTCCTTCATCAAAGTTCAGTTGACTGTATTTGCATAGGCCTATTTTGGGCTCTCTATTCTGTTCCATTGATTCATTCGTCTATTTTTTTTACTAACACCACACTGCCTTCCTCGATCATTGTTACTTTATATAGTAATTCTTGAAGTCAGGTAGTATTAGTCTTCCAATTTTGTTCTTCAAAATTTTCTTGCCTATTCTGGGTCTTCTGCCTCTCCATATAAACTTTATAAGCAGTTTGTTGATATTCACAAAATAATTTGCTAGGATTGCGCTGACTCTATAGACCATGTTGGAAAAAAACTGACCATGAATATGGACTATTTATTTATTTAGTTCTTTCTTTTCTTTTATTAAGTTTTATGTTTTCCTATTATAGCTCTTATACATATATATACATATATATATATTTTATATTTAAACCTAAGCATTTCATTTGTGAAAATTCTAATAGAAATTATATTATGTTTTTAATTTCAAATTTTACTGTTCACTGCTAGTTCACTGGTAGTTCCTATACTACCTTTGTATCCTGAAATCATGCTATAATTACTTATTAGTTCCAGGAGTTTTTTGGTCTTTTTTCATATTTTTTTATATAATCAATTGTGATCTGCAAAGGATGACTTTCATTTCTTTCTTCCCAATCTGTACACCCTTTTCATGTCTTATTGACTTAGCTAGTACTTCCAGTATAATATCAAAAAGGGCATCCTCACTGTTTTCCTGATCTTAGAGAAAAAGTTTCTAGTTTCTTGTCATTAAGTATGACGTCAGCTGTATTTTTTTTGGAGGGAGAGGGGCATAGATGATCTCTATAAAATTGTGGAAGTTCCCCTCTCAAAACAACTAAATTTTAAACTTTGACATGAATAAATAGAAAATAAGATATGAGCAGTAATAAACATGTTTAACAGTTCAAAGAAGAAATGCTAAAAAATCTCGTTTCTTAAAACATCTTGGAGGGAAGTGTGCAAATTTAAAGTAGAAAATATTCAAATGGATTTTGCTTCCAGAAACTCTAATTTTCTTTCATATACATTAAAAATCCATAAGTAATATTTGCATCCCTATTTATGAAGCCTAAAGTAGCAGAAATTTTAGAGCTGGAAATATCTAAATTACTATCATGTTTATTTGTCTTAAATTGTAAGCAATAGTGCTATTTGCATAAGAGTTATTAAATATATGCTCCGTGCTATAGTAAGATCCAGAAAGACAAATAATTTCTACCTGCAGATGATGTGAGGATGGGTCTACAAAAATAACATATAATAATAATTAACGAAGGCAAAGAAAGATGCAATATAATAAGAGATTAGTGATATATAGACTCAATAGTCTAAGCAGACTTTTGCTCTTCAAGTGTGTTTTTCATTTAAAAACTCTCATTGCATAGTATCATTGGTAGAAATCCCTGCTAGGTGGATGGGGGTGGTGGTAAACAGATCTAATTAAAAGAGTACATTCTCTAATTAGCTCCCAAGCAATAAAACCACAAGTTTAATTCTAGGCGGATGTTTCATATAAAAGATTTGTCTAGGTTTTTTTTCTGCTTTATTTCAAAATAATTCAACAAACTTGTATTTCTCCAGAAGAAAATATCACACTAGGTACTTACTAAAAAGCTATTTTTATGGCTATCTACTAGAAATCTCAGCCGCAAACCCATTATACCAGTTCCCATCAGAAAAGATCACAGAATATTTCGGTATCTACACGATGGAAAGTAGGAGTCATTTTTACGATCTCTTTCTATACTAGTCCCCCAAATTTTTATTCATCCACCTTTAAATTGCTGCATACTTCTGCCAGATTCTCTGCTCAGCTGCTCCTTTGATCTCCCATCTGTTCATTTCTTTCTCTTTGATTGAAGAAACACATAGTATTTGTGGCTATGCGTTCCACTGAGAAGGCGCAAGGCAAAAGACGGATGTGTATGAATGAAAGGATTTCAACTTAAAGTGCCTTTTTTTTGAAAATACTTGAAATCATGTTGATTTTATTTTCTAGGAAGAACAGAATGACCAGATGCCATATTTTAAGAGGCTGTCTTATTTTTAACCCCTCTGCTACAGTGTTCCAAAGACTTCAAAACACCTTGAAAAGGACGGCACTGTTTAGCAGATGAAAATGCTTTTTAATACTCTCCAATGGCTTCCCTTTGCACCTGGAATAAAAATCTAAAGTTTTATCATGGCCTAAAAAATCCATGTGATTCATCATCACTTGCCTCTTTTGTTCACAATTCTCCAAACATATTGGCCTGGTTCAGTTTTTTGAACAGACCATACTCCTTTTTAGCTTGAGATTCTCTTCTGCACAGTTTTATTTGCCTGAAATGATATTTTCCCACTCTTTTTAGGCTGACTCCTTCTCATCCCTTAGGCCCTAGTTTAGGTATCACCTTTGCTTTTCCTCTCTCTCTAAAATAAGGTTTCCCTGGTTATTGTCTTGAGAAGGAAATGTAGTGTGATGACTAAGAACATAAGCTCTGTATTAAAATAACAGTATTAACATCTATTCTGCCATCCATAACTGTGGTTGTGAGCAACATAATTTTTCTATGCCTCACTTAAACAATTTATAAAATGGAGATGATAACAAAGTTTCAAAGGGCTGTTGGGTTAAATAAGCTAATAAAGTAAAGCATTTAGAACAGTGACTAGAACAAGAGAAACATTCAAAAATGTTTCCTATCCGTATTTTAGCACCGTGCTTGTTTCTTCCAATTTTCTTATTACTACATGGATTTCTTTTTCAAATTAAAATTTTATCTACCTACCATGCAACTTTTTAAGGTTTCCTAGAGCAAGGATTGCACTGATTTTGATTCACCCTTGTTTTTCCAGGACTATTAAAGTGTCTGACATATAATAGGGTTCAATGACTCTTTACTGAGTGATTAAATGGGTAACAGATATATGGGGGAATTAATGAAACACTCCACCCACGAATGGGTTGAACTGGTAAGTATACCCTCTACTTCCCCTTTATCAATCAAACTTTTCTGGCACTACTACTACCTAGAATTTAGAAAATTACTCACTGCTTACTAATGTGATGGCTTTTGTAAGGCAACCAGCTTTTTTGTAACATTAATAAAACACATTTCTCTGTCCCCAAATACAGAGCCATTTCTTTACCCAATGCTGCCAAAGGAAAGGGCAAAACCCATGTTCAAAGGCAAGGAATCTCAAAATGACACTACACAATATTACCTTTAAAGAAAGGAAAAGGTCGTCTTTCCAAGATGTGGTTAGTTCGTAATTTAGAACATGAAAACAGCTGGACCACAGATGTAAATGGCAGGGAGTATGTGTTGGCATTTACATGTTCCTTTCTTGCCACTCTTAGCAACGTTTCATGAAAGTGATAGAATAGAACAAACCATTCTGAAAACAGAACTAGAAGAAAATTCTGCTATCTGCTCCTTTCCTGAAATCTATGTTGACTAAATGTCTTACAGCTAGGAGCCTTACATGACTGAAAAACCTACTGCTCTGGACTATAAGTTTAAATAATAATCTTGTAGCTTTAAAAATGTACATACCATTAGCCAGAGACAGAGCTGGGGTCCAGCCTTCTGGTAAGGACAGGACAAAGCTGTTGCCTTCTCACTCAAGCCACTGTTCTTAGGGTTGAGAGTTTAAGAAAAAAGCTTAGGAGTGATACTTTTGACTTAAAGAATAATTCTCAGAGAACAAAAAATAATGCTGATCACAGTAATTAAAAGCAGAGCTTATAAAATAAGGAGTAAATGATAAGAGCTTCCAGACTTAAAGCTATGTCGAAACAAGATTTTGGTGTGATTACCAACGAACTAACCAGAACCAGACAGACTGGAAATCTACTAACTTTTTGAAAGGAAATTTATTGAAAAAAGAAAAGAGAAGGAGAAGACAATGCCAGTCTTGTTGATATAAACCTATAAAAATCAATCCTTCACCTTTAGACATGAAGCAATGAGCAGTGAACTATTCCACCTCCAGCAAGACTCTACAGGACCTAAATCTAGCCATGGAAGATCACAGATCACAGCCTCACAGACGGCAGAACCAAAGTTGCCACATAGACTAACTACAGATTTTTCAAGAATAGAGAAATTACAATTTAATTCTTTATAAGGACAATGATTGCTTAGTGTTTTCCATTTTCCAAAGGAGCATTTTTTAATTTTGTTATAGTGGTTTTTCTCCACCATTGTATCTCAGTGGGTTGGGTTCTATGTAGCTCATGAGACTATTAGACATACTATCTGACCCCAGTAGGGAAATCATACATCAAAATCGTGCCCTGGAATTTGTGGGAGATGTAGTGACTGCATGACACTTTAGGATGGTTCCTCATGGGGAGTGATATGTGTGGTATAGACATGTGGATATTTTAATATTTTAATATCCACATGTCTATACCACACATATCAACAGGTCTTCCAAAGAAGTTTGTTCAAAAGGCTGCTTCTGCTGAAATTTGTCCCATTAATATTCTCTCCCTATCTGGAGTCTAACGTATGGATAAAATGGTTGGTGTTTTGATGACCAGCTTGTAACTATGATGTAACTTTTCACGTGAAAGCCAGTGATACTAAAACAAAATGTTTGAAGTCAGTCACTCTTATTACTTATTTTTTGATGTTTAGGTTTTTTGAAAGAAAAACAAACCCCTGCATAACGTAAGGCACTATTATTCTAGCCCTCTGACCTAGTGCCCAAATGCAGTTCCTAAATGCACATTCACATCGGTAGGCTTGAGAAAGACTTTATGAACCACTATTTTAAACATCTGAAAATGCTAGTCCATGATCTTTCTAGCTCTTTTCCAAAGTTGAGAGGTTAGTTAACTAACATATAAGTATCATCATCATCTAGAAGAATGTCAGTAAGAATAATGTTCACTAGCTTTATATTCATTATAAGAATGTTACAATATTAGCTAGTATATCACACACTAATAATTTTAAGAGGCTTAGTCTCTGATTACACTTTAAAAAAAAATCTTGTCTTCTAGGTTAAAGTTTAATGAATGAGTTTTCACTGTGTAAATGAGTACTTATTGTACCTATACATACATACACCCAGACATATATAAACACATGCGTCTCTGAAAATGTTTGAGTGCAAATACAAATCTGACAATTTGTTACAGCTCCATTTACTTTAGCAGGAACTTTTCTGAATCTCACGATCTCACAAATTAAATAAATTTATTAAACTGTCACAGCAAGTTTAGTTTCTAAAGAAATGACAGGCTTGATTAGTAAGTATGCCCTTTATCTATAAGGTTCTTATTTGTCTACCATTTCACAGCAAGCAATTCTGATGAATAGCACAATTAACCTTTTTGTTATTAAAACAATTAATTGCAAAAATTAAAGACATGACAGGGACCAAATATTAATGCATAAATTATTAGGTTCAGAAATTATAATTATTAATCCCTGTATAGTAATTGTGGTGAAAAATAAATAAATAATATACTGAAATCTGTGATACAATTTTTGGCTTCTCACTTCTTTCATGAACAAAGGCATGACCATTCTATGCTGGGCATGAGCTCTAAAAGCAAATTAATGTCAGCTAAGTACTATAAACATGTAAGATATGACAATAAAGAATTAATATTTCATAGCTAATAAATATAAAAATCTATACATTGAAAAAGGTATGTTTTTCAGAGTAATCATCTTGAGGATATATACACATGACATTATGCTAATGTTTACAAGTTTCTTTTTTTCTTTTTTTCTTTTTTTTTTTTTAAAGATTTTCCTCTTACCTTTGCTTATAGTTATAGAAATGGAAATACTAAATGTTCAGGGAAATTTAACCACTTTTCATTTGGACTCAGCATACTTCAGCTGATTCACCACTCTGCTGTTCACTGGCCATACAGAATTTTCTTGAACTTCAAGATTGAGAGAGCAAAATAAAACTTAAAACGTAAGAAAACACTTTTAAATGTCAAGGTGTTACATAAATGTGAATTACTGTTCACAATTTTTTACTAGAAAAAACATGGGCTCAAGAAAAATATTCTATTCTGCATTGTCCAAAACAGTAGCCACTACCTACATGTGGCTATGGAGCACTTAAAATGTGGTTTGCTCAATGACTCAGGAACTTGATTTTAGAATTCAGTTAATTTTATTTCATTTAAATTTTACTAGCCATATGTATTAAACTCACTACATATTTATTTCTGTTTCCAGAGTAACAGAAATTATTAAGCTTAGTTTTTAGATTTGTGGGACTGATCGGGCCATGATGACTAGAACTGATCAAGTTTTTAGGGGAATGCATTAAACAGGATACTATTCCTTTCAGTACCATTTGTGTTCCTTTTGCACCTACCTCGAGCCAAGGCAAGTTTTGCCTCTACCTCAGTCTGCTATTCATGTCATAAAACCTTTACAAACATTTGTTTGTACATGATGAAGATGAATTCACCTCTGAACTAGATTCTAAAGTTTGGAAGGCTTAACAGGTATCACCCACATAAAATTCAATTCCTAATAGGAGCCACTGTGTAGTTCAACTTAATGAAAGAGAAATAACTCTTTGCTAGAGCACCGTTCAAATACTATGCAAGCCAGTCATGTCAAATTTAATATCTTCCAAAATAATATGGCGATTTTGCAATAATAGGTCTTGACTTCTTTTTTGTTAAAGGAAAATAGGATGAAAGAGTGTTTTGATTTAAACATACAATTGAAAACACAGTAACCTATAAACTAATTATCTTAATAGGTAAAAGAGCTAAAGTATTACTGGTATGCCTAGATAGATAGACAGATGATGATGATAGATAGACAGATAGATGGATGGATGGATGGATGATAGGTGATTAAGTGATTATCTGAGAGGAAAATTTTATATTGTATACAGAATATTCTGAATGCATAGAATTAAGTGATAAAAATATTTAAGATTTCATTTGTGCTACACACTGGGTCCTCAACATACCTGTGTTTATTCAAATGATTATTTCCTTTTAGGAAAACTTTCAAGTTTCTAATTTTTTGGTTATTCTTATAGTAGCACATGTGTAAAACACAGAGAAATTCACCTGGTTGATCAAGAACACCTAGATTAATAAAAGAGAATATTTAATAGTCACCATGGGTTACATATGCAAATGACAATATCTGTTTTAGACAGAAATTATTAATCATGATGTCCTTTTCTGATGTATGATCAAACACAGTTGTTATCCATCCTTTTAATTCAGGTGAAGTTTTGGTTAAAGGGTAAATAGGAACAGGTGGAATGTGTGCTTCCTAGGACTTTGGTTCAATGGAAAGCCTCAAATACAGAAATACTTTGATCTGCTTGGTGAAAAGGTATACTTAATAAGAATGTTCGTAATTTCTTCTTAAGTTGAATAAAGCTTAAGAATAAATGAGTTGTATGATATTTTCCTTCTAAAACTAAGTAAAATTTAAAAGGATGAAATAAAATAAACTCACATTTCTATTTATAAAATAATTCTTCACACATGAAGTTCTATTTAGATTAAGGCCTTACTTTTAGAAGTATGGCAATTTAAAAACATAAAAAAATCATCTAAAACCATTAAAAGTATCCCTTTATTGTAAATAATTTCTACTTGCTTCCATGTGGTGCAACTGTATTAAATATCACTATTTATATAAAAATAAAACATAATTCCATAATGAAACGTGGAAAAATTTTCACAAATTACTCACATGCAAATTCCTAGCCCATTTTTTTTTAAAGATGAAACTAATTATACTGAAGATATCATCTACCCACATCTGACTTTTCATGGTGCTTTCAGTGATTAAATGCAGTTTGAAGAATACAAGTGTAGTATCTCCACAGCATATTGTATTAGTAAGGGTTCTTCAAAGGAACAAAATCAACAAGATAGAAAGAGAGAGTAATAAAGAGAAAGAAAAAGAGAAAGAGAAAGAGAGAGAGAGAGAGAGAGAGAGAGAGAGAGAGAGAGAGAGAGAGATTGATTAATTGATTGATTGATTGATGGAGATTCCTTCTCCAGAAATATCAGTCTTTCTATTAAGGTCTTCAACTGAATGGACCATGACTACCCACATTATGGAGAGTAATCTGTTTTAGTAAAGTCTATTGATTTATAGGTCGTTTCATCTACAACTTACCTCCATACATACATTTAGAATAATGTTTGATCAAACCGCTGGGTACAATGGCCTGGCTAAGTTGACTTATAACATGACTCATATAGAGAGCATTTAAACCTAAATAAATCAATGACTTAAAATTTAAAAAAAAAATACTTCATGTGACTTGAAAAGCTTTGGTGATCACTTTACATTAGTTTTCAAGATGCATACCTTTTAGTTTCAAAAATATGAAGGCATTAAGTTATGATCACTTATTTTCTCAAGCAGGAAGAATTTACTAGTACCTTCATAATCTTCCCTTACACTTAGCATGGTTCCTGATGTTTACTAAATGAATAAGGCAGTAAATCAACATTCTCAACATCATTCTTACATTTTCAACTTAATTTAATATTGTTAAATCCTAAAAGAATTTTCCCAGACTCATTCTACTCCCTAAGTTTGTCATAGTTGTTAAAATTATGGTTTTGATATATCGGATTTACATCTAAAAAATTGTTTAGGCATTATCAGACAGATTGTTCTAAATAAAATTTAATGCTAAATTTCTGGAATATTACCAAAGTGATTTAAATACTTTTCTTACAATTAGCCTTGCATCTTGGTTCTAACATTTCATCATCCACTTTTACATACACAAAAAAAATGTCAGTCATATATATATTTATCCATCCCATTTTAGTTTGTGGTTTTCCTAATAGGAAAACACACACTAAAGATTTAAAAGAAAAATGTAACTCATTATAAGCAATAGTTGAGAAGTATGCCATGGTTAGCATTCTACAAATATGTAATCTTGTTATATTGTGAAATGTTATAATACTATGCCCTTTTCTAAAATACAGTTTACTAGAGCATGGCAGGAAGAAGGCAGGAAGCCAAAACTGGAACAGGCAATTACATAATGTAAGTTATTTTTCTCATTTTTAAAATAAAAATTTCTTTGACTTCTAAGCCAATATTTTCCATAATATGTCATGCCTGAAACCCCTAGGGACATAGAAAATTTAATAGTTATTCTTTACTACATCCATCTATTTAATTGTTTTTCCTTGAATAGTTTTTAATTTTTAATTTATAAGATTTTTATGTTAACTGAGATGGAATAAAGTTTATTTCCAATGTTTTTATTTGTAACTTCTTAAAGCTTTCTGTGTACAATAGTTTTAGCAAATGTAATGCAATTGAAAGTATTTTCCATGTACATTGTAGTTACTATTTGTCATTCTAATTCATTAGAAATTTTCAAGCAGGGCTTGTGGGAATTCTTTAACAAATTTATGAAAACATATATGTTGCATGAAAATATAGCATTTCCTTCTTCGGCCTGTCAAACTAAAATTCATGAACATTGTAAACTCTGGAATTTCACTTATAACAACAGTCTTTTCTATTGTACAAAATCAGTAGTATCAACAGATGAATTAATTTAAAAAGCAAGTTTAATTGAAATTAACACTGTGTTTTATTACATTTTGGGAAGTTTTTTTTCCCCCAAAGTTCCTAGTGTAATATTTCCTTAAATATTAACTTAATTTAATATTTAATTATATTGTTCTGATTTTTTCATGTTTCAGATTTCTATTTCATCCCAGAAAACAATTAGATGCTGCTACATTAAAGGCAGTGGTTGAGTAGATTATGATGGCATCAGTGTCCATGTCATTAACATGAATTTTTACTAATTAATAAATGCGTTGGAAATAAAATTATGTTCCGCCTATGTCTCAGATGTTAATTTATACATTCAGTCATTAATCAATATAACCAACCAATACTGATAAAATAACAGGTTGTAGATTATAGATCTTCTTCCTCTCTAAAGTGCCAAGGCATCCTATCCTACCCTTAGCTCAGAAAGTCATACATACCTCATTTTTCCTTCTGTCTCTGAATCTCTCACGTATGTGAGGTTCCCATATGTACATATGTAATAAAATTTGGTCATTTTTTTCTTGTTAATCTGGCTCATGCAGGTTTAATTATTAAGTCCAGCCAAGAGAACCTTAAAAGGCGGGGGGGGGGGGGGGAGGAGGAAATTTTCTCCCTCCCCCGTACTTGATTTCTGTGGCATGAAGTAATGTTATGTGGGTAATCACACTTTCTAAATTTCCACAGCTAGTTGACCTTTACCTCCTATTTTTCATTACTCCAGACACCTAGGGACTGTGGCTGTAGAAGGGTGAAGGTTTGAGGCAGAATGTCTCTCCAGTAAGTGGTGTTATATTAACTAAACAAGGAGACCATTATATTCATGAGGCTCTACTGGTATAGTGACTCATACAAAAATCTAAGCCTATAAATGCCTCAGGTTCTTAAAATTTAGACCTAATGATATCCAATTACAGTGAATTAGGCTTGAAACTATAATCAATGATTTTCTTACTTTGCTTCCATATTTTCTCTAAAATCTCTGTCCCAGAGCTGCTGTCCATGAATACTCCTAATCATTTACAATATATTTTGAATACATTTTTTTCTCAAATTTAAAAAATGTAATATGCTTTGGTTTATATGTTAACAGTGGTAAATCCTTCATGTATGTTTTCAAAGTGATATAGACTGAGCTAAGACGGTTAAACTCTGACTCATCACACAATCGCACCTACAAATTATAGTTCCAAGAAAATCAAGTAAGAAAGGAAAGAATCTGAGGAAAAAGGAAATGTCCTTTGGTATTTCCAAGGATAGTTCCTCGGCTATGTTCTAAGCCACACAAATCCGACAATACTTACTCTAGGTGACAATGAAGCAGGTGCTTATGCGAAGCCATCATTGAGAATCTGTTTATCTATATTGTTCAGTTACCTTCATATGTCTTTCCTTGATGATTCTGAATGGAAAACACCCCTTGCTATGTTAGACCACAATAGATTTTTACTTTATTATAGAAGGCAAGTTCAGCCTTTCTGCTTCTGATACTATACCCTGAATAATCTCATCTCAAATTGCTCCTTGTTGACTACAGAGGCAGTTATAAATTTCATTTCACTATTTGAAAGCTAAACCCATAATTCTTTGCCATACTTCTTTCTATAGTTAAATGTTTTATATCCTCACAATAACAGAGTATTTTTTCACACCATAAACAATCCACTGTATAATATGTGATATGTAAAATAAGCTACAGTAGATATATATTGCAATAGGACCCCATTGTAAATATTTAATTTCTAGAGGTAAGCCTACCTTGCTTAAGGTAGAGATAAGTACAGCTTAAAACTTTTAAACTCACGCTTGTGTAATGCAATAAAATGATTTCAAAATTGCCTACACCCTGCACAGAGATGATCAATCATTGCTAACCTGCCTACAACTTAGTAAATTATGAATCTGAAGAGATTACAACTGTCATCCTCATCTCTTGCACTGGCAAAAGATTCATATTTCAAATCTGCGCTATCTTAGCATACGATTTGGTGTTATATTGTCCTGCCACCAACTAATCATGATTTAGAAAGATGATGAGTCTTCCAAAGGCAAACATACATTTTCCTCTTATCACAGCAGCACAGTTCACTTTAGCAAAGTTAAGGTAGCATCAGTGTTTCCATTATAAACTCCTGATTCCAAGGGCTAATGTATTTTGTGAAGTTCTCAGTGAGAAGAAATTTGTCACATGCAGTGTGTTCTGGAATACTTAATCAAAAGATACTGAAAGTCTTAAACCTAAAATTGAGTCTTTTAAATATATATTTTTGCATGTGTGACTGAAAACTCAGTAAAATATTATTTCCACCTCACAAATAATATTGCTTCCCTCACTACAAAACATAAAATCCTGCATTAAAAGTGGCCTTAGGATAAACTAACTAACCTTGAGCAAGAAATCAAAGGTAAACATTTCACCTATGTCATATGGCTGAATGCATGACTCAGATGTGACCAGTTGAAGCAATGCAACCCCCTGACCAGAGAGGATGTTCTGGGATGAGCCCATGATCTATGCCGGTCAATTAGAATAAAGCCCAGTAATGTGAGAATGAGTCCAGAAAGGTGTCTATTCTTTACCACTAGAAATGAATCTCAGAGAAATTGATGCTTGAGCTCCTTTAAACATCGTGTCACCCACAGAGGAGAGTCTGGAACCAACAAATGTGACGATGTGGAGCTGCAGAGTTGGGCCAGCACAAGGTGAGACAGATGCCAGAGAAAACTCAGCACTAATGACATCGTTTAAGCTCCCAAAGCTGTCATTTCTAAATTCAGCTCATCTGTGGATATTTTAGTTATGTGATGTGATCAATTCAATTCATATTTCTCCCCTCTCCCTGCTCTTTCCAGTGGAATTAGGTTTTTCTGTAACCTAAAGCTAAATGTCCCATAATTGATACTACCTCCTAATCCATCTCTTCCATCTGGGCTCTACGATCTTTAATCAATCAGGTACTTTCTTCCCAGACTAATCTTCTTAGAAGCATGCTTCGTCATGTCATTGTCTATATAAATACAAGAGTGGGCGAGCACTACCCCGAACAAAGCCTACCACACTAAGTCTAAAGTCAGATTCTAAAGCCTTCCTTTGTGCCTCACAAATTATGCAAGTTCATCTCTCACAATTAAGATACACACACACACACACACATGCACACACACACACATATATGTGTATATATGTATATGCATGTGTATATATATGTATATGTATACATATATATATATATATATTCCAGTTAAAAATCGTTTCTTCCTCTTTTTATGTTTTAACACCATGCTTCTGTTGATGATATTTCCAATTCCTAGAATAACCTTTTTTTTGGTCCTATTCACATAGAACTTTAAAAAGAAAAAAAAAAAAAGAGAAAAACAGAAATCCCCTAAAAGGAAATTACTAAAGATTAAAGCAGAAAACGATAACACAGAAATCAGAAGAGCATATACAAAAGTCGATGAAACAAAAAGCTGGTTCTCTAAGAAGATCAACAAAATTGATAAAACTCTAGCCAGAGTAATCAGGAAAAAAAGAGAGAGAAAACTAATTAGCAGTGACAGCAATAAGAGAAATGTCATTACTTCAGAGTCTACAGATATTAAAGGAACAATCAGCCATGAGCTCATTCTAGGCACATCTTCCTGCTGCGTTGGCAAAAGACACAGTAAAGAACCCCTGGTCACAAGACAGTCAAAGCAGCAAGTAAAAGTTAGTAATGAGAGAAATTATTTCTTCTATGGCAAGGAAGATTTTGAAACTTCAAACATGAGGGGGATTGGGTCAAGTTATAAATTGGAGAAGAAACTCTTTTAGGTATATTAATCTATTAATATCCAAGTAAGAAGTTTCGCAGCAAGTTCAGAAAGTTTAAAGCATTGGGATGATAAGGGACAAATATCTGAAAATTTTGAAGTAAGGAATTATATTGGGATGTTCTTAGTAAATACTTAAGATGTAGAGAAAGAAATGGGCAGATGTTTTGGTGGTTTTTTTTAATATATATATTTATGTATGAAAATATCAAACCAATACTTTTCCTTAAATGTCATCATAACATGGTTGTTGGATAGTATTGATCAGGAGAAAGAAAGAAAGGATCCTGGAAGAAGAAATGTATCAGAATTAGTAGAAACAGGACAGCTGTGGAACAGCAGCAGAATATCAGCAGCGCCTGGGTAAGTGCATAATACCTGATTTATTCTCCTCCAGTCTCATTTGGGAAGTAGTTCTGCTCCACAGCAGATAGTTGAGAATGTCTGGCGATATTGTGGGTTAAGTTAGGGCTCCACTGGCATCTAGGAATACTGCCAAACATCCTACAAGGCAGAGTACACCGCCACTCGCCACAAGAATTATTTGATCCAAGATGTCAAAATTGTCCATGTTGAGAAATCCTGTTATTTTCAGTGTATCAATTCCTTAACCTCCATATACCTGGCACTAGTCTAGCAATTAAAACGGAAAAAAAAATGTCACAACACTCACACAGAGTTTACTTTATAGTGGGAGAAAACAGGAAATGGACATGAAAATGTGTATAGAGTAAGGAAATTTTGAACAGCAGGGTGAGCAAGTGCAAAGTTCCTCATACAAAACCTTGTTGGGAATGTTCAGGACAGGAAGAAGGACAGCGTCACAGGAATGTAGCGAGAGAGAAGGGTGCGATGCTAGAGACGTGGTCAGCCACATCATGTAAGCCTCTAAAACACAAAGTGAGGACAATGGATATTTTTCTAACTGTGAGGGTAGTCTGGATATTTCTGAGCAGGTAAATGTCATAGTACAATTTACATTTTAAACAGGAAGTGCTGTGACTGCTTGCTAAAGAGCAGATAATGGGATCATGTGGGGCAAGAAAAGAAGCACCAAGACCAGGTAGAAGGCTACAAACTAGAACGGAAGATGTGGAAACTGATGAAGAGAGTTGTTTCCTATTCCCAGGGAGGCAGGATGATGATGATATGTTGCTCATGTCAAGGACACCATCACACCTCCCAGCGGCGTGGCAGAAGCCTGCATTCAGTTGATCCTGTAATGAATTGCTGACCAAAAGCAAATTACCTAAAGGAAACATAAGGAAGAATTGCCCATGGAACCAAGAGACCACACCTCAGGGTTCCAGAAATTCCTCTGCGGATTTAGAGTAAGCTGGAGAGAATTAAGCAAGTGGATCAAATTGAAGTTATTAGTGTTATTAGTATTCAAACTCACTATGAATGAGAACAAAACAAAAAAGAAAAAAAAAAGAAAGAGGAGAAAGAGAAGGAGAAAAGGAATTTTAAAAAATGGACTAGCTTCACGCATGGTGATGTGCGCCCCATGTCCCGTGGATCCCCCAGTTCTTTGGCTATCATACTATGACCCATAAACCCACACTTATCTGGTAGTAACTATCAGACTTGCAAGCTCATAATATGGAGATTTACTGCAAATATACCTTTAAAAGTAAAAATGTCAACCTGTCCTACATAAATGATAAGCCTTTAAAATAATAATTTCTTAGAAATAACTGAAACTTGACATCTTAGTCAGCTTGGTCTGTATAACAAAACACTACAGACTAAGTAGCTTTAATACATTTCCTTTTCATAGTTTAGGAGGCTAGGAAATCCAAGATCAGGACGTCGGCATGGTTGAGTCTTTCCCTAGCTACGGACAACTTCCTCCGCCCTGTACCCAAACATGGCAAAGAGAGCTCTGACATCTCTTCCTCTTATAAAGGTACTGATCCTGTCAAGATAGTTTCACTCTCACGACCTCGTCTAAACCGACTAATCTGCCAAAGGCCCTAACTTCCTAAAATCATTGCATTGGGGTTTAGGGTTTCAATATACGAATTGGGGATGGGGGGATGGGACTATAAACATTCAATCCATAATATTCATATTTCTATGAATTGTTAATTTAGAGCCCCAATTGTTGTAATTACAATCTCAATGTTGTAATCTTTTTTTTTTTTTTTACTTAAAATGAGCATTTACATGTCTTTATATACCCCGCTGATATTTTCTCAGTATGCATGATATTTAGGATGTATGATACTGTTATGCATCATATAGCTTATACATCTGGTCAAGAGGCCCTGATGGTGAAAACTGGGGTTCTAGATAGCATAACCAAAAACTAAAGATCTGCTCAAACACCCTTGTTTTACTGTTGAAGAAAGTCCAGTTCCATTGAGCCAAGAGTCACTTAACAGAGTTGCACTTAGAAAACACATGTTCTCACTGCTTACGTATTTTGTTTCCTACAATATCCCTATAGATTTGCATGGAATGAAACTGAAAGGAAATACGGAGATAACCTTGAATGAATGAATTTTCATATTTTCATTAATTATCATCAGAATCAATAGAGATGAGGGACAAGGGCGTCTTTGGCCTGAGCTGGATGAAAATGGTAGATGAGGAATAGGGTGGTTGGAAAGCTGGTGAGGAAATACAAAATACACATCTGTCATAAAAGAAAGGCTGTATACTGAACGGTATAAATTAAAGACTTACTGTACAAAGTGCTATTATAAAGACACAGTCAAGAAATGAATGAGCAGAATGATTTAAAAAAAAAAAAAGTACCAGAGATAGTAATATGTAAAGTTTATATTGCTTTTCTGAAAAAGAAAAGAATAAAAGTAATTATAAGTAAAAATATAAATTACTTAATTAGATTATTAAGTATAGAGATAAATGATAGAAAGAAATTAATTGACAAAAGCTATGGGAATATTTTCCTTTTAGCCAAAAATTTCATGGTTGCAAAATAAATTTGACTGTACATGGTGAGGGTAGATTAGTTACCAATACTTATAAAAAACAACAAAATCATTCAATAAAACAAGGAGGGTAAAGTTTAAGATTGCTTGCTGTCTTTCCCCCCGCTCCCCTGAAGAAATAGCCCATAAACTCAGAGAACTCGTTATTTAGGGAATGAACCAGGAGAGTAAGGAGAGCCGAGAGGGATGCAGGTTTTGTGAAAAGTGAGTGCAGTAAAGGGCTGTGCAGAGAGTGGACATCTGCAGAAAACATGGGAGGAAAATAACAGGGTACCAGAGAATGCAGTGAACTACTGAAGGGGGAAGACACAGAACAAGGAATCTCAGAGGTCAAAGAAGGGAAGTTCATAAAACATCCACAGCACTGTAATTAACAATGATAACTGGCCTTTGAGGGAGATTTGTCTGATTCATGAAACAGGAAGGAGGGTAAGGGAGGGAGGATCAAAATAACAGTCCTGAAAAATGACCTCACTGGAGAATATGTCCCGATTTCCTCCCTCTGTGAAGAAGGCCTCTTGGCCAAAGCAAATTTTACAATTCAATAGTATGTCGGTAATTAGTTGAAATGTTTAATTTAACGGTTTGGTAAATCCAGCTAATAGTTTATCTCAAGTGTGTGATTAAGTTATTCTTGAGGAAATTATTTTTTTTGTTGTTGTTCCAAATCCCAATTAAGATTTCTAACATGGTATTGGTTGTTATAAAAATATGCTAATCCAGAAAACGAAATAAGATGGATCTATATCTTAGTCCTTGTTTGAAAATATGCTGCTGATGGATCAAAGATCTAAATCTACAAAATAAAAATCAGAAAAGTACGAAGAGCACCAAAACTTCATTTTTATGTAATCTTTGAGTCAGAAAGACCTAATCCGGGAGTCTTAAAAAAGAATATTGATAAATTGGTCTACTTAAAAATTTTTGAATTCTCATTATGAAAAATCTTAAAGGATAAAAGATAATTAAAAACCAGAAGGAAATATGTGTAACATGTAGGATACAGACAAGTCTAAGCTAATACTTAAATAACCCAAAATAATCAATAAGAAAAAAACAAAAATGGGGAAGATTAAAATAAACAATTCCACAGAAAAGTATACATAAACAGGTATTAAGTACTTCAGTTAATATTTAGACTTTCTCATTGTGAAATATAAATTAAAAGTACATTATCACTTCCACTTAGAAAATGGGAAAATATAAAAAGTTAAGTGAATGAGCAACAGCTACTCTAGGATATCTCGATTTTAATATAATTATTAAAATATATAATCCACTTAATCTTTGGCCCCAGAATTCAGGGTTTAGGAATTTATCCTATAGATTATCATGAACTATGAAGGATCTGAGGGTTTTTTTCCATACTTTTGAGATAATAATTAGCCTGAAACAATTTTCATGGACATTGGCAGAAAACTGAAGACTCCTGAGCCAGAAATGAAAAACTTTATTACTTATGGGATAGCGAACAGCACGAACGGCATATTTTCATGAGTGCTGCGCATGTGATGAGTTTACATCACAGCTGAGGAAGCCTGAGCTTAAGAATCTGAATCTTTTATATTGACCCATTATCAGACCTGCTTTGTTTCCAGATGAAGGTATCATCTATATTTTCCATGGCTGTTGTCCATACAAATATCCTTGATAAGATAGTCTGGAATATAAAAGGGCCAGTGCCTCCTCTCACTGACAAGCAGAAAAGTGACAGACCTATGGAGTACTCGCCTCCTAACACAGACACCTCACACTAAGGTTTGAGTATGAGTATTTTCACTGTAGCTCTGAGTAACAGCAAACAATTAGAAATATATAAAGCATCCATTGTTACAGCTCTACATGTACTAGGTAGTTTGTATATGCTGATGTATGAATGTATAATCAAGGAAGGAAATTAACAAATCGCTTTTTCAAGTCTTATTTTCTATGGCTACTTTTTTTGTGTATGCCTTTTGAACTTTGTCATATTTATCTATACAGAAATTATTTATCTTTTTAAAATCTCTTAATTTACTAGTCCATTTTTGCCATTTTATGTCCAGGCCTTAAAGCCCCGCTTTGCTGCACATTTCTTCTGACAGAAACTTGTAAGAGGTTCCGAAACCACTCAATCTAAAATAGAGTCTGCCCCACCATTATTCTTAATCTCAGCACCCTAGTTTTCTTCCTGTAAAACATTCATCACAAAGGTAAATAATTGGCTTATTTGGTGGTATATTTGATTTTTTTCCTACTGTCTAGCCCATAGTAGATCCACTAGAAAAATTAGGGGACCTTAATAACATTGTGACAAGCAACTAGTCATTAAGGTCTAACATATGACTGGTATTTTGTTGTATAATTCTAAGGGTAGATTTGCCAGATTAATACGGGGAGGTTGAAGAGCCAGTAGGTTAGTACAAACCTTCATCAGAAATTATCCAAACTGCATGGGGTAATAACAATACCTTATATGAATGCATTGATGAGAATCAGAAAATAGATTCTCATTATTTGTATGTTCTTTAATCTAGAGCAGGTCAGTTGAGTAGCCCAGAGGCCAATCCTAGCCACTATAAATCAAATTGTATTGAAAAACAACCTTATTTGTTCATTTGCATATCACCTATGGCTACTGTCACAATACAACAGCAGAGCTGAATGGTTGCAACAGAGACCATGAAATCTACAATAGTTAACATCTGGCCCTTTATAGAAAGTTTGTTAATTGCTATTCTAGAGGTTCCTTGTGGAGCTCCAAATAATGAGGAGAGAAGATGCTTCCATCAACATGATAAGGAAATAAATAACCATCAGCATCAGGATACAGTTACTCAGTTCTTTGTCTGGAGAGGAAAGAAATAGAATCCTAATATGAAAATCCTCTTTAAAAAATCCTTAAAAATAATAACTGTTTATTCTTGAGTTAAGTAAGGTAGGAAGCATGGACAGTAAGAAACATCAATATCTTTTTAGACATGCTTTCCTGATACCATTCTAATTGTTTATTCAAAGGGTCATTTTTTGTTCAGATAAAACTGATTCTAAAAATGGAATGTAAATGCCATTTCCATCTTTCCAATTAGTTCTTGGAGTTTAACTGTCATTTCTTCATTCACAACATTTCCTCTAGTGAAGTACTGATTATCAACAAGTTGTTATCAATAGGAAATTCTCTATATCCACAGCAGTCCACAGGTGAGATCTGATTCTGCACTATATATGATATCTGTTCACTATCAATGCAGGTGCTCCTTTGATAACGTGTTATGAATGTGTAGATATCTATCTACTAAAGTTGGAGCTCAGGTTTTCAGCTCATTAATATTGGTTTTCCTGGAAAACCTGTGAAAGAAGACTTTTAATCAATAACAATTTGGCTATATTATTTATATGTATATTTATATTTATATTCTTTTTTAATGACCAGAGGTAAAAATATTTTTTGACATTTATTCAGCCATACATCTCCTGAGCTTGACTGTAACTCATTTATTGTTTATGTTTTATGAAATAATAATGTTCCAGACAGTGGCTAAGAAATGCTTATTTGCCCATGGGTCATACATCAGAGCTTATATGCACACTGATAGATAGAAGAGGGAGTTTCAATTTGCTTTAAAAGAATGAGATAAAAAGAGATAAAGGAACGAAAATGGCATTCTCAGTTGATCAGTTTGATCACTATTATAGATTGCTTGTCAGAGGGGAAAAAAAAATCATAGACATCGCTTCAAGTTTTCAAAGGATTAGCATCAGACTAAGTTGTTCCCTAAACCCCTTCTTAGCATTATACCTCAATTATTTGACTTTTCTGTTAGAAAATGCCAATCACTCCCAGGTGTCCGTCATTATCAAGCCACAGCATTTCTTTCCCAAACCTAAGATTGCTGCATTTCCCAAGGCTTACTGATGGTTTTAAGGGAAACAAAACTTTCCAGATAAGAAATTTTATACTTTGAAAATCGTTTTAAGAACAGCATGCTGTAAGTGTGCAAGATTAATCCTCTCCTCATCAAACACAGATAAAGTTGGGGAGGTTTTTCTACCATAATCAGGAGAGCTTTCTGTTACAGTAACCCTTTCTGACTATGATCCAGCATCTGCCTGTTTGCAGAATAAAGGAAAAAAGGGAGTCTTGAAGCTGCAAGTGAATACACTACTACTGTATATTTTAAAAATCGCAATGACAACAGCTGAGGTGACGCATGTGAAATTAATTCCATACATCAAATTAATGAGATTTGATTATTTCAGATGGACGTCAACGTGGCTGCTGTTTTGTTTAATTCAGTGTATGTGTTTACTCTGGGGTGTATGCCACTCAAATCCAAAGTCCTGTAAAACAGAGAGTGCTGGTGTTTGGGCATTTCTATTTAGAAATGGCCAAATTCAAGGTAAATATTTGCACATCAATGCAGGCTAATCAGGCATCCTTATCAAGTGGTAAAGCTGGTGCTTTACGCAAAGTTTAACATGGAATGTTTAAAGCCAAGGACAACTTTCAGGTGCCCTTATCAACATATTAGCCCCAACTGCATTTTCCAAATATGTTATCAAAATGGTAATTCTGTGCTTTCCTTTCTGTAGATAAACTGGGTTTCATAAAGGTAGAATTATTACTATAAATATATTGGGAGGAAACTATTTCAATTACTGGGAGAATATGTAACTCCAAGTCTATTTATTTCAATTTATTCAACTGTCTTGATATATGCACACACAGAACTTTATAGAGAATGAATAAATTCACCTTGAAATTGTACCAATTGACTTTGGCTGGGCTAGACTGTGAGAGAAATCTGAGTCCCTTTTTGAAATAAGCCTTGACAACGCTGATCAAAACAAAGAGGCTATTCATTTATTAAACTGACAGCTAAACCCCGGCTTCAAGCTTCCGGGATGATAGGGCCTGGGGTGTTAGTCATGGCCTGGGGTGCTGGCCTCTACCAGATTCATTTTTGCTACTCACACACTCTGAGCCTATATCTGATGGTGTGACATTTCCTAGGGCATTAGCAGCTGTTCAGATGTCAAGCAGCTGGTGTGAGAACTGTCATCCACTCCAGATTATTCCATGAGCGACACGTTAGCTCAGAGAATGTTCTTTATAAAACCACCTTGGTGTCCCTTTAGTTACCCATAATCCATCAGAATTTCAGCAAAGAGATGTGTAGTAGATAACAACTCCATTAAAGCAAAATTGGGTATGCAACAATCACACCAGGTAATGGTTACTATTACAGGGGTGTAAAATGTGCATTAAATATCTGTCACTTATAACAGTTAATGTATCAAAATTTGTGAATTAATTATTTATTTTACAAGCGAGAGTGAATTCAACTTTCTATTTACTTATTTAAGAGTTAAAGCATTGCAATGCCATTCCGGATACTCAGAATGCTGCAGAAACGAGAAAAATCTTGAGTATGGTAATAGGAGTAGGTTGAGTAGGTTGAGTACACAGGGGCGGCACCCTCCATGTGTGCGTGACCATCTAAAAGCTGCAAAATCATGGAATAGAGCGAACTGTGATCAAAGGAAACATCACAGTTAAAGTTTTAGTCATCTATAGCAGAGGTCCCCAACCGCTGGGGCCGCAGACCAGTACCGGTCCTTAGCCTGTTAGGAACTGGAATGTACAGCAGGAGGTGAGCACTGGGCATGTGAGTGAAACTTCATCTGTATTTGCAGCTGCTCCCCAGTGCCAGCATCACTGCCTCAGCTCCACTTCAGATCATCAGGCATTAAATTCTCAGAGGAATACTGGTTCCTGGTGCCAAAAATGTTGGGGACCACTGATCTATAGCATTATCTTGTCTTAAATACATTTAGCAACATGTTGAAGAAAGTATTCTCTCTTGGAACACTGACTGTTGTATGTTAAACCAAAGGGTTTCTTCTAAGAACATTCTCTGATAAAATCAATACTAATTCAGTAAAGACAAGTTCTTGAACCAGCATAAAGTGGTGTCAGAATGTGATCATTGTATGGAGAAAGAGATAAGTGTCTTTAAAAAAAAATCTGAAGAGAAAGGGTCTGAGTAAAAAGCAAGCTTGTGTGAAACCTTTAAACACATAATGCAAAACACAGCCAGTCACAACTAGAGGGTGGATGTTAACAAAACTTCCGATAAATCCTAGCGTTCCTCAAAAGGCAAGTTTACCCAGGATGAGAAAAAACAAATCTGTGAATTTTAAAGTCATTTTAGTAAAATGAGTACAATATGGCTTGATAAAAATAATGATGGCAATAGTTATTTTTCATACTTTCATTTACTGCTAAACCTGTGTGCATGCTCATTATTCCATACATAAGTATTCGTAATCATATAGTTGATTTATTATTTACCCTTTCTTCCTAGGTTTATTCCCAAATTTTTGTAGCATTATCATAAATTTCCCTCAGGGCATGTCTTCTCCCCCTGTTAGCCCACATAAAGTAGGTAATGCTAAATAAACCCTAAAATCAAGGGGAGCTCATGTGATTGCGGAATAAGCCAGTCCCTGACTTGCACACTCCTTAAAGAGGCAAATGACTCCAACTGGGCCAATTATATTTAATCCAGGAATTCCAATTTGAATTAATGAAGAAGAGTTTGGATGCAGTAAGTCAGCTCCCTTATTATACTATAGAGTGAGCATCTCAAAAAACTTAATGATTACAGAAAAAATAAAATAAAAAATAAACACAGCTATGCAAGAAGCCTGGGGACATATATTGAGAACCTGAATTTACCCTTATCCTAAACCAGGAAAACCCACACACTTTTCAGTTTCGTAAATCAATACATTCCCTGTTTCATTAAGCCAATTCACAATGGCTTTGCTACCACCTAAAAAACTATTAATTTACAAATGTTCAAATTTTCATTAAGTTCTCTTTTATAAGTTCTTATACAAAATTGTGTTTGGAAAGGAAAGAATATTATTAAAGCAGATTCGTGAATTTTTGACAGATAGCCTTCACTATTCTTTTGCCTATCCTTTAATAGAAAATATATTTACTCAATGAATGGTGCCTGAACAACTGGATGTCCATATGCAAATAAATAACTCTTGACACAGATCTTATCATCCTTCACAAAAATCAGCTCAAAGTGATCAAACCCTTAAACGCATCCAGGGACAAATGACAGGGTAGTTTCAAAGGACTAATACACTAGGGTGAAACTGACTTATCAATAGAAAAAAAAAAAAAGCCAGAAAACAATGGAATGCTAATCTTCAAAATTCTGAAAACCGAAACCCTCCTTATCTAGAATTCTACATTCAGCAACAATATCTATAGAGAATGCAAGTGAAATAAAGACACTTTCACATTTAAAAACAAAAAGCAAGAGGGAAGCAAAAGAAACAAAGAAAATGAAAACCTGAGAGAATTCATCACCATCAGCCTTGCACTAAAGAATTTTTTGGATGGAATTGTTCAGAAAGAAGAATATATAGATCACAGAAGATGAATGGAAAAAAAAAAAGATAACTAAAGTACTGATGATTAGATACACATCATAAGTAACTCAAAATGGATCACAGACCTAAATGTAAAATGCAAACCTATGAAACTCTTAGGAGACAACACAGAAGAAAACCTAGTGACCTTGAGTATGGCAATGACTTTTTAGATACAACACCATAGACATGATCCATGCAATAAATAATTGATACACTGGGATTGAAATTAAAACTAAAAACCTCTGCTATGTAGAATAAAGTCAAAAGAATAAGAAAAACTATTGACTGGGAAAAAATATTTGCAAAAGACATCTTATAAAAACTCTCATTCGAAATATACAAAGAGTGCTTAAATTATGTAAAAACAAACAACCTGATTTAAAAAAATGAGCCAAAGAATTTAACAGACATCACATCAAAGAACATATACAGATGATAAATAAGCATATGAAAAGATGTTCCACATCACATATAATCAGGAATTACAAATTGAAACAGCAATGAGATACCACTACATGTCTAACAGATTGGCCAAAATATACTAACAGTACCAAATGCTGGTGAGGATGTGGAGCAATAAGAACTTGCACTCATTTCTGGTGTGAATGCAAAATGGTACAGACACTTTGGAAGATGGTTTGGCAATTTCCTACGAAACTAACCATACACTTACTGCATGATTCAGCAATCACATTCTTTGTTATTTACCCAAAGCAAATGAAAACTTATGTTGAAGACCTATGTCCACATGAAAATTTGCATATGGATACTTATAGCAGCTTTATTCATAATTGCCAAAACTTGGAAGTGGCCAAAATGTACACTGGTTAGAAAACAGATAAACTGTAGTATATCAGTGGTAAAAAGAAATGAGCTAGTTAGCCACCAAAAAAAAAAACAAAAACAAAAACAAAAACAAAAAAACACACACGCACAAATAAAACAAAAACAAAACAAAGAAATGAAAAACAAAAACACCATGGAGAAACCATAAATGCATATGACCTAATCAAAGAAGCCAATCTGAAAAGGCTATGTAGTGTATGATTCCAAACATATGCCATTCTGGAAGAGTCTTAACTATAGAGATGGTAAAAAGATGAGTGTCTACCCAGTGGGCAGGGATGAATAGGCAAAGCACAGGGTATTTTTAGGGCAGTGAAAATACTCTGCATGATAACATAATGATGGATACATGTCCTTTTTACATGTGTCCAAACTCAAAGAATGTACAACATCAAGAGTAAGCCGTAACATCAACTATGGACCGTGGGTGACGTGTCAATGTAGGTTCATTCATTGTAACAAATGGACCAGTCTGGTGGAGAATATTGATGATGCAAGAGGTATATGCCAACATAGATCTTAGTCATCTGAAAATCCACCACTTTGATTTTTTTTTAATTTTTAACATTATTTTAGTGACATGTTTATATCTATATATTTTTCCTCTATGTATATATTATTGATGCTAAAATGGTCAAAAATTGCCAGTATTACCTATATCATGAGTCTATACATAAATACAAAAGCAGGTGCATAAAGCGTATAATAATTCATTTAAATGTTTCAGATTTTAGTACAAATATAGAATTATATAATAAAATATTCGAAGAAATATTCTCAGATAACATACACATACATACATACTTGTATATATATAAATGTGTAGGCATATGTGCATTCTTACATAGGCACACATGTATGTGTGTGTATATGTTTCTTGTTTTCATGGATTCTTCTTAATATCTCGATTCATTTAATCCTACCTTCTCTTTGAAGGCTATCACTGTTGGCCTAAATATGACAACTGTTGCTTAAATAATTTTTCTTTGTATTCGCTGGATTCTCAATCACTATAAATATTTAACACTGATCACTGTAAACAATTCTTAAGTTTTTTCAAGTTTGATTATTCATATTCTCAGGTTTTTCTCCTCTTGTGTATTGATTACAGTCCTTGATTAAATATACTATATGTGAGTATATATATTTGCATGTGTATATAGATATTTATTATCTAGCTAATGATGGAGAAGGAGGAGAGAGAGGAAGAGAGAAAAGAAAAGGGAGGGAGAGAAAGAGAGAGAACGAACACACACGTGAGCACTACATAAGCTACTTTTTGCTATAAAGTTAGACCTTGCAGCTTCTTTGTCCTTTTTAAAATATACTTTGAATACCTCTGTATATTTCCTTCAAGACTTTTCTGAGAAAAATGAAAGAAAACAAAACAAAATCTTTAGGCATATGCATCCACTTTAAGTCAAAAGATTTAGCTTTTTGTTTTGTTTTGTTTTAGAAGGGAAGGAGTGACACTAGGTTGATAGAGATTGGGAGGAGGAGAGGAGAGAAAGATCATCAGGTTCTTTGAACCCGCCCCCCCTCCTAGTCTACCGACATGTTCAAGGTTAAAAAGTGACACCTGCTAGGCATAAATAAAGTTTCATATTAGAAATGATGGTTTTGAAACCATGAAGTGCACACAGCAGGAAATGTTTATATTAACAAATGTGATTATTTTCTGTAAATTAATATTACCATGAGATAGAACATCACAAGATATTTGGAATTTTTTCACTGCACTCAAAACTTAAATCAAACTCATATTTTTGACTCAGTTAAAAGCAATCATCTAGCCAAAATCCAATTACATTTTAGATTTCATGCAGTCTTCTATATATTACCCTGATCAAAATAATGGAAGTTGAGAGTTTATGGAGAATTGTTTCAGTTCATTTTCTGGCTTAAAACCAAACTAGGAATGGTCATTTCTCATAATTCTTATTCCTATGGATCTAGCAAATTGTAAATGTTAAATGGGTATCTTTTTAATAATTGGATCTTGTGGAATCAGGCAAAAGCTTGGTATTTCTCTCTATCCCTTTATGGTATTCAAGTGATATCAGCATGATATTTTCTTATTTTTAAAATCAACATCAGATCCATGCTAATGTCTTGTCTCACATCACAATAAAAATAAGTCAACAAAAAGAAAAGTTCCTTTTATGTGCATGCACAAAGCACTCATTACTGTCAGATGAGGCAATAATTCTGTGGACGAAAAGTGATTTCTAAGAATCTTTCATATATTTTAACAGATATCTATCAAATACAAAGTTTTATGCACATTGCTCAGCAAAGGTGTTAAAATTATATTTATTATTTATTATTACTAGTAGACTTGTTTTTATTCAGGTTATTAAAAATACTATGTTTCCTATTTACTACTTCTAAAGACCTCTATTTTTCCTTCTGTTTGTCTGTGTTTTCATTTGTTTCTTAAATTAAACAATTTAAAGACTTAAAATATTTTTGTAGCGTTAAATAAGTAACCTACAGTCCCATCTTCATCTCCTCTTACTGCCAAGAGAGGACAAAATCTCCATAATCTTCAACCATCCAGCTTTTCCTTTTATATCAGTGATTTTTATTCCCCCCCTCTTCAGGAAAATTGCTGATCAAGTGTCAGGTTCCATTTGGATGGCTTAATGGCATTTCTTGTCAGTTTTTATAGCCCTGGAAAATGTCCTCAATTTGCTTTAATTGTCTTCTCTCAGGTGGCAGCAATCAAATGACAGTGATATCAGAAGTGTTCCCTATTATAGCAATGAGTTTAGATTTTCCAGTCCTCTCAGCCATACCATATACAAGTGATAATGAACAACCTGACAATTAAAGAGACACTATTTTTGAGTTGCTATATAAACAGCAGGACATAGTCTTATTACATAATTACCAGAATACCAACTGATAAAAAAAAAAAAAAAAAGTATTTTCTTCTAATCTGTGGACTCCAGAAGAGTCTCTTTGGAATTGATTCCTTTATCTACTTTCTTAGATTAAAGCCTGCCACTGCAAAATGAAAAACACACACTTATACTTAACCTGCCAAGATGTTCCTTTTCCCTTTCTTATTCTACAGATACTAATTAATTATCAGTTTCTTTACTTGTAACTAAAGATTGAGGAAGAAAAATACTACATAGTTGTACTGTTGCTAGTCTTTATGTAAAAGGAGGAAAATGTGCCCTGCTTTAAATCATATTTTCATTTACAGTAAAATAATTCCCCCTCTGAAGTCAGTGCAACCAGCCTCTAGCAGTTTGCCAGTGAATGACTTTTTTAGCAATTTAATAATTCCAGACTGGTAATTAGTTACATTGCT
Source organism: Rousettus aegyptiacus (assembly GCF_014176215.1). NCBI lineage: Eukaryota > Metazoa > Chordata > Mammalia > Chiroptera > Pteropodidae > Rousettus > Rousettus aegyptiacus. The sequence goes on from NW_023416310.1 coordinate 80,229,798, forward strand.
ATTCAAATTAACTTTTGTAAGAAAGATTATTTTCTTGTTTAAATCTTTTACTGCTGTGTGGTAGACGGCTGAATGAAGCAGAACTAGTAAATAATATCTTATGTGTACGATCATTGTCAAATTTCTTCAGACTCTGTTTTTAATTTTATTCTTCATTAGAACTTTAAATCACAGAAAGGATCAAATAACGTGACTAATACTGTCAGGTAGATTTCACACTTTAAAGCGTCACATAATATATAGAATTGAAAAGTAAGACATTCTTTAGTGCTGCAGTTTGATTCTGGGATAATGAATTACTTGCAAGAAAATGACAGAGTCTCTTTTGTTTGCCATCAATCTCTCAAATTTCTCAGCCTCCTCATTCAAAGCCTAAGTACATAAAATAGTTAGAAAATGCCACTACTTTTCATGTAATTCATGTTTTCGTTATTGTTTTGTTTACTTTTCATTTAATAAGGTTTATTTATATAATTGTAAGGAGAAAAGATCAAGTTGATGACATTCAAAAGACTTTGGGAAATGTAAAGATCACTAATAGACACAATAAATGAACAAATAGCCTTAAAATGGTTAGAAAAAATATGTATCATATTTCAATGTTAGATTGTAGGAAAACCAGGAAGGAAGAGACTAAAAGAACAATTATTGAGTACCTCAGTGTTAATCAACATGCTAGGAAATTCGAGGGGTTTTGTTTGTTTGTTTGTTTGTTTTAAGTACTTCACTTCTATAGTAAAGGTTATTTTATTACTACTTTAGAGAAGAAAAAGTTGGTTCATTGAGGTGAAATAATTAAGCAGTTTATGAGTTGTAGCCAGGATTTATACGATGTCTACCTGGCTTTATACTCCAAGCTCTCTAGGCCAGAGGTCACCAACCAACCCCAGGACCCGTCTGTGGCCTGTTAGGAACTAGGCCACACAGCAGCAGGTGAGCGGAGGGGGAAGAGAAGCTTCGTCTGTATTTGCAGCCGCTTCCCAGCACTAATATCACCGCCTCAGCTCCATCTCAATGATCAGGCATTAGTGTCTCATAGGAACATCAGTTCCTGATGCCAAAACTTTGGAGACTGCTGTTTTAGGCCACCATATTTGTATACATGATTGTATATCAGAAAATGTTTCATTTTCCCATCTTTACTTAAAGATAGATGAAGTTACCCATCTTCAAAGAAATACAACATTTGTTAGTAATATGTGACATAATGTAATCTTATTTTCTTTAAAAAAAAAACTCTTATTTTCTAACTTCTGAACCACATTTTAAAATTTAAACTCAAATCTTCAGCAAATAAACATACTTTAGAGATCACATAATGTCCCTTAATAATCTAAAAATTATTATTGCACGAACCTTGCCTTTACTCTTTTAGGATACTTCATCCATTATTTTTTTTAAAATTCCATAGACATCCATTTTTGAAATTCTAATCCATCTATTTTCACTGTGATATTTTGTTTTCAAAAATCTATAATTTATATACCCCAACATATAATATAATAGGAATACTAGAGTAATACATAATTTTTTATTATGTGAATTTTAATAATATTCCTAAATTTAGGCAATTGTTATATAGAGATATAATTTCCCATACCTATAGTCACTCTAATATGAACTCAAGTATTTGGTAAGATCTTAGTGTCCATAAAAAAATAATATATTTCAATTCAGTTTATGTAGTTATAGTAATTATTAATGATAGAAAAGGTGATAAGTAACCACAAATTTAGCATGATGATGTGTATGTAATTCTTGTTTTGTTCTATCTTCCTTAGTTACTATTAAAATCTCAGTATGTACAAGGAAAACAAAATGCAGTTTTAAGTCCAGGACTTTGCTGTCAATAATTAAATATGTCATCTAAACAAAATGGTTTTCCAAAAGTGATTTCTCCTAATTTGGGAAATAATAGTTATAGATTTAATTTACTAGTATAAAGATTAGGACACAGTAATCCAGATTCCCTCAACTATAAATAAGTATACTGAAAATCTAATAAAACATAGCCAACAAATTGGGCTCTTCCAAAAAGAAAAAAAAAATTATGAGAAATTTTGTTTTATTAGGAAGTACTCAGATTTGATACTTTGCTCGTTTTAATCTATATTACTAGTTATTTTTCAATTAAAATGATATATAAAATTTCGTTTGCCATTGCATGTAAATATATTTTTTCATCTCTATAATAATAAATTTCCTTCCATGCCAGTCTTTGGTTGGTCTTGGAGAGTTTAAGATATTTCATAAAAGTTAGGAAATCATGATATTAGTAAACTATATGAACTGTGAAAGTCACTTGAAGATAAATATACCCTACAAGATATCAAGTAAACAGTTGCACTGATTTTTCTACTAAAATGATCAGTTGTTTTCGTAAAGGGATATGGCATGGAACCAGTCTAAGTGAAAAACTCGGCAACTGAATTCATACAAATGCATTTTCAAAGATAATCATTTCCATTTGAAGAATGATCACATATGATCAATTGTACCTCACATCCCTCAGGTTCCCTATATGAGGCTATTGAAGTTATTCTATAAACTAAATTGATCCATCATATTAAACAACTTATAAAACTACTCTCTTTTTAAACAACTTTTTGATTTAATAAACTCGCTTGGTTAGCTAAAATTTTGGGAACTCATACACGATCTCATGGTGTAATTTGGCTTTTTATATTTTAAAATCTGAGTTCCACATAGTTCAGATCCACTGTATGATGAAACTGTTGTCTCCTTTAAATATTGAAAAAAAAAATGTGCCAGTACACACAAACACACGCACGCACACACGCACCCTTCTGATCCCAGTAAGGATCTAATAGATCTATTTGACCAAATAGACTCCATACCATTTACATACATGTTTGTATGACCTTTATATAGATGGTGAAAATTCTTGTTTCCCTGAGCATAATTGTTCATTGACACTTACTTGAAAATTTGGAGCTTATCATTCCAGAATCTGTGATATCAAGAAAAACAGAAATAGCTTATGATTTTAGAATACATTTTTTTCTTCTGAGATATATAATAAACTTTTAAAAAGTGGCAAATGTTAAAAGATAAAATGAAGCAAAGTGAGCAATGAAGAAAACTGCTAATCAAATGACATAATTATTTACTAATTATTCACTTTATGCTTTCAAAATGTGGTACAGTGTTTGTGTTTGTAATAGCTCATTCATTTTTCATATGAAAGCATATCCATAAATATTTGTCTAAGTAAAGACCTGCTCTGTGTACAAATGATTGTTGAAACTGAGTGCTTGGAAAGTAGATCTTCAATGTTTTCACTGAGAAATAATGAAAACATATTTGATAAATAATTCATTTACACCTGCTGTGCATAATAATCACTCATGATGTTGGAGTTCTTTCTGAAATAGTTCTCCAAATAAGTCATCCTTTGCACAGTGTTGTCTCCAGTGAGGAGACATAAAAGTTTGTGATATTTCAGTAAGCATGTGGTCTAGGAATTAATACAAGAAAATTGCTCCCCAAAGCTTTCTGTAAATGATTTTATCTTAAATGTGCACATGGTTTGGTCAAGGTTTAAATGAGGATTCTATGAAAAAAGATGGCAGGTCCTAAATCATGCTACATGATTTTTTTCAAAATCAAGGTAGCATGATAAACCCATAGAATGTTTTAAAACAGGTGTGAGAGAGAGTATTATTAATATTATAAGTCCATGCTTACTAAAATGCGGTCCTCTGAGAGACATTAGCTAGGAAGTTGGTTAGAAATGCAAATTCTCAGTCCCGAGCACAGATCAAACACGTTACCAGAAACTAACTCTGGGGCTGGGATCAAGCAATCTAAGTTTAGCAAACTTGCTCCAGTTCAAGAACCCCTAGTTATGTTATGAGCGTGCCATATTGAGGGCACAGGTTCTGCATTATTAGTTAGTACATCATAAGTGTTTAGCATGTCTTGAAGTTTAAGAATGTAGAAAACAATAAAATATACCAACACTTTCATTTAAATTGAGTATAAAAATATATTTTGTACTTTTTGCTTTCAATTTATATTTAAATAATTCCATAGAAGTAGACTTTAAACCTTTTCATCTCCATTTAGATTTTTTTGTGTGTTTTGTATTTAATGTTCTATAGCTTAACACCTATATACTTGGATAAAGTATATGCCATTTTCAAAATACAAAAAGAAAATATTTTTGTTTTTTTTTTGTTTTCGAGGCATTGAATGTATAATATAATGCCTTCATGATAATCATAATAATTATCATGTAAAAGGATTTCAGCCTTTAAGATGTAGTGTACCAGAGAGTTTTAATAAATAGAATAACAACTCACACAATGAAAGCAATGAACTTTCCAGGTGAAATAAAATACCAACAAATCCAAATAAACTTGATTTTTTTTTAAAAAAAATGTTTTTCTCTACTCTGATCCTTGATGTTGCAGTTATTTATGAGTTTGTAATCTCTAAATTTCTCAAACCATTTACTTAATGAAATTATTTCTTCTCACCCCAAAAATGTTTTTCCATCCATCCTTCTAACTTCACTACTCAATTACTTAGAAATTTCTTCTCTTAAATAATGATGTGCTCGACAAATGTTGGAATGACTATTTATTTCATTTGAAAGAAGCTGCCTTAACAATCACCAAATTCCAGATGTCTTGGTAGAGACAGTGTTAATATAAATCTAGTGGTTGCTACAGGTCTCTATGGTGCAAATATTGGTAGTTATTAGTAATAAATGGTAATTAAAATCAAGAAATGATGGAGACCTAAGTACAGTAGAGATAGAAGATAGAATTTAGTTGTTCACAAGTCTTTAAAATATAAAAGTAACAATTAAATAAGAAAAGACCGCGAATATATATTTTTTAAAAGTGATATTAAAAGTATTGGAGTTATTGTATAAATTGTGATTTCATTACTGTAAAAATAGCATAAAGAAATAAAAAGTTGGAGAAAATAGAAAGGATGGTCTCCAAAATAAAGACAACATAAATAAGAATTTAAGGAGTGCTAAATGTTGAGTAGAAACCAAATAACAATTGTTATTTTTATGTAGATCATTTAAAGATTTTATAAACATAAAAGATAAAATAGAAAAAAATGATTTTCATAGCAGCAGAAGAGCCTCACTGACAGAAAAGTGGGCCCTGAATTTAAGGGCTACATAATATTTCAAAGGCTGATATTGTGGAACTGACCTCATTAGATATATTTTTTCATTAAGATCAATATACTTTTTAATAAGTTTATTAGACTTGACAGTCAAACATTTCAAATAGGCTTGCTGTATAAAATTTAAACATAATCCTCCCTAATAAATGAGATTTGAACCAAATGGTCTGCTAAAGCCACAAGTTTAAGATTTTTAAGAATTATGGCAACAGGTAATATTATTTCACCTTAAAAACATCTATGTATATATATATATTTTTAGCAATAGCGCCTTTATTACAAGTTTTCCTAACACGCTATGAAACGTTCTCAATTAGTTTAGAAAATAATTTAATCACTGCTACCCCATCCATGGCACAGTCTTTAGTGACAAGTAATTACTGGTCACAAAAGTCAGTTGATCTCACTTCTGGAAGCTGTTTGCAGGTACATTAGAGATGCATTAGAGATGGATTAGAGATGGCCACTCGGAAAGACCAGGACTGAGACATATGAATATACCCGAGCAAAAACATCTGACAGTGTAAAGCTGAAATCTGCCTTCATGAATTTAGTTCATGAATTTAGTCCCTCTTGTTTCTTCATTTGTATTTTTTGTTTTTTCCCTTTTTTTTTTTTTTGGTAGGTAGTTCTGCCTAGAGCAGCAGGGCTGAGAGGACCACTGGCTGTGTTTGTTTCTGTGGAATTGCACACCTGACTGACGTGCCTTCATTCTAGTAATCTGCCTCAGTGCTCTGCGTTGCCACTCATGAGGGTAACCTCGACCAGAGCTCTGGTTTCTTAGCACCATTTTTCTAGTGTATCCTCACCCCAGCAATCTATAAGGTGTTTCTAAAAGAAGATGCTGAAGCTGAATTGCTTTCTTTAACTCTTTTTAGAGAAACTATCTCACTAACTAAACTTAGCAAAAAACAAAACAGAAACAGACTCATAGATAAATACATAGAACTGATGGTTGCCACAGTGGAGATTAAAAGACTGGGCGAAAATGGTGAAGGGATTAAGTAGTACAACTTGGTAGTTATAAAATAGCCAGGAAATGTAAAGAAAAACAAAAACAAAAACAAACTAAGCCAAAATATGCATCACATGATTTATCACAAATATCCATGTAATCACCATCTAGATTAAGAAATAAAGCATTGCTAACGACCTAGAAATCCAACCCCTATACTCCCTCCCAATAACTACCAACTCCAGTTTCTAAAAGGTAACTGAATTTCATGGTATTCACTTTATATTTCCTTTATATTTGGTACCGAACAAACCTAAAACCCTAAAACGAGGGCAGTTTAGTTTTAGGAATATGTATAAACATTATTATGTAGTATATAGTCATTCATTAAATGTTATATTTGTCATTCATTAAATGTTGTATTTGTAAGATTTAGCCATATTGTTTAGAGTAGCAATAAGTCATTGATTTTCATTGATGTATAGCATTCCATTATTTGAATTCATGACAATTCCATTCATCCAAATATCCTACATAATGTTGCTATGAATACTTTTGTACATGTCACTTACATATCATTTAAAGATGCTACTGCACTGTATTCTGGTTTCCCCAATTTCCATTGAAAACTCAGTTAACTTTATTGTTCTTTGAACGTAGCCTGTCCTTAATCTCTGGTTGCTTTTAATACTGGCTCTCTTTATTTTTATTTCAGCACTTTTTAAATACAAAACTGAGTTTCAATTTATTTTTATCACAATTAGAGTTTGCCGTGCTCGTGATTCTGTGCCTTGATTTTTTTCTCCAGTTTTGTTAAGTTCTCAGCCATTTTCTCTTCAGAAAGTGTTTCTACCTCATTTCCAAACTAATTTTCTTCAGATTTCAATTACAGACTTAGACTCTCTTGTATCATTTATGTCTCATACCATTACTCTGTAGTTTTCATTCTTTGTTTTTCTATTTGTCCTCCTTGGTATCTACCTTTCCTCTTTGGATTAATTCTCTTTTCAAATGTGTCCAATATATGTTACAGCTACCAACTGATTTTTTTTTCATTTTAATTTATTTAACTCCAATATTTCCATTTAGTATTTTAAAAATGCTAGTCTCCTGCACTCAATCTTTAATTTTTTTGATATAGTTGGATTGTTTCCAAATCTGTGTCTGATGATGTTACCATTTAGATTTTAATATCTGTGTGTCTAGCATCTACTGTTTTTATTGCTTTTCCTCACGTTGTACTCTCCACTCCTATCCTTGGTCATTTTCATTGGGTAACAGATTTTTTAAAAATGTAGAAATAATTTGCCTTTTCAAATGATAAGATCTTACTCTAAAAAGTAGTAATATTTGCTTCTTCCAGGTGCTTAGGGCACTAGCAATCTGAGATTACCTCAATCCGATTCCAAGCATTGAGACAATGAAAACCTAAGCTGCATCCCTTCACAGTGCTACTTGCGGTTTTTCCTTACCCTTCTGATGGGACACCTACCCCTCTCTTTTTAGCCCTAAGAACCTATCACAAGAACTGCTTAACTTCTTATCCACCCCTTCAGGAACTGAAAAACAATAATGGGGAAAACATCTTGGCCATCGATCTTCCCCTTGATATTTCCCTGTTAATTCTGTTGCTTTCAATACCATTTCTCCAGCCTAACTTGTCTAGTTGTCCTCAGCAGGAAAGCGTCGTCTGAATTATCTACTCCACCACTACTAGAAGCTCTGCTGCACTGCTTCGTGTCTTTTAGTTTATGACACTGGCATGGCTCCAAACAGAACCATAAGGCAGGCAATAAGAAAATGTGGGTGTTACAAAAACTGCAAAGAATGTTGGTGCAGAAAGAGAAAATTCTTCAGTTGAGACTATTATTTTCATTTGAATCAAACTACTCTTTTCTCTGCCAGAATATCCAAATACCAAACCTAGAAATATAAATAAGATTTCTTGTAGCTTCCAAATATTTCATATTATTTTCTCCTATTAAATTTTAAATTGAAACTATTTATCATATGTGCTTACTATAATAATCAAAATTGAATTATTAAAAATTTAATCTATAAAATTTTTGAATTATAAAAAATAAAAATGTAAAAACAACTAAATACATTTACACAAAATATTTTTGTTTTTCTTTTTCATACTAAATTATCCGTGAACATTTTTTATTATGTTTGACATGTTTAATTTTATACTTGTGTTTTGAGACCAAAAGAGATGAAAGACATAATATGGAGAATCTAAATTGGGAATATTAAAAAAAAAAATCTAGTGATCTTGAAAACCAGTAGGTGCTATATAAAGTAGCAGGAATTTGAAAGTTAAAAATAAGTGGAGGAAGAGACAGAGAAGGGTTTAAGAGTCAAAATATAAAATGTACATACAAAAAATATAGGGCCATGAAAGAAAAAAAAGTTGTTTAAAAAAATCCGAAGATAATATAGTATTTCCACCTGTTAGGTCCGCGGGGGCCTGCCTGGAGCTTCCCAGTTTGACATTGGAATCTGAACAAGGGCCCACCCTAAAGCCCTGGAGCCCTAATCCTCCAACTACCTAATCCGGATGCTCAACTGACATTCCCCATCCTATACCCTACCCCCACATAACCCTATAAAAACTACGCCCTCCCATCCCAGGGTGCGACTTCTCTGGCCCTCTCCTCTCTGGACCAGAGAACCTTGCCCGGGAGCGCTCTCCCAATAAAGTCTTGCTTTTAAAACTTCTCTCCCCGTGTCGCCCGTTTTCCTTACATTAAGAGATACAACACAGGCTCTGGAAGGGTCCTGAGCAATGGAGCGTCTGCCCCTGTGGAGTCTGGGCTCTGCTCCCCTCCCAGCGCATCCATGAATTCTCCTTCAAAACCAGCTCGTTAAACCTTGTCCCTATCATTTTTATGAAGGCTTCGATACAGGAGCTCGATTGATTAAATCATTGGCCATTTCGGCTTTAAAATCAGGTTTGGTAATGAAGTTCCAACCCCCTAATCATAATTGATTCCCCTAGTGGCAGCCCTCCTTAAGGGCATTAAAAGCCACCTAAATTATATAATTGTATTAACCAATGTTAATCCTCATTAACATAACGGGACTTGATATGAATAACAAAAGATGTTCCTTTCACCTTTATTACTCTTTCACCTAGGACATTCCAAGGGTTTTAGGAACTTTGGGCTAGAAAAGGACTAAGACCGAATATATATATATATATATTTCTTATTATAAATCACAATATCATACACTCAAAATAGAAACAAGTTTTGAGAGGAAGTTGGCATTAATTATAAAATAATTTAAAAGCAAACCTACCAAGTTTTATCTCTTTATTTGACAGGCAATTTATTCACTCTAAATATGATCAAATCTCATTAAGGTGTGTGTGTGTGTACTTTGATCTTCTGAGAAAGGATTTATGGCATGTGTGTATTTCCATGTATAAAAATATTTCAATGACAGCATAGATCTATGAGGATATTTGAAGATTATGAATTCTATTGATATAAGTAGATTGAAGACAAGTAACTTTCACATATGAGGAATGACTTTAAAAGAGGAAAATTCACATACTTTTTAAAAATTATTATTATTACATTTAAGTATTTCCTTTCTGTTTACTCAATAAAACCACTAATAACTCTATAAGAGACCAGGAACAAGATCTCTTAGAGTTAGCTAAAGTTTCTACTGAAAATGAAGATTCCATAGGAAGCCCATCCTATGTTATAAATGGCATAAAACACAGGATCTCCCTTAAAACATACTCTCTACATTATTGTTTACACACTCAAGTTTTCACATTGTTACCCTCTCCCACATTTTTGGGGCTGTGATCTACAGAGCATGAAAAACACAAAAATGGAGGCTTTTGTTTACTTCTAAACTGACTGAGTTCTTGCCCTCTGTAGTTGAAGGAGCAAACTTCTCAGATAGATGATGATAGATACATTAGATGATAGATGATAGCTAGATGATAGATGTACGGATGATAGATATTCCCTTCACATAGTTCTACTATTTAAATGTAATGTCTGTTTCTCTTTTTAAAAAGTGGTATCATTTGACGTTTATCATTATATGAGATGGGATTTTTAGACTATCACATGTTTATTTAATTTTTATAGCCCTTTGTATTCACTTATTGAAATGAGTCTGATTTAAAACCTGAAGTTTATACTCTAAAAGCAATTCTTTTAAATGGCTCCATCTGTAATCCAGGCTCTTATGAAGTTTATGACTCTCCTATTACTCAGTATATTTTATCATTCAAGGCAACACACCAAAGCAAGTCCCCATATCATTCACAGGCAAAGGTACATAATGCCCAGAAGGACCGAGTAACTAGAAATGACAATTTAAAGCATAATTTTAAAGATAAAGTATTAACATATGCGATATTTTGATAATATTTTAGATAACGTCTGAAGTATAATCCTGATGCAGTGTCTTAATCTACTCAGCCAATTTATTTTCAGTACAGTGCAATAGATAAGTACTTAGAATTAAAAGAAGCCCAACAGAAGGCAAGAACTTTGCTATCTTTTTCACTGCTATATTGCAAGCGTCTAGAACATTACCTAGCAAGTGCTAGGCATTCAATAAATACTTATGTAATGAATGAAATAATTCAATATGTAAGATATTTAGCACAGCGTTTTAGCTTTAGTAAGAACTAAATAAGTCATAGCTATTATTATTGTTATTGTTATGGGTTTCAAAGTACTTATAATCACATATTGTCCATCTAATAAAACCATGTTTATGCTTATTCTTTACAGGTTTCTAATGTGTTCCGAATAGTTAACCTAATAATAAAAACTGGGTGTAAATATTTAGACTGGTGTAAAGAATTGGTATAAGAATTAATCTTTTTCAACTCACACCTGACCAGAGGGAATTATAATTTACTTTGCAAAAGCCTACTGTAATATGAGATTGGGAACCTTATTAAACAATTCAGATGTTTCTTAGCTATAAAAAAAGAAACTTAAAGATATCCTTTATATTTATAATATTGCCATAGGAACAAATATAAAACAAAAAAAGAGTAAGGCTTAATTTTCAGATGTATAGGTTCACTGGACTTGTTTCATAACAGAATGCACAGACCTCCTTAAAATGAAAAACTATAATGATATCATCAGTCAAATTGGCCTTGAAAGTATTTTGTTTTGTCTTTTTTAAGAGTCATTAGCCAGCACAAATTCTAACTGGGTTTTCAGATTTACATATCCTCCATGTACATTTTATATGTCTGATATTACAACATTACTCAGTGAAAAAATTATTAGTATCCGTAGCATAAAAAGATCCATAAAAAAAAAAAAAAAAAGAAAAGAAAAACTTCACTCTGTAGACAAGAACCTCATAGCTTTAGAGAACTGGGAGACAAAAATGGATGCACATAAAGCTAGTACTGTGGTTAGGAGGTTTATACCAGACTCAAATATTTTGAACTCAAATCTTAAGACTCTTATACAATTTAATATCTCCAAGCCCATAGTTTCTCTATTTATTAAATGTATACTTGAATGAATAAAATAAAACAATGCAAGCAAGTTGCTTAAGCTATTTACGGATTAAATATAGCATAAAATAAGAACATGATGATTGATGAAAGCCAATTATTCTGTATAAATCAAGGTAAATATATATACACACAGACACACACACACACAGACACTGAAATTGATGGTAAGATTATCACAGAATTTAGCTCACAAAGTCTTTTTATATAATTTATTATGAATACAGCTATCTTCAATATATAAATTTGTCAATCCCCATACAAATTCCCAGAAAAGGTACATTAAAAAGAAAGGCAAAAGGAAGAACATCAACTACATGTTCCCCAGGAGAACTTGGCGGTTTTCATAAGCATTTTGCCCTAGTGATAATACTTATTTTATCACAATAAATGAAAAAAAATTATTTTCCAGAATGACATTTAAATATGTTCATTAAATATTATTCATGGTATTGTTTGACTTTTTTATAATCACCTTTGATTATACAGAATTAAATACACTAAGGCTTTAAGACAGATAAACTGGTTCAATTTATGAGCCGTTTTATTTTCTCTCTCAAATCCTACATTAAAAGCCATTCACATATTCAACTTATTTCTTCTAAAAATATTCAAGGCATTTTCAAGGAAACCATACTGCTTTTCATATTACAGGCCAATTCCCTTCTGTCCTGTTGAATGGTCACTGGCTATTGAATAACAGCATCAGAAATGAATGTGAACACTTTTATTTGGTGGTCTATAATCATTATTAAAGTATTTACTACTAAGTATAAAGATTTCCAGTAACATCATTCACCAGCCTAAACTACACACTATTCGATTTGTCATCATCTCATAAAGAGCTCATGTTTCTGTATAAATTAACATTTACTCAATGCTACAATTGGAATATGTATCACAGATATTATTACAGAGAATTTTTCACCTAATTTTACTTTTCTACCTAATCTTTACTCCACTTATCTTGACAAAATAAAATATATGTTGGTCTCCAATACAGTAGTACAAGTAAAGAAAACTCTGAGAATATTTTGTGTCTTTGGAAGAAAAACTTTTAACACAAATAACAGGACTAAATGGGCAAAATTCCATTCTTATCATAGTTATTCTACAATTCATTTCCCAGTTAAATTGTTACACAACTTGAACTCTACCACTGCGAAATATTCCAGAGAAGGTTAGATCTGATCACAACTCCTTGACATCACTCCAACACCTTTATCTATATATGTCCTCTACTGTCCGATGGAAATATACCTCCAAGGTCCCAGTGGATCTTATCCAAATTTTTTCAAATGATTTTATATTTTACAAAGCTAAAGAACAGATATATTATTCCTTTGTGTCATCTAAGTTATCTGTCTTCTTCTCAGAACTTATTTTTATATAGCAGGCTTTTATCTATCATTTACTACGCAAAAAAAAAAAAAATTCTGTCTACTTATCATACTGAGAAGGAGTAAATAATGATGAAGTACTCACTCTTTGACATCAGACAGACACAAGTTCAACCAGAAGTTTCACTACTTGTGAAATGTTTTACCTCGTGTATTTAACTTAACTTCTACATATATCTCGGTTTTCATTAGCTTAAATTATTACAAATACAAGGAAAACTTTAACCATGTTATTTATTTATGATGAAGGTCTCTGAAACAGTTATTAAAAGAAATAAATGAGAAAACTGCTACTAAGTGCTAATGAAGTGGCAAAAAAAGAGTTTTTAATAAATGTCATTGCCACTATTACTGCTACTGTTGCTGGTGCTACTAACAATGTGTCTACTGCTTTAAATCTGTCATTGAATCAAAGGCCTATCAAATGTGTAAGATTAACTATAAGCTCATTTGACATGATGTTCCCCCTGCATTGTAATTACGTCATTCTCCTTCATACCTCTCACAATAACCCTCTCATTTTTGTGCCCTGCTCTTTCCTCATGCCGTTTCTCAACACATAATGTTTTCCTATCTCTTTTTGTTAATGAGTTTGGGGGGGGGGGGAATGAATAGAAAATTCCATGGAGGACACTGTCCTTGGTAAGATGACATGGATTTGCAAGAGATTCATATGAAACAGAGTAAGCCAAGACTTAGAGATGATACCAGAAGTTAGACTTAAACACACCACTGCGGGAACCAATGTATAAAACTGGGGTTAGACTAAGTTCATGGCAATAAAAGTGGAAAGATGAAGAATCTAAGAGACATTACTAGTAAGGAATGAATAAAATTTTTTAGGGACTGAACATATATTTGGTTCATATTTTAAACCCATATAAGCACAAGATGCCTAAGAGTAAGCAAAGATAATGATGACTAAAAAACATCTCTGCCTTCTATATGTCTTGGTTTTAAAGCCTTGGGCTTGGGAAGGAAGGTGGTGTGTGTGTGTGTGTGTGTGTGTGTGCGCGCGCGCGCGCATGCGCGCACACGCACGTGTGTGTTGACAGCAGATAGAAAAAGAACATGCCAAATGTACAAATTAGTGCATTGAATTAAAGATGCTTCAGAGAAGATCTAGGGGAACCAAACTATTGTTGCTGGTGAATCCATATAGTTTCCCGCAACAATTATTTATGTCCTTATTATATGCCAGGCACTGGTACAGATTGCCTATATGACAGTAACCAAGATAAAATACGAGACTCCCTTCATTGTTCTTCCATTCTGTAAGTGGAAGCAACTGGGGAAGCTAAACCAATACACAAATAATATAATCTGAATAATGTAATCATCAAATTTAATCTGAAACTTAGGCTGGACAACTTCGCACACTACTGCACTACATGCAAAGCAATTAAAATAGTATTATTATAATTATTATAATTATTAATGGTAGTAATAGTAGCAACAACATTCTAAAGTATTTTTCCAAGTCTAAAGAAAAAGAACATGCAATCTTATTAAAACGAACTTATTTATTTCATTACCATGAATTCTTTTCATTAAGTGCCAGATGTATTCTATGTACCATAAATTTATCACCACATTTAATCTTTATAATAGCCCTATAAATTCCATAATGTTATTATTTATGTACCAGAAGAGATTTCCATGACCTATCATTATGGACATAGCTTCTGGGGTAAATGTATTGCTTTCTTATATTTTCTAAGTAATGAATAATAATGGTTATCTAGAAGAAAAAAATTCTAACACTTTTCGGATTGTGACAATGTTTCAAGCATATATTAATTCTTTATAATACCGTTTGACAGTAGATTATTAAATCCATACAAAAAGAGATAGTGTTTTATTCTAAATCCATTTAACAGCCAGTATAATCCCTGACACAAACAGGTGTTTGAAGTGGTTTTTACTTTGAGTTTCTATCTTCCCTACTCACCTCTAACCATTTTCTGTACTCATATCTTTCTTTTGGAGATTTTCAATAATGTATAGTCTTGGTGGGAGTTAGTTTAATTCCTACCAATAAAAAAACCAACAAAATCAGATTCTCCTCTCTAGTGTATTGAGCAACATACAAATGCCTCAAATTCGGTCAGACGTACTCCGTTTAAGAATTCTTGAGAGCCTAACATAATCTTGAGAGTGAAAATGTCAGAGCATGATATAAGAACGTGAGGATATGAAGTCACATTCATGGCAGCAATAAACACAGCTTCCGAAAACCACACTTTCTGAGGAGTAAGTTCTATTCTGCCTCTTTCTGCATTTGCTATAACTTTCTTGACTAGGTTCCACCTTTAGGCCTGAGTATGGGTAAATTAAATTAAATTCAGCTGGACCCATTATAAAACAATTTTACTCCATAAGAAACAAGATATGGATTAAGTGATAATTTCATTATGAAATTATACTTCAAATGATTACATACATATCAACTTTTCATGTACATTCAAAATAAGGTATGTTTTAATGGCATAAGGACAATCATCCTCTTAACATTATTTATGATACGAATACTAATTTTATTTCTAAGCATTGTTGTGGTTTAGTGTTTGATTGCCACACTCCCAATTCTAGATTATGAGAATAAACCAGAAAACAAACAGAAATCAGGAAAAGGCATTTTTTTTTAAGAATGTAAACCATGAACATCTAAAACACTGATATTTCTTTTACACTGGCATTCTTAATGTCACCATTCTTCAGTATGCACTTAGCTTGCAAATATCAGAGCAATGCAGATAAACTATAACTTAAGAATAGAACATGTCATCAATCTTCCCAAAGTCCGTACTTGAAGACCTATTATACCAGTCTATTAAGTTGCCTTCTAGTATTTCCCTATTACTACTCTGTAGTTCTTCCAGAGTATTCATTTCACTAATTCTGATTTACAGTTTAGTTATGCGTTCATCTTCTTTACCCATACTGTTACATTTTAATTTGAATTCATATTAAACAAGTGCTGAAGCCACGTGAGAATCAATATCTAATATATTTCTGAATGTAGTCCTCAGCATTTTTATCACGAATTAAAACAACTTGAAGTGTTCACAGTATCACCTTTAATCAAGTGTAACCATAAACTACAAAGAATTGAAAATGAAATGAGTATAAGACATTTCACACTTCAAGCAGTCTGATGATAATAAGTTTCCACCTGTTAACATATTAATAACAGTGTTAAAGAGCACAGTGTGCCCGAGGTATTACAAGTCTGTGCAATTTTACATGTGTCAGGAAATGGTTTGCTTGTTAGCAACTAGTTAGAGTATCAAAGCAGAATGAATTCCATCGGGAAACTAGTTGTGAAATAAGGAAAAGGGGGAAAAAAAACCTTCGGTTTTTGAGTTATTTAAGATAATCTGTGAAAAGCACTGGATAATATTGTGAAAAGGATTGGCCTCTGCAGGATATTAGATGACCTCTAGCGATAGATCATTTCCATCCCTAATATCATCATTTTGAATGGTACATTCAAGAAGAGAAACACTGACTACTAATACAAAGAGACAAGCCACAGCACAGAGAAGCGCCATCACAGTACTAGCGACTGAGGTAATAAGGCAAGGCAGAGCATATGCAGAAGCGGTCTCATCATAACAAGAGTTTGGTTACATAGTGTTTTAAAACTTATTTTACTTTCTCCTTATAAATGTTTTCCTCTGCTTAATAACTTTATAAGTATTTTAGCACTAAGCTGAAAATCCGAATATGAAAACAAAGCAGGCCAAACATAACATGATATACTTTACCTACAATTTTTAACAAAAATATTAAAGCCCAAATAAAGGCCAAAGCTCATGTAAAAGTGCAACAATATTTCCAGTAAGCTCTTTTCTTGTTGGAAAGTCAAAAACAAACATTCACAAAAAATAACTCTGGAAAAAGTCTAAATTAATGTCCAGAACAAGCATTCTCATTTGTCTGCTTTTCTACATTTAATGACAAAGAAATCCTACTTGAAAAATTATAATTGTTTTTGGGGTGTTGTTAAATATCTGTACTTCCCATACTCTCCCAACATAGTTGCTCCATTGTACCACGAATTTTTTTCCTTAAGTGAACCAAAGAGTGCTGAATTAAAAGTTGCTAATTTATTGGTTGATTACCTACTGATTATTCATTTGGGCTATTATTTATTTCTAATTAATATAAAAGATTGCATTTCATGAGGAACAAAAAAAGTAGAGTTAGCTATGCTTTATGGGTAACTATTTTTTCTCTTTATAATTTATGTTCCCGAATAATATCAAAATTGTATAAAATCATGGTACAAGTAAAATCATGTAATAGGACAACAAACTAACACAGTAACAGTAAAAAAACACAAGTTATTAAAAATAATCATGGTCTCCTAAGAACAGAAAGGTGCCCT
This sequence comes from Rousettus aegyptiacus, assembly GCF_014176215.1. Taxonomy (NCBI): domain Eukaryota; kingdom Metazoa; phylum Chordata; class Mammalia; order Chiroptera; family Pteropodidae; genus Rousettus; species Rousettus aegyptiacus. The sequence goes on from NW_023416310.1 coordinate 80,247,236, forward strand.
TAACCAACCACCTGTGGTGAAGCAAGGCTGAACCTAAAGTCTTCTGAGCCAATATTAGTCAATCCCAACAGCCCACAGAGAAAACTTACACTGTAACCAGATAATCAAGGAAGCTGTGAAATAGTCATTATGCTAACCACATGCAGGGAAGGTCCATTTAAGGGCATTCTAATTATTTATTTACTATACCAGTTTTCACAATTTAGATATAGAAGAACTGATAGAAGCATGCTGATAGCATGTCTGCTATAGAATAGTGAAACTTTGTAGTTTGTTTCCCACTGAGCAAAAACAGGAAGTAAGTTCTTTAAGCAACTATAAAGAGTTCATATAAAGACGTGGGTAGAAAATTGATACTGATAGATATATGATTTATTTATCCTAGCCAGGTTTATAAGAGCCACATGATACCTGTGCAAGAATAAGGATAAGACAAGCTCAATGTTCATAGAGAGGGCTACACCAAAATTAATTATTTCAATTGTCTGCCTTCCTAAATGATGCTCTGCTGGATAAAGTTGGGTCGCAAACTGTTGCAAAGGAAAAACTGTCACATGAAAATCTGTATATGAGACGTTCTGCTTTCGTTGTTTCTTTTAAAATATATATAATGATAAAGGCTACCACATTAAAGTCTCAACCGATTTAACAAAAGTGGACATGATACCCTCATTTCAGAGCACTAATGTTCTTTGCAATGATGTTTCTTTAAACAAGTTTGAGGAGCTCTACGTAATGAATTACAGAGTTGAAGATGTGTATGCTGAGTTAGGAAAATCAGTCATTTGCCATAGTTATGAGAAAGAACAACAGCTCATAATTTGAATAAAACAATGTATTTGTTTTTTTTTGCTTGTTGATCTTTAAAGAGTCTGTTATTCTTTCTAAAGAAGTAAAATATAAAGCACTTTACCTTATAAACGTTTCCTTTATAAACTATTTCTCATAAAAAATGTTGGCAAAATATATATGAATGTCATTGCTTTATTTTTTGCTTTAGGACATCAAGCTATAATCTATTGTCAAAGATTTTATAGGACAAAGATTAAACATATCATTCAAATCATTTGGGAAGAAAAAAAAAAGGATTCCAACCAAATTTTCTCTTGAGATTTTTTTTCCAGATAAACAGCCTCTGGTAAAGATAACTTTAAACATTTGCAGTACTTGTATCTATTCTCAACATGTTTTGCCTAAACCACAGCAATAACCCATAACTGGTGTCTGCAATTCATTCTCCATACACAATCAAAATGCATTTGAAATGTCACTCAGATCACACAATTACCATCCCATTATAGAGAGACTACAACTGTTGCCAAGTCATGAAAGGGCCCTTGGCAAACGGGTCCTTGTCTACTTATTGAATTTGTATCCCATCATTCTCTCCCATGCTTTTCAAGATTCAAAACCACTGGTCTTATATTTTGTCCTCAGGATTGCCAGGCTTAGTCCTACCATAGGGCATGTAACCTTGCCCTTCCCCCCTGTCTGGAAATCTCTTTCTCTAGACTTTAGTACAGTCAACTGCTTCTAATACAAGATTTAGCTCATGTAACTGTCACACCTCAAAGAGGACTTTATTAACCACAATATCTAAATAAGTACATCTACAGGCTTTTTTATAATAAATGCTTTTATGTTTTCATAGAGCTTATCAATATCTAAAATGATCTTATTTTTTTCCTCTCTCCATCAGGATACAAACTCTGAGAAAAAGCAACTTGTCTACTTCGCAGTTTTATCTCCAATTCCTAAAAAAGTACCTGACCCAGAAACTATATTCTGTAAACATTTGTAACTTATTTAATTAAATTTTATATTTTGTTTCTATTTTTTTCTTTTACACATTGAATTATAACGAAAAATAAAAGAAATGCACACTAACTTATACGCGTAGTCTCACATACTCACATAGATATGAGTAAAAGGAACGGTTTGTAATAAAATTGACATCTCTAAAGTCATTAAGAGTTTTTCCTTCTAACTAAATTTATATGCATAGAGTTGATACTTCAGATGTTATTTTTGTGGTGAGATAGTCTTTTGGGACTTCAACTACTGGGGATAAAAGGGAGTGTGATGTTGATAGAACTCAAATGCTGTTTGAAGAGGCATGCAAAAGTAGATCTCTCTTATTACCTTCAGAAAAAATTGTGGAAAATAGCAATCTTATGTCAATTACATTGAATATACTTATTTTTATATTTTCAGCACAAGGCTTTGAAATTTTAACAAGATTTATATGTAAATGATAAGTTATCATGATATGATTTTAATAGCACCAACACATCAGAAAGAGATAATTACCATCTTATACTTTCAACCATCCTTGGAAAATTTAAAATATGCAGTTGGGCTTAGGCATTTGGTAGTTGTCTAATATAGAACATAAATATAAATGCTTTCTAAATAAAAATCACTGACAGTTAAATTTGCAGTGATTCACAAATAAGTATTCTGGCCTCCAAAACTGTGCTATACACGTGTGTATCAACACTTATCTTTAGTCATAAAAAATAGAAATTGATATAAATACATTTAGCAAATGGCAACAATGCATTAAGATAAACTTAAGAGTAAATATTAAGCCCATACAATACCCAGGGGTTAATAAGAGCATGTATATGTTATTTAAACACAAATTTGTGAGCCTCTTAGCAATGTATCTACAATCTCATGGTGGTCCCATAGTAATGACATATACCTTTGTAAGTCTCATTCATCTTAATACTAGTTAATGAAGAAATGGCCATTATTTGTCAGCCAAAGTGAACCAAATATTAAGAAAACATTAAGTAAGGTATAATGGTAAAACATTTCCTGGGGATTTAGGCATATGTTTCTGTTCTCTGCCTTGGTAAACGACTGTATTCATTCAACAAATGCTTATTGAGTTTCCACTTTAAAAAGATACAGTTCTGTACACACCATATTTTAGGAGTAGACAGGAAAGGTCACTGCTCTGGACAAACTTTATTCTGATAGCTGCAGGATATAATAAATAAGAAAAATAGACAAGTACTTTTATCTGTTCATATATATCATATAGAAAAATATTGTCCATGTGGGACAGAGGAGAAGATTTCAGCTTTCATTTGATGACAGAAGCAGGCAGCCATGGAAAGATGGGGTTGGAGGAGCAAAGCTTTTGGCAGGAATAGTATGTCCAATGTTTTGAGATAGGAATGAGTTTGGTATAGTTGATGGAGAAAAAAAGATAGTGTTCATGGAACACAGTAAGAGTGGGGAAGATTGGGAAGAGGCGAGATGGGAAATGTACAATATGTCTCAAATCCTGTTTGCAGTTTGAATTTATTAATCTTTTTGAATCCATAATTAAGTTATTGAATGAGGTGCTATGATTATTACAGGAATATATAGTTAATAATCTAAGGAAAACTTTTGATAAAAATTTTGTGAACGCAAAGTAAACCTTCTAAATTTCCCTCCCCATAGTTACTCAATCTTTGAAATATAAACACAATTATATAAAAGGTCATAACATACACAATTTAGAACTCTGTCCAAACATGTAGTAACTCAAAAATAATTTTTAGTACTTATAGATTTAGCTTTCTAAAATAATCATTTACTCCATTATACTCCAATCTGATAATCGCTTAGACAGTATTAACTCTATGATGAATTTTATTCTAAAAATCTGCCCAAATGCTACTTCTCATTTCACAGACTCCCCTTATGTTTGTTGTTGTTGTTTTAATTTTTATTTCTTAAGTAGAGTTGACATTCAATATTATTTTATATTAGTTTCAGTTGTATAGCATAATGGTAAAACATTTACATAATTTACAAAGTGATTCCCCTCCCCCCCTCAATTAGTCTAGTACCCACCTGGCTCTACAAGTAGTCATTACAGTATCATTGACTATATTAATGTTGGATGTTAATTCAAAATTTTGGTTAACTTTCTTATTATAGATTTCCTATTACAATCATCTGGAACAAGCATTGGATAATATGCTTTTTCCATTTCCAGCTCACTTTGGTCTCTCTCATAAGATACCAGAGCATGCCCCAGTCCTAGGACAGAAATGTGAAAAAATCCTGGTTGAAACTTTATTCTAAAATAAGTAAAAAAGAATAAAATAATAAGTAAAATAAGTAAAAAAGATTGTGGAGTCAACTGAGGAAACTCACAGTAAACTTGAGAGTTATATACACAGGTGTCTGGGCTCGGTATTACCCCTATTACATAAGATAACCATTTGCAACAATCAATGAAGCAAAGCGAACTTCAACAGGTAAAGTGTTCTCAGTTTCAAAGAAATCAATCCTCTGTTTTTCACACACTTTACTTCCCCTTTCCTCCCACACACTTCTCAACTTACTTGTAAGATTGTATGTAGGTCAATGCTACTCATGCTTTTAAAACCACTAAAGGGGACCTCTACAATTGCTGCTGTACATATGGAAGGTAACAGACCCAATGTTAACTCAATAAAAATGAATCACTGCCTAAACACATCTATCTGCTCAGTGTTCCCCACTATAGCATTTTCAACTTGAACATACTTGTGACATGGGGAGACTTTTAATATGCGACAAAACAATGTATCAGATATTATGACTCATGATATATTTCATGGTAGTCAGCTAGGTAACAGGTAAGAAGGGAGAGAGCTTATAAAGAAATAATTTCATATATGTTGATTTTAAGTCCATACTTTCCAACCTATCAAAACTCTTCTATAGGCAAGTAACAAAATTAATTTGAATGATGTTTAAATGAAATTATGTATATATATATATGCAGGCATACATACATATATACAAATTAAAATTAAAACAATGTTAAGATATGTACCTACTGCAGAATATTTCATTAATAACTTTAATGAATGGTATCAATTATCAAAAATAATAGTTTAGGTATTTTAAAGAGAAAGGCTAATAAAGTGTAAAAGGAAGAGGAAAGGATTTCAAATGAAGACAATGAAAACATGAAGTTGAAAATTTAAATAAGTGTTTGCAGAAGACAAACTATTTGACACAAGCAGCAGCTTCACGCAAACTGATAGCAGTGGTTCATGCCAAATCTGAGGCCTTTTTTTCTCAGTCTACCTTCTTTTGAATAGTCTTCATGTAGCCCCACAGGGACCTTGCATTTTCCAGGACCTCCTTGTTGTTTTCTAAGCATGCATTTCATCTCCCATGCTCCTTATTCCCACCCCTTTCTTTTACTGGATTTCTTTTAATCCATTGGATTCCAGGAGTCTGCATAATTCTTGGTCATCTTCGCTTTTTAGATCAAATCTTTTCCCAGAGATTGGCTATAGAGTTAGAGTCTTCAGCTTTCACTTTGAAGTTACAAATAGCCTGCTGTCTACAATACTGATAGATCATGTCTGCTTTAATTAATTTATTTAGTGTCAAAAATCGATTTCAAGTAAAATTAACATTGGTGCCTACTCCCAAATTTCCTCTCTACAAACATCTGCTTAACTGACCAAGCTCAAGAATTGGGCATCATCGCAGACAGTGTTTATTAAATTTAATTTGATATTGTCACCTACAATTTTCAGTTCCAATATAATCTTAATTCAGGCATTTCTCATTGCATTCCGCATTATTATAATTGCCTAGAAAGTAGATTTTCTGATTTACTTCATCCTCTCTATTCTGGTTTACCAATTGCTAATCTTCTTTAAACGTGCATTCTTCTGTCATCACAACACGATAGTGCTTCAAAGAATACTCCACTACTGGTTTACGTAAATTTAAGGGGCAGAGAGCCTCCTGTGGGCATTAGCATTATCAGATGCAGGGTAAACGTTGTCATGATTCTAAAATCACGGTGTTAATCTCAAATTGACAGTTCAAGCAAGATTCCAATTTTGAATATGCATGCTTGTTTGGTATTCAAATATCTGAAAGTGTCATGGTGCATAGGCAAGACGAATGGGTAATTTTAGAGGCAGTAATATATCCTTCTCAGAGCTCTCTCCCTCTCACATGCATAGGTATGTGTGCACACAATTTTTCTCTGTAATTCCTTCCCCTATTCTGATACGGTTGAATCTTCCAAAAGATAGCTTCCATTTATGTCTTTATTATGTACATATATTCAATTTAGGAAAAGCCACTAAACTGTTCTTTCCATTCACAATAGTATGATTAATAGTGTTTTGATAAGTGAATTGGAAACAGAGGCAAAAAGCCCAAGAAAGGGAAATTATTTATTAAATATCTTAAAGTAGGTCAGCAGCAGAGCACAAACCAGAATATAAGTCACACGGAAACAACAGGGAGTGTGTGGCCATGCATTTTTTAAAAAATTGAATAGCCCAATATTAAAACAGTCTCTCTCATGGGGGTCAGAATTTCCAAACTCTACAAGATTTTAAGATGAATTTACATTGATGGATAACAGACTGTGCCCCAAGCAGCTTTCTGGAACTGCCAAGTAGGGTAAAGGTCGAGGTGAGAGGGGGAGGGTAAAAAGAAGCTGAGGCTCCCATCATATTTTCAAAATTGCCATATTTTTTATTTGTTTTACATATTAGGTTCCTTGCAAAAATTCAGTTGAAAGAAAATAAATTTCACTTAGTTAAAAAGAAAAGACTGATAATCAATTATTTCAATGGCTGGGAACTTGCAAAAGTTGCTTCTGAATAATGTTGAAAACTGGACGAGAAGTTTCTAAGATTTAGTTTGAACTCCAGCTCTCCAGAATTTATGTTGTTGCATTCTCATAACTCCAATGAATTTACTCATAAATTTTTAAAGATGTAATGAAATGTCAGAAAGTATTTGAAGAAAGCACTTCATTTTTGCCACAAAATTCCTGATGGATGCTTGGGTTCTGATCCCTATATCAAGAATCAGTGAACACTGGCAAGTGGCCTTAAATGAAGGGTAAAAAATGACCTCTTGGTAAGACAAGAAAACCTTCAGAAAGATCCTCCTATTTATTTAATAATAAAACCAAAAATGCATAGTATGTCATGTTAAGTTTTAGTCAGATGCATCCCTCAGCCGACTTAAAGAAAACCTGAACGTCAAGCAAAGGTTGTTCTCAATGCTCCCAGCCTGTGCTTCTACACATCTACCCCTCTCTGTGATGGCGATTTTCATGAATCTTAATGTCTTTATGGTCCTTTCCCTTCACACCTGCCACCTCCATGCCTGACCATAGAAATCTGCATCGGTCTTGTATTTAATATTTACAGTGAAAAATTTATAGGTTGAGCAGGGATATGTTAAAGTGCTTCACTTAAGTGAGATATCTGCATTTTTAATAACAATGAAAGTTTATGCTATAAAAGTAAAGGTTCTGGGCTTTTCAAAGTTAAATGAAGCAATTCAAATGCTTCTATAAAGCTGGGTATAAGACTATAAAGAATGGTGAGGGTTGTGGAAAATAAAAAAAAGTCAGTGCAATTATTAAAACACCATGTCAAACAAATCGCATTTGAAGTTCAAATACACAATGCACGGTTATAGCCTATAAGTCATAAATGCTTCTCGCTGGCTCCCCAAAATATCATGCTTCTTCCATCAAAAACACTTAAGCTTATACTATAAACCTTCCATGACATTCCTTAATATAGTTCAACGAGATAATACAAATAAGAGTAACAACAACAATAGATATCGATGAGGATCTGATTAGAAGTTTATCACAAGCCAAAACTGCTTCTCATGAAGTACCTCACTTAGCCTTCTCAAATGGCTCATGACACAGCACCCTGTCACTGCACCCCTTTACAGGGACAAGGAAGTGAGGCCCAGGGAAATCAGATATCTAGTCTCTGGTTTCAAGTTAATATATGAAAGAGAGAGAATTTATACCTGAATCTGACTCCAAATTCCTCAGAAATTTACTCGTCTCACTTCTGCCCTGATGATTTCCCTGACCACTCTGCATTCCTGCACTGCATTTTGCCTCCATTACTCAGTTACTGATTTGAATTTCAACTTCTCTCATGCTGTATCTTACCTTCCAACACAGATTTTTCTGACTCTTATAGACAATGTGCATATGCTAACAGCATTGTGAAAACTTAGGAGTGATTTTAAAATATCATCTATTTTCTCTATTAGAAATAATTTGGGGCTTTTTTTAGAATGTCAATCATACTTATATGAATTTATATTTTTTCTATGTTTTGTATACTAATCATATTACTTTTCTTCCTTTTATTCCAGTTTCTTCTCCAGGAATTTCAATTATTTGTAAATTTGAATTTTACTCTTTTAATCTATTGACCTCTTCTTCACCAGTTTTATCTTTTTTTTTTCTTTCTCTGCTACTTGAGAGAGATTCTCAAGTTCATCCTCCATAGACTTTCTGATCAAACTTTCTGTGCAATAGCCTGTCCCATTTTCCCCAAATTTTATAACATTTGGGTAGAATATTTATTTCCTAACATTCGTTTTTGAAATATCTAACTATTAAATGATCTATTTTTCTGATTAGTCTTTTTTTTTTTTGCTTTTTGTAGCTAACATTTATTTTTAAAACTATATATATCTCTTAAATGTTGTACTCATTTTCTGAAAAAAAAATCATAAGCTTAATGTTATCATTTTTCTTCTAAAAATGTGTATTAATTATGAAAAAATATGAAAAAAGCAGCCTAATTTTTCTGTTTCATTGTACAGAGCTACTGAATCATTTATATGACCAGTCTTCAGACCCAAGAGCCAGGGGAGACTCTCTTGAGTTCCTGTGTATTGGGCAGAACTAAAGAGCAGAGGGTTATCTCTGGGTTTGACAAAACTGCTGAATTATTCTTTCTAGTTTTCTGTTTAACTTGACATCAGCTCCTGATACATGGCTGACTGCATGAGACTCTCATTCTGGTAACACTGCTCTAGTAGACCACAGATGAACTTGACTACATCAAGGACATGTTTCCCAACAAGCTCTCTATTCATAGTAGCCACATGTGCTCCTGGATCATTTACCCAGAACACTGATCTAAATTGCATAAAAGACTTCTAAGGGGAAGATACACATCTACCTCAGTTTTTTTTTTCTTTTTCCTGAGCTCTAGATATAGCACCAAGCAAGTAAATATTCATAGGATTCTGTCAAACCCCTAATGGAAGCCACCTGCCACAGTCATTTTTGCCACTATTTTGCTTCAGTCTGTCTCTATATTTTTAATGCATGACATTTATATTTGTTGCATAGCATGCATTCTTCCCAAATTACATAGCTAACATAGATTTTCTTTTTAACATTTCTTAATTGTTTTAGTCAGGATTTAGAAGAACAACATTAGGTTCTTATTTTACTCATAAATCTTGTGGATATGGACTGAGAGGGCATAGTAAAAGATCTAGTCACCTAGGTAAGCAGTTGGCATAAACTTCATAAATGAAGTCTAATATAGAGAGTAAGGGTAATTTGATAGGCATACAGACCCTATGGAAAAAAGTTGATTTGAAGGAAGCAATATTTGGAGATTCTAGCAGGCAGGAAGACAATTATCATTAGGAAAGTCTGTAAGCAGGTAACAGAATCTTTAATGGAAACTAACATACAGAGACGAGATTCAATACTGGAGCTAGGAAACCTCGACAGTAGTGAGATCTAAGCAAAAGTGGCTTAAAATTGGAATCTAGTTACCACTGTTAAAGGATACAGGTCATGACAAGTCAATTTTCCAGAACAGAACTAAGAATGACTTATTACAGAATACTGACCTAAAATACCTTAATTCTTTGTGAGTGGGGTCACGATGACACTGATCATTTAGGGAGAGAGGATAACTTAGCTTGCAGAGAGGAGGGATACAGAGACAGATATTGATATTTTTCTATAATATTATCTTCTGTGATACTGGAGCCCATGCCATAAGAATCACACACATGCGCACACACAAGCACACACACGTACAGTATTAAAAAGAAATCGAGCTTTTGCTAGTTTATCCAATAATTTTTTACCTTTTATTTTTGAAATGCTATAATACTTTTTATGTATGACTTGTATTCTTTAAAAAGTACATTTCTTCATTATCCAAAACTCTGCTGTTTACTTTTAGCATCTATATATCACATGAATTGAAATTACATTAAGAAAATGGTTCTCTATCACATAAGTGAAATTAAGCTGGCTATTCTACATGAACATAAAATTTTTTCATGTTGCATTAATAAATGAACACTAACTATATAGTTACAAATGATTTCATCTTTGTTTTTTATTCTTTTAGTAATTTGCATGTATAAAATACACAATTTCATAATAGTTATTTTATACTGAATTATAAAAATAATTAAATATATGATTTATAGCCTCACAAAGGCAACAATATTATATTGTATATGATATATGAAGATAAAACTATATAAGAACTAATACTATAATACTGACCTGAGACAATTGGGAGTATAAATGCACAAAATTATTTAAATGTCAGACTATAAAAAAAATGAAATAATCTATCATTAAGATTATTCACAGGAAGTTTACAAGGCTAAAAATTGTTGTGGAAAAGTAAATATAGTACTGATTACCATAAAGCAAAACTTCTTTAACTTAAAAAAATGGATAAACATGTTCAGTGGAATATATTAATCAGTAACAATGCTTATTGACTTTTTTTTGTAGGAATCTCAAAAACAGGACACAAAAAAATATTGTCTGTTTAACATGTATTTCATTTTTTTTCTATTTCTTAAAGAATCATATATCTATCAAATACACTCACTTTATCAGAATAGCATAGAGTTCGATATAACTATATATAATCAGATATATAGGTAGAATTAAAATGTAAGCATTTTATAAATCACACATGGCAGCAACCTAGACTAGTCCTTAAGTTGGTAAGTAATATTTGTCAATATATACTAAGGAAAGAAAAATAATTTTGAACAAATACTCCTTTAATTAAGTTTATTTAACATTTTACTATTCTCAAAAAAAAAAAGGCTACTAATATCTCAAGTACTCTATTTTACAAAATTTACTGTACATTGCAACCGAAGAGAATAATATTCCAAAAACAGATTTCACTTAGCAATTCTCTTGACTAAAAACATTCAATGGTTCCTTCATTGCCTATTAAGCAAAGTAGAACTTAGAACTGAGCATTAACTTGAAGCTACATGGACCTTAGAGGTAGCCTACCTAGTGTAAATACAACTCTGCATTTCATTAACACAAAGAGTGAAATCCAGGGGGAGAATCTGCATGTCGGTGGCGATAACAGCTCTAATCACACGTCTGGCAAAGAGCTACTCATTTTCTGTTTGCAAACTACCAGCACTTGGTACTTAAACGATGCGTCCATACTATGGGAAAAATAATTCAGTGGTTCTGGAATGAGACAGAACTCTACTTAGATCTTAAGTCTTAAACAACCACACACTGGCAGACACTGTATGTATATACCCTAAACTTCCCTTCTTCCTGTGAACACAGCCTTATTGAATTTCCAAGCGTCTATGAAATTTAATTGTGGCCATGAGACTGATTTCAAATCAATGTGAGAGTGATGAGCACGGCTTTTAAGTCATAAAACCACCCAACATAATCTTCCTTTTTTTTTTTTTTTTCCTGTTCATTGGCTACAAGGGACCCAGAGGCCATAGGGGAGGAAAAACTACAAAATAAAAGAGCCTCGGTTTCTTGCTTACCAGGTAGGAGGCTGCCTGACAATTAAGAACATCTTTTTTTGAAATATATACTTAATTATGAATATACTATAATAATAGTTGTGCTTGCTATGAAAGCTCATGTCATTTTCATTAATGCAGTTTTAATGCATAAATATGATACTATCTACATGTAGTTATTATAAAACCAAATAATATAGTCTATGTATTGCCAAAAGTGAGAATAATACTCAGTGTCATATTTATACCTCTCTACCATTTGCTCCCAGACTATCACCTACCGACTCAGGTTCAAGACTATGGGCTAATATAAAGCAAGTTTAATATCCCTCTCATATTAAAACAATTAACGTATCATCATGCTATTTTCTTCTCCATTTCATAATGAAAGTAAAGAAATTCAAATAACCACTTGTTATCCTTTCCTCATATACTATTATGATCACCCTGGTATTCTACCTGGACGTATTCATCCATAAAGATGGATTTGTGGGACATCAACTACAAGCTGAGCACTATGCTATGAGTACCAGGGATAGAGAGACAAACAAAATGGTGTAAATCAAAATCTACTATAAGAGAAAGGTGATATAAACAGATGGAGTACTTATACAAAATGGGCTATAATAAATATATATTTGTTTGCTAGTTTGTATCATTTATCATTATAAAATTTCTAATAAAAGTATTTAATAAAAATATTTCTTAATAAAACAATTATTAATAATTGCATATATCAATGGTAGAATAGAAACTAAGGGTCGAAATAATAAACAGTATTGACACTAAAGTGATTACTGAATCATCAAAGAAAAAATGACTTTGTTTTTAGTATTGTTTTTACATATAGTGTATCATGTTTTAGTATATATTACTTGAAAAAGTCAGAATATTCACTCACAAAACAACTTGAATCAAAAAGTCCAAATAATTCAATTTAAATTTTAGGAATAGTGTCCCTTAAAGAGATATCTGTTAAATAAATTATATACTATACCACTCTGTCATTAAAATAAATAACGTTAATAGCAATGAGAAATATTTACTGAGTATTTACTTTGTGGAACACAGTTTGCTAAGTGCTTTGTTTGTATTAATATTATATTCATATTATATTAATGCATGAAATTATAATATACAAAATCTATTAAGATTCTTCTATAAAATGTAACACAAATTAACTTTTGATTGAAGATGAGGGAACATCAAATAGGTATTTTGTAGTAATTTGACATAAATCATGGGACATAATCGTTTCATGCCAAGTGAACTGTTATTTTGAATTGCATGCAGAATATTTGTATTAAGACAATTTTGTTAATTGTTTTTTCTATACACTATAAATAATCAATTGCATCAATTTAGTTATCACAGTAGATAATTATTATTTATAAGAAACTCACAATAATCATTAAATATATTTCATAAAAAGCAAAGCTGAAAAAATTTGATTGCATGCCTGTCATATTCCTCAGTTTGTTCAACTTGCAAATGCTTAAATAGTTCTAGCATACTTAGGATCCACTAGATCAAATATTGATTTATATTAAATATAGACACCATTTCAAAGTAATTATGTTCACAAAATAAAAACTTTGGAATTTAATTCTACACAGATTGCTACAAGGAATGGTATGACGTCAACTATGCTAGAAGATAGCTTATGTTTAAAGATAGCTTACCTTTTACCTTTCCATATCATCTTCGCTTTTGCATCCATAATTACTTATTATGTGTCCTTCACCAAATATCTAAGAGTTCCCATGGGATTTATTCTAACAGTTCTCATCTGTAACCCTAAACATATATAAGATCCTACACTGACTGTAAATAGCCAAACTACCTTTGTAGGTACAGAGACAACAAATCAATGTGTGATAAATAACACTATTCCGCTTTTGACTAAAAAATGGGAAATTAAAGTATTCCCCATTATTACTAGCAAGAAATAAAGAACATTCTCTGCCTTTAAAAATAAATGTTGGTTTGTCATCTTGACAGAATGTAAGTTCATCTATAGAAGGCATCAAATGCATTCTTAGTAAAATTTTTTTCATAAGAATTGAATCAGGCCCTTTAAAAAATAAGTGTAAGGAAAAAACTTTATCTGTAGTCTCTCTAATAAGTATTTAAGCTATTTAATATATCTATAGAGTTATGTAAGTAGTGAGTATATTAGAGAGAAACTTTGTTCCTGTTACGTGGTTCTCATGAAGCAGATAGGTATGCACGTGAAAAAACGTACCATAAGATATTGTATTTGCAGGACTACAGGAACAAACAAATAAAAAGTTAGACTTTAATTATGGTGGTATCCCCACTGTGTTGGTGGTTGGTGGGTAGCAGATACCAAGAAGAGTATAAATGAGGGAAATACTGGGCAGAATGGTATTTAAATTGGATCTTGATAAATTAGTAGAATTAACAGTTAATTTATGTAGATCCTAACAGCAATCATGTTGAGTGAAAGCCTGAACGTTGTCAAGTATATAATTTAATTAGAGACCAGAGATTGAAGCATATAAATATCAGGGTGGGAAATTATACATGTTGGGTCTAGATAGGGACAATCTTGAGTGACAATGGAAGGCATTCACAATTCATCTGGCAAGTAAGAAATAAAAATTGAAGAATTCTGAGAAGGAAACCTGAGTAGCAAAAAAAAGACAGGAAGTCTATGAAAACTTGTAGGAAAGATGTTGAAAGAATATTTTGAAAGTTTAGATAAGAAGAAATGACACCCTGAATTGAGGGGAACTAGTTATAAAAGATGCCAGGCAGCTATTGGTATAACTCTAGTACTTTGTTGTAACTAATTTCCTGAAAGAAACATACTCAGAGAACACCCAAAAGAAAATCATATATTACGGGAAAGGCCAAATGAAGAAACTGTGTATGTGAGTCTGTACAGTATTTTTTCCCTCTGTTTGTTATATTATTAGAGTGTGGAGTTATCAATTTCTATACATCATAAAAATGGTTTGGGCTTAACTACAAATTAATATATACACACAAAAATCATCAAGATTTTCTGTGTGTGATACCTCCTCTAGTACTATATCAAAAAGAGCACATACAGTCTCAAGTATGGTGTCTGTAAAAGAGGAAAAAAGTTCTCAAGTATGCTTTTTCTTTCCTCTACAGCAACATTAATTATGTTGTCAGCTAAAGCCAAACGAATGAGATAGACAGAGGTAATCTGATTCTCATCTTGTTTAAACTTGTCAGTTCCAAAATGAAGTCAAGAGTTAGTCAGAGAAAATGGAGGTTTTCTTCCTCTTTTAAAGATAAATAGAAATCCAACTCCTGATTTTTTTTTAAAGGAGGGTGACGCTCCAGAAGATACTTCTCTTTTTAAAAGTATTATTAATTCAGTCCCTCACATGACACCTAGAAGCTCAAAGTGATGTTCTTCATCAGGAGACACTCCCATCTTCAGCATCGCTATGCATCATCTGTTGTGCCTTTGACCTTCTGCTGAAAGCAAATGTGTCTCTACAGGGCTTAAGAGCTGCTAAGACTTACAAATTTTTCAGCTGAATTTTTGCTTTAACACAGTGTTCTTACTTCCTAGCTCCACTGTTTCATGTGGCTTGCTAGGTAATCACAAGGAACAAGCATCTATTCGTTAGAACTCGAGACTCACAAATTGGTCTTGGTCTTTTATATACATATCCAGAGGAGAGAAAGGAGGAATGGCCGGGCAGGGGCGGGGGAGGGGAGGTGAAGTCTAAGGAAACAACAAAAGTAGATGAAATGTGAATAAATAGATCACCTAGGGAAGGGAGGGTTAGAAAGTATGAGATATGTGTGGCAAACGAAGAGACTGAGAGGGCAAGAGGTATGTAATTTGTACCGGAGATCAAAATACTCTGTGCCATGTAGCACAGAAAGTTTAAATACAGATGCTCTTCAGTCAGGGGATGTTTCCCACCCCCCCCCCACCCCTCAGAGTTATGGACATCCTTTCCTTTGAGCTGTTAATTCATGACTTTTTCCCCAAAATAAAGCCTTTTATTTAATCAATTGTTAAATGAGTAGAATAAAAAGGACGTATTTCTCATTTCTCTTAATAGAGTTTTTTAATCTCAAAGAAAATCAACAGATTCAAATAATCACTTGTTAAACTTAGTCGGGACAATACTTTTAAAAAACCCAAGATATTAACAGATTTTATTGCTGAGATATATTTCACCAAATTCCACCAAGTACTGAACACATACACTGTTCTGATAGCTCATATAAAATTTTTTTGGATTAGATATGTTTTTAAGTGTGTTCTTTTTAAAAAAAATGGTTTAAATGTTTTCCCCTCCAGTTTATGTATATGAGTACTGTCATTATGAAAAATATATATACATCACTTGAAGTGAGATGTGCTATTCACCGGTGTTCAGCCTACAGCTTTGATCCGACACTCCAGTGAGATCCTAAAGTGTTACTGCTTCCTAAATTTAGGTTGGGATACATGGGCTGAAAGATAACAGTTTCTCCATTATCTTCTTCATCACCTGAGTCTTAAAGGTCGGTTTATGGTGGCAAATAGAAAACAAACAAACAAAAAAAGAAGCAAATAAAACTGGCAACAAAAAAACACAAAACCAACAAAAAAGTTCTGTCAATTAAAAAAATAATAATAACTGGTCCTGATAAGCAACAAGTAATCCTGATTTTAAAAAAGAAAATGCATTCACCAATTTTTCTAATCTCTTTAAAGTTTTTCAATGGTTCAAAATTAAATCCCTTTCACCCTTATCTCTTTATCCATCAGAAAATCCGGAGGGTATTTGGATTCAGACATCCATTGCACCAAAGAGCTTTCATTATCCAGCACAAACAAGCACTTTTATTGAACAAGAACCCAATTACTTAACCTAGCTTCAAGTTTCATTCTACCCCACGGCATCCACCCTGACAGAAGCCTACTAATCTCTTCTGATGGACGTTGCTACATATCGGTTCTGATACACAGAGATGATTCCTAACCTTCTTGTAGAAAGCCACTGATTAAATAAACTGAGATGCCCATCTCAGCTTCCTTGGACCAATGAATAACAATAACAGAACGAGTGCCGGCAGACATGGACCTTTTCCTCTTCTGTGTCAGGCACAGGCAGAGAGTAAAGAGGATGACAGGAGTCTCTGCTCTGAGAAAATGATTAGCGTTCACCAAAGTCCTAAACTGGGATTGCCCAAGGTTCCTCGAGTTTGTTTCTGCTCTTTAAATCACTGTCATACTCCTCACATCTTGCTGAAAGAGGAAAAAAATCAATTCTTTAAGTCTCTTGTGCCTTTTTTTGCTGCTTTTTTTTTTCTTAAACATACTGATAAATAACGTTAGTGATTCGACATTTATGTCAGTAATTCTCAACACTGAATGGGCACTATAATAACTTGGGAACTTTCAAAGAAGCTTGAGCCCCATCCCTAGAGATTTTCATTTAATTCATTAGGACTGGAACCTGAGCATTATGATTTTTTGAAAGCTCTCCAGATGGTTGTAACATACAGCTAGGGTTAAGAAGCACTGCTTGGTATAAATAGCAACAAACAAATTTGTTAATTATTATATTAGAATTATGAAGAGGTCTTAGGTATGATTTAATCTAGCTTCACTTCTAATGCAGGAATATAGTAAAGAAAAGCCTCCATAAAGTTAACTAACAAACACATTCTTTCCTCACAAGAAAGTCGATTTCTCTGATTTCAACATTAAAACTTTAGACAAAATCCTCAAGGTACTTCAAAGCAATGTGTACAAGACTGCTCATGACAACACTGTTTATACTAGCAAATAAACTCAATGAGTTAATGCTCCCCAGTAAGGAACTGGAATTGTAGATAATATATACACTTGAAAGAGAGGGTGTTCAGAAAAGGGAATAGGGAGAATATCTTCAGGGTAAAAAATTTTGAGGATATATCTATGTTCATATATGTACACTTATATGCATAATACCTTTTAAAAGAATATTATAAATAGTGATTTCTAGAAAAATAAGGTTAGGCTTTTGAGTTTATAGCTTTTAATTATTTGTTTTCTAATCATTTGCATTAACCACTTTCATGTGTTTCAATTACTACAGGCTATTTGCATATTGGAATAATAAACCACTCATATTTCCTTTTCTTAAAGTTTTCAGTATCTTTCCAATACTGATATGAAATCTGCTTCCTATGCTTTTCCTTGTGCTACCATTTGAAGCTACACAGAATGACGTTGCCGGTCTTCAATATAATGGCCCTTTACCTGTTTGAAAGAGCACAATGTTTTCCCTTGGTGGAAACTCATTTTCTTCCATTCATACTTATATTCCTTCCAAGACTGTTTAGTATTAATGTGCTAGTATTAAAGGACAGAGAAATAATTTAACAAATTCCTGTTATTAAGAAGTATATATACTCAATCAAGGAGATATAAAAAGTATAAACATGAAAGATAAAATATAGTAATTGCGATTCAAGTTTCTTTTTAAACAAAGGAAATTAATGCACACAGGAATCTATTCTTTCAAGATTGGTGTGTGGAAAATAGGAAAGTAAAGTTGGTAAATAGGCAGGAAACACTTTTTTCAAAATTCATTTTCTATGTTAACAAAGGCTTTCTATGTCATTTTATTTCTATTTTAAAATAGTACCAGATATCATTATCCCTATTTTATAAATACAGAAATGAAAACTCATGATGTAACAGCTTTTATTCTCTGAATGTGATGGGATTCATCAATGTCGACCTACAATTGGCAAGAATTAAAGATCTTTTCTAAAAGTGGTCTGATCAGTGCAGAGGCAGGTGGCAATACCAGGTCCACTGACGTTGACACTTACACCTGTAATTTA
Source organism: Rousettus aegyptiacus (assembly GCF_014176215.1). Taxonomy (NCBI): domain Eukaryota; kingdom Metazoa; phylum Chordata; class Mammalia; order Chiroptera; family Pteropodidae; genus Rousettus; species Rousettus aegyptiacus. The sequence continues at coordinate 80,265,674 of NW_023416310.1, forward strand.
TTCTGAAGTAGGGAGAGTGGGGGAAAAAAGGTCAAAGAAAAAGTTAGGTAGGTAGAGGAATGAGGAGCTCAGCCCACCCGGAAGACTCAGTGACAGCTTTAGAGAGGAGACAGTACTGGCTTGAGCTGAGATTTGAAAGGCAAGGGACGGTTTTCTGGGGGGACACACTTGGGGACTGCATTCCAGACAGAGGGAGCAGCACAATCAGAAGCAGTGCATGTTCAGGCAGCATGGGGGCTTTTGTACTGTGGAGTTGCAATGGCAGACGCAATGGGGCAGATGGGTGTGGGACGGTAGAAACGGACACAGAAGACCAACCGTTAGTATCTTCAGAAATTGGATTTGACTCTACTAGCAATGGAAATAAAAAAATAACTCATTTTATGTCCTGGAAAATACCTGTGTATTTGCTAAACTCTAAAAAGGAATGAAAGCTTGTATAATAGTATCTCCCTCAGCTAAAACATCCACATGAATATCTGTAGCTTTTAAGTTGAAATGGCAGTTTGTTACTTTTATAATTTTTGCTACCTATTGGGAACACAGTCATACAGTTTTGTGAGAAATGACTGTCTTTTACATGAAGTTATGCATGGTATATAAAAGTCGACAGGTGCCTAATATGACTGCTTGTGGTTAAGATCACTTGCAAATTTGTTTTGGCATAATATTTCTATCAGAAAATTCTAAGTCAGTTAATAAAAAAAATATGAATACTTTCATTAAAGGTCATTTATTGCAGGTTGTTTATTATTATTTCTTTGCTTCCAATTTTTTGTCAAATGACAGGCTATATCTCAGCTTCTCTTTTTCTCGACAATTTTGAGCTTTAGCTTCTACAGTACATGTGTCTACCGCCTATTCTAAAATTGTGATCCCTATTGGGAACAACAGGGATCCATTGTAAGGAAAAAAAATATGCAGCAAAGTGTATAAGAGAATTTTTTCCTCTTACTTTTAATATGCTTTAAGATAAGATATTGGTTTCCTCTGATGTGAGCACATTCCTCAAAAGACAATATTTAAATTTAGGTTTTTAAATAATATTCTAAAATGCTTATAAATCATTCATTTTTAAGACTAAAAGTCACAGGTTAATAAGTGGTTTCAGACAATAACAGAAAAGTTATTTGTTTTATATTTGGAATATAAGACAAAAATGTTTTTGTGAGACCCAGTGTTAGGGATTACACTGGTTATTTTTATTTGATAGAAATATAATTGATACCATCAGCATGTAGATTAATTATGATTGTTTCATGTTTTATTGTCAAATTTCCTTGGCTAATAAAGCCATAGATAATGAAGCTGGCAGACAAGATCATTTTCTGGCATTTTCAAGGTCAATATGTCAATTAAGATTGTGGGCTAATTCATTAGTACTGGTGAAAAAAAAACGAACACGCTGAGCTACAGGAGATTGCAAGTCTGGAATATCAGACATCTGTATTGACTTATGACAGCCTCAAGTTCTCTATTTTGTGAAATGATTTAGAGGGGCAAATTACTTTTTCGCTAATTTGACAAAGATGAAACTTTCTAAAACTGCATAATATAATATAGAATCAAAGACTGCTGCATCATATAAATCAGTGAACCATGATACATATATTGAGCCAAATTCTCTAAGTACATATGTTTTCCAATTCATTTAGCAGCAGCATGAATTTATTTAATCCATTCATTCATTCATTTGGCAAAGATTTACAATTTACTGAATATATATTCTGCACAAAGTTCTGAGTTAGTCATTTGGAAGACAATAAAAGAGAGGCAGTCATGGTCTTCATTCTCATACAACCTCCAGAGACATATATTCAACAAGTAAGTACACAATTCTTTGTTAAATGTAAATGGCACAAGTGCCACAAAGGGAAAGTTCTGCATGATATGAGAACATACAATTGTTATTACCTTAAAAAGGAGGTAAAATGTGATCTGAAGATATTCATAGAATTTATAGATGTTACTATACTAGTTGAATATAAATGAATTCTTGTTTATTGAGAATGTACTATATTCTGCTCATTCTGCGGGTGCTGAGGATATGAGAATATCACGCAATGTAACTGGGGAACTAGGCATATCCACGGCAACGTGTTAGCTACGAAAGCACGGATGACAGGGTGGCCCGAGGTTAAAAAGGTCTAAGGGGAAAGTCATTAGCTTACTTATTCAAATATTTATTGAACATTTATCATATTCCCAACATGGTACTTAGTGTCAGGAATTTATATAAATAAAACACAACTCTCGTTCCTAAAGAAGTAACATGTAGAGTGGTTTCCCCCTCAGGGGACATATGGCAAAGAGTGGAGACATCTTTCTTTGTCACAGCTGGGAAAAGTGTGCTACTGTTATCTACTGGATAGAGGCCAGATATTCTGTTAAACATCTTACAAGACAAAAGACAGCCCCCCACAGCAAATAATCATTCATCCCAAAATATCAATAGTGCCAAGGCTGATAAACCTTCGAGAACCATAGAGAGATAAGAAATAAGCTCTAGTGCACTATTATTACTGTTGAAATGGGGCTGTGTTTTAAAAGACTAAACAAAGTAAAGGACAGACCGTGACGTGTTAAGAAGAGGAGGTACGGGAGATCATCGGGCTTGGTATGCTGCCACTGCGAATTATGCTAAGATGCTGGAAAGGCCTGGGCTACGGCTAGCAAAAGGAAATTAGTAAGGTCAATGAGGAATGGATGTGAGAGAAATTTGAGAAGTAAAATAAACACTGATTTATTAAGCAATTATGTGGCAACAATATGGGAGGAGGTAGTTGGAGCAGGAGGAAGAGCTGATGGTTTCCTTAAAGTTCATTTAGTTTGTAAGGTAGGCGAGATGGTGTTAATACTAACAAACATCGGAACAAAGGAGAAGAGATGAAGTTTAAGGGAAATGAATGATGATGATAAAAATAAGTTACACGTTATTATATGTCAGACAGTATGCTAATCACAGCAAACATATTTGTCATGACCCTTGATAGGGAGGAAGTGCTATTTAAAGTAAGTACTGTTGTCCCTGATTTTTAAGACAGAGTAAGAGAGATTAAATAAACTGTGGAGGTCACATTGTTTACTGGTGGCAACATTTGGACTACAACTGAGGTTTACCTTCTACTGAAGCCACAGTTATCAATCTCTATGCTCTACTGGATAAGCAAGGAGAAGGCAGTGGACAACCCATGAGGAATTTTTACACTCTCTATCGAGACTGCCTGGGTTCTCCCCAAAAGCAAAACTTGGTGTAACCGCTTGTATACTCCTAGCTTATCAGGGAGTACAATTCCATGGAAGATGTGAGGAGAAATTCACGTGAGTCATGGAGGTAGGAAGAGCAAATATTCACTATTAAGTCAAACACCCTTAATTGCTTGATGCAATAGAGTCTAAGAGGCCATTGGAACTAATGTATTTCAGGATGGTCCACATGGAGGAAGAAAGGGGGACTATTCATCAGCTCTCAAAAACATTAGTTAAATATTTGCTCCAAAAGCTTTAACTCTCCTTCCTGACCAAGCTGTTTATGCAGAGATACTACGTGGGCCCTAGTAGCAGTAGACATGTTCTATGGCAGGAGACAAGAAGGATATCGCATGGGCAGAAGACCAGGCACTGTTGAGTTGTGCCTGTGAGAGTCACAAGGAAACTAATGCAATATAAGTGGCCACAACCTAGACTAGTGCAGCTGGGAAGTTACACGATGGCAGATGAGAATTAGCTGATATGTCTGGTTTCTACAAATTACTAGCTTTGTTGCTTTCTTAAGTCACTTTCCATTCTCACGTCTTAGTTTTCTCCTCTGTAAAATGGAGAAAATCATAGTCCCCACCTCATACTCTTTGGAGGATTAAAAGATTTAATACATGCCAATCATTTACAAGCACCAAATGCACCCATTATTGCCTTCGCTACCATTATTGTTGTTGAAAAGAAAAATAATCAGCCTCTCATATCCAGGAACTGGCTGATGCCAACAGCAGGGCTTTGCTGTTCTAAGGAGCTACCCCGCCACTCACAGCTAAGGGCATAATGTTCTCTTGTTGAATATAAACAATCTCACAGTAAACACCAGGATCCAAGGAGGTCACTTTGTGACCATGACGATGGGAGACAGAAAACGAAACAAGACTACTTCATAGTCACACCTAATTACAAACAAAAACAAGGTCACTGTGCAAACCTAAAAGACCAAGGCAGTCCTCTCAGGGCTAACATGAGGGACTGCTCTTCTTACCAATTAGAGCTTTAGCCACAGTCTACAATTTCTTCTTATAGATAATGGGTTTTAAGATGTTCAGTCATAGATATATGCTTCCTGTTAGCTTCCAATCCAGAGGCAAGCCCCATTTTCTTGAATCCCCATCAAAATTACCAAACAAGCCCAAATCCTGTAAATGCTTTCTAAAATCCTCTTACTCAGCTGCCCTACATCTCTACACATGTGTATTCTGTCCCTGGAATGGGCAATAAATCTAATTTTTTCAACTGCGGGTATATACTTGGAAGGGCATCATCATTATCATCTCTAAACCTGAAGGCATTAGATAAGCTATTTATTTGTAAAAATCTTAGCATTTAAGTTATAATTGAATCCAAAGTAGTTCAAGAAATTACATAAGGAGAGAATGGCAAATAGCAGAAGTCGCCAAGGGTTGAACCAGGGAGAAGACACTAGCATTGAAGAGAGAGGCCAAATAAAAAGGATTCATCGCTTTGTTCAAAGTATTAATTCATGAGTAGTCATGTACAGGAAGGAGTAAGGGAGTTCAACTTATGAAAAGGAGAGAGATTTAAGAATGTCAGGGTGGTCCCATGTGTGTGATTCAGAAATGTCCAGAGAAATAAGAGCTCGGGAAAGTCCGCTGGATCAGACACGCAGACAGGACGACAGTTAATACTCCCAAGAATATTTGAGCAAATGGATGAAATAAAAGACATAGCTGTGAGCACAGTGATCCATGGGAGATGGGGAAACAGGTCATTTTTGGAGTATGAATGTAAACAGGACAGAGATGGGAACTGAACTTCAGGGAAGTGTAGGGTTGTAGGAGAGATTGCTTTTGACAGAGAGAAGTCGACATTTTAGTTTGCTTTAGGAAAAGGTCTGTGGGGAAGGAGTGTTTGCAGATCCAAGAAAGTAAGGAGAAATTTGATGAGTTAAGACCTTAGGATATGTGGGAGTGGGAGAGATAAAAATCGTGGTTGCAGAACTAGCTCTGAAAAGAAGCAAAGGCATTTATTTCATTCTCTGAAATCGGAGGAAAGAAAGGGAGAGAAATATGAGTTTTGCTGAATATGAAGAATCCATGTTAGCAGGTGAGAAAAGGCAGTTAAGGAATTTCATCACTGTTGACATTTGTTTACTTAGTCAGGAAACGGTCTGGTCCAAGATATCCATTGAGAGTAGTAAGGGTTAGGAGCCTGGTAACACTGGAACGGCCATGACCCAAAAAAAAAAAAAAAAAAAAAAAAAGGAACTGGAGCCAATAAGCAGAAAAGGGATAGACTATCAGGCATTACTAAGAATGCAGTTAAGACAGAAGATTCTGTACTTGTAACCCTAAAGGACTGGATCAGCATGCCCACCGAATGTTTCTCTAGCAGTCTCCAGCGCCTGAGATGAGGACGAGAAAAATCAAATGCTTGGACTGACGCCTGCTCTCACTGGCAAGTTCTGTGTGGTAGAAGGCTAAGGAGAACAAAAGAATGGGAAGTCTGATGAGACTACAGTTGAAATGAGTGATGAATATGTCCAGGCTAGATAAACAGGGAAGCAAAGCCAACTACAGACTGAACCATTAACACAGCTCAAAGTTCTAAAGGTCACTGGTGGTGGGGGATGGAGCGAGCAGGTGGAGATGCCGAAGACAGGTTGGGGAAGAGGAGATGTCAACAGAGAGCTCAGTAACAGGGCCAGCGAGGGAATCTTAAGTTTGGAAGGATGGAGAGGGTCTTCAATAAAGACTTTAAGATTTTGAAAATAAAACAGTTGTGAAGGATAGTAAAACATATAAATGGGCTAGAAATTTGGCCTTGAAGTTGGGCAGAGGAGTAGAGGTAAGTGACTAGAGAAGAAGGGTTCTAGGACCCTAGATGATAAGAAAGGCATTATTGGTTAACTGGAGACAAATTTTAACAAGATTACTAAATATTAGTTATCCTATTTTCACAGGGAATAGAGGATACCTACTATACTATCAAAACTAAAAATAAAATCTCTTTAATGTTTTGTACTATAATTCAGATAATTTATACTGCTGTGAGATAACAATTTCATTAAACTATAGTGAGAATTTTTGCATAATGCTACATACAGACATTATCTTCTGAAGATGCCAAATAAATGTGTTGATTCCCAGAGAAGCCATACATGTAAGAAAAAGCCTCGTACGACTATTATAATTTTGAGAAAAGAGCTGAACAAATTACTGATACCTACTGATGTAACAGATTCAAAAGATTTAAGAAGCTACACTGTCAAAAGAATGTTAAATGATTCTTGTGCCCCTTTTCTATGTATGAGATTCTTAATAGGAAATATGACTGTATGGAGGCCCTGGTAAATATTTGCTACTTGTATTGAAGTTTTATTTTAGCCCTGCAGAAAAATTCAGTATTCTCACTCTTGGTAAAATTTTAAAGAATAACTCTTTACACTTAATTGTTCTTCAGAATATCTGACTTTTAGAGGTGATTTAGAAGGGCAGAAAATAAATGACATATTTTCCTTGCTACAAATAAGACTGTACTCTCCATCTATATTATAAAATAATAAATCATATAGCCAGAGAGAGATAAATAGGATATATTGGTGAAATGTGTGTTACCTGGGCAGTCTTACTATGACATGTAGAATCTTTATTTAAAAAAAAAAAAAAAAGTGATTTGTATGATGTATAAAACGAAAAATAAAAGGAAAAGTCAACATTTTTTTTCTTCAGTAATCCCTGGGCAATAGTATAACTCATTTAACTCATCTAAATGAGTCTTTAATAAGGTATCAAAAGGTGGACCAATTTTATTTAGTTTCTCCTGGGAATTGGAGATAATTAAATGAAGGTCCAATCCTCCATAACTCCTAAAGATATTTTTTTGGTTAATTTCTGAGACTTTTTATTTCTAACTAATTTATCTGTGATCTATATGCCATCCTGACCTTGCTTCTACTCTCCATGGGTATTTAAGATCTCTGCTTACTTCATTCACTATCGAATATGAATAACTTATTTCAAAATTCTGATTTACCCACAGGGTTGAGAGCCTTGTCAGTTATTACCTAGGCTTATGCTCTGTTTTATTCATGACAAATTTCATTCTTATTGATTTCATATATAAATAATGAGGCTGAGTTGTATGTTCTTAGCACTATAGTAACCTACCTCTTCTTTTGATTTTGATGTGGTATTAGATTTCAAATCAGAGACCCTTACTGTTGTCTTTCACCTTCCACATATCTATTAGGTAATCAGAAATTATGAATATCTCATTTGAGTACCTAGAACTCTGCATGCAATATGATAGCCACTAATTATTTATAGCTATTGAGTCCTTGAAATGTGTGATTGATCTGAATTGAGATATGGTTTAAGTTTAAAATACACAGCAGATATACCGATTTTGCATTGACTAGATGGGAGAGTGATAATACTTTTATGCACTTATTTAAAAAAAACACACACATTAAACGAATTTACCTATAAATAGGTAATATGGCAATGAAAATTTTAAAATTGCACGTGATTTATATTTGTTTCCCTTATAATTCTATTGACCAGTACTGCCCTAGAAGAAAGTTTAAAATCAGTACTCTCAGCAAATGTTATATTCCATCAAAAAATAGAAAAATAAAAAACAAACACCAGATATAGAAAATGTTAAAGGAAACCTTATAACCTGTCTTACCATTTCTCGCAAGTTTTGTTTATTCTTTTTCTTTGAAAACAATCAAGATTTTAATAGCAGCTGTTTAAAGGTATGATTTTACAGAATCAAGTTTTAAGATGTTTCAGGGAGAAACCCAGCAATTAAAAAGATAATCTACCATTTATGACATAAATTTTCTGCAGGAATAACACATTCAGTACAGCTGATGAAGTCTGAGTTTGAATAGAACCTCTGCATCTTGCATCTCTAGCATTCTTTAGACATAAAAATAGTTATGCGAAAGCAGATAAAAAAAACTAATGCTCGTACATATTTACTTTTCTGGTCACAAATGTGCATCATTTTTGAAGTAACCCACTAGTAAATGAAGGAAATGATTCAGCACTCTGCTGATCATGAATAATTCATAGGAGAAGTGCCACCTACCAAGTTTGTTGGGTTATGCGATTCTTATAGCACCTTTTAAAACTTGATCGATAGACATTCCCATTGCTACATCTTTACCTATCTTTATAGAAGGACAATTACAGTGATAGCCATCAACCAGAAACTAGTTAAATGATATGCAAAATGCTCCATAAAGTTTTAAGTGCAATATAGAATGATTTCTCCATTCCTCTAAGTGTGATGACCAACCTCGATATTCATGGAAACATCAAACCTCTATTTTAAATAAATAGGGATATTTCTAAAGCATGGTAATATTAACTTTGTTACTATGGATGGCATATTCTTACTCTAAAAGTTATTGACTTTTGTCAACTCTCGTTACTTTATATTTGCCTCTCATTTTTATTTTCTTTTACTTATCTTTGTTATTTTTTAAAACTAATTAAAGAATCCATATTTATTGTAACAAGTTACAAATAAAATGGAAATATTTATTTTTATTTTGAAATAGAAATATCGGGTCTAAAAATGAACATTGAAAGTCTAAACCTTTCTAGTTGTCTAGTCTTTGATCTTTATCACATAAGTCAAGGAGGAAATGCCATCTCTAAAGCCAGTTTCTTAGTCCTAGAGCCATTAATGTCTAAAAGATCTTTATGCTTATGTGAAATTAACTTATCTGTGATTTGTACTTACTGATACTAATTTGCACCAGAACTGTGAAAAACAAGTATAATCTCTCTTCTATGTAAATTGAAGTACTTTTCAACACTTTTAACACTCGATAATTATATTGTTAGGTAATCTGAAATACATACATATATACATATCCCAATAAAGGCTTACACACATTACAGGTGTGTGTGTGTGTGTGTGTGTGTGTAACTTAGAATATTTCTCTCTCTCTTTTCTGTGCTCCAGTCCCATTCAACTTCTTATTTGACATCCAACCCTTAGTTTTCTTAAGGGCATCTTAAATTCCACACATTCAAAATTAAACTTATGATCTCTATGTCCAAATTTCATGAGTGATTGTACTCAGAGTGAAATCATCCCTAATATGGGCTGCTTCTTCAGTTCCCTTATCTTATCTATTAACATGTCTTATCAACCTTACCTCCTAAATAATATTTCCTAAAGCCACTGATTTATCCCCAGCTATGTCTCCAACTGTCTAGAGTAATTTCTATTATCTCTCGCTCAGATGAAGGTAATGGCTTTCTAAATCAGCTCCCTACATCTAATTTTGATACCCACTGTGCATCCCTGAGCAAAGTATTTATTTAAGTATGTAAATCAGATTAAGTAAATTTTTAGTCAAGTTTTTCCTATTATTTAGAAAAAGCTGAAAAGACTTAACAGTGACCTACCATCTGTTACAAATTCTGGGCTCTGTTTACCATACTCTTGCTTAATTATTTATTCCTCACAGTTTACATATCAGAGAAAAATTTTCTGCCCTTACCTCACCAACCATTGTCCTTTCCCTCATTACATTTCCTCATAACGTCTTGTGTCTCAACTTTGTAACATTTAATGGTATAATCATATATTAATTTCTGAAAGGAGTAAACTAATACATTAAAATTAACTATTAAAATACTTAAAATGCTTATATCTAAAACTTAACTGCAGCCTCTGTTATACATTCATATTTAACATGATTCAGGCAAGCACTGAAAAGAATTCAAAGATTTTAAATACACACTCAAATTCACAAAAAAACAGAGACACAGTAAACCAGTGTGACCCCGGGCAGCATAAAAAACTTAAATCCTTAGCCTAAAAAATAGCATAATCTGTATGGAGGAAGGAAATACTCATTTTCAAAGCTACCATTCAAATCAGTCGTGGATGAAGGAAAGAAGGAAATTACCCTGAAGAATGTCAGAGATATGTTATACAATCTTTGCTAAATCAGAAATTCTATTAGGCCACCGGATCTGCTTCTACTGTAGCTACACTACGGATAATGTGATGGGACAGCCTTAGGGGATGTCATAATTTTCCCATAATGTCATCTTCACGAATAGATATTTCAAATGGACGGGATTTTTTTCTTTTTTTTTTAATAAAGAAAAAAAAGTCAGTTTCTCAGTAGGCGCTTCCTCAGATGGTCACCAATATATTCATTTTAAAACATAGAACAATCTGGAAAACCATCAAAATAACCATCTGTTAGAATGGTCGTAGAGAGTTATATTTTCTTATAGCAAAACTTCTGAGCTGACCCAACAGAATCTGAGAATTAGAGTGGCAGATGGTTTCTAAAGACTACATTTCAAGTGATTTTGATCTAACCTGTGGATATATATGCAGTTATAAGAAAAAATAAACTGGTGTTTGCTGTGTTTACTTTGACACAATAACGTTGTATGTGATTCTTCAAAAACGCCGGTATAGGCCTATGTGTATTATAATCTTTAAAATAAAGTTTATGTTTTTGCTTAAATTGGTACGGGGCATTATACTGTTCCTAAGCAGCAAGAGAAGATGCCACAGCACACTGTCAGCGACTTGGGTTTTGGTAAAACTCCCACTTGTTGAGGTGAACTATGAACTGGATGGAAACAGGAGTTTATTTATTACACTACTTATTTTTGTTAATTCCTAGTTGATACTGTAGAAATTTTACTTATTATCAGTTCAGTGCCTCAGAATCTCTTCTTTATATGTTATTAATTTAGCAAAATATGTTATAGACTGAATTGTGTCTCCCCCAAATTTTTACATTGAAGCTCTAGTTCCCAAGGAGACTTGTTGGGAGACAGGGCCTTAAAGGAAGTAATTAAGGCTAAATGAGGTCCTAAGGGTGGGACCTCATCTCTTAGGTCTAGTGTCTTTATAAGAAGCAAGACCACTTAAGTGTTCTCCCCTCTCCTCCCTCACTCCCAGTTAACCAGGTAACCCTGTTCCTCAGCACTGTCCAGGGTACAACTCGAACAGAATAGGGACTGAAATGGTTACAGACTTTGCTGAATAGTTTTTATCTGTATATCAATTAAAAGTACATTTGTTACTTTAAAAAAAAAAAAAGCATAGACGAGAGGCTGTGTGAGGACACAAGCAGAAGGCCACCCTCTGAAAGCCAGGAAGAGAGGTGTCGCCAGAAACCAGCTGCACCTTGATCTTGAACTTCTATTCTCCAGAGAATAAATTTCTGCTTTTTAAGCTAGGTAGTCTATGGTATTCTGTGATGATTGCCCAAGCTGACTAATATAACATCTTTACAGGATCTCAACTTCTTTGGTTCATTTGTTTTTGAACAGACCCATAACAATCTGGACAAATCCATAGTATTTTAAGCATGCCTATGAATATAATTACATGAAGTTTTTTGAAGTGTCATAACTATTTGCACCCTGAAAAAGTTTTTTGCGTCATCTCAATTTCATGTTGAATCTATGTTTGATATGTTATTAAAATATCATAGCAAATCTGAAATTCTAGAAAATGTGTGGCAATAGAAAGTTCAACTGAATATGCTTACCTCAGACTATTTCTACAATGATTAATAATAACTTGTCCTTAATGCCACTACAGTCATGTGTTATAGGACTTGGACAAGGTCAAATTTTGCAAATAATATCTTTAGCAAGAAAAGTGGCTACTAGTTCATGAATTGGATGTAAAAGCTACTTATTATTTTTTTTTTATTTACAAAATGCTTACAGTCTTCATAAAACTTCAAAGCCCTCATATATATTAGAACTGAATACAGGTGCTGAAAAAATAAAATACTAAAAGACAATAAAAAGGGCACAAATCATATAAATATGCAATTAAGAGGCAAAATTCAGAATGAATAATACACTTTTAAAGAAGTTATTTTCTCATTTACTAACAGAAGTAAAATTTAAATTAAAATGGTATAATATTTGCATATCCAGTGAGAATTTTTTTTAACTTAGTTTTTTAACAGAAGTTTAGATTCACAGCAAAGTAGAGTTGAAGGTACAGATATTTCCCGTATACCACATGGCTCTAGACACACAAAGCCTTCTCTACTATTAACACTTCCTACTGTGATGGTCATTTGTTACAAATGATGAACCTTCATTGACACATTGTCATCAGTCAGTCCATAGTTACATTGCAGTTCACTTTTGGTGTTGTATATTCTATAGGTTTGAATAAATGTACGATGATACATACCTATCATCACAATATCACACAGTATTTGCGCTTTCCTAAAAATCCTCTGTGCTCTACCTATTTATCCCTCCCCCACTGCTTGTACCATTTCGAATTCTCACCAGAAATAAAGGAGTGTTTCTGTTGCTTTATATCCTCACTAGCACTTGGTGTTGTCAGTGTTTTGGTTCTCAGCCACTCTAATAGGTGCATAGTGATATTTCACTTTTGTTTTAATTTGTAATTCCCTGATGACATGTATGCAGAGCATCTTTTCATATGTTTATTTGTCATCTGTGTATCTTCTTTGGTGAAGTGTCTGCTAAGGTATTTGGTCCATTTTTAAACAAGTATTATTAATAATAATAATTATTATTATTATTAATTTATTAAGGTTTAAGGGTTCTTTGTATATTTTGGATAAAAGTCCTTTATCAAATATGTTATTTGCAAATATTTCTTCCCAGTCTGTGGCTTGTCTTCACATTTTGACATTATCTTGCAGACAGAAAAATGTTTTAATTTTAATGAAATCTAGCTTAACAATTATTAACAATTATTTCATTTATGGCTTATGTCTTTGGCGTTGCATCTAAAAAATCATCACCAGTTTGTGTGCGTGTGTGTGTGTGTGTGTGTGTGTGTGATATATATCTGTGTGTGTATTAAAAATGATCTAACTTATAAAGATTAATGTACACAAATATTTACAATTTTATTTTTAAATGGAAAAAGAAAATCTCAAAATTCTTCAGAAATTTTAAACAAATTTATAGTATATTCAAAGATTAAAATACTGCGCATTCATTAAAATAACATTCTATGATATAGGAAATGTTCTATAATAAAATTTTAAAGCAATTCACTTAAAAAATTGATGATATGAACTCAATATAGATAAATTTTTATTTAGGCAAAGGTTATAATAAATTGAAATATATAAAATATTTTCTCTGAATAGCAGGATTGTGGATGCTTTCAACATCATTTTCTTTAATAATTATGTTTTCAACTTCTCCAAAATTTTAATTATAAAAATACAGGAAGAAATGCACCCTTTAAAAAATCAGATTTATGCCACGTCTGATGAGATCAACACTATTCTCTAGCCTATTACTGAATTTATATACTGGAAGCTCTAAACAATGCTGATTATATTACTGAGATGTGAACTTTAAGTAATCTTCCAACTTTAACAAGTCTTTTTTCAGAGAGGAGAAAAAAATTGAAAATTTTAATTATATTAAATATTTAGTCACTACAGAATCTTAGGTTCTGAAAACATCTATATCTGACCCATTCTTCTGTTTGTTTCAAAATACATAAACGATCTTTAACATATAAATATCAGAAGCACAGAACAAAAAGAATATTTTTCAACATGTCCCAAAATTGGACAAATTTGATTTAAGCTTCTAAATTCCAGGATAAATGACCTATTCATTTGCTTACCAGTTTTTGAGAGTGGGTGTATAGTGCCTGACATTGTCTAATTTCTCAGCTTTAAAACCCTGTCCTCAACAAAAATGAGTAAATTGTTAAGAAGTAGTTTTTATGGAGAAAAAGCTACTCTCAGCCAGCCCATTTGAAATCACATCAACACAAAATTATCTTAAAGAGATAGAATAAAACACATATGCACACACATTCATGCGTCCATACACAATGAAGTTCTCTAGAAATAACCTATTTAAAGACAGTAATTTTTATGAATTATATATTTTCAATTTTAAGTAATATATATATATATATGTAGGATAGATTCTATAGTGCAATGAACCTTTCAGTTTTATTCATCAATCTTATTTTCTACAATTCAATCTTTTCTAACAAATGAATATTAAAAATAAACTGGTAACTCAAATTATATATTGCCTGGTTGCCTAATATGCTAAGTAAAATAGCCTCTGAGGAAAAGCAAGAAGATAGCCATTCGACCTCCCGTTAAGAACACTAGATAATCTCTAGTACTTCCTCACAGTTGAGTCTCCAAGCATCCATTTCTTTTGCTTTCAATTTTAATCGCAGAATCAATGTTGCCTTATCTTCCTTTACATTTGTTGTGAAATCTTCTGCCACTTTACTTTTCCCTTTCTTTTTGAAGTTGTCAGAATCTATATTTCCCCTTCAGTATTTCACTCAGCCTTAATGAAAATTAACCTCACAGTCAAAATAAAATGAAGCTAATGGAAGAAAAGAAGATAATAAGTTTATAAGAAAATCGATGCCATACCTAGGAAAATCAGTGTCAAAAGCTGTGATCATGTTATCACTTGATGATACAACATCATTAACGCTGATGTAAAGTTATCCTGAGTATAAGTAATTGTGTCTGAGAGAAACACAGGTGTGGAGTGTATATACCACCCACTGGATTTCACTTAGTCTGTGAAAGTAATATGTTGTCATCACATTTCATGACCTGATACCAAAATAGCAGCACCTTTGATGATAAAAGATAAGGATGAAACATGAATGGAAAACCAATAGCGTTCTTTGTAATTCAGAAAGCTCATACTGCTAAGCACTTCCATTTTAATAGAAATACATTTCACACATTATACACATCAAGAGGTATTTGAATCTCTCTTATCTGGCATATGAGACTATTTTATATCATATTCCAGACTATTCTACTTTCTCTTTTGTGGCCTTCACTTCCCTTCCATGTTCTCTCCTCCTTGAGCCCAGAATACACTTGTTTGCTAAATCACATCATTCAATACACAGCTTACATTTTCAAGATGGCAGACTTTCTATCTATTCACTTTCTGTTTATGTGATTATTTTGTGTAAACTTGAAGTTCAAGAAACCATAGAAAATTCACGATAAAATTTTAGGGCATAATAGTAAAGTGCTGTTTAAAATTTAAGTTCTCCCAAACTATTCAGAGGAAACAGAACCTACATATAAAATATAATTAAGAAGAAAAACAATCTGTATCTTTCGCTATTTACCTGGAACTCAGACATAGTTGATTCTGGAATAAATCAGTGTGTAATTATTTAGTATAATTAGGTATGATTAGTAAAAGTAAGTTTATTAGTTTTTATGCACTCAGAATGATCTTTTTTTATTTTTTGAAAGTGATATCTTCACTAATAGTAACTCTATATGTAGCCATGCGAGTCAAGAGTCTGAGTCTTTCCTGAGTTTTCATTTTCTGATGTAGTAAACAAGGGCATGGCCATCCACTTTTTAAGGCCAAGCTAGTCCAGGCTCCTATATAAAGCTACTCAGATTATTCTAGCTCTGTCGTGTAATGGCTAAGATATGTTTTTGCTTATTGATTCTCATTTTGGGAAATATTCATCCTCTATTGTGAATACACGCAGTTCACATAAAACTGATTTCATTCATAGGTACAGGACTAACATGTGACTCAAGTCTGGCCAATTAAAGTCTCTCATTTCTCTGCCTCAGTAACTGGTTCAAGGATGGGTACACAACCTCATCAGAACAAACTGACCATTCTATAGCTTTTGCTGAGATTTCTCATACAGAGTTCACCTTCTCTCCCTGCAGTACTTGGGCTGGTGGCAGCCACCTTGCAAACACTAGGAGGAAGTATGCCTGGCAGTGAAGCTGATATGAAAGAGAGCCAAGATGTGAAGAGAACAACTGGATCAAGGGACATTGATCTTCTGAATTAAGCAACAAGTAAGTTTATAAGTATTATTGGAGGTCTCAGTTACGAGGGATTTTACCTTTTGTTTAAACCAATATGGATTGAATTTTCTATACTTGGCAGCCAAGTCTTAACTGACACACAACAATGATTACTCTCACTTTGGATTGTCTATAGGAATTAAAACTGTCCAAATTGGCACTTCATAATATGCGGGCTTAAATTACTTAGCACATATTAACGATTGCTTGTTTTTATCCCTCTGACAGGATTTCTATAAGAAAAGTTTTGTCACATAACCATCTATGTTCTCCAGTGTTAAAAGGCAAACTGAGACACACTGGAACGCACATCAGTTTGAATCATGCACCACCAAAACAAGAATGGCTGAGTGCATCCCATCAATAAGAGGTAGGGGCAAGGTTTTCATTGAGAAGACAATGAAGAAAAGAAATTAATTGATCGATTATAGCTTAAGCAGATGCCTGATTTGGGAAAGGCTGGTTTGCTGTTTGTGATTGGTCGTTCTTCACTTTCACTTTCTTGGATGCAAGTGTGCTTACTCTCACTTAAGGATTGACTGGTTTACACAGATTGTTAAGGCATTAGAGCCACCTTATTCTAATAGCTCCCTATTTATAAATAGTTTAAACACCACCATGTATTTTCCATAACTGTAAGTGTAAATACGGTGCACAGGGACAAAAACAAGCCTCACCAAACCAAAATTCTGTCATCTGAACTGCAGAACACAGAAAAGGCAGGTCCACCATGTTCGTATATTTTTTCTTGTTTAATTGTTGGGTAGATTATGCAGAAATAAATTTTATCACAATAGCAAGACAATTTACTAGGAATTATGGCATTCTGAAACAGGAGATTTTACTTAATTTATCATGTTATTTACTTAAATATAATTATAAATAAAATCATGGTAAATAGTGGGTTTCTAATGTAACTTTCCAATACCTTAAGTATTGGAAGTCCTTAGGTAGGTCTTTCAAAGGATTGTTTAGGGGCCTATCAGGGCAAAAATTTCTCTATATATCACTTACTTTATGCGGTTTTGTTACCCTGGGTATTATGATCACTATTTATGCCCGTCTGTACTGAGATGTCACTTCTATGTATGTGGCCTAAATAATTACATAAATATCTGTGTGCGCATATGATGTGTCAAAGTTGACCTTTTAGATGCTGTCTTTACCATTGTCTTTTTCCATTTTTCTAATGCTTTCCAATAAATATCTATCTCAGTTATTATCACCTAGAAATTGTTCTTGCTAAGTGCATGGCTGTGACTGTGATACACAGCAGCACCTCTCCACCACTAACCCCCATCTTCTGGTTCTCTGCGCAGCGATACTTTCTTTTTAATACTTACTTCAGTCACTTTAGTGGTGTGGCTTACATTAAGCCACACCATTTAACTGGAAGCACCTTTTCCTCCTGCCTAACTTAAGGTCCTACTCTGAGTGAAAAGACCTAGATACCGGGTTCTGGTCTAGATGGTGGGCTAGGTAAAAGCAGGGTTCACCTCCTTCCATAACTGCATTAAAATGACAACCAAATTATAAAACAAACTACTTGAAGAAACACCTGAAGTCTAGCTGATCGTCACATATATATCTGAGGATATAAAGAAAAAGCCACACCGGGACCAGTAGAAACGGCAGAGACGTGGAGCAGGCTAGGCCAGCATCCGCATATGGTGGCTGAGCAATGCGAAGGAGAGTGTGGTTACAGAGGTGCCCCCAAAGGAATGAGGGCCCCTCACCCCACACAGGGGCTTCCAAGCCCAGGGTTCCAGTTCCAGAAAGAGGACTTCCCACAAAATCTGACTGTAAAAATCAGCGGTGACACAGAAGGAAGCTGAAAACCCACATGCACCCCTTGAAGGACCTGTGTGGAAACTGACTCAGTCACTCACAATCACACTGGGCTCTGGCAGAGGGTGGTCAGCATCTCGGGCATATGGAGAGGGACTGGGTTGTCTGGTACCAGAGCAAGGGCTGAAGGGACAGCTGCCATTACTCCTTTTTCCAGGCCCATCTCTGGGGCGGTCTGCAGACATGCTCTATCTTGCCTGTGTTGAGCTCTCCCCATGCATAGTCGATTCTGATGGTATATTGGCTGGTGAGATCCACCTGCTCCACTTCTTGTCTCCCCAAAACACCACCCTGCCCAAATCACAAATTGCCCATGGTTGGCCTGTTGCCAGGGAGACAGTCCCACCAAGCATCTTATGGGATCCATGCAGTCATGGCCGGCGGCAGCCCCCAGCTTGCTTTGCCCATGTACGGCCTGCACATTGCAGGGGAGACTTTTAGTAGCAGGTCACTGGTGCCTGCCTGAACTGCAGTGTCTCTTGTGCAGATCTCTAGGGTCTGTGGGTCCGAGGCAGATGGCCGCTGGCCTCAATTTGCCTGTGACTTTTGCGGGAGCCCATGGATTCAGCATTGGCCTGATGGGATTGGCTCGTTCCACTGCATTGGCTGAGTGAAGTCTGCACACTTTACCCTAGTGACTCCCTGGGTCCTTGCCCCACCCAATACCTGTATCAACCAAAGGCTTTTATAGCTGCAAAGACTCATGCGCAGCTGGCAGACAGCCTCAGGCCTTGAGGAGAACTGGTCCTTTTGCTGAACCAACCCAGGGTACCGACCTCAGCTTTCAGTGCAATCTCTCCCACTTGCCTCCAGCTCCAGCACAGGCAGCACCAGGTGGTACTGAACAACTAAAGGCGGAGGCTGATCTTGGACTATAAAGCAGCCCCTCTCAAGGAGGCCCCAGAACCAAAACACCTGGAAGCTAGCATCAGATCATGACAGAGCACCATCTGACTAGCCCCATAAACAGCACACCCAGAAGGTGGTCTCAACATGTACACAAGCCTGCTGGGGAAAATCCCACTCCAAGGGGTCAGCCCCCACACAGCAGCTCATACCCCGAGAGTGTGGCTGGTCAGCAGGAGTGTCAACCCCATCCACTGATTTGCTAACAGCAGCTAAAGATTAGCTACAACAAAAGAACAACCCCCCCCCCCCCAACACACACACCCAAGGAACATGCCCAAAGCCCTTAGTGTGAGTGATCAGGGAGACTGCGCCACTGGGCTGTCTATACAAGACACGTACTACATAAGGCCACCTGGCCAAGAATAGGAAATGTAATAAATCTTCTTAACACATAGAAACAAACACAGAGTAGCAATTAAAATAAGGCAACAGAGAAACATGCTGGAATGAAACAACAGGAGAAAATATCAGGAAAAAAAAAAAATGGAGGCAAGCATCCTACCAGAAACAACGGGTATAAGGATACCCAAAGAACTTAGGGGAAGAGTAGATTAACTCAAGTGAGGACTTCAACAGAGAGATGGTAAGCATAAAAAGTACATAGAAACCATAAAAAAGAACCAGTCGGAAATGAAAAATACAGTAACTAAAATGAAGAATACTCTGGAAGGAATCAACAGTAGACTAGATGAAGCAGATGATCAAATTAGCGAGTTGGAAGACAAGGTAGCAAAAAACATCCGATCTGAACAGCAACAAAAAATTTTAAAAATACATTTAAAAAAAGAGGAAAGCGTAAGAGACTCTGGGATAACATCAAACATACCAACATTCTCATCACAAGGGCACCAGAAAGAGAAGAGAGCAAGGGATTTGACATCTATGAGAAAAAATAATTACAGAAAATTTCCCTAACTTAGCAAAGGAAATAGACATACAAGTCCAAGGATCACAAACAATCCCAAACAAGAGGAACTCAAAGAGGCCTGCACCAAGACACATCATCATTAAAATGTCAAAGGTTAAAGACAAAGAGAATCTTAAAAGCAGCAAAAGAAGTTAGTTACCTACAAGTGAGCTCCTATAAGACTGTCACCTGAATTTTCAACAGAAACTTTGCAGGCCAGAAGGGACTGGCATGAAACATTTAAAGTGATGAATAACAAGAACTTACAATCAAGACTGCTTTACCCAGAAAGGCTATCAATTAAAATAGAAAGTGAGATAAAGAGCTACTCAGATAGGAAAAAGCTACAGTAAATTATCACCGACAAGCCAGAATTGCAAGAAATATTAAGGAGACTGTAAAAATAAGAAGGGGGGCATAAATATGAATAATAAAATGGCAATTACTATGCACCTGTTAATAATCACTTTAAATGTAATGGTTGAAATGTTCTAATCGAAAAACACAGGATAGTTAAATGGATAAGAAAGCAAAACCCATACATACGCTATCTATAAGAGGCCCATTTCAGATCAAATAACATAAACAGACTGAAACTAAAGGGATGGAAAAAGATATTTCATGAAAATGGAAAAAAAAAAAAGTTGGGGTAGCAATACTTAGACAAAATATACTTTAAAAGAAAGGTTATAATAAGAGACAAAGAAGGGGTTTACATAATGATAAAGTAATTAATAAAACAAGAGGGCATAACCCTAGTAAATATATACTTATCCAACATGGGAGCACTTAAATATATAAAGCAATTATTGACTGACATAAAGGGAGAGACTAACAGCAATATACTCATAATAAGAGACTTTAACTTTCTACTGATACCAATGGACAGAAAATCAATAAGGAAACAGTAGCCTTAGATGACACAATAGACCAGATATTTAACTGACATTTTCAGAGTGTTTCACTCCAAAGCAGAATATACATTTTTCTCAAGTGCACATGAAATATTTTCCATGATAGACCACATGTTATACCACAAAATAAGTCTCAATAAATTTAAAACTGAAATCATATCAAGTATCTTCTCGAATCACAATGGTATGAAACTAGAAATCAATTACAAAAAAATAACTGGAAAATACACAATCATGGAGGCTAAATAACATGCTACTAAACAATGAATGGGTTAACAGTGAGATCAAAGAAGAAATCAAAACATGTCCTGAAATAAATAAGAAAATACAACTACCTGAAAATCTGTAGGACACAGTACAAGCAGTTCTAAGAGGGAAATTCATAGTAATACAAGTCTACCTCAAAAAGCAAGAAAATATCAAATAATTTAAACTTACACTTAAAAGAACTAGAAAAAGAACAGCAAACAAAACCCAAAGTGAGTAGAAAGAAGGAAATAATAAAGATCAGAGTGGAAATAAATAAAACAGAGTCTAGAAAACCAATACAAAAGATCAATAAAACCAAAAGCTGGTTCTTTAAAAAGATAAAGGAAATTGATAAACCTTTAATCAGCCTAAGAAAAAAGAGAGAAGACTCAAATAAATAAAATCAGAAATGAAAAAGAAGTAACCAGACTCTACAGAAATACAAAGGATTATAAGAAGCAGAGATTCTGAACCAACTAATTATCACAATTAAATTGAATAAGTAATAAAAAAAAACTTTCAAAAGATGAAAATTCTGGATCAGATGGCTTCATAGGTGAATTTTACCTAATATTTAAATAAGAATTAATACCTAGTCTTCTCAAACTATTCCAAAAAATTCAAGAGTAGAGAGGCTTCCTAACTCTTTTTATGAGGCCACCATTACTGATTCCAAAACAAGACAAAGACAGTGCAAAACGAGAAAACTATAGGTTGATATCCCTAATGAACATTGATGCAAAAATCCTCAACAAAATATTAGCAAACTGAATACATTAAAAATGTCATACACCATGATCAAGTTGGATTTATTCCTGGGATCCAAGATTGGTTTATTATCCACAAGTCAATTAATGTGGCACACCATATTGATAAATTGAAAGATAAAAATCCTACAATCGTATCAATAAATGCATAAAAAAACACTCAACAAAATTCAATTATATCTTCAGCAAAGTGGGAATACAGGATACATACCTCAACATAATAAAGATCGTATGTGACAAACCTATAGTTAACAATATATTCAATGGAGAAAGGCTAAAGGCATTTTCCTTAAGATCAGGAACAAGACAAGGATGCCCACTTTCACCAGTTCTATTCAACATGGTATTGGAAGTCCTAGCTACAGCAATCAAGCAAGAAAGAGAAATAAAAGGCACCCTAATTGAAAGGAAGATGTAAAACTATCATTTACAGATGATATGATGCTATAAAGAACCCTAAAGATTCCACCAAAAACGTTGTTAGAACTAATCTTCATTCTTCAGATCCCTCACTGAATCCGTTCTTTGAACACAGCTTCTAATCCAAGATTAATTTATCCAAACTTTACCTTAGTTTAAAACCCATTGCCTGCAAGCAGGCAGGCTTTACTGGGTCTATAGTAACTCAGGGACTCTACAATGCTGAAGTAAAACAGTACTGGATTTTAATATAAGAATATTTGTATTTTATTAGAACATGTGAAAAATTATCTTCATTTGTATTTTGGTTTACCAAATTATTTAATAAGACTATTTTCTCCTGAAAATGAGTTTGCCGTGAAGCTTGTGTGATGTGTTATTTATAGTACAATATTAGATAATAAAAATTTTAAGTTATGATGGTTACTTCTTTCAAGAAATGTCCAACTTTACTTACAAATATTTAAAAATCTCTAGCAGCATACAATGACATATAATAAAAACTTTATTTGGTCAGCTCCCCTAATGCTATGGTGAGAAGAGCATAAAGATTGATAAGGGCTGAGGAAATGTTTCATAGAGGTAGAGTTTGAAATTTTAAGATTAACAAACAGCATTTTGTGAGAGGAGTAGAATGAGAATAAAAAAGAGATCACAAGGATGAAGTTATCAGCATTGCCATCACACAGCAGTCAGGAAACTAACCTTAGCACACCAATGAGGTGGATGATGAAGAAAATTAAAATGCAGACAGATATTTAAAAACAAACAAACAAACATCATTTTGCAAGCAATAGATTCACAGAACTAAAAATTATATCAAACACTATATATGTGAAAATTTCTTTAGAAACTTGAAAGTGTAGACTAGTTATCATTTGTTACTATCATTGCATCTCTTCTAGAATCTGAAAACCAAAATAGTGATGCATTATCAAGTAGAAAGACTCTAGAGACAAAATAATCCAAAAAGTTTTAACTCTAGATAAAAATCATTTAAATAGGAAAAAATAAGCAAACACAAGTTAGGCCAAAAAAAAAAAAAAGGAACGTGGCAGATGAAGAGACGGGAAACACTAGGACTCAAGAGATTCATAAAAACAAGTTAAGAGATGTTTCCTCTCATTTTTTTCCTGTATGAGAACACACACATATGGCTTTATCACCACTTTTATTTTTATTTCACAGTTCTTAATAGACAAGCTAACCTATAATTACCAAAGAATGAACAGAGTAGTTCTTCAGATAGCAAGACACTGAAAACACATTTACACTTAACAGGAGGTGATTAGTTGGTAGAATGTGTTAGAAAAGCTGCAAATCCCATACAACAAATATCAATTCTCTCATTCAGGGGTTGTTTTTCATCATTGACCAAAAAAAAATATAGTCAATTTATTAAACTCTCTTTCAAGTTTTACAATTGTTCCAGAGGAATTATTAGGTATATTCCCATAATACTGCCTACCATGGAAACACATAGTCGAATATAATTGAACAAACTGAAATTTTCTGAAAATATTTACTATCAAACAGGAGATTTTAAACATTAAAAATTAGTTTTTTTTGATTCATAACTACATCAAATAATATATATTTTTTTCAGTTTATTAAGTGCCAAACACTTGGTAGACACAAACACAATCCTCCTACCCACCCACCCTCCCCCTGAAGAAAAAAAAAAAAGAAAAACAGATTTTACTGGTTAAATGCATCATTTAGGGAGAAAAATAAACAGAAAATAAAACAAATACTAATGATACAATAAGATAAGTGGTAAAACATTTTTAAAAGATAGAAGGGAAAGCAGCTATTTTAGAAATTGAGAAAAAGGCAAATTGATAATTGAGTTGCATCTCAAACAAAAGAAGTTTTTATATTTTCCTTTTTTGTTTTATTTATTTTTCCCTGTTTTTTCATGCTGCAAAGGAGAAGCATGTGACAGGCAAAGGGAGCAAGTGACAAGGTATGGCAAGGTGACATCGTTTCATGTTTTAGTAATAATAAATTGTCCCATGAGGCTAGAGATTAAATATCAAACAAGGTGATGATTGATAGGCTGCTCTACTTGGAATGGTCGCTATATTAGCTGATGTTCTTCGGATAAAGAAAATCAATAGGATACATAGATAGATGAGGACATTTACTATAGGAACTGGCTTGTGTGGATCTGGAAGGCTGGAATTCTCATCATCTGCCCTCTACAAACTGGAGAACCAGGAAAGCCAGTGATGTCATTCAGTCCATATCCAAAGACCCCAAACCAAGAGATACAACGTCTGAGAACAGGAAAAGATGGCCATCCCAGCTCCAAAAGAGTGAATTCACCCCTGCTTTGTCTTTTTCTTTCATTCAGGCCTTTAGTAGATTGGATGAGACCTCTTTACATGGTACGAGGGGACTTCTTAAATCTACTGAATTAAATGCAGTCTCTCCCAGAAATGCCCTCACAGACACACCCAGAAATAATGTTTTACCAAGTATACTAGGCATCCCTTAGCCCAGTTAATACATTAATCATTACCGTCACCATTAACCTCCAGACTTTTAACAAAACAACAGCTGTGTTGTTATATAGGTTTCGGTTTAAATATTGTAATCCCATTGAGATTTCCCCTGATGCTCTAATCTAAGGCAAAATCATACCTCCTCTACAGTTCTGCCATAGCATCTTATTTTACTTTCATCCTATTTTATTTTTTCCCTATTTTTTTCCACCATAAAAACAATGTATCTGGGTTAGTTACTAAAAACAAACAAAAAAAGTAATACCGATGCATTTATTTTCAGGCTTAATAAAAAAAATAAAACTTGAAGTAAAGCTGTTACAGTGAAAGCAAAAAAGATTTGATGCTGAAAGCTTAAATTCTAAATTCTCTTTTCAAGTTTTAAGAAAATTAGGTATTTACTAATTTTCTAAATGATCAAAACACTTTTCTCCTACCACACCTGATATTCACTAATGAAAATCACCTAATTATCTATATTAGACTACCAGAAAACTGTTCCATTAGTTTCTACTTTTTCGATTCTATAATTTCCTTTCAGCACTCATTCTGTAAAGAGATTTGTCTCCCACCGTGTGATACTTTTGAAACATGTCTACAAGTGCTTTGACATTCCTTTCATCAAGAGGTAGAATTTATGTTCCCTTCTTCCCTTGAATCTGGGTTGGTTTGTGATTTGCTTGTAGCTAATAGAATGGGAAGAAAGAGACACTGTATGATTTTTGAGCCTTGGTCACAAAAACCAACGTAGCTTCTCTTCCTCACTGGAACACTCACTTTGAGTACTCTGAATTTCCATGTAAAGATCCAACCATTCTGAGGAAGCCATGCTATGAGGAAGCCCAAGACACATGAAGACACCACATGTAGATCCGCCATTTGAGAGTCCAGGTAAGGTCAACGCTGACAGCCAAAATGAACCACCATATTAGTGAATGAAGACACCTCCAGGTGAGAGTGGTCTCTCCCTCGCAAATGTCAAGTCTCTCCAGCTGAAGCCACCAACATCATTAAACAGAGAAAATTTGTGCTGTGACCTTCCTATATTTTTAACCCACAGAATCAGTAAGCATAGCAAAACTACTGTTCTAAGACACTGAGTATTGGAGTAATTGTTATACAGTAATAGTAATCGCTATGCAAAACTTATAAATACGTTTTATCAGCACAGAAAAGAGATTCATACAGGTATGGAGTTAAAAAAACAGATAACCCTTCAAGAGAAATCTTCAATGCAAGAGCCCATCCTCAAACAAAGAATTACTTATGGTTAAGAGAAGTCCATTTAGGCTGGAAGGATGCTAACATTTGGAAATTCTAAAAAATACTTACCAGAGAAGGTATTATAGTGCTCTAACAAGCCAAAAAGTCTTGGAACTTTATGTGCTTAAGGACTTTAATTAAAACTGGACTTGTCTTTTCTACTTAGACTACACTGATAATTGTGAACTGATATCTCTGTCACATGTTTAATATTTTATTTCTAAGTATTTCTGTCTTTAATATAGGCTTCACAAGCATGGGGAATTGGCTCTTTAAAAAAAGGCAAGTAAGCAAACCGACAAATGAAAACAAGAGACGATAACCTCTTTCTCACCAGAACTGTTTCAAACTAGAGAGAATATTTTTCTGACAGTTTGTATGGCTGGTTAAAACATTTAGGCCAAGGTCTATGTGCAAAGAGATTTTGGTCAGAGTTAAATATCACTGTGATTTCTGGTTAGAAAAATTTCATTTATGAAAGGTAAAACATTTTTGCCCAAAGGAGGTTCCTAAAAAAGATGGGTAAGTTGTAGTGAAGGTTCTACATGGTATTGAAGAATGAAAAATTATTCATTAACTGAGTCAATGTATTAGATATTCTAGGTGACATTCTAAGTCTCCCAACAAATCAGAATACTCTCCCTTCCTAACAGAATGCAAAAATTACTTGATTTCAAAAACGATTTTGTGTTAGCATGTCATTTCCAAACATTAATAGTTGTTTTAATATAATCTCAGTATTATTTTGTCTTGAATAAATTCCATTTAGATTTTGTCATCTAATTTGAAAACATGCCATCTTTTATGAGGATTTAAATCATTTAAATGATTAGGATACAAATTCTGTGCAATATGCTTAAGGAGACACTAGCAATTCTATAGAGCAGTAGTGAACAATGGAAATACAATGTGAACCACAAAAAAGACCTGCATATAGAATTTTAAATTTTCTAATAGACACATTTCAAAATGTCAAAAGAAATTAGAAAAATTTATTTTAAAATACACTAAGTCCTCTCTCAACATAATTGATAGTTTCTTAGAAACTGTAACTTTAAGCAAAATGATGCCTAATGAAACCAATTTTACCACAAGACAAATTGATATGACTAAGAGTTAAGATCTTCTGGCATATTTCTGGTAACAAAAACATCGCTAAACTTCTAAATAAAGACCCCAAAACATTGAAATAAATATGAGCGATACATAAAGAAATAGTAATAAAACTAAGTAAGATAATGATCTTCCAACCCTCTTATTCCATCTAAGAGCACAGGTGGCTAGAGGCTGTCCCAGGAGCTCAGGGCAAAAGGGAGGAACCCACCCTGGACAGGACACCATTCCCTGTAGAGTGCACTCACTCACAGTCACTTATACTAGGACAAGTTGGACATGTCAGTCAACCTACTGTGCAGATTTTTGGGATATGAGAGGAAACCAGAGTCCCCAGGGGGAAAAAAAAAACCAAACATGTAGACATGGAGAAAATGTACAAACTCCACATAGTGGTCTGAGCCAGGAATGTTTTTTTTCTCATTGTTATAACAAAATTATGTTGAATGATATGTAATACAAGGACCCTCTGTGTAATTTAACCTAATATATCCAAAACATTATAACAGATAATTGATAAAATAATAATAATAATAATCTATCAGAATAGATTGTCTATTTTACACTAACAGCATATCTCAGTGTGTGGTATATATGTAACTAGTGTCCATGACGTTGGATATTACAGCTCTAGAATATACAGAATGTCACCTACCATGAAGCAAATCTCAGGTTTTGTGCATTTTTGTCTACTTCATGTTCTCCCTTTATGGCAAAGCTCTCATTGTTTCAAGGACCTCAAATAATAAGTAAATATATTTGATTCAGGTTCTTTTATGAAAAATTAAGGAAATGATTTGTAATTTGAAAGAAAGCTTTATTTATTCCCATTAGCTTCAATCCCAAATGCCTACTTATTTCTTTAACTTAAAATGCAGGTTTAATCAAAGTTTAGAAAACTAGAGAGACTAAATATTATTAATAACTTTTTTGGCTTAATTATCAGCTGTGCAGAGAAATCTTCTGTGACCACCTTCTCACCTCCATCCCACTAGTAACTTCACCCTGTAATCTTTTTCATGGTTCATGTGACTATTTAAAAATGTGTTATTTATCAAAATCAGTTTATCTGTTTATTGTTTATCTCTGCTACTACAACACAGGCTCAAGCCAACAATACTGCTCATTGTTTAGATATAGCACATTGCAGGTACCCAATAAATACTTGTTTATTAAATTAAATTATCCCCATTGTGTTTCAAAAGCATAGGCACTCTATAATGTAATTTGCACTAAGCAAATCAGCTGAAATATTATTTATAAAATTTTGCCTAAGAGTCATTGGCTTCTCAGGCTGTGTCAAGGAAGCAATGCAATTTTTTATGGTAGTTCATATGGTATAATGTCCATCCTCTTTAAAAGCAAAAAATTCAGAGATGGAAAACTTTACATCTGTGAGTCTAGGATAAGGGAAAAGCTTATCCTTTCATCCAAAATATCATAGTATCGTCTAATACAAATGCTATCAATCCAACATACAAACACATTTCTTTCCTATTACTGAAAAAAGCCTCTTAAATTTAATTAAAGTCAATAAACAAAATTTAAAGCTTAATGAGAGCAAGAATCCTCTGAGTGTGTTCATGCTGTTATCAGTTTCTGATGTTGTAAAAGATAGGATTATGATATTGCCAGACAAGCAAGAAAGAAAAAAGGATAAAGAGGAGAGTTGTGAAAAATCTCCTGGTGAGAGGAATCTGAGTGAAAAACTGTTGCACTTAATCAAGTCAATTGAGAAATTAAATACAAAAGGGATGGCTTCTGAGCATAACCACCTATTTGCCTAATGCAAAGATGGAAGATCTTTTAAGATCCACCTAACAAGGTTCCTAGTCAATGTGGGAGAGTCTAAGATAATAACTGCCATCTCTTCCAAAGTAATCTCTAAGTGATTAAATTTGACTTGGGCCAGAATATAGGTAATTTTTTTAAAAATTATTATTTCTTTCAAATTATCTAGATCCTGACCACTTTTCGCCTTTCCCACTGCGACTGGTCCTACTCCAAACTGGATTATTTCGATTGCCTCCTGATTGGTTTCCCTACTTGGACCTCTGCTCTCACTCATTGTATTTGCAACACAACAACCAAAATGATACCAGTAAAATTTAAGTAACATTTTAAAAACTCTCCACTGTTTCCCCCCATTTCGTTCAAACTGACTCAATTAGTACTCCAGAACCCAAAGAGGTACATTCGAATATCAGTGCCATTGTGCAGACCAGAAAGTGAGGCTCGAAAATGAGAGTCATTTGCTCCAGGTTAGACTGATGGGTGGTTGTACTAATTTTTAGTCTTAGGAGTCCTGGCTTCAGAACCCACATTTTCAGATATCACGATTTACTGACAAAAACAGATTTAAAAAACCCATAAAATCCTAAAGCCTCCACTTGTCTACTCCTGTAGCAGACATCTCTCCCCGCACCCCCAAAATTCCCCCCTTTGCCCTTACTCCTTCAGCCACCCTCGCCCCTCTGCTATTCCTTGAACTGTTCAAAGTGAAATGCTGACAGTTCCCTCAACTGCATCAAATTTTTCTTGTTTCTTACTTAGTTTACATGTCCACTGGCACTTCCAGTTTCCTGTTCTTCCAGTTGCTGACTCATGCATCATTCTGTGGTATATGCCATGTCTTCTCTGCCATGAACTGTTCACATTGGCCCTTGGTAAATGATACCAAGGTGCCAGGATGGCATCTGACTAGTGCTCCCTATCAGGCCTCTGGCTCCAGAAAGTTAATACTCCAGACAATTGATTTCTAAGACAGAAAGGTAAATCTACAGCTCTTTCGAACAAAGTGCCCTGGTATTTCCTATCTTAAGGTCTTCGCATTTGGCATTCCCTCTACCTGAGAGGTTCTATTTCTGTTTTTGCATCTCTGGCTCCAGCTCAGCATCCATGCTGCTGCTTACATGTTACCTGCTCTGAGAAATTCCGCTGACCACTCTACCCAACGTAGCCATCATCACTCTCTCTAAACATTCTATCCCCCCACCAATTTTACCTTTTTCACAGCCAAGAATTTAAAAATTTCTTATTCACTTATTTGCATGGACATTGTCTACCCTTGCTAGAATATGAGCTTTATTTGCAAAGATTTTGCTCACTTTGACTTCCCGCCACCTAGATCAGAGCCTTCACAAAGAAAGTAACAAATATTTTTAAATGCATGAATAAATCAGTATTTTTGTCTCTCTTGATTCTAAAAAGTAAAAAAAACAAAAAACAAAAACAGTAAGGCAATTTCTGAATTTTGTCTGAATTTTAAATTTTGGTAGAGAAATATTTACCCATTCTTTATTACAGTTACTATGTATATACTAAGGTCTAGTCCCAATTTGCCTTAGTAGGATATAAATAAGACTCTCACAACTTTATTAATTCTTATAAGTACTGAGGAAACACAGTTTTTCTTTTAGTCTCCTAATCTTGGCCTTTAATAATACAAGTTTTCTACGACAGAGCAGTATTGTACAGTTTTACTCATATATACATACACGCCTATATGTGTGTGAGTATATATAAATACATGCGCACATGCAAATCTGTCTAGTCACGCGTTTAATTATACTTTTCGGTTATTTAGCAACAGTCTCCTTCCCATATGGTTATTTGGCAAAATGTTGTTTGTTTATTACAGTTCAAGGTTAGAATAGCAGGGCCAAGCACCAGACTTGCAAATGTACCTCATGAGAGACATGGAGATTACTGCAAGAGGCTATAAAAAGTCCTTGAGACTTTGGTGTGTCAGGCCCCAGCAAATCGGAAGGGCATCCTTGGTTCTTAAGGAAAATATTATAGCTCCAATTCTTTACACGTTGATTTATGAATGTAAAGCTGGCATTTACTCGATATATATGAGTGCAAAATAAACCCAAGGTTAATGCTGAACATACAAAAATTCAAAGGAAGAGAACATGAGGAGGAAACATGTTTCTTAAATATATCATCAATTTCAGAGATACACCAGCCACAATAATAATAAGAGCAATCTACTTTTCTTCAGTTTTTTATATTGGATAGTCTATTTGAAAACACAGATAATGCCATGCAGTACACTTGTCATGATCATTTTTTAAATAAATTTTATATTAATTAATTGTTCTTACCATAAGAAGTTCTTCATAAGATAAGATCCCAAAAGTTGATTTCCCTGTTGGAGGAAAAAAACAGACCATGAAACATAGAAAAAAGAGCATTCATCATATGATATTTATGTTTCACTTTTAAATGTAGATGTATTTATTGTTTAACTTGAACATACTTATTCAAATAAGACTACTGTCACTATTTAAATACTCAAAATACTTTTACATTTTTGTGACACTATTGACCAGGTAAAATACTAAACTGATCATACAAGGTGATAATCCTCAGAGATTTTTCACTTCTAATTTTAATACTAATCATTTAACTTTTATTGGCCTTAGTTTCCTCGTTTTACAAAATCATTAAATTCACTTCAAATAAACCATAGCATATCTAAAATTCTAATTCTGTTCAAAGCTAATCCACAGTAATTTTCACTAAAGTTTTATACATGTGAATTTTGAGATGCCAATTACACACATGTGCGCGTGCACGCACGCGCACGCACGCACGCACACACACACACACACACAGTACCAAGTTGCATTTCAGGTATCTCATGCTAAAGGTGGAATTTTAAGTTATTGAGTAATTTGCAATTATTTAATTTCAATCAAGAGAAGAACATATTTTCCTTACACTTTAGTATTCTGAACACTGGAAGCCTGAGATGAAACAGAAGAAAGAAAACTTTAATTTGTCCCTGAGAGATTTAAATGCTTTGAGAAGAATCCTTTGCTCAGAAAAATGTTTCTCCACCATTACTGCTTTCAATCCCTACCATTTTTTTCACTATCATACTTGAAATTTGGACTACCAACTTAGAACTGAGCTAAAGCAATAGATTTCCAAAATCAGAAGGCTGCTGTGAATCACTTTCAATAAGAGAAGAAAAAACAAATGAATTACAGTCAGTGTTAGGCTCTGGAATTGAAATTGCAAGCACACTGAGGAGTAATTATAGTTTGTGGTCCAAGGATCCTGCTGCTCGAGTCCATTAACATTGCAGACCCTGCTGAATTATGAAAATGTTCCTAAGATCTAACATTTTTACAAAAAAGATGCCGAAACAAAATCCCCAAACTCTCCCTTGATAAATAAAAGGTTATATAAAACTCAATATTTATATTCTATTCTTAAGAAAACTTTAAGAGATACAGATATATTTCCCATGTTAAAAGTGGTGGAGTGTCTGGTATTAAAATGAATGGGGAGAGCAACTGAAAACTCCATTAAGTAGATCTGATTTTAAATTCCATCAACAACAGAAAATGACTCTGGTACTCCCAAGCTAATAAAGCCCGGAGTTCTTTCTGTGCAACTCAAGGAAGCATACCTGGGGCAGGTGAAAGTTACAGAAAGGTTGATTTCATCTTATTATAAAGGCAGAAAATGCATCATAAGATAGAGCATTTCCAGCAACTAAAAAATGTTTAAACAGAGAATAGCTTCGTTAGACTATTCTAGGAGAGGTTCCTGACTAAACTATACCAATGCTTCTTTCCCACATTTAAATTGTATAATTCTGTGCTTCTGTAACCTTTCTAGTGACCCTGCAAGAAAATCTGAGATGCAAAACAAATCTGTATTAATATACTTTAAATATCAAGTTTCTATTAAGCTTGTCTTTAAATATGGGCCATGTTGTGCATGAATGTATCATAATGATTTCCTTGTAGGTCCTCAAACTGCCTTCTCCAGGATTTCCTTCCTGCTCCTCCCTTTTTATCGATACTGTTACATTCCCTTCTATGTGTTTCCATGGAATATGCATCCACCACCTAGCACACTCACTGCCCTTGACATTGGCATTGTACCTATTTTCCTCACGAGACCATAGGTTCCCACAGGCAGTAGTCATGATTACAACTAAAAAGTATCCAAAGAAAGCCTGAGTTACCTGTACCGAGATGTTGACACGATACTTTAAAAAGATTATTTTTTGAAATAATTTGAAAATTACTGGATGATTCAGAAGTTAAGCAAATTTATTTAATGAAGGATATCACAGAATATCTTTTAAAACTAGAGTTACTTATTTCGGTGAACAATGACTTATTTTCTTTACTAGTTTTCTAGATAGTATTTGGCACAGAGTAGGTATGTAAGAAAAACTAATTATATCAGTCATCAAAGTGTCTTTAAGGATTCTTATTAAATACCATCCTATCTACTACCCTTCCCATTTTTTTTTCAGATTAAAAGGACTTCATGATCATCTTTATTCCAATTGTAGGAATCTTGTCTCCTGTAAACTTGATCACTTAACTTCTGCTATAACTCAGAGCTGGAGATATTGTATCTATATAGAGCAGTGTGTTTCACTATTAGATAGCAACAATTTAAAAATTTCTTTTTCATTGAATTTATAGGTGAGTCTTTCTAAATGTAGTACGCTTTTAGGTTTCTCCTCTCCAAACCAAACATCTGTTTCCTTACTCCTACTGCTGTGTGGTTTCCAGATTTCCAGGCTGACAGTAATCTTGTCATAAAATTTTGGTTTATTAAATGTCTAATCACTATGTATACACCTGAAATATATAAAAAATAATAATGAATGCTAACTGTAATTGAAAATAAAAAATAAAGTTTAGTTTATTGATTCTGGTATATTTTTTCAAAGCACATTTCAAGTAAAGGTAAAATAAAATCTTAATTGAGGAAGATGCTACCGCTCAATCCTGTGTTCTTTATTCCACTCGTACTGTTCCTGTTACCCAGAGGGCTTTTTCTTCTCCCCTTCACCTCTTCAATCATCATTTACCCTGTGAGATAAAGCTCAACCCCACTGCATGCCGAACTGCTCTAGCTTCATTTCTTCCTTCTGGCTCTCAGACAACTCATTGAATACCAATCTATTATCAGAAGTCAGCCTCCTGATATTCCGTATTATTCACTGATGTTGCATATATATTTTCTTCATTTATTAAGAGGTTATAAAAATCATAAGCACTTTGTTTTCTATTTATCTAGAGCACTCTGTAATGTGCTTACACACATAAAAACTACCGATTCACTAGTTGCCTAAAAATTCTGATACGTATTCATATGCAGGTTCGTATAGCTATAGCCATTATGAACCTCCTTGCTCCTTGACATTTGGAGGGCTAAGGTCAAAGGCTATTGGCCAATATAGGCAGTTCATATACAGCTTGCTTTCCAACCTTCCAAATTCTCTCTCCTGGGAGGGAGGGTAGTTCTGCGGAAAGCCTGAAAATGAAACTTCTAGATTCTCTTTCCTGGTTTCCTGATTGATTCTATGAATAGGAGGCACTGGTAGGAATTTAGAAGGCAGCAGTGAGACGAAAGTCATTCTGTTTTCAACTGTCAAAGTGTCAGGAAGGTAACTATTAGGAAAGTGAAAACTCCAGCTTTTCCAGGCACCAACAGAGATGGTGGAGGCAGCCCTATTTCAGAAGCGGTGCTGCGGCTGAGCTATGAGTGGTCTTGGGGACAGAGGCAGAAGCAACATCTAGTTTTGCAAATTTGTCACTTTGTGAATGCTCCTTTGCATTAAAATTTCTCTTCGAGGGTATACAAACGGTCAATAAATATATATCAAGACATCAGAGAAATGCAAATTATAAGCATAACGAAATACCACTAAATAATTTCCTAAGTAGACACTCACAAAATATTTATGTATTTTGACACTTGATAGAATGTTCATAGCATACTATTTGTAAGAGCAGAAACCTAAATATTACTCATAGCTTCATTTGCAATAGAAGGGTCAACTGAGGTATGTTACATAATGCGATACTTTACAGCAAGATAATGACAACAGCTACATGAACGTGAATGAATCATACAAACAATGTTGAGCTGAAGAAATCAGATATCCAAGTACACATGCTGCATTACCCCTTTATATAAAATAAAGAGAAACAGAAGTATTCTATGCTCTAAGAAGTCAGGGTAATAGACTACCTTTAGGGAAGCAGGGAGGGCCTATTGGAGATTGAGGATGGACTTTTTCTTCATCTGGGTGCTAGTGACATAATATTCAGTTGGTATAATTCGCTCAGGTTCACTTCTAAGATATGTGCACATCCTGTACTTCAATACAAAGTTTTTCAAAAGGTTTTGGGTCTACTTCAGACCAGGATATACTACTCTGTAAACAGCTAGAGTCATATTAGCCTGGAAAAATTGAGGGCAAGTATTCTAAACACTTCTTTGAGCCATTAAAATAAGCAAACACTAATAAAGTTTCCTCAGAATATCTAGATATATTTGACTGTAAAACCTAGAGTAGTTTCTGTCTTCTTGACACAATGCATAGAAATGTGGCCTAATTTGCTTTCCACGTTATTATTTGGAATTCTTATGTACTATTTCAATCATTTTTAATCAAAATGATTTCAATCATTTTTTCAATGTAAAACAACTAAAGTTCCAGAAAATATAAGTTAAAATTTTCTGCTAAAATCCATGATGTATTCAAAATCGATAAGAAATAATACTAGTTTTAAATATATAACGAATACCCACGGCATTTTCACATATGTTTTAAACACCTCACTCTCTCTTCCACATCATATTTAAACATTTTTATTCATTATCATTATTTTCATGAAACCTCTTGAGTCTTTCCCAAGAACAAAAATTTTCTACTTCCAGATAAGGAAAAGGAGTTATTAAATAAAGTAGAACTTGAAGGGTGATAATTTTTTTATTCACTTTTCATTATTATAATAAAATCCAGATGTTCAGACTACCCAATTATTTCCCCTCCCCCTAAAACATACAGACCCATTGCTTAAGCACACTTACAATTCCTACCGTATTTCTTTATGGGAATCTTCATTCATGAGAACAAGAGTATAGAAACAAAATAGAATAAAACTTTGTAAGGTAAACACAGCAGTAATTACAATTAGTGTCCCAACTAGTCAATTTTAGCAAGCGCTCCAGCAGAATAAGAACCGAGTCATTTTAAATGATCAAAACAAAAAAGAATTCTATATAAAGTGCAGGATATGTTGGTCCCTGGATAGTAAAGGAACCAAGGGCATAGAGATGAATTAAGAATAGCAGCATCAAGCCATGTACTGGATTTACATTTTATATGGTTAAAATTTTAAGATCAGTTTAATTTCTAAGTTCACCAAATATCAAAAGAGCCACACATCCTTTGTATGTTAAGTCCTTAAAGTTTTAGGATTCACTATGTTTATCACCTTTAAATAATCTTTTCAATTAGAGTATGGTATAACCATATCTATTTTGAGCCTTATAAAATTTGAAAGTATTTCTATCATATTTACCAATAAAAGATACTTTGTTTTGGCATAACATGTGGAACACCATTCCCCTTCAAATTCTAATAAAATTTAATATTTTAGAGGAAAATTCTGATGCTGCACTGCTTAGGTAATTTCATACTCTCTAGAAAACTGAGATTTTTCTCCTTTTTTCTTACAATTAAAAATAAAAAAATACAGATATCCCAGTATTGATCTTTTTCTATTAATTTTACTTGCAATGCAGCATATATCATTCTTGAATTTTATTTTCAATTTATATTACATTTGTGAGTAAATCATTTTATAAATTATACAAAACATTAAAAAGGCAACAGGTTGCTTTTAGTTTTATTTTGAACATTTGATTAACTTTTGAGTCATCCTATCAATACTCTGCCTTTCCAAAATTAAGAATAATAAGTATATTAGTATAACTTACTTTCCTATCATTTCTTAAATGAACTATTGTATCAGCATCTTAAACAATTTTATTTTTTAAAGTTACTCTCCATCATGTATATCAGGATTTCCCAGGCTTGACACTATCAACATTTAAGTATTTCTTTGTGGCAGGGACTGTCCTGTACATTTTAAGATATTTAGAAGCACCCTTACTCTCTACTTGTAAAATGACATAACCATCTCCCAACCTAGCATGACAACCAAAACTCTTTTGAAACTTTGTCGATTGTCCTCTGGAGGCAAAACACTCTTACTGAGAACTAATCTGTATTACTTCTAGAGTTATCTTTCTATAATACCCATTAGATTACTTATTCTACTGTTTAAATAATTCCTTTTAATAGTTATTCTTCTTCACTTTTTAGATAAGCATATTATTCATGACTTTTTTTGATAAGGCTTGGTACTTATTTCTAAAATTAAATTATCACATGCTGCACTTTTGTTTCAACTAGAAAAAATTTTCTCTCAAACAATACTTCACTTCTTTATGCTTCTCTGTTTTTACCTATGTTGACTCTTCTACGAGGATTTCCATTTCCTTCATTTCTACTTGGGAAATGATAAGTATTCTATTAAAAAGGAGTTAAAATATTTCTCTAAAGTTTTTTTTTTCTTTCAAAGATACATAGCATTAAACATTGTGTGCATGAAGGATATATTTTTATCATTTATTCACATTTATTTTTACTATTTCAAGCAACAACAAAATTTTGTTATCTTGGAGAATACCACGAAGTGAACCCGGCATTGTTCTATCACTTGTTAACCAGGAAAACAGGATCTATTATCCTGTAAGGATGGAATCATTTTCACCTAACTTTATCACATTATACTTGCTTAGAGAGAAGCTCGTCTGATGCATATCTACTTGCTCATAAAGCCTTGAGGCATTTTTCAATTTGGCATTTCCACTCCCCAAAGGGCTTAGTTTCATCTGCACATTTAAGATGCCACTGGGCTCTGTCTTCTCCAACTCATTTTTAAACCTGTTTGAGAGCACCAATCCCTAGTGAACTCAGGTAAGTAAAATTGTGTAGAAAGCAAGAATCACTTTACCTGAAAACATAACAGAGGTCACTAGTTTGCTTGTTTGCATTGAATGGCTGCCCCACGGTTTGGGGTAGCACTCTGACAGAATGTTCTACATTTTCATTGTTCAGTATGGTGGCCATATGGGGCTATTGAGCATTTGAAATGTGGCTAGTGTGATTGGTGAACCAAATTTTAAATTTTAATTAATTTTCTTCAAATAGCTGTATGCAGCTAAAGGGTGCTCTCACCAAATATTGTTTCCCTGGATTTCCATAAAAAAAAGATTTTAGGATTTTTGTCAATTACCCTTAAAACTTCAGTTGACAGTTCTAAGAGAAAGATTAAATTTTACACATCATCTCACCTCTTATATTGTATTGTCAACTCTAATTAGATGTATAAAAAGTAAAAAAAAAAAGGTCATCTGAGCAATAGTATACATAATCGATTGAAAACAATCTCAGCAAAAACTTTTGTTACTTAGGAGAAAACGAGAAAAATAAAGTCTGATAAAACTTGACTTATTGATACCTCATAGAAATTTCTTTTAAGTGATATGATTTATTGAGGTTGTTCTAGAAAAGAGGCAGAGAGAAAAGATTCATGTTTAACAAAGCTTTGCAGAAGAAAATGTCTTTGTAAACACAGGGAGAGAATAACTAAGTTCAATGAATTCAGTGAGTAGTAAGCACTGGACGGGCAATGGTAAGAAACACAACACAGAGGGTCTCAGTCAGAGAGAAAACTGGCAACCCTGAAAAGCTATGATTTAGCATGACTTAACATAGCATTTCTAAGCTCTCTTTGGCCAGAGAGGTGACTTCTAGCTGTGTAACCATAAACACATGAGAGTAGAGGTGAGATGTTAATTCACCTTGATAAATGAATAGGAAATAAGGCAAAATGACATCTATGTGTCCCATCAGTTGTCCTGAGAAAATGTCCAAGAGACCCACCCAACAATGACGTACTATTTAATTTTCTAGTCAGATTTAACATTGTTCAACATAGTACTGACAATTATTTAGGGACTGGACTCAGAAGTTGCTTCTTAGCTTGGAGATTTTTACCCTGTAGGACAGTTACCACTTGTGCATCACACCTAGTAATCTTATTCTAACAACTCCCCTTCAATCCCTATGCTTGGTTTCTCAAATGCTCTTGGAATTCGCTCCACCATCTTGTCGGTTCCATCATTAAGTCAAATAAAGCTTTGGCACATGCTCATTTTATATTTATACAGGGAGCATGCAGCTAATCTTATAGAAATTGCAATTTGACATTGGTGGTTAAAAAAAGATCTAAATCAGTCCAGGTAGAAGGAAGTGAGTGTTAAAATGCAAAATTGGTGTATATAAGAAAGCTCAAGAAAAAGCTTTTTTGTAATCTCACTAAATTCACCCAATATCCGCTCTGGGCAGATGCAAAGACTGGTTTGCTGTAATGATACTGCATGCTCTACAGTTAGATAAAGTGCAGATTTCATAACCATAATATTACGAGAAAGAAGCCAAACACAAAAATGAGTGTGTGTGTGTGTGTGAGAGAGAGAGAGAGAGAGAGAGAGAGGAAAAGCAAACCTAAATTATGCTCACCCTTGCAGACTGTGGTGCGAGTGGCTGAAAAAAAAGCATAAAAAAAGCATAAGGAGACCTGCTGGGGTGCTAGTAATGTTCTTTCTGATTATACACATATGTACAGTTTTTGAAAATTCATCAAGCTTATGATGTGCATTTTTCTGAATGTCAATTATACTCTAATAAAAAATAACCATGCATACCAGAAACGTTAGAAAATGTTCATAATAAGAATAAGCAAAAGATTTGGTTCTTTTTAATTCTAGATTTGGTACAATCTCCTCTACACAATATTTTGCTTTTTCTGTTTCTTTCACTAAATATAGATGCCTGCATGGTCCATAATTGCCTTCTCCAATAACTATAACCATTATTCTACTATTATACTTTGTCTTCCTGTAAATATGTCACTTTTCATGCATGAATCACGCCCAAGTTGTGTGACCTTAGAATTACATTTTAAATTTCTTTAAAAGGTCACAAGTGAAACTTAAAGATATTTGACTAGAAATATAAATGCAAAATCTTTCCAGGTTCCTATGATTTTTCTCCCAATATTTTAGAGTAATCTTGCCAAAACCGATTTGACAGTAATATTTTTGGAGACAGGAATATGTCAATTATTTCCAAAGTATATAACTTACTTCTCATAGGGGGAAAAAAGCTATTTTCAGCTTATATTTACCAGTTGGTTATTATGTAATAATTTTTGCAATTGCAGTACTAGTCACCGGTATAACTAGGTTTGAGCGCAACTACCTCACAGCAATTACGTTGCTCAATTAGTTGATTAAATGAAAGGGCAAATAGCAGCCAGCCTACTATTTGTGTGTGAGGAACACAGGATGAATATCAGCTGTATATTTTAGAGAGGAGACTGAAGAAAACGGTCGAATCAGGTAAATGAGTTAAGTGGAGATTTCTGCTATAGTGCAATTTTGGTTGTAAGGGCATAAAGAGCAGCATTTGAAGTGAAGTTCATAGTCATTTCAAGACCAGGTCCTAGAGGGCTCTAAATTGCAGGCTATTGAAATGTTGTATTATTTTTATTGTATCAAGAAACCAGAGAAGACTTTTGAGCAAGTAAGTGACATAGTAAAAAATTTGTTTTAAATAATCTCATCTGGAACCATTGTCAAGTTAGAAAGACTAAGAAGTTATCAGAATATCCCATGCAGGAGGCCATTCAGAGTGGGAGATAAGAAAAAATAAAATATACTTTGAGGTGCCATTAGTAAAATACTGACAGGACTTGGAAACTACATCTGCAGATAGTGATATATTATACAAAACGAGCAAGAAAAAATATTTTCTCTAACTCACCAGAGGGTTCTTCTTCTATGAATGAAAATATTAATAACTTATCAATAATCAATTTCTTCAATGATATTGGCTAAATGTAGCAGCTCAATTATCTATTTATGTCAAATCAAATATGCAGATACATGCACTACATGCTCTTTGAACTCTGTTTTTCCATCAACTTTATAAAAGTGAGTTGTTCTAGGAAGGGTAATTTTTCATTTTTTTCTTTCTTCCTCAAATATAGTATCAGTATGTCATAATTCCTTTAGTCATGGATTGCTTAACTCAAGTACAATGTATTATTTTCTAATATTTATTAAGGTACAAGGATTACTGTTATTCATGTGACAATTAATGCATGGTAGAGAAAATTAAAAAACAAAAGCAAAAAAACTGGTGTGCTTTTCCAGTGGTTTCAAGTATGCTCCAAGAGCAATTAGGCAACTAAAATTTCAGTGGGATTAAAATAGTTGAACATGTGGCATCATTACCCCACTAACTAAAATGGAACACACGAGTTGAGTATACAAGTTAAAAAGTAATCCCGGTCAAACAGTAGAAGGCCCTGTTTTGTTTTACATCTTAGGAGGTTGTCTAGAGTAAAAGAGTTTGTGCCCACATGGAATGGGCACAAATAAGAGTGCTCATAAGTTGAATTTAAAGATGTTTATCTTTCATTATCAATGTATTTCTAGTCTATTAATCATTTTAGAGTTATATCTTCTCGGTGGACTTTTTTTTTTTTTTTTTTTTTTACAGCAAACCAAATGTGATATTTCCAAAGGAATTAATCTTAGTTCACTTGGAAGAGATACAGTGATGATTTACAGTAAAACTCATTACAACCAGAGGGGGGAAATGAAAACGTACGGTGGGAAACCATTGTTTTTCGATCTTTTGCATAATAAGGAGTGTAAGTCTGTAAAAGCAAAAGCAGAACGATGTCACTTTTCTTGCTTTCTTTACCATAACAAGATGTGGCTGGTCCCTAACACTGTGACTCTTCTGAGCTGTCAGGGTTTTGCCTCAACTGAATCGTGCTCCCCTAGAGTCCAGTTTTGTAAGAAGAAGCCACTAATAAAAGTGACCTTAATGGCTGATGGGGGTGCTTACGATGCACCTGCATCCTCAACGGGCCGGCACGGAACAGCCGCGAGCTGAGGCAGCTCCGCGGGCAGCATTCAGGTGGCACTAAGTCATTGTGTCAACAGCTCACGACAGCTCCTTTGGAAAACTCCAGCTCCACATTACCACGCACTGTCCAGGGAGTTAGAGAGAGGCTTTAACAACCAGCAGTGTTACTTAAACAAATTCAAGAGGAAAATGGGATATTTTTTCAGCAAAGTCAAACAGATTATCTAAGAGAATGTGTACCAATCTTAAGTAAACAGGGGTCACTGGGGCATGGAAAGTTATTTAAAAATACATTTTTGGAGTTATGATATCCTTAAAACATAAATATGTGTTCTTAACAAATAAATGAATAAATAAAACTTTAGGAGTCAGTTTTCTTCTAGAAGCTTAAACTATATAAACACTTTTCTCTGCTTTACTGATTTAGTTTTCTGTTCGGGTTTTCATTTTGGCCTCCTCTGAGATACAAAACCACACACACTTTAACTCTTTTGTCATAGTCATTTTGTGGACTTTGTCTTACTGATATTTTAATTGCTTCAAATGCATTTTTTTAAATAGTGTGCGCTAAGCGCTGTAAGGTAAGACTAACATGGCAAAATTCACCTTGAAAAAAATCGGTCACCTGTAGGCCTCTTGGTTTGTCTGAATGGAGAAGTACCATCTTCTATTTCTGTGTTTTAAACATAATTTTAATGACCAATATTTGAACATGAGTGTGTGAAGGAGAGCTAGAACCAGAGAACTTGATTCTAACTTCGAAGTTTAATGACTGTTCCTAATAACAATTCATTTTCTTGTTTAATAATATTATTGGCTTAATAATAGCAACCATTAATAACAGCCTGCTACTGAGCAACACTGTACAAATTCTTTCGCATGTATTATTTTTATTTCTGAAATAACCCTCTCCCTCACCCTGACCCCTCACTCTAAACAGATCCATAGCATTTTCATCATGTTATAAACTTTCAAAATGAGAGAAGAGTTTTACCTTGTCTCAAACTCTGAAGAAGCTCCACAGGATGATCCTCAGCCTAGCTTGTGATACTGAAGCTTGTGATTCTGAATCAGGTTTCGCAGCACAGTTTAGTTTGGTTCTACTCTCCACATCATTGCTTTAAAGTAGTGATTCTCAAACCTGAGGCAGCTGCAGCATCACGGAGGACGAGGGGGCAGGGCTTGTTAGACCTGAGTGGTGGGCCCCACACCTGGAATTTCTAATTCAACAAGTCTGTGGTAGTATCTAAGAATTTGCATTTTAACAAGCTCCCAGGTGATGCTAACACTGCTGAACCACACAACGGGAATAACTACTTTAAAGCCATGTAAAAGGTGGAGTGAATATTAGCGAGTCTCCCTGTTACCTGTTCAGATTAATCAAAATATGCCCTTTCTGGAACCAATGAGTTTCACTCTCTGTATCTTCTTATAAGAAGGACGCTGATATATCTTACCAGAAGAAAAAGGAGAAGGCTCTGATGCTAAGTTTAAGCAATTGCGTTAATGTTTTATGACTTTTCAAAACTTTCTGATGGAGTAAGTGGGGCAGATACGAGGCTTGTGAATAGGGAAGTATGTACTTCTTGTTTACTAGACAATGCTTTTTGTTATTGCTGTTTTCTTGTTTTTTTTTTTTTTTTTTTTAGTAAATTAAATACTATATCCTGATAAGTAGCATTTCTCAATTTCTTAGGACGTTTGTCTTTGTACAAAGCAAAATTATGTGGAGATAAGTCCTGAAACAAAATAGTAAGTTGAAATCTCCGTTCCATTTTGAAGGGAGTAGTCTTGTGAGAAAGCACTGGACAACAGATGTAACCATGCTAAACAGTCATAGAAATTATTAAATGGGCTACTTAGCCATTAATTTGAAAAAAGTTTTTGGATTAGTAGCCATTAAATTTGACACTGTTAGTTTTTAATCATCTAATGTTCTATATAGAGATATATCACTCTAAATTTGTCAAGGAAAAAATAGTGTTTCATTCTTTTCTGTAGAATAATTAGTGATTTTTGTTTCACATAACAACTGAAAAAAATAATATCCTTTTTGGTACATTTAATACTACATTGATGATAGCTGTGAGAAATTTCTTTTATAGATGATTGCTCTTTGCAACATAAACAGTAATAAGTGTTGTTCAAACCATCAAGGACCAACATCTTGACCACCATATGCTTTTACAATGAATAGACCACTGTGAATATTAGGATTACCACTTTGTATTTGTACTGAAGATTAAGTGCAGAATTAACTTAAGACTGTGGATTTTCTTTTGTTATAACATGACTTAAAGAAATGAAAGTTTAGCTTTAAAGCCTACTGAGGATATTTTTTTCCTGTTTTATTTCTATTCAATAAGAAGTTAGTGGTTCGAATTTTTATCTTTAAACAGCTTTCATGAAATATGTAATTTTACGAATTTGCAAATAATACATGTAGTGTGACAACAATTTGTATTTTCTTTTTCTTTTTCTTTTCTTTTTCTTTCTTTTTTTTTTTTTTTTTTTTTTTTTTTTTTTTTTTTTGCTAATTCTTACATTTAAACTGATCATTTAAACATTATGGATCCAATCCTCCTATCTAGAAGTGCTGATTTAACATTACAAAAAAATTGTGAAGTTGTGGAATTTTTTTTGTTTGGGGTTTTTTGTTTGTTTCTTTCTTTTTTTGTTTTGTTTCCCTGTGATTTGTCTTCTCATTTCTCCCTCAAGTCACTGAAAAACAAAAACACGTATATAAAGTAGAAATTTATCCATTTTTTGAATTCTTTTGGTTATGTTTTGATTTTCTACTGCACTCCTTTCCTGCCCACCCCCTAACCTCTACCTCTGCCACTTGGGATAAAAAATAAATGTGATATTTTAATA
Source organism: Rousettus aegyptiacus (assembly GCF_014176215.1). Taxonomy (NCBI): domain Eukaryota; kingdom Metazoa; phylum Chordata; class Mammalia; order Chiroptera; family Pteropodidae; genus Rousettus; species Rousettus aegyptiacus. Next base: position 80,310,383 of record NW_023416310.1, read on the forward strand.
GGCAATGACCTTACCATTTTATGTGTTATCTGGGAGCATATTACTTAATTTATTATAGGAATATTTACTAAAGACTAGGAAAGTACCATAAACCTCATTTGGTTAGTTTGTCATGATTCCCTGTGTGTGTAGTAATCATGCTGGCTATAGTTCACACTCTTCCTTTAATTACATCTATTGTTCTACATCTGATATTGGTAAGCTTTATTTAATGACATAGTATAAAATCTGTTATAAGATTAATTATAAAGAACATTGCAACTTTCAGAAAGATGTCGTAGATTCTAATCTCCTAGGAATTATCACTGCTGAAAGTGATTTTAATCACTTGATTTGAATCAGATGTTTTGAATCAACAAAATAACACCTACCCAAAAATCAACTTAGAATAGATCAGAGTCCTAAATGTAAGAGCAAAAATTGTAAAAAGTATTAGAAGAATATATGGAAGTAAATCTTGGTAACTTTATGTTAGGCAAAGTTTCCTCCAAAATCACACAAAAATCTCAGGTGTGAGAGAAAGAATAGATAAATTGAACATCCTCGAAATTAAAACTTTTGTAGGTCAAAGGACATCATCAAAGTTAAAAGATAAACTAGTGAATGGAAGAAATTTACAAATCACATATCTAATAATAAACTTTGTAATCAAAATATATAAGGCATTTGCAACTCAATAATAACACAAATAACTTGGCTACAAATGCGCAAAGGATATAAACAGACTTAAAAGAAAAAAAGGTACATAAGTTCCAATGAACACATGAAAACATGTTCGACATCATTAGCCATCAAGGATATGCATGTCAAAACCACAATGAGATACCACTTCACATCCATTTGGATGGATTTAATAAAAAAGACAGATAATAACAAACACTGGTAACATTGTGGAAAGACTGGAACCATCACACGTTGTCGGTAGGAACAGGAAATATTCCCACTACTTTGAAAAACAGTCTTACAGGAACTCAAAAGGCTAAGTATAGAGTTACCATATGGTTTGGCTTTCCACTACTAAAAAGAAAAGTGAAAACATGCCCACACAAAAACTTCTATATTAATTTTTATAGTAGCATTATTCACAATAGCCAAAAGCTGGAAATAGCTCAAATACCCATTAACTGATAAATGGATAAATGAAATATGGTATGACCATAAGATGAAATATGATTTAGCCATAACAAGATTAAAGTAATAATAATTACTGCAACATGGATTAACCTTGAAAATGTTATGCTAAGTGAAAGTAATGAATCATAAAAGACCACATATTATATGATTCCATTCATATGAAATTTCCAGAACTATAGAAATCTACAAAGACAGAGTAGGTTTCTGGTTTACTAGGGCTGGTATGACTGGGAGCAAATGGGAACTGATTGCTGATGGGCATAGGGTTTCTTTTTCAAGTGATAAAAATGTTCTAAAGTTGATCGTTGTGGTGTTTCACAACTCTGAATATGCTTTAAAAAATCACTAAATTATGAGAAAGACTGAGAGAACGCACAAGCGAGTGAGAGACGTGAGAAACCCATCAACCAATTGCAACCAATTGCTTGCAATGTATGTATCTTGTTTAAATCCTGATTTAAACAAAATATAAAGTAAAAAATTGAGAAAAAATGTAAGAGTTGCACAGTGAATGTATAATATTGAGAGCAATCCCTCCGAATTGGTGCAAACTGAATCACCAAAGGTCATCTTTGGGACAGGCGTGTGTGAGAAAAAGGGGTTCCTGGAAGTAGGTTCACCCATTTATGGTTTCCATAGGCCCTGGGTCCAACACTGGAATGGGAGTCCACTTGCTTGAAAGGCATAAAATTGGCCCACCTGGACGTAATGGACACACTTGGGCATGTTGCTTAAGGTGCTTGTTGAACTGGGATGAGACTACTGTATTCTAACTTCTCTGGTGCTAGAACATGGAGAAAGGTCGTCTTATTCAGAGCAAAGGCTGGGACATAGCCAGGAGGCCTCATTCAAATAAGACAGTCAGTCTTGTTCCTCAAGTTAATGAACACAGAACTGTACTCTCCAGTGGTAACACAATGTGCTCTGGTCAGAAGCATCAAACCTCATGGGTGCCTGCTCATGAGATTTGTTTATTCTATCAGGTATTGAAGACAGAAAGTAAAAGGTAGTCTGTGGCTATGTATTGGGCACTGCCTTTGGCACAGCCAGTGGATGATGTGGTTCACAATCCAATACTGACTGCCATAGTTCCCTCGGGAGGTGTTTCAAGTTGGCCCAACAAGGTGTTCTGAGTCGGGGATTGTGAAAGAATCTGCTTCTTTGCCTGGCCGATAGCAAGTAAGTAGAAACACATCCTCAGCCTGTTCGTGGTGTGGGGAATTACCTAAAGTCACATGTCAATTATTAGCCATATGAGTAACAGGTATTCAAGAAGATGGATTGTGTCAGAGAGGCAGGAAAATGGCAGTTTACGAAGGGTCATATCTATAACAACTTTATTAGCTATTCATCAGCTCTCTATGTTCTCAATAGTTTCACTTTTAGATAACAAAGCATCTGCTAACTCTATAGTCTTACTAAGAAATGTATGTGGTTTAAAAAAAATGCACGTGGCTTAAGTGTAAGCATAACAAGATCAAGTGCAGTAAATTGACCCTTGAACAACACACACAGGTTTGAACTATGTGCAGGTCCATTTATACGTGTTTTTTTGTTCCAATAAATTCTGTAAATGTATTTTCTCTTCCTTATGATTTGTTTCATAACATTTTCTATTCTTAAGTTTGCTTATTTATAAGAATACAGTGTAAAATACATATAATGTACAAAATACGCATTAATCAACTGTTTATGGTATTGGTAAAGCTTTAAGTCAACGGTAGGCTATTAGCAGTTAAGTTTTGGGGGAGTCAGAAATTAGCCATGGATTTCTGACTGCAGGGAGTCTGCGTCTCTAAGCCCCACATTGTTCCAGGGCCAACTGTACTTTCTCTTTGAGACAAAATCTATGGCCATGCTGAATACCGTAAAGAGTATAAAGGAGAAACATGTCATCTAGGAAACAGGTAAGGAAATAAATGAACATTTTGAGGCTTTAAGGTACGAAAAGGGGAATCAAAAATTTGTGGAGCTGACAGGTGAATGGTAAAGCGTATGGTGATTCAGGCAAACCTGCTGAACACCTGGAAAGGCCTGGCCTGGTGTACTGACTTCCAAGCATACACTGCCACATTCAACTCGAGAGACAGTTCTCTCAGGAGGTGTTCAACTTCATGTACTGAAATGCTCATCACGGCTTTGCACAAATCCACATTTTGACCTGGCACCGTTTCCCTTTAACAATTTTTGTAATGTGTATGTGTTAGTGATGAATTCTTTCAGCTTGTGTATGTTTAAAAATGTCTTCATTTGACCTTCATTCTCAAACATAGCTTTGCTTAGCACAGCATTCTAGGTTGGCTTTCTTTTTTTTTTATTCCATAGTTTAAAGATATTGCTATCATCCATATCTTTGTTAACTGTCTGTAACATGTCTTCTCCCTGCTCCTGGCTTTGAAGACATTCTTTCACTGGTTTTGATCGATTTGATTTTATTATGCTGTAGGGTAGCTCGCTTTATGTTTGTTCTATGTGGGGAGGTCCCTTGGAGTTGTCTCACATTTCACTTATGCTGTTTTCATTCTGTTATAAATTCTTTTATCTCTTTTATTATGGATTGCTTCTGTTGTCTTCAAGTTTACTAATCTTTTCTTCTGCAATATTTAATCTGCCATTTATCCCATCCTGTGTATTTTTTAAACTCAGATATTTTAGTTTTCATCTCTAGAAATTTGAGTCTTTTTATATCTTCCATATTTCTGCATAACGTTTGAGCATATGGAATTCAATTGTAACCACTGTTTTAATGTCTTTGCCTGCTAATTATAACATATGTGTCAGTTCTGGGTCAATTTCAGTTTATTGCTTTTTCTCCTCCTATGGGGCATATCTTCCTTTTGTATGCCAACTTATCTTGCACCAGATGCCAAACAATGTAAAAATTTTTTTGCTAATATATTTTTGTAGTCCTTTACATATTGTTGAGCTTTGTCTGTGATACAGTTAAGTTGCTTGGAAGTCTTTTTATTCTTTTGGGATTTGCCTTTAAGATTCCTTTGGCAAGACCAGAACAGTTTTTAGTTAGGTCTAGTTATTCTCAACCACTGAGGCAGACTCTTCTAACACTCTCTCCAATAATTTACAAATTATGAGTTTTTCTAATCAGGCTACTGGGAACACATCAAGTTCCTTGTCCTGTATGTGTTCCAGGTATTTTTCCTACTAATCCTTTCAGATGGTTCTTTCTTTGCCTTGATGGTCTCCTCAAAAACAAAATATGTGTTGATCAGTATTCTACTAAACCCTCAGGGTCCCCCCTGTGGCTGTGAAATTCTCCCTCTCTCGTAACTCCTTCTCTGGACCCTCTTACGTGAGAGACACAGACTATGGGGGTTTATCTTTCATGTCTGAGTGATCACTGTCCCTCATTGCTTGATGTCCAAATGTCTTGAAAACCACTGTTCCATACATTTTGTCTGTTGAATTTTTGTTTCTTTGTTTATGACAGGAGGGTAAATCTGTTCCTTATTCCATTTGGGCCATAAATAAAAGCTCCCTCCACCCCAGTAATTAATTCTTCACTTGAACTGAGTTAGTTTATATTTAATCTGATGTAATTAGTTCATATTTCTGATCCAATCTGCATCATGCTTTGAGCATTACCTTAATGGATTTGTCCTCTAAAATTATTTTTAAAATGAATTAAATTTTAGCTAAATAGAGCACTGGTTAATTTAAAGGATTGTATTGGAGACTTAGATGATTACAAATTCTTAAGAATTATCATTTTCTTATCAATTTTTTCCTTTTTTTTGTAGACTGGAGGAAATGCTAGTCATACGGTTGTGATGTATTAATAGATTGATTACTTTTCTGGACAAGTTTATTGGCAAATACTTTGACTTATGTATTTATTCTAAATTTTAACTATGGTTCTGTATGCATATCATTAAAAAATTACCTTATCAGTATTTTAGAGAGATAGCAATTTAAATGATCTCTTCTGATAAGTTCCTCCCCATTTATACTGATTATAATTTGTAGAAGTAAATTTCATTTGAAAATCAAGGAAACTCACATGCCATGGTTAATTGTGAAAGTTAAACTTCTAACATATTTTATCACAACTGATTAGAAAATCTGTCTCTTAAAATTAGACATAAATTTGCACTGGTGGAAACCAATGATGAGTGACAAAGAACTAACCAATTGTTCTTCTTTTATGTTTTACCTAAAAGTAATTAGCATTATCATTAAGGAGAATTATTATTCATACCACTTATATATGGCATGTAAAATTAGGTGCACTTGACATCATGCCCCACCCCCTCATTTTTTTTTAGTAAAATAAAATAGTAAGCAAAACGTTTTCCTGGTAATCAGTTTAACAGTAGTTGAAAACTAGAAGTCTTTGGTTTGGATTATACCCTGAATGTTCAATCTTTGGCTATATCTATGGGTATTTTTTTTTTAAGCTGAAAGGGGCAGAGGCTTAAAGCAATAAAAAAAAACAAAAACAAAAAAACAAAAAAACTATTCTCATTTGGGAGGTCAAAAGTTTAAGATCAAATGTTGGCAAAGCTGTATTCTTTCTGGAAAGAGACTGTTTTCCTTCTCATCCTTCTCTCTTTAGAATAATCTGTTTCCTTGGCACTCTCAGGTTCAAAAGATTCATCTATGCTATAGTGAATGTCAGAATCCCCTTCCTTTTAAAGGTGAATAATATTCTATTGTAAGTTTATACATATTTTATTTATCTATTCATCTGTAGATGTACACTTCAGTTGTTTCCACTTCTTTGATGTTATGAATCCTGCTATGAGCATGAGTGTACAAATACCTCTTCAAGGCTCTGCTTTCATTTCTTTCAGGAATATACTCAAAAGTGGAATTGCTGAATCATATGGTAATTCTAGTTTTAATTTTTTAAGGAATCGCCATACTGGTTTCCACAATGGATGCCTCATCTAACTTTTCCACCAACAGTGCACAAGTGTTCCAATCACTCCACATCTTTGCCAACTCTTGTTACTATGTCTGTTTCTTTCTTCTTTTTTTTTTTTTTTAAGTGATAGCCATTTTAATGGTGGTGAGGTAGTACTGATCATTTGATTTTGGATCTAAGCTGTCTAAATTTCTGTTTCATGTCTAAATTGTCTAAGTTCTATTTCCTGTCTTTTTCATGTTTACCATGGTATTTGTTTGGAAGAACCAAAAAGATGTAATACTAGTAAAAGCATGTGAAATTTCTTTGTGAAACTTGAAGAGAAATTGTTTATTGAGAGGTTATTTTCTATTATCAGAATTGGTTGGATGGTCTTTCAAAAGACTAAATTCTAGATTCTAATTTTTGGGGGGCCTCTTTGGCTTTTCTAGAATTCTATGCCTCTGGGTTTTTCCTAGAAAAATATAAATTACCAAATAGACTTAAAAGTGAATATATAAATAAACAAATAAAAATGGAACAAAAGATCATTTTCTTCCTTCCATTTCCTGTCCTTTGTTCACAAATGCAAATGTGAAATTCTATAAATTTCACTAAATAGATAACTTAGCTATTTAAATGTTTCAGAATATAGATAAGCATCAAATATCCCCCAATTAATTCCATAAGGCTAGTAGAACCCTAAAACAGAAAATAGACAGAGACACTATAATCAAAGAAAACTGCATTATAATATCAGTTGAAAATCTGAGGCAAAGAAACCATTAGCCAATGGAAATAGTCATATATAAAAAATAATAACTTACTATTAAATTATTCTGAGATGTCTAATCTATTGATTAAGTATATTACACTAATAGAAGAAAAGAAAAAAACACCTTCTAAAGTTGAAAAGGTATATGATACAATTTACTAACATTTTATAATTAAAATTATAAACCTTCTTTGGAAATTGGTTAATAGTATTCATAAAAACACAATGTTATGTCTAAGGTTCAAATTTTTAAAACTTCCCTGCAGAGTCTATGAAATCATTAAAGACAATAATATAAATATTAAAACAGTAAAGTTTCATTTATATGTAAGGAACAGGATTATGTCTTTTACTTGGAATACCTCATTTAATCCTCACCACAATCTCAGGAGCTTGGTCTCAACTGTGCAGGTAAAGAAACCTATGCTCAGTGAAATTAATTAACATACCCATAGTCACAAAGGTACAGTTAGCTAGCTGATCAACCATTCAATAGGAGCCCCTTCCTCAAAATTAAGCAAGCTAGAGAAAGACTTTTAATTTCATACCAGTTTTAATACTGCATCACTAATAATTACGTAGAATATTGTCCTTGAATTCTGCAGCCATTTTTGTACTGGCACTCCCAATATAAAAGCCTGAGATGAGTGCAAAACTGAGTGCAAAACTGTAAAACTGAATTTCTCTTACTCTTTGATACCATCTGTGATCATATCAATGGGTGTTAATTGTTCTTTTGATACTATCCAAACTAATCCTATTAAAGCTAACAGTGGGAGTGTGGCCCACTACAACTTAGTACCAAAGTCCAAAACATAAAAGGAGATCTGGTAACCATTTAATGCCACCACCGCACAATATACTTTTAACTGCAACAAAGTGATCAATTCCCTAAAGACATTTTAAGCATCTGCCTGAAGTGTGAAATGAGTTAGTCCCTCTATCGAATTGATTAGAATGGACAAATTAATTGGAAAGGACATTCACTGTACAATTTACTGGCTTAAATAAAACCCAACTTGTAAGATAAGAGAGGCTTCTCTTCTCTGTAAGATGGGATTTCTGCTGGTTAAATGTGGCACACATCAATTAGAAAAAGTAAAACAGCTAATTGTATTCATTCGATGACCTCTCTAAGAAATTGTAAGCAGTAGACATTGAAACCTTCCTCTTTACCTTTTCTTGTAGGCCAAAAGAAAACTCAGAGACTAAGCTTTTGGAGGATTCATTTATTTTTTCTTAGGACATATATTTTATTTCCTTTTGTTAGGTAAGTTAAAGCTTGTCAAAAGAGGATTTGGAAACCACAATTCAGAATTTAGCAATTTAGCTTGAATTATAAAGTGATACTTTTTACAGTTTTTAATGCAATTGAAAATAACCTATATCTATGGTTGCTTGTATACATAGAGAATATATGGTAGCAAATTATAATACACATTATCTATGTTCATACTTTGTGTTTATGCTAAAATTAGGTTCATTAAATAAACAAGCTACATTTATCAGAAATGTATTGCTGAAAAACTAAACTACCATTGAAGCCTAGCAAATTGACCAGAGAGCTAATCACCGTTTTGTTGATCCCTTTTTTTTTTGATGTGCTAAGAGCCTCTGATAAGGATAAAGCATTAAGCTGAGAACTGAAGTGTGAAAACTAGCATTATCTCCTAATTTGATGATAGACATTAATTGAGGCTTATATTTTATAGTTAAGATTGAGATAAATTTCCACATGTGTACCTTTTTAGTTGTCCACATAGTAGTCCCCCCAATTATGCCCCAATGAAAGTAGGGTAGAAAACTAGCTTTCTACACAATTTACCAACATTGGAAGAATAGACTTTTTCTTAAATCTTCTATTTATATTAAAGAGTCTGCAACAGATTGCATAAGGATCTGTTTGTTTGGGTTGTATTCTACGAAAGGAGGCCACATGCTCACAAATAAGCAAAAACACCATATTACCTAGGGAATGGGGAAGGTTCGAGTTGTTTAAGCATAAAGGCAAGCAGATATTTTTTCACTCTCCCAAATGTATGCACAAGACAAAGGTAAGTATAATAATTACGTTCACTGCAATATTTATTTATGTCTTAGAATTTTGTCCAGAATTTTGTCCTGATGTATTCCCAATACTAGGAGTACACATACACACATGCTCACATACTTCTCCATGTATGTGCACCCACATGTGTGCGCGCGCACGCGCACACACACACACACACACACACACACACAAACACACAAACATAAGCCCTATCCCAGCAATAGGCACACACATTTTCTCTTACTGTTCAACCCAATCTGTTCTTGAGCTAGGATAGCAAAGGATATATACATGCATTTGTGTTTTTTAAAACACATAGCTTGCAGATAGGTCAAGATGTTAATTCTTCCTTCTGTAATTAATAGATTTTTATACATTGTAAAAACTGGTGTTTTTGTAAATGTACTACCTTTTTACAGGATGTAAAATGAAGCAGAGTTCATTTAATAAATTTCTTTAATTCCATCTGCTTCCAGTGAATATTTTAATTTATTCTATAATTTCTAGATGTATTTTAAATCTTCATAATTGTGAAATGAAAGAGAAAAGAGAAAAATTGAGGAAGATCTGTTAAGCAAAAATAAACCAGGATTTAAAGATATGGTAAAGTCTCAGCCTATCCAGACTGCAAAAGATGCTAAAATTATGAGATTTCCTCTTAGGGGAGTGAGCTCTAAATATAAAGTCAAGGCTGTTGCTGGACAACCATTGGCCAATGCCTTAAAACAATCAATAGTTCAGAGGAATCTCTCACAAGATTTTAAGTATGTGACTCATGGATCCACTCAACCATCTCAGCAGAAGCCAGGAATAAATATGGGATTATCCAGAAAAGATATATGAATCTATGGTGTGAATTCCTGTTATGTACACAGGAGACCCACAGGATTTGACAAATGTTTACCAGCTGAAACATTGCCAGCTTGCCTGAAAAAGACAGAAGAGAATAAAATGGAGAAAATAAAACTCCAAGTGGGGAGCCTTAAGTCCAGAGACCAGATCTGTGCATGAAGAGGCCAGAATAATGAGTCCAAAAAAAAAAAAAAAAAGCTTCAAGCCACAGAGGGTTATTCCTAGGTCTTGAAATCTAATTGAGACTGTCTAGTTGAATTTTGAAGTTGTCTGGGGGCTAGTGACTCCTTTTGATCTTTAGTGTTCTCCATTTGATTTGGGAATGCATGTAACTTATTCTAGGCCTCTCTCATCACTGTGTTTTGGAAGCAGATAACTTGTTTTCCTAGTTTCACATACCTAGAGATGAAAATAAATTTTGCCACAGGATGAATCATATCCAGATTCTGATTGTATCTTAGATAGATTATTTAGATGGTGAAATATGGTGATTTTGAGCTTATAATATTTAGATGAGATTTTAGACTTGAGGCAATGCTCAAATGCATTGAGACTTCTGAGGATGTTGGGAAGGGACAAATATATTTTGCATGGGGGATGGATGTGATTCTTTGTGAGCTAGATGGTGGACTGTAGTAGGCTGAATAATACCACCACCACCACCACCCAAAAAAGATATCCACATATGAATCCTTAGTATCTATGAACATTATCTTTTTTATAGCAAAATGAGACTTTGTAGATGTAATTAAATTAAGAATTTCAAAATGGAGAGGTTATTTTGCATCATCCAAGTAAATCCTAAATGTGATCAGAAGTGTTTTTATAAGGGACAGGTAGAAATAAATTGGCGACAGAGAAGGCAATGTGATCATGGAAACAGAAAATGGAGAGATATAACCATAAGACAGGGAATGCTGGCTGCAACTAGAAAATCAAAGAGGATAAAACAGGTTCCCTCTTAGAACCAAGGAGAATATGGCCCTGCCAGCATTCTGATTTCAGCCCAGTGATACTGGTTTCAAATTTATAACTTCCAAACTATGAAGTAATAAACTTTTGCTGTTTTCAGCCCCCAAGTTTGTAGGGCTTTTTTCTTTTGTTTTGTCATAGCAGCCACAGAAAGCTCACGAACATTGAAAAGGTCACATTAGTTCCAAAATCAAGTTGACTGTAAACTCAGATGTCTTATCCAATGTGTGCCTTATTTAACTGGGCATGACACTGAAAAGACTGTTGGACATATAGTCATTTTGAAGCCAACTGCCCAGCGTACCACAGGCAATTACTCCAGTTCAATATCTTAGAATTTGCTGCTCCTTCTCATGTCTAGAATTTAGAATAAGGATGTGCCATGTAAGACTGGCAATGGCGTCTGAAGATTTTTCAGATACGTTGCAGTAAAGTTCTCACACCTTTTGGGGGATGGGCACAGTGAGAATTATAAAGGACATATGCTCTGCACTTCAAATCAACAGCAAAACAAGTTTAGAATATGGACAAATGAGTCTATGTGTAGTGCCATGGCATTCTGAGAACTTTAAATTCATGTCTCATTATCATCTGTAGTGAACTATCAATTATTTTATAAAATCTTGAGTTATCCTATAACAATTCTTCCACATTGCTTTTTCAGGAAAGATTTAATTTTGTTTTAGCATAACACTTTAACATAGTTTAAATGTTTTACAACTCTATTTTTTAAATTAATTTATTTTTTTTTTAAAGATTGAGTAACTCAGGCTTCTCTTAATGGATGAGATGCCCTGTCTGTTAATAGTATTGATGTATGACTGTATTCTAGTTGATAATCCTGTAAAATAAAGAGCATATAGTTTAAGTCTGCTTATCCTTCCATCTAATATTTGAGTGTCTATTGTATTCCAGGCATTGATCTAGGAACTGCAGAATTCCCACACTTATCCAGTGGACAGTCTAGTGGGGCAGACCATCAATCGACAAGCAAGCAAATAAATAAATAATGACAGGTAATTATAAGGAAAGAGGCATAGTTAATGTCAAGAGGAAGAAGTAGTTATGACAATAGAAAAGATAGCTTTTTAAAATTTTAAATAGAAATTGTAAAACGAAGGCCTCGCTGATATCTGACATTTGAACAGAAATTATTTACTCATGCTCCTCTTTCTTGTTGCCCTCTATGCTTCATAATTCTAATAAGTGTTTTGGTAGAGGCCATATAGAGACATCTGACAAAAGGCTTTGTTTGTTCTCAATGAAGTCAACTGCAGCATTTAAAAGAAACATTACTCTACAATCAAGTTTTCCAGAACAATATCAAATATAAATTTGATCACACTGTGACTCCTCCTGTTCAGGATAATGGGCCTCGATCTTCCACATCTCTCTCTCTCTCTCTCTCTCTCTCTCTCTCTCTCTCTCTCTCTCTCTCACACACACACACACACACACACACACACACACATTAACTTAGGGGAATTTGTCTGAGTGAGACACAACCATTTAATCATAACAGCAAAAGCAATATGTTTATAATTGGTATCTCTACTCACTGGCATAGGAAAAAAAAAAATTTCAAACCTGGACAAATCATCACTGAAGTCATTTGGTTGACTGGTAGACCCAAATTCCGGTAAACACACCCCATGTATAAGGCTTTGAGGATTCCCATGCCTGCTAGGAGAGCTTCAAATCATTACTACATAAAATTGCCTCTGCTGTTACATATTTCAAATTAGCATCCTCTCCTTTCCTCTACTCAACCCCACCATCCATTTGTAGACCACTGGTACCCTTCCCACTGTGCATAAAATTAAGCATTAGATGGCTGCTTAGTAATCGTGATGTGGCTTGTTTGTTTATTTTTGGAACTGCATATGGGGGGGTGTTTTTACAATTACCTTTATTCTCTGTAATTAATTTCCAGAGCATTAAGTGTAAATTAGCCCTCTGTGTGAAGTGTCAACGCTATCACCTAAGCAAGGAAAGAGATTCAACTTTCCAAACCATGAGAGAATTTTCTCCACCTCTTTCTGTTAACTCGTTGTAGGGGGAAACATTAGCGTTAAAACAGGAGAAAAGGAAAACTTTAGGAACTAATCTTGTTCTTTCCAACTTCGTCTCTTCCCAAGCCCATAATTGCTTTCTACAGCTTGTGGTAAATCCGTGGAGGGCCAGCACAGAATGCTACAGTACAATGTAAGCTCAGATCTAAATTTCCAATAGGTCAGAAAGCCCTGGCTCGATGACTATTAACCCCAGTGGTCAGTTTATTCGGAGTAGAGCATGGAGCAATTTCAAGTGCACAGTGAGCTCAGGTGCCTGAATGTGCTTAGAATCTCTTTGGATTTTAAGACCGACTTTAGAATTTCCACATGTAAACAACAAAATGTTACTGGAAAACAATGTGAAATTTTTAGTCACTATGTTTTCCTTCCCTTTACAATGGACTGCCCTGAGTCTCGTAAATGGAGTATGACATAGTGCAACATATTTTGTTGGAATATGCTGTTACATGTAAATTTCTGTGGCTTTTTTTTTAATTCTAATCACTGAATTTGTTATTCTTAGATGTGATTGTCCATAGGAAGTATAATTCATCTCTTTTCTCCTTGCAAATGTACCAAAAATGCTAAAATGTATGTTTAGAAGAGGAAATAGACTTAAATAACATAAACATTTAAATCCTCCATTTTTTTTTTTTTTTTGCATCCAAATAATGTTATTAATGGAACTCTGGTCCCACTGGCAAACAAATATAATCTTTATAATTACAGGACCAGTTTCATAAGGGTATGCCATCCAAATGCCATATCTGTTTTAGAGAATTTTCTAATTCTATTCTAAATGTTTTGAAACATTTTGTTGCATAAGTTAACAATGACGTTGTAAGGGAATCTTATGGGGGTAAAAAAAAAAAACTATATCGGTTCTCTGCCTTTTCCATTGTTCTTACATTTATCTAATTATATTCATTGGGTAAATCACAGTAGGCACAAAGATATAACATACATTACAAAGTAAAAGACGACCTCTTTGTTTTCATGTGTGAATCTTCAAAACTGAGGTATATTGAGAGGCAAGGTACAGCGTGACCAATCGACTACAGAATACAGATGCCATCGTTCTGGCTTGGAACATGTTAAGAAGTTGAGTCCCGTGTTGCAATACGCAAGGATCCCTGCCCTGCCGCCTGCTGGCTATATGACTTCAGGCAAATTAGTTAACGGCTGTGAACCCCGGTTTCTTCGTTCACTTAGAAATCATCCAGAACCGGAGACACAAATCAAATGTCTTTAAAGCCCAAATGGGTGACATAAAAAGTAAAATAGCTAGTGTGCAAAGGGACTTGCAGTGACTAGGGCTTGGGGTAGAGGGCCTGTTCTATCTAAAAGTTAAACTACTCCCAACTCTCCCCGCTCCGCCTTCTCCTTCTCCTCTGTGATGCGCGCACGCACGCACACACACACACACACACACACATGCACGTGCACATGCGTGCACACGTATAAATAAAAACATAACAAATAAAAACATAACAAAAATCCAGACTGGCCCATGGCTACTGGTGTATAGCTCCAGATTTAATGCCCACTCCCTCATTTTACAGAGTATAGAGACCTTAAAGTGGACTCTTAACCCAAATTTGTATGATTAGTTCATGGCAAGATTTTATATCACCTCACTCACTTGCAGGGTAATATTCTTCACTATGAATAGTCTACTACTCTATATACACAATTTTATTTTGTATATAATACATCTCTGTCTGAAGCCTAAAACAGACCACTGTTTACAGTTGTTCCAGAATTCTAACATCTCTAATAGCAATTTAGGCAGCAATCTAAGAAAACCCGAATGAAGAAAGTGGCCTTATCTGAAGGCAGTGTTTACTGGATCACTTGCTATAACATCTTGAATGTATATAATGCATGGTTCTCAACTTCACAAAAGACTAAAAGTGAAACATTTGCCTAACGTAACTATTTCTACAAGCTTAACCATTGCGGTCCTATCTCTTGCTCATAATAACTTTGCCACTAGGTGGAAACCTTTAAAAGATGATAGCTGTTTCTTTTTCTTCAGTATCAGATTTAACTCTTACCATATGAACAGTTAAGAAGTTTAAAATTTTTGCTTCCACTAAATTAAAAAAAAAAACCTCTACTAGCCTCTGAAAATATAGGACATTTAATTCCATTTAAGTCTAAATGATCTTTATACATATATTTTTGAAAGAAACCACATGCTAAATGTTTGAACTAAAATTCAGTCCAAAAGCATTTAGAAAAGATTTTCCTGTGCTTTCGTCCATTTTCCATAACTTGTGTTATGCCTTAGTATGATTTTACTTAGAAGTTTCTACCTAATAATCTTATACAATAGTTAGCATATTGAAACCATCCACATCTGCTTGAGAGGTTCATTAGGCACTTAACCAGATCTTTATTTGATTTAGGCCTTGAGCACTTGGCTCTTCATCTCTCGTGAAGATGCCTTTTCATGCTCTGAGCTAGTATTGACCTTAGAGAAGCTAAAACAAACACCCTTGGCAGTGGGCATAGCTTTCACTGCCACCATTTTATCTAAAATTCTGCTTTGTCCCATTATAAAAATGCAAATACATTTTTTGAAAAAAATTTGAATAGATGCATGCCCTCATGCATTCATACACATTCACTCTGAACTTCAAGCTACCTGCATTTATTCCCTAATCAAAACATCAGTATCTACCTTTATTTATTTATTTATTTTTAACGTCGAAAATCATTCAAGCACTATGGTTCCAGAAGCAGAAAATAAACTGGCACAGATTCCAGATTAATTTCTTGGGGTTATTTAGAACACATTGGAACATTTACCTGTTACTGAAGCAGATAAGCTAACTGTGTGACTGGGTTTTTACAACTTATTTGCAGAGCATCCGGGGGTAGCCAATCCTTCTTCTCAGAGCCACATGACTAAAAGTGTAATGAAAGCTAATAGTTCGTAATGTCCGAACACTATCTGGAGGAACAAGGAGAATCGTCCCCCACAGTTGAGTTTTGTGCAGCTAACTTGTGACATTCAGGAATATTCTGGCCATTCCTCTCAAGCATCTGGCAATAACGTCTGCTGACAGCAGGCGAACAGATTTGATGGATCAGTATTGAATCTAGGATGGAAATGTTATTTCCCCTAAAGTACGGAGATCTCTCTCAGGATGTCTGATAAAGCGCTACTTTGGTGATGGGATATATAAACTATCTCTAACCACCCATTAATCTAATACTCCTTCAGGGGGAAATCTGTCATATTAAGTCTCTGTGCAAATGTTGATTCGAATAGCCAAAGGAAAGAGAAATTAGAAATGTCTTGGATATCTAGAATCTTGTTATTTTAGAACAATAAAGGTCATTAGAATTCAATGCAATAAAATGATTTTATTTTCTCAAATGAGAACAATCTAGAAATTTTATATCGTTTTCACAAAATTCCTATACAGAACCTGGTTAGTTTGAATCTTAATCTAGAGATCATTTCAATGTGCCCAAACTCTTTGCTCCACTTCTATAATTTAAATAAAAGAGCATTTCAAACCTGGTTGCATATAGAATAATGTGGTGGGGTGAGAGGTCAAAAAATACTGTTGAAAAATACTGATGTCCTGGCCCCACTCCAGACCAATGAAACACAAACAAAATATTTAGGGGAGTGCGCCCACGTAGGTAAGTATGGATGTGTGTGCATGTCTGTATGCACGTGTGTTTGCATATGTGTGTGTATGTGTATGTTGTGTGTTTGTATTTAACTCCCCAAGATGATTCTGAAATGCAGGAGAATTGAAAGCCAATGGTTCAGATGTTGGTCAAGTTGATTAGAAAAGAAGCAAATAGATGTTTGTGGCCTGTCCTATTCTCCTCTGTGTTTGGCTAAATCCTTGCTTTTTTTTCTTGACAAATGCTTTGAAACACAAACATACATCTTCTCATATGATAAAATGTTGCATATTGGAACTATTTTGATAAAGCAATTTATAAAATCTTAATAGTAGTTTTAATGTCTTATTTTTTTCCCAGGAGTATTTGCATTTTAGGATAAAAATAATAGAAATAGAATTTCAATTTAAAAAGGAAGATCAAAGATTGCAAAAGATATTTTGAGTGAAAGACATTCCTAGGACCCCAAAATGACACCACATTTATAAATGTCTACTCTACCTACTTGATGGTTCTATCACTTTTTGTGCTGCCGCTTAACCTGCTTCGATCATATGAATATTTCCCTTCCTATAAGCTTATGAGAGTGATAAGGTACCAGTGATTAAATGGTTATATGCTAAGCACCACATTTAATCTTCACAATTAGGATCCTCCTTCCCTAGGAGATGCTACTGGTCCCATGTAAGAGATGGCAAGGGGGGCGGGCAGGGTGTTCAAGGAAAGTAAATTGACTAAGGTCATTTGGCTACTCTGCAGTAGAACCAGGGCTCAAAATAATTTCTGTGCTTTTCAAAGTGCACAATGATCAGGATAAAACAAAGTAAACCAAAACAGAAATACCTATGCGGTGCCAGAAGACAGAACAGCTTGGCATTCTCATTGTTGATACAATTTGACAGACACCTTCAGAAGGTTTCTATCAATGTTTAAACGCTTAATTGACAGTAGGTACATAGTAGTCGATTAGTACCTGGGATGAATAATGCTACAGTTTCTCAAATACCTTATAAAAAAGAAGCTTCTGCATGCTATGTTTGGAGAGCAGCTTGCTTTTCATCTTTAACTCTGTTGACATTAAGTCCCCTGTTTGTGGTGATGGAGATTTCCAAGAGGATGGTATATTCACAGAAAACATCACTTTGATAGTACAGTTGGTGACCCATTTCACAAACATCTGTGGCCCTTCCCACACCAACTCTAGGACCGCGGTTGACAACCCCTTGATTCCGTTCTCACCAGAGGATCTGGGGGCCATGGAGATGACTTGGATGAATGTCTCTGGTGACAGACTATTAGAACCTGTGGTTTGCATGTTGGACATGCTCTGGTCTTGGCCACCACCTAGCTCACAGTAAATGCAAATGACCTCCTGAAAGTGATAAATTTCTCAGAGGACTCTGGACAGGAGAGCTAAAAGATTCTTCACTGGGTGATGGAGAAGATGGGTGGCCAGTTAAGGCTAGATCCACAGCACTCTCCATGTCTGTGACTAGACAGGGCTCCAAGACTTATTCTAAAGTCTATCTGCCTGTCTCTGTTGCCTGGCTGCCAGCCAGGATGCGGGATGAAAGGGCCACCTCAGCTGCAGAGGTGCAGAAGCACCTTCGTCACAGAGCAGAACACAGGTGCTTCTTGCTTCTCCGCCCCCCCACCCCACCTCTCCTGGAGACTCACCAACTCCTTGTTCTACTCCTCCAAGTTCTTTTTGTATAGTTTTTTTTGTTGTCCCCTGAATTAATGATGCTTGGATTTTTGCCTTGTTTATAAATAAAGTTAAAATCACCCAGGGGAAAACAAAAATATTTTGCTCTTCAAAATTGTACTTGTTCTATGGGATTTATATGCTGATATTTACAAAGTGCTGATGAAAAAAACATCAAAAAAACTTTTAAAAATGAGAAAAATGCATGTTTACATACTGGAAAACAACACGGCAAGGATACCAATCTTCCCTGAACGGATCTCCAGGCTCAATGCAGTTTCTATCAAATTCTCAGCAGCATGTTTTATAGATATAGACAAACTTATTTTAAAATTTATCTGAAAAGGTAAAACACTAGAATAAATAAAACCATCTTGAAAGAGAAGAGTAATGTAGAAGAAATTACTCCAGCCAATATTAAAGCCTATCATATAGCTGCATGAATCAAAACAGTGTGGAATTGGTGGAACAGATACATGCATCAATGGAACAAAATAGAAAACAGAAGTAGACCCAAACATGTAGCCCCAAATGACTTGAACAAAAGAGTAAAAGCAGTTCAATATATAAGGTTTTCAATAAATAGTGCTAGAGCAAATAGACAGCTATAGGAAACCAACCAATCAATCAATCAATTAATCAATTTTCAATCAACTAACCATCCTTAATCTGTTTCATATCTTATACAAAAGTTAACTCAAAATGGATTTCAGACTTAAATTATAAAGCTAATTTTTTTTTGTTTTTTGAAAAAAGTGGAGAAACTTTAAATTCTGGAAAAGGCAAAGAGTTCTTAGATTTGGCTTCAAAAACATGATCCGTAGGGGGAAAAAAAAACAATAAATTGAACCTCTTCAAATTAAAAGCCTTTGCTCTCCAACAGAGTCTATTCAAGGATGAAAAAACAAGGCATATGCACACACAGATACAAATACACACTGAGAAAGAGAGAAAACAAGAAACAGATTGTAAGAAAATATTTGCAAATAATTTATCCAACAAGAGATATTGTCTACAGTGCATAAAGGTTTCTCAAAATTCAACAGTGGGAAAAAAAAGGAAATGGACAAACGACATGAACAGACAATAAACAGTCATTTCACCAAAGATGATGGCAAATAAGGATGCAAACACATAATCAATATCGTTGGCCATTAGGGAAACCCAAATGAAAACTCCAACAAGATATTACATATCAGAAGGCCTAAAATAAAGAATACTGACAACACCAAACACTAGTGAGGATGAAGAGAAACTGGATTAGTGATAGGTTGCTGATGAAAATGTAAAATACTAGTCATTTTGGAAAATAATTTAAAATTATTTGGAATACAATTTGGCAGTTTCTTATAAAACTGAACATGTAACTACCATATGATGCAGCATTTGGACTCTTGGGAATTTATCCCAGAAAAACAAAAAAATAGTTTTGGTGCAAAAACCTGAAAACCTGTGCATGAATGCTCTTGGCAGCTTTGCTTAGAACAGCCAAAATCTGGGAACACCCCAGATGTTCTTCGGATGGTGAACGCTCACACAAACAGTGGTACGTCTATTCCATGCAGGAATAAAAAAGACTGAGCTCCTGATGCACAAAACAACTTTTTCACTAGGGAAGTACACTTATTGGGAAGAATAAAAAAGCCCATCCTGTATGATCCCATCCATATGATATCTAAGTGACAAAATGATGGGATGGAAGACAGATTGGTGGTTGTCAGGGATTAGAGAAGAGATGGGAGGGAGGGTGGGCAGGGAAGGAGATGTGGTTATGAAAGGGCAACGGGAGAGATTGATGTGATTATATTACTCTGGATCTTGAATTTACCAATGTCAATATGCTGGTGGTGACATTTTACTATTAATTTTGCCATATTGAATAAAGTAGAAAAAGGGTACAAGATATCTTTCTGTATCACCTCTTACAAATACGTGTGAATCTACCATAATCTCAAAATAAAAAGTTTAGTTAAAAATGTATTTTCTATTCAAAAATAAAGACGTCGAATGCTATCTTATATAAATCTGACCAATGTGTTTAAGAATTAAAATACCTTTTTCCTTTTTGTTCTCTATATGGCTCAAAACCATTTATAAAAAATGTTTTTTGCACATATGGAATTGGAGAGGTACAGTTTTTAGTAAGAACATTTGTAAGCAGTTAAGAACTCAGGAGACACAGACTTGACGCTGTAGCCAACACTCGCCTTTTATTTAAGTGCCATCACCTTAGGTAAGTGGTAAGCACATAACTGACTTTCAAATATTTGAGGAGCAGGTTGAGAATGAGTAGCAAATAGAAGTGGTGATGGTGATAGTTATGGTGATGATCTTGGTGGTGGTGATGGTGGTAAAAACCATGGGTTAAACTGTGAGATTAGGGATATAGGTTTCATTTTGCAAATCAAATTTTTTCTGTGTATGGCAGTTAAGTGATTAGAATCTAGAATAAGATTATGTCCAATTGTATTTTTGCCCTTATAGTATTTACAAACGTTCTTCACTTTGAAATCCGCTTTATGATCTTTCTTTAAATTAGAAGAATTTTGTGACTGTTACATTTTTTTGGGGGGAGGGGGTTATTTTATACTTAAGGTGCCTTGTAAAACTAATCTCACCTCTAACTGACTTATTATCTTCAGCTTTAGCTAGTGATATCTTTGCTATTTTTTTCTAACTTTCTTTTAAATATTATGCCACTACACAGAGAACTCTTTAAAATATTGATTTTATGAATTAAAATTTTAAGCAAGCAATAGGTTATTTAACCTTTGCATTTATAGTGTATGTATGCACATGTAATAAATCCTCATGAAACTATGTCTATTAATATGTATTGCCAATCTCTGTTGAAAGGACCACTTCTTTTCGAGGATAAAAAAATCAAAATTATAAACTTGGCAGGCTTGACATGTTTGTTTTAACATGTTTAGAAGTGTAAAACAAATGAATATTTGAAAATAACACTTTTTTTTCTTAAAGTGGGACAACAGTATAATATCTCCTCTTTCACAAAATCATCGCTACACCAATCTTTGGCAGCAAAGCATCTTTTACAGTATATGCTAATTAAGAATTATTAGCCTACCAAAAAAAAAGTGACAGAATTGTTCTGAGTTTATATTAATTACAAAAAAAAAATTACACTTAGACGTAAACATCTTTTTTACTGATGTCTGATTTGCATTGTCTTGGTATCTGAGACATGAACTGATACGTGATGCACTGGAAATTTGATTTGCAAATATGCAACTAAAGTAGGAAACTCAGGAAGGTTTGATAAACAGACTGTTTTTCTGTCTAAGTTTAAATTTTATGTTGCTATTTAATACAATGTGAAATGTCTGTGAGGTGCCCTTGGGCAGAGACTCTTTGTTAATAACCTGTAGGAAATCTTTACTAAGCAAACACAAGCCAGTCAATTCTTGAGAGATGCTTGTACACATCAGCACGACAGAGTCGTCATCATCTTTAAAGCTAATCCCTAAGCTACAGCTAGTTGTATTCTGATTGTTGTGAGTCAGTGCAAATTTTATAAAACATCTACTTGTCTTCCTCATCTAAATTCTATTTTCTTAACACCAGTTATGATATATATATATATATTTTTTTTTAATGCAAAAGTTGGTCTCCCTTGAATTTAATTTAAAAGCAACATGCTCTCCAAGTTCACCAGTTTGAAATGATAAAAAAAATGCATTAATTTTCAGCTAACTTTCAATAAACTCTGAATGATAGGTGCATGCTGAGTTGAAGGTTGTATGAAACATGAGAAGAATATTGATCATCTATGTGCTTATCTGTTATATGGACTCTCCAGCATTACTTGGGAGATATGACCCTCTGACAGAAGCCAGAGTGGCAGTAGAGGCCCTACTTTTGGGTGATGGTTTGGTGAAGTGCTGACATCCCTTCTCTTTCCTGAACATTATTAAAATGACCAGAATAGCGGAGACTTCACACTGCTGCAGCCGCGCTGGGACCACACCCTTCCAGGAATGGTTTCTGTTTGATGCTACAATTGCTGACGAGTGTTACATATATCAGTTTCTGCTGCCCCTGACCCTGGCACATATTCTATGGAACTACTTGCTCGAGATGGTTCCAGTATTCTAATTAACACATGCAAGTGTTCTGGTGAATGCCTGGCTTTTTGAAGCTCTTTCTTGCTGTTCCACAAAATGATTTTCATATGCAGCATACTGACCGTAATCTAATTCCAAGAGTCCTCAGTACCTTCCTATTTGTTGCTACTTTCACTCAATGCGGTCACAGACAGGAAAATTAAATTTATTTTTATTTATTATATAGATCTATATACTTCAGAATAGACAATATGTAAGAAAACCAAATATCTATTAAAATTTTTGATCCAGTTGTCTATTTTCTTTTAGAAAAATATATAACTTTGTACCTTAAGAGAACTAAAAACAAGAATATATTTAATTTTGGTTACTTCTTTTAGGAAACTGAAATGTGACTATGTCGGATTGTCCTATATTTTAATAAAAAGGCATTCTATCTATTGGGAAGAAAAGCTTTAATGAATATTAACCTAAATAGATATTTGTATCACCTTCATGTTATTGTAAGTAATCAAAGATTCATATCATAATATAATTAGGGCTTAAGGTTATATTTTAGCATATTTTTAGAGACTAAATATAAAAGACATATTTATATACAAAATCTGTATTGAATATATATATATGTTATATATATTTGGAGTCATTTAGATTCCTGTTTGTGTTTATTAAGTAATTGTAACTATATTTTAAATATGCCTTTAAGCAGCAAAATTATCAAGTTCCTAAATCAAAATCTAGAATTTCTAACTATGTCAATGAAAACTCATTACTTACAAGTGGCTGAGTGTTCTGATAGTGGTCTAAGAGAAAGTATCATTTTAAGTTGATCTTTAAAATATCCACAGATTATTTTAGGGTAAAATGTTAAATAAATTTTAAAATATCCATACTATTCCTTTAATTCAGAAAAATATAACACCAAATCAAAACAATATTAATGTTATACATTTGAGACAGCTAGCCAAATACTGTATTAATAATAATGTCAATTGGACCAAATCATTAAACCTTTAAAATTTGTATACAATGAAAATGTTTCATCACTCAAATAAAATGATTAATGTCATTCTTACCCCAATCTACTAGCCAGGTAAAATCTGAATAGTCATCTTTGTCACAGCAATATCTTACCAAATCTAATCTGATTTTTTTTTCCTAAGAACATACTTCATTGTTCAAAGAATGCAAGTAATGTCACTTTTCCAAAGTCTCAATTACTGTCATAATGTTCCAAATATGTGAAGGTAGAAGTGAAACCTTCTATATAAGACAAAAGACAAAAGTCTAATGAAATAAAAGGCTGATATCTGACATATATATATAAATCCCAGTTGAACTTACACTATTTTTTGCAGAATGAATTGTAGCACATCCTGGATGGTCAACACATTTACTTTGTCAGAGGGAATCCCTCTGTTGAGATTTGTACATAAAACCTTAGCTGGATCATATACTTATACTAATCATTATAATATTGTCCATGAGGCATATTAAGAAACATCTATTTCTAGACAGAGAGCTATCGGAGAGTTTTGTTCAAAGATAATGAATACTTCACTCGGAAACTTGGTCCTTGATTGAATCTGACCTTAGATTCTGTTGTAAACCTCAAGATTTGTTAAATAGCAATCTTCAGAAATTGTTTGTAAGCTAGCAGAGCAGATATTTGGGCAGATAATTCACACAAATATTTATTAAACTCTTTCTATAGACCTGGTATCAAGAAAGGTACTATATATGTAAAGAAAGCTTTGTCCTTCCCTGATGCAGTTTCCACTTTAATGGAGAAGTCAGTCAGCCTTTAAACAAATTATCTCACAAAATAATATTTATCATGTTTTGTAATTATATTTATGAACTAAAACTGGAAGATATATGAGAGAGTATCATTGGACTATTGATGTTGACTGGGAAGTCTGAGGATGTAAACGTGAGGAATGCACTAAAATGGCCAGCTGGAGTTTTGAGCAAGAGCAATTCAGTAACTGGGTTTCATGAGGCAGGAAAAAATTTTGCCTACTTGAAAGCTCAAGAGAAGACCAGGATCAACAAATGAAGATTTGAGAGGAATGAAGTCTGATGTTACAGCACGTATTTCTCAAATATCTGAGGATTCTGAGTAAGGACTCAGTTGGGCTGGATTAATATTTATACTCTGCACTATCTAATTAAATTAATTATAGCAAGTTCCACCATTCTTCTTGGGTTCTGTAAGGATCAAATCTAAAGTACACCTGCAAACAGAAGGAAATACAGCTTATAAATATCCTTTGGGTTACTAGTAGTTAGGATGGAGGTGGTAAACATCCATATTTAAACCAAGGGGTAGAAGGTGAGCAAAGATTTTGCATTTAAGATGTAGTTTTTATCTTAAGTAATAGAATTTTTCTTCAAGAATGATTGCATTTGTATGATGACACATTACCTTACTGCTCAAGGCTAGGTAATTTAGATTACATCTAGATTAAAAGTTGAGTCTGCACATTAGTATTTTAAACTATAATTCTTAAGGTTAGAAGAAAGCATTTTTTCCAATAAGTGTCCCTGTTGCCTGGGGAAAAGCTGCAATATTATAAAAAAACAAACAACAACCTGGGAGCTCATTTCTCTAAACAGATTGAAAACAGATGCTAACATGTCAGCAAAAACTGAGTACAAATCCAACATCATTCTGTACATCAAATGTTTACAAATGTCACTTAAATAGGAAACTTGTTATATTAAGCAAACATATAACATTATTCCTCAGTCAATGGCAAGCAATAGAAAACTCAATTATTTTCTATTAAAAATGTTTTATCTTGAATGGGATTAAGTCTTTTGATTATCTGATACTCATAGGAATCCTTGACTGGAAAGTTTAGCTTCTATAAGATATGTCTGCTATAAGACATAATGTTCAAATTTAATGTAGAGAGAGTCATGTCTCAGTTACTCTAAAAGCATCTTTTTGTTGGTATCATTGAAATAAATGCATATATTTGAGACATATATTTAATTAAAATGTTCATTCTTCTCTACAAGACAAGTATGTCTTGATCTTTATACCTTAAATATATTTGAGAGGGCTTGGTATTTTTTTTTTCCACTTTAAAAATTAGCCAAAAATTAACTTTAGCAGAGAAAAATTCATTCCAACAAGCTGTTATCATTCTTCCACGTCTCGCCAATGTTTATGATATAATTATTAAGGAATACCATTAATAGTTTCTCTGAGTGATAAAACAGTTATGTTTCTGGATTGTTTCCAGAGTACTAAAAGGTACTCCTATGATAAAATTTCCCAGAAGCATACACAGATGCACACTCGCACATAAACACACAAATAATGCATGTAAAAGCTGATGAAATCTATATAAAGCGCATGTTTTAGTTAATGTATCATACCAATGCCAGTGTCCTGGTTGATTCTGACAATATACTGGGGATATGTAAGAGACTTTCATTCGGGGTAGCTGGGCACAGTGTACGCTGAGTGTACGTATAGACTCTATTATTTTTGTTTAAATTGTTTTGAGTAAAAATATTTTTTAGTTATTATTTATAAAGCATTTAACTATGGACACAGTATCCATAACTTCAGTTTCATTTGCTTTGGTAACATCTTTTGTAGCTTTGATACATATTCTGATATTTGTTAATGTTATAAACATTAATCTGATTTTTTTTAAATCAGGAGTTAGAATTAAATTAGAATTAGAATAATTTAGCAACAGAAGAAATATTTATTTTTAAAGATTGAGACAAATTCTTCTTTGTTACCAATCTAAAGTCTAAAATATATAAACTAATTCACTATTAAATTATCAATGAAAATTCCTTACTTTATGTTCCTCTTTTTATTCCTTTATAAAATAAATTTTCCTTGAATTACTATTGCTTTATCTACTGAGACTTACTATGCTAACTATAAAATGAGGCGTCAATATATACAATGAATTATATTTGAAAAACAATTTAGAATTAATGATTAGCATTTTTCCTCATGATGATAATAATAATGAATTATATAAATCTATATATTATATATGTCATCTATATCTATCTTAGTTTGGTTTCCTAAGAAGCAAACCCTATGACAAAGATTCAATCGCAAGTAATTATTCTGGAATACCATCACTGGAAATAACCCAGAGGAATGGGAGTCAAGGCAGAGAGGATAAGAGTTTATTTTTAAGCAACTTACTACTGTGAGTAAATGGAACTGAATCCTGCAAAAGAAATCTAAGACTCAGTATAAAATACGTGCCTCAAAATGTCCCACCTGAAGGGCAAGGAGATGGATATTTATATATTAACTCCCGATAGTCTTTGGTGAAGGCTGCCCCTGGGGAGATGGTGGCCCAACCTGTCCCACAGGTAGTAGTGTCACCAGTTAACTAGAGAAAGCCCTAAGACAAAGAATGCAACTGCTAATAGTTGTTAGTTGGCACAAACACAGTGAAATGATCAAGGTGACAACATCGATTACATATATCCTTACATTATTCTATACATAGTGAGCATTTAACAAGTACTTGTTGAATTAATAATTAACAAAAAACACTTAAAATAGTCAGGAGTAAAGAGGTAAATCAATAGGAGTTGACGGGTCTCACATATTCACATTTGTTTAGAGCTTGAATGACATAATACTCCATGATGAAAATTAATGAATATTCCACCCATCTGTTAGATTTAGTGGGTTAAGGACATCGTAATGTTCTAGTATTCCCAGAGCTGGAGCTAGTATTTCTTACTGAAAGTCACTCTGCTTAAGTAATTTACCCTTTTGAAACAATAAACTGTCAATGATCTGAAACAAAAACTGAAATAGACTATTCCAGTTAACGAGTAAAGAAGAGGTTATCAAATATAAGCCAGAATCTTCTGATCTTCTATGTAAGAAAACAAGGTACAGAAATTGGCATTTTTCATATCTCTCTCTCTTTCTCTCTCTCTCTCTGTAATAAAAAGAGAAGCAGACATAATGAATTGCTTGATACTATGAAAACTTCATATAAGAAGAGTATAAGGTGGATGGATCATAATTCTAAAAAAGGAAAAGAAGAGAAAAAGAAATTTAATTCAAAGATATAGTATCCCTCCATATCATTCTACTTCTTTTTATTTATAATGACCACCTTAATGTGGATTTAAGGTAGACAGAAGGAAACTTGGGCTTAATTTATACAGAATAAAATAGTGTAATTGGAATCTCCAGTATTTTTCCTAAGAAAATTATATTTTGAAACAAAACTTGATAATCTAGCTAAAACTACTGAAAGCCAGGTACAGTCAAAAAACTTCAAAAATCAAATTAATGTGAAAGGGAAGATAACAAAATTGCCTAAGTTTCTAAGAGGAAAATAGTTAATTACATTGTCTCTTGTCATAGTTATTAAATGTTCAGTTTTGAATAGTATATGTAAAAGTGAAAGGGGACTTTTGATAAATTACTGTAGAAAATGTAATGGATCATATTTTGATTTAACTGAAATTTATTGTGCCTTCAGTGATAATCCAATATTCATACTTTAATTTGTAGATATGACCAGGACATACCTTTTTAAGCCTTTCATTTTCTATGAAATGAAAAGGCAAGACACAGAATTTAAAGACTTATTATCCCTGGAATGCTTGGCCTGAGAAGATGAATAGAATGTGTCTTTTGATTTTCAGGAGTGTTATTTTAAAATTCTCATGTAGGTCATTACTTATTCTAGAGCTGGATCAATCAAAGGGAGGTGAATCAGCAAGGCGCAAAAGAGGAAGCCACCTTGAAATGGATTAAATGAAATAATTGTGTGAACATATGGCCTAGAAATTAAATTGATTCAGCTAAACAAGTTATATTAAATAGATCAGGTAATTTTCAGGCATTTGGTCAAGTGATCTCAATTTAAAGCAATTATACAATTTGAAACTTTGAGAAAAACAGAGTCTCCTATTTGTTTATGGTTTACAGAGAAGAGAGGAAGAGCGAGACGACTAAATTAGATTCAAATTGTTAGGATATTTTCAGAGTTGCCCTTTTAAAAAAAGGTGCATGTAAATATTAGGTTCTTGATGGGAAACATCAGAGAGGTTTTCTGAAT
Source organism: Rousettus aegyptiacus (assembly GCF_014176215.1). Classification (NCBI taxonomy): domain Eukaryota; kingdom Metazoa; phylum Chordata; class Mammalia; order Chiroptera; family Pteropodidae; genus Rousettus; species Rousettus aegyptiacus. Next base: position 80,338,605 of record NW_023416310.1, read on the forward strand.
CAATTTGTCAGATATCTATGATGTCAATAATTTATTCCTTTACTTATTCACTTACAAAACAAGTATTTATTGAGCACCAACTCTCTTTAGGCTCACTATAAAATGTCCTAGTTTTCAAATTTCCTATTCTAAGGTGGTGAATTAAAATATTACATGACTTTATATGTATTTAAAGCAAAAAAAAAAAGGTACATTTTTATTGATAAAATTTTATCTCTAAAATCTTTACCATAAAAATATATTTTTTTTTCTTGGTCATTGTCTCGGTGTCTAAGCTCAAGGCAAAACACAAATTTAAATATCACCTCTCTTCAATTTGCCTATTGTTTCCAAATACATAGATAAAAATTACAAGAATGCAACTGTGACTTGCTAAGTATAGGCAATGTGCATTATATTTGTGGGCCATGAATGACAAATGATTTAATTTTTCAACATTCAAGACATATATCAAAAAAAATAAGCAAACCAAATTCGGCAATACATTAAAACTATCATACACCATGATCAAGTTGGATTTATTCCTAGGATGCAAGGTTGGTACAATATCCACAAATCAATTAATATGAAACACCGCATTAACAAATAGAAAGATAAAAAATATGTGATCATATCAATAGATGCAGAAAAAGTATTCAACAAAACCTAGCATCCATTTATGACAAAAACTCTCAACAAAGTGGGAATAGAGGGAAAAATATTTCAAAATAATAAAGGCCATATATGACAAACCTATAGCTAACATAATACTCAATAGAAAAAAGCTATAAATGTTTTCCTTAAGATCAATAACAAGAAAAGAGTGCCCGCTTTCACCACTCCTCTTCAACATTGTATTGGAAGTCTTAGCTACAGCAATAAGAAAAAAAAAAAAGGTATCCAAATTGGAAAGAAAGAAGTAAAATTCTTGTAATTTGCTGATAACATGATACTAAATATAGAGAGCCCTAAAGATTCCACCCCAAAAAACTGTTAGAACTGATCAATAAATTCAGTAAAGTAGCAAGACAAAAATGAATATTCAGAAGTCAGTGGCATTTTTATACACCAATGATGAACTTTTGGAAAGAGAAATTAAGAAAACAATCTTATTTGCAATTGCATAAAACAATAAAATACCTGGGACTCAAATTAACCAAGGAGATAAAAGACCTGTTCTTAGGAAATTATAAGTCACTGAAAAATGAAACTGAAGAAGGTACAAATAAATGCAAGCATATACCATGCTCATGGGTAGGAAGAATCAACATCATTACAATGGTCATACTACCCAAAGTATGCTATAGATTCAATGCAATCCCTATCAAAATGCCAATGGCATTTTTCAGAGAACAAATAATCCTAAAATTTATATAAAACCATGGCAATCTTGAGAAAGTTGGAGGTATCACACTACCTGATATCAAACTATACTACAATGCTACAGTAATCAAAATAGCATGGTACTGGCATAAAAACAGATATTTGATCAATGGAACAGAATAGAGGGCCAAAATAAATCCATGGTTATACACTCACTTACTACATGACAAAGAAGGCAAGAATATACACTGAAGTAAAAACAATCTCTTAAATAAATGGGCACTGGGAAAAATGGACAGATGCATACAAAATAAACAAACAAAAAACCTGGACCACTTTCTTATACTATATACAAGAAGAGACTCAAAATGGATTAAAGACTTAAATGTAAGACCCAAACCATAAAACTTCTAGAAGAAAATATAGGCAGTAAACTCTCTGATATTGCTAACAGTAATTTCTTTTCTGATATATCTCCTCAGGCAAGAGAAATAAAAGAAAAAATAAACAAATGGGACTACATCAAACTAAAAGTCTTTGTAAACCAAAGGAAACCATTAACAAAACAAAAAGACAACCAGCTGAATGGCAGAAAATATTCACTTATAATACATCTGATAAGAGGTTAATATCCAAAATATATAAAGAACTCATAGAATTCAACAACAACAACAGCAGCAACAAAACAAATAATCCAATTTAAAAAGTGGGTGGAAGATCTGAAAGGATATTTCTCCAAAGAGGAAATACAGATGGCCATTAGACATATGAAAAGATGCTCAAGGTCACTAATCATCAGAGAAATAAAAATTAAAATCACAGTGAGATATCACCTCACACCTGTCAGAGTGGCTACTATCAGTAAATTAAAAAACAACAAATGTTGGAGAAGATGTGGAGAAAAAGGAACCCTCTTACATTGTTGGTGGGATTGCAAATTGGCACCGCCATTATAGAAAACAGTCTGCCGATTTCTCGAAAAATTAAAAACAAAGATAGCTTTTGACCCAGCAATTACACTTCTGGGTATTTATCCAAAGAAAACCAAAACAATAATTTGTAAAGACCTATGAACATTGCAGCACAATTTACAATACCCAAGATATGGAAGCAACTTAAATGCCTATCAATAGATGATTGGATAAAGAAGTTATGGTTCATATATACAATGGAAGATTACTCAGCCATGGAGGATAAAAAAAAATCCTACCATTTGCAATGACATGAATGGACCTAGAAGTTATTATGCCAAATGAAATAAGTCAAAGAAAAAAATACCCTATGATTTCAATATATGTGGAATCTAAGGAACAAAAATGAACAAACTAATCAAAAACTGACTCAAATATAGAGAAAAATCTGGTGACAGCCAGAAGGAGAGGGGTTGGGGGCTGCAAGAATGGACTGAAGGGTTAAAGAAGTACCAATTAGTAGTTCATAGATGGTCATGGGGATGAGGAGCATGGCATAGAGAATGCAGTTAGCATTAATATAATGTGTAGGTGGACAGAAAGAACAATTACGGGGATTGTTTTATAAACTATATAAATGTCTAACCAATTCACTATATACTTGAAACTAACAAAATAAAATTTAACAAGTATGACTTGTAAAACATTATATTTGGTGTGAAGACAAGTAATTTTATTATTTTTTGTTACAATACAGAAGCTGCTTATGAAAATAAATGTTTTCCATATGAAATTATATGAATCATAATTATTACATATTTTCATTATTTTAAGGTTGTTAAATATTGAGATTGTAACTGCCAATATAAGAACTACTTTTATCTCTTGCTCATAAAGCTTAAGCAGACGAGACATCCTGTTAGACTTAATGTATTTGGTCTGAGCATACCATCTTCAATGTGAAAGAAATTCACCCATGTGAAATTTCTTCACAGTTTATCATTAGAAAATGTACATGTAATTTTTGGTGATAATATAATCCTGTGTTACAATGGAAATGAGGCAGATGGTAAGACTTTTTTTTTTTTCAGTAATTCAGTTGGTTTGGTTTACAGAAAATTAATTCATAGATAAGAAATGAAAGGTCTTTTACCAAACTAGGCAATGATGGGCATATGCATTTTGAAAAGAGCCTCATATTTTATAAAACATCCTCTCATTGAGCCTTAAACGACCAGATAATGGAACTCTAATATTCTGCATATAGATGGGAAAAAAACAAAAAGGGCTTGAAGCTCAAAAATCCTTGATTGTCCAAAGGATGCACAAATAAGTAGAACAGTAGGATAGTAATAAAGATGCCTAATTAATAATATCTGGGTATTAAAATACCATGCCACATAAAACTATAAAAATTAATCATAAACTTTTGATTGAGAAACTGTTGTCTTGGTGAGCAAGATGGAGAATAAAATTTAGGAGTCAGAAACACACTTAACATTATATCTCAAACTATAGTCAAGTCTCTACTGTACTATTTCTCTAGGCTGTAACTATAGCTTCACTAGACTCGCTCAAAGAACAAATACTATAAAAAAATAGGAGTTGAGAAATAGAAGAGGCCTAGTGAGAAGAGATTCTAGAATGAAAAAGTAAGGTAAGACAATATCAGAGTATTATTGGAGGTAAGGGGTTTAGATTTTACTGAGGGTGTTGAGAATAAACTGAAATGCTTGACCAACAGTGCTAGCATAATAAGCTACCTTGGTGAGCTACAGTTTGAAGAAGGTATTGGAAAAGATATGAGGAAGACCAGGCAAAGGCCAGTTGAGAGACCAGTTAAATAGTTATTATATGTTCCAAAGATGATGAAATCCATAATAGAGGTAGTGGCAATGGGTTAAAGAAAAGTGGATTAATTTCAGAGACATTTAGGAGAATTGAGTAGTCGAATAAAAATATTAGGTGGAACCACATGAAACTGCCAATATTTAACTGATAAATAAATAAGCATAAAAGAATCAACAAACGAGATTCTGTTCTCTGATTTGAGTCACTGAGTGATCGGTGAACTCATCATTTTGATAGAAATGGGAAGAAAAAATCTCTCTTTTCTAGACCTATGGAATTTTAAATGTCTTACAAAATAAGTTCTAATATTTAGTCAAAGTCATTAGATAAGTAAGTAGGAGATTTAGAAGGGTGAATGCATCACCACCAGTAAACAGCATTTAAATGTACATCAAGAACATGAGAGCTGAGTGACAGTTTGAAGGGAACATACATGAATTAAAGAAGAAATTATGAGTGAGGGAAAAAAATCATTTTGAAGAAAAGAGGGAAGAAGACTGAAAGAGACTGAGAAACAATGGTCAGAGAGTTTGGAAAAAAATTCAACAGAAACTAGTGTCAGTAGGGGTAGACAGACCTTCAGGGGAGAAAAAAAAAAAAAAGGATGTGAGAAAAGCCAAGGAAATATTACAAAAAGAGTCATCTTTTGTCTCAACATTACACTGAAAATGTGAGCCAGCGAAAAAAGACAAGAAAATAAAAGACATACAGACTAGAAAGGAAGAAATAAAACACTCTCTTTGTCGATTATGTGATTATCTAAACAGAAAACCCGAAAGACTCTTCAAAAAAAGATAGCAGAATTTACGAGTTTAGCATCATAGCAGAGCAAAAAAGTTAACCTGTTTCTTACAGGGCTATACTTTTTGTTCTATTGGGAGAGTTCCAGTTGCTCTACATTCTAGCTATTATTTTGTATTTTCAATTATTTTTCTTTTTTTTCTTTTCTCAAATAGGTGTGCAGTGGTATCACACTGATTTTAATTTGCATTTCCCTAAAAATTAATGTGTTCAAACATATTTTTCAAGGGTTTATTTGTCTTCTTACTAAAGCATTTGTTCAAACACTTTGTCCACTTTAAAAACTGGGCTTTTTACAAAAAAAAAAAAAAAAAAAAGGTGGGGGGCTTCATAGCACTCTAGCACATCCACGCACATGAAGATACTCACACTCACTCACACACACACACACACGGTGTTTATCTTATTATATATAATGAAGTAGTTTATAAACACTAACTATAAAATTATCTTCATAGGTGATAATAAATAGCATATCATTTATACACACACAGAGTAATGAAGCAGGAAATAGAATCTACTCAGCCTCTTAAAAGAACCCTCCTGTTAAAGGTGAACATAATAAACTATAACTAGCATTTGCAAAATAGAAAAGACTACTATGTTACTGAGCCATATAACCGCTGACTTTATAAATGGCATAGAATTTTCTTGTGCTGATAATTCAAAAGTGACTTAATTTTTTTTAAGAAAAGAATTTGGTGTTCTTTTATCTTCAGAAATAGAAGTATTGATAACCACATCCAATTTATTGGGAAAATATAACTGAAGACATCCACATCTTGAAAAGGGAACTGGAAAATTATTTTCAAAATAAAACAATTTTCTTTAACTCTAAATGCATTGATACTTTTCATATGAAGAAAATACATAAATGCATAAATTCAATTTTATTTTCTATCACCTCTTTTACTCTCTCCCTGCCAAAACAAACATTTTTAAAAATCTCTTTCAAATGGATTTGTACAATGAAAAAAAAAAAGGTGAGATATAGATTTAACAAAAGAAATCTATTAAAGTAGGCTTGTGACTGACAACCAGGGTTAGAACAACTTCTATATAGTATTTTATTATCAACTGGGAGCTAAAAAATAGGAGCTAATGAATTATTGAAAATCTATATTCTAAGCCAAATTAAAATGTGATATGCTTATAAAACATAATAGGTTTAGTATTCCTTCAGATATCTAATTAATTCTAGTTAATAAATTTGGATGCAAAGTATGAATAGAGTAAAGCCATTTTTATATCTACAAGACAATATTTGCCAGAAAACTCAAATGACATTGCCTTGGAAATAAGACTTGATAATTATTTAGAAACTCAAACCATCGTTGTGGTCAGCTTAAGCCTAACACTGTTAGGTTTGTCTTTATCTTTACGATATGTAAACTGGATGACCTATTACCTACTTACATACAGAGACACACAGTATGCATACTAAGATCCACATATACACACATGCACATACACATATTACCAATGCATGCATTATCTACCTTACATGTTTCTATGTATGTATGTGCACATATTGCATGTGTCTACATATGTGTGTATGCACATATGATTAGACAGACAATTTGAGATCTATTAAAAACCTTGAGATAGAAACTAAAAGGATTATAAGCTTTCTAGTTCTTAGCTTAAGGGTTTAATTTGATGATGGTTTTATTTTGGCAAGGTTTTTATCATTGTTAATAAAAAGTCTGCCAATTCATTAAAGAATGAATAATAATTTTGTCATGTGAGTTCTAACCTAAACACAAAGTTTTATTATTTCATGCAGGTGTGATTCTGTAAAGCACAAACTAAGCTTTTGTCAAACGCATTTCAAATGGTTAATTCTTTTAGCAAACTTAAATTGTTTTAATATGAATTGCCTTCTCATCCTCATATTGAATATAACATAACATTAAATCTTGTTTATTAATTTATCAGTTCAGTTTGATAATATGAAGATAGAAATTTCTCCTGTATATTAAACAAATTAAATGGTTATGGGAGCACAGAAAAGAAAAATCTCTTACTTTTGTTTAATGCTATTCAAATTCTGTTTCTGAGGTATAGTAGAGGTAATGTTTTATATTAAACTGTACCTTCTCATTTTTTCCCCCTAATCTTTTTCTACCATACAGAAAATAGCAAAGGTGTTTTTCATCTACTATCCTCAGAATATGAATAATAAAGAAAATGAGGACAAATTTTTGGCTATTTGAGCCCATAAGATTTTGGTAATGTATTATAGAGATAATATTCATGAAAGCTCAGGCTTTCTATTATGAGACCTAGTTGCTTGAGAGAGAAAAAATTGTTTTGTTTTATTCATTCCAAAAGTTTATCTTTATATATAAAGAGCAAAGTTTGAGGATTTAGAGTATATCAGGAGTCAGTAAACTTTTTCTAGAAAGGATTAAATAATGATTTTTTTTGGCTTTGTGGGTTGTATGATTTCTGTCTGAGAAAGTAGCCACAGACAGCATGTAAATGAATGATTATGGCTGTGTTCCAATACGACTTTATTTATGAACAATGAAATCTACATGTTTGTCTTAAGTTATATTCTTCATAAATTTTATTTTTCTGACCATGAAAAATGTAAAAAAAAAAAAAACACTTTTAACTTAAGGATTGTGAAAAACAGACGGTAACTGGGTTTGGACCATGGGCCACAGTTAACTATGGTGTATACTATAAATCATGAAGAAGAGAGAATGAAATAAACACCGTATCTTCTCCAAACTAAGTAAATATTCTGGAGTATACACTGTACCTCTTCAGAAAAGTTATCAAGGCGTGAGAGGGTTGGCCTCAATAATAGTTATTTGAGAAAATGCTAACCTGTAAGTTTTTACATTTTTATTTGTTTTCTGTCAGTAAAAAGAAAGGAAATTTATTGGTGAGTTATTACTCTATGTTGGGATATATATTAGAAAGTGAGGCTTCTTTTGTTTTAAAATTTTCAGTGGTAAATTATACTCTTTTATGGAGTGATTTATTGTAAATTTTGATAGCTAGTTAACTAGAAGCTTGTTTTTATTCTAATCTCAATTTTCTTTCCTATAATTTCCATTGACTAGTCCTAGTTGGGTCTCTCAAGCAACCCCAAATCTTTACATTAAATCACAAAACTTTAATATATTAAAAAAAAATTGTCAATCCTTAGAACCCTCCCTTCTGCACCCTAAACTATCCTATCCCATCCTAGAAATATTCTTTGGGCAAAATTTATCTACATCTCTTAATTATCTTTCTTGTAGCAGTAATTTCTATAAACCTCATTATCCAAATTCCAAAAAAAATGGTAAAAAAATATCAATTCGATAATAGTTAATTTCTTGTGAGATTATCATCTTTTAGGCACTATAATAACAGTATTATCCCTGATATTGCTATCCCCAATTTATAAAGGAAGAAATCAAGGTTAGGAGAACTGAAGTCATGTATCCCATATAGCCAATAAATAGTTAAAATCAAGATTGGAATTTATATTTTAAAACGATGAAACATAAGTCCTTAATGACCATGCTGTGTGCAACCAATAGTTTCTTATTCGAGAAAGTTCCTCTCAAATGTTTTCATTACTATTCCTAGTATTTCTCTTGAGATGACAGTGGAGTAATGCAAGTGTAAGGAGGGCCTTACCTAAAAGAAGTACTGCAAATGTTTGTTTCAGGGAATTTACTTTAACTTTTTACACAGTTATGGTATTCGACTAGCTCTTGGTTGTCAAAAACTTCCGTTTTTTAAACAGAAATACTTCTTAAATCGGGTCTCCAGTTTCTTTATGTTTGTGGAAATGCTCTCCTAAAACTATGTATAAAATAACTTTGAGTTTTATTAATTAATTTAGTGCTTAGGTTCACAGAATGGATTGACTAAAATCCTTAACTCACATCTTCTCATTATTAGTTACCTACTTTTAACAGTGTAGTACATACCTACAAACACACTCTATAACACAAAATCATGTTTGCCATTTCCTTGTTTCTCTTTTAAAATAATTTTATTGCATCGATATGGATTCTTGGTCTTCCTGTTTCTATTGTATTTTAATTTTTTTACTTATATAAAGGACATCATGCTATGCCTAGTTCTTTGGGATTTTTTCATTTATATGATATTGCTAAGACTCAACTATTGCTGATATGGCTTACCTCTCTGCTGGAAATAATCCATTGCATAAATATTATGAATTTGATTTTTCTTTTACATTTAAAACCCTTAATAGTGAGTTAATGTTTTGTATGAAATAATGATTCAATTTCATCTTTCTCTTTATGTATAACCATTTGTCCGTCTCCACTGAATGAGCTACAGTTTTTTCCCTGATGAGTCACCTTTGTGAGACATCAAAGTTCTCATTTTGCAGGAATCTCTTTTGGACTCTTTATTTCACTGGCCTACTGGTTAAACTCTATGTCAATAATATACTCTCTTAAGTACCATAGCTTCATAATAAGTCATCATATCATTTAGAGAAATTTCATTTTTATAAAATATAATTTTATAGATATTACTAGTTTTCACCTCTTTTCCTCTCCAGTACAAACATAATATTTGACATCATTTAGTCATACCCAGGTAATGAATTCTAGCTAATGAATGTTTATTCAAAGACATGTGTGTCACTTCCAGACAAAGGCAACAGAAAACCCGTTTGCCAATCTTTTCCTTTCTCATGATGCCCAATTAACTTTATTTCAAACAGACAATATGAAGGAAGCCTGGATAGCAGCCCGGGCCACATTTCTTTACTGGATATGAAGGTGAATGAAAAATACATTTTGTGTAAATTATTGTTTTGGAATTATTGGTCATTGCGTTTTGTAATAAAGTTATATTATGAATTCACATCCTTAGATTGTCATTTAACTATGTATGAAGAAAAAAAATGTCTTTTTTTGTTGCTGTTGTTAATATCCTTACACACTCGCACTAACGTGAGTTAGGAAAGAAGACTTTTTTCTACCAGTATTGTTTATTTATACACCGACAGTGTAAGATTATCCTTCTTACCTAGTAATTTGAAGTTGAGAAAATTTCTATTTGAGAAATAAAATTGTAAGAGAGCATGAGACAGCAAATGGGAAAACTAAGAATCTGACTCTTTCCTCTTAAAACATAAATATGTCTTTTGCCTGGCAAAAATCTTAACGTCTAAAAATATGAAGCTGACTGTCCTAAGAAATATGGACTTTATTCTTAGCAAGAATCCAAAAATGTAGTAAAAGAGGACAAGAAGAATATTCTCAGTAGAGGAAGGTCAAAATGCACTACAAAGAAAACACCACAGAATAGTATTAGGTAAGGTTTTGTCCTGCATAGAAGTTAGGATATTTTGTCTTTCTTTGTCTCAAATATTATGTCACTTATACAATTCTGGATGAGATTTAACGAGGAAACAAAAGATATATTTTGTGAGCTAAAGGTCTGGGAAAAGTAGAGTAGGAGTCGAACTTTGAGCTGCATCATGGAATAAAAAGAATTTCACATGATTGACATAGTTTAAATGTATGTATGTATGTATGCATGCATGCATATATGTATGTGTGTGTGTGTGTGTGTGTATTTAAGATCTAACTGAGGGCTAAAACAATAGAAATTTCCAAAGAAAACAAGAGGTGTATCTACACGACCTTAGATTTGAGAAAGGGTTCTTAGAAAGTGAGCAATGCAACAACAAAAAGGTACACCGGATTTCATCAGAATTAACCATTTTTGTGCAAAGGCTACTATTAAGAAAGTGAAGACATGTTACAAAATAGCAATTAAACTGGTACAACATAAGTACATATTATGTATTTTCTTTTTTACATTGAATACTTATAAACATATAGCCTTGATTCTACATTATTGACAAAAATTCACTTTTGCGATAAAACTATACTAATTTCACAGTAAAGAAACCTATTTTGTTTTCAACCCTTTTCACTAAGTTGAAACTTTTCTCCGATTCGGGATTTGTACTATAAAAATCCTATTGCTGTAATACTTGCCTGCAGCTAGCTACTTAAGTTATCACACTAAAGATTGATTTAAATTGAGTGTAATTATCTGCCTAGAATCTTTAAAAAAATTTCCCTTTCTTCAACCATTAATTTTCTAAACCATAATTATCCACAATAAGTTTAGTTGGTGGTCCTGAATCAGTGTCTGTTAAAATAAAAGCTATATGCTGGTTAATTTAATCTTATTAAAAACAAATCACATGAATAGTCACTAACATATTGAGCGATTTTTTTGAATTTACAGTGGGGTCTCTTAACTTTTATAGGAAAATATGCTTGAATCAGCCACATTAAAATGTCGCTAAAGTTCTTATATTCACCCATGAGCTTAGCTCTTAAAAAACATAAATGAGGCTCCACTTTTCACTTATCACGTTGAAAAAGATAAAGAAGTCTAAAATGTTTGAAAAAGCACACTGTTATCAAGGATGTAAAAAATCAGGAAGCTTTATACTTAATTGTGGCAAGTATTAATTGTCACAATTTTTGAAGGAGATTAAGCAAATATATATATTTTTTTAATTATCAAATTATGTCCAGGAATTAATCCAATAGATTTTCTCCTTTAAATGTTGAAAGGTATGTACAAGATAGTTCATTTTTGGAGATGTTAATAATAAATGTACTTAAAGGCACTATGAAATTGCAGCAAATCTATATAATGAAGTATAATCTAACTCTTCAGTTATTCAAAAGAAAGCAAGAGATCCATGCATTGGCATATAAAATCTTTACAAAAATAAATTTAAGTGTGTGTACTATGCTTTGATCTGTGCATTTAAACAGGTGTTCATATTTGTGTGATATACCCACATATTTATGCATATTTTCATATGTAAATACATTTTTTAAAAAACATACAAATATAATTTTTAACAACAGCTGCCATTGGTGATGTAGATTTAGAATCTGAGTGAGGACTTATTTATCATACTGTTAGATCCCCCTCTCTCTCTCTTTTTTTTTTTTTTTACCATATTCATGTATTTGTTTTTATTTTAAAAATCATTATGCAGATAAAACAAAGGGAGAGCGCAATTTTTTCTGAGCATGGAGCACTTAAAGAGAACAATGAACATAAACACTGTCCTGTGTATCCTATGGGTGCTGCAAAATCCTCTGGCCTCTGTCATACCCTTTCCATCTAGTTTTCAGTGACTTACCAGTGACCTCAACTCCAGAATGAGTATCTGAGGAAAGTCTGGTTTTAAAAAACATGTTCTGGCTCACTATAGAAAGCGATTTTTATGTATACAATTTCTTAAAGTTATTCTAGGCAAGGAATGCACTTGTATTCTTTGGCAATTAGATAAACAGGTTAACCTACGGCCATTCACATATTCCCAACTCTTCCCAGGCATCTGATCATCTGCCATCGATTACATTCCCATAGTTTATTTCTTTTTATTTTTTTCAAAAGAATATGAAAAGTTTTTGCCAAATAATATTACTGCCAGAAACTGATGCTGTGAGACTGGAAGGCTGCCCCATGCTGTAAAAATAAGATTGTATCATTAAATGGGGCTCTCAGGTATTTGCCAACCTGGGTAATGATGTCTCTCTGGGATACCTGCCCTTTTGGCAGCCTCCCATCCAGGCACAAGTCAGCAATCACAATTAGTGTAAAGTGGAATAAGAGTGCCAAGTCTGCAGAATGCAGAGGAGATGCAGCAAAATCTGAAATGCAACTCAGTGAGCAGTCACAATCCTCAAGGCAAAAATTGTTCCCTTCTTAAATGGAAATAAATCAATGATGGATTGACTGCCAAACTACATTCTCTGTGTAGGTATGCCTGAGCCTCCTGTCAGTCTTTCAACCATTTCAGTGTTCCCAGTATGATTCTTTCCTCCCAAGTAGTCTCATATGCCTTTCCGCCAGGTACTCGTGGTGGAGAGCTGACACAGAGTTAAGGACTCCTGTTGAGGACAGCCAGAATGGGGTTTACCCATTACTGAAGAGGTCGGGAAAAGACTGAATCAATAGAGAACAGAAAATGAAATGGTTAGAACTGTTTGAGTAAATTCATGCAATGGATTTATCAGGTGACAGATAACTTTAAGATCTTCAAGTACAGTGAGAAGGTAGGGTCGCCAAATTTCAAACCTATATATTTCTTCCTTTAATTATGCTTTCATGCTGACCAGTCACCTTGAGGTTATATCTCTCATGATGAATCACTCTAAACTCATAAGTATTTGTTTGCTTGTGCCGTGTATTTTTGGCTGTATCTCTTACACCTGCATTACCATAGCAGCTAGCAGAATGCCTTGAATATATGACAGGTGTGCGATGAGGGTTGGGTGGGTGAGTTTAGTCTTCTTTGTTGATGTATTATCAGTACTCTCTCTTATCTGGAGTGGAGATTCAGACACCTTTGGAGCTGTGAAAAGGTATTTTTTTTTTCCTAATTTGCATATAGGAATTAATTGACCCACATTACTGTGTCAAAATCCCTTTGAAGAGCTGGTATGCCTGAAAAATAGACACAGAATCAGAATGTGTCAAATTTGCCTTCTTTTTGCTTTTAGAGACTTAATGTGGATTGTATGGAATCACCCAAAAGCCATAATTGCATTTCCAATTACTAGTAACTTTATATTTAATGTTCTCTTCCTCTCTTCTAAATAAAACTTATAGAATTCTGCTACTCCAAGTCATACATTCTAAGTTCTGTTAAATTAATCCACAGTTGAATGTAAATATCTTTTGTTTCTTAAAACATAAATGCCACTAAGAAACTCCTTAAATTTACAGACACCAAAAACATCAATGAAAAAAATCTTGTCAAAATGGGTTTACAGGTGGACATTCTACTTACTCTCTCATGCATTTAATTGAATTTGGTGCAATTTCATGTGCATTATAATAGACTTATTTTACACCATCAGGAAACAAGTTTTAAAACATGTGCTGTGCATTAAACATCACATACATATTCAGCAAGGGAAAGAAAAACAGTTTTGAAGAAGTATAGTAATTTTACAGTCTCTGGTTTCTAATAAATTTTTACAGCAATTCTAAACTGCATTAGCAAGTCCCGGTTTATTGTCAGGCTTCTGCACAACATCCCTCAATGACATGTCAAATTTTTACCACACCAGTGGAACTCTTAAAGCTGTCCTTACTGGCAAGGATCTTGTCAGATTAAATTGCTAGTTCTTGTCAAGTAAAGATATATGATCTGATCATATTTTCCTGATGATGACGAGTTGTCCTTTCACTGACTGGATTGTAAATTCCCAGCATATCCCAATAACCAAAGATTTTGAGGCTAAAAAGTTTTTATTGGCCTTTTAGAATGATGGTTTTCCCTTAAATATAATGTCTACTCACTTAACAACTTGACTCTTATTTTTGTGTTCTTATTGTAGATCATTTATCAACACATTTACTTAGGATATAATACATGCTTCATTTTCTGCCTCTCTATACTTTCTTGTCATTTTTTCAAATTAAATGGCATGAATGTATATCTATCAAGAAATTATTTCCTATTTAAGGTATTCGGGATATTAAACATATAGCAGAACTTCTGGATTCTCGTTGGTACTTTTGATTTTTGTTTAAAATGAAACAAAACAAAGTATTGTCAGTGGGCTGCAGTGACAATCCATGGATGAGAATGACATTCATGGTGCCAAACTTTTAAACATTCCAAATAAAATCAGTTTTATTCTTTGTGTGAGGTATGTCACTGCTCACTACAGGAAATGCTATATATGGCATAGGGCAGGATAAAATATTATCCTATGCCTTCCCACTTATTCAGGCTATCACATAGCCTTTGAAATAAATAATGTGAGCATTTATCATAATTACGAAGAGTGACTTGGCTCTTTGAAGAATCCAAGATTCAAGGTAGGAGATTTTATACCCATCATCATATGTGCCAAAAGTAGTCACATTTCAGCAGTTGAAATTGTTTTCTGGATAGCGGCAATCATTAACCTCAATATTTATAAGATATCTAGGATTACACTCTAAATGGTAACTTGAATATGCTGGAAAACATTGCTCTATAAAGATAGTGTGAGGTTGTGTGAGAAAACACATTTTCTCTATCGAAATTGCTCTTTGCCCCAAATATTTTGTTAAATAATACATTCTGCTCAAATCATGATAAACTGATAATCTGACCTGTCAATCAAATTTCAACATTAGGTTTACTACTAGTGAATTGGTATTTTCTTTGGAATTAATCTAGGAGCATTTCGTGTCATAATTTCCCATATTATCAAATAACAAAGGTTTTTATTTTAAGTATGCATTTTAAATACATTCCTATTTAACGTTCTACAAAAGAGATTTACATGCATCACAAATGAATCCAAAAGATTAAAAGCTACTTGCTGAAATTTGGGGAGTTAGGGGCACAAAGTCATTCTATACCACAACAGTGTTGGTCTTTACTCAAATACCTAATAATTGTCTACAAAAAAATGGTCTTTCATATGTTTAAATCACTGCAGCCTTCCTTTATTAGGGAAACTGACTGGGTTGAATTACATCAATTCCTCAACTTAGATTAGAATTGCATATATATTAATATATATTAAGATCTAATTTGATTTTGATTGAGTTGCTCAAACTACGAAAGCAAAATATCATACATTTCTGCCGTATAGTTACATGATTATAAACCTACCTTCTTTAAGAAAATGTCCATTAAACATCTTAACATTATTATTTTTAAATGTGCAAATATTAGAAGATATTTCTTCCCGCAGGATCCTCCAAATCCAGATTACAAATCAATAAAATTTTGTTCTGGGAGTGAGATTTAGGTGACCTCCTTTTTCTATTTTATGCCATTTTATGTGTGAAGCTATGTTATGTTAGAGTGTAAAAATATTATAGTTTAAAATATAACTTGAAATAAAGTTAAAATAATATGTACATTTGGTATGTTACTATTAATTTGAGATAAACATCAAAATAGTTATCGAATAGTTCATTTTCTATTATTTTTCAGTACAATGTTAATACAATCCTGAGTAAACTAAAGAGGTAAATTCCTCTATATTTCACCTATTAGGATGTTAAGTATTATATTTCTATTCTGAAAACTGAAAATATAAAACAATATTGAGGGCATTACAGTTAAGTGAAATAAGTCAGAGAGAGACAAATACTATAAAATATCACTTATATATAGTATCTAAAAACAAACAATGAAAATAAAAAAGAAAGAAACCCTGAACTCATAGAGAGATCAGATTGGTGATTACCAGAGATGGGGCTTGGGGGGTGGGCGCAATGGGTGAAGGTGTCAAAAAGTACAAACTTCTAGTGATTAGCTAAGTTCTGTGGATGTAATGGACAGCATGGTGACTGTAGTTAACAATATTGTACTGTATACTTGAAAGTTGCTAAGAAAGTACATCTTAAAAGTTCTCATTGCAACAAAAAAAAAAATTTGTAGCTATATATGTTGATGGGTATTAACTAGTCTTTTTGTGGTTACCATTTCACAATGTACACAAATATTAAATCACCTAACAAAAGCTAATACAGTGTGTACCTGAAACTAATACACTGTATAACTCAATTAAAAAAAATAAATTATAAAAGTTGTATTATTATTTAATAAATAACAGTATACTTTGTGCTTATAACCTAAAAACAGATATTAAGACTTTAAAAACAATTAACCAAAATGTTTTTAATAGACATAGAATCCACCTAATAGTTTAAGTTCTAAAATAGAAGAAATGTATACACACTTGTAATAGTATCATCAAGTTAAGAACATAATTAGGGGAATTTTCTTCCAGTCTATTGTACCTGTCAAATTGATAGCTATTTAGCTGAAATAAAACTTATTTTCTCTATTGATACCATATTGTTTCTCATTTGTATTTCTTATAACTGCTTCAAATGAGCAAACACAAGATTTAGATAAATTATTAATTTCTTTATGGAGCTAACATTCTATTTAAACATGTGTTAAAGACTGAAGTAAGTTGTTGCTCTCTACACTGCTAAAAAGGAACTCTGAGAAAAGTGTAAACTACCTACATTCGTCTCATCCAAAAAGAGCATAAAGTGATATATCAGAAAACCAAAGCAACAACAGATTAATGTTTCTGTATTAAAATCCTATTTACATAAAATTAACATAAATATGAGTTCATATGCCATATGCTATAGCATCTGCTCTTCACTGTATTAATAACAAGGCTGTCCCCTATAGGGATCTTAAAATTAATATATATTTAAATTGTATTTGTATACATATTTGAAATTTTGACAATACGATATATATGAAATGTTGCAAATTGCAAACAGAACCGTTTATATAAAAATTATATTGTCATCGGCCGGACTATGACCTGTTTATGATAGCTGGCTTTCGATACACTCTACGTTCTTTTCTGAAAGACTGTTCAATTAATTTTAAGTAAAATAAAACCTTTATTTGACATGATTACTTTTATTACTCCTAACTTCTCATTTCATCTTCTTTGGAAGTCCAGAACAACTCATCGTATACTGTTGCTGATTCTTTTGTTTAGTTATCTCAAAAGAGTGTAAGTTTGAGAGCTATTTCTTCTAGCTTCTAGAGTGACTAAAAAACTGTATTATGCAAAATTTCGTAGAAATATCACATATATACAAGTGAAAATGTTGTGCTGTGTACATTTTATGAAATTTGATACAGCTCGATTGCTCCTTTTTATTTCCAAATTTTATGACAATGCAATTTCAAGTTCTGTATTGTATTTTTTGCACGTGTTACTTATAAAAATGTTATGTGAAGAAAACTAAACTATAATTATTTTCAAAATAAATTTATTTATACTGTATTATTTCAGTTATAATTCAAGATAAATGTGCATAAGGATATACAAATAAAAATCATAGCTATTTTCTGCCCCAGATGCATGGAAATAAAGCAACAGATGATTTATTCCTCAATATGACTGCAACTTTTACATTACTACGTTTCATGTATAATTACACAAGATTATAAATAAAATGTTTTGACGCAACAACGAAAAATAATTTTATTTGAGTATAGCTAATTATAAACACAGTATTTTATATGTATGTATGCAATATCTATATATCCATATCTATATCTGCATAGAGATACATACATAAATATATGTATGTTTCTATGTATATGTATGTATCTATGTGTATTTTATATGTGTATATGTATAGATATAGATATAAATATATAGATATGATTCCAGTGCTTCTACCATTTCTTTTCTTCTTGAAGTTGACAACTGAGGAATCAGACTTCAGAATGTCTTCAGAATATTTTTCCTATAACCATTTGACATGTGGGATCTGTGGTTCCCCTTCCCTGAAAAACTGCACACATGGTCACAATGAAATTCTTCAAATATTTTTTAGGAGGCTACAAACATTGTGAAGTCCATCTTTGGAAGTCAGCTTAAGAATGATCCAAATGAAATTCAGATGCACAATGTCACACTCTTCAAGGAGTTAACAAGCATCTGCCTTCCATTTCTTTTGTCCCCCAATTTTTATTCTCTATAAATATTTAGTATCCATTCCAATCATATTATATAAGATTTACAGGTTAGTATTTCACTGTCTATTATGCCCCATATATTTTTACTGTGATTCTAAAATTTTACATTGTTTTTATTGCTTCAATTTAACTAGTTATAATATTTTTACTCAATTTTGTCTTTGATACTCCAAATATTTGACTTGAGTTCTCAAGTTGTTTCTAAATCATTGCTACTCAAAGTTTTGTGCACAGGTCCAAAGCATCATCAGTACTTTGTCGGAATCTCAGGCTACAACCCAAAACTACTGAATCTAAATCTTCACTTCATAGTGATACCCATGGAAGATGAGGTCACATTTAATATTTAGAAGCACTGGATTGAGAGGTACTTCACAATGAAACATATTAGAATTTTTAAATCAATATTCTTTGGAGTATTTAGTTATATACATGATTTATGTCTGTCTACATTTTTATTATAGTATTTTCCCTCTCGATTTCTTAATTATATTTACTTCCATTTAGTCATATTTTTATTTTTCTTTTTTCAAATCCTTTGTCAATAAATATCTACACTCTTGTCCCACATACTATTGATGCATTTATACTAAAATAAAAATCAACACTAGCAATGATTGTAATTTTGCTTATTCTCCTCTACTAGAAGGTGATCATTTGTCAGTAAAAGGAAATCGATTGTGACAAAAGTATTCAAAAGGAAAAATGAGTTTGGAAAAAAGCACTTAGTGATTTTTATCCTGCTTTCTGACAACTGCTTGATAATATAAGCTAAAACATGTGACTATATTGGTCCACGAAAAATATGAATGCTGGGCCATGACTATATATACAGTAGTTAATCTAGACAAAACCAGAAAACTTTCTAGTTTTAAAAAAATATATATGAGGAAAAGGAATTTGGATTTTTTTTATTTCTGTATTCATAAGTTTGTTAATCAATGCTTTAGAGGTTCTTGCCTAAAGAATTAATACCAGTATAGAAGAATTTTATACATGTATAGTGCATGGTATGTTTTTTCTAAAATTAGCATCATAGTCAATAGAAGAGAATCTGTATCTACAAATGCAGATATTAGAGAACACATTGACCATGAGAGGATTTTTTTTTTAAATAAAATGTAGAAGCAATTAGGTGGGCTCAATTCTATAACAACTAAAAATTACATCCATCCACCCATCCTTCCATCTATTATCTATCTATCTATCTACCTATCTATCTATCATATACACACGCACACATACATACATGCATACACACACACACACATACATACACATATATTGAATAGTTAATGAGAAGCTTGTTTGGATATCCACACTTTTCAAATTACATGTTCTATATTCATGTTTTATAAGCAATAAGGCAAAAGGTTTTCTATTTAAGTTAGACTGTATTACTAAAGAAAGAAAAGTAGTATATTACAAAAAAACAAAAACAAAAAAAATCACAGGATACCTTCATAAAATAATGCTTTATAATAATAAAAGGTGCTTTATTACATATCCAACATGAGCCAGAATTTTACATCATTGAAACTTTGAAGGCAATTGGACAAATTACATGTTTCTGTTTGGTTTTCCAGCTTTAGTGTAAACTCAGACCTAGCTTGGCAATAAGATGAAAGCAAAAATATGTTATCTATGTAATACCCATGATGAACTTAAAAATGACCAATAGCATTTCTGAAATATTACAAATATTTTTAATTTTAGTGAAGATCCTTAGCAATGAGAGGCTGTAATCTGGTTAAATCTCTAAGAAATATTCACAAAAGGCAAAAGTACTAAGTCTAGTTGCTATTAAGAATGTATATTTAATAGTAATATCTTCATGGGTAAGTAGAATTTAAATATTTTTTTCTAGAATACACGTACAGATGTTGAAATTGTTTTTTTTCTTTTTTTTCTTTGAAAATTCCCTGAGATTAGAAAAATATGGAATTGTCCCATCAAAAATAACAACAAAATAACACAAAACAAGATACCATTTGGACTCCCATGTTAACCTGACAATCCAAAGCTTTGACTCCTTTGTAAATATGGCTACAGGAATTTCCATTATTTTCAATGAGCAAGTAAATGTGCTAATGATAGCAATCCACTTACAGCTTTCTAAATTAATTCATTCAATTACAATTTATTGAATGTCCACTGTGTGCATAGGAGGTGAAGGTTACTCAGAATCACAATTTCCAATGCAGCCCATCTATTTCTCCTTTGCCAAGGGCTAAGGTTTCTGAGAACTGAAGATGCCAATTTTAAGGAACTCTCAGTAATTTTGAAGTAGGAGAAACCTAAGAGGGGATTCAGAGGAATAGAAAGAAGCTGAGACAAACAGGTAGAGATAATACAATTTGAAACACTCCTATTTCCCAGAAAAATGCTATCTATTAATACATTGTTTAAAAAAGTCCTTCCTCTAAAGAAAACCAGTTATATGTAGCCACCTCTTAAAGATAACCAGGCCTCTAAGAGAAATTAGACCATAAGTGATGACAGCTCTAGGTTCCATAATCATCCACCCATTAATGCATTAAGTAACCAGTATGAGCTAACCCCGTCTTTTTTCCATAGAGCTTCTTCTGTTAAGTAGTACACCATGGATGTCTTCAGACTAAAAAGTGCAGGTAGAGGTGACTATGCTTATTTGCCCTTCTTTGGTAAGGTCTAGGAGGATAGATCATGGACAATGGTCATATCAGTTTCTTATACTATTCTATTTTAACATTACTGTGATTCCTATCGGAATTCAAAATAAGCCACAATTAAACTAAACTACAGCAATGATGGTATCGTTTCAGTCATTAAGTCTGAGCTCAGCTGGCACAACAAAAGAATCTTACACCAAAGTCTGTCTCTAGAAATCCACCCTGTCTTATCAATCAAAGAATCTTGTACCGTTTTTCCAGTTTCCCTGGCAATCACACCCTCCAAGTCCTTTATCCCACACATTGACCACAGCCTTGTTACTCTCCACTGGAGACCTCTTCCTCCTTTTCATGCTATTTCTAACCAGGTTGACTGACACTGGTGTTATATTTATCTTTTTACATGAGATTTCTATTGACCTAGATTTCTTTTTAATTAATTCTTGTTTCCCTAGGCCTATCCTATTATTATTATTATTATTATTATTATTATATCATCATCATCATTTTTGATTACTAATCACTCAGAATAATCACAATCCTGCAAATTGGGTGGCATTCTCTAATGTAAAGTATAAAAAAATATATAAAATTATCTTTACTGAAATGCCTCCATGATCTATATTTGTATTTTTTGAGACTAAGAATTGACCTGACAAATTAGAAGATCCTACTTCTATGTTGGATGTTCATTAGAAATGAAGTAGACAATATAAACTTGAATTTGAAAATTTTGAGAAGATTTGAGAAACTTATCTAGGAGACTGGTGCAAACATGATGAATAAATAATAATTTTAAGTGTAAGTTTAAGTAAAAAACAGAAAATTATAAGCCAAGGTAAATTTTCCAATTGTGCTTTATAAATTCGAGAATATGTTAATAGCGTGATATGAAAAAGGATTCTGAAGAAAAATATATTTGGGTTTAGACCACACTAAATAGAGTTTTTACTAGAATATTGCTTGAAGACTTTAAGAAAGTAATTTGAATGGTGATTCTTCAAGAAGGCCATCAAGTACACAGTATTTACCAAAGAAATTTGATGTAAACATGTACTTTTTAAAAAGCTATTTACAATTACCTATGCCATTTTAGGCACTGTGAAATATTGAAATGAGAAAATAAAGAGGAACTTATAGCTGGTGGTAAATTGAACTTCAAGAAGGGTACTTGTCAAGTTAATATTGAAGCTTTCAATGTACATTCAAGGTAGTATGATTATTATCAATATAGTTATTACTACTACAATGAATTATGCAAATGCTATAGCAGAGACATCTGAAGTAAAAAGAAATTTTGTAGGAAATATGCCACAGATGTTTTTATATTCTTTACATTCTTTTTATCATGGCATTATAGATAATTATATGTTTGGCTTATTGATTTATTGTAGCTTATAGACTTTATCTCTTATTTTTTCTAATCAAAAACTTAAAAAATACCCAATGAAAGCCATAATAACTTGCATTGACAAACTTACTTTAAAATCACAAAGCTTCCCAAGTTCAGAGAAATATACTTGGTAAATCTGATATGATTACAATGACCCTGTACTATTGGCAAAATGGTTTTCAAAGGACTCATCCAAAAATGATTTATATATTAAAAACTTCAACACTTTTTCATTGATTTATTAAATTAGGAAGTCAATACATATAACCCTTCTAAACATGGAAGATATAGAAAAGTTAAAAAATATGTATAAATAGCTATTCTGCTAATATATAAGCATTTTTATAATATCTGTATTAACTGTTGTCCACATATTTTTGATGCTACCTACGTGTCCTAGATTGAGAAATGCTTTCATATCTGTCATGGATTTGTAGCGATTGTGGCCATCTGATAAAGATTTCATAGAAGCCCTGAACGTGTTTCAGAAACATGCTACTTCTTATGCGGTGCTGTTTTAACATTTCGATAATTAGATTTGTTTGTTTCATGGCAGCTTTTCTGTTCACCTTGGTAGTGACATCCCTGACCTCATACCACTCAAAAGTGTTAAATCAGAGTTTCCAACTTTTGTGCCACTGACCCTTTGTTTAAATGCGATCTAGATTTCATTATTATAGACATCATTTAACAAACCATATGTTCACTCATCTGTTCCTTATTGTATTAATGTGTCCCCTAAAGAACTCAGCAATGAGACTACAGTAGACATGTGTGTCCTAATCACTAGTAGCTAGTAGGTATATTTGACTTATTTCTGAGATAAAAATAATAAAGTAAAAATAAATAATAAAACAATAAAAATGAACAGTAAATTATAATGTAATAAAATATCTATGATGAAGATAAAACTCATGATGAAGATAAAACTCATTATTAAAGAGTAATCAGGTAATTTAGTATGTTTAGAAAAAATTGTAAATGTAAAAATAAACTTTAAGCAGCCATACCTGTTTTGTTGCTATATACAATTATGATTTCTTTAAATGCTAGAGAGACTTGAAGAATGAAGCATTATTAACAACATCTATTCAAAGTCGGTGTGTGTAAATCTCCATACTGCTATATATATATCCTTGAATAGATTTTGACTTGACTGCAATCTATCAATTTGTGAAACAGCAAAATAAAAGGTAAAGCTTTTAACTGGATTTTTTCCAGAGCCAGCTTTTATTTAGACTCAAAAAATTGACTTTCAGATGACTTCAGAATGACCCTAGATCCAATGCACCATTCTAGAAATTATTTGGTTCTTAACTTGTTATTATCATATCTTAGGTACCAGGTGGCCTGGATATATATTCATATTTAGGCTTTACATATTCTTCTACTTATTCTTTTGTATTCTGTTCTTTTTATTTCTATTAAAACCACTAAAACATTTCTTTCTATGGTTCTTCCCTGAAATGAAAGCTTTGCTTCTCAATTAATTATTGAGGTACACCTGAGAATAAGACAATGGGCCTCATCAATACATAATAGTGAAGACAAACAAACAAAAATCTACCTTATCATCAGAAAATTCCCTTACTAATAATAACTGCAGATATTGACTCAGAACCCTGCATAAACTGAAATTATTTTCTTTAATGGAAACTTTTATTCAGAAGGTAATACAAATTACAACATTTCTTCATTTTTAAATCTGCACTTCCTTTCATTCTTCAGTCTTGGGTTATTAACCTTAACATGATAGCAGGTGGCCAATATAAGAGAATGAACAGATTCTTCATTTTCCAACATCCTAACACACTGCCTACTACAATGGATTACACTACCTGTGATGTACTATATCATCTTATGGCTAGTAATAACCTAATGATATGAAACAGACAAGGACAAAAATTTGAAGCTTTATGTGTATAACCTACGCCTGAACATTTTTGTTTGTTTAAAAAATAATTGAATGAAAAATGAAAGTAGATCCCATTATAAACAGGCAATTAATTTCACTGTACTCAGAATATTATTTTATTGCACCATCATTTTTTTTCATGTGCATATTTAATATAATAGAACACACATATAGAGAACAATTTCAAGCTATGTAAAGTAAGCATACTGGAAAGCTAACTGATAACAATACACCAGTAAGCTGCGGATTACCCAACTCTCAACTTACTGAAATTCAACCTTAGGCGAATTGTTCCATAAGGCAAATAACAATGTTCCAGAGAGAACACAAACACAGAAACATGAGTATGCCCACTACACGGAAGGATATCAAATAGCATGATGCATGTTAAGTAACAGTTATCAGATTTTTTCATGTTATTTGTTCATGTTGAAATTTATGCTTCATCATTTTATATCAGGGTAATATAGAGAATAATATATTAGTGGATAATATACAGTCGAGTTTCCCCATTAGATCTGTACATCATGGTTGGTGATATAGTTGTTAACCTCAAAACTCATTCTTGGCATTCTTTCTTTCTTGTATTCTTCAACCACCAAGACTAGAAAGTACTCTACTTTCTGCCTCTCTTAGAAATTCGGAGAAGCCATTTGACAGGTTTTATAGCCAATGAGATTTAAACTAAAGTTGCTGGGAAGAAGGCACACTTCCTGACAAAAAAAAAAAAAAAAGGCAAAGATTCGATGGGAGAAATATTGACAACTGAAAGATAAACTTAGATTGCATATTTAAAAAAAGTAATAGTTTAAGATTGGATCATATGGTGTTTCCTCAAAATAAGTGTCTGCCTACATGTCACAAATAAAGGTACCTTATTTTTCATGTAAAAAACAAAGTAACCAATGCTATGTTTGATTATCTAACAAGTATGATATGCACTATCAATTCTAGCATGGAAAGGTAATAATAGTACCATCCCCATTTTAAAAGATGAACTAACTTAGTCACAGAAAGAATGAGTTATTTACTCAAAGTCACATCTCTACTAATGGCAGAACCGAGACTCCAATGCAGATCTGACCTCAGTGTCTGGTATTTGTTGCTTGAGGCAACTACAGTTCAAAAAGCATGTGGAAAAATATGCAGGGCTTAAAAAATAATTCCAATGAAATTCATTGGAATTTCCCTATCAATAAACACAGCACCCGTTAAGATATTTTCAAATATGGGAAGTATAGAATATCTTTAACCTCAAATTAGTCCAAGAAATTAAGCAAAGAAAAAAAAAAAGAAAAAAGAAAAAAAAAAAGATTGAATATATTATTCAGACTCAGCTATTTGCCTTTAATTGCTCTATTTTAAAATCATGCTATGATTTCCTGAAATTGGGGAGGACATGGGGGAGGATAGATTTCTAAGAAGTTCTCTTATATTTGAGGAGCACTAGGGATTGCTGAGAAGTTAAGTAACACTTTTGAGGTCATCTAAGTTTAAGAATAGAGTATCTGTTCATAGAGGAGACCATGCTATTCTTTGCATCTCAGATAACTATACCTCAGTAGTAAAAGAAAAAAAGGAAAATAGGTGTCCATGAGGATTTCAGCTCAGCTTTCAATAACCTTAATTATTAAGACAATCTCTAAAATGTGACTAAGGTTATATAGTTCTAGATGCTGGTTAAAGCAAATAAAAATAATGAATTAATAAGATAAAAAAATTCTCTCATAAAATATAATATCATCTGAGTTCTGAATACTTATTTAAAAAAAACATTTATTTAAATTCAAAAATTTAAATTCAAATTCCATGCACACAAAGAATTTAAATTCAAATTGCATGCACGCAAAGAAATAAGAGACAAAAAAATAAAACCTAATAATCCTCAAACACAGCAGAAACAGCAGATAATTAAATAGACACACAGAAACTCCAGGTATGGGACTCCTCAGATACAAACTTTAAAGTATCTGTATTTACTATTTCCAAAGATATAAAAGATAATTCTGGCAGACAATTTTCAAAAAATGGAAATTTTAGAACTCAAGACTATAATAATTGAACTAAAAATTTGACATGGGCATAAACAGATTGGATACTACTGAAGATAAAATTAAGGAACTGAAAGACAATATATGTTTTTAAAATACTCCAAAATAAGAATTAAATAATTAAAAAATAGAAAATGCAGAAGATAAAAATATAGAGAACACAAAGGAAGATCTTGATCTACATGCGGAGAAAAGAATGAGACAAATAGTAGTTGAAGAGTTAATGGCTAGGAATTTTCTAAAACTAATTAAACATATCGAGCCAAATATTTACAAAGCTACATAAATTCAAGAAAAAAATAAATAAATAGAAATCCACACCTAGTCCCCTCAGAGTACAATACCTGAGGAAAAAAAAATAAAAATTTTAACATAGCCAGAAGGGAGAAAAATAAATAACATGATCAAAGAAGCAACAGAATGGCAGTTGCCTGCTCAACAGAAAAAAAAAAAAAAATGAAATCCGGAGAACTTAGATTGATATCTCTAGTATGCTGAAGGAAAATAGCTGCCAAACTAAAAAAAACATATGCTCAGTGAAATATCCTTCAAGTATGTAGTGACTGGAAGGAGATAAGGGATGCTTTTGGATGTTGATAGTATTCTTTTTTGACATGGGTGATAGTGACTTGGTGTTCACTTTGGGATAATGTTTTAACATGTACCATATATGCTTGCTTCTTAGATGAACTTATCTCAGACTGAGGTTTTCAGATACAATTTATATGTCAATTACTTCCAAATTACATCTGGCTTGGATATTTCCATAACTTCACATCATATATCATGTTTCCTATTTTACATCTCTACTTGGGTTTTCAATAAGAACTTCACACTTAACATGAGCAAAACTGAGCTTCTGGTATCCATCCTCCCTCTCTCTAAATCATAATTTCAATGAATAGCAAATATATTCCTCCAGGTATAAAAATTCGGTGTCCTCCTTGACTCTCCTCTCATCTCACACTCTACATACTATCTATTAAAAAGTCCATTTGAATTTTCCTTCTAAATAATTTGGCCACTTACTCCAACTTCTACTGCCACCCTTCTGCCCAAATTACCACGTCTCTCTCACCTAAATGATTGCTATAGCTTCCTAACTCCCCTTCTTTTATCCTTGAACTCCTGTAGCATATTCTCAATAGAACAGCCAGGGGCACAATTCTCTTAAAAAGTCAGTGAGTTGCTCTAGATGCTTCCCATCTCCAGCTGGTACCTTATAGTCCCACTCGGTCTTCCTTTCACTACTCACTTCTCTGATTTCACGTCCTACTTTCACTCCAGCTCATTATGCCCCAGTGATAAATACCTCTATCCTGATCCTTTACCTTGCACTTCACCTAAGGTATGTATTTGTACTTCTATTCTTCTGACTGAAATATTTTCCCCCCAGATATCCTCATAGCTAGCTTTCTGACTTCTTTTAGATTCTTACTCAAAAAATCACATTCTCAAAGGGTCTGGTCATCTAACTCTCCTCATCTCCCACGCAGACACACAAACATCAGCATACTGTATCACTCTTCACTACATTAGTCTTTTCTCTTATTATTTATCTCTATCTCATGTAGAAATATAGTACATTAGCTACACTACATCTATATTACTAAATTAAATCCTATGAGAATAGAAATGGTTGTCAGTTTTTATCATTATATCCCCAATGTCTACCATAGTAGGTGCATAACAAATATTTGTTGAAAGAATTTTGAATAAGTGGAAAAAAGTAAACTAGGACCTTCCTCCTATGTAAGACCTGTAGATATTTTAAAAGAGTGGCTTAAACAATGTATACGTGGTAAATTAAAACAAGACAACCTAAGTGAAACTATCTCGAAAAAGATATATCTTGAAACATGGTTATCAGAATATTCCTTTGAGTTCCTTTGTTGGATAAACTGACTATGGTAAAGGCAGGTTATCTAAAAAAACTTCCGGGGGCAGGGGAACAAGGAAGGTATGAGGGCAAGATAAGATGACTCAAGCATATTATCAGCTTGTCTAGAATAAGGTATGTCCAGTGTATGCATATAGAACAGATATTAGAGCAGCAAGTTTAAAAGCTAGAAACATAGTTACTATGCCCAGTTAAATAGCCACTTAACACAATCTTATGTAAAAGTCAAAAAATTCTCCATGGTTTGCCCAGAACTGTCAAGTTAATCCAGTTGATGGAAGGCATAGAGGAAACTGACAAAATTTATAAACTCTTATTATAACATATTGATAAATAATAGTAGAACCTAAATTAAGTTTTAAAAGGCAGTATCTCAAATTGTACATCATTTAATTAACCCCTAGGACTTGGAATGCATTTTTTATCTCCATTTTCATGAAAGAAGGAACCGAGCCTCAGAAAGATTTTCTGTTGCCCAGGTTTATAGGCCAGACATTTAGTCCAAGAAAAAAGAAAAATCAAAGAAAAGAAGAGAGAGAAAGAGAGAAAGAATAAGAAATGTTTCCTATTTACAAACTTGAGTAACTTCAGCAGTTAACCACTGTTGCCATTAGCCACTAAAAAACCTAGGTTTTATATTCTATCTTTGTTACTACTTCACGTAGACAAGAATCTGGATAGCATTCAGAAGGCTGGAAATAGTTCAGCAGTTAAATGAGGAAATTTAACCCATAAAGGATTAAATTCACATCTTATTGCATTTCAACACAAAGATGCAGAGCTAACATTTAAACTCTATAAAAATCTGCCTTCCCAACAACTTGCTGGTATAAATTATGACTGTCATTTTGCATAGCATCTCTAGGTGTCTTTATTTGCACAACATCAATCCATTAGTATTTCCTGATGCTTTCTGTTGTTATTTTTAAAATAAATTGAGCATTAAAAGGAAAATATCATGTTGGTATCTTATCTGGTAAACTGTTACATAGATCTCCT
Source organism: Rousettus aegyptiacus (assembly GCF_014176215.1). Taxonomy (NCBI): domain Eukaryota; kingdom Metazoa; phylum Chordata; class Mammalia; order Chiroptera; family Pteropodidae; genus Rousettus; species Rousettus aegyptiacus. The sequence goes on from NW_023416310.1 coordinate 80,367,895, forward strand.
ACCCCTTCTCACTTCCCTCTTTTTTGTGTTCGTCAGTTGAATCAATTTGAGAATTTGGGTTAGAAAAGCTGTGTCAATGTAATTTGGGGTTCAAAAGTACCCATATGCTTATCTGCATAATATCATGAAAAAAATAGATGTTCTCCTAACCAAGTAACATTGACTACTACAAAAGAAATATCCTGAGTATAAATTAATGTGAGTTTTTCTTCATCCATAATAAATATCCTCAATTCCAACAGAGACACCAGAGAGTTTAAATATTCTGTTCCAAACAACTCTAGCAGGTTAAACATCTCCACTGGGTTGAGTTTACTGATTGAAATGTCTGGTCTCAATTGCCAGTCTCTCCCTTGTGCTTTCCTCAGATGACATAAGGAAACCTCTGGTCCTGACAAGAGACGAAACATTTCTGCCAGCTGAGGTGACATTGTGTTCACTCAATAATGATACAAGGCCCTGAGGTCCTTCAGCAAGAAAGATTACAAAGAAATCCTCATTAGCTAACTGAGGAAGAATGAAGGTCATCCCACAGAGAGAATATCATGCTTCCACGTCACCTAGAACATTTGTTCTTCATTAATTCTGTAAGCCCAAGCTGGGCTATCATCTAGTAGCATTTCAATACTCTGTCCTCTGTCAAAAATAATGATTAGGGTGTTTGTTTCTTCTCTAATGTACTTAAGAGGTATTTTATGAACATTTGCCTTCATGTCAATGAATTCAAATAATGTTTAAGGGCATAATATGATTAGATTTAATTTTGGTAATAACAGTTTGGATTTCTCAGATGAAATAAATAGGGACTGTAGTCATTTATTCTAAAGAGCTCATTATACAAATTCATAAAACTACTATCATTCTTAGTAATGATATTGTGCAAAGTACTGGTTTAGTTATGGCATTGTATTTAAAAAGTGCTTATTTACAGAAAGAGAGCTCAAAGTCATTTCATCAACAAGATTTTTTTTATAGTGAAACCTAATTTATCAGTTATATGGTATCTATATATATTTTCTACTTGCTAGTTAAGCATAGAAATGTTTTATTATTGGACAGAAAAAAAATTTTAAAAAGACTTCTACTCTAAAAAATGATGCAAAAAGAACCTTTAAAAAAGATACATATTGTTTCTTCCATCAGGATTATTTGGTAATTTATCTTATGATATTTTATGATATCTATCCATCATTTCTATAAACTGAGAAGACACTGTCTTTGACAATGGTACAAACCCTTGAAATTTTAGTGAGATAGGACTTTTTCAAATAAAAGTGAAAAGATTATCAAATAGATGTTTCTCTTTGCATATGCTTTTCATAATTTTCAAGTAATCTTGATTATTAAGTATACTAAATAGGTCCATAGTGCCTGGTTGCGTGATACAACAGTATCAGTTTAATGATAAGTACTGCAAATGTCACATCCTTAGAACAAAAATAACTACAGTAACACTGTGTAGAATAAGAACTGTGTATGAGTATTCAGCGACTAAACTAAATTTTAAGTCATTAACTTACCTATGCATTAAAGATTTTAAGATGGAAGACAAGAATTCTAATAAAATTTGATATCTAAGTATAATACTAAAGTCAGCATTTTATTATCTTACAGAAGTTTTTAATTCTTTTCACTTTAACTTTTCTGGGAAACGCACTAGGGCCAACAAATACATAAGGACATAACCGTATCGCTTGCCAAGTTTTCTGAATAAAATACTTGACTGCAAAATCTCCAAATGAGTCTTTACAAATGGAAGTGTATATTAATTAGAATTACCTTAATTTAAAGTAGAGTAGTATGAAATTGATATGAAACTTGTTTTATGTGCAAAATCCAAAATAATGTGGTCAGTCATCACATTTCAAATTGGAAAGTATGTTGTTACTAATCAAAATCTCTCAGTTGTCAATATCTATCTGGTTTTATGTAAGATGTGAATTATAAAAGTACTCCAGAAGCACATTCTCATAAAATGACTGAAAGTTAGATAACACTTACATATAGGAAAAAATCATATATATATATATATATATATATATATATATATATATATATATGACTCAATATAAATCCTTTCCCTGAAGAGGAATTTTTACTCTACTAAAACATTACCAGTAATTTTCAAGAATATATCTTTGAGAATGGTAAAGTTGGTATCTTTTATTTATTCTACTTGTTTTATAAACAATGATTTCGGAAAAAATTAACACACTCTGTTTTTAAGCATCTCTCTGATGCAAAGCTACCAAGCTCCCTTTTCCTGCTAGTTCTGCAGAAAGATAAGTCCAAACCCTGGGGCACAGTCTTCTCACTCCTATATCAACTGCATGTCTAATGAAAGTCAATGAGAAATGACCTATCTGCTGTAGTTTTCCATTGAATTCCACTTGCCCAGGATGCTATTTGCAAGTCAATTGCAAAGTCAGACTCATTTCCCTTTTCTGTGTCATATGTTGGAATAGCATGGCTGATAAATGATAGAGAGAGGCTATATGTATTAAAGCTGTTACTTTGCATTTATACGTTTCTTTTCTGTGTGGCGTTACTGCTGTTATTTAGGATTACACTTAAAAATGATTGGTCTCCCCAACTTACTATGTAATTGCTTAAGCTTATCATTTTATGAAAAGAATGTAAAGAAGTGATAGGAGAATTCAAAATAAAACCAGAACTTTATTCCACCATTATTCCCACCAGAGTAATCATAAAGAGTTTTGGGGAGTTGTTTAAGGACTGTTTTAATAAAAATTATACATGTTTATATACTCATAATTATTACTTTCATAACTTATGTAATTTAATTGAAAGGAACAACACAAACACTATGATACAAATTCATGTTGTAATTTGACTTGTGATCTATATCTCCAAAGAGATACTTTAGGTCAAAGTCTGTAGTAGTAAAACACTATTTCTCACCTTTCTTTGTTCTTTCCCTCTGAAAGTTTAATGTGTATTGATTATAGTGTTCCTATCTAAAAATCGTTTCATCAGATTACATCTCTCCAACCAGTCTTTTCTTTGTTCTGTATATCATTTTTTTTCTCTTTTGTCTATTTTCACCATTATTATTCTTTCCAAGCAAACAAGCTTGAAGATGTTCCTCCCGAAAAGCTCTATATAATTTAAGTATCAAAATATCCTTTAACTCACTAACAAAAAGAAAAATGTCATCTCTACTTCCCCCCAAAATAAACATATATGTATATTCTCTCTCTCTCTCTCTCTCTCTCTCTCTCTCTCTCTCTCTCTCTCTCTCTCTCTCTCTCTCTCTCTCTCTCTCTCTCTCCCTCCCCCTCCTCCTCGCCTCTCTCTCCCTCTCCCCCCTCCTCCTTTCCCCCTCACCCCCTCTCCCTCTCTTCCTCTCTCTCTCCCTCTCTCCCATACACACAAACTCCTAGAATCACATATGATTGTCTGGATTGTCTGCCTTCTGGCTAATACTAAAGCCCCAAGACCAGCTTAGTTTTGCATGGCTCAGTTACATATCTTTGTGAGTGCTTTTCCAGACTCTGAATGTCCCTTCTTCCTTTGGTGGAAGTGAGGAGGAGCAAAGAAAGTGGCACTTTTTCATCCTTTTACACTTAACTCAAATGTCTTTTCCTGTTACTTTTCCCATGTATGTCCCCAGTCAGGCAGTCCTTTGCTTCTATTTGAATTATAAAATACTGTTTCTTATCTTTTATAGCACACTTTATTGTGATTTTTCACTTATGTGTATGCCTACCTGAAGAAAGTATATATTTCCTAATGTCTTATTCAGCTTTCTATCCCATAAACCTAATAAAGTGCCTAGACTAAAAGAATTCCTTAACATATATTGAAAAACTGAATTTTAATAATGCCTGGACTTCTTCCCTGGCTTTCTGCCCTTCTATCATTCTCCTACAAAATATTTTTCTCATTTCTCCCCTCCTCCTAGTGCATCAAACTTTTATTTTCTTCCAACTTTGGTGAATTGATTTTTTAAAATCTTTTCTGAGAATCTGTTTTTTTTTTTTGCCAGTTTCTTCCTGTTTATTATTAATTATTGATTTTCATCTCTGCTATTTTAAAGTCCATCATTTGACACAAAAGCTTTCAATTGTATTCAATACTCTAAAAGAAGTCTTATCACTAAATGCTCAATATATATCAAAAGCATATTTTGATCTAAGTCTTAGCTTTTAATGTGGTAGTTTTGTCCCAATGCCTTTCTTTTTCCTAAATTCAAAGCTCCTATACAGATATATCATAAGGGGAGGCTGCCAATTTCCTTGGTTAATGAGATGGCTCTTCACCCTCTTTTTTCCATAGCTCTTCCTTTTATCGCCATTTCTTTATGTCTTATATTGAAGAAATAACTGTAGACGATGACATGGCAAATGACATTTTCTGCAAAGCTATGCTACTCAAAGCATGGTCCAGGGAATAGTAGCATCCTTAACACCTGAGAGCTTATTAGACACATAGATGTTCAGGCCCCACCTTAGACCCACAGGAGCAGAATCTCGATTTTGACAGGATCCTCATAATATTTTTACACATATTAAATGTTGAAAAGCACTGATCTAGACTAAATCCATTAATTCATGAGAACCACCGGTAGAACGGTAAAACAGTATAACACTATTTTTAAATGTGTCTGTCTGTATTTCTAGACTCAGTGACTATGCTGTAAAAGCTAATAAACATGTTTTCCAGGTGCCAAATGAAGTAATTCTGTACACAGATTCGGAATGAATGGTTTTTGTTCAGAGAAGATTAATGATACTGCACAGTAAATAGGTGTTTACTGTAGATTAAGCATTGTGTTAGGTTAGTTATTTGGGATTTATTTACAGCATATTAGAGTCCTTACTATTACTAACCAGCAGGTCTAGTGAGGAGAAATGCAAGACAAGCTGACAACCACAATACTGTGTGACCTTGAAATGGTAGTTGCTGATGGGTGGAGGTCGGTAGAGAACACAAGGGATTATGGTAAAACAGAAAAACAGTAATATATTCTGCTCTTTAAGGGATCATGGCAGGCTTCCTGGAGGAAGTGATGACTAAACTGAGACTTGAAAAGGGAAGAAGATGTAAGCCTGAACAAGAGAATACAAAAGAATGTTCCAGGCATGTGGGTATGCTCATAGGTGAGAACACACACCCCCAACTTCATGTGATCATAGTAAAGTAGTGAAAACTGAAAAGTTGTAAATGAAATTTATTTTTCCTGTGGCATAGGACTTAGCTCAAGTTATAGTTATGAATTACAATATTCATCTCAGTTAAAGTTGCAGAGATATAAAAGGACAACTTCTGATTAAACTAGATTCTCCAAACAGATTTATAACTGGTAACATATCTCTGCAGTTCATGAGACTTTCTTCAGAGGTAGTAAGCAAGAAAAATATGAGGACAAGGACAAAAAAATAGAGCTTTCCCTGTCTGTGTGGGAATGTTACACATTTTGGGGAAGACTGCTCCTCCTTAACTTTTATAGAGGTAAAGTAGCATTTTAGGGTTATGTAAATTGCTTTGCAAAGTGAGTTTTAACCTTCTTTAAAATTTTCCTTTCCAGGTGACCTTTACTTTGTGTATACATAAATACAGTAGTTGAAATTGTGTCAGTGCTAGAAAAACATACTCATAACATCCGTTGTGAAATTTAAAATGTAAGTCATTTTTTCCCCTAAAATAAATATATATTTCTTGGTTGAGTTGTGGTTACTTGAGTTTGTTTAATTACTCTTCTTTAATTTATCATAATTATATATGGCAAATATTTCACAATAAAACAAAAAGAAGCAAATTACAGTTCACAATCATTAGTATTTTAAGTACAAAAGAGTTAACTTTGCCGTAGACGCTATTTAAATAGTATATTAAGTGTGTGTGTGTGTGTGTGTGTGTGTGTGTACAAATCCCGCCCCCCTTAAATTGCAGCGTATTTTGGAATTGAGAAAAGATAAGGTCCACAGTTATCTTGGTGTTTTCACCCCATCTCCTTCTTCAAGGTCCTTGACCTAGCTTGTCACTTTAATACTTTCTTTCCTTGCCAGTCTTATTCCCTGGATTGCACTTTTCTTTGTCAACACCTAACAGCCAAACAAAATTGATCAAACGGAAAAAGAAGGATTTTCCTTGGAGATGTGCTTTTAAATTTATCTCATTCCAAAATTCAAAAATTCTTAAATTCTTGAAGTGGAAATTAACAACTGGTATAGACTTTCAGCATGCAATCACCTCCTGAAAGTTTCATGAAATTGAAAGACAATTTATACCGGCAGAGCCATTCAAGTTATCTGTTATTATGTGTTATCTTCCTACATAAATATCTAGTTATTTTTAGTTAATGAATTAATGAGCTGCTCCTTGAAATATGATAATTAACCACAATTTGACTGATAGAAGAAACAAATTCTCTGATGAGGAAATGAGAGGCTTTCAGGAATTTTAATCCCTTATGCAAAGCATATTTGAGGCAAATATTACTACCCTGAACACTTTCCCTTGTTACAGAAAACTGTTTTCATTTCCATCAATCTCAGTCTATTTATTTAGAAATTACTGAGTTATTAGAGCTGCTGTCTGGTCTCTTGTGTTTAATTTTCACTTGGCATCACATTTAGAAATACTAGCTGCTGACGAAGTGCTGTGTGGTTCCATTTCTGCATCTTCCAGTCCTATAAAATGAATCTTGCTGTGAAAAATGAAGATTAATGGGCTTCATAATGAGTCTCCCCTGCTAATACCAATCTGAATAAAGAGGAAAGGAAGAGAGAGAGAGAGGGAGTGTGTGTGTATGTGTGTGTGTGTGTGTGTGTGTGTGTGTGTGTGGTGTGCTGATGATAATGTGGAGAGAGTGAGATGAGGACAGAAACACAAAAAAGCAGTATGAATTCCTTTGGATAAAAATAAACCATGTTGGTATGGTAGTTCCTTAAAAAATTAAATATAGAATAACCATATGCTCCGGCAACCCTGATTTGGGGTATACAGCTCAAAGACAATTAAAAGCAGGGACTCAAACAGCTATTCACACACGCATGGTCAGAGCAGCATTATTCACAATAGACAAAGGTGGAAGAAACCAAGTATCCATCAACGGATAAATCGATACACAAAATGTGATGAATCTGTACAATGGAATATGTATGCCATAAAAAGGAGATTCTACACATGGTACGACATTGGTTAACCATGAAGACATTATGCTAAATGAAATAAGTCCCTCTTTCCTATACTCACAAAGGATGAGTATTATATAATTGTATTTATATGAGGTACCTAAAGTAGTCGAATTAAGAGAAAAAAAGGTAGCATGGTGGTTGCCAGGGGTGGAATTGGGGCCTGAGAAGGAATACGGTTAATGGAAACAGAGATACTTTTGGGAAAATGAAAGAGTTCTGGAGCTGGATGGTGGGGATGGTGGCCCAACAATGTGAATGTACTTGATGCCACTAAAGTCCACACTTTGAACTGCACGTATGAAATTTTTGTTATGTATATTTTACAATTAAAAAAAAACAACAAAACATGAGCCTCATTATCAACTCATGAACCAAGTAATAATTTAGTGCAAATACAGTTGGCGTCTGAACAACACGCATTTGAATTGTGTAATTTCACTTGTATGAGGAATTATTTCAATATATATTATAAATGTATTTTCTCTTTCTTTATGATTTTCTTACTAATTGTTTTCTCTTCTCTAGTTTATTGAATTGTGAAAATGCATTATATAATACATATACCATACGAAATATGTTCTAATCAACTGCTTATGTTACAGGTAAGGCTTCTGGTAAAGAGTAGGCTATCGGCAGTTAAGTTCTTGGGAAGTCAAAAGTGATATGTAGATTTTTGACTGCGTGCATGGGTGTGTGCGGGGGGGGGGGGGGGAGGTCAGTGTCCCTAACCCTTGCATTGTTCAAAGGTTGATTACATGTCATTTTGAAATATAAGGACACAACATTTCAAATACATGTTGCCTTCTTTTAGAAACTGTTAGTAGGTCCTCAAAGGCATCCCAAACAGATATTAGTCATCAAAGGCTTCGACCCACTGTCTCAGTGAATACGGACTCTGGGTAAGCCCCACATACATGAGCTGTCTCCAGGCTGGGGCAACCTTGTTCTTTTATGTTAAAGCAATGTCACAGACTGCTGATTTCTCTGAAAACAAGCTTACGATAAGTTTAGGCTTTGGATAGGGACATACTTACTTGTTAAATGAGAGGTGCAATTCAAATAGTTGATAAATAGGGTGTGATTTTCATCCTGTTTATTTTCAACTATGCTCACTCCTTTATTGTTAATTACAGCATACTTCAATCCCCAGTTTCTTTTGCAAATGTCAACCTCAAGCGGACCCTCTAGAGCATTCTGAAAGTGTCACCTCTAGGGTTGGCGGCAATTTACCAGACTCGGGTTATGTGCTTGTTGTTTTAGTCAAGTACAGGGTATGTGTTATGAACTCACAAATGTTTGTGCTTAATTTTCTCCCTAATTAATCTAATTAAATTATTAATCTAATTAATCTGGGTATGAGATTCACACCGATATGAATATCTGGGGGGATCCTGATGCTTCTAGACTTTTGATTTTTAAAATAGAAAATTTAATGAAATGTAGAAGGCGTAACAACTTCGTTACTATGAAACATGTGGCATTTTATTTGTCTACATTTCGACAAGATTCACTTCATATTTTAATAATAATATAGTCAATGAATATTAAATGATTGTAAATAAACACAATTTTTCAGCATCATCTATTGCATCAAGTAGACAAATTTTCATCAAATAATTGAACAAGTTGCTGGAAGTCAAATTTCCTTTTCCTTTAGTTTTCAGAATGGTTACACGTCACTGCTTTTTGTTTAATAGTGTGACATCCTGAGGCAAGCTTAACTCTGACTCTGTTGAAGGTGGTCACTGATCCAGTAGCTTCTGCTCCCTTAGTGAATCACACTCGATGTAGTCCCTCTTTCCTATTCTTTTCTCAATTTATTTTAATACTCTCCATAAATTTCTAGTGCATTTCTTCATCACAAATCTTATAAATATTAACTTATATGGTAGTGGGCAGGAATTACTTAAAAAGGATGACAGTGTCAGTGAACTACAACTCTAAGGACATGCATCCTATTTGATCCTATTTCATAGGAGCAAGATAGTTTTATGTACAACTGTGTTACATAGTGTGAGATACTCATAACAGTATCTGATATTTATTGAATACCTGAGATGTCCCAGGAACTGGGCTAAGCATTTTACAAGACCCATCTTGTATAGCACCTGAGATAATTTTAGGGGCCACACAGGCATGCCATTCAACTAAATAGAATGACAAAGAAAAAGTGAGTTATTTTTCAATGCTCTTTTAATCCTGATCAAATCAAGGTGAAAGTAACATTTTGGTGCTAGTCTTTCTTTAGTGCCTCTCTGATAGCTAGAGATCTTCCTCTTCAACAAGACGGAAGGAACCTTAGACATCACTGACACAACGATGCTTAGCTGGATTTCAATAATACTATGCTGTATTTGCTTTTACTGTATTTATGATCAGCAATACATGTATTCAATCAGTAGTGGAGACTAAAGGTCTCCTGTGTAAGTAAACAGGGAGAGATAAAATAGTCAATGGAAAGATCAAAATTAAAGAATAATACGGGAATATTCAGCTATGACAAAATCGAGAAAGTAATACAAGGGTGACTAGAATAAGTGAAATACTGTATTAGAAAATGCCACGTATAAAGAGCTAAGGTCACCAAGGTTGATGAAAAACTCTTGCTAAAACAGGTGGGCCATTTGTGAATTCAACCTATATTACTGACAATATAGTATATGCTGTGCATGGTGAATATGATACTCATAATCCCATATTCAATGAAGCTTATTATCATTTGTCAGGGGATAGGGGCATTAACAGGTAATTGCAATAAAGTGTAATTACTTTTCCTATTCAAGAAAACAAAAACAAACAAACAAACAAAAAGTTCACAGGGCCTGAACTACTCAGAAATTACACATCCAAAGATATGCATTGCTACAGAAACAGATAAAATGGTATAAAATCAACAACAGCCAAGCATTTATCGGTTATTCATTTAATCAACAATGCTCATTTCCTACTTGACTTTAGGTTGAGTTTGCAAACCTTTCCGAGTCTCAACTCCATCACCATTAGGGTTGTTGTGAATACTAAAGAAAACAGAGCATGTAAAATGCTTAGCGTACTGGCCCATCTTATAAATTCAATAAATAACTATTTTTGCTAATGTGAATCTACAATGTGACAGGTGATTGGCATCAAAATTACATACAGTTTCTGTCTAGTCAAAAGCACATGGAAGACAATTCCAAAAAAAAAAAAGAGGGCTCCATAAGACCAGTAAAGATACAGTGACTTGTCAGACGTAACTGGAACGTGAGAGGTAAATGGTGGGATATGAGATTGGAATGGTAAAATGATAACTATGTGTAGTTAAATAAGACATTTTCATTTTATTCTATGTTTTACTGTTTCTTTTTTGTTTGATGAGCCTAAAATTAAATTTCTAGTATTATAAACTACTATTCAACATAAAATATCAGATTTCAACCAAGATTTACTCAAAATAAATTTTCAAATGAGCTGTATTCTTTAATAGCTTCAATTAAACAAATATTGAATAAGAATATTCAATGACTCACTGGAGGTCACTACCTTGTTGCATATTTAAGGTTTGCAATGCTGAGTCACAAATCCCTTAAAAACACTGATGACAATATGAAGAACCTCTAGTTAGAGTCTGCATTTTGGCTGATACAAATGCTCTGCCAAAATTTCTTTCAATATTTCTACCAAAAACCTAATGACTAGAATTATCAGGTAATGTGCTATAGTTCATTTTCTATTGTTGTTAATTTCTATAAAAAATGAAATAAGCTAACTACTTCCCACAGAATTGAGTCAATGTTTTCAAAGCAATTTATAAAAAAAAAAAGTTGGCACATATTAAATATCCATAAATTTTAAAATATTTTCTTCCACATTAAATTTAGTATGCCTAATATAATTGATCTGTTATAATGTTTTTACATTTTGTAAGGTTTTTAACATTAGTGAATATCATAAGCAAATTTAAAAATGAATGATAGAAGGTGACTAAGCTGAACATAGAGTCAGTGTAAGTCCAACTTTGAAGCTGTTGATTTCTTAGCTTATCAATCATATTTTTTTTATAATCAGTATTTCTTAGCTCTGTCACCCATATTTCTTCTCCTATTCTCCAGAAAAGAGAAAGAGATTTTGCCTCATTTTGAATTCAGGAGGCAGTCTGACAGATACAGTTTAGGTGTCCGAGCAATAGGATATTCACTACATTCTCATTAACTTAAGAGGATGGAAGGGACACTGTTTTTAACTTAGACTTACTAGTAATGGCTGAATATATTTTACACTATTTAGATGATTTGCTGCCTCCACAACCAAAAAATTTTGAGTGCTGGATATGTACTGGGTATCTACTTTTTACTTTTATTTAACATTTTTATATCTAATTTTTAAATGACCAAGAGAATATGATGTTGAATATGCTAAAGAAGTCATCATTCTACAGGTTTTTTTGTTTGTTTGTTTATCTTTAACCAAATCCGTCACTAAAGTTTTAATACTTAACTACATTTTTTGTTGACTTTTTATCTGAATGTTAATAGTGATTTTTTTTTTTAGAAACGATGATTTAAAATCTGAGGTAAAGGTCATCTGACCATAATTCTGAATCTAGATTGTTAGATTTTTCTAAATGATAATTAAAAAGACATTCTTTAAAAAATTGAAATTTAGGGTATTACTAAAAAGTTGAACTACAGTTACAGTTAACCCTGAAACAACACAGGTTTAAACAGTGTGAGTCCTCTTGTACGAGGATTTTTCATTTTTTTTAATTCTGTAAATGTATTTTCTCTTCCTCAGGATTGTCTTAATAGCATGTTCTTTTCTTTAGCTTAATTGATTGTAAGAAGACAGTACATGATACATATAACATACAAAATACGTGCCAATCAACTATGCTACTATTAAGGCTTCTGGTTAAGTGTAGGCTCTTGGCAGTTAAATTGTGGGGGAATCAAAAGTTATATGTGAATTTTTGAGTGTAGGTATGATCGGGATTTCTAACTTTCATGTTGTTTAAGGGTCACCTTATATGAAAGATGTAATATATTTATATTGATCATTTCTCTCCCTCTCTCACATATGTCAACATATTTTACATATTAAAATATTAAATATTTAATTTCTGTCTTATAACATTAAATATTACTCATCACTGAAGAGATCTTACCAGACTTTTAAAAAATACGTTACTTCCTTCAGTTAAAAAAAATAGGGAAGGCAAAAAGTAACATTATTTCCTTGTAAAATGATCTTATGTGTGACAATTTATTTGAAATACAGTAAGAATAGTTTTTAACTCCAAAAATAAAGTTTCACTTTAGCTATAACAGTCAAAATTTAATGTGTAAAATAGAGTTTGCAATACTTTTATTCCAGCTTCATATTTAATGAAATTTTAATTTTCTACTCAAGCAATATTGCCATTATCATAAAATTTTCTACAGTAGAGTTTTATAATTATCTAATTTCAGGAAACCTAAATGTCATTTTCTCCTTTGTTTAAATCATCTCTAAATACACATAAGAAGTCACACGTATAATGTTTCCACTGCTAGGGTTATTGCTAGAAATGTTGAAACTTTCTTTATACCTAAAAAATATTTGATCCCAGAAGAGAAGTAGAGAAGCACACAATATAGACAATTTTAAGGACGAACATTCTATGTATTTTGAATAAATGATTGTCTAATGATTTTCTCTATCTTGTAACTTATTTATATCACTTGGTTTATGTTTCTTCTCAGTTTTTGATTTTAGGCAGTGGGGGGACCAGTTTATTCTTAAATCCAACGTATATTAGAATTTTGGAGAAAAGATGTAAGCTGGGTTATGGGTAAAGCCTTGATAAAAGAAAGCCATTCTCTGACAAAGAGATGCTTCCTTTTCCCTGTCTCTCCATTGCCTTGGTGCATCTTTCTTAGTCATGAAATGCAAGAGTTCTGCAAACCAATTTATTTTTTGGCTTACTAGTGATTTGATTCTGTGACACTTACTTAACATTCTTCCTGAATTTTCTTATCTGAATGTGGGAAACAAAATCAGCGTTGAGCTTACCTCACGAAATTAATATGAGGATTAAATCATACTATCTCGTATTACTCAAATTGAAGTTCGTCCCTTTAAAAATAAAAATCTAGTATTTAGCTTTGTGTTTATCAAATTGGTTAATTAAGATCAATTCAAAATGAGGTTAAGGTCTATATATACAGGACACTTATACAGTTATATAACCAAAATATTTACAAAGTAAATGCAAACAAAACAACAATACTAATGATATTCAAAACAACACTAATTTCTTATTACAGATGATGTTGTTTAGCTAAAACTGAATCACCACTTAACAAGCGACCCTACAAATGATTGTCAAACCATAATCCTTTTGGGTTCAGTTCACTGATATGAAGGACTATTCCTGTCCGCCACCCTGAATTTTTCTATCCTATCTACTGTATGGTAGAGATATATTTAACTTTCCATGTTACTATGTTATTAAATCCAGTTCTCTTTTTTTTTTTTAATATTCTGAAATAAAGCTGATGAGTTAGAAGAACTGTTGTTGAGAAGAGAGTAAAAACACACTATGATGAAACTCCTGCTCCAATCACATAGCGATTATATATAAAACAGAAAAAAAAAAAAAACTAAAGACACAGCAGGTCTTACAAACCGGACAGACATTTTCATGGGCCATAAATATAAGGTAATGAGTAGAACTACGTCCTCTGGGCTTCTGGGATTAAAGTTTAAAATGAGGCAGTGACAAGAGGTCAGTTGTTCTGGGGCTATGGGGATTAAAAGTGCTCGCATAAAATGGATTTAGAGAGCTATACCTAAAGTTTAAAGCAGAGATTGGGTGCCGAGCTCCTACTGCTGATTAAAGAAGACTAAAAAATTCTGTTCCCTAAGGATGCCACTTATATGGAATTCTGATATTATGGAAGCAGGAGGACACATCTTCAAAAATGAGAAATAAATCAAGTTCCCTATGTGTTCATTAGCCATTTATGTTACTTGCTTGTAAGTCAGAGTACCCAACTGCTACTACAGGCTTGGGACTTGGATAGGCACTGGAAGGCAAATGAAGAAAACCACCAAAATGATTAATATACAAAAAAAAAAAAATACACAAAGAAAAGAGAGAGAGACAGAGACAAAGATCTTTCCACTTAAAGCAAGCCTGGCAGCCAAAGTTCCAAAACAGATGAAGAAACATAATATTAAGAAAAATAGTCTTCGAAATCATCGATCAGATCCCAACGTTACCCAGAATAAAATGTTTATATGAATAAGAATGTAAAACAAATCTATATCAGTTTATAATTTTCAAAGAGACAAATGACAATTACATCATTTTTTTTAATGAAACAGAGATAAAAATGGGTGGATAGAGAAGAAGCATATAAGGAATATTAGTAAAGAAGTATGTACCGCTAAAATAAATTAAAAAAAAAAAAACAGTAAACAAACTAAACTCTAGACACAGTGGACTCAGTTGAGGAGAGACATACAGAATTTGAAAATGGTATTGAGGAATTTACTTAGAACATGGCCTCAAAACACAAGAAAATAAATATAATTTAAAAAATAAAAGCAATCCAGCATACACAATGGAGTCACCGCCATATATCTGGTGTTTCAGAAGAAAATACAGAGAATGGAAGCGAAGTCATACCCAAGAAAAGTAAATGGTGATAATTTCCCAGAATCTTGAAAAGGTGTGGAACCTGAGAAGAAATTATCGAGTGTGAAATCTAAAAAGGAATTTACTTGTGGAGAGGGACTCAGGCTCCCTATGATTACCTGGGCCTAAATCCAAAATCATGGTCTTGCGATGATTTTACTGACAGGGCGTTGCATTTACCCGAAGACCCACAACTGAACTCGGGGTTTCTCGTACCAGCCACACCCACTGAGACTTTCTGAGGCCACCACCGCCAGGAAGCCTCTCCTTCCCTCTGTGCCATGCTATCCGACTCAACCAATAGATGGTTACCTGCCCTGACCAATCAGAACGCCACAAAATGTTCCCTTATTTCAATTTCTATAGACGTACCCAAACTGTACAATTTGGAAACCTCATGTACATGTAGCAGGCTGATATGGGAACTATGGGTAGGAAGTTTTTTCTTTAAAAAAACCACCTCTCCTTGGTCTCTAAGAGCACACTTTCAGTTTCCCAAAACAACGGGCAGCCACAAAACTACCATTCCAATTTATTCTGCTTCATTTATTTATTTTTTTTCTTTAGCCTATTTGTTCTACATAATCTCAGATAGGTATTCCGCATAATCCTAAACATGTCTTAGAAACTGAAGGGGAGCAGAATTTGCCACTCCAAAATATGCCTCTTTGGCATAAGGGTCATTTTAGACATTATTTTTAAGAAGCAGTAGACACAGGAGAAGCTCTGAAAACCAGGAGCAGTTACCATGTGAGTGTATGTGTGTGTGTGTGTGTGTGTGTGTGTGTGTGTGTGTGTGTGTGTAATCTCCATTTACATAGGAGTCGCCCTCTTTCAACCAGGAAGAGAACTAAATCCTTAGAGAATGCAAGGATTTCAATCTGCATAACACCTTCCTGTGTTTTACCTGAGAACTTCCCACATCTGCCCTCCCCCAACATCTTTTATCTTTACCTAGTGATGGTATTTAAGGTGGTGGATTGGGCCATTTGGGGGAGTTCCTCAGTTTTCCTAGATATTTCTCTTGTGTAGAGGAGGTATACATATTATTAAATTTCAGTTTGCTTTTCTCTTCTTAAACTATCCTTTGTTTAAAGGGGGCAGCTCAGCCAAGAATTGTAGAGGGAAAATTACGTTTCCTACCCTAGAAAATAATGGGGTCTTACTTCCTCCCTAATTCATAGACTCACAAGTTTCTTCTATTCTTCCTACAAAAGTGTCAGTTCGAATGACAAAAAAAGATGCATGCCAGAGATCTTATTCCATTTTCTGCCAGAGCTAATCACCAAATGGCGTGTCCTCATGCTGAAGTTATTACTCCTATCAATTAAGCTTAGTTACGTCTTCTGTTGTTGCATGCAACATATATAATTGACCTACCACGGCACAGTCATCTGATATGAAAAAAAATACCGTGTTCTTTCTAGTGCTTCTCTTATTGAAAATAGAAATTTTCACTCTCCCTATTGGTAGCTTCTCCTCTGGGTATAATTTTAATTTTTTTTTTTTTGAGCCAGGTACTTATCAATACATGCAATATTCCACTATAGAGTACTTTCTTTTGCAGCTGTCTTAACAGGCACAAAAAACTAAACAATCTCTCTTCTTATTTGAACATTTTTATTCAGTAGATATTCGTGTTCCAGATACTCTGATAGGCACAGAAGACAGAACAGTGATCACAAGATGGACATGGCCCTGACCCCATAGAGCATAAAGTATAAAGGAGAAAACCAATCAAGGCTGGCAACAATTGCAAAAAGCAGTGTGATAAGGGTTAAAACGAAAAAGTACAAAGTGCAACGGGAATACATGAGAGGGACAATTAAGTTGGCTATGAGGTCGTTAGGGTGAAACCTGAAGGATCAATCCAAGAATAACTTTCCACCTAAGTAAGAGAGCACATTGTCTGTGAGAAACTAAGCAATGTTGAATGTAACTGGATTCCAAAGCCAGAGAATTAATACTCTCAGAAAATATTTTTAATACAAAATACGTATGTGAGCTAGTTCGGACTAACAGCCGCAAGAAGGAAGACATGTTTACCATCAAAGAAACTACTTAGTTTAGGGCCTATTCGACTATAGGAAAAATAGATAGCAGAAATAATAACAACATACAAAGACTAAGAGTCACAAGATGTATGGTTTCCACCCATGCACACCAAGATTACCTACAGACACTCATTGTTAAGATGTTTTTCAGTCCACAAAGTAAACGACCATCATGGCATCTCTCATAAACCAGGTAAGACAAGGCCAGAAAGGCCGCATATCACCAGAAGATGGAAATTAACTTCTTACCTAAACAAGGGCCAATCAACAAGATCCACAACCCCAAACTGCTTACTCATGATTTTTGCTCTATAAAACCTCTTGTCTGTAAGCTATTGAGGAGTTTGGGCTTTTGAGCATTAATTTTCCTGTTCTCTTGGGTGGTACCATTCACATTAAAATAGCTAATTGTTTTCCACTGCAGAGCTGTGTCAGTTGTCATGGAGACTCACCGACTCACCGACTCACCAACTCGACTCACCGTGCACATGGGTGGGCACAGACTCTTTTTTGACTCACTTGGTTTCAATGCTGGAGTGCAAGCTAAATGGATAATAAAGGATAAGCCAGGGAATTCAAAAAAGCTCAAATTATGCAATGCCCATTAAGTCATTTTCTGAATGTAATAGCTCTATTAATGTGAACTACAATCAAATGAATTTCTTGGTGGTCACATTACATTTCTAACATGGCTGGTTCTAGAGCTAGTTCTTATAAAAGGAACTCGATTGTTTTCATTTGTACTTCCATGTATGTTTATTTGTAATGTATATAGATTTCTTTTTTAAATTTCAACTTGTTAAATTTATTCCTGTCATTTCTATCATTCGAGGTATCTCCGGAACCTGATTTGTTTTTATATGTTTATGCTCACTACCTTCTCATTTAAATTTCCCATTTTGTTCAAAAAAATATAGCAGACTGGCAAAATCCTATGGGAAACTGAATGTGAGAAATAACATGTCTGTCTAGTAGTGTATCTTGGTTCAGAGATATTTAAAAAGACATTTTATGTCATCCTAAACATAACACAGAACTTCAGCTCCTCATAAACGGCCTTTGTGTGTCAATGTTTGGGGAATTTAAAGATACCTTTTTAAGGACAAACAATTCTATGCCTTTACTCCACTGGTGCTCATATTTAAAGGCAGATTCACTCTGTTTAGTTCTAGTTTTTACAACAGAAGAGAAAAATTATTCAGCCTTTTTGAGAAAGCACACTAATCAATATCCTTTAACATAGCATGTTGAGTTAAATACCTTCTATATTCAGATACATATTTAAAATTTTTCTAATTAGTTTTTCACTGGAAGATGGCTCATTGTTCTGTTCCCTTTGATGAGGGGCATCTGGACGAAGACTGTGAGAGAGAACATGAATAACTTATTGAATTTCAATAACTTGGATGATTTTAGACTGATTTCTATGTGTGCTTTATAGAAGACAAAAAAAATTTTTTATGACCTGATATTTATTGCCTTTTCATTTTTAGTATGATTTTTAAACTCATGTTGTTTTTAAGAAAAGTATAATGCTATGAAACTTTGTAATTTATAGTCCCGGGAAAGAACTTTCTTAGATATGTGTATATGTGTGTGTGTGTGTGTGTGTGTGTGTGTGTGTGTGTGTGTGTGTGTAGTGTGTGTATATATATGTGTATGTGTGTGTATATGTATACACACACATACACATATATATATCCTAAAACAAACTTATAATTTACTGTTCAAAATAAATATATTCACATTCTCATTTCAAGTAAACCACACTTATGAAAACTACATACATTAGAAGGGAGGCATAACTTTGACTTTGCAAAAACACCATACATTGACCCCTTTAGCAAGCTTCTCTAATGCAATTACATATAATTCAATCTCTAATTGAATAATTTTTAAGAACAAAATCATAACATAACACAGGGTACATTAAAATAATTCAAAACATCATTAGATCAAGTTATTAAAAAATAAATAGGCAGAGCCATGAAAATGAGTTAACTATGGGAAAAAAATCTCTCATAAAAGATCCTTTTTATTTAATGTAAAGACAAAGGAAAGAAGCTGACTGAATGGCAGAAAAGTGACAAGTTTCTATCTTAACCTTGAAACTTGTGGGAATGTGGAATGCCAGATTTGCGCCATATGTTACAGCTTCTGACAGTGTTATGTGTCTTTACCACAGCACCATCTGTGCTGCTACACCTGAATGGGGACAGTGGCTAGAAACGGAGAAAAATAATGAACTCTTGCAACATAATTTTTTCCCCTGAGCTCACACAGCTGGTGATAGATGCTTTACTTCAATCTGAAAAAAAACTGCTTAAGTCCTGAATGACAACACATTGAAACGTCTTTGACCTCTTCCTACGTACAAGTGTGAAAATTATAATTTCCATTTTTAAAGAAAAAAATAAATAAATTGATATAGAAAACATTGACAGAACGTCTTCAGAGTTTTACTTCTCTTGATTTTGTGATAAATCTTACAGGTGCAAAAACAGAGATAGAAAAAAGCAAAAGTAAGTAGTAAAGGTTGATTCTAAGGTCTCGAATTATTATAGAATCAGTTACATATATAACTTTAATACTTGCTTTACTACTTATTTATTATTGAGTGTGGATTTAATCCATGATTTTTTAGTAATTCTTTTTTCCTCTAGAAGAAGGACCATGCCACCTACCATTCCAGAGTTTTTATAAGTTCAGAGTTAATATATATTGAGAGTATAATATGTTGTCAAGTTTCAATTAAACAACTATCAGTCATTTCAGTCATCCTAAAAATATCCCGTCATACTTTGCAGGCACCAAAGAATAATATCATATTATTACTGTTTTAACCACTATATCTACCATATAGCATTTGTGGACAATGATCTATTTAAGAGGTAAGTGAATTTTTCAGATTTTATCCCTAAAGAACATACATTCACATTTTTAAAAAGAGCTGACTCTATTTTATGAATTGTCCACTTGCTGGTTACATGTCTATCATTATACCAACTATCCCCTGGGAAAATAAAGAAACTTAGGGATGCAATCTGTAGCCCTTACATTCTTAGACATTAAACAAAGAAGGATGGAAACAATTCCTAAGAGAAGTAAATATTCTCTCTTCAGGTACCTATGTAGGAAGGAGGGAAGCTAGGTGAGTAGGCAAGTAAGGAGAAAGGAAGGATTTAGGGCAAAGAGGAGGAGAGAATAGCCTCATCTTATAAACAGGTAGTTTCTACTTAGAGGCCATGATATACATATGCCAAAGGGATAATCAGATGAACTTGCTTAACAGAACATCTTGAAACATGTATAGAGCCTTTTAACCTCCAGTTGTACAAAAAAGCTTTGACTCCTGATAAAAGAATTTTAGGCATTAACAAATTAGGAGATAATCTTTGCTCCAGCTGATGGAAATGTATTGCCTATGACACTGGAAGCATCAGACTTTATCCATCCACCAGTGCTGACTTCTCAAGATCATCAGGAAGTTCACTGTGTCCTATGAAATCTGGCTGTGGATCCCTCTCTAACCTATCTCTCCATTCCTCTCTCACTCTTAGGAGCACAGAATTAGGGTGCTCTACTTACTTCCTCTTTTGGAACTCCTCTTTAATTCCTTTAGCCTCAGAGGCTCTGGTTTTATATTTTCAGTCAAGTAACATTTTTACTGGAAATCTGTGATATTTTTTATGCCACAACTGTCTAGAAACACAACTCTATCTTGCTTTTATTTTATTTTTTATGTGAGGTGGTAAGTACCTGACATATGTAGCATCAAGGCACATGTTAACTTTAACAGAATCTAAAGACTTTTCAACAAATTGATGAAAATAAATATTATCAATGCCCTCAAAGAGGTTGATTTGGCTCAAAAGAGAAAGTTAAAATTGAAATTAAAACTGCAGTCTAGTATGTACCAAACCATGTGCATGATGATAGAAGAAATAGCTACCAGTATGTTATTTGCTTAATGTGTGCTTTGCAATACAGTAGGGACTTTACGTTATTTCTACATGGGAAAAAAATTATAAAACTGTGGCCCTTAATACACCAACAATCTTGTAGATGAGGAAACAGATTCAATTTAAGAGAATTTCTCTGAAGTAACACAGATAGTGGCAGAGCTATCATTCCAAACAAGATTTATGTGACAAGAATCTTCTTTAAAGACACCTTTAGGTACAGATATCAAGCAGAGTCATGATTGGTGCACTAATAAACTAATAAACAAGAAAACTAATACCAAGAATGGTATGTCGATTTCCCGTAAATTAATGAAAACAACAGTAGAAGTCAGAAAGTCAATAATAATCTTTTAGATTTTTAAATGAAAGGTTTTTGGCATAATCACATAAAAACTTTTTCAGAAACATTAAGATTCAGTCTATTAAATTTAAAATAAGATGCTATCCTTATAAAGTCCTTCTATGTGATATACACATACATCAGGTATAGTAAGAAGCATTCCCGAGCCCCTTTAAAAGTATCCATCCATTAATAATGGTTTTGATCAAAACTATTACACGTACATGTGTACATATACATTTAAAGATTAAGTAATAATTTTTTATATTGGATACTTATTATTAGCAAATGAACACATATACAGTGGTTTTTGTAGATAAGCCTTTTTTGAATTAAGCAGATTTCTGCTTAGTTAAACCTTTCCCTCCCCTTGACTGTGAATCCCACTGGCTCTTGCTAGAAAACAGTATTAAACTGAAAACATATACGTGCTTGATGTAATTCCTATCCTTGTAAAAAGCAGTTATTGCACATATGAAATTGCTACTTTTCCTCTCTAATATTACTGTCATTTGATGGTATGCTGTATAATTAAGTTTACTGAAACACAGAGGCATTTCGTAGTTTCCATTCCCTACCTACGGCTTATTTTTACTCCATATGATAAATTAACAGGCTGAAAAATATAATTTTAAATCCTAGTTATTTTTAGTGAGTCTTTTACCCTCTGGAGTTTTATTGATGTTAAGAAATATGGTACCTACATGTTTTATTAACCCAGATATTGCAATGTAGCTATTCTGTTTCTAGTTTTTAAGTGTAAAAAAGCCCCCCCCCCAAAAACAAAAAACAAAAACAATTGAAACAAATATTTTAGAAAATTCCACCAGGATAGGAAAATTATTGGAAAAAAAATCATATTGAAATCCCAGGTAAAAACTATAGCCATCATAGATTGCCATAATATGATGATTATGGAGAACCTGTGATAGACTTTGCAGGAGAATAAAATATAACTATTCAGATTAAGAATCTAGGATAAAGGAGGAGGTACTTGATGCCACAGTGTATTTTAGGATGACATAATGCCATGTTTTAACTCCTAGCTTTACCTACATACTTTAATATAATTATGATTATTATTTTAGAATTCTTATATGACTTTGAATTTTATTTTAGAAGAGGTCTGTGGTCATTAAGCTCTTTCCCATTTATATATCTTCTGAAATATTTTTTTTTTAAATCTCCATTGATTAAAATATACATTAACACTTAAAGGACTTGTGGTAGAAATGTATGTAGGCCATTCTTTAGTTAGATTCTGTGTAATTTTGATTGAGGTAATTCTGTTTAGATGTCCTACACTTTTACTGCTTTATCCTGGCCTCCTCTAGTAGCCCAATGAGACTACTCACTAAATTCTAGTCGCAGCCTGTAATTGCCTTCCATTACAGTTGAAGAAACTCTGAATGACTCACCAACATTAAAGTGATGGCCAAGATAATGGTAGAATCTTTGAACTAACTTCCCTGACTTTCTTTGCAAGAACAAAAGATTCCATTGCTCCTGCTAATAGGAATGATATTACTTGTAATAGCAACCACTTACAAGTAATATTAAGAGGACCTAGTAAGTTCATTGATTGATAATGTCTGTTGGAAGTGAGGAAAGGAGAAATGATAACATGTCTAACAAGTTAGTCTCTCCATCCAAGCTGCTCTCCCCTGTAATTCTCAAAATGCTCTTTCATACTTCTAATGTGAAGGGACAATATGTCTATTTCCTATGGGACTGGAGTAAATGCTAGGCTCTTTAATGACTCTTATTTTCTCTCTAAAATAAGATTGTAAATTTAAATTTGATGCCAAAGTATAACATTGATTATTTTATTTAAAAAAAATAGCATTTGCCTTCTGATGCAAATCAATGGACTGAGCCAATCTATGAACGATGAATGTATCATCGAGAGAATTAATAAGAGTTTCTGAAGAGCTGTACAAGTCCATGAGTTTGAATAATGTGTTTTGGAACCTTACCATCATAAAGCTATAAATGCTACTTTTTGAAAAAGTAATTGGAGAAAATGTATGAAGTTGCATCAATAAATTTAACACTCTAGATTAAATGACTGAAATGATGTTAATAGATTTCTAAGACTATATCACTTACCAAAATTAACTTAGAAATAAATAAAATTTTGGTTATACTCTATAAATGGTGTGAAATTCAGATATTATTAAAGACAAGAATTTTAAATATCTATGTTATTAAACTAGAATATAAAATAACAGAAAAATCTGTAATTATATTAGAGAATCAGAGTTCAAAAGAAATGCATATAAGCATAAAAACACTCAAGTAAAAATATGAATTATATAAATACAGGTGCCAGTAAGATTTGTACCATAAACCATTAAATTAATAAGACACAAATATAAGTTAGAGCTCATTCTAGGAATTGAGGTATGAGGCAACACCTGGAAGTTTTCTAGCGGCATTCACTGTTAAAACATTAAATGAAAAAAAATTATAATTACCTCATTAAATTCAGAAAAAAAACCATTATTATTGAATAGGTATTCTTGATTTTAAGGTCAAAAGCTTAGAATAGAAAAAATGTTTCTTAACTTGTTAAATGCCAACTATCAGAAATCTACAGCTAATCCAGAGATTAATTCCTGAGAACATGTCTATCAAAATCATCATCCTTTCAAAGATATTTGCTAGCATGCAAATTTATATAACTTTTCTAATGTATTAAAACTTTCAGAATAATTAAAATTATAAGTACTAGAAAGTATTAATTCTTAACACTCATATCTATCCAAATTTGAGAGATGCGATTAAAAGATAATAATAATAAAGTGTCGAAATATTTACTAGGTACAAGATCAACATAAATATCTATAAAAAAGATATTTATTACATTATTCATTATGTGAGAAACAGATGGGGAAAAAGTGTTCCATAAGGAAATAATTAAATCATTTTGCATAATGCCATGGAATATTATGGAGCATTTAAAAGAGAAAAAAATAAATCTCCATGTACAAACATGGACCTTTGCCCACTGACATGTATGTATGCCTATATCTTTATATGTGTGTAAGTATACATATGAAATACACACACACACACACACACACACACACACACACACACACACACACTCACTTCTTCCTTGAGTAAAATGAGCTCTTGAGGTTGTAGTACCCTGTTGATCTAGATATCTTTATTATATGGCACCCAGCAAAGTACTGCCGCAAACTGAATTTCACGGTTACAAAGGCTTTGTGAACATGACCCTTTTTCTAAGAAAGCCCCTACACAGATATCTAGGCTAGTGGAATCTACTGCTTATGCACAAAGAGGTGAGTATTTTTCCTCTTGCCTTCCAGAAGTCCGAGTATTGCTATTATTATTTATCCCTTTTCTGAATAATTCACTTTTCCCTACTGAGTAGCACAATGGATGACACAGAGCAAAGCCTGGTTGGACTGTTTTCTCTTCCAACTTTTCTAATATTTAAGTTCCTTCTTGATGCATATCATTCCTTAAACTAAGGATGTATGCTAATTCCTCTGAAAATTGTTCATGATCTTCTATATTCTTCTTATTTTTTTTTCTCTTTGTTATAACACGGTGTACTGTCTAAGGTACCTCTCAAGTTAAAACCAGCTTTCTAAAGATTTCTGAATCTTCCTCAGTCCAGCAGAAATGCTGCTCTATTCTTTGTCCAGTCCTGGTAATTTGTTTATACTGGTGAAGCACTTAAAATACTAGATTACATTTTATTAAATATATGTCTGTCTCTCCCTCAAATAATAAATTTAAATTACTTCTGACTATGCTCAGTCCAAAGTCTGTGCTTGAAGCATAGACTGCGGGAGCTCTCCTGCAGTTTCATCATGAGTCAATATTTAAACACGTAGTTTATGGTACACATACTTCATGTTATATCCAAATATAGAAATAAGGACGTAAAATAATCACTTTCTTAAGATTTATCACTCGCTATTTTATATAGCTATTACATATAGGTCAAATTGACACAGTTACTGGTAAATTATCAGATAACTGGCAACACTATAATAAACTTTAACAGCATCACATTTAACATGGTGCTAATATGCAAGCTCATTCTTCACTAAAATAAATCTCAATTATCTAGCCTTTCACACACGCATTCCTCAGCGCTCCCCTAACCATTTTATATTATAGTAGCAAAATTGTCACTAATGCACTTAGCTAACACAGGATCCTAGAAAATAAGCCTAACACAGTACCTCAAATGCATCATTTTCCATTTATGTTCAAATAACTTTCTTCTGCTTCCCTTTTCTTACTCATTTTTCCCCCCTAAAACCATAATTCTCTTTGCTCTTGGGGTCTCTCTCTCTCTCTCCTTCTCACCTCTCTCCCTTTGTCCCCCTCTCCCCATCTCTATCTCTCTGTTTCTCTCTCCCCGTTTCAGTCTCTGTCTCTCTTTCTTTCGCCCTCTGTCTCGGTCTCTCTGTCCCCATCCCCCCCGCACCGCCCCCCCCCCCACACACACACACACACATCCTCCTGCAACACATATATCCATTGGCGCTCTCTCTCAACTAACTTTTCTTGCCTACTACATCCAGTCTGGGACAATATCAAGTTGATCTTGCTTTCGATGAACATTTGCATAACTCTCTCTTTTTATAACCACTAAACATACCCATTTACTTAGACTTCTAGAACCATCATTGATTTCTTCGAGAAATTGCTTTTTAGGCCCTCAGTATTTATTTTTACTTCTCATAATGTATAATTTACTATAGTTTGTTAATTAGTTCACCTACTGAATTGTAAACTCCCAGGGGCAAAGTATAAATTTCAATTCATAGTTCATATCCCTCATAGTAATTAGCACATTCCTCTACACATATTCAATAAAGGTGTTTTTTTAAGAAAAAATTTTATATGCCTTCAAAAAATTGAATACTTAATGTTATAGAAGCAATTGCCTAGTCTTGCTTTATTCTTCAATATTGATTTGTCTGTTGATAGATACTTACTAAGCACCTACTGCATCCTAAGAATGCTATAGCTGAAGATATAGCAATGAATAAGACATGCAACTCCTGAACTTAGGTAACTTACAGTACTAGAGAGAATGTGAATGATAAACGAATAACTTAATGTTTGTAAAGTGTTTGAAAAGATTCTTTCAAAGCATTTAGAAAAAAAGCCTATCGCCAGGTAGTTACTGTATTATCCATCAAAATGCCTCAATTAGCAACAAAATTGAATCTAAAAAGCAGAGTATAAATTTCATTTATTATTCACAGTGACCTTGGACAACATCCTTGTAATATCTCCATTTTACTTTGTTAAATGAGGATGATCATTTTCATAATTGATTAATTCCGTGATATTGATAGTACTTAATGTGTTGCTTTAACTCATTTAGGAGAATTTAAATTTCAAGTGGAAATGCTTTGTTACACAGATGTTCTTTTGTTAGTCCTGAATTATTCGAAGAAATACAATAATGCATATGAGGCTGTAGTATATTCATAAAAATGAGAAGGGAATGTCTTTTTGTTTATTTTTAAAATGTTCATCAATGCAATAGTTGTCTTGTTAGGAAAGCGAATGTCATTTTATATTGACAGTCTCTTAAAGGTGAAAAGAGATACTTCAAGTGAAAAGAGAGACTTCTATATTCCACAACCTGAAGAGACATTTATATTTAAAGTGCTTATACTTTCTGCCAATGTACTACATAGAGGCAAGCTCTTCACAATCATGTCCCATGTGTCTTACACTAATTATTATCCAGCATTCATTGAGGATTTGTTATTTCCCCAATAATGTGCTAAATACTTTAAATGAATCATCTCATGCAGTTCTTATAATAGGCCTCTGTGTTAGAAATTACAGTAACCTATTTTACAATGCAGTTAGAACAGCTAGTGTTTAGTTAGAAGCAAAATCTACCTGAAGCATTTATGGTTAAGCCCTCTATTGAAGAAATATACACACTTTTTTAACCGATGCCTTTAGAGATTAACTGTCAAAGTTTGGGGGGAAATGTAATAGATAGTCTCTTTTGTTTATTTGTTTTGCAAACTCTGACGTAGTTCTCTTTCTGGTTGGGATCTTTTTCTCCAGTTTGTTTGCTGTAAGTACAGAAGTTACAGACAAAAGGCAACTGTTGGAAAACAGAGAATTGTAACTAGTACAAGGAGCAGCTCAGAAAAAGAGGTATGTTAAAGATCGAAGTTTGAAAATGTTGCCTGGGATTCAAAACTATCAAAACAGTGTGGCTCCTATGAATTCCAAGCTAAAGATAAAATTAAGTAATTTGGCTTTGACCAAATTTTATATGATTTTCTGGGTCAATATTGATCAATTTTTATTTCAATGATAAGAAAAGACCTCTTAAACCTAAAAATTACATAGTTTAGAAGTGTACCCTTAAATATTCTTTTTGGAACAATGGTTTCCACTTTGTAAGAGATTTCAGAAGCTGTCTTTCATATCCCTGTTAATAATTCCAAAACTTAGAAATTTTAGTCACTAATTCTTTTTTTTTTTTAAGGCTTGAATGTAGATTATTAAGCTGTGTAAAGAAAAAAAAATGCAAATATGACATTCTGGGTCATTGTTAGGTAATGTAATTTCTCTGCCAAATCAAAGTAGAAAGCAGATGCCCAAATGAACATCTAGTTCCAAATAAAGTATCGTCATGTTGTTTTGAGTTCTTTTAAGGGTTATTTCACTTGATATTTTATAAAGATTGTGTTTTTCTTTTTCATATTAATTTATGTGTGACCCTTTAGTTTATATTTTTTAATTTTAGAGAGAAATAGAAAAAATATAACGACTCAATATGAGGCCTATTATCACTTCAATGTGCTACAGGAGCTGGAACAAACTTTTAGAAAATTACTTAAATACCATTATTTGAAAATTTTTTAAACTAAATTGCTGAGAATTCAGTGAAGAATCTGGCAAATACTCTTGGTCAATTACTCTGGAATGCCATTTCTATAACCTCACGAAATAAAATGCCAACATTGAGGCTGATTTTTTCCCCCCATTCTAACCAAAGGACATGTTTCTGCCTGTGTAGTACTAGATTTGGAATATTAAGAGAATTTTGCATCTTCAAAGTTCCCTCTTGTTATAATTAAATTTAAAAATTGTCCCTGAAAACTTTCTTACATACATTGAGGCAAATATAAAAAAAAAAACAACAATAAATTAATAAGGCACCGATTCAATTTAGAGCAAATGTAATTGTGTGCCTATCTAAACTAGTTTCTAATCTTGTGATTTTTTTTTCTTCTATGTGAAGTTATTGGTGGGAAGATCTCCAGCTGTTAATTATGTCCCTTCCTGATCTTTAAAGGCAGAGCATCCACTGCATCAAAATCAGGCCTGGGAGAAAATGCTACTTCATTTCTTTGTTTGTGACTTGTTCAGTGGGCTATAGAGTTGATGAGCTTTACCACATCCCTTAGGACTACAAAAGAAATAATGATATTATACATGAATATTGTCGACATTTATTTTTAACGTACTCTATGATTTTTAAGAAAAGTATAGCATACTAGAAAACTAAGGAATTAAAGATTTTGATTAATTAAAATATATAAAACCTTTCAGTTCTAGAATATTTTTTATGCCATAAAAAAGGAAATCATGAAATGTATGTGTCTTGGTTTTTCTTTACTGAAACAAAGAAAAAAATAAGGTAGAATGGTCTAACAGGCTTGGGTTGTTTTATTTTTAGTGTACTTTTTGAATGTTTATGGCTTTACTACATTTCTTTATTGCATAGTAATTAAAATATAAACTTTTCCTATAAATTAAAAAAATGATTTAGTAAGAATTTATGATTTTGGATTGCCCTGTAGATTAGATTTAGTATCTTCTTCAAAATCATTTCATCAGTGACTTGAAAAGACTTGAGAAAATCTCCTTGCAGCGGTTAGCCATACATGCATTGGATTTCTGAGCACCTGTGACCTTGTTAGTCACTAGAAATATGGATACAAATAATGCATATTTGAAAAGGAGATCTGTGATCTGCATCTGGAATGATCAGTGAGATTTCACCAAATGGAGAACACACTGCAGTTAGAGGACATCTCTTGTATAAAAGTTAGAGAAGGCAAAAAGAAAAACACACTATTGAAAAATAGCAATTGGATTGTATTAGGTTATAGACTGTAAAATGCATTTAGCAGAAGGCATATTAAAAAAGGTGAAATTGCCCATATCTTACCAGAGTTTCAAAAAAATATGTGAATATATATGAATGCTTCTTTATGTGACTATTCTCTTGCACATAAGAAATATGTTTGAAAAACTATTTACTTGTTTCATGTGGTATAAATGTACAAAAATTGCTTAGATTTTGAAAATAACTTTTTATTTTTAATATCTATCTCTTGGTATTTTTAAAGAATAACACTGGAAAATTCAGTGAAAAACTGGAAACTTTAAAATTCTAAAATGATGATCATTGCAAATTAACTCAATAAAGGAACTCATAAATCTGATTTGGGGTTGTTGTCATTGCATGAATATTCTGTTTTTGTGCTTTTATTAATACTGTTGACTAGCTAGAACAGGTGACATTTTTATCCCCTTAGGCTGTCCATTAGCCAAATGAAGGGCCATCTGGAAAGGGATTCTGTTCTTTGAAAAATGTGACAGGGTTGATGGCTTTTTAACTGCTAGTCATCTAATGATTGCTGGTAAACACTGGAAATTAGTGTTGATCCCTCAGAATTAAGAAGTTAGTCAAGTACTCAGATATAAAGTAGGGGAAACACCTTTTAAACAGATGCACACATCAATTCAGATTTTTTTTAAACCTACCGTAGGTTTATTATTTTAATAATCATATATCGATAGTAGTATGAAAAATAATATAATTATTCTTGATGATTGTAATTTGATGGAAGATATGAAGAATTTTGTGGCAGTAAAATACAAAGGAAGTACCTTGAAAATCCTAAATTGAGTAACCTAATACTGAGGGAATAAAAAGGTATATTCATTAGGATACAATTTGCTGCCAATTTCCCCGAAGTGCTATTTTATGATCTTGATGCTCAGATGAACAGAAGGAGATGGTTTTGATGGCTGGCTCCCAACAGCAGTTCATTCACTGTCTTCTCATAATCACAATTAAAGGGTCTCTAATAGCACCATATAGAAGGATTTTAGATGCCATTCCCATCAGTGCCTTCATTTTTCATGTGAAGATTCTGCATCCTAGAAGGACCAGGTAACTTGCCCAAATTTACAGTAATTTAGTGGCCAAAATGGCCATTTCTCCTAAAGGAGAATCCAAAGAAGTAAGTATTTTTATCACAATGGTTCTCCCATTGATTCCTGAATTGGGAGCTATAGGAATAAGTGTGTGGTTTTGTTTTATTTTATTTTGTTTTAGTTACTGAATGGAGTCATGAATACATATTGATTCAACCATTGTATGTAGCTTAAAAAGATTAAATAATAAATTTGGGGCACAAATATATATTTTTTTCTTATAATTTAAATTATGAACCCATATTCATTTTAAACATCATTTTATAGTTGTTTTTATCATAATGCATTTTCAGACTTAAAAAGAATAGAGCTACTGTCATCTTAGAGTTCAAATGCTGTTTTTCCTTACGAAGAATATTCATATTTAAAATCTAAGAACTGCCTAATGAACCTTTGTTGAAAATATTTGTCTTTCAAATTTATTACACCAGTATATTGACTCCTACTTATTATAATGTATTACAATCTCGTGTATATTAATCCTATCACTAATGCTTTAAAAAAGAAAAAGAAGAAGAAGAAGAAGAGAAAGTCCAGCTGAGAAGCACAACCAGCATGGAGACATTTGAAATTTACAGCACATTTTCAATCCTAGCCCTCTACTATGGCTGAGAATGTTCTCTTCTAAGAGCAGATTTGAAATCAGCATCCTTCCCAAATCTCATCAAAGCCTTCTCTTGCAGGAATAAGGACAAAAGTCCTTACGAATTTCAACAGAGACCTTGTGGTCTATCCTTTTTAAAATCTCATTTTCCACCATGTTATCCCTTTTTCCTATGCTGTTAGATTGTTAGATTTTTTTTCAGGCTCCAGACACAGTACTTTTACATAGCAAGTCCTTCCGCCTGGAATGTACTTCCCTCCTTTATTTATCTAGCTCACTCAGTCAAACAGCAGCACATCTTTGTCCTCATAGGATCTTTTCTATCCTCCCCAAATACATCAAACTGTCCTTTCTTTATATAAGCTCTCATGGAATCAAGTAGCTCTTCCTCACAGTACTTACTATCACAATTTCACACTGTATCTACACAATGATTTGATTGTTTTTTTGTTTTGTTTTGTTTTGTTTTGTTTTGCTCTCTGACCTAGAACATAAGCTTTCAGAGGAGAGAAACCTTGCTGATTTCTGTCCATCAGTGTCAGTATGGAGCTGGTTGAATGGATGATCTACCTTCATGCAGATATTTCTACATTCTTATTTTGTAAATTAGGAAACCAAGACTTAAAATGTGTGCATTGTATGTGGTCTCAAAGTGTGTGTTCCTTAACCTCAAGCTTTGATTTTAAATCTATTTTTTCAAGAACCTGTTTTTCTTCATGCTTATCCTTTAGAAATACCCACTTAACTTACTCTCCTTTTTCAAATGAAATTCCCATTATATTAAGTTGGTTTTTATGTTTTCCATGCTCCTCTCTCACAAGTGCAAAATAATTAGAAGACATTTATAATTTTACTAAAATTAAAATACTTTAATCTTTCTCTGAGAAAATAATGGTAAAGATTACTTCCACCATTTTTTTCACAGTCCCTGTTTATATGATCCTAGTGAAATATTTTTCAAACAACACAGAAGTTACTGCCTAGCATTTAAAAGTTTATAGGTTTTTAATAATTTATTTAAAATTTAACTTTAAACACCCACGTCAGTAAGTCTCAGCTAAAAAAAAAAAAAAAGTAATTATCTGTAATTTTGCCATGTTTCCTCAACATGAAAAATGTTTTCCCTACTATCCTAACTTTTGTTTTATGTCTACATTTGGAAGGGTAGACAAGAGTAAACACTTTATATCAGTGTGCTCTGAAAAGAGTCTTATTGATGTTGAAGCTTTTTAAGGAACTCAAAAAAATGAAGGTAATGGGCTTTGTCATGCCACCAGAAACAAAGTGGTTTTAGCTCTTAAAGAACTGCTTAGAACAACATGGCAAGCAGTACAATCAAATTATTTTGTCTGCTTGTCTAACATGAAGGCAACATTATCAACTGACATCCTGCAGCTCTGAGATAAGACTCTGGAGAAAGGCCTGGGAAAACTGTGTTTATCTTACAGGAGACAATGATTAGGTAATTTGGACATTTCATATTTAATAAAAACTATTTAAATCAGAAACCATCAGACCTGCACTGATGGGACTTACATGTACACTGTACACTCTGTCTGTCTCCAAAAAGTGATTGAATCCTTTTCATTTTTAAGAAATACTCTTTAAAATGAAGGAAGCGTGTTAAATGTTTGGACTTACTTTTAAATTAAACCATACAGCTGACATGAATAGAAGGAGACCTCCTAAAGTGTTCTGTAATGATAGGGAGGGAAACCAGCTAGCACAACACTTGACTTGTTTTTCCATAGAAGCTTTGATCTGTGCTGCAACGAAAATATTGAAAATGATTTCTGGTCCTCGCTGATATCACAAATCACAACTTGCATAAAGCTATAGGAGTAATCAAAGATCCATTTGCGTGGTGATGCATACGTGCATGTGTCCGTATAGGAAATGCTCACTGTTTTATAATCAGGCCTGCAACCATTTTTCATTCATCTCTCATTTTATTAAGGCTGTAGGAAGGAGGAAAAGATGGAATCATACGTAAAAAAAAAAAAATGAGGTTAGAAAGCAAAGCAGGCTCACTTTTTAAAGTCAAAAATTTACTCATGATATATACTCAATTTTCAAGCAAACTGTATTTCATAAAGCAATCATAGAAATGGCTTTTTTTCAAAGCAAAGGGCTTTTTGAATCTTCAAATCAAAGTGTAAAATGTAAATCAAAATGTAAAACTTTGAACTCCTATGCTGAATAAATTATTATAATTAAGATCTCTTTCTTCAAAATATCATATACAGGTAGGTGACTAGGAGCCAAGGAAAATTGTTTTCACTCTTTCTAAAAATATAGATTTATTTAATGTCTAATTTAGTTATAAACTGAGATGGTAGGGGTGTGTATGTGTGTGTGTGTGCACATATCTGAACTCCAAGACATACATGGAGATAAAATAGTTCTCCAGGTAGAAGAGACTTTTGCCCAATACTATCTTGGCTTTATGCAAAAGAGTCCATCAAGTTTAATAAAGATTTTAGCTTTATTTTAGGAGTCTCCCATTAGAATGTTTTTTGGCATAACATTCCAACTGAATGTATGAGACCAATTACTGCTGGTCCTTAGGCAGAAAAAAAAAATACATAAAATTCAGCTTCAGCCTGTGGCATTATTATGTGTTGATCCAGGTTTTGTATGTTTTGGAAGTACAATCTTGTTTAAATTTTATTTCTATTATTTTTGCACAATTATATTTTTCCTATTCTACTGAAAAGAAATATGAAAAGTAGGATGCTCAAGCAGAATTATAGTCTTTGAAAACCAGAATTATTTTTATAATGAAAGTAGCTACAAAAAATAAGCACTTTATACCATATCAATGGATAGATAGGTGGATCGATTGATAGATAGAGTGATAGATGTCAGCTAAGAAATCAGGAATGAGAAAGGAAAGTGGATGAGAAAAGGGAATTGTGAATTACTAGTACTTTCTCCTTTAATATTTTAAAGGTACTTTCTCCTTAGAGATTTTTAGCTCTTGCAAATATATATTGAATGATTAATATTAAATATTTTGATAGTTTTTTTATCATTGTGATTGCAGTTTTTACTTCTATTGAGAAAACAACAATTAGAGTGTTAGATTCCATCAGTTCATATATACTCCAACTTTCGGGTGTCCCCTAAAGAACATTATTTAAACTACAACATTGCAAAACACTACTTAATAATAATAATAAAAAAAAATAGGTGTCCAAATGCTGAATTCGAATAAGAACCTAAAGAAGGAAGATGCCATGATAAAAGAATCAGTTATACATACTGATTTAATCTGTTAATTACATGCCTCAGATTGTTTAGCGTAATTGCGAAACAGAAAAAAATGATTTAAACCTTGTTGATTATTAATATAATAAAAGAGTAGGTTATGGAGACAGAAAAGCTAAGAATTGTATGAGTGCCATTAGACACATTCTTCACTTTAGGGAATTATAAATCTTGTTTAATACTAAAAAATGTAGTTGAATATTACTTAATTCTCTTATTATTATAATATTTTAACCTAGGAATGATCATTTAAGAATTAATATATCTTATAGGAGGAATAAAACACACTTATCTGCATCTTATCAATTCCTTCAGTTTCTCTTCAAATTATATTTTCTTTTTGGTTCAATTAAATTTAATTTAGATATTAAAAATATAGCATCATCCTATTTTACTACAATTATTCTTCCCTAAATACATGTATTCTGAGAGAAATGTACAAAAAAATTTTACCTAACCTTGACAATGGTTCTCTGAGATTGGATACTGTGCAACATTTTCTTCCTTTCAGAATATTTTTATGTTGCTTTTTTAAAAAAATATTTCATGCAAAAATATTTTTCAAAAGCAGTCTTTTTTATTTTAAAATATATCTATCAATTATTTTGAAAACCTAAAATGATATTTATACATATGAAAGAAGTTTCAAAAGTCTTTAAACTTGACAAATATTAGATATTTCAAGGATATCTTTCAAAAGTCTCATAGTTCACTTTCATATTTTTCTTGTTAGAAAAGTAAATTGTTACTACCTGTTTGGAAAACAATTTGGCAACATTTGTCATGCTATAAAATTAGAAAATTGTGTCCTATAATCCTAGTGAATTTATAGAATGTCACCAAATTTTATATAAAACTATATTAATGGCCACCTTATTTGATAGAAAAAAACTGAGTATAACCAAATCCTCATGTATGCAAAAGTGGGTAAATAAATTGTTCTATATCCAAATGGGAAATTATATATATATATATATATAGTGTTTGATCAATTTTTGTACATAAAATATGTATGTATACTTATTTAAAGAGATACACATGTAGAGAAACAAATGTATGATAGTAATGGGTATTATTTTCCTTCCCAATGAAACTTAAATATAATGTTGGAGGAATAGGAAAAGCAGCAGGTGGCAGTTTTTCTTTCTTTAAGTCTCTTTGTAAAATGTAATATGCTTACAGAAAGTTCATAAAAGTTAAATACGAAACTGAACAAGTATTATAAAATAAATAACAATGGTTTTGTCGCTCAAGCCAAAATATTTTAAAGATACAAGCAACTCAAAAGTTCCTTCTTCACCTTTTTTGATTCAACCTCTACTTCTCCTATTAGAAATAACTGTTAGCCTGACTTTTATAAAAATTCCTTTACTTTTCTTTATACTTTCAGCAACCATGAAATGTATTATTTTGTCTTCTTTTATTCAATGTCATATTTTTAAAATTAATCCATATTGTTTGTATTAAGATATTGTTCATTTGTTGCAACTGTGAACTCATCATATATTAATGTTGCACAATTTGTGCATTCTACTGTCAAAATTTTTTGTTGTTTCAAGTTTGGGGGTATTATGACATTTTTATTGTTTTAATTTTGGGGCATTATAAATAAAGCTGCCTTAAATATTCTTGCACATGACCATACTCATGCATTTCTCTAGTCTAGGGTATAGCCAATAGGATGTAAGTGTTTTGATATGCATTTATTTAACAACTAAATAACTCAAAATTGCCCCCAAAATTGTATTGATTTACATTATCACCAGCAATATATGAGTTCCCATTGATCTCCATACTCGCCAACAGCTAATATTATCTGACTCCCCTCTCCCTCTCCATCATATCCTCACTGCCCTCTCAACCTTCTTCCTCTCCCTTTCCCTTTCTTTCCCTCTCTTTCTCTCTGTCCTTCCTTCCTCTCTCATCAAATAACTAAAGCAAAACAGAAAAGTAAAGTAAAAAATTAATAATAATAACCAAAAATCAGCAGTGCCATTATAAGTCAAATATCAAGGCTCTTTTTATGTTTACGTCTGCTTCTAAACTCTACAGTTTTTCCATGACACTATTTACCTTTGTGCCAATTATCGTTAAGTATTAACGCTTTATAAATGCACTTTGTTATATGATAGATTAACTGCTTCAAACATGTTCTGCTTCACAGAGGTCTTGGTTCTTTGCATTTCTACAAAATTTTAGCCTGAGCTTCTCAGGATTCTTTTATATTGTTCTATAATGTTACCTTATTTTAAATTTTGTTTTAATCATAATCAGGAATTATCTGGGATTATGAGCTGTTTTGTTGTTATTTTCTCCCTCATCCTTTTTTATGCTAAAATTCTAAAGCATTTTAGGTGATATGTGAAAAAAAACTTTATAAATTGCAAATGACTAGAAAGTTATAATTAAATTTAATTATAAAATACTCCTAATTTCTTAGTGTAATTCTATGATCTAACAAACCAAGAAATCATTCAATAAACCAAAAATTACATGTACATTTTACATATCTTCCTATTTTTTCTTTTCTTTCTTTGAAAATGAACTTATTTTTCTGGCTACTTAACCCACAAATACTACAAAGGTTTGATTCTTCATTATTTCCATTGAACCAGAATCGCATCTCTCTTGAATCATTAACTTCTTTACTTTTTCTTTTAACAAGGTTTCATAAACATCATTGTTTTATTTATAGTTTCCTTGTCCTATTTTCCTTAACCTTTGAAGGAGATTCAAAATCATTGTGACTATAGTAATACATCTGGAATATTTTCTTTTATTTAGGATGTCAAATGTGGGATCCCCAAAGAAATAAGGTTTTCAATTAATAATTTCGAATTCTATATATCTAAAACAAAAGTATCTACAGAAATGTTTACATATAGTTAATTTCTTAAGAGTAATCTCTAATTTTTCTGATTCTCAATCTTTCTCTTTCTTGAGTGTTAATTAAACATCGGTATGCATTAAAAAAGGCAAGCAAGACATTATACCCACATGCTTACAGGGTTAAATATATTATCTAGTAAACTTGTTTCATATATTTAACCCACCTTTTCTTTTCATGAATAAGTTGATGAAATGCTATTTGATGGTGATATCTGTAACACAAGTATAATAATTTTTCTTGTCTTTTCTCATAGTTAAAAACTACAAAGAACATAGTTACTTGAATTTTCTAAATATGTTCAAACTATGATTGTCTCTAATGCTAGTTAAGTTTCCACTGCTGTTTAAAAAAAAAAAAAAATTACCGCAACTTAGATATAACTCTGACAGTCTTTGCTAGTTAAAATTGAAACTCACAGAGCATGACCTGTCATCTCTTTCTTTCTGTCATGAATCTTTGCTATTAGTAATTTTCCGCAAGCAATATAGTGACCTAAGGACTGATTAATTAGCTGTTGGCTTATGTATTTTACAACAGTAATTGTGAAATTCCTTACTGTTACTTCATGGTTTGATTAACCCTGTTAGAGTGTAGAATTAGCAATGGAGAAGCCTCGTTAGATTGTCTCTGACATTTTGAAAGGATTTTAATTCGTTAACTGGAACACAGCGCTTCTAGACTGTTTTTAGAAGTTCAATATACCATTTATATCAGCAAATAGCAGCCTTCTTTTGATGATCACTTATTTTAGATGGTTGCTCCCTTTCCTGCACCCCCTGGTTTTGCCTTAAATTTTCTCCTATGTTGGTTGTGTGTGTGTGTGTGTGTGTGTGTGTGTTTACATCTACTACAATAAGTTTTAAAGTCTGAATTGAGTGGCATCCAAGTTCACACTTTAAAAGAAACTAAAACCATGCTCTATCTTAGCCTATTGTCAGAAGAAATCCCACGTGTATTGAGAATAAAACAGTCCAATCAGAATAAGCTACGTCATTTTGGTGGCTAAATAATTTCCTATTTGTTAAACATCCTTAGGAAACTTCATTTAAATGTCTCAAGCCACACACACACAAAAAAGGTCTATTTATAAATTCCTCTCTCATTAGGGTGCTAGTGCTTACAAGAGAAAAAATAACTTACAAAATAATTGAAAATAATTAAAGTAAAACTGGACCATAAAAAGAAAATGACTAAGGAATAGGTTGCCTAATTTCTTTCTCTACTTCTGGTGTTTGTGAGCGCATTTACTGAAAAGTATTTTAGAATACTCAAATATTTAATTACCTATAATAGACATAAAAGACCACTAGTGGCTTCATCTATCTAAGTTTAAAAAAAAAAAAAAAAGATTCCATAGCATCATATACCAAGACGTTTGGTGAACAATGTTATATTAGCTCATAAGAGCTGACAATTAGAATATTTTCTTAAAGTTCTAATTAAAAAAAATGTAAAAAATATTCTCAGGTCTAAATTAACATTTGAGATTTTAATGAGGTTTTTCACTTAATCAATACATGTTGATTGATCAAGGCTTCTTTTTCTTTCTAGACATAAAAAGGAAGTCAAGATTGATCTTGTCGTTTGTTTTGCAGCCCTCATATTGCTTCCCTTTACTTTGATTTCTGTCCATAACCTGACTAGGAATACATGAAAGTAACATGAGACCTCTGTGTAGTTGAATGGAAATGCTGTGCCCATATTTTATGAGAGAAGCAAGATGCCAGGATACTGAATTAAGGTATGGCTGGTGCCATTTCAATCACTGTATCTGAAATCTTGCATTATATAATATAATGTTAGCTAGTGCTTTTGAATCGTTGTACACTTTTCTGTATGAAATGCATGTGCATGCATGCATATAGGATACGTGTGTGTGTGTGTGTGTGTTCTCAGCAATCAAGTTCAATTCTTGACAGTTCTAGGTAAGAACTATTTTGAACCCTGAAGCTTGTTCTTATGTCCTTTTCGCTCACAAAAGCCTAACATATTGTGATATTCCTTCTCCACTGCCTTTTTAATTTTCTTTCAGATCTTGATTGTGAAGAGAAACTTTTTCATCTTTCACAGTATGATCACTTTCTTCCTCACTAGTAACCATCTTCAGAAAGACCCCAGAGCACGTTAACTTCTCATCTCTACCAACTTCTGTCCCACTCAGAGATTAGCTTTATGTCTAATTCTCTTAAAGGCAAAGAAAAAACAACACATTTTCTCTGCATTAGGCGAATCGTTTTAACCTAAGTGACTGCTCTGGTTTGAACTAAATATTCAATTCACCTAAAATTTGCATAGTTTTTAACTATTTATGCACTGTACTTTTATTTTTGCCGATTTTCCAAGCAGTCGATGTACCATACACAGTGCTGAGTGCCAAAAATATAAAAGCATATAATAATAAAGAGATGGCATTTATACCTTAATAATTGTAGGTCGCAGGATTTGACTTTATAGAAGATATTTCCCATTAGTGAGGATGATTTTCTAAAGAACTACATTCTCCCCTTATAACCAATGTTTCATATTTACTCAATATTTGAGGAGGATATTTGGGGAAATGATTTTCAATTAGTTGGTCTATATATTAATTATTTTCAACAAAATTGAGATTGTTTTTCTATTTTTCAAGGGGTGTTTATTTCATTTAATTAAAATACTTTAAAAATAGCAACATTCGGGTTAAAAAATGAATAGTCTAATGAAAAAATAATTTTCTTTGGAAAAGTTTTCCATTACTGAAAGTTCTAACTACATAGTATGGGATTATTTTTACCCTTACTTTTATTTTGCTTCAGGAAAAGATTCTATGCCTGTCATATGAGTTGGAAA
Source organism: Rousettus aegyptiacus (assembly GCF_014176215.1). NCBI lineage: Eukaryota > Metazoa > Chordata > Mammalia > Chiroptera > Pteropodidae > Rousettus > Rousettus aegyptiacus. The sequence continues at coordinate 80,407,934 of NW_023416310.1, forward strand.
AATTGAAGACTTTGAAACTATATATAAAAGTTTGTAACTTGACAATAGAGCTTTTATGCTTAAGTTCAAATCAACAGAGGGGGAAAAATCATTTTTAAGTTGTTATTTTAATGGATTCCAAACCCTTCTAATTTTCTGAGTATACTTCTGCAAAAGTCAGCTCTTATAAGAAAATGCTTTAGTACAGGTAAAACTTGTTAGCACCAATGTCATAAACCAATTTTCTTTCAAGCCAGAATTAGCTAAAACTAAAACCAAGAAAGCAAAAATTATAACATCATGTTTAATAATAGCAAATGTACTTGACTTTCATTAGATTAAAAAAAGAACTACTACTTTGCATTCTTGTCTAATATATAGATTTTAAGTATCCAGGCAAATGTCATTAGCTATGAGTAATAAAAACATTTTAATTTTCAAAACATTTTAACATTTTACCAATTCTGAGTTTCTATGCTGAATTGTGTTTTTTATCTTGTCATGTAAGGGATTTATCGCATCAGTGAAGATTTCTATAATTTATCGACTTAGGTACCAGATTCTGTCCATCTTGAAGCCTCAATCATGAGAGCTTTCCTCCTACCTTCCTAAGAATTTATCGTCCTATTTTTTTTAAATCATCTTGTCATGCTAGATGCTAAAAAGGTCTGACAGTATACAAGTTTTATATGCTTTCAATTATTCAGCTGTCTGTCATCTTATATGGAGTCTGGACAACCCAGATCAGATGAAATGCAGTAATAAGTACCAGTAAGTAAGCCCATCCCCATGATAGATATAGAATAGAAAAGCGTGTTAGGAACATGCTATCTGGTAACAGGAGAGGCACACTAATTTATAATCTTAGGATATACGGTTTGCAAATGGAGTTGTTGTATTAAAGAACTGCAGTAGCAAAATCTACTAATTACACCGGCACACCTGCTGTATCTCAGAAAGTGAATTTTGAGGCCTGGGGATATTTCTAGCAATCTTGGAAATAATTAAATGACACTTATAAATTATTTTTTTCTATAGCAAAACATATGGAATAACACGTGAAGCAAGGCTTTGGTGATGTCATTACTTTGAGGAAGGAAAAGTTCTTTCTTTCAAGTTCATTCTTTTCTTTCTGGCTTTCTTCTCTCTTTCCTGGAAAAGTTCAACTGCTTCTGTCAAGGTAGTGCTGTCATAAGTTCTCAAGGCTCTATCCTACTCTGTTTCTTCTTTTCACTCTATATTCACTCCCTAAGAATTTCACCCATACCCATGTCTTTAATTATTTTCTACATACATCTCCCCAGAGCTTCAGATTCATACACCCTAGTTATCTGAAGTGTTTTTAAAATAACATAATTTTACCCCAAGTCCAATAATTTCAAAATTAAACCTAAATGAGCCCAGAGATCCCAAAAGATGGTTAACAAATGTTCCCCGCCCCCCCCCCCACTGGAATTCTCTTTCCTCCCATCTTTCCCCAATTAACTCTTATATATCTCATGAGTTTCTGCATCTTTCTCAAAAGAGCAAATTGTTTTGAGTTCTCAATGGCTTCCGAATGACCCCTTCAGATGCTCTATTAAAATTATAATTGAAATCAAATAACCACACAATAAAAAATGTAACACTGGTCTCTACCACTTGAGTGCCAAGGCCAAGAGTACGGAAACTGTGTCCGTAAATGCCCATCACTGCAGTGCTGGATCACAGATACTCAAAAATATTTGTTGAAGAAATGAGAATAGATGAATGACAGAATTGCTACTGAAGTTCAACTGAAGAAAGAACAAAACCTGAATATCCTTTTTAACTAAAAGATATGATCGATGTGAAAATCGTGATTTACAAAAACAAAAAACAATTTTATTTTGGCTTATCATAGTGCCCAACTTCTCACAAGGTTTAAGGGGAAATTCAAATTATCCACTTCCTCTTTGAGACGTAGAATGACTTGGAAATAAATAATTTCATCTGAATAGTTGGCTAAACTATCATAAGAAAGTAAACTTGATATCGTTTTGTATTTAAATTGCCAGTGATGATTTCTATTACACAAATGTAAAGATGCTATTATAAAAAAACAATATGTCTGATGAATATTAATCAATATGGAGACACAATTATAATAGTTTTAATCGGTTAATAGCAATAATCCAGTAGTCGTAAATTTGATCAAGCAGCATGTAATTTTGGGGTTTCTACCTGAGGAAAATGCTATATTTTCTAAGTATAATGACTTACATTATGTTTTCAGCACAGTTCCCACATAGACTACCAATGAATACATCTTGAGCATGTAACGTTCTTAGTGTGAAAATAACTGAAATAGTGATTCATGGCTCAGTGATTTGTCTGCAGCTCCGATTAACTTCTTCTATAAATAAATGCACAATTGAGCTAGCAAGACTCAGAAATATTTGCTTAAAATGGCCACATTTCTCAGAATTTCTGAAACTATTCTATTTTCAGATATCCGACTACTTGTTATATCACATGATCTGACTTCTCATTAAAAGAATATGCTCATCCTATATGAAAGTGTGAAAGAAAAAAAAATGAAGGCATTAAAAGTAGGCTTCTTTATAAGTTTGTTATTTAATAAGTATAATGAAGATGAATTCATACATTAGAAGATGATTCAGTTTTAGGATACTTTTCAATGCCAATATTTAATTTCAAAAAAGAAGAGTTCTAGTGTCAAAAACTTGTTGATACAGGGTACTACAGGATATATGTCAATCTAATACAGAGGCATTACTCAAATAGCAAAAATAGAAAATATTTGAAGTTGTCTTCATTCCAATTTACTGATGATAGAAATAATGCTTTCTCTCTAAGTCTAATGTTTCAATATTTTCATTAACAATTTTTCTGTCTTTTATTTTGTACCCAGCTAATCACTTTTGTAGGGAAGGTAGAGAATGTTTGGTTTCAACCCATTTATAGCCATTTTGGATGAGGCTAAAGGTTAAAAAATATGGGGAAAAAATAGGTTTCCTTTATCTATTAACTAAAACATAATATAAGAAGATATTTGATGGTTCTTAAGGTCTCTGTCTATGGCATCGTAGTGGTAATAAAACCTATAAAATGCCAAAGGATGAAGATCCTGGACAAGATGTATAGAAATCTAACCATGGTCTATTGTCATTACCAAAAGTTATTGTGGGAAAATATTTGAGCATTTCGGTTAGCAACTACTTTGTGCCTCTATCTGTTTCTCGGTTCTATGGGCTATAGCAACTAGAATTGTGAGTATTTTACTATTTATTATAACAAGCTATTCTTACCTTTTCTATCTCACTTTTCAAATCATCATATGAAAATGACCAAAGCCCTCATAAAGCAAGACATTGAAAGACAAAGATAAAAGAAAAAGCTTATTTCAGAAATAAAGACAAAACCAAAGGATAGGAACAAACAAATCAAAGTAAATTTGAAAGGAGTAAAATTGTTAAAAATAAAGTAAAATTAATAGAGAAAAATCAAGAAAATGACAAATACTGAAAATAGACTCCCCCCTCCAAATAAAACAATGTCTAGATAATAGAAATTCTTGAGGAATAAAGCTAAAGCTCACAAACAGAATACATACTAAAAACAGTAATTTAAGAAAAAAAATTCTTGATTTAAAAAGTAAATAATGAAACTATATATTGAAAGGACATACCATATGCTTACTAATTTTGACTCAAAGCAATATAGACCAAGATATTTTCTAGTAAAATTAGTAAACATTAAAAAAAATATGATAAAAAACACTTTAGAGTGTCAGCTGGAAAAGAGCAAATGAAAATTAGATTATCGCAAGACTTTTGTCGGTGATAGTTTTTATGACAGAAGAAAATGGTGCTATATATTAAAGATAGCCTAGGAAAGAAAATGTGAGCCAAAAGTTTTCTATCCAGCAAAACTCACTTTCAAATATAAAATACAAAGCTGAACTGTTAATATCATGCAAAAATTCAGAAAACTTTGGTTTTATGACTGTGTTCTTAGGGATTTACTAAAGAATGGACTTAAGACAACCACCATGACTAGACAAGCATCAACATAAAGACCATTAGTGAGTTTTAAATACATAGTTACTTCTGGAGCCAAAATTAAATGAGATTTTAAATTTAATTTAATATAATATATAATGGTTATATGCTCTAACAATGTAGATATGGGGAAAATATGAATAAGAAATATAAATCCTTTTCATTCATCTTATTGGTGGTTAAAATATTAGTGTTGTAATATTGTTATTGTAAGTCCAACAGTTCTTCAACAAATGAATTAATAGGAGAAAAAGAGGATAAAAACAAAACTTACAGAATTTTTTAAGTTTTAATATTTAGACAATGAGCAAGACTAAATATTAAGTATCTATAGGTATAACACTTATATGATAAAATAATAAATGCAAAGAAATAATTATCATAAAAGTTTGAATAGTCGTTGCTTTTGTAAAAAGACACTAGAAGAAACTTCTGAGTTAGTTGGCAAAGTTCTATTTCTTGGCCCAGGTGTTCGCATTATAATAATTCGACTTGTATAACCATATAAAAGTTAGTATTATAATTATTGCTGTTTTGCAAAAATTAAGTGCAAATAAAGATAAGTGAAATCTGGAACCTGCAGTTTTATAATATAGATGACAATACTCACTTTTAATTTCTATGTCCGAATATAATAAAAAAGAAAATACCTTAAACATATAAAGAAATTCCACCTAGGCATAAGAGTTTTTTCCTTTTCCTCTTTAAGACTTAAAGTGAAACTAGAAAATCACTGTGCCCTCTGGCATCTACTTGCCCTGGAGTGGCCCTGTGCCATTTCTCTTATCATGCAATGGAGTTGGCACAAACCACAGGCTTCTGCTCTCACAAGGATCTTCAAGTGGAACTGAAGAATTAAAAATTTAATGAATGTCAGTTTAAAAGGTTAATGAGATGCTGTTTGATGATAGTTGGTTGTTCCTTGAATCACCAAGATTACAGCATTTTATATGTATTTAATTCTTTGGATTGATACCATCGGATTCATTGGATGACTGCCAAGTGTCCATTTAATTTTCTGTTATGCAGAACTGACCTTTCAACTTAATTCTCAGAGTTGAAATATTTTTTTCCATTTTATAATATATTGTCCTTCTATTTTTTTAATACAGGGAGAAAAGGTTATAATTGCTGAAATGTGTAATTGCCAATGTTTATATTTTTAATTATCTGGAGGATGAACACATTCCTAAATTTTCTGTAGGTCAAGCAATCTCTTTATTTGGTTGCTAATTCCATCTCTCAGTTCATTATTTGCTCCAACTCTGGCTTCACTCATTTGAATTTTTTTTTCCTCACAAAAAATACCTGCATATAGTTTTCATAAGTCAGGTGATTTCGAACTCTAAGCTTCTTTTTAACTGCCATTATATTTTCCAATTTTTGCTTCTAAAAATGTTATATTTTCTTTGAAAATGTTTTTCAGAAATACTTTCTGAAATAAGGCTGAAGCAAGAGTGTATGTATTTATACAGTCTATGCCGTGTTTATATTTAGCGCATGAGTGCTTTGTTACAGCAGGTCACCAAAGACAGAAAGAAATCTTGTATTGTTCTGCTGTTTCTCTTGGCAAACAGATGTTTTTGCCCTGAAGTAGAATCTGTGGTCAACTCCTGGAAGAGAGGAGGGGGGATTTCTGTTCTCTGTTATAGTGTTTCTAGTTCCTATTTACAAAGTTACATTCCTAAAAAAATTCGAACTTATACCTTTGAACAGTGTGCCCTCTCCATCCACCTTAAGCCTTGCCCATGACTTTCAAACACTGGCATCCGATACAATTAATAAAGATATCTGCTCTGAAAGGGCAGTTGTGTTCTATTGTGTAAGACTGATCTTCCAGGAATGTACAGTAAAAACTTACACATCACAATTACTGTGTAACTTACATGAATTTATTATTCATCAAAACACATCACACTCATGCCTCTCCGCTGAACCTCATTATGGAGGCATGCCTCGTTTTAGAAAGCCATCTATCTACTTTCCATACCCAAGCTGCCATCTGGTCAGTTTATTGATGAAGATTGTTATTTTTATATGAAATCCAATTGACACTTAACAGAAGCCAATCGTTTTTACACGCCTTCAATTAAAATTAAAATTAGATATAACTCAGATGTGAGAGATAAAAAAAAAAAAAAAATGGTCTACCTCCCTTTAGATGATTAAACAATGAGGAGCAAAATCTCAGTTGTAGGAAGTATTAGATTATCCCTATATGCATAACCAGAATATAGTAAAAATAGAAAGGTGAGCTTGAGTTTTCTTAATTAAATTGCACCTTTTCCTTGACAAAATACAAGATCATGAACTACTTTGGAAAATGGAGGAAATTAATATAATATTAACGCAACCCAGTATCATGTAACCAAACGGGAGCCAATGCCACCCTACCACAGAGCCTTGGTCACTAAGCATAACGACATTATAAATGTTGATTAAAGGAATAAGAGAATCCATGAAACATGGCAATGTTTTTGTAAAAAGGAAAAAAAAAAGACTCTATAGGCTTTTTGATACTAAAACATTTTTGTGAATAATGTGTGTTTGATAAAACATAATCTTATTTTTAGGCCCTTGTCTCTTACAGATTAAAAAATAAAAAAAAAAAAGGTATCGCATAGTAGTTCATTGGCTTTGGAATTCAACAGAACACAAGTAGAATAACTGTCATCTATTAGCTATTAACCTTAATATCTCAAAGTCGTAGTTGTTTTTTTTTTTTCTTTTTTTGCCTATACTAAGGATTTAAATCTATTTGGTAAATTTTGGCTGAAAGCTAAAATGATAGTATCTGTAAAGCTACTTAGTCCATTGCATGGCACATAATAAACATGGTTGGGGGGGGCAGCTTTTTAGCTGAAAAACCTGCTCGCAGAACATTTGTTTATTGTTAAATAGAAGCTTTTGGTAAGAGTTCAAGGGATGTGGAGACTTAAAGTTAAAAAAAATAAAAGTATTCCTCTTAAAAGCTTTAGCAACATGTAGCAACTGGTATATAAGAGAAATGATTTCATATTCCAGGTTAAATATTTTCCTTTGATAGTATATAAACACTGTGAAATAAATGTTTATCTGTCACTGTAGGCATGAGGTAAATGAGTTGAATTTATGAAAGAATTAGGTGTGTTATATTTTACTTGAAAATGTATTAACATGCATTTCATAATAGATGTGATATGTTTGTCCTCAAGTTTTTCTGCCTAAAACCTATAATTCTATCATTACTCATTTTGTTTCTCTTTCAAATTGACTTTATATGCTTCCAATGCATTATTTTTATTACTTGTATTTGTTGCACTTGCATTAAAATATTTTAAGTTCATCTCATGAATTCACTCTGAGATCGTTTCTTAAAAGCATTGATAAAAGTGTCTACTCTTGACTTTTCCATTTGATTAATAGAAAATAATCATCTTCTCTCTCTCGTGCAGTTTGGTTAATTAACTTTTATAGGCAGCACAAATAATTTCTACAGTAGTGTACTTATTGTTTTAAGAATTATGTGAAAATTAGTCTCTTACTACATGATTAGATTTTCAGATCTGGTAATGAACAAAAATAGTCTATCTGTGCCATCTTTTAATGTGTTTTTAATCACCAGCTAAATAACAAAGAATTGTCTTTTAAAATAATTAAGACTACATATCGAGTCTCCATAGGATGTCAACAATAAAGGGGTTAATGAAGCATCCAGTCATCATGGAAACAATCAAAAAATGTCTTGCTTTAAACAACCCAAAGCAATTTCTGCAATCTAAATTCTGCATCTGTGCTGGAATAATTTCCATAGCATCAGAACATTTTTCATCCTGCAGAGATTACAAGACAAAAAAGAGGAAAGCTTACAAATGATGGCAACCTCCTATGTAAGTGGAGCCAAATATTTAAATGAAAAATCTGTCAAAAAAGCCAAGCTATTACAGTTTCGCAAACCATGCTAAACATCATGGCATGACCTCAGTTGTGGCACCATTTAGAACCATGAAAGAATGCTACAATGAGAGATTTCCATTTACACATTGTACATAGCTTCTCAGCATATTAATAAAACTTCTGTTATGTGTTAAAGCAACACACACTTTTCTCCCCCACACTCTTTATATTCTAAGATCAATTCAAGGCTCAACTCAAACACCAATTCATCATATCTTTGTGAACATTTCACTTATAGACATGATTGGAAATAACATAGACCCTAAATCAAATGAAATGAATGGATATTTAAACAGTCTGAAGAATAAAAGCCATTACTAGTATATAGACTTTTCTTTGGATTTACTTAACTATTCAGTACATCCCATTCATCCCGAAGTTATACACAAAAGTACAGTACTTGGGAGCTGTATTCAAGGATTTACTAAGTTATTACCAAGAACATTATTTAACCAACTGTCAATAGGCATTAGGCTCAAAGAGATCAGGAGTTACGACAAACTTATTTGCTTTTATATCTTAATTAATTTACTAGCAAATTATATCAGCATACTAGTGCTTAATATGCATTGGACAAATTAATAAATGTATAAAGAGTCTTTCTGATATTCAATTTTCCTGTCTGTTAAATGGAAAGAATAATGCATATTCTGTTGTATGAAATGATGAAAGTATACGTATTGCAAATAAAATTATAACAGACACATAATAGAAATGGCAAACATTATTGTTCACTAAAAAAGGGCTTACAATAAAAAATACTAAATGGTTTCTTGAGAAAAGAGAATTTTTTCTGGACCATGGAGGAGAAATGATATACTTGCCACAAATATTAAAGTGTAAATTTACATTTATGTATTCACCACCAGTTAGATGAAGAAATAAGGTCAAATAGAAATGAATAAATATAAACTTTTTTTGGCCTTTTTGGATGTATATACTGAGGACACTTCAGACTCTTTGTTTAATAATTTCTAAAAAAGCTTTTATATGTTCTCCACGGTATATAAAACACACTTCAACTCTAGGCTCATTTATTTTCTTGCTATTTAAATAAGGGTTGGTATAATTTCCACTTATTATCAGGAGAGTACTAGAGAACAATAAACATGGAGATCAAAGCTGATTCTGTTTAATGTGACTATAATCAACATGGGAAACCAACTCACGGATCCAAATGATTGTTTTTCCCTTATAAGTGAGTTGTTTTGGCTGAGCATACTGTATAAACATTCTACTTCATAGACTTGGTGCCAGTCAGCTTGCATTTACACTGGGAATGGAGTCCAGATTTCTCACAAAGGCTGTTTCCATAGAGCCAAAAGTGAAATGGAGAGGGGCAATGTCCTTGTAAATGGTTAGAGAAACAGGGTAATTGTTATAAAACCATTGCTAACAATGGAGAAAATGTGTAGTACACACAGTTTAAATACATGATTTTATTTTGAAATTAGTCCAAATCGCATACTTCCTACCTGATACTATTCTTCAGTTTTGATAACACTCAGAACTCATGGAGATCACTAGCATTTATAGAATGTACCAAACTGGTTCATTTTTCAAAAGCAGTAAAAACCAAGGAATTAGTGCATGGACATTCAGTCGGCCCTCCATACCTGCAGGTTCTGCATCCATGGAGTCAACCAATCCCGGATTGACACAAACGATGGTTGCATCTGTATTGAACATTATAGCCTTTTTTTCATGTCGTTATTGCCTAAACTATATAGTATAACAACTATTTACAAAGCCTTTTCTGTGCATTAGGTATTATAAGAGATAGTTTCAAGTATACAGGAGGATGTGCATAGGTTATACACAAACACTATGCTGTTTTAGGTTAAGGGACTTGAGCATCCTTGGATGTTGCATCTGTGGAGTTTCTGGTCCTCCGAGAAAGCTGAGGGAGGACTATATTGTTTCCACAAAACATCTAGACTCAGGTGTATATTTATGGGAATATAGTTTATGTTCCTGGCTTTTAGATAAGCATTTTCTCATAATTTAATGTTTCTGAAATCAAGATGTACACTTCTAGTGCACCACTTCTTCCCTCTCAAATTTTGTGATATGGTTATCAGGTAAGCGATATTACAAAATAGAAGAAATCATGTATATTGTAATTTTACAAATATATATACTCGACATCAAATTTATAATAAATTTAATGTTATAAATGTATGTATATGTATTTTATGTTACATTGATGTATATTATATGTAATGTAAACATAAAATTGCCTATATGTACAACATGATCATATACATTAAGACATAGAATGCATACTGCGTGTAACTTCTTTGTTCAGCGAGCAATCATTTTTCAGTAGTATTGAAGTCTAGAAAACATGACACTTCAGTATCATAATATTTTGATTAAAGAAACAGAGTTGACAATCACCTCTGAGGTTTAGATTTTTCTCTCACCACTCACATTCATATATTTAGTGTTGGTATTCGACTTGCTCACAGCAGTTGTCTGAAGAATTTAATTATCTAGCTTATAGGTCATTCTTATTATATACTTTAATAGGTGAATTATTATTTTATTAAATTATTTTTAAAGCTCACTGAAATACAAGATGGAATTATTAATAAAACAAGTTATTACATAAAAGGCTAAAATCCAGCTTCAGTGATTCACATTTCACAAGCTTAAGAAGAATTAAAGTAATTGTTATGAATAGAATTTAGGATTAAAATATTACTTCTTTACACTCAATTATCTTCATTTAAACTACTCATTCCCAAACACATTTTGAAAAATACATTGCATTTTATTTTCATATTTCTAATATATTTAGATATTTATGATCTCTTTTAGTCTATTTGGGGCTTATCTGTAGTTTGCTAAGTTATAAGGTCTGAAGATAACTCACTGCACACATGGGTGCAGGTGCTGACTGTCAACTGACATGATGTTACAGTCATTTCGCCAAAGAACATTTTAATAATTTATCTTTTAATGAATTACTGAAGATTCACAATACTTCATTATAATATTAACAGGCTTTAATCGGTAATTAGAGCAAATGTAAGGTTAGCGGTGACTCTTACATTGATTTGGAAATATGCTACAATTATCAGAGATTTTTGAACATGCAATTTTATAAAATTCAATGTTTGTGCATGTTCTGTAATATATAGGTGCGTGTATATATATATATGATATGCCCACAATAAAATGTTTCGAATAGAAATATTCTCTAAACATTTCCATTAAATAATAAATAGAAAGTAAATATTTATGTGATGTTTAGGTAATGAAATCATTGTTTCATTATAGTCATTTAAAAAGTTTGTAAAACAAGTACATACTGTCCACCCAAAGATTTAACAATAAAATAATTGAAGAACTGATTATATTGTTGCAAACTGGAACGGATATTTAGGTGTAAAAAATAAAGAATCATTGGGGAAACTCTTAAAAACTAAAATTATCATAAAATATCTTAATACTAATGAAGGTAAAATATTCTGTATGGGGGACAGTAGAGCACAAAGTCTAGAAATACACGTTCTGGCATCATTTGCCATTGGACTTTGGCCAATTTATTTGTCTACCTTTTAGTTTCCTCATTTGTAAAATCATGATAATAATCAAATCTAATTCATAGGACAGTTCTGAAAACTGTACATTAGAAAAGTGCTGTGTACATTGTAAGTGCCTAATAAATAGCAGCCATTACAATTATTTTGATAATCTATCCACCACAGCTAAATTGTAATATCTCTATTACTAAAATTACTTATCTTTGCTCGTTTGCTCAATGATGATGATATTCATAATGATGATTGGTGAAAATACTACATTTCCCAGTATCTTGTTTGTTATTATATCAATAAATAAAACTTTTTGAAAAATTAATCTATTAAAATAATAATTAGACAATATAAAGGTAATTCAGATTTCTATTTTTGTTCATTATCTGGTTTCCTCACACACACTCACACACACACACACACACACACACACACACGCTCAGACCAAAGATAGATGGCAAAAAAATCAAAGATCTACAGAAGACTTACATTCTAAAATAAATGCATAGAATAATCAAGTCCTTTCTTTTTCTCTAGAATATTTTCGATTATGTTATCTGAAATGTAAAATTAGAAATTGGTGAATGATAAACCATTGTGATCATCACTCTTTTAAAATACCTGTTGATTGTAGTTCTTAACTTTTAAATTTTATTTTAAAAGTTTTATATCTGACAAAATTAAAATTTGACATGTTAGCTTTGAAGCATAACTAAGAAATCACCTTTGACATTTTTTTGAACACAAAATAAAGTAATAAAGCAATAGCCATAAAAACAACTTTTTCTTTTGAGGAAAAGTAAATAAAGCCTGAGTGAAACTAGTTATATTTTTTAAGTGTGTAACAGTAGTTCACTTCTTTTAACAATATGACTCATGAGTATTCAAGAGATTTCAGAATGTGGATCCAAGAGCATGTGTTGCAGAATGGTCCTTTCATGCCTTTGATGTACAAAGCAAATCAGCCTGAAATCATCAGAGAATTGTCATGACAAGGGTTGGACAAATCTCAGCATGATCAAAGCATTCCAAGCCAATGACATTTGAAAGGAAATTAAAGCTTCTTCCACTGAGATTTAGCCATCTTCTAAACAGAATAAATGCAAAAACCCTAGGATGGATATGTGAAGTTTCGCTAACATTCCTCCAAACAATCACGATGATTCTTCATTTATTAAAGTAGTGTCCACCATTTCTATTTGCATACCATGGAACTGTCTGATGAAAAGCTTTTATTGCTACTTTCTGGTCCCCATAACACAGACTAAAATGAGAAATTACCCACTAAAAATACATTTAATTTGTTGGTCACATTGCAGATAAGGGATCATTATGAAATTTTAAGAACAGGGTTATTGCAAATTGATCTTTCATTTCTACTGATGCAAAAGTCTGATAACAAACTAATAGAACTCTCTAATAAAAACTGCTATAATAAAATTTAATGCCTTAACATGTTTTAATGATTCATATGACAGTTATTACTGGGAGGATAACTAAAGTGCTGAAATGCATTGTTACTCCTGACATGATCAGTGGTTAAAGGAAAGGTTGTAAATTCAAAGCTGGCATTTGCTTTGCAAAGCACATCTTCAAGTATTCTCTAATATCCTAAAATACCATTTATTCTGAGAGAAACTAAGCATTGAAACATTCTTAACACAGAACCATGTTGATTGTTTTTGAAATGTTAAATGATACAAGAAGTAGTATAGAAAATGGCTGAGACTACTTGATTTTCCATATTCAAGAATAATTATGCAATGTAATAAGCTTGTTCTAATTTAGTTTTGCAGATGGTCATTCACGGAAGGCAAGGAGATTTTGTATAAAGCATATATATGAGAATTCTGTTTTGATATATTTAGTTCTGTGTCTCTTGGAGTAGAGCTAAGCAGTTATGTGTCTTTATACCATTCATTATGCTTATAGTATTTGCTAAATATATTGTACTGGACTCACTATGGAAACACTATGGTTGTTCTTAAATGAGCAATGTATTGTCCACATCTCAAGGACCTTTTATTCAGATGGAGAAGATGGATATATAATCAGAGCCCCATGGTACGGTGTGACAGAAGAATTATGTGGCTTGACTGTATTCTTTTATTAGAAGTCTGAGGCATAACAGTAGAGAAAGAGTGATCAGTACTAAAAGTATATGAGGCTCTTCCATGTACCAGGTAGTTCTATTCCAAAACACCACAACAGATGAAAACACATGCATATCACACACACACACACACACACACACACATTTCGAAGAACGGTAAACAAAGGCTTTGAAGACCACAGTATGGTTACATATGAAGTGTGATGGCATCATTGTTAACATCTCAGGCTCCAGAATCTGACCTTCTTGATTCAAATATTCACTTTGTCACTATCTTTGGAAGCTTGGAATATATAAACAACAGTCTTTTTAACTCATGGTGGTTATGTGTCAGACTTTAGACTTTTCTTCGTAAAGATATTATCCAGGGCTTTACCTATGTATCCTAATGTGTCCCTGGCTTTTCTAAAGACTTGTAAGATAAATATTTGAAAAGCTTACCAACTCTACATATCACATATCATAAATTAATTTTATTATATTTAATACATTTTCTACTGTCATATTTATTTATAAAATCTCACCATGGAATTTTTTAGTTAAACTTAAGAATACAATATTTATAGACAGATAATCCTACCTAAAGATCTGGCAAATAAATCTAGATAGAAATCCCTTACTCTAAATTTCAGTGTTTGCCTAAATAAAACAGAGGTAGTCATATAATGAGTATTAGTATCTCCATACTACTTACTCTCTTAATGGTAGCTGATCATTTTGGTTTATATTTTTTTTACCTCTGCTAAATATACTTGAAAAACTCTGCCTCATGGGCCATAGGAACTTCTTGACTATTTTTCGTATCAAAATATTTTTGCTTCATCTGCAAAAGGTTGAACTAAATAAACTGTCTCCAGAACAGCAGAGTACTAGAAGACTTCGCCCATCTTATTTCTGAGAGATTATTTTAAATTTATATCATGACAAAAGGATAGAATGAAATCACAATATTTTTAAATCTCAGTCTAGGTCATGAAAAAAAATTTCATTAATGTTATTTGTAATATCTTTACTTAAAAATGGGGGGAGGGGAGAAAGCCCCTCCCAATGATAGAAAACGGGTTATCTGAGTGACGTTTTGTTAACTATATTGAGCATAAAGAAGGTATCGTGTTGCTTTGTCCTAAGGAATCAACATCCGTATCACACCCACAGAGTTTGACAGTGGAGAAATACTGCTGTGCATGTCTCATCTCAGATGGAGGTAGGCGGTGGCGAACTGAAATAAGTAGTATTTGGACTTTCAAAACATTTTTGTTAACAGCTGTGGGATACTTGGCTGTGATGAATGATTTTCATCAATGTTTAGAAAATAAAAAGAATTTTTGTTAAAAAAAATATGTTGTGGTATATCTTTTGAGAAGTTGTTTTACTCATCCATGCACCTTACAGAAGGAACCCACTAAGTAATTTAGTGCTTGTCAGTCAGAAGGGTGTCTCCTAACCCTCAGTTGGCAATATTCGTAAAACATTAAAGCTATCTTAGTGTTAGATGTGATGATTTTGAGAATCAGTTAAAATATTGATATTTACAGGAAAAAAAAATACTATTTTTATCTCTTAATCAGCAATTGAGACAATAGCTCCCTGAATTATACGTGAATCATAGCTACAGGCTAGTCTTTATTAAATAGGCTTATCAATTTCCATTAACCAATTTAGAAAATTATGATTATGGAGCCAAAAATTATAGAGTCATATTGTACTAAATATTTTTTAATCACTCCTTCCAGAAGTTTATAATATAAGCAGATTCAAAGTGAAAATGTCATAAAGTATAAAATTTATTGCTTTTTAAACAAATTTTCTAGAGTTGGTGTTTTTTGTTAAAATAAATATTAGTTAGAGAATGTATTATTCTTTATGACCAGCCAATTAAAATTCTTTCAAAGTCATCACTAATAATCTTGTGAGTTTGAAATAATCTAGCCAACTATGATTATGTAATAAATAATATAAAAGGTACATATGGCTATTTAGGTTAATCTTAATTTAGCAATTAGGTTAGTTCTCTGAATATCTGTGATTAAAACTGTTGAAAATACCTATCTATGGTGGCCAGGTGGATACTAGACTTATGGGAGGGGGGGAACACTTCATAAGTTATATACATGTCTAACCACTATGCAGTCCACCTGATATTAATATAATATTGAATGTCACCTGCAATTGAAAAATCAAAACGAATGAATAATTTTAAAAATACTGAAAATGTTTGAGTGTCACTCGAAAATAATTACATCTCTTTACTAATCTGCAAAATTCTTAATACAGGACCTGTAACTGATGCTCCAATGGCACAGTGCTTATACACATTATGTATTTCATAAATGCTGCTAGCTAGGATGCACTGCAAGGTAATGATGCTACGTTACAACTGGGTTGTTCCAAAGGATGTATGTTTTCAGTCTACTTGAAGGAGGGTTCTAGCATTACTTAGCTTTTCAAACCAATTCGCCTTCATCGAACATTAAGTGTCTGACACAGAATACGATATTCATTATATCCTGGTTTATCACACTGTTTTTATGAGAAAATGTGTTCCAAGATTGATCCTGGAATACCTGTGACCCAATTCTCCATTCTACAAAGGCATCGCTTTGCCTGAACTTCATTGCTATTTCAGTAGAGAAAATGTGGATTTAGTGGTCTCTTTAATTCTGGGGTGCAGCATTTTGAAAGACTATTAATAAATTGAGTTGGGTAACAGGACACGGTGAAACATGATGAGGAAAGGAATGAATCTCAAAGACAGAAACAAAAATGGATAAGGCTACTGAGTTTTAGGTACTAGCTATATTAATTACAATTTATAATGTAGAGGAAAGACATCAAATATGCACACAGAGATGAAAGACTTTCTGGTAGAAAGATTTTATAATTTGCTTCTCTAACTTTACACCTGTATTTCATAACTATGTTTACACATTTTACTTTTATGTTTCTGTTAGACAACCACATAATATTAGCCTTTACAGCTCTAGAGTCATAATTTTAAATTTACCATCAATTTCACAAATCTTGATTTACATGATCTTTAGTTATAATATATTTGGATTCATAAGAGAAACATTTGCAGACAATAAGTAAAAACTTTTTGAAATAAGTTTCAACATATAACAACATGTTAAAAATTATATACTACACTTAGGAGCAATTAACATAAAGATTTTATGTGGAAAAAATAATAGATTTAATAAATCCTGCTTATATATATATCTGAAAGTGTTTTTAATGAGTAAGCATTTAAAAATAAAAACCTGGAGTGTGTAACTCAGGGCAAAGCACTAGGCTCTGGTTTCAGATATATTTATGCAAAAATCTACTCTTCTATTCCCTACTTTAGTGGCCTTTCGCAAGCAACTTTTAATGTTCTGATGTTAAAATGTGAATATAAAAAAATACCTACCTCATAGAATGTCACGAAATAATGCATGTAAAGAGGAAGCATCCTGTTTCATATGTAGGTGTAATTTCAATAAACGTTAGCTATGACAATAATGGATATATAGGATTTGGGAAAAGCTATAAATACTTCAAAATGAACAGAAGTTCTTAATTTACATTTAACCATTTAGACTGTTATTTGAAATATGCAAAAAAAGAGTTTAATTTTTGACCCTCTTCTTTGCTTCAGATAATCCTCCTTTACAGATTTTTTTTTCAAGAGACTCACTATAATTGAAATGCTATTTTTGATTAATTTCTTCAGAAAGAAAGTATGGTCAATGTACAGCAAATGACTTTAGTTGACTGTCAACTAATGGGTCACGCTTCACACGCAGTCTCTCTTATTCTTTGAACTTCATATTTCCATACATGTAATACACTTATCACAGAGAAGTTAAAAACAAATCAAGAAATAGCTCTGGATATAAGACACCAGCATTTTAATGTTCATATCATATGAAAATAAGCACTAGTGAATTAATGAAGGAGTAAAACATTTCTGGGCACCTGCCAGCTCAATTACAACCTTTAGGAAATTTCTCCTCCTACTGCTTTTATCTACACAGTTGGATTATATGAGCTCACCTCCTTGGCCAAAATCAATTGAGAAGAGTAGATATCTGACCCTCAGTGAACTAATCAAGTTTTCTTTAAAGATATTTTGAGATGAGTCACTGGAAACAAGCGTATTGAGTGGTATTGTTAATACCAAAATTCCTGTTCTCAACGTTCTCATGCAAGAAAAAGAAAAATCAAAACAACAATGACAATGACAACAACAACAACATAACAGAGAAAGTCACTCTATAGCAAGAGGAAAAAACAAAACAAAAAGAAACGAAAAGCAGGTGGAGAGCAAACTGAGACTTGGAGTATGCCCAGGTTACTAATGACTTCCCAGTTCCCAGTTCTCGCCCTTCTAAGTCTAATCTACACCTGCACTTAGGGACAGTGAAATATTCTTGTATCTATAAAACAAATTAGTTTTATTAACATTAATCAACTGTGCTTCATCAAATTCATTCTTTTTCATAATTGCCATCACATTGGGTATATAATTTTAGTGTTTTTTCAATAATATGTTGTGCTACTAAGAGATAAATGAACAACATAAAATGTGGGTTTCAGGACTGTCTGTAGAACCAACATCTGTGAAACATATCTGAAACGACCTACTTAAACTGTGCTTTTATGATAAAACTTTTGATAGGCTTCCTATTTCCAAGTCGCTTTTCAGGTATGACATTTTTCAAAGTAATAATGTGGAGACATATATTATTATGTCGCCAGAAATAGTTGAGTTTCTAAATGGCACAGCTATATAAAAGTCATCAACTATGTGTAAAGTAATGGCAATGTTTATTAACTTTTACTTTCTAGGAAATAAACCATTATATTGAATTATTTATAACGTTGTGCAATTAAGAAATCTGCAACTAAGTCATGCTTCCAAAAAAAAAAAAAAAAAAAAAGACCACAACTGTTTTGACCTACGTTTAAAAATGTAGACAGCAACTTTTATCATGAGTTTGTGTTTTACTTTTCCAGAAGAAACGTGAATCAAAATGTTTCTTGCTGTTTGAAATCACTTGTCTCTATTTGTTGGTAGATAACCAATTATACTCGTATTACAAGGACTCCTCTAACTCAAGTCATGTTGCATGTCAGCTAGTGGTTTACATACATGTGAACATATATTTTATTTTTTAAAAATCAGATTGTTTTTTAAAAATCATGTAGACACCATATTTAATTTCATGGGCATTTCTCTAGCACCATCTCATTTGGAAATGTCCTCATGGATGAATCTATTTAGTAAATTAAGGCAATTTGAAGTTAGGCTTGAGTAAGATTACTTTGACTTTTTGATAGTGGGCCTTCAATGTCTCTTATGTGAATGCGATGCATTTAAGAGAATAGTCGTATTTTTCTAATTCTTCTAACTTAACATCTTTAATTTTATATATTATATAAATTACATCTGGCTTCAGTTATCAGAGAAGACCATTTAAAAGTTGGGTGAATCCTTACCTGAATCCTTAGCAGATAAAATCTTTCTGAAAATAATAATATTGACTTGCACATTAGAAAATAATTTTTTTTTTAATTATTTTCATACCTAACATCTGTTTTTCTACTGTACATTCTCGAGATAGAGATGGGTCACAAGGGTATTATCTCTATTTCATTATAGAGAAGACTCACCTCCAGTGGGATTAAATGACACTTGAAAGTCCTATATCTAGTCACAAAAGAGCCATATATTTCAGTTATACAAGTGAAAACTTCGCCAGCTCCACAGATTCAATGTAAATGTAATAGGATATCCTTAGCCTTGCAAGTAAAGTTTGGTAGAGTCCTGGAGTCTCTCTCCTATTTTATGGATTCATTCATTGCTATCCATCTCTACTGTCACCTTGATTTATGCCCTCCTTACTTCAATGGGCTCAAACTTTGTCTTCCTTCTTTCATTATTTTATTCTCCTAATCTATTGTCCAAAGTAAGCCCCTTTCTTTATAAATCACATGCCAAAACTAAGATCATTTTTTATTAATAAAAATTAAGTGACTTTCTCATGGTCACATAACTAGTCAAATGCATAGCCTGAAGGAAAAAAAAAAAATCTCTTCCGATTATTAGATTCCTAAAGGAAAATATAAACTCCTCCAAGGCAGATATTATGATACATAATCACAGTACCTAGCAAAGTGTCTTAAGCATAAAAGATGCATCATAAACACCTTAAATACCATCATAAGACCTTGATTAAATCTAGCATTTTTATTAAAGCACCCATCCTATGCCTGAGTAAAATTGTGTTTGTTATGGGACCAGCGAATACTAAAATATCTACAGGCTATATATATTGAGTTACTTTCAGAGTTGCAGTTTTCAACTTGCAGTCAGAGGGGAAGAAGTTTCTTAACACACTTCTATTTATATTGTTTCCAACTATATTTAGGCAAACCGCAGACATTGTGAATACACAGAAGTAAAAGCAGGCTTTTAGCTTTAACTTTAATTGATGCTCTAAGGCCGAAAAACCCCTTCAGCAATAAGATTCCTCAGCTAGATAAACTGCTATGTCATAGAAGGCCCCCAAACTGTACCCCTTCTGATCTTTCTCCATACCAGCCAGCTGCTGCCTGGCAGTTCAAGAAGACAGTGCTTAAAAGGACTTGCAAGTGTGACAAAAAAAAGTTGGAGAAATTGATTGGTATTTAGAATTTAGTGGTCTCCTATGGGTTTTCCTGGGTTTCTGTGACTGATTTTGATGAAGTGCTTTTATTTGTCTCTCTACCCAGAGACTGCAGATGAATTTGCAATAGAGCAGCATGCCTCCTGTTTAGCTTTGTCAGGCACCACTTAGACATGTTATAATTTATTTTCCAGGAAAAATATTTCTCATGAGGGCTTCTGGCTAACACAGTTATAAAGCAGCTGGCTACCGTTCAGCCTGTTGTCTGCTGGCAGCTGGGCTTCCCTGTATAGGCTGTAAAGAAACACAACTGGAGAGAGAAGTTGTGAAAGGTGGGGGCAGGGACTAAATCTCCTACTCATGCAGGCCGGAATCTCCTCTTCCTGGCTGCTTTTGGTGGTTTACGGCTTTGAAAACACCCTATTTAGTTTGGCAAGAGCACAGTTATTTCTCGTGTGCATGTGTGTGTGGTTGTACAGTGGAGACTATCTTAAACAGGCACTGGCTTGTTCTATTCATTGTGGGGGCTCAAAACTGCCCTAGAAAATTCATTACATCACCCAGTTATTTTTTTTCTAAAACAAAAGTTTCTATACGGAGCTTCAGATAATTACTTTGCTTATTTTAAAAATATATATTTTAAAAAACTTTTAATGCCCTATTCACACACTTTGTGAGAAACTGTTTACATAATGAGTAGTATAGAGGGACTAAGATAAACAGATATTAATGTTTCTTGTTATACCCTCCCTCTGAGGCACATGCTGTGTCAGCAAAATCGTCAGCAAAACTGCCAAAAGATTTCACTTATTTTTTTTTCTTTTTGACTAGTACATATACCATGTATCATCAACCCTCAGACGTCAATTATCATACATTTTTTATGTACCACTGAGAAATGAAAAATTCTTCCAAATAAATAATAACACTATATTTCTTATCCCTTCAAAAGTTTTCTCTTTTTTAATTTGAAGAACTCTTTTAGGTTTATCTACACTTAGACCTTTATCATAGCATTCTTGTACATAAGAAAGAAAATTTAAGATAAATACTGTTTAAAGAAATTCTTAAAACAACTTCCCTCTATAGCCAATTGTTCTAAATTATTCTTCAACTCAGTCATCAATGCCTGAGTTTTTCCACAAAGTATCACATATTCTGGGGCAACGAATTCATAAGCAATAAAATATTTTTTGTAAGATCCCCACCCCCAACCCAATATTGTCTCTAGAAATTTTTCTCAAATTTGCTGACATTCATTATGCAAAATTTTCTGCATGGTTCTGTTTCCTTAATTGTATCTGAAGATGTCAATAGAAAATCCTCAGATAACTAGGTCTATATTCTTTCTTCATTTGATCTTCAAATAGTTTGTTTACTAAAACATCAACAAGGATGGGCTATAGTTGTCCTGTTGTACCTCAGAAAAACAAACCAAGTCCATAAATGCCCAAGCAATGAAAATTACAACCTGATTTTAAAATATCATTGATTGTAAGGTATATCTATATTTTTAAAATGTTAAAATGTGGAAAATATACATACATCTTAGAGTCGAAAAAAATAAAGAATGACTAGATTTAGCATGCAAATAGGAATTCCATTGTGAAGGACCAATGTAGAGAGATTTCAGGTAGAAATAGCCTGCATGAGTTTTGAACTGATTATTGTCATCACCAGAATCACCCAGGGACCTAAAAATGTAGACAACGTAACGATCGAGAAAGTGAGGCCAAGGCACTGGCGTTTTTAATAACCAGCCCAGGGGCTCTGATGTAAACAGGTTGGGGGAGCACTGTTGTGGAAAGCCTGGGTTCACTGGCTGTGTCTTGCTGGCCATCACACGTTTTACACAGGGTGATCAGATATCCAAGTTTGCCTACGACTATCTGGTCTCTATCTCGTATTCTACCGTGATTATATAAACATATGCTTTCATTCTTAAATGTCCAGTTTGGGGGCATTTTATAAGGTTATCTTATTTTATGTGAATTGGTAAGATACATAACTTTTAAAAATCCATTTATATGGCCTTGTTCTGAACTGCAAAAGGACCTTGTTCTTAAAATGGCTATTGAAAACCCACCAGGAGTTCACACTCAGGCCACTCAATGAGAATCCATTGTGCTAAGCACTTGTCTTCAAGAAAAAAGAAAAAAAGAACTCTAAAGAGAAATACGTTGTGCTTTTAGAAGTCTGTAAGACCCAAGCAAACCCTTAATAAGGATGATTGCTAACACTAAGATTACAACATTTGCTGAATGTGTGAGATTTTTTAGAGTGTACCTTTCATTGTTCTCATATTTACTGTTCGGAGTTAAAAATCACACCACCAGAAGCAGCAGGCTTTTGTCAGGTTGTGTCCATCATTACGTTCTGGATATTTTGAGGAGCTTTTAGATGATATGTTGAGGTATCGTTTTTATATGACATTTATGATGAACCCTCCAACTGACTCTCTTCCCTGATTTCAGTTTAACATTAAAATGTCACAAGAGCAAATGGTTCACCTAGACGACAGCATCAGTTCACATCACAGAAACGAAGGAACGATATTTCAAAACAGCACTATCCATTCAGAGAGAAACTGAGTTCTTTCCAACTAAATCAAAGGAGCTAAAGAGATGTAAGTTTCAGAATATCTGTGGGTCAATTCAGAAGAACTATCCTAGAGAATGACTAAATCCCTCACCTGGTTACTTGGGTGATGAAACAGTTAGCAAACAAATTGCTATTTAAAACTAGCATATCTTTTAAACCCTATCAGATCATTATTTTGGAAATACATGGGGGAAAAAAATATTCTGTTTGGATGAGGTTGATAACTGTTTCAGCCATATAAATCATTTGGCAATCCAGATGATGTGCATTCGAGAATAAATATTGAAATACTTAATATTTCATTCATAATACATATTTATTCATTCAATTATGAGTAAAGAGATTTTTGATGAGTGAGAGAATGGGATTTCTAGCTATTAGAACTTCTCAGAGTTGCTAAAATAGTTTTCTTGTTTGGAAGTGAATTCCCTATTTTTGGAGGAGCTTGATCGAAAAAAAAAAAAAAAAACTCTAAAAGGTAGGATGTATGTAAATCGGGTGCTGTGGTCTGACTGTTGTGCCTCTCTTTCAAAAATTCATACAATGAAATCCTAACCCCCAAAGATAATGGTATTAGGAAGTGGGGCCTTATGAAAGTGCTTAAGTCATGAGGTGGAGCCTTCATAAATGGAATTAGTGTCCCTGAAAGAGAACCCACAGAGATCCTTAGTCCTTCCACCATAGAAGGACACAACAAAAAGGTGTCAGCTATGAGCCAGGAAGAGGAACCTTCACCAGAAAGCAGCCATGTGGCCCCTTGATCTTAGACTACCCAGGTTTGAGAACTGTGAGAAATTTCTGTTGTTTACAAAATACGCAGTCTGTGGGGGTTTTTTGTTGTTGTTAAGACATCACAGAATGTGCAAACGTGCTGGTGAGCACAAACAAACAAAAAAAATAACTAGAGAATATAATCGAAAAACAAGAAAAAAAGGTTTTACTGATATTGAAAATACAGAGTGACTATGATCCCTTATTGGGTCTATCTATAGACTATCATGTGTTATGTACTGTAACATTATCTTGATGGAAAACATAAAGTTCCACAGAAGAATGCTTGAAACACCATCACTCTTTTATTCACTTGTAGTATAGTGAAACACAGGTAGAATCTATACATTTCATCAGTGCTGACTCAGCTGGCTGGATTCAGCTAGAGGTCAGCAAGGCTAGAAGACCGAAGGGTCTTACTCACATGTCTGGCACTTAGCGCCAACTGACAGCAAGGGCTCGTTTCTCCACCTGCCCCTCCTCCTCCATAGGCTAGTTTGGCTCCTTTACATGGCAGCCTCAGGGCCACATTCCCTGGTCTCTTAAAACTGACCCTTGGAAGTCAAAAAAAACATCACTTACACC
Source organism: Rousettus aegyptiacus (assembly GCF_014176215.1). Lineage (NCBI taxonomy): Eukaryota > Metazoa > Chordata > Mammalia > Chiroptera > Pteropodidae > Rousettus > Rousettus aegyptiacus. Next base: position 80,432,154 of record NW_023416310.1, read on the forward strand.
AGAATGCTCAAAGTAAGTCACAAGGCCAGCAAAGACTCAAGAGGTGAGAATCAAGACCACCTCTTTACAGAAGGAGCAGCAAAGCATTCTTCTATGTCAATAGTTCCCAAAAAGTGATCACCCCTAGTTTCACATCACAAGATAACACTGGATCCCCCTACAATGCAAATTTCAGTAGCCTGTTACAATACAGCTGTCCTCTTTGATCAGTGCAACTACATGTATTTGCAGAAATACACTTATTGAAACAACTCAAGGGAATCTTCTGAATTGAGGAAAACAAATTTTATTTTACTGAAAACCTAATTGTTAAACTGAGAGCTATACGCTGTTGTAATTGCATACTCCTAATTACACACACTGCAGTATTTTAAAAAGAATGGCATTGCTTATTTGTGATATTCTTTGCTTATTTACACTTGCATATTTGAGCAAGGAGCAAGGAGTTATTTTAACCACGTGGCAGAGATCGTTATCTGTTCATAAACACAAAATTAATTCGGTCAAAGGAAGCAGTTCTCGAAAGGGAGAGAGAAATTTCTCCTGAGGCAAGACATTCTACAATTGTTTCTAAATTTCTATATAATTAACAAAGCACTTACTATCTGCAATGATTGACCTGTCAGAGCTGCTCCTCTGAGATAATTTTGATGACATTAAAAAAAACTGAATAACCAAAAGCCACATTTGACATAAATGAATTAGCCCATTCTTGGAAACAGAAGTAATGTTCAAGATAGAATGTTCTATGAGATGCTGCTTAACACGGGTAACCCCAACCGTATTAACTCCCCCAGGGCACTCATCCGAGGCTCTCAATGTTGCCCCAATGGTAACCTTGCTCTCTCTGTCTCACAATTTCGATTCTGTAAATGCTACTTGAACCTCAAAGCCAGTAGCCCAGTCAAACCTCTTACTGAAGTATATAGTTAACTATATAATTCTTTCTGAATTATAATCACATTTCCTGATTGATGGGTCAGGGAACAAAGTGGGGGAGGGTTCGAATTGCCTTTAAAAGATCAAATGGAAAAGTTTCAATCTCTTTTCTACATTTCTCATTCTTTGCTAGCAATTAATATTCCTAAGTTAGAAATGTGCTGTATCATGAAATGAGGTATTTTACCTTTTCCTACAACAGAACCAGAGCTGTATATAATGAGTACTTTGAGTAGGCTACTTGTTTTCTTAATATGTGAAAATTAATAGCATAATTGATCACTAACATGGTGTTCAAAAAAAGCAAACAAACAGAACATTCCTGACAATAATTCTTGCCACTACTAGTCTAATTAAAGACATTTTGTTTAGTATGGGGCTATTCATTTTATCTTTGGAGCAATGCGAACACCTTTTTTTTTTTTAATGGTATAATATGTGAACATATTCAATTTTTAAAAAACTAAAAGTTCAAAGTGTCCAGGACCACTAGCGCAGGAATGTTTAAATTTCAGTGACCAGTGGGGAATAGTTACTTACTACATACTTCACTAAAATTGTTCCTTTGCCTTAATACATGAAAGAAAGAAGTCTAACATTTCATCCTATTTCAGAGGAGATTCCCCCTACAGACCAGTAATAAAGTGTCCCTACAAGTCCAGTCTGTGCTCCTAGCAGAGAAACTTCTAAGCATGTAAGCTTGTGACTGATCTTCTCTATTTGATCTATTTGAAGTTCATTACTGTAGTAACAAGAACTTAAAAACATAAGAAGTAGGCTTACATATGTCTAAAGTGTCTTACAGTGACTTTGTGTGTGTATCTCAAGGATTAAAGTAGAGTGTCAATACATCTTATGATAAATGAAAAGGATCTTTTTCAATCAGATGGCCTCTCCGTTACATTTTACTATCATTAATAGATCTTTCTTACTTTTATTGGCTTAGATTTCATTTTCTGGAACCATGAACCTGGGCATCGTTTTTTTTTTTTTTTTTTTTTCTTGAGAGCTTAAAAAAAATTATCAAAGCCTTTATAGACAGCAAAGGTTAAAAAAAAACCTTCAAATAAGATTCCTATGTTTGCTTTTTTGGAAATACAAAGCTGTCAGGGATTTTTTCATGATGTGATATTTACTTCTGTGGAGTAAACCAACAAAAATTATTCGAAAAAGAAAAATAATTAAATATTCTATCATATCACATTGGTGAAACCCAATGAGCTTTGTTATCCCAGCACAGTTTCAACCAATCGAGACTTCGATCATTTTCTTCACCAAGGGCAAGATTCACTAGAGGACTCACCTTAGTAAAGAAGTTTAAAGTCATATTTATATATAAATCAATTTCCTACCATGCCTCTGCATGTTAATCAGATTGCATTGATTTACTACATTTTAAAATTCACTACAGAGAGAGAAAGTACCTACCTACTTATTTTTAAAGGGATAAATTGAATGAGGAAATCAGTTCATTTGAATCTACTTTTGTTTTTACCCCTCTCTTTAGTAGCCAAGGATCGAACATTATTTTTCTCCTTTGTAAATTTCAGTTCAAAAGGAAGTGTGTGGAGTCTCTATTCCACATTTTCTTAGAAAATCTCAGACTTCCTTGCCCATCTTCCACTTCCCTGACTCCAAGGGAAGTGAGGTCACAGCCCTTCAAAAATTTTACTCTATTTCTATGCATCCCTCTTCCTCTGCCTCTTTTACAAAAAGAAACAGCCTATCATTATCATTTCATAAGAAACAAATGTAATTTGCTCTAAAGAAAATTTATGCCATAGCCTTAGCAGGCAGCAATGATTTTTGTGATTTTAAACTGAATACTCTTTCTCTGTGCTACTTTTGCAGTTAATTAAGGGAAATATTCTGTGTATAACTTGATAGACATTCACTTAGAATCTTTGGACACAAAAGAAAAAAAACTATCGGAAACTAGAGTGAAAATGTGTTTTCTTTTTATTTAAAATTTGGTTATTATGAAAAATAAATTTATGTTTATTAAATGTAGATACTTAGAAAAGTAGAAAGTAAATTTTAGAAAATAAGTATCACCTAACTTAGCACCCTAAGAAACCAAATATCTCATTTGGCATACTTTATTCTGGTCTTTTTTCTATCTGTATATCTGTGAATAATTTTTTAAAAAAACAAGCATAATTTTGGTCACATAGTGTACAGTGAAAAATAAATTGTAATTATACTAAAAAGTTAATTTTTTTTTTTTCTGGGAATGGGCGTGTGGAAAATTAAAAACCAAAATAGAATTTAAGAATCTCCAAAGGCTACATGCCATCAACATGATCTCCTTGTGACAAACTCTTAAGAAGGCAAGCTCTGTAACTACTTTTATCTTGGATGCACATTTATACATGTTGTCAGAGACTGAAAGAGAAAAGGGAGAAACGAGGATTTAGCTGATCCCTACTCTGAGCCTTCAGTCTGATCTTGTAAAGGTTTGTATGTCATGTCCAACCCATGCACATTCATGTTCACTCCGTTGGCTTTGTCCCAGCTCACATTTCTGCAAGTGAAGTGGTATTTCAGAGAGGCGAGAAGAATCTCAGAATAAAAATTAAGATCACTGGCCAAGGTTATACAAAAACGGCTTTATAAATTCACATTAAATGCCCTGGAAGAGAATTCGATATGTGATCTGCTTTTGAAAGACATGAGGGAATGGGGAATAGTGATTTATTCTAAGGCATTTTAAAAGACTCCTTCAGTATTTCTAAGGAAAAGCCAAAGGAGGGGGAAAAAAAAAACAAAAAAACAAATAAAAATATGGCTGTCATGACCTAATGGTTCATTGCCTATTGGGACAGTACTCACTGACTTATCTTACAAGGCAACTGCCAATTCAGCTCCTAATGTTATTAATTTAAATTGAGTGCTAACTGTAATAGATATAATTAAAAATATATAGAAGTAGACATTGTCTCTGCTCATTAATTCTGCTTCCTGGTGGCTAGTTCTCTGCCCGTCTTTCATGTTCACAGCTTGCTAGGTGAACAAGGACAGAGTTAAAAATGTTTCATGAGGTTGATCATTATCATTATTTCCAATTAATATTTTGAGTGTACATGGGGTGCATGGTGCCATGCTGGGTCCTTAAGAAGCATGATAGAAATTAGTTAAAGGCCTTGAAGGGACATCAGCTATAAAGGGCAAGTAACACCTCGAGGAAGCAAAAACATAATAAATAAATAATTTTAAGAACATTTGTTCATGCTAGGCTATTTTCATATAATTTTACTTAAGTTAAACTGTGAACTAACAAAGAGGGGGGAAATAGTACATAGGGGAAAAGAGAAAAAAATAGAAAAGAGCAGAAAAGAATAAGTTGGAAATCACTATTTACAAAAGAAAAACAGAGATAAGGAAGTATCAGTTAAGAATGTTTATATCACAAGTTATAGAAATTCAGCTAAAATTGTTTTAAAGGAAAACAAAGAGGAATTTCTTGGCTCACATAACAAAGTCAGATGGCAACCTCACATATCCAGAATTTTAAGTAATGTCACTGGGGTTGAATTTTACTTTCTTTCATTGCTTAAATTCATTTCCTCTGTCTTCCTTCCATAGCAGCAAAGTTGCCAGAGCATCTCCAGTGTCTTATCACCTGCCTCCGGTTCAACAGCATGAATAAAGTATCATGCTAAGGAAAGGACGCTAGACTCAAAAGGCTGCCTTCTTTTATCTTAGCAGTGCAATAGCTGTATTCACTCTTCTTCGATCACATGCTATTCCTGAATTCGCCGGTATGGCTTCTATAATATAATTAGCTGAATGGCCAGCACTAAGTAGAATGCCAGTCTTGGAGAAACAAGTGAGATACAAATCACCCAATCCCAAGGTCTAAGCGAGGGGGTGGAGTTTAGATATAAGTGGAAATGAACGCTAACAACAACAACAACAACAACAACAAACCCAAAAGAGTAAATGTCTACTACAAAAAGTATGACAGTGAAAGAAAGAAAAGTATAGAATGAGCCTTGCTTTAAAATTTATCTTGTATTACCACATAAACAAATTAAAAAATAAGAATCATATGATCATATCGATCGATGCAGAAAAAGCCTTCAACAAGATATAGCATCCATTTATGACCAAAACACTTAACAAAATCAGTATAGTAGGAAAGTACCCTAACATAATGAAGGCCATCTATGACAAACCCTCAGCCAACATTACATTTAATGGTGAAAAACTAAAAACCTTCCCTTTAAGATCAGGAACAAGGCAAGGCTGTCCACTATCACCACTGTTATTCAATATAACATTGGAGGTCGTAGCAAGTGCAACCAGACAAGAGAAAGATATAAAAGGCATCCAAATAGGAAAAAAAGAAGTCAAACTGTCCCTACTTGCAGATGACATGATTCTCTACATAAAAATCTCTAAAGATTCCACAAGAATACTACTAGAAAAAATAAGCAAATACAGTAGTCTCTGGATACAAAATCAATGTTCGGAAATTCATAGTGTTCCTATATTCTAATAATGAAACACCAGAAAAAGAAGTACAAAAAATAATTCCTTTTGCAATTGCAACAAAAAGAATAAAATACCTAGGAATAAATTTAACAAAACATGTGAAGGACCTATATAATGAAAACTATAACACCCTATTAAAAGAAATTGAAGAAGATACCAAGAAATGGAAAGATATTCTGTGTTCTTGGATTGGAAGAATCATCATAGTTAAAATTATTATATTACCTAAAGCATTATACAGATTTAATGTGATCTTCATCAAAATTCCATTGGCATTTTTTAAAGATATAAAACAAAAAATCATCAGATTTGTATGGAAGCACAAAGAACCCCGAATTGCCAAAGACATCCTGAGAAAAAAAAGAATGAGGCTGGAGGCGTCACTCTGCTGGATTTCAAATTATATTGCATAGTGACAGTAATCAAAACAGCATGGTATTGGCAAAAAAACCAGACACACAGAATCAAGACTCCAAAAGTAAACCCATATTTATATGGGGAAATTATTTTTGACAAAAAAGCCAAAAAAAAAAAATACAGTGGAGAAAGGAAAGCCTCCTCAATAAATGCTGCTGGAAAATTGGAAGACCACCTGAAAAAAAAAAAAAAAAAAAAATGAAACTAGACTGTTGTCTATCACCACACGCCAAAATTAATTCAAAATGGATTAAAGACCTGAATATAAGACTGGAATCGATAAAATGCATAGAAGAAAACATAGGAACTTAATCAAGAACCTTGGACTTAAAGAGGCTTGTATGAATTTCACCTCAAAGGCAAGGGAAGTAAAAGCTAAAATAAATGAATGGGATTACGTAAAATTAAAAAGCTTCTGTTCAGCAAAAGAAACTGTCAACGAGGTAAAGAGACAATAATCTGAATGGGAAAATATATTTGCAAGCAACACCTCTGATTAGGGCCTATTATCCAAAATATACAAAGAACTCATATGACTCAATAACAATTAAACAAATGATCCAATCAAAACATGGGCAGAGAACCTGATCAGACACTTCTCCCAAGAAGACATACAAATGGTCAACATATATATGGAAAGATGCTCAACATCGCTAACCATACAGAAATGCTATTCAAAACCACAATGAGATACTGTCTCACACCTGTTAGAATAGCCATAATCAACAGGACAAATAATAAGAAATGTTGGAGAGGATGCAGAGAAAAAGGAACTCTCATACACTGCTGGTGGAGCTGCAAATCCGTACAGTCATTATGAAAAAGAGTAAAGAAGTTCCTCAAAAAACTAAGAATTGATCTACCATATGATCCAGCAATCCCTCTACTGGATATTTACCCCAAAGACTTGAAAACCCATATCCAAAAAAAAACAATGCACACAAATGTTCTTAGCAGCATTATTCGCATGGAAGCAACTGAAATGTCCTATGATAGATGACTGGCTAAAGAAGCTGTGGTATATATGTATGTATGTATGTATGTATATGTGTGTGTATGTATATACACACACACATACATACATACACACACATACATACACACACACACACATACACATACACAATGGAATATTACTCAGCCATACAAAGAGATGAAATACTACCATTTGCAACAACCTGGATGGACCTCAAGATAATCATGCTAAGCAAAATAAGCCAAACTGCAAAAGTAGAAAATCACATGATATTACTTATATGTGAGATATAAACCTAAAAGCAACAAATCAACAGGACAAACAGAGACTCAGGGACATGGACAATGGACTAGTGGTTACCAGAGGGTAGGGGGTGGGGGAGAAGTGAAGAAGTAGACAAGGTAAAGGGGGTCAGATATTGGAGGTTTGTGCAAGGGTGAAGTGGGTAAAGGGGATCAAATACACAGTAGCTGAAGGAAACTGGACTCTGGATGGTAATCACACAATAGAATATACAGATGTCAAATTATAATGCACACCCTAAAATTATATAATTGTATTAAACAGTTACCCCAACAAACTTAGAAAAAATAATAAAGTTAAATAAATAAATAAAACACAAATTAAATTTAAAAAAATTATTTTGTATCTTCTAATGTAATAAAATTATAACGTATCAAAACCACTAACTTTGCTATTGCCATAACCCCAAAACCCCTTTCAGAATGACTAGTGAATTATAATCACTCAACTGGATGGATTAGGAATGCCAAATTTTTTTTTTTTTTAAACAAGTTCTTAGGACAATTTTTTAGGGCAATTTATTTTGAAGATAGATATAATGATGAATATTTGTAATAATGCCATCACTGCTTCACAAAGATATATCGAGGATAAATAAAACTATATAAGAATGACATTTAAAATTTTAAGTAATAAAAACATACACATCACTCTTCACAAAAGAGAAATTGTCAGCCATCTGTCTCAGTAGCATTCTCGTACTGAAATACTGTGTTAAAACAGGGTACAGAAATGCGACCGATTATATTTCTACCATTTATAAGAAGAAGTTTCCCCTGAATCTACATTTACCTAAAGGGATATTTATATTTTGATTAAATTTATACATATCATATGTTCAGGAGATAATCTAAAGACAACGATGAAAAGGTAAAATACATTCATCGTGGTTCGGGGCAGTCAGCACTGTAGTGCTCAGCACATGGTAGGTGTTCAACAGACAGCAACTATCCTTTACCATCACAAGGAAATTTTCTCTGATAACAGTCAAAATCAGCTTAGAAAGCTTTCAAAAGACGGAGAATCATTTAGAAGTAAAACCAGAAAATACATCCGGGTTTCTTGAAAATTGCACCACCATACTTGTACTTTCTGATGCACTTTTTTACCTCTACGACCTCTGGCTTGCTTATTTTAATCCATTAAATTTTACAATTTTCTCAGTCCTTTCTTTTTGAACTTTTATATAATAATAGCTGTAAAAGCTAGTTAAATTACTTAAAATTCTTCACAGATATAAAATGAGATAAGAAATATTACATGGTGTGGGCTCGGCGGTTCATTCAGCACTATGCGGTTTCAAATAATTCTACAAAGAAATATTGTATTTTTTTTTCTTATATCCAGGTGAATAATGTGTCATGAACAGTTCTAGCATCACATGAATAATATGTTAAAACTCAATCAGCCATTCAACTTCTTAGATGCTTCTTGTTAATTTTTAAAGGCTTTGGTAAATGTGGAATTTATTAGCTCTGCTATTAGAAGAAAACAAAAAAGGCATACTACTTTTGTTGTTGTTTTTCTTTTCTACTTTTTATTTTATTTTAAAGTATGAATAGTGCAGTACTGCTTGGAACTAAAATGAAGTCCCTATCACCTTATATTAAGCACATTATGTAATATCTTTAGAGATAGGAATCCAAAACACTGTATCTTTTAAAGGCAGGAGATGAAAGCCAAGTAAATGTTTTAGCTCCAAGATCTAGTGATGAAATTATGGGCTGAATGTCTGTTTCTAACCTCAATGTTTTTATATCACTCTGTCATCAGTGATATATTGATTGAAAATATTTCATAATTTTTCTAGATAGAATTCCAGAAATTTCAGAATAAAACAGGAAAAAAAAACATAGTAGCAACAAATGACTGAACTGAGAAGCTGTCACTTTTATTAAAAATATACTTCCTATTTGCAACAACATGGATGGACCTAAAGGTTATTATGCTGAGCGAAATAAGTCAGACCGAGAAAGATAAATACCATATGGTTTCACTGATATGTGAAATCTAAGGAAAAACAAGTACGAATGAATCAAAAACAGACCCACGAATATAGAGGACAATCAGGTGACGGACAGAGGGGAAGGGGGTAGGGGGCTGGGAGAAAGTAGTGAAGGTTTAAAGTACAAATTAGTAGTTGATAGAGGGTCATAGGGAGAGAGAACATGGCATAAGGAATTCAGTCAGCAGTAATGTAATGGTTATGTGTAGAGCCAGAGGGAAGACAGAATAATCAATCAAGGGGATTGTTTCATAAACTATATAAATGTTTAACCAATGTACTATATATTTTAAACTAATAAAAAATTAAGAATGTAAAATATATATATATATATACTTTCTGTCTTAGACAATGCCCATTGAAATATAAACTACGTCATCTTAAATATTCTACAATTAACTCATATTCCTCTTGATTGTTACCTGTCTTTAATTATAAATTCCAGGAGATCAAAATACCATTGCCTACATATAATAAAGCGACTGCAAGAATACGAAGTGAGAATATTTCCTGGTGATGACTGGTCCTACTAGTCATCCATAAAAATACTCATTGTTAGTTCTCCTTTTTCAAGGAATGTAATTCGATACTCTTTCCTCTCTTCTTCCACAATTTTATTAAAATGCTAGAAGTTTTAAATGTATTTCCTTGTATTTGTGGATTTCAGACTTTAATATGCTATCGTTGTGGATGTAATATTTTAAAATTTAATTTTCTTTTTAAAGTTTTACATATATATTACAACTTTATATAAACATGTACTTTCCTCAGAAGATTTCAACATTCTATTAAGGAAAAAATGTCAAAGTGCCATGACAGTATTAAATGAAAATAGATTTCCAAAATAAATCTCCATCTTTTCTTATTTATCATTTATTTTCACTGAATTTCACAACAAACATGTTAACGAATATGTGTCAAGAGAGAATAACTATTAACTTGAGCTCTGTAATATAAATAAGGCCGTTTGAAAACTTTTAGGTAGGAACTATTTAATACCTGGTTTTTCTACTGTGTTTTTGTAAGAGAAAACATCTATTTGCAAATGATCAACATTAATCTATATTCTGGGCCAGTAATTGGAAAATCTCTTGGGTGAAAAATTAGATAGATCTATAAATTTAATTAATAACCACACCTTCCTGATGGTCTAATTTTTCCACAAACATTTCAGCTTCAATAAATAATATTATTTGCCCATTTTCACAAGACATTGGGGAAGATTCAATCCCAGGCATTATGCCAGGACAATGTCTAGAACGTTCTTCTAAAGGTGAGACATAGAGAACATTTAATGTTCTTATTTTGAAAGCCATTGTTGTAGAATTGAGTCCACACTCCTTATTGTAATCCACAACAGTCTGCCTGCCCCAAAATGACTGCTTAAAGGAAAAAGACAGTGAATAATTGGCAGAGGGTAGAACCCTGGCAAATATCTACATATCATGGCAGGCATAAAACAAAGAACTAGCAAAAGGTTGGAAAGGAGGATCTGAACAGCAGCTGAGATATTAAATAAACTAATATTCTAAACCATTACCAGTGGAAAAAGACTGAGGATTAAAATTCTTTTAAATGTATAAGTGCTTGTGATTCTCTTTAAAAGGTGGAAAGTTATAAAACCATGATTTTTCTGGCTGAGAAACCCCCTTATTTTGGTCATAGATGCCCAATATTTCTTTTGAGGAAACCATCTATCCTCCATTTTAACCCTTAAAGCTCATATTCAGCTGACCCTATGCCTTGGCTTGAGGTAAAAATAGATTCCTGGACAACAGATGTGAATCCTAGAATTTACCCTGAAATAATTGAGAAAATAGAATACAATCTTTAATAATAATAGATACTTAATAGATGACAGCTGATGTGTTACAAGTATCATTTTTCTTTCTATTCACTCAATGATTTACTGGCATTACTTCTTTCTTTTCGGATTTGTAAATTAATGTTTTGAGAGTTTGTTTTTGTTATCAAGAAGAGGGTAAAGGAACAGAATATTATTGTATAAGAAATTTGGTAAGTGCTTTACAGAAGTCAAATCATTTAGTCAATAAGTGTCTTGATTAGCTTTACACATTAAATAAAATTAGCATAATATGATAAAATCAATTGATTTTTCCACATTCGAGCATTTATTTACTATCGAAATGAATGAAATCTACTTTTTTTTCTTCTGAGATAATGTTTAGAGTTTAAGCAAAATGGTGAGCTTCATGACTTTATTTGAAAAATAATTATGTTTAATGTTTATAATGTAGCAGTCAAACTAATCCATATTTCTGACCATTTGATACTTGATAAATTATTCAATTGCAGAGCAATTGATGAAGCAAACATACTGTCTATTGACCTATATTTATTTTATTCCAATGGCAATATGTTTCGATTCTAAGTAGATTTGCTGCCAACTGAGTCTCTCTGTTCGGAGTAATAATTGACAAAGACATAAAACACCTTTACTTAACAAACACTGCTAGAAAGGGTCCAAAATATCTAAAGGAGTACCTTATGCCATGTACGTATGTATGTATGTATGTACATATATTGTGAAAATATGAATACTTTCTAATGCTGATGAACAGAATAGATTCAAGTGGCTAAACTCAAGCCATAAGTATTTTCTTGAAACTAATATGAACTTGAAAGAAAAAAAAAAACTTTACTAAAATAAAGTAAAAAAGTATTATTTACTTTTTAAATAAAACAACTATACAAAGAGCATTCTGATTCACAAAGGTAGATGTCAACTTTGCACAATAGAGATCATTAGCATTCCTACCAACTGGCCTTCTGGAGTCTTACAACTTCTAGCTGTTTGTCTCCAGAGAGATATCAAGAGCAAAAACTAATGATTTTCTAATATTATTTTTTTTTAAATACAAGTTAAACAATGAACACATCTTGAAAAAAAACAGAAGTTACTGGGTTTTCCTTCCCTTTAAAAATGTCTTGAATTTTTTTCAGGATACTTTCCGATTGGTCACTCCAAACTTAGTAACTTAACATGGTGCACACTATTAGGACTAAACCATTTTTCTCCAGAATAGAATCCATCAAATACTAGTTCTAAAAGACTTCTATAGGTCCACTGCTCAAAATAAAGCTCCTTGAAGAAATTCATTAGGGAAACCAGGCATCTGTATCTTCCTTTGGCACATATAATGAACATTAGTATCTTATTGAGACTCAGAAATCCTGAACTATTGTTAAACTTTGTTTCAACCATATTTCCCAAATTTATTTTTACATGAAACATTTTCCCACATAGCTTCCCTATCAATATCCTGAGGAAGACTACCTCTTGGAAGACCAATAGTGCATAATTATGAGGTGAGCATATTCAGACAAAAATAAATTCTGTGAAGGCAATGTTCTATGACAGGTGAGACTTTCCCAGATTGCGTTACACTAGAAATCAGAGAATTGGCAGTAATTATCAGGTGGGATTCTCTGAATTCAATGATATGTTAAAGAGTTATTTGACTTGTGAAAGATTGAGAATGACTAAATTTACAGTATTAAATGTGTGTGTATGTAGTATAGTATATATACAAACAAAATATAGATAAACCCAATAGAGTTAGGATATACATTTTAAATTCTTATTCACTGAAGAGTTGGTATAAAATTCCTAATCAGGAGTTATACATTGAAAAAAAATTATTTCAATTTTTGTCTAGATGTTCCCTCTTTTTTACCTTCTTTATACAATCAGGGTCTGCTAATTCTTGTTATGCCCCCCATAATTGGCATTCTTGTCTTTATCACTCTATAAGAATGATTGTATAATTCTTTTAGGATATTAATGTTATAAAATACCATTTATGTTTTTAAAACCAAATATCTACACATTCATACACACAGAGAGGAAGAGAGAAAGTATTATTTTACATAGTGATTACATGTTTTTGAGCCTATTAAGTGCATTTTTTATATTATCTGAAATTGTTAACAGTAGTTCTATCCAGGGGTGATAGTGATGAACACAGGAATAGATTATATATATATATATATATTTTACCATCAGCATACGTTGTTTTATAATTTGACAGAGAACAAAAGTAACAACAGAATTTACATTCTCTGTACTAGTTAATTACATATTAAGGTCATGCTTTAATAACTGCACTTCTTCCTATAAAATTGTGTGCAAAAGGCCATCCTCCAGATATCTGTTACCCAAAAGAGGTACCTAGTTTCAGTTATTTATCACTGTAGTTCGTCCTCCCTCATACCCTTTGCTTTATGCTTCCTCTATTTTTTTTGGTCACCACTGGCTTGGAGCCCAAGTTTGACTTTGCCCAGTGCTGTAGCAGTGGGAAAAGTTTAAGATGCTTGCTTTTTGAAAAGAATCGTAATTGTCCCATTTGGTCCAAGGTGAACGCAAATCCCACACACTGTGCTACACTCCGTGATGGGGTGCCCAGGAAACACTATTCTACAAGGTCTTTGAGAGCAGCGGTCTCAGGGGTTTCCACTTCATGAGTTGAGGTCCACAGCTCTTGAATACTATGTTAGCAGTGTGCTTTCCTTAGAGGAGATAAGCCACAGGATCCGCTAATAAATATCTATTAATCAACTTTTAAAAGGATTAACTCGTAGAGTACAATTTGGAAATTGAATATTTTACATATAATTTTATTTGTGGTTTTGTTTTGCCTTCTATAATATCTAATATACTTATTTGACTCTGGTAACATATTTATTATATCGATCCCAAGAATTTCATAGGATATTTTGCAAAGATAATGCCTACAATATAAGAAAATGTAAACAGAACTACTCAAATATTCAATATTTTAAATATTGAAATATTTTTTACTCCATATTAAATGATCCCTACAAGATTAATCTAGAAAAGAAAGATGTTGCCTGCAGTACTGATTCATATATTAATGCTTTCAACCACACAAAATTTATCAAATGACTTTTGTGCTGATGTTGAAATAGCGAGATGACCAATTATAATGTGTATCTTCAAGTAGCTTCTATTCTAGTGAGTAAAGTATGTGTAGAGGTTGATGATTACAAATGACAGCCAATAACTTCCACTTGGTCTTTTTTAAAAGTTGATTAGCCTTCCATCTTTTCTTGTCAAAGTGTACAAATACTCCTTTATCCCCTGTGTATACATTATTTTAACTTACAAAAATGTCTTCAGGGTCTAGATCTTACTTTATCAGGATTCTGCAATCACCCATAACTCATGCTCCAGGCACCTCCCAGAATGTATCTGAAGTCATAAATTAAACTTATATATATATATATATATATATATATATATATATATATATAAAGTTCATTTGTCCAAGGTGACAGAGTTTTGGCTCAGAGCAAGAAAACTCTATTTCACACAGAAAGTGGAGGGAATGATTGTATACAGGCTTTCCCTAAAAGATCACAAAAAATACTTTATAAAAATGGAAAAATAGCCAGTGGTAACATGACCTCCTTTATTTTTTGATATAGTGTTAATTTAGAAAGAGAAAGAATTTGCAAGTGCTTTCATGCTGTTTTATGGTTTTTTTAAAAAAAATTCTCAGTGACACTTTTTGCTTTTATGCACTTTTCTTTTGTTTCCAGTTGATTTAACTATCACATGAGTACGCAGAGAGGTTTGTTTGAGGGGTTCATGCAAGTAAAAACTGCATTTCAAAAGCAGGAGGTGGAGGATCTAAGGTGTTCTAGCAGAGTGGTTGAAATTATCTAAAGGAAAAGCAGAATTGTCCTAAGGACCACCTGAGAGTGAAAGATGATGTTAATATGAGGATCATAAAAAAAACAGATTTCCAAATGGCCATTGGCTTGCTAAACAGCACAGAAAGGTGAAATGAAGAATTAAGAAGCAAACACACCTAGATATCAGAAACAAGTCAGAAGAGGGCAGAATGGAAGGGAAATGCATAAAATGATCCTGCCAGAGACAGCTGACAATATAAATTGGAACAGCAGGGGGAGCTATGGTATCATAGTTGTCAAATCCCAGATTTTCTGAGAAGTTTCAGATTTATGGTTCTAGTAAAGTGGGCATGTTAGTGATTCTTCTGTAATAAACACATCAGCTACACACACTGAGATGGAGCTTTAATGATCTGTATCTTCTGAAGCCAAGAGAGTGATTTGCACATTGCCCACTGTCCCCTCTGTACAAAGTCAGTCTGTATCGCATACAGGTTTGAATGAATTTGCCTTCAGGCCAGTGTTTTTCCTCCTAAATTTATGGATTTGGATTTTGAAAGAAGTCATCCTTCCCTTTGGTTAATTGAGAGAAGACATTTGAGACACAGACACATGCAGCAGAGGAAATGTTTTCTAAATAGCAGAGATGGTTCTTTATTAAAAATAATAATAATAATAATAATAATAATAATAATCTCTTTCAGCTGGTAATGATGTGAATGGCAAGTGGCAGAGTAGGGACAACCGTGCACATAAGTCCTTCCATAATGACCGGCCCTACTTTTCTTTCCTGTCTCCCATATACAACTAGTTCCTTAGCCATTTAGGCTGTCTCTTGAAAATAACTCAGTGTTTCATTCCCATCTATATTCTTGCTTCAAATAGATGGCCAGGTTTAGGTGCAGTGACCTGCACTTTTATCTCCGAGATCCGTCATGGTAAAAAGTCCATACACACCAAAAAAAACTGCCCATTTTCATTCAAAGCTACTAAAACATTACTAATGAGTCAGCTCCCCACATAATTTTGAAAAGGTAGCAGGGAGGAGCCCATAGGAACATAATATCTGGAAGGCATTTATCAACTGAATTGTCCTCTAAGCCGAAATGGATTATGGTAACTGAGCACACTGTGTTAGCTTCCCAGGGCTGCCATAATAAATTGCCGCAAACTGACTGGCTTAAAACAACAGAAATTTATTCTCGTACTGTTCTAGAAGCTAAAAGTTCAAAGTCAGGTTGTTGGCAGGGCCATGCTCCCTCTGAATGCCGTAGGGAAGAATCCTTTCTTGCGTCTTTCTAGCTAACGTTGCCGGTGATCCTTAGTTTGTAGACACATTATTCCAATCTCTGCCTCCACTTTCATATCCCTCTCTTTTCTATGTCTCCATATTCCCCTCTCTTTTTATAAAGACAGCAGTCAATTGATTCAGGGCTTACCTTTAATTTATTATATTATCTCAATTCTTAACTAATCTATCTGAAAAGACCCTATTTCCAAATAAGATTCCATTCTGAGTTCCTGGGTAGACACAAAGATGATTTTTACTGATTTTGATTAAGAGGGGAAAAAAAGGCAAATTAACTAAATATAATTACCTTGAAGATGTTAAGAGCACAAAATATGTACTCAAAAAAACAAATATGTATGTGGTTCTAGAAAGAGCTTAATTGCTATTTATTAATGAAGTTAAAATAGAACCGAAAATAATTGCTACACACATAACTGACTGACAAACTCGACTACTGGGTAAACACATTCTAATTATACCATTCAAATTATACCTATCTAAGATAAAAAGAAAAGTTGCATGAAGGTTCAGTTACATATTTGCATTCCAGTATTTTAGCACATTGGTAGTGTAATACAGGCTAATTGTTTACTTTCTCTGGGCCTTGGCTTCCTCATTTTCAACACTGAATAGATAATATCTTTGGAATTATCAGAAAATGTGTGGAGGCAAAGGACGGGGGGGTGGGGACACCATAAATGTTAATTTACTTGCCTTCTCTTCCTTTACTTCTTCAAGTACTCAAACTCTTTCTCATCTCACAAATTAATTCATACTTGAAGGGTATACAAATATCTGCTGATTTGTTATTTCATAAGATGATAATACTAGGTACTTTTCGGGTATTGTCATAATAATGATTTATCCTGAAAGTTTACAGAACTCATAGTAATAGATTTCTTAAGAAGGAAATAGAAAAGTTTAATACTAAGTTGTTTTCCATGTTACCAAACACCCAGCTTACTGAACAGTTCATTTATTTGACAAATATTTATTGAACAGCTAAAGCTCTCAGCACAGTACTTGGCATGCATTCACTTATTTATTTTCCATTCAGCAAACATGGATTGTATGATTACTATGTGCCAATACTATGCTGGACATGGGCCCTGCTCTCATGAAGACCACTCTGGTCAAGGAAACAGACATTATTCATCAAATAATCATATACATGTAGCACCATCAGCATGACAAAGAATGTTGAAAGAGAATTAAACATGTTCTCAAAGTAAAATATTGTGATCTACTCGGTAATGGCAGATGAAGTTTAAGAAAGTAAAAATGGACCCATAATGGGAAAGACAAGATAAATGAACTAGGAAAAGAGGGTGAAGGAATTGTGTCATGGTAGAAGGAACAGAATGGAAGAAGAGAGACTGTGGCATGTTAGAGAACTCTTTAAAAAGTGTGACTTCTGCTCCTGATTTGCCCAGTTGGCTGGACAGCAGTGCCGATCACTAAGAAAAGGAGACTGGAAGGGGACCAGGTTTCAGTGCAGATGATTCTGAGCTGAGCCGTGTGGAATATGAGGTGCCTTTGAGATATCCCAGAGATGTCGCATAGGCAGTTGGGTAAAGGAATCTGGGGCTGAGAAGCGAGGTCTAGACTGTAGTTATTAATTTGAAAGTTATTAACCTGATTAAGGTCATTTCCAATGACTATAAAGAGGGAGAAGACAAAGCCAAGTATTATAATAAACGTATACCAATAGGAGACATATTAAATAGTGATGGCTAATTTATTGGTTTTCTTTTTAATGTCGGTTGTCAATAACATGATTTAAAATCCTGAGGTGATTTAATGTTATAAATTATCAAAACATGAATCAGTTTCTTAAGTAAACCAATAAATAGACTAAAATTTATCTTTATATATTTGACCTTTCCCAGTTGGACTAAATATGGAATTAATTTACCTCAAATCAATTTATTCTACACATATTTACTAAAAGCCCACTCTGCTAGGCATTACGCTAGGCAGTGGCAACACACGGATGAATAAGACAGGCTCCGACCAGTTCTCAGAGGCTGTAGCAAAAGAGTCTACGAGTGTAACCAGCGAGTGGGCAGGTGCTAGACTGCATGTGAAGCGCTAGGCAACATGGGTTAAGAAACCTACAGTTACAGAGTGAGGAGGAAACTGCGTGATGAAATTTGGCATAGAGGACCAAGAAAGACTTTTAGAGGAAGTAGTTGTTAAGCTAAATCTTAAAGAATGATATAGAAAGAAGTCAAGCATACAGGGGAAAAGGAGTCCAGGAACATAGGAGAATATATTCAGAGGCCTGGAGTCAAGAGCATGATGCTTTCTGGGAAATAAAAGCAGTTCGATAGGATGAGAATGGGAGGAAGGCTCCATTTCAAGCAGTAGTAGATGTTAAATCATAAATGTCCAAATGAAGTCTTGTTTTACTTCTGCTAAATAGTTGGCAATGAGAGTCCTGACAAATCTATAATTAGAAGGGATGTATCGAATGAAAATATAAACATCTTTATAATTATAAAACAGTCTTGGAAGCTTTGCACACTGACATAGGGGGATCCATTTCTGTGAGTGAAGAATTTGCTTTTAACCTTCATGCCTCATCTAAAGAGCACATTATATATAAGTTTGTATATCACAATTCCTTTCCACCTACTTAAAAATTTGCTTTTCTCTTTGAAACGGCAAGTCTGCTAATTTGTTGCTTCATACTTTAAAAATGAGCAATTCTACCTCAAAGTGAGGCTTCAGAGTGATGAGGATCAGTACATAATATGACTTTCTGATATAATATTAACTGTGCTTCTTGTATAAAGTTCTATGCTCGTTCTATCTCAACACCATGGTCCCATGAACACTGCCAGCCCATTTTTGGATGAGAGCTTACTCTGAAAGGTAACCGAAGTGCAAGTAATACTTGAAAATAGTTGTTATTAAATTTTCTCCTTGTATTTTGATCAAGTAGAGTTGAAAGCAGATTCCCCCAAATACATTGCATTACATTACTTTTCTTCTAAGCAGAGATCAGACATGTTTCCTTGTCAATTATAAATCTCCCAACCTGAGGCTATTAGCATTGATAATTAAATAAGTGTTATTTATGAGAAGCATTAGGATAAATATTCTTAAAGGAAAGAAACAGTTGGGGAAAAATACACACACACACACACACACACACACACACACACACACACACACAGGTTCCATTGCTGATTTCCCCCTTCCCTAAAATTAAATGAATTCTTCATTCGCTATTATAAACTAAATATTTCCTTTGAGTCCAATTAGCATCGCTGAAAGAAAAAGCAAATCAAGGCTCTGTTCAGCATGCATCAATGTAATGGAAAATCAGGTCTTTTATTCTAGCTTTAATAACTGCAGCTTGATTAGAAGCGAAGAAAAGGCTATGAAGGGAGGAAGGGGGGAAAGGAGAAGGACTGCCAAATTAGTTCTATAAGAATTCTCAACCTGTCTGCTCTCTGGCTCACTATTCAAATGCTAATTGAGCCTTTTGGTAAACAGAATGGGTAATCATGGAAGACAAAAACAGACACAGAAAACAAATGAAATATCATTTCTTATCCAAAGCGGCATGGCATTTTTCTGATAAGCTTTGGAAGACTTAAATTTTTAAGTCCTTGGGTCTTATTTTTTTCCAGGACAGAGTATAATTAATATAATAAAATAAATATTACATAATCAAATAAAAATGACAAAGAACTGCTTTGTTTCAACAATGAAACCAGTCATGTTATAATTAGATAAGAGGATTTATATTCACAGCTATAAACATGAAAGTAGACTATGAGGCTGGATAAAGGCAAGTTTTTAATTCTTAAAAATTAATTACATGGCATTATTCTTATCAGTACACAGAATGCATTAATTATACAATTAATAAAAAGATGAAAGGGATTTTTTTTTTTTTTTTTGGCAATTGTAATGCACATGGGGGCATTTGGTTTTATACCCAGAATTGTCCTTCAGGCATTTCTATAATCTTCTTACTAGGCAATGTCAAGACCCTAAACCAGTTAGCAGGAATATTGAATGGAGTGGGTCTTCATGTTAGCGCTTAGACACATTTCTGAAAGGTTATGGATTTCCATGTAATTGGGATCTAAGGTGTAATAGGTTTAATTTGAGGTCCTCTTTAGAAGCACAGCAGGAAGAGGCATTGTCAGCAATGTGTAATAGCCAGTAAGAAGGAGTAGCTCACTCCTTCACAATGGGCTTCCTTAAGGATGAAAAAGTGATTATCTTACTACAACAGTTATTTCTCTGAGTGCTCCCATCATCGGCATAGCACTGAAAATGCCTTGTGTGTGCTACTGCTTTATCCTTGAAAACATTTTAAAGCTATAAATAACACTCACGGAAGAAGAAATGTGGTAGCGAAAAGACAGCTGGCTATCGGGAGCAGAGCCACAGGCCAAATCCATTTCAGCAAACTCCAAGGGAATGTCCAAATTCTCTTGCTGTCTTGCAATTGTGTTTTATCAACTATTATTTGTAGTAAATGGGCTATCAGCCAGGGAGAGGAAATTTGTTTTGTGTTATATACAAATTGTTGATGTCATGTACAGCAGGACGGCAGTCATAGTGTAATAGTATTTGACTCGGCTGACCTGCCAGCAGTATCATACATGGGAACAAACATACCACAACTCCTCACCCAAAAATATATCACTCAGCTACTTGAAGACTGTTTTCTGAAAACTTGCGACTAACATGGAAATAAAGCCTTTAAATAACCCCAGATATTTACGCTTTTGGAACAAAACCGCAACAATATCTAGATGGTAAAAGCAACGACTACTTCGCTGTGTTGGGTAGGGAAGGTGAAAGCCCTAAAAATAGAAAATGTAAGCACACCATCAGTGTTGGTGTCTAAGGGGTGACAAAGTGGCTGCCTACATGCCCCTCGTCCCATGGACACACACACCATTATCTCTACCTATCCCCATTCTTTGATTTGGATGATTAGTAGAAAGTGATATGAAAATGTAGCCTCAAGCCCACCTGAAAATCTAATAGTGCATGGTATAATCCCCATATAATTCAGAAATGCTGGCGTTTCCACTCATCACCATTGCTAAATACCCTTATTCTGCTCCCCCCAACACAAAGATTCTTTGCCTTTTTTATAGCCTGTCATCTTGTTGTTTTCTGCTCTTCAGTCCCTGAGTATATCAAGATCCCAAGGTTAATGATGAGGCACCTAGGGAAAGTGGTGTTTGTTTAGCTTAAGGTCACATTTTAAACGTCTTTCTGTGTGAGGCAGTCTCATTGCTTCTAAAACAAAACTATTGGAACCTCCATTCCATATTAACACCTCAGACACATTGTTGCAGGGTTCTTTTTGTTGTTGTTTTGTTTATTTGTCATCCTGTCCTGGTTGAAAAATTATATGTGCAACTGGAACTGGCAAACACTAGAATCGGTTTGATAAGTTCAAGCTTTGAAAATCACATTTCTCCAAACCTTATTATCAAAGTGACGTGCTGTGGCATCTTGTCCTTCCAAAGTTTCCTGAATTCCTGGCAAATGGAGTAAAGAAACTGAGTACTTAGCCAGAGTTTGTCTCTTCTGGATTTTACCTGTACTCACTTATGAAGAAGTTTTTAATTCTTATGAGAGTAGGTAGCAAAATGGTCCCCTAAATATTAAGGTATTCCTACTGAAAAGGGATGTGTTTATTCACAATATCGAACAGGAAAGACCTTTTATTTTCCCATCAGCTGTCTCACAGTTAATCTAAAAGGGGATCACAGTTGCCATTAGGTCCTAAGGTAGATTTGTAATCTTCTACCCTGTTTGAAGTTAGGTAAATTGGCTGTGATTTTCTTTGGCTAGTCATAAGGGACCAAGAGTTGTGTTGCCTTTTTACTGAAGCCTTAAGATTTAACAATCAATTCATTGTATCCCCTTTCCCTTGCCAAGAAAATTCTGGGAGATCATTCAGGCTGAAGTGTCCTCCAGTTTACACTCCTGGGTAACTCTGGTTAGTAGAGCTCCCTACTGGCCCTCATCGGGAATGAGAAAAACAAACCTTCTGTTAAACCACTGAGATTTGAGGACTGTTTGTTCCTAAGCATAATGCAAAGACCAAGTAATATTACAACCCCAGATTTTAGTAATCACCTATAGTTCAATGTTCTGGGAAAACAATCTATCCTTTCACATGTTCAGGTAGGCTGATAAAAGATGAGAATTTATTAATACCATGCATTATTTTAAGCATCTTAGCTAAATTATTATGTTTCAATTTCACAATAACAGGCAATGTTGAAATTAGAACTTCTTAATATCTAACTTGTGAGTCCCATGTATTAGCTGCTCAGTATTTAGCTGAGAGTTTATATATTTTTTTAAGAACAAAGAAATATACACCATTAGTGCATAACCATTGAATATTGTCATTTTTTACAGTCTTGAAGATAGTATTTTAATCTACTGTCATTTGTTAAAATGTATGTCTGAAAGAATTATTAGGAGAGAAAAATTAAACTTTCTTAGGTTTTCAGTAATAGCCTGCTGAGAAGACAAAGCAATTGTCCTCACAAATATGCTCATTTAAGATTATTATAGGAATTCGTTTCCCTTCTTTCAAAGAATGTTTTGAAAGCTAAAAATCATCCTATCATATTTAGACATAAAGAAGTAGTCCCTGCTTCTAAGGATCAAGCAGTTATTTATTTTGAATGTAGTGTATGCTATATTTGATAATCATACCTTCAAATACTCAAAATAAGCTCTTGCTTAGGCATTTCTTTTGGACTTGGACTGGACTCACAGACGTGTGTATCTATTTGTTTATGTGTATATGTATGTTTGTGTGTGTGTGTGTGTGCGTGCGCGTGCAAAATACAAAAGCTTATCCCCTTGTTTCATGAAAATTTGCATAGGAGAATCTAACTTCAAACAATCAAAAGAGAAGGCAATTATTCTGGAAATCATGAAGAATAGGCATCAGTGATATAATAAATGATATATCTTGTGAGTAAAAACAATTGAAGAAAACCTTCAACGCTCTCTCTCTTTTATAAATACATGCACATATATGAATAGCTCAAGGGCAAAATGCTTTGAAGATTGATTTCTCAAATTCATTCTGTGTATTGGAGAGGTGCCCTTCCTAGTAATTCAGAACAAACTGAGGAAACATTTCATCATGAGAGGATAGCCTGGTGTGGGAGAAGTTTAATATAAAGTATTTCATCCAGATTGCTGATTCAATCCAGATAAAGTTGAGTAAGTTTGATTTTTTTTTTTTTTTTTTTTTTTTTTGCTATTCGAACTGTGGAAATTTTTAGATTTATATAAGGTTCATTTAGACTTCCTCCATTCTTCTGGATAAAGGTTTTATAAATGTTGTTTGGTGACTCCACTGAGTCAGCCTATATATTGCTTACATAAATATTTCCATCTACAATTTTTTTTTCCACAATGCTACTACATGCTTTGTCTATATGCCAAGGAGATTGAAAAAGACCTTTGAAAATATAAAGGCCATCTAAAGCCTTTCATAGTCTACGGCCTTCTCCCCACTCTAAACACCCAAGACTACTCTGCCACATGCAACCGACCCAGATATTTTTGGAACATTTTGAACATGCTATTTTCTTTTGCTTATATTATATATTATTACTTGAATATCCTTCCTACTCCTGGATTATGCAGAACTATTTGCTACTCATCTTGTGAAACTCAAGAGCTCCATGAATACCACCTTTTCCAGGCCACTCCTTGTCCTCCCCCAAGATGCTTTGAAATACTAATTTATGCTGGGCTTTTCTGCTCTTACCACATTATTCTGTAATCATTAGTTTACCTGTTTCCAAGCATCTTAGAAGCAAGAGTCTCTTTTTTTACTCTCCTTACTGATAGCATCTGCACATCTAGGCACTCAATCATTTGTGGGATGAATGAATAAATGAATGCTGATATATTGTTGAGATATTTTAACTGGCAATTCATCAGCTGTGAGAAAACTGTGTGGAAAAACAGTGAGTGAGAAGAGTACTACACAAGGCTAAAAGTCAATATAATAAATATGCATACTTCAAGCTCCTAAATAAATTGGTTAAAATTATTAAATAAAAGGCTTTAATGTTCTTTAATTTTTTGAGAATTTTGAGGAGGGGAAAAAAGGAAACTGAAAATTATAGAGACTCCATATGTCAACATGGCTTCATGGGATACCACCGATGCAGTATACAGGCCCCTGGACTCAGAAAGGCTGCAGGCTTGGGGGGTTACTGCTCTGTGGTGACTCACTTCTTGTCTTGCTATACAAAATCTGCCTGAGTGATCTCTTGGACAGTAGCCACTCCCTTACCTGAAGTTCCCAATAGACTCTTTCAATGAAATACTTGGATCTATCCTTTTGGTTTAAATGACTGACATGTCCAAAGCCTATTGACTGCTTGTGACCAATTAGCTTCAATCAGTAACCTTTCTCTCAGTCATCACTTTTTCTTCCAACTAATTGAGTTGTTGACTCATGATGTCAGCTGATTTTATTCCCAAGCATACATGTTTATATTTGTTGGCCTTTACATGATCAATATCTTTGAACTTCTGATTCAACCAATATTTAATTTTGCCTTATCCATGAAGTTCATTTTATGAGAAATTATGAATTTCCTTATTTTATCTGTTAGTTTTACGTGTGCGTGTGTGTGTGGTGTGTTCTACATATTGGTTCAGAGTTTCCTATTATTTGGTGTCCTCTATTGTTTGGTTATTAACTTCCAGAGCAGGCACTAAGATGTTGGATATCTTCATACCTCTAACGTCCACAGCTCAAAGTATGCCACATAGTAGATGTTCGATAAAGATTAAATAATTTTAAAAACTGGAACATGATATTTCTTTGATGTAAGAGATAATAGAGGTATAATTTTTAGAATAAATTTTATAAGAAAGCTAAATTCATCACTCCAATGCTATTAACTGTAAAAATATTTTTTAAGGAAAAGTAGAAATCATAGTAAGAGAGTATAGCTTTTTGTCATTATTTGTTTGCTTGTTTTAGTTTTATAAATTGCAACCTGTGGTGGTTTTAGCATATGATTTAAGATCAGAGTAGAACACTGAACCCTTAAGGCAAGTCAGCTGTTACTAAACAATGAATATATATTTACCAAGAATAAAAACTAGCAGATCAAGAGAAATGGCTCTCATTATAATGGAAGAATTTCAATAGTTATTAGCGTTTTTATAACTTAGATAACATAAGGTGCGATCTGCAGCTGATTTTTCAGACAAAATTGTAATTAGACAAAGTTCATCTTTACAGTTCTTCTGTCTCTTTCAATTTCTCTCTCACTCTGTGTCTCTCTCCTCCCCTCTTCACCCAAAGCCAAATTTTCAGTCATCTTGTTGACCCTTGATTATCCAATTCATACTGTTTTCTGAGCTCACCTGTATCTTCCTATAGCCTGCCTTATCTAGACATTGTTCTTTCTTTGTCTCCTCAGAAGACATTATGCTGACATAATCTTGAAGTTTAAGGAAGTAAATTGTAGATGTCCTGCCTATTAGTTTTGCCAGCTTTGGTAATTTACTTTCTAAACCTGTTTTCCCACACATGAAATGTGAATAATAATACCACCTACTTCATAAGATTATTGGGTCAGTAAATCGACGAGGTAAAGCAGCAGAGAGCACAGAGTAAGCAGTTAAATGCCAGCTATTATTATGCCTAGGTATGTGACCTGGGGACACAAGTCACCTGTGAAGTGGGACAGACATTTCTTGCCTAACGGGGTTGCACCGATGCTAAATAATCTATGTTATGTACCTTGCAAAAGAGTCTGACACATGAAAATTTGGATAATAAATACTTGTGCAAAATTATATTTTTTAAATTTTCTAAAATGTTACCTACTAACGAATTAATGTCTTCTAATAAGTAAGGCAAGTAAATAAAGTGATACTGTTTCACATACATTTCTGGAATCCCAGTGGAATGAAGGGCAGAAACTAGATATGATCGGTTTATAAGGTAAGGAAGTAAGTTTGGGTTATAAGGGAAAAGGTGGGAAGACTGAAACCTTTATAAGTCTGAGAAATCAGGAGTACCCAACATGGGAGAGGAAGAAAGAAATGCCAGTGAGTGAGTTGTGGGAGCTTAAGGGACCTTGGAAGGCAAGCAAAGAAGATGTTTCAAGGGCAGAGTGATCAACTAACTGTATAAAATTCTGCTGCTGGGTCAATACAAAAAAAGATATTCATTAATTTTCTAGTATCTGAAAAATTTCTTAATCCATGCTCATTGTTTTGTATAAATGTGAAATGGTGAAACCCATATTCTCCTTTTTGGGACCTGGACATTTGCTACTAATGCAAGTTATACGAGGCAGCATTTTCAGTAGCCTTATATTTGCTCATGTGTCCACTTGTCTTGCTGTTAAGTCTAATTTCTGGTATTTCCCTCTGTATAAGATACCATCAAATTTTTTCCATATTAGACAATTATAATTGTGAGGAAAATTGTTTTTAAACCTGTCCTTAATCCCATCATTCATTGCAAGTGAAAGTTTTACACTGAAATTGCAGGTTTGGATAAACACTAAAGATAAATGGAGACCTTGTCAACTGGTGTGAAAACATTTCATTTTAAAACTTCGAGGTGTTGATAAACACCATCAGAATTATGTAAACTTCAATCTTTATCTAAGTTCCAGGTTATTTGGAAGAATCTAGTTAATACAATGATTTACACTTTTAGAGGATAGAATGCTGAGCTTTTCTTAGTAAAATGGATCATTTACTAATTTATAGATGGTAGGTAATGGCAAAAATGGTTTTCTATTTTTTATAACATGCAAAATTAAATTTGTCGAAATGGAGTTATTTTGTATATATTTTAAATTTTCATTATAGTTTTTCATTTATAGTTGTTACAGTTTCCCAAAATAGGTATGTAAAGAATGTTTTGCTCATCAAGAGCTAATCCAGTTTTTTATATTCATCTCATTTATTACATTCAAAAAATTTGGAACTACAAGGAATTTTAATTTTGTTTTTCACTTTGTTGATTCCCAACAACTGATCTTTATCAATTTTCCTTCCTCAAATAGAATTATGCTGTGATTGTGGATCATCAGACCATTTAACTGGTCTTATTTTTTCTGGGCACTGACTTTTTACATAGATTATCATTTTTTTCTAGTCAAAATTACCCCACTTCTTTCAGGTTTCCTCCTTTCCCTAGTTTTTATCCCTTTAATCATTTAGGCAATCTGTTGTGATTTTTTTTTAATGTACCAAATAAAATATCAAGATTAGATGCTTGCGCAACTGCTATATTCTCTAACGACCAATTTCTGAAATATAACAGAATTGTTAAATTGTTCAATGTAGGTTTTATGTCTGAAAATATGCAAGGAGGAAGCCTGGCTAGTTGTTTTAAGTCCCTTCTCTGCTCCTTCCTAGCTGTGAATCATAAGCTAGTAATTTATCATCTCGGTTTCTTTGTTTTCTCATCGATAAAATGGGATTAATAATAGCATCTATTTTATAGCATTGCTAGGATGATTACATTGATTAATCTCATCAAACTTTAGAAAGAGCATGACAGAATAAGTGCTATATATGTGCTTGAGAATTAAATTTATTTAATTTCATAAATAAATAGCGCCATACACTAGATGTATGGCATCAATTTACTGCATTTCTATCTCGTAGATATTTATGTCCACCTCAATTTCAAAACCTTAGGGAAAGCCGCATTTCTTTATTGGTGCTATCTATACTTCTAATAGTGAAGCATAAATATCTATGATCAAACTCTGCCAGTCCCCATAACTCTGTATATGTCTCTCTAATTGATATCAAAGATTGTTAAACTGAAAAAAAAAATCTAAGAGCATGGATAATATAAAAGCGAGATCAGTGAACATATCAATTATTGATATTTTAAAATAATGACCCAAAAAAGACACATTAAAAATTAATAATTCCAAATTGACTGTCTAGACTACCTTACGTAAAGATATTAAGGATCTTGATTTTTTTTAAAATAATGAATTATTATGGTAAGTTTAAATCATTAAAGAAACCCAACATTATAAAAATAAAACCAATGTCATGTATTAAATATCATAACAAAATCATAATACACTTGAAACTTAAATTAGCTGATTTATAATTTAATAGTATTAAAATATAAGAAAAAATAAATCAAATTATGAAATACTGGATACAACAGCTAGAATAATCTCATTTCTTGCTTGCCAAGGACTGCCAGATTCTTTTCCTGTTTCTCTCATTTGTTATTTTGGCTATCTCATTAGCCAAAGAGAAAATATTAGCCAAATAGAAAATAGAGGAGTAAACTCGAGACATTACAATATTAAAAACATTGTGTAAATGTATAATTAAATCAAAATAAACGTAAGTGTGCAACATTTATGTTGAAGGTCAGATGTGAATGTTAAATAAGGTCATGAGAGTAGATTCTGAGCCAGAACTTCCTACACCCTGGATGTGATGATGTGAAGAGAAATCAGATCATCAACATCGGAAGACTTAGTTTCCTCCTTCACCCAACAGTGCAGTTCTCATTCATTCTCCAAGTAATTCCCATTACTATATCTTCATTTAAAGTCATCTAAATTCAATACGTTTTATATTAATATTGAATTTACATATCATTCTCTTCATGATAAATTCCATTCTCTCCAGCAAAAAAATTTGCAAAGATGTTTATTATACTGTTATTTGTAGCTCTGAATGTTTACAGGGGAAAGATGAAATAAGATAGTTCATTTGTGTGCAGTCATTAAAAAGAATGAGTTAGCCCTCTATGCATTGATATGAAAGGTTGCCCAAGATATATTGAATGAAAAACTGAAAGTTGGAAGAAAGTAAAAATAATCTTATCACATTTTATATCATATTTTATATATTTATATTTTTATGTATTGTACTGTAAAATACACACACATATATATATATGGTTCTGTGTTAACACAGACACAAACTCAAGTTTAAGTGTAAATATTTGTCCTTGTTGAGACTGAATGAGTAAAGGGAACTTCGCTTTTCTTAAATCAATCAATTCATCCATCCATCCATCCATCCATCTGTATTATAGTAACATTGGTTAATAAAATACAGTAAGTTTCAAGTGTACAATTCAACAGTAAGGCATATATATATATATATATATATATATATATATATATATATATATATATATAGTATTGTGTGATCCCCTACCATAGTTAGATTTCTGTCACCATACATTTGACCCCTTTTACCCCATTTCCTTCCCTCCTAACCCTCTCCCCATCTCCCCTCTGGTAACCACAGTCTATTATTGTCCATATCCATGAGTCTCTGTTTGTTTTGTTCGTTTGTTGCTTTTAGATTTATATCCCACATATAAGTGATATCATGTAGTTATCAACTTTTTCTGTCTGACTTATTTCACTTAGCATGATTATCTCGAGGTCTATCCAGGTTGTTGCAAATGGCAGTATAGCATCTCTTATGGCTGAGTAATATTCCATTGTATACATGTAACACAGCTTCTTTAGCCAATCATTTATCATAGGACACTTCGGTTGCTTCCATGTCCTGGCCATCATAAATGCTGCTGCTGTGAACATCGACGTGCATAGATCTTTTCAGATATGGGTTTTCAAGTCTTTGGGGTAAATATCCAGTAGGGGGATTGCTGGATCATACAGTAGATCAATTCTTCGTTTTTTGAGGAAACTCCACACTGTTTTCCACAGTGGCTGTACCAATTTTCAGTCCCACCAGCAGTATATGAGGATTTCTTTTTCTCCGCATCCTCTCCAACATTTATTACTTGTCCTGTTGAGTATAACTATTCTAACAGGTGTGAGATGTTATCCCATTATGGTTTTGATTTGTGTTTCCCTAATAGCCAGCAATGTTGAGCATCTTTTCATATATATGTTGGCCATTTGTATGTCCTCTAGGGAGAAGTGTCTGTTCGGGTCCTCTGACCATCTTTTAATTAGATTGTTTGTTTTTTGCTGTTGTTGTTAAGTTGTATGAATTCTTTGTATATTTTGGATATTAGGCCCTTATCAGAGGTGTTGCTTGCAAATATCTTCTCCCATTCGGATGATTATCTCTTTACCTTGTTGACAATTTCTTTTGGTGAACAGAAGCTTTTTAGTTTCATATAGTACAATTTGTTTATTTTTGCTTTTATTTCCCTTCCTTTGAAGTCAAATTCATAAAACCTTCTTATGTTCGAGGTCCTTGAGTTTAATTCCTATGTTTTCTTCTATGCACTTTATTGTTTCAGGTCTTATATTCAGGTTCTTATTTCATTTTGAGTTAATTTTGGTGTGTGGTAATAGACAAAAGTCTAGTTTCATTCTTCTATTGGTGGCTTCCAGTTTTCCCAACACCATTTATTGAAGAAGCTTTCATTTTTCCACTGTATGTTTTTGGCTTTTTGGTCAAAAATTATTTGCCCATAGAAACATTGATTTATTTCTGGACTCTTGATTCTGTCCCACTGGTCTGTGTGTCTGTTTTTCTGACAATATCACGCTGTTTCGATTATTGTTGCTTTGTGGTATAATTTGAAGTTGGGCAGAGTGATGTCTCCAGCCTCATTCTATTTTCTCAGGAAGGCTTTGGTGATTTGGAGTCTTTTATGCTTCCATACAAACTTGATTTTGGGGGGAACTTCACTTTTACAAATTTTTGCATTTAATTATTTTCAAACAAGCCAATACTATTTTTCCAATTGAATATGTCTATACATTTAATTATATGTTAAAGTATATAAGTAGTATATCATTCATGAAAACGGTATATGGGTGCACAAGAGTGTGTTTACATGTGTATGTATATATGTATGTGTACATACAAATTATCATTTATAGAACATTTTAAAATTCTCATTGCTGGATTCCACTTTAGACTTTTGAATGTATCGCAATTATTGTAGTTAATCCAAGTAATTCTGATGATTGGGCCTGGTTTGAACAGTCAAATTTGAGACTAGCTGTTCTAGCTTACATTGCGCTGGCTACTCATGCAGTTAATTTTAAGTGTGCCTAGATTTCTATTTATTATAAAAGTCCCTTACTAAGTTTGTTTTCTATATTAAATGGTATCCACTTTAAAAGAACTTTAAGACACCTTGAGGAATAGTTTATTGATTCCACAAAAATTTAAGGAGTGTGTGCTACATGCCTGATTCTGTTCCATGTAGAATACAAAGGTGAACAAAATAGAAAAGGTATTATCTTATGACATAATCCTCTCATAAATAACTGCTCTACTGCTTTTACCTTATGACTAATTCCATCCTGCAGTGGTTCTCAAATTTGAACAGTCATCTGATTCCCTGTAGAGCGTGTTAAATGAGAAATGACTAGGCTCTATCCTCGGAGCATCTGATTTACCAAGTCTGGGGTGGGGCCCAAGAATTTTCATTTTTTTATGAGTTCTCAAGTGATATTCATATTATTGGTTGGGGACTACACTCTTTAAGAAACACTACTAAAATGCTATCTACCTCTTTTTCTGCCATTGTCAGACACAAAAGTGCAATTCAATCTTGGGAACTTTCTCTAGCAAGAATATATGACTTTGCTATGTTAAGTGCTAATTTTATAACTGGAATTCTTTAATTTTCCTATCCTGATAACTAAAGCATATTTTATCTGGAACTGTACATATATCTAAAGTATTTTTTGGAAAACTATATATCTAGGTAAGGAGAGAAAGATACTGAGACAAAGAGAAAGAACTTGAAGAACATGCAACAGGACAGCTAAAGTGAGTTTGGAACATTTAGATTGCCCTTTGCTTCCTCTGAGAATTTGTTTGCCCTACCAGAGTGGTTGAGATCAAATGAGTTAATATTTATGGAAGCTTTCTGCAAAATGTAAAGAGCTATAAAACATAGGTTACTTAGAGAATTCCTAATCTCATCTGTGATTCATAGAAGAAAACCATGGAACATCTCCTGCTTGGCCAACTCAAAGAAAATGGCTCCCCATCACAACGAGTACATTGAGTTTGACCTCTCTCCTCCCAAACTGGTGCTTGTCCTGGACTAGAAAATCTTGTATGCCACTTATTAAATGCCACTGAAGTGAGTGTTACCTTTTAAATAGACCTCTAAGTTTCTACACTGTGAAGAAAAGCCAGACACAGGCCTTAACACCTTGAGATTTCTGAAGAATATGTGCCATGTGTTTGTCATCTTTTCAGAAAAGTACTTCTGAAGAGCCCTTTAATGAGTTTCCTAGAGAAAATGTGAAGGAATAGTAATGCAACTAATCATTTCCTACCTTCCCACCGAACCTCTTATTAATTAACATGTTAATGTTCTGTTTGATTTCTTAAATTTAGTTTGAGAGACAGTAAAACAGCTATTTTCAAATTAAATTAAATTGAGTTGTGAGAAGATTTTCAACCGATATAGTGCTTTTTGTACTCTACTAATTCCAGTACTCATTAACGTAAAAAAAAAAAAATCAATGAGCTTGAAATAATAGTGTTGATATTATTGTAGGCTCAATCTACTCAATCTACTTCTGAATAACTTACTCTCTCCATGACAATGTTTTACCATGTATGTGACATTAGAAAATGCAAATTCCAGGGCTTAAAGAGAGAGAAAATTGTCCTCGGTTAACATAAATGTCGCCCAACTATCTGTTTAGGGAATTAGCATAGCCATAAATGGAAAAAGTTAAGATCTTTTTCTACTACAGTAGACATCTTTACTGTTAATAGACTGCAATAACCCTTTGATTTTCAATAGTGTATTGCTCTTGGTTCACTGTGCAAATTTCAGGTATAATTAATTATCTTTTATCTTCCTCTAAGGCTTTTTCTTTAAGCATAAGGGATTTGTTTAGACTTCTGTTTTAATAGATTTTAATTGGAAATGTTATAAAGGTAATTCTTAGCACTAGAGTTACTGTACCATTATAGACCAAATGGTTACCACTCTTCTTCAATAAATAATTTTCAAATAACTTTATTTATATAGATTTGGATTTTCTAAATCTTTTGATCACTTTATGTTGAACTTCAGAATGTCATCTATTGCCACTGTTTGCCATTATCATTCTCTAGCCCCTTTTAGATTACCCTTTTTAGATTAATATGAAGTAACAGGTAGGTAGAGACCAGAACTCTATAACCTGTAAGATTAAATATGGCTGTATCAGAAAATTTTCTAGTCATTGTTTGACTCTTGGATCATCCAATGCTTTTCAAACTTTAATAGGTTTACAAATCACCTGGAGATCATGTTAATTTGTAGATTCTAGATAGCAGACCTGGGGGAGAGTCTGAGATTTTGTATTTCTAACAAGTTTGGGGGTGATGCTGATGCTACGTTGGGTAGCAAGGGTTAAGATATCATTGATAAGCTGAACATAAATTTGACATGATGTCTTTAATAATTGCAAGTCTGAAAAGCAGAGTTTGCTACTCATAAGCAGTACCTTCAGCAGGACTGAAGTACTACAAACAGACAAAAACAAACTATTTTTATATTTTTTTACCTTCCTAAAGCACAATACACTGCTAAAGTAAAAGGTATCTTTACTAGTTGCCACTTGTAATTGTAAATTGTAATGTATTTGTAATATTTTTCATCTTGGTTTGCCATTTGAACTAAGCAGTTTTGGGGCCCAATTCAGGGCATTGTAATAAGTCCATTGTGACAGAGTTTCTTAAAATGTAGAAAAGGAACTGTTTTATCTTACAGATAGCAGTCACAATTAGTTATTAACTCCTGAAGACTGATACTATTTCTTAGGATACTACAAGAAGTAGATGGAACATCAGATACCAGCTTCTTTACCAACTAATTGTCATGTCTCTTCTTAGACTATCTTGCTATCAAACCCTTCGCATTTGATGGAACACACATCTCTCACTTTTTGTCCCTGGCAGGGGAACGCTCCAAGAGGAGTTTATCCTTAAGTGAAAACCCCCTTTTGTTCCACAGTGCGTATTTCAGTTCAGGGCGGTGATTGTCAGACCTTAGCAGGCGTCAGAATCACCAGGCTCTGTTGGCTAAAACACAGCTTACTAGGCTCCACCTCCATAATTACTGATACAGTAGATGAGATGCAGGGCATAAGAATATGCATTTCTAACAATGCTCCAGGTGAAACTGACCTGTTGGTGCAGAGGAGGACTAGGAATTTAAGAAAATGTACTACCTTCGTGTCTGCTTATCAAAGATGTCAGCTAATTGTGAAGATGTTAGGCTAATAAAGAGAAATGTGAGGACCCATCTTCATCTAAAACTATCTCAGAAGCTTGAATCATTCAATAAATGCCAAGGAGCATTGGCTTTCCTATGTCCCATAAAGAGAGAGAGATTCCTCCGGTAACGGCCTGATGATCACTTTGCCAGGGAAGTCTTCTTAGACCCTGATGTCATGATAGGTGCCTTTACAATCACACAGTACCCTCCATTGACCTTCATGGTTAATAATCACAACTGTGATTATACAATTATTAGCAAAAATATTTGTTTTGTGATTGTATTCCCCATGTTGCTAATTTTTTTTTTTTAGGTGCCATAATTGTCTTTCCTGGCTACCAATACATATGTTCAGTATTCAATTCAGAATGTAGCACAGAGTTGATGCTCAGTATCTGCCAAAACAAATGCTGAGAAGAATGTTACTATGATCACATTTACATGGAGATGGTAGATGTTAAGAACCTTAATTCAGAAATGGCAGTCTCTCGTGACCATGACAGCTAATTTTTTTTTATTGATTATGATATTCTTTTGTATGTTAAACTCAGACTCGGCCCAGGAATTATTTTCAATGCAGACAGTTTTTACCAGCTGTCATATATGGCATGAGATAAAATCTAATTGCTTTTCTACAGTGAACTCTATTCAGAATGGCCTCACACTTTGTTCACTCAATATTCCCTGAGTTTTCCCCTCTACCTTTGTTCATGCTGTTTCATTTATCTGAAATAGCTACTCTCCCCTAAACACACTGTATTTGTTGAAAACCTATTAATTCCTTAAGTCCTATCTTGAAGACCATCTTTTCTGTGAAGCCTTTTGAAATCCCCTTAATTAGATAAAATCTCTGATGATTCTAGCCTTATTCTACCTTACAACATAGTAATTCCTATGCTTGTCTTTACCTTCTTACTAAAATGGCCCTCCTTAAAGACAGGGAACACTTATTCAAATTATTTTACCATAACTTCATTAAGAAAATATGTATTTATCTCTGGTTAAATGCCAGGCCCTGAGACAAGTTCTGGGGGGTTATAAAGATGAATGAGACCTAGCATCTGTCTTCAAGGGGGTCACTGTTTTCCAGAGGGGATCACTGTTTTCTAAGGCATAACACAGATGTTAAACATTGTAGAATAATAAAGCACAGTGCAAGGCACAATGATGAAAAGAAGAAAGAACTGATATGATAACCTTTGCATGGGCTGGGTGTGGTGAGTGAAGATACTGGAGTGGTTAGAGGCAAATCAGAAGCTTAGAGATGTTGAGATTTTCCGGGTGTGAACTATTATGTGATAAGATGTTTAGTTTCTTCCATTTATCCAATTTATCTGAATTGATATAAATGCAACTCCGAAAAAGGAAGTGGGTTAAATGAATTCTATCTAATTTTCTTGCAACTCTTTAGTTTCAAGTGTTTGATGTGTGAAGTTTTCATGGATCCCATGCCCTAATTCTCCCTACCATCAGCTGCCTTTCTATAACAGGATGCACCTTATCTCAATCCATGTACCTCAGAGCCTTACCTAGTAATTTTTCCATGGACCCACCCTGGTGGCTCTATATTCTGTTGTGGCAGCATTAAGTCCAATAGGAGGTATAATAACAAGCCATATAAGACATTTGGACCCTGCTAAAGTGGTCATCTCCTTTTCCAACATATGTAATTGCACAGGCTGAGGAAACCTGACAAGAACCCAGATTCAGTTTGCTGTGCTCAGCCCGGATGCAGGCAGTTCCAAGTTATCAGAATCACCAGGAGAGATCTCAGCGAGTGGCCCAAAGTCAAACCTGCCTCTCTCTCACTCAAAAATACCAGCCAACCACAGTTGAAACCTACTCTTCCCTACTGAAACACATTAGGTTGTTGGGCCTCACACCTAGGATTTGTTTGAGAAAGTCTGGGTGTGACTTCAGGACTTGGCAGTTTGAACTGGCAACCCACAGACCACGCTTTATCCCAGGTAACTTATCCCTGCTCTTGCAGGGTTAACTTAGAAACAAAGGCAACTGTATAATGGTTTTCCTACCATCAGGACCTCTACATCTAAAGTGAGAAATGGCATTAAATTAAATTTAAATTACATTAAATTTTTAAGAGATTAAAAATTCTACCTTTTGCCAAGTGGCTTGCCTCAAACGCCACTCTGTTTCCCATGATTAGCTGTTTCTATCAAGAGGGGAAGGGGTGGTGCTGGTCTCCCTCCTCCACATAAATAACATAGAAGCAATTTTAAAATTCTGTTCCCTTATGGATGCCTCACGACATT
This sequence comes from Rousettus aegyptiacus, assembly GCF_014176215.1. Classification (NCBI taxonomy): domain Eukaryota; kingdom Metazoa; phylum Chordata; class Mammalia; order Chiroptera; family Pteropodidae; genus Rousettus; species Rousettus aegyptiacus. Next base: position 80,468,763 of record NW_023416310.1, read on the forward strand.
ATGATTTACTTAAGCAGAAAGAATTGAAACAGATACCTGCCATTCTTCCAACAGATTGTTAACTGAAATCTTAGTATCAACCAGGTACAAAAAGGTGTTCTGATATCACTCCTCCCTCAAAATGGCTTTATGAAGAAGATGCAATTGTCCTCACTTTACGGATAAGGAAACAAGAGGAATAATTAAGGAACATTGCAAAGATCACATAGCAAGTGAAAGATGGCTTCAAACCCAGACGTCTGATTCTGTAACCTAATTTGCTTTCACCATTTCAAACAATTGGTATTTCTTGTCATTTTGTTGGGGCTACAGACATTGAGAGAATGAGTTTATACACGTCGCAAAGTACCAGGTTAATTATACTAGTGAAACTGTGTCCTTCCCACATTTTCTTCAGTCCCATTCTCATCCTGAGGTTGGGATCTGTAACAATGTTCTCCGACACTATAGGCTTCTAGCTTCTGTGGTTTCTTTCTCTTTGACAACCATTTTTTCCTCTTCGTTTAAGATTCTGTATCATCTATCTTTGATCTAAGCACATTTTCTTTCTTCTCCAGAGTGTTTCTTCCCAGCAGTCCCCTAGTTTTATTATTCGGGATTTTAGACCTACCTTTTTCTTTCAGCTTTAAGCTTTGGGCTTTTCTCTTACTCTTTATCTGAGATGGTCGTATGCTCATGCTGTTTCTTTCATTTAGTTTTCTTTTTCGTTTTCAACCACATATTCTTTTCTGTTCCCTATTATTCTAGATTTCATCAAACTACCTCAATCCTTACTAACATGCTGGATTTTTTTCCCCTCCCTAGTATTTCTGATACCAGCCTTTTTAAGTATGAAGAAGAACTATAGACATCTTCATTATTAATTCTATTGATTATGTAGATATTTCTCCAGGTTTTTGCACGGTTTTTGATTTACTCAATGTGTATCTTATTTGTGGCCTAACTAAAACAAATTGGCATGTTTTGATATGATTGCCATTAAAGCTCAAACTTCACAGTGAAAGAAATTTATAGCAAGAGAGAGGATAATATACTCACACCTGGAATCACAAGTGCCTAATTAGTGAGGAAAAGTAACATTTCCAGCTTCTAGAAAACAGGCTGGTTTCCAGCCATTTCGAATCGTTATATGTTTTATCTTAACACATTTTCATAATAATTACTAAATTTAATTTTAAACATCAAACTTTCCTCTCTTGGATTTCCAATCCATTATGAGATAATGTAATGGATCATGTAAACTCCATCCTCAGAATGATTTACCCGTCACTATCATATGCTTTATAAATAGAGAACAGCCTAATGTATTTTGTAACAAGAATTATACCCCTTTTGTTGTAGTGAGTGTAGTTTAGTGTTTCTTTCCTGTTTAGTAAAATAAATAAGAGCAAAAGAGTTTCCAGAACAGAGGAATGATGACAAGGAAAAGCTAGACATGCAATGCATCAAAGCAACACAAGATGTCACTTTTACATAGGCCTGCACTTCCAGGGTAGCGCTACCTCTGCATTGTGCATGAAAATAACGTGTGGAGGGGAAAAGCACAGAGATTTACAAATGCTTTAGAAGCATAAATGGGTTTATTATATTTGTAACAGCATCTTGAAAAGTATCCCCAAGCTGAACTTATTCTTCTGTACTTATATGAACCCTCAAAATACGTTGCCCTCAAAATATATATTGCCTTCAAAATACATTGCAGTCTCCCCTCCACTTTCTGAATGGCAAAGAGTCCCAAACTAAGCTTTTTCTTACTGCCTAGCATATTCTTCCTCTTTTTAATTATTGGTGTGATATCAGTTAATAAAATCAAATAGGTTTCAAGTGTGCAATTCAATAATATGTCATATATATTTCATTTATTGTTTACCACCTAAAGTTAAATTTCCTTTGATCACCAAATATTTGACCCCCTTTACTCGTTCCTACCTCCCCCACTTCCCTCTGGTAACCACTAACCCACTGTTCATGTCCATGAGTTTCCATCTGTTTGTCAGACTCATTTGTGGCTTTAAGTTTCATATCTCGTATGTGAGTGAAATCATATGGATCTTCACTTTTCTATTTCTGCTCTTCTAACATCTTGTTTAAGGCCTGATCTGTTAAAAATAGGCCCTGGACTTTTTCTTGTCTTGCCCAATTAACTCATTTTGCACATGGATTCCACCTGACCCACTGAGGCAGTTCCAACCCGCATGCTCTTCTGTTATCTAAGGTCAGGCTTAGTATAGAGTATTAATTTTCCATCGCTGCTATAACAAATTACAACATAGCAACTTAAAACAATACATTTTCTCTAGATCAAAAGTCTGTACAGATCTCATTGGGCCAAGGTCAAGATGTCAGCAGGGCTGCAATGCTTTCTGAAGGCTCGAGGGGAGAAGCATTTCCTTTTCCAGTTTCTAGGGGACACCTGCTTTCCTTGGCTCATGGTCCCTTCTTCTATCATCAAAGGCAGCACCATGCAGCCAAGTCCTCTCTTGCTGGTGCTTCTCTGATTTTTCATAGTCACATCTTCCTCCAATTCTTTCAAGGACCCTTGTGATTACATTGGTCCACCTAGGTAAGCCAGGTCAGCCGATTAACATCCTTAATTCCATCTACAACCTTAATTCTTCTTTGCTGTGGATTTTAATATAGTTATCACTTCAGAGATCAGGAAGTGGATATCTTGGATATCTTTAGGGGGGTCATTTTTCTACCTACCACATGTGGAATTGAAAGTGCTTCAAGATCTAGTCCAGTCTCATCCTAATCATCTTTCAGGGTCCATTTTATTTTTTTGTGGCTAGTGTTTTGGCCAAACTGAACTTCCCACGAGCAGACCATTATGCGTCACGGACTCCCTCTCTTTTTGTTCCCCTTTCCTAGGCTGTTGTCCTCCAACGTTTCCGAAAGTTTAATCTTCATCCTTTAAGTCCTCTGCTCTGGGAAACTTTTTAAAACTCAGGCAGAACTGATGACTCTCTTTATCTGTGCACTCACTGACTACCGCTACTACACACTGGGGCGGGGGGGGGGGGGTGTGTGTGTGTGTGTGTGTGTGTGTGTGTGTGTGTGTGTGTGTATTTGGCTGAGCTCCCTGGGACACACTTTCCTGTTACAATCCCAGTTGTAAAATCAGGAAAGGTGGGAGATATATTTCGTTAAATGTTTGAAAGAGTATATTATAGACTAGGCTAAGCTGCCATCACAGACACAGACACTCCTTCAAATATCAGTGGTTTAACATAATAGGTTATTTACATACAGGCAGATGTTCCTGGTCTGCTGGCAACTCTTACCTGTGCTGACAGCAGAACCAGGCTGCTTTTATTTCCTAGCTCTGTCATTCCACCAGTACCTTCTCATTTTGGGGATCCAGGCTTTAGAAGGAAAAACAGTATTCGAGAGTCATTTGCTTTTTCAAAAGCCTTGGCCTGAAGGTTGCTTCATTTCTATTTATATCCCCGTGGAGAAAACTGTCACCTGGTCGAGAAAACCTCCACGGGAGTCTGGAAAATGTAGTCTAACCATGTATATAATAAAGTCCCATTGACATAGGGAAAAAGCATGGTGGGTTTTGGTAGAAAATATCTCTGCTATAAAGGGTTAATAAAGAGTCCAGCTTCTCCAAGATGTTTACACCTCCCCATTCAGAAGTCACATCTCCCTCACTCCAACTCTTAGAGTATTTGCATATGTATCTCTTTAGCCTTATAGCCTATTTCTTTATGATGTATATCTGAGATCTGCCAAAATACAAGAATCAAGTCAATTTTGTGGGGAAATGTTAAAAGTGAATATAAATTTTACATTTTACAAGAATAAATATCAACTTGGTAAAAAGAAAATATTAATTGTCTCTTGGATAACAAATATGACCTGATTAAACAGGAAATATATGATTATAAGGTCTTCGGAAATATTTTTAAAAGTTGAGAGAAAAAGAAGGCATTATTTTGTGGCATAAGATGTCTAGCAGAGCGGGAAGGCATAACAAGACCTGACAAAAGCTGAGATTTTGGCAAGAATGTTAGCTAAGAGCATGGGTTTGGATTAGATGGATTAGTTCTGCTTTTTAAATGGATGTATAACCCTAAGCAAGTAAAACTCGATTTCTGCATCTGTCAAACAAGGGTAATAGCTTACAATTTTTGGAAGGTATAGATTAGGTAAATTTTGTAAGATACTTAAAATGTCTAATCTAGAAATATTCCGAAATGCTAGGTTTTAATGTTCTTAAACATTGTTGAACAAGGAAATCTGTATTAACTTTAGATTTTTAAAGTGCATATACAAAAAATAAAGACAAATGGAAGTTTTTGAGTTGAAGACGAGGTCAGGGAAGCTGAAATTCAAAAATCTGATGTTTATAAGGACAGGAGGACAAACAAAAGATCTTTTGAGGTTTTTCTAAGAACAAAAGAAGTAAGTGCTTTGAATTAACAAAATAAAAGAAGTTTTTTCAAAGCATACTGTTCCAAGAGTAAAACAAACACTTGAAAGAGGTGGTTGAGCGGACCCTGCAGGTAAAATGTTGGGGAGCACCACTCTGTCCTAAATGACATTGTGGCCTGGCTTGTGGTTTCTCCATTCCAAAGTGAAAAATTGATAAATGAATTTGAAAAAAACCAGGTATTGAGTTAATTATGTGGCGTAAGGAGCCAAGAAAATTGAGAAAAAAAATACAGCTCTCATTTTCAGAAGGAGAATAAGTTGTATATTAATCACAGACTAAAGCATGACCTTAGGCATTCGAAAGATTCTAGCACAGGTTACATTAGTTCCTCACTGAGACATCATGTTATAACCCCACACTTAATCTACTGCATTAAAAGTACACATCAATTTTCAGAGGCAACCAGATTTCAGAAATGTGACAATATGAGTAGACAAGAAAGGTATTGTGGAATAACCAATTGAGCTGATTAGAACAAAGCTAGAAAGTATAAATAGACATAAATGTTTTGCTGAAGTCCAGATAGGTTTATCCAAGCTTGTAATTATATCTTTCTGGATAAGATATATATATTTTTTAATTCAGGCAGGTAAAATTATCTCATAAATTTAATTTGTGTTACCTTACTCAAAAAACTAAGAATAGAATTACCATATGACCCAGAAATCTCTCTTGTGGGTATTTACCCCCCAAAAACCTGAAAACATTTATCCACAAAGATATATATATGCACCCTGATGTTCATAGCAGCATGATTCACTATGGCCAGGACATGGAAGCAACTGGAAAATCCTATGGTAGATGATTGAATAAAGAAGATGTGATATGTATATATGATGGAATATTACTCAGCCACAAGAAAAGATGACAACACGGATGGATCATGAGATAATCATGCTAAGCAAAATAAGACAGAAAAAGTTGAAAATCAAACAATTTCACTTATATGTGTGGGATATAAAACCAAAAGCAACAAACAAACATGATAAACAAACAGACTCACGGACACAAACAGTGGATTAGTGGTTACTGGGTGGGGGGAGGAGGTAGAGAGGGGTCAAATATTTTGTAATGGAAGGAAATTCAACTTTGGATGGTGAACACAAAATGCATATATATGATATATTGTTAAATTGTACACTTGAAATATCTGATTTTTTTTACTCAATGTCACCACAATAATTTTAATAAAAATTTTGGTCAATAAAAAAAATTAAAAATAAAGGGGTAAATGTGTTACCTTACTTAAGCTAAACCAATAGATGTGTGTTTCACCCAGGATAAACTTTCTTATTACTGTAGAACTTTGACCCCTTTTTTTTATACATTTTATTAATTGATGGAATTGGTAGGAATTATTTTCAAATTTCAGATAAGCAATATTATAACAGTTAAGAGTGTGGACCTTGAAAATGAGACTGACAACAGGGTCCCGGCTCTGCCACTTACAAGTTTTGTAGTTTGATGCCATGGGTTAACCATTCTGAAAATGTTTCCTCACATATATAACAATAAGAGAGAAAAGAGCATCTACACAATGCCTGGATTATATGAGATAACTATATGAGATTGTATGGGTTAAGTGCACTTAGCATATAGGTTAGGTCTGTCACAGTGGAGATAATTACAGTGTTGGTTTTCTTAAAGATACTACCTCTCAACAACAGAGAATGTCCATACAGCTAAACAGCTTCCAGAAATGGATGAATCAAATTCAACAAGATTAAAATGAATTGCATTAGGCAATCTGAGCAAAAACAAAGTCAAATAAAAATGGGATAAAACAAAAAGGCATAGGGTATCAGAGGCAGATATAGAAGTGTTCGTACCATTTCAGAAACTATGTTCAATATGAATTAACGGAAAGCAATAACTACCAAAATACTTATCATCCTCTTTAACTACATCTATAGAAATATAGAAAGTAACATAAAGCAAAGGTCAGATTCACTATGCTTTCTGCTGTCAAAGAACATTGGCGATCTTACAGTTGATTCGAAGCACAGTCTAAGTTGAATGCAGACAAAACCGTAACAAATTCAGATAGTTAGGAAAGCAATGTACGATTTAACAATGATTTGAAGGACAGTGCTGAGGTTATTTCCAGTTGGGACAACTATGAAAAAAGAAGCTACTGTGTTTTCTATACAAATCTTTTTGTAGATATGTTTTCATATCTAGGAATGGAATTGTTGAGTTATATGGTAGATGCATGTTTAAATTCATTAGAAACTGCCAATTTTCCAATATGCTCATACCATTTTATACTAATTTTTATTTGTATGTTTATTTTAGTCTCATTAAGTGATCACCTTATACTAACCTAAAAACCTAGATTTGTGACTTTCTTAGAAAAAAAATTTGGAAGATCTGACAACATTGGATCTCTATGGCCAAAAATAACTGGAATGGAATGTTCACTAACCCTTTTCCATGGGGCACAAACGGTACAATTTCCCATAGACCTCACCCATCACTACAACTCAGTTAATGCATTTGGTAGCAACAGCACACATACACATGAGTTTGCATATCCAGACAGAACGGAAGACTGGCACAATCTCAGCCACTTTTTCTGCTTATAGTAGACCACTGTTGACTCGTATTTCCCTTTGAGTAAGGAAATATGCTTCAGGGTGTGTGTATGCCTTGTTGTTGTTGTTTGGAAAGTACCATCTCAGAAATATTTTTATTTTCCCTCTTGGCTGCCTCCTCCTTCAGTTGTACCTAGAAGAGGGTGACAGACGTAGTGGTAGGGCTACTACTAAAGAAAGTTCTAAACAGTGGTTGAGGTCCTGAGTTCTGATTAGTGTGCTCTCAGGATGTGTCATCGGCTTGGCATTCTGTTATTTACTTAATTTAAATCTAATGTTATGAAACATTATCGCTATGCTGAAATTCTCTTATCCCTTTCAAGGTGCTTCAATCCCCTAAGGAAAGAACGAAACAGATGGAACCCTTCAGGCTGCAAATATAGCAGAGCTAGCTGGAAATATGCTCCGCGTCCTTGACATGAAGTTTCTGTCACTTTTAATTCTCCAGCTTGTTTACTTTTCTATTATGTAAGAACTGGGGCTTGTTTTTAGCAGCATCGATTAAGTTGTCATTGATTTTTAAGATAGGAAATAGAACTTTCAAATTTCCCACATGAATGTAAAGCAAGTCAGACATTAACATCAAGATAAAACATTTACCAGGGCAATGGCAGAACAGGTAAGTATCATTCAAAACCTTCCAAGGTTCACACACACACACAAAAAAAACATGAAGAATCTGGATGTCAATATATACATGAATAGATATTGATTTTATTATTTAATCTGAATAAGTGCATAACATGCTTCTAGCCCAAAGAATGAATAGTGTGCTTATTTTTATAGATGTTTGTATTCATTCAAAGTTTGCATACGTGTTTATCTCCTACCAGTCAATAGCAATTGGTCTTATTATTAACAGTTAAGATTTATTGAGCCAGGCATTCTGCTAAACCGTTAAGCACTGTGTGATTAATCCTCACATAAACCTTTAGATCAGGGTTTCTCGGACTTGGCACTATTGACATTTTGAGCCAGATAATTATTTGGCGGGTAGAAGAGTCTGTTTTGTACATTGTTGGATGTCCAAGCAGCATCCCAAGTCCCTACCTGTTAGATGCCGGTAGCAACCCAAGTTGTAACCGTCAAAAATGTCCCCAGAAATTACAAACATCCCCTAGTTGATGACCATTGCTTTAAGGCAAATAGTATTATTTCTATCCCATAACAGAACCCACTCAGGGACATAGAGCCAGCAAGATGAACATCTAGACAGACATCTAGGCATGTCTGGATTGAAAGCTCAGGATCTTTGCACTAATCGATATTATCTCCAACTGATTTTAAGGATATATAAACTAGATTATATCTAGGTAGATGTGAGGGTTTTATTAATTTTTACTCTTATGTATATATGAATTGAGCATCTATTATTTGTAAAATACTATGTCAGAGTGAAAAGTGATGATAAATTTGACCTACTCACAGCCACTGAAAAAAGATATATCTTATCTTTGATAAACAGCTAATTCACAATTGAGGTTAGAAATTACATGTATTCAAATGTGCATAAAGGTTGAGATATGCATTAATATTTCTTAAAGGTTATCTTTTAAGCATTCTAGTTCCATTAAAGTTTTGACATCATTGCAGAACCGCATTATACAAATGTTAAATTATTACCTGGGGTAGAATTATATAGTGAGACGTTCATATATCCAGATAGTACAAGGCAGCGTTGGCAAATCTGACCCCACCACCTGTCTGTGCAAATAAAATTTCATTGGGACACAGCCACACTCATTTGTTTACTTGTTGTCTGTGGCTGTTTTCATGCTAGGACAAGAGACTTGAGTAGTTGTGACAGAAACTATATAGCTGTCAAAACCGAAGATAGTTACTATTTCACCTTTCACAGAGAAAGTTTACCCAGCCCCTGATATAGTATCTCAAGGTGGTGTGCATTTTATAGATGTGCAAAAGAAGGTATTCTCCTTGTCTGAGTTTGTTCCTTGTAGGTCATATCTTTAAATGTATAGTCAGCTGGAATATGTGACTTTTTTTCACATCTGTGAAGCATAAGAGATAGCATTTAGCCTTTCTTCACTTTTAAATTGCTTTAATAAGGAATACTTGGTAAAATCCTGAAAGTTCATTCTGGGCCAGCCAATTGGCCAGAACTTTTCATTCATGCATCACACTAGTTACTGCTCACAACAACACTGTGAGGCAGTCAGTTATATTTTCACTTTTCATGAGGTCACTGGGGCTTACAGAGGTGATCTGCTCAATGCTACACAGAATCAGAACTTAGACATGTCTGGTTGGAGAGTTCAAGTATTGAACCATTATGCTATATTCTGTGCACAGAGTAAAATATAAACAAGAAAAATTTACTTGGTTTCACATTTTACATTTGAAAAAGGAGCTTAAAAATAAATAAATGTTAAGAAAAAAGGAGGTGAATGGTGTGGACTGGGCAAGAAGATGAACTAGCAGCATGTGCAAATTCCTATTTACACAGGAGAAAAACAGAATATTCTAGCTGTGCGAGTGAATTCATTTGAAATGTGCAGATAGGTTTGGAGCAGTTACTAATGGTCTCAATTTCCAACTCCTGAAGTAAAATTTAATTTTTAAAGTAAAATTTAAAAGAACACATGTTTTTCTTTATTATTTAGATGTAAAATCTGGGCATTTCTCACAAACAATATATTTAAGTAGAGTATAAATAATTTGGAAATGCTAGTCCATTTTAAAAATTGTGTTTCTCTGCCTGTCGATAACATTTACAAGGCTTTTTTTTTTTCTCTGCCTGGACAAAAGAAAATATAATTTATAAACCCTAAATTAGAGTTTAAAATAGAATGGGTCTCAAAATTAAACATATATAGTCAGGATTCTTTGATCTATATCTAATAAGCATTTTTATATTGATTAATACAGTTCTTAAATCTAAATACATTTTTATTCTTTTTTGTAAAGTCATTTATTTTGAGATTTGATTTAGATACCATTTTAACCACCATAACAACAATTACAGAAGCTGCTTTTGATTCAAAACCAAGAATTCATGTGTTTGTCTTAACCTTATAAGGTCAAAGTCAGTGGTTTTAATGTTTTGTCTTGAGCATAAATAGCTCTATCAATTTAGAAATCAATACTTACTGAACACAAACTTTGTGCAAGGCACTAGGCAAGGCACCACGAAGGACTTCACCCTATCTGCCATTAATTGACTCGTACTCTAGTTGGGAAGCCTAAACTTAAGTTTATATATATATATATATATATATATATATATATATATATATATATATATATATATATACACATAAAATAGAATATATGTAATATATTTATTTAATATATGTCTTACCTATAAAAATCCAATATTGTATATAAAATAAGAATAAGTTGAGAATAAGTGCTTAGGACTCAAGAGAGTTGGTCTGCAGTGTTGTGTGTGAAGGCTTCATGGCTAAGGAAGTACACAGAACTGAATCTGGAATTGATTTAAGTTAGGGAGATAAGAGCCTTATTAAATGAGTCATCAGGATTTTAACCCATGTCTAATAGATAGCAGAGTCTATATTTCTATCTACCTATTATATTTTCTCCCTAATGAAATTTTTTTTTAACATTATGATCAGTTTTGATCAAATTCCTTTTTGTAAACAAAACTTCTACTTGTTTGTCTTTTCAGGAAACTTGTTTCACAAAGATAGTAGTGAGGAATTGAACACTTGGGGAACAAATGAGAGATCAGGTAACCGTTAATATATAGTCACTGCTCTCTCAGCTTGGTTATTTTTATTCCTCCATGTCTTATTTTCTTGAGAACATTTCGTTCAATGGACATTAAGATTTGATTCTCATAATCAGATCACGATGTAGGTTACTTGCTTTAATGTGAAGTTTTTAGTGCAAAGTGAATTAAAAATCTTAGGAGAGCACACTTTTGCTTGAACTTACAAATGATTTAGATTTCGCTTCAACCAAGATTACTTTACAAAGACAATGGGCATTTTAGATGACCGTGATTGTCTATATATTTGAGTGAATTGGAATAGACCATCGTTCTTCCAAACTTATCTCTTTCTTGTGAGGACATCTACATGCATGTAGTCTATTTTTACGGAGGGTCATTTAAAAAAGAGTGAGAGATAAATTGGCTTAGAAAAGTTGAGGCCTAATTAAATGTGTGCTTATTATATAATAGGATAAAAGATAAGAGAGATGGGAGTGAAGGGAAGGAGAGAAAGATTCAGGATGAGAATTGGCTATTGTTTTAGGGATTCATGAAAGGATATTTGAAAACCAATGTCTTGTCATGTGACTATGAGAAAAAAAGTCCCTAAAATATAATAATTTATGAAATAATTTCTACATATAGTGACAATGATGACCATCAGTAAAACTTGTGTTACTTGTAATCCAATAAAATATTAGATTAATAGATCTTGAAAGTATGTTATTTTCTTCTTCATTATATGCTGAATGTGGATCATCTGGAAACAACTCCTCTGTAGTTTCACAAAATATTTTTCTCTAATAATTGTGAGGTCTTAACATAAGGTCAGGTAAGGAGGATGAGGTAAAGGAGAAAAGGAAATAAATGAGATCTAACCACATCAAAATTAAGTCATCAGTGGTCACGCTAATACTGTGAAGTCAATGGAATGCCATAAACACACAAAAATGTTATTATGATCATTTCTCAATTGTCTACATCAACAAAAGACAGTTATAACAATCAACTGCCATCTATGCTTAACACTGGAATATTATTAGTACTTCGTTTCATATGATTTTTAATTGTGGACTGTGTGAAGAATGCACTTCATCCCAAATAGTGACAAAACTCTTCCTGACAGACTGATGTGCAATTAGGGAAGCTTCCTAATTGGTTCTTCCCTCGTAACCATGATTTGATTATGTCAACCTGAGCATGACCATTATCTTCACACTTAACTAATAATTTTAAAAAACGTATAATGGAAATTGAACATATATTTACCAGACTCCTAGGGACTGTTTTAAAGTTACTCATTACTTCTCTATTTCTTACAGTAGCCCTAATGTGTATAGTGCAAGTATAATTTAATAAATGAGAAATTTGAGGCTTAGAGAATTTAATTTTTTTAAACTAATCCAGCTAGTAATTCATTGAGCCAGAATTGAACCCAGATCTACGAATTAAAAATCAACAACCAAGTTACCCTACCTTCCACAGAATCATAAAAACCTTATAGCTGTAGAAGTTCCAATACCTATACTACAGAACCTTAAAAAAACACTTATTAGCTAAGCTATTAATTTGTTCTAACTTCATGTTCTCTTTCTTTAATATGGTGTTAATATTAATACCTACAACTTCCTAAGGCTGAGGTAAGAATTCAGTAATACAATGCACAGAAGTAGTTTTAACAGTTTAATTTCTATTATGTATGGCCCTGAGTGTGTATTAAAAGATAGCTTTCATTATTATTCTTAGATTTATATATTTGCATTTACAAAATTGAGGCATCTTAGATTTGTGTAGTATATCAGAGCTTTCAAAGTGTTTTCATACATAATGTATTTATTTAACATTTAATGCTTTTATTTATTTATTTAACATTTAATGTTTTATTTAATTATGTTGGCTTAACACAGGTAATTTTAAGGCTTAGGAATGACACAGAATTTCAGGTGCTGTAACTCAGCTTTTTTGTTGGAAAAAAAATTGCAGAATACTCTTTTTTCTTTTTTTTTTTTTTTTTTTTTTTTTTTTTTGCTAGGCTGGCCAGGTTTGACATTCAGTTCTAAATGTTTTGCTGCTTAGTTTTAGTTACCACATTTACTCACTAAAAATGCTTGGCTTTCTTTCTATATTTCTGTGGAATCAGCAACCTCTCTGTTTTTGTTCTTTTAAAAACTGAATACATTTCTAGCATAATGTCATATGCACATCCCTTCCCCCTTCCCACATCAAGAATTTTGCCAATCAGAATAAATACGTACCTCTCTGGCTAATCTCTTACTTATCTCATTTGAAGAAGATATCTCTATTTTATCAAAAAAAGAAAACATAACCTGATTGTGTGTTTCTTGAGGTTAAGGCCGCGTTCCATGAATATTCCCTTAATATATGGAATATTGCTTTGCACGCAGTAGGCTGTCAATATATTTTTGCTAAAATTATTGAGCAAATCTGAGCATCTATAAGCATGGCAACCAACTTTGTATAAAATGATATTTATGCTTGTCAAGTGAATTACAATTTCATAAAAATTTTAACTTAAATAATTTTTTTTTTTTTTTTGCCTTAAGCCTTTGAAACAACTTTAGGAAAGTTTTAGAAAATACAAAGAAATAGTGTATTATAACCCATGCCCATACACCCATCTCTATTTTCTTACTTTTCTTCATTCCTGAAAATCTATCACTTCCATTAATATCCTTCCAATTCAAGTTTTTGTATGTTTCCTGAAATTTTTATATTATACTCAATATACAATGTTAGAGTGTAGATTTTATTTTTTAACATAAAACGCATTATACTGTACCTATTAATTTTATTTTTTCCACTCAACTTTATTTTTGAGATTAGCCACTAGATCTGACCTACAGATCTAGTTCACCTTAATTATTACAGAGTATTCCATAATTTAAAGATACCACATTCTATATATCTAGTCTCATGGTTATGGGAACAAAATCGACAATAGTCTACAATGCTGAATCACATATTTTTATACATGTCTTCTTATCCATATAGGTAAGCTATATACTTTTAAGAAGGATTGCTAGATTGTAGGGTATGTCTACTATTTTAGTGTCACATACTCCTTTGGCTCACACCCATATTCAAATGGTCATAATATCCCCTTGAAAGATGTCCAAAATGTGTTCCGTCTTCCTCTCCTGATAAGTTATTGCCAAGGCCTCCAGCTGGCCTCTCTGCATCTACCCTTGCCCCTACATTTAGTCCTTTCTCCACACAGCAGCGCCTTCCATACTTTTTTCATTTAATTCAGATCTGACCACTTTTCTGCTCAGCACCCTCAAAAGACCCTATTCCATTCAAAGTAAATGACAAAGTCCTTGGAGTGCCTTACAAGTTGCAGCCACAACACAAAGTTGTTTTGTTTTTTCCTTTTTCTCTTCTTTCCCTGATCTGCTTAGGTAGATGGAGACTTACCTTGCACCTCTATCCACATTCCTGGGAAAAGGGGTCAGGATTGCTTCCTCTTGCCTTGACAATGTAGCATTTTGTGGTCCCGATTTAATGTGGGTTTAGTCTCCCACTGAACCCCCAGCTCTGGAGAAGGCAGGCATGGACTTGGACTCTCCTCTCCTTGTTCAGCACGGTGACCAAGCCTTATTTACTTAGATAAATAAATGCCCCAGAGAAAAGGCAGTTAAATGCTCCCTTGATCTGTTGGCTGTTCTGGGTTCCCACTCCCCCTTAAGAGTACAGTCTGTTCTTCGCATCAGTCCTGTCACTGGGCAGCCACTTCATAGTGCTGCTGCTGCTGCTGTTGTTGTTGTTTTAATTTTTTTTAAATCCAAGAATATCTAGGCCCTTGATGTCTAACTCGTATAAACATCTTAGTTACCATTAAATGAACATAGTATACTCACAATATTTTAAATACCCATACACTCTTTGTTTCTCCAGAAAATCAAGGGCTCTCTTTAGAGTTTTTTCAAGAGAGTGAACCTACTTTGAATATAATGAATTGCTAAATGAGATGCCCTGCTTGTTAAATTATTACCCTTTGAATTATGATTTTAGTGGTTTCCAGTCCTTCCAGAGTTAGAACTGAAAATGCTATGAAGTCACTACATTATTTTTAGATGGTACATTATTTTTACAGGTATTTTTACAGGAAACTGCAAAATCCTTCTACTATTTGGCCTATCCGAATAGACTGAACACTCATGACATTGCTTGAATTTCTGATAGTCTTGGATATAGTTAATTTAGGACGGAGCAGCAAAATGATAATATATGATAGCAATATGAAGCTAACTTAATAAAATTAATGGAACTGTTCACTTTCCAATTGTTAATTTTTTTAAAGATATAAAAACAAAAATATAAAAACCCATAATTCCCTTACTACAAGGAAAAAATACAATAAAAGAAAAGTTACACTGTTTTTTTCTTCCTTGCTCTTCTAGTAATACTACCTAGAAGAAATATTTGCTAGAAACTTAGTATATGTTTCTGAATTCCTTTATATATGTTTACATATATTTTTACAAAACTGAGATCATGTTATGTATATCTCATTATCTCATGTATATTGCTCTTTTTTCATCTCAAAAAGTTATCATGACAAATGCATAAATTTAAATATTTTTTTAAATTGTGAATAGCAGTATAGTAATACATTTTTATTGTACAATGAGAATAAAATATACTGGTACAAAGAAAAATACATACCCACAGATGAAATTACAATTTAAAAGCTGCTCTTTAACTTCTTTTAATACTGCTTTTCTTTTTCCTCATAAATATTTACTATGGAAAATACATATGCTATTGTTTTTAATCATTCACAGAGTTATATTTATATTTTGTAGTTTTCTATCATAAACAAGTCAGCCTGTGTGTTCATTTAGTTAAGATTTGCATATATCTGAAGGAAAAGTTCCAATAATATTACTGTGTGTGAAATGATCATTATAAGGCTTTGTTATAATGTCTTCATTGATTTGATAAAGTCATCCCCACTCCCCTGCATTAAGGGGTTATTACAAGTGAGAGTTGATATCTGTCCAATATGGTAGCCATAGTCACTTAGGCTTTTGGCTTTTGGGCATGTGAAATGGGGCTAGTTCAACTTGAAAAGTATTGCAAGAGTAAAATACACATTGGATTGCAAAAATTTAGTATCAAAAAAAAGTAACATAATAATGTTTAATTGATTATATGTTGAAACTAAAACATTCTGATATAGTAGGCAAATAAAATATATTATTAAAATTATTTTCCTCTGTTCCTTTTTAATTTTGCAATTTGGCAACGAGAAAATTGAATAGTGTATTTGTAGCCGAATTACTATTGAACAGTGCTAGTCTATAGTTTTGTTGTTGGTTTATTTCTTTGTACTAATATACTTCTCATCTTTGAGAAATAAAACATAAAGCGAACAAAAAAGTGGGTGACTCACTGGATGAACATCCTGACTTAAATGCAGCCCAAAACTTTTCCAAGTGCCCATGAAGCCCACTCTAGATCCCAGGAGCAGGAAAGTAGAAGTCTGCACAGCTGGTGGAATAAATTTCCATATTCCTCACCTTCTTCCCTATGTGATCTCTATGTGATGCTGAGGAACCAGCCAGTGGAACGTATACAGAGGCTATGCAATTGACAATTTCTGTCCTTCATTTTTATGCAAAAAGGATGAATAACAAATTTAAAAAAAAAAAAACCCATGCTATGATCTGAATGTTTGTATCTCATCAAATTCATATGTTGAAATCCTAACACTTAATGGTGATTATATTAGCAGGTGGAGGTCTTATTAATTAATGTGCTTGGAAAAGAGGCCCACAGAGGTACCTTGCCCCTTCTATCACGTAAGGACACAGTGCAAGTTATGAACACAAAAGAAGGTACTCACCAGAATGTGATCGTGCCGGCACCTTGATCTTGGACTTCTCAGCCTCCAGAACTGTGAGAAATAAATTTATGTTGTTTATAAGCTACCAAGTCTCTGGAATTTTATTGTAACAACCTAAACAGACTAAGCCAATTAATATATATTAGAAATAAAAACTGCTTCTGGTCCATGCATAGAATAAATCCAGTTTTCTAACTATGCGAATTTAAAGGTATTCACAAAGTGGCACTGGGGTTCTTTCTTAATCAAAGAAAGATTAGAAATATGTTTAAGTTTTCATTATAATTTGTGGCTTATTATTTTCTAAATATTGAAAATTAATAATCCAAGGACTTGATATACAAAATCTCTTCAGGGAACAGAATATTCAGTTAATTAGTTCACCTTGTTTTCAAACATTCTGAGTAATAGGTAAGTCCATATTACATTCAGAATATTTTAAAATTTAGCTTAGGGTAGAAGCAGGGTGGTTTAAGGAAAACCAACAGACTCAATCATTGAGATATTTTATTTCTTAGTTCTAATTGGTTATATGACCTTTTGTAACTTGATTATGTTTCTGGATTTCTGCTCCTCAGCTGCAAAAGTCGGGTTTGCACTAGGACAGTTAAAATTCTGTAACTGTATTTTAAAGTGTTCTCTAATACAAATTCTTAAATTCTTAAAGAAATTCAACTAAGAATATAAATTGTGGACAAGGAAGAAGACATAAGGAACAGTAAAGACTCCTCATTCAGGGATACTCGCATGGACCTTAGGGAATTACAAAGATCTCATTCTGAGAGCTGTTCATACTGAGCTTGTGTGAGTGGCAGTGCAAACTTCCTTACTATCAAATGAAAGTTGAGCATTGAATGAAACATACATCACTTGCTGTTCCTAACAGAAACAGGCCTTTGAACGCGGTTTATCACTATAAAAATTGACAAACCTTACTATTTTAATTTTCTCATTACAAATATAAAGAAAGGTATGTACCCTTCATTTGCCCATCCCAATCTCACTTGTCTATTGCTTTTTCTAGGTGTCCATGCTCGTCATGCTGAATGGGTAACTTTTAGGCAGCAGTGTTTGGCCCAAGCTGACTGACCTCAAAACATGTGACTCAAAGGCAATCAAATAATAAACTGACCAGTGACTTACATTGTGAACATCATTCAGAAATATGAATTGAGCCTACCAACTTTCTCCTCTAAGAATTGATATGAAGATAAACTAATTTCCAGTGGGAAAAGTTCCTGGAAAACCACCAAATAGAAATGAACTCTGAGGTGGGGCTGAGAAAATACAAGATTTGTCGGAAGAGTGAACAGATCTGATGAAAAGAAAGCAGAAATTTTCATGACAGACACATTAAACTAAGTTGTAGTCAATTTTATTTTTAGAACTTTTTTTTCTTCTATTACCTTTAAAACCAAAAATGTCATCACTAAATTATACATCACCAATTATGCTGTTCTTTAATGATCACACTATTGTAGAACAAACACATGCATGGCTTTGACCCTTTCTCTTATCCTGTACCAGTTTGTCTGCATTTCTATAAAATGGAGACAATAAAAAGTTGCCACAGATTCCACTGGGAATCAAAGTAATGTAGGCAAAGAATCTTTTGACTGGTGGATAAAAGAGTTTTAGAATATATTAATACTCAGTTCTCAACCAACAATCTTGTTAAATACCTGGCTGTTCGCTGGAATACTTTTTTTTCCCATTGCCCTTTAACTTGAAAAGAAAGATAATTTCTGAGTCTAAAGAATATTTGAATTAATCTATAGAGACAGACCACTGTATTTTGAAAGATCACAAATTTTAAAGAAATTAGGTACTGCCTAAAATTTTTTCCCCCTTTATTATGACATGACAGCTGAAATTCTCTAAGGCAAATTAATTTCACCTACAACAAAATAAGTGGCATCACACTAAGCAAGACAGCAAAGCCTTTCCATGTCACCACTTTCATCAGTTAATTTTTGATTATGTTTAATAATTACTTACCAAAAAATTAGCATGCGATAGTTACAGAATATAACTGAAAATATGGTTTTACAAGATAAAAAGTTATTTCTCAGGTTTCAGTAGTTCTATTGGTCAAAGTAAGTACATTAATAAATTATTTAAATCAAGCTTTCATTGTTGTCCAAAAAAAAGTTTTTGACTGAAGAAATGATGTGGTTGATAAAGTATTTATAAACATGCTTGAAACATCGATTTGAAAGACCAACCAGAGGAATAAGGAATAGCATAAAGACTTAAACTATGCCTAGAGACATCATTATGTAGAAGTCCAGGCCTGTCGTCTCATGCTACAGTGAATACTCCGGGGACAAAAGAGTTCAGCTGCAGCTGTTGACACTAATGTCCTTGATGCTCATAATTTCAGAAAAGAATGGATGCCCCCATCCCCATGGAAAACACTATGAATCCTTTTTTAAGTTGGGATGAGAAAATGCTAGGGGAGAAAGATTGGAAATTGCTGCACAAGGAATGAGATGATTAGATCTCCACATTCTTCCACTTGATCATCGGGTTAGGGATAATTCATAAACATTTACCTGAGATACCCTTTGTCTTAAATAAAATGCATTTGGACTAAATTTATTTGGTCAAAAAAACAATAGTTAAGTTATAATCACACTTAGACTTGTGTTTTATTTTCAAGATGCCAACTAATCCAGATAGATGGAAGGAAGAAAAGACAAACACAGCTTTCTTAAATACGCTATGAGAAAAACTTTCAATGGACCACAATACACTCAATAAGAAAGTAGAAGAAAGGAGAATAATAAAATAGAACATATTAAAAAAAATGATCCAGTTCTGAAAAGGTTCACATATTGAGAACGACTGCCTAATGGTGCATGTGAGTTTTGCTTATTTTACAATCGTGGAATCAACAATATAAAACAAACACATACCCTTTCCATGTCATTGGCGCTTAATAAGCAGCGATCTGTCAGAGTCGCTTTAAAAATCTAGTTGAACAGACTGGAACCCTGTCTTCCAAATGCTTACAAAAACAGGGAAATAATCACTAATATGCTTAAGCTCCACTGAATCCATCTTTCAAACTGATGCCACCTGGGACAGTCTGTAAGAAAGGGAGAAGTGTGCTTCTCCGAAGTGACCACACCACGGGTTACTCACACCAGAGCTAAGAGACATCCACTCAACACAATGAATGTTTACTTTATTTAAAATATTTTTAATTCTAAAACAAAAAATCACTGAGAATTAAATAACCATATCTCTATAAGGCATAACTGAAGACTAAAATAACTTCAGGGGAGTACTGTAACATTAACATATGTGATTTAATGCACTTTTCTCTAAACATCCTTGTCCTCCAACCTTATTAATTTAATCTTTGTTCTAGCATCCAATCCAACCTAAAACATAATATTTGAACAGCTCTCTGCAGCTGTGTGAGAACTCTAGGCTGATGGTGACGGGCAATGTCACAAGGTGCTGGAATTCACAAATCGACTAAATCACCATGAGTTTGCATTTCCATATTATTAAGAATACATTCTTTCTCATTTTAGGATAATATCCATTTGGTTTATTTAGCATCCTAAATATGTCTTTTTTTTTTAATACTGTACTTATAAGAGTGGGGAAGTATTAGATTGTACTGTTGAAGTAATAGTTTTATTCCACAGTTACACGGGAACGTTTGGTGGGAAGACATCTATTTTTCTTTTCTTTTAAAAATCTTTGAAAGGGACTTATAAAAATTAAGATAAGCACTCAATATTAGATTTGAAGCTGGTATGAAAACCCTTGAGCTCTAGGATCACTTAAAATAAGACTGACTGTAAAAGTTAACCTGGGTCCTTGTCCAGAATGTTTCACTTCTTGGATAATGTGCTATTAGTAACACACTTTCTCTTAGGCTGGGATGCTAATGTTCAGATTCCTTTTTCTTACAGTGTATTCTGGTTGTTCAATTAACATGTAGTATGAAGAGTAATAAAAGCTTTATAGGCTATATATTTTTTTAATCTGGGAAAATTTATATCACATTATATCGCATTTGATTTCTTAAATGAATTACTGTAGCCTTTGGAAAAAATTTTGAAAATACATCTTTCGAGTTCACTATATTAGTCATGTCTTTTAGTGTTCTTTATTTTTTTATTTTTGTCAATAATAAAATTACTTAATGTCATTTCAAGTTCATCCCCTTCCACATACACATGTGCACAGAGCTGGGGTAATTTACTTAGTAGTTCAACATACCCTTCGTTGCAGATGGTGAATGTGCAGATTTGTCCTTCAAGGAAAGAAACTCTTTCATAAAATAATTGCGCATTCTGCTCATTTTTAATCTTTGCTGATGCTTTTGTATCGTTATTACACCCTGTCAGATTAGGAATTAGCAGACAGCCTCCATATGACATAAATTCATTTCTCCTGCTTTCATAAAAGCCCCTTCCTTTAGCGACTGAAAGCATATAATAACTTCAGATGACAAAAGCAGAGGAAATGCACCATATCACAGGAACAACTGCAAAAGCAAGTGCAGCATTTGGTTGGTGCATTTCTTTTGATCAAGGGGTTGAGTTGCAATTTTTGCTGGAAGAGTCCTATTGAATCTACAACAGGTGACTCTGCACAACCTTTGCAATTTTTTAAATTTCTATTTGAATAAATAAATGAATTAATAGCCTTGGTCATAATCTGAAGGAGAAAACTGGCTGAGGAAGGAGAGTACTCTATAATAACTCTTTTGATTAAAAAAAAATAATAATAATGATTAATCCACAGGTGGACCTTAAGTGGGACCTAAGGACCTACAAGCCTGAAATAGAGCTGCCTTTGCCTACTAGAGTCAGACTGGGATCATGTCCATTGAAAATGGGATTATAAGGAGAGTTGACTAACACTCATATTTGGGAGAAAATTTAATCTGCTTGGAAATATATTTCAAAGGAAAAATAATTCAATAAGCAGTATCAAGGTGAAATTATGCTATGAAATTCTTGTACGAAAGCTGCTTAACACGATTGGTTTCCTAATTTGCAGGAGCAAATTGTTCAAAAGTATAATTTTCAAAATGGTGACAGAAGAGCTTTCAACCGAGTGGGGTGCTTTTTAAGTGTGGGGATTTGTGCAACCAAACAGGCCACATGTTTATGAAGCTGGCCTTGCTCCTAAAGGCAGGTTCCACTGGACTGGCCTGAAGCTGCTCTTAAAATAAGCCAGCCCAGTAAGTGGGAAAGCAAGGACTCAAAGCAGAATAATGTTGAATCTTAATTCCAATCCCAGTAACTGATGACTGTAAGTGTGAACTTGGGCAAGTTATTCACCTTTCTAAGTCTCAGTCTCTTTAACCATAAAGCAGAGACCACAGTACACGTAGAACACCTTTTGTAGTGTCCACCCTATAGTAAGTGCTCAGTAAATGCTATCTACATCTGCCATCTAACATCACAACTCATTTTGTTTGCGCCAAGAGGGAGAATAATTTGCACCTGGCTATTTTGTGTCTTTTATTTGTCACCTGTTGTCATTGTTACTCATGTTTTACTTAAATTTAGTGTGGTGATACAAGGGAGAACTACGGCTATTTAGTTAGCATTTGTATTTTTTTTCTTTTTAAAGAAATATTTGTTCACAATACATGTTAGTCAAATCATGCTATACACCGTAAACTTAAGCACTGAGAAACATCCAAATAAAGATTTTTTTTAAAAAGAGGTAAGTTTACTTTTTTTCTATTTAACTAACATCATTTAAAAATAACTACCTCTCAGGAATCTGCTAAGTAGAACAATATGGAAAATACCTTGGAGCAGCTATCTGAATTGCTGAAAATTTTCAGAAGAAAACGCCTTTCCCTGGGCACCATACCTATTTCACATTACCAAAGTCAGTGGTGCCAACCATTACAAGCACCAATAACCATGGTTACAGCTAAAATTATGACATGATCCTGACTATCAATATATAGCAAATGGCCACATTCTTTCAATTCTAATAAGCATCAATATGACAGACAAAGCATAGACTAACAGCCTTTTGGCAGAGAGAAAAATAATTTAACATCACATTAAATGTATATACGAATTTTAAGATATAGTCTGATCTCCAAAATGTTTAAATATTTTATATTTAAAATATTAGTTAGGGTATTCATGTAAGTACTGAGTAAGTAGATTGTAACATGTTATTGAGAATACGATCTTTTCACAAAAGTTTATTTGCTCAATTATGGGGATATATAGATATCCTATATGTAGCATAGACACATTGACAAAATTCTCATGATTGTGACAGTAGAAAATATTTATTCCTTCCTTCATTCATTCCAAAAAAAAATATCTATCGATCACTTTCCATGCATCAGGCACTAATTTAGTCATTAGGGTTTAAAGAAAGTGAATTAACTGGACAAAAGTTTCTACGGAGCTTAGCAGGGGCTCGCCTAGTAAAAATTGAGAATCTTCAGGGATTGCTTATATTTTATCCCCAATACTTTGGGATGTGGGACTATATATGATAATCAATAAGGAGTAATAAGATGATAGAGTAACTCCTTCATTCCTTCAATCCATCTCTCATGAGAAGACGAGGAACTTTTATAAGGATGTGGTTCTTATTTTTAAACATAATAATTACTTCCAAAATTATTATTTCTATAAAACTCCAATTATATATTGACAAATCTCTATCTATGTTCTCCCAGATTTGGGAACTATTATTCAAAAATCTGTGATAAAAGGAGCTTGTTTCTTAAAGTTTTGTTGGGGACAGTATTGTTTCTCATTAAAAGGTGCTGTAATGAATATATCATTAAGGGACAGACTTGTAATTTAACCTTAGAGGAAAATAACTTTTAGAAAGAGTTCTAAGTTGTTCTTCATTTCAAAATGATTGCATAAGCAGGACAGAAGAGAGTAATCACTCTAATAACCGTAGCTTAAGGTCGCAAGTTTAGTATGAATTTCATTTTGTCTTTCTGGCTTGCTCTTGATAGAGACTTTAAGTTCATTTATACTGAATCTCCACATTTTGATACTGTGATCTAATTATCTATACCACAGGTGACTGTGTTGAACCAGATGCAAATTATTATTTTTTTTTACTACACAGAATTCAAAGTTCTAATTAAAATTTAGCCACACTAATAAAATATCATAGCCATAATAGTTCACATTCTCACAAATGTATTTTAAAAACTCAGGTAGAGTAAAAATGCTGTTTCAGTGAGAAGAATCTCATTGACTTTTACTGAAATAGGTCAGATTTTTGGTATTATATAGATGAATTATACAACCTTGGAAATGCTGAAATAATTTAAATGATTCATGGCTCATAACATTCATCCTGCATCTTTCTAAAGGATTTTGTGATAAAATATACTTTTATGATAATAGGCTTATTAAATTCTATTTGCATGATTAAATAGGTAAACTATAATAGGACTAATGGCATTCTCATTAAAAAAGACAAACTATAAGTCAGAGCATATTGTTTTCTGTTTGAAATAAGTAATGTTTGGGTTACTCACTTCTGAGTTTGCACAAGACAGGCTCTTATTTAGTTCATTCATATTCTTGAGTATCTACTTTCTATGAGTCACTCACTGTTCAGTGGGAAAGATAGATGAAAGATAAGTAAATACATAAATTATTAAAATTTCAAAGAGCAATAAGTACTATGAAGAGAAAAAACAGAGTAAGAGAAGGGAGTGATAAAAGAGGGGGGCTATTGTAGGGAGGATGGTCAAGATATTTAAATAGCGATGATGGATTGGCAGAAAGCTGGAAGACATTACTTTGGAAGGCATTGAAAAAGCTGAGAAAAAGGCCTAGTCGGGAGAACAAGTACAGTTAGGGATGAACTCGGTTCCTTTGAAAAGCAAAGTAACTGGGACTGAGGGTTCAAGGAGGAAAGAGCAGGCACAGGGATCAGAGAGGAAGCCAGGGGTGGACTCAGGCAAGGCCATGTGGACTGTGTGAAGGAGTTGGGATTTTTTCCAAGTGTGATAGCAAGTATGATATGGTTTGATTTATAGTTTTAAAAAGAGCACCCTCATTTCCGCAGGGCAAGGTTTGGAAAGGAAAACAAGGTCGTTGCTGGACTGTAGGTAAATGATGAAATAGCATACATCACGGTGCTTATGTTGTTAACAATCCGACTGGTGATTTATATTACATTATTGTACTTTTAATTGTACTTTTCAATGTTTTTTTTTACAGTCATGGAGGGGGAGATAATTTTGTTTATGTGATGTTGATTATGTCCAAAGAAACTCACTTAAATGATACAAATGGAAAGAAACAATCATATTTCAAAGCTAATCGCTACCATACTTTTAGACAGTTGTAAAACTCAAAATTATTTGAGTAGAGCCTTTCCATGAGGTACTAGGAAGGAAAATAATGTCCAAGAAGAAATATTTTGAATGGTGGTCATTTATGTCTGCTGAAAAGAAAGTAGATATAGTATATAAATAGATAAGCAAAGATTAAGCTCCCAGATACATCATTAAAAAAGCAAGAAGAAAAGCTCGCAATCCCTGCCCTAGCATGACTATACATTTATGGAGGCATCATCCCTGTGCAATAATAATGGTGTAAAAATGACAGCCACAATTTCGAGGGTCAGTTACTAGACCTTCTTCTATGCGATTTGCTTTCTCTCAATTACTCCCCTCTCCACTTGTGATATGGACATTACCATTACCCGTATTTCTAAACTTGAGGACATTCAAGCACCGAATGTTTAAGGAACACCCCCACCCTAACTCGCAGAGCCAGTGTTCCCAGCTTTCCCAGGGCGGGTAGGGGTAGGGTCATGTAAAGTCGGGAACCAAGCCTAGACACTCTTGCTCTGAATCACTGTAGTTAATTTAGTGAAAAACACCTCAACCCAGTTTCTCTTGAAGAATTAAAAATAACCAGTTGATGAAGACGATTCCCGTTCCATTGGCTGTTTTGAAATACAGACAGCACCAGCTTGGTGGCGGCACGCGGCAAGGAGACAGCTTAAAAACAAATATGTCCCACTGCAGGATGCACACTGACCGTTTTAAAGTCAGCGAGCCAATACGACCACCAAGGACATAAATACACCAAGTGACAGCCTAATTAATCCTCTGTACACAATCAATGAAGAATAGTAATGTTTCTTGGGAAATGGAAAGCAGTAGAATGAGCCTGAATTTTCCCTGAGCGCAGATGTCAAGTCGCCATTCGATGAATCCTCCCTAGAGGAGACTGTAACAAATACACCACGCCTTTCAAGGACAGCCAGGGTTGTAAATTGTGGGCTATAAAAATAATAATATAAATATTGTGCCAACATTTATCATTTATTTGTTGGACTCACAGGTGAGAAACAAAGGTTAGCTGGCAGGTCTAATTCGAAACAGTGTCGGCGATCCCATGCTGCACACTAAATCACTGCTTTTTGTGTTTCCTTTAGCTTAAAACATATTATAAAGCTCAAACAAAGCTGCTGCCTTTGAGCAAATGGAGTCGTGGACACAGATTTTTTGTAATGTTACATTA
Organism: Rousettus aegyptiacus; assembly: GCF_014176215.1. Classification (NCBI taxonomy): domain Eukaryota; kingdom Metazoa; phylum Chordata; class Mammalia; order Chiroptera; family Pteropodidae; genus Rousettus; species Rousettus aegyptiacus. The sequence goes on from NW_023416310.1 coordinate 80,494,879, forward strand.
TAAAGTTATTGGAGTTAGTACAGTTTTTCCTGACTTGTACTGGGGAATTTTATGCCTTTAGAACATTGGATGAAGAAATTTTAAAAGTTTCAAAAATCACACTTTTTCTGCTGAAACTTAACTTTGGAAAGTCAAAATCACTAACTGAAGAAGGACATCGTTGTGACAGTGAGGGGGTCATGAAAAGAACACGGATTTGAATATTTAATAAAGGAAATAATTTATATTAAAAAACATGATTTTCAAAGATATTCTACTCATTTTTAGTTGTGCTTTAAAGTCCAGTGATCTTGAGTAAGTCACCCGCTCCCCCAGGGTTGAGTGTATTTTGAAGTCCTTGCTACTTCAGACTCATGAATAAAGAGTGAGATACGGGTAAGTAAAGGGCAGTATTGCCTTATGTTTAATGGCTCTCTCTAGTTCCTAGCTGAGTGACATTGCTAAACCTTTAATTTTCTCTGTACCTTAGTTTCCCCATCTTCTCAGTGAGGGTACTAACACTTAACTTTGAGTGTCTTTTCGAGTATTAATGAAAATATTGCAATACATGTCAAGTTCTGAGTACTACGCCTTAGAGAAAGGAAGAGCTCAATAATTGTTAGCATTATACATTTACTGTAGGCCATAAGAGGTGATAAACTTTCAATAAATGTTTATTGAATAAAAGGAATAAGTATGATCAGAGGTTCCACTGGATCCTTATTATTTTTCTGTTTAGAACTAGAATTGGCTATAGTTTATCAGTTTATACCGATATGATGAGTAAAGTACAAAAAGACACATCTACTATTTCTGTATGGTGAGATCAGGTGAGCAGACAAGAATATATTTAAAGATACTCTATTAGACACACAGGCTTTTGCAAAGCAGAAAACATGTGACAACACCACACTTCATTAGCAAAGGGACAGAGTAGCAGAAGCATAAGGTCTATTTGGAGAACTCCCAGAGATGATGGATGGTTAAATAATAGGATGTGTTAGTGAATGGAGATGAGGTAAGAGCGGCAGAAGAAGTAAGGAACGAGTTTAACTATCACTTCCTGGAACATGGTTAAATAAGATTTTTTTTTTTTTTTTAGAGGAAAAGATTAGTAAGTTAAAATGTAAAATACAAAGGCACTAAGGAGATATATTTCCCCTTTTATCATCAGTAATCACCTCTACTGTTTCAGTCCTTGGCTGATTTCCTCTCCTATCTCTCAGAATGTTTATTTCTCTCTCCTGGAATCCAGACACAAAGCTCATAAAAGGCAGATATAATGAAATGATCAAAGACAACATTTTGGAGAATATTAATCTGACAGAGAGATGTCAGGTAGAGTCAGCAAAATGCAAGGAAAAGGGGAGACCCTCAAGGACCTTATTATCCCAGTGGTTAAGTGGCCAAGTGTGATGACCCCACTGAAAATAAAATTAAATAGACGGTGTGGCGGGGAGGAGTAGGTACATTTGGCACACATTAAGTAGGACTATGTTTCCTCCTTTTCTTTCGCGATGAATGAAGAAAATATGGTAACTTGAAATATGGATGGTGTGTTTCAGCCATCTCTGGTGTGACTATAGCTATGTTATTACTCGGTAGAAGGTGGTAAGATCGATAAATTTCTAAAAGAAAGATGAAAATCTAAAAATGTTCTTAAAGATTTTTAGTGTACCAGAAGTTTTTCAATAATTAAATAACAACATATGTCTTCTATTTTGGGGGAGAATTTGATCCTTAGGATTCTCATAACACAAACCTTAATATTAGAAAATTAGTCTCATAGAAATAGAATTAGTCTCCTATTTTGAAATAAAAATTAATCTCTAAAATATTTAAGAGCATATAAAAGACAGAGTCTTTCTTTCTCTAAAGGATGTAAATTATGTATAAATTTCAGCTTTAGGCCATATATTTTAGAAAATTTATGTATTTATCACAGACCCTCTCTACTCTGAGTATAGAAACCTGATGGCAAATTAACAATAGAATATTAGAGGTTACAACGGTTTAAACATCAGTTTGTCTATATTCATCAAACTGTAATCTCTACTGTGGATATATTAGATTTGTTTGCATTTTTTAAATCTCATTACAAGTTTTGAAAACAGGAAATTGCTTCTACTATGAAAGATCAATGTGCTCTTTACTCGAGCATTTTCAACAACGGCTTATCTGTGCTGATGTGGTAATGGACATCAGGGGGCTATGAGAATGAGTTTTAGGTTCTCTAACAGCCTTTGAGAAAAAGAAAGTCACTCAGCAGAAAAACCACAATTGTTATGAATTCTTAAACTTAATGATGCTTATCCAATTAGATCATTCAGCTGCCCAAAGATGCAAACCCTTTGGGTTCATACCTACTTTTATTGTAAAACTGTGTTTTAGAGGAGGAAAGGGAGAGCGCTTGTAAGATGTAGATTAATAGATTTAATTTAGAGAAAATTGTATTATATCATGCCTTGTAATTAGGAATGGCAGGAAAAAAAAAAAATCTGAGATTTTGTCCAAAACATAAGCCAAGCCATTTCAAACTGGAAATGTAAGCCTAGGATTTTTCATTTTATTTTATCTTGGTCAGAAATAGTATAAGATTAATTAGGTAAAATTATACTTCTCATTAAACAGAGCCAGCTAACCTACTCACAAAGTAAATACTATAACGTGGGTATCAATTTGTATCTTCTGACTAAACTGTTCCTTGTCACTTTTACCGCAGTCCTACTGCCCAGATTACTATTCTTAATGCTTTTTCTCTCTCTCTGAAAAAAAAAAAACGTTTATTTCTAGGACTCAGTGCCAAAACTTAAAGCTCTATTTCTAGCTGTCTACTTAATTCTACCTAAAAGTTCCAGAGGCAACTCAAACTTCACAAATTCAAAAACCTAATAAAGCACGTACTTATCCCCTAAGGAGGATTCTCTTGTTTTTCAGCTTAATTTTTAGTGCAACTTATCATTAAGTCTAAATTTATTGGAACTCTCCTTTCTAATTATTCACCTACAAATGATCTCCAAATGAATTTTTTTTCCAGAAATTGTTCCCAGATTCAAGCAACCCCCTTATATTTAGGTTTCCATTGACTTTCAGTAATATCACAGGAACTTCTAAATGCTTAACTGCTTCTCTCCGCCTTCAGTGCTCTACTTTCCTGCCAAAGCCATCTTGACAAATCCCATATGTTATCCCATCATTCACTCCCTGAAATCCTTCAGTGATTCCTGTCACCATCAGGATAAAGCATCAAGCCCTCAGCATGTCTACAAGGTTCTTCATGAACTGGGTATAATGTTAAGATGCCAAATCTTCCAGTTCTCTCTTTCTTCATACCACTTCTCATTTTATGAAAAAGTTTGTTTGTTTGTTTTCTCCTAGATTCATCAAGATACTTATTATTTCCTCAATGTATCGACCCTAAATTTTAATTTTCTATCATGTAAGGTGTATTAAAGAAGCATTAATATAATAAAGAAATTTGTGTGAATATGCCAAATCCTGTTTTTCCAACCTCTTCTTAGTCTTATCTATGAACAAAAAATATTTCAAAAGATAGTTGTAGTTATAAAATAGGCAAAAACTTATAATTTTATTCATCTAATTTTAAATATACATATATTTTATTCTAAGATGCCCTTTCTTCAGTTAACATCCTGTTGAGTTTTTATTCAGATCTTTAACTATCCAGTTCTCTTGTCTGCTATATCCCATATGAAGCCTCCCTTGACTCGTTTTGAAATTATAGTTGGAAATTTCAATATTCCTTTCTCAGCAATTGATGGAAAAGTAGACATAAAATCAGTATGTATATGAAACATTTAAACAGCACTATCTAATATCTTGACCCAATAACATCTATAAAACACTATTCAACAAGAGCAGAATATGCATTCCTTTCAAGTGTACACACCATCCACCAAAATAGACCATGTTCCAGGCCACAAAACAATCTTTAATATATTTAAGAAGACTGAAACAATAGAAAATTGTTCTATAACTACAATGGAGTTTAATTAGAATTCAATAACAAAAATATTTTTGGAAAATCTCCAAAATATTTGAAAATCAAATAACACTTTCTAAATGATTCATGGGTTAAATAAGAAATCAAAAGGGTAATCAGAAAATAATTTGAACCAGACAAAATTTAAAACATAAACTATCGGAATTTGTAGAGTGTAGTAAAAGCGGTACACAGAGGTAAATGCATAGCATTAAACACTTATATTTAAAAAGTTGAAAGGGCTCAGCTAATGATTTAAGATTCCAACTTTAAAAACTTAAGACAAAAGGGCAATATGAAAATAGGCAAAAGAGTAAATTAAGACTAGTAAGCAGAAGGAAGAAAATAAGTGTAACGGTAGAAATCAATAAATGGAAAATAGTAAAGGACAGCAGAGAAAATCAATGAAATCAAAAGCTGGTTTATCAAAAGGACAATATAGACGAACTGCCTGACTGATAAGGAAAAAAAAAGTGAGAAGGCACAAATGATCAATACTAGGAATGAAAGAGAGGCAGAGGGACAAATCCCACAGATATAAAAATTAGGATACATAGGGAGCAAATAAACAACTTTATGTCAATGGATAAGACAACTTTAGACAAAATGGACAAATTCTTTGCAAGTACAAATTACAAAAGCTTGCTCAAGAAATTGAATTTATAGTTAAAAACTTTCCCACAGGACTGGAAATAATTCCAATTTCTCACAAATTCTACTGGAATCTAGGAGTTCACTTCTTCCTCCTCTATGCTCAATATGGAAAGAAAAAACAACTTAAAACAATTCTGAGAACAATTGTTTTGCTCCCATTTAAAACCTAGAGGCCAGCATTACTCTGATAATGAAAATCAAAGACAGTACAAGAAAAGAAAATTACCTCATCGGTGCACATAAAGATCTGTAACAATATTTTAGCTAATTATATCTAGCGATATATGACAAGAATAAGAAAGCATAAGCAAATAAGATTTACTCCAAGAATGCATATAATTCACCATATCAAAAAAACAAAGAACATTTTCACAATCATCTCAAGAGATTCAGAATAATATCTGGCAAAATTCAATATTCATTCATGATGAAAACCCTCAGTGAACTAGAAATAGGAGGGACTTTCCCCATCTAATAAGGGAAATCTAACGACCTACAGCTAGCCTCATACTAAGCTCGCAAACAAGGCAAGAACGTCCTCAGTCATCACTCTTTTTTAACACTGAAATGAAAATATATGCCAAAACAATGGAAAAACACTTAGGAAAAAAAATTAAATAAACCACCGACATAACATGGATAAACACCAAAAGCATTATGTTAATAAAAGAAGCCATGGAGTAAAAAAAAAAAAAAAGAAAGAAAGAAAGAAAGAAAGAAAATAAAGACTAAATATGTCTATTTATATATGACATTCTAAGAAATGCAAAATTTTAAACCTCAAGTTGATAAGTGGTTTCCAGGGGTAGAGAATGAGTAAAGTAATTGATACAAAAGCACACAAGGGAATTTTTTGGGACAATGAAAATATTCTATATCATGTGGTGGAAATTATATCATTGTAAATATTTGTCAAAACACATAAAATTGTAGTTAAAATTGGTGATTTTTTGTACATAAATCACAAGCAAAAGTAAAATTTCAAAGGTTAAAAATTTTCTGGGGAAAATTAATTGGATTTATTTATTAAATGATCAACGTACCACAGAGTAATATGAAGAGTATATTAAGAGAGTATGTAGGAGGTATTCAACAACTGATTTTGCTTTACTCATTTTAGACAATTTAAATCTAAAAATATTTATACCCATGATGTAGATGCAAAAAAGTGTACTTGCCCTTCTATTAGCGAAAGCGTGTTTACTTTTAACAAATATTTAATGATTATTATTCATTAAAATGATACAATTCTCCAATATACCAAAAGCCCAGATAAAAAAAATTCCTAAACTGTTAAATTATTCTATTATCATCTATCATATGAACTTTAGCTGTTCAGATAATAGTATGTTATTTTCTTATGTTGGGCATATATGTAGGACAAAATAGTAACCTCTGAAAGAGGCCGTTTCACACTGTTTTTGATTAGGTACTAGGTAATCCCTAGACTGTGGTGAAAAATTTTATTGGTTGTTACCAGTGCAATACATCCTATCTTATCTTTCATCTGACCTTAAATATAAATGAAAAACAATAAATTTATTTGAAGGCTGTGCTGAGAATAAGGAAGGCAAATTGAAATAGAGGCTTTATGCTTCTTCTGATTTACATTCTGAACCAAGCTAAAGAAAGAAAAGAAATTTTCATTTCTGCTGTTGAAATATATTTAATATTTGAGACCATAATTATATATTGTTTAAATTATTTACGGGAGAACAAAAGGAAAAGAACAGCATTCAGCATAAATAAAGGAGAATTCGTCACCAATGTTGCTTTAAGTAGCAAATCACAGGCATATGGGACTACTGGTTTTTAGGCATTAATTAACATTTCACCCAAAGGTGAATTTCTTTATTGAAAAGCATTCAGAAATCTTTCTTATGGGGTTAATATGAAAAAGAAAGTCATGTAACTTTTCCGGATACTCTTTTAAGATCATGATATTGAGTAAAACTGTTAAAATCTTATAGTTACAAACTAGAAATAATTAAACTTAGAAGGAGGCATAACTTTCAATGAAAGTCAAATGAATGCCATAGATACATAGCTATAGCATTATCTTGAAGAGCAAATCCTTATAAACGAGCCAAAGTCTTGACCCATGGGAATTTAGAAAATTACTATATAATATACCACCATGTCTGTATTATAGATATGCTTGGATAGGAAACTTTTGTCTCTACTCCCAGTGAAATTTGAATCCGAAAAATCCATGACTCAAGTGCTCCTTTTTATTACTGTGTATTGATTGTTTCTAAGAAAGCAGAGAAACATGGCTGTTACAAATCCTCTTATTTCAGACTGATACTCTGGTTTAAAAAACAAGAGTGGTAAAACACAGTTAACATGACTGCTAAAAGTCATCTCATATTTTAAGTCCTGTGATCAGGAAGGTAAATTTGAGGTAGCCAAGCAAGAAAAGAGAATCATTTCTTTGCCTGCCATCTCTAGTTCTTGCCCAACAGGCTTCCCATAAAACACATGCAACTATTTGAACAGTGAATAGCAAGGAATAACATGGAGGAAAAAAATATTTTTTGGAGTTATGTGGCGGTAAAACCATCTTAAAACCAGTCTACTTATGCAAAAATAGAAAGCAAGTAATAGGAGTAGTTGCCAAGATATTTGGAACGTTGTTGTTTACTTCCATGTCTTTCCTATCTAATTAGCCTTTTTCTCCTTAGGAAACGTGAATCTTTCAAGTCTTCTCTCTGATGCCAGGCAAAATAATTTAAGTCACAAATTATGACATTTCATGCACCTTCTAAGACTGTTTTCCTTGGAAATAGAAAGCGGGAATACTCGTTATCTACTCAATTTCTGAAGATTTTGCTTTCCCCTTTCTGTAAAGTTAAGCTCTGTTAGCACCTTCTCAGTAATTTAACTTGCATAATTTTGCTTTGGAAAATTAGGCTTATTTAACTCTCCATGGCTTTCCAAACTTAAATATATGATTTTATTAACTATATGTAGTGATATAAAGTGTTATTGCATTAAAAATAAGTTTTGTTTTGATGTTTTTATGTGCCCTTATATTAAGAAGTTTTATATGCTTTCCAAAAAAAAATGCAGTAAGAAATGTTATACTTTTAAAAATATGTTTGATAAAAAAGTTTCTTTGTCTCATCTTTTTCATTTTTCTTTCAACCATCCTAGTTCAATTGCATCAATTCATCCCTCGATTATTTGCATTATTCTCCTTTCTAGTTCTTCCACACTTGTCTTTCATATCACCCCTAGATTAACCTTCAAAATAGTGTTTAATGTATTCATAAATAATACATTACTTAGAAAAGAACAACGTGTTTTCTAGTAGTTCAAGAGCTAGTACAATATGACTTCAAGTTTTCCTTTCCAAAATTTCTCCAGTTCTTCTCTGCCTCTAGGAAATGTCAGTTATGATCCCTGGATCACGCCTTTTCTTATATTCTTCCCAAACCAATTCTGAACAATAAATTTCTATAACAACACTATTACCTACTTAGCATTTATTATTTATAGCAAATTTATGAATATCTGAATCTCTAAATACTCATGTACATATATACATATATACATATATATGATAAGTTTGTACATATATATACATACACACACATAAACACACAATGAAAACCTACGGGACTGTTGACCCAACACTCGTTTTCAAGCAACCATGTCCCCTATCAGCATCATCATCAGAGGAATAAGCATTTTATACAGAGTGACCCTTTCCACTGACCAGAGTTGATTGGTCTGGGGCTCATATCAATGGACAAAGTAAATTTGCAGGCCCCTCCTGGAAATTTTAAAATTTGCAAGAGCATTAAGTCAATCTCTCTATACTAGTTGCACCTTTAAACTGTAAACTCAGGACATCCCAGGCGTATTTCATGGCTATAATGTGTATTGTGGATTGCTCAATATCCTTTATCTATTTCAGCCTTCTTCTGGAATGCCTTCTTATTCCTCTGAGGCTGAAGGGCTAAAACTACCTCTTACAGACTTCCTTTTAGCTAGGGTTCTAGGTAGGCTTTGGACTCTGCTAATCAAGTGTATTTGAATGATACATAAATTCGAATTTGAATTTCTGGAGAAAGAGCCATGGTATGAGGCATGGGTTTTACTAGTGCAGAGTGAGGCAGAGGCAAAGGCTCTGCAACCATTGGCTGTAGTGGAGATGTCCAGTTTTGTTGAAAACTTCTTAGTCAAGACAGAGGCAGTTTTGTTGGTGGTGCAGTTCTGCCTTTGGACGTTGTTTCTGGAAATTCAGCCTATGTTCTATTTCTTTTTTCTTTTTCTTTCTTTTTTTTTTTTTAGCATCTCCAATAATCCAGAAGTTAATTAATAAATGTAATAAATACATTTCTGTTGAAACAAGCTAGAGTGCTTTCCCCTCCCCTGCCCCAACATTGACCTCTAGACAAAGCTAGTCTACAGTGAGAGAGAGCAGAGATGATAGGCTGGGAAGATATTAATGACATCTGGTTTTCTCGTTCCAGCTGTGCCTGGCACCACCAGCATACCTGTATTTCTTCTTTGGTTGGTGGTTCACTTTTTCCTGGACTGTACAGGCCAATAGATTGTGTACTTGCTGCTTTTAAATTAGTTTGAGTTTGGCTCCTATCTTATTGACCATAAAAATCACAGTACAATGTATTTTATCAACCCCATCTAATGCCTTGTCAGAAATTGATATATGTGTAACTTAAAGTCTAGTGTGCATAATAAATATATTTCATGAGTAAAAGATATTGACTTAAGTTTCTATTGTTAATACTTCTATAAATGCCTAATCAAAATATTTTCTTTGAGCAACTTTGCTCAATTACTTATATATATACATTTATTTTATTTATGGTATTATTATTACCCTCAATCGACATTTTATATAAAAAGCACTTTTAAAAGTTTTGAACTTCTGAAGAAAATTCCAGTCATTTTAAGAACTTTGATTCTCTGTAGCAATACCCCAGGATAATCTTATTACACTGATTTTTCCACCACTGGAAATGTCAATAATGAAAGTTTAAGCATATTTTGCCTAAGACACTAAAAATTTCATTTCTTTGATGAAAAAATAAGTCACCAAAAATTAATAGCTATCAAACAGATTCACAGAGAACTTTAATACCTTAGAGGCTTATTAAATATTGAAAGATAATTTAACTGCTGATTTATCTACCAATGTTTTTAGTAAGTCCCTCCTTCCTTTTCCTTGGGAAATGTAAAAAAAAATTTCTCCAAGGGTAAGTACCTGGTAGAGAAAAAGTGGCTGAAGGAGGAAAACTATAACCCTGGCTGGGGCCACCCAAGAATTTGACCTCATTTAATGAGCTTGGACTTGCATTAGACCAAAAAATTTTTTAAAGGTTTAATCAAGAATGAATAAATAAATAATCTGATAATGATCAAATGTCTTAACTCACCACTAAGCAATGAATTACTTCTATGGGAATGACAAGGAGGATTAGCAGCACTACTTAAACTCCATTTTTAGTGCTTATTTTTATTTTGGTCACAGGATTTAACCTTTAAATGCACATAAATGGCAAGCATTTTTCCAGTTTAAATTTAGACATGGAAACTCAAAGTATATAAAGATTATCTTCTCTGGCATGTGATGGTAGCATTTATAATTTCATACAACAATAGCTCTCTCTAGGTTGGTAAATCTCTGCCTGGAATAAATCAAATTTGTCATGTCTATTTTGTATTTTGCTTGTCTTGAGCTGTTACTAATATGTCAGGTTTGAAATCTCAGTGACCCCATGTCTGAGCGATAGATCCTTGTGAAAAACAGAGATATTACTCAAAAACAGAGATATTACTCATCTCTTCACATTCTACTTCCTCCTTTTGTTTTTCTTCTTCTTAACATTACAGAGAAAAAAGTTTTAGTGGTTTTAAATCAGAATCTATCTCAGGTGTCAAAAGAGGAGATGCTGTCCATCTGGGGCAGTTTGATAAATGTTAGAAAAAATTCCTTCCCCATAAGCTTTCATAATATACCTGTCTCACAGGTCTCCCATAATTCCTAACAGTCATGATTTAATTTATGGTATTGTCTTCAAGTCTCCAAAGAGTCCTCTATCAAAGAACAAATACTCCCAGGAGATAATTTTAAAAATAGAAAACAAACAAATAAACAAAATCCTTAACCATTAACACAATTATGTGAATTAACTGGAGATGCCATCACACGCTTTCTTGTAAGATTCTTAGAGAAAGAAACAGCTATAATTAGATTTCAAAACAAAAAGAGATGGTTACGCCTGAAGCATGAGGCACTACTATATAGCACCTACTAAAGACCAAGTTCATCACGGGGACCTTGAAGGGAGGATGAAAGAAACTAGAGAAAAGAGAGAGAAGAGAGAGAGAGAGAGAGAGAGAGAGAGAGAGGTGTCTCTGTTTATTCTTCTGTCAATCCTATAGATCTAGCCTAAGTAGCCTCTGGGAAAATTTTTAGCATTAACTACTTGTTACTGATTCCTGGTCTAACCACCCTTTTAGGCTATTTTTATTTGAATGTGCTAATATCTCAGAGTATATTTTAAAGTCAAATTTCAGCATTAGAGTGAAAAAAAATATTTAATAGGAGTAAAACTGGACAAAATAATTTAACTGCTAAAAATTTTATAGAAATGATGAGAAAAACATACACACATAATTTTAGTAATTATTTAGGAAAATACTGTTAGTTTAAAACCATTATCCTGATCCAAAAATTATAAATAGAGCATTGGTATAACAAAGTACAAATGAGCTATGGAATTCTATCACTTAGATTCACAATGGCCTCTTTAAATACTTCTTCTTTATAGACAAATGAAGATAATACCATAGATTAAAAATGTATCCCCAGCTTTAAAAAGTTTTACACTTAATAAAAGGCATTTAAAATTCATTTTAAGAGACTAGAACTAAGTATACATAGAAATATTATGTGCATACACATTTTTCACATCTTTGTTACAGCAAGATTTTTAAATGAATGTTTATGTGTTATTGGCGATTATTTGAAATCATATAGATTTAGTTAAAATCACAATATAACTCCTGTGAGTCATATACTACCAAAGAAGTATTCATTGAGGCTTATTTATTTAAATATAAGCATATCGTCCTTTTCCCATAGGGACTGGAATCAGACTTTGTAAAAAACACGTAGAAACATAATTCTCCAGAATACAGCGTTCGCTCAGGAGTGGCTCTCATTCCCCCCAGTTGTATATATGGTCAGTCTACCTGTTATTTCAAGGGATCTGAAATCTACAAGTAGACCAAAGGTACCAGGAGGCAGAGGTGCAATATTCTCTACTGCAAGAGCTTTGCTGCCATGTGGTACAGCCTCTTCACCTCGTCCCGCAATTAAGAGACTGTTTTCTCACAGCTGAGTTGAGGCTCCTCAGCTAGGTTATCAGCTCCTGACAAGGGTTTTATGAAAAACAGTAACATCACATCTCTTTCTCTTTGTTTAATTTACAATATTCTAGTTGTAAAGGATTATACTTTAACATTATAATGGCATAAAAATGTATAGCAAAAGTGTCACATTATACACTTCATTCCATTTTTACCAGTTTACTATGCATTCTCTCATTTGAGTCTTTAAAAAGCCCTGTGCCATATGCTGTATCAGTTAAAAAGCTTTAGTTCACAAGCAACAGAAAATCCGACACAAACTAATTTAAGAAAGAAAAAAAAAAAAAAACATGGGTTCATCTAAGTGAAAAGCTCAACTTCTTTCAGTCATAGCTTCATCCAGAGGTTCAGATACGGGTCAATACTCACTTCTACTTTCCATTGGTATCATTCTCAGACACATCCTCCCATATCAAAGTTCTTTTTGATTATATCATCTTATCCATCTTCTTACTGCAGCACGGTACCTAACTTATGTGTTTATTCACTGTAGCCAGGGGTATTTTGGTGTTTTGATTGGCTTCTCTTTGATAGCATATGTATCAACATATTCTACTCGAAAGCCAGGTTTGATCTTCACCTAAACCTCACGGACTTTAAGGGAGAGTCCTGATCCCCCAAAGTTCAGATACTGATCTCAAAGAAACAAAGAATGGTGGCCATAACACTTATTCCTCCAAAGTATAGTCATATGTATGACCTATCACTTGAAAGCAAAAGGTAAGGCATCTCCAAACACTTGGAAATAAGCTTGCTTTTTATAATAAAAAGAGATAATATTTACTGAGTATTTAACTGATGTCAGAAACTGAGTTATGTGCTCTATTTGCATAATATTATTCAATTTTTATAAAAGCTAATATAAAAGAGAAATTGCTACCATATAATGCCAAGGAAATTAAGGCTTAGAAAGTTAAGCACATTGCCTAAAGTCAAATAGATAGGAGAGGCAAAGGGCGGAAAAGTGGAGTCATGGTTGGAACGCAAGTAGTTAAATAGAAAAACATGTACTTAAAACACAATCTTTGTCTGATCTCAGAAGCTAAGCAGAGTCGGGCCTGGTTAGTACTTGGATGGGAGACCTAGGAAGACCAAGTGCTACAGGCATAAACAGTAAAAAAAGGCATTGTAAACTGACAAGGTCCTTGCAATCTGGTCAACCAAGGATTGCCTCGTCAAAAAAACAAAAACAAAAAACAAAAAAACAAAAGCAAAACCACAATCCTACCAACACAGAACCTAAAAGATCCCGACTGAAGATATGATCACCAACCTAAATGAATAAGATAGTACTCAAAAGGAGGTTTAGAGAGCTACAGAAATGTGGGGAAAAGATGACTGCAAAGAAAACAGACACAGCCATACGGTAATGGGGAGCCCCCCTCAGCTAATGAGCATTGATTACCTAGTCCCAAGGAAAAGCCACTCCCAAAGGGAAGTGGAGGATTTAGGGTATTCTTTGCTGACTCTGTTAAATTTCCAATTTGTTGAACTCCCTTTGGTCTGATTAAGATTTTCTAAGGAATCTTCTGATAATGAAGAGATTCTGAAGGCCTACCTTTAAGAAGAAAAGAAACTGTCATAAGTGCTTTGAATGTTCCCAACCTTAAATGGTTATTTCTTTCTTAAATGATAAAAGGGCTTGCTGTATTTATATGCCACTCAGAGGAGCCATTGTCCACATTTTCATTTTTCTGAGTATATAAGGCAAGTTCCAATGCTGGTCAAATTCTCCATGAGGTCTCTTCTGAAGCCTGCTGTCCATCTTTTTTTCCTGGAAAACCACTCTATGTCACTATGTATCTTTTTTGAGCATCTAGAAATTAAAGCTGAGAGAGATAAAGAGACTCAATCGATGTAAAAGGTAAAAAGCTATAGTACCAGAGTCAAAATGCCAGTTTCTGGCTCAGACTTGTTGCTTTTATCATACCATAATGCCTGAGGTACATCTTATATATTTTCAACTATTAAAAGTACATTTTTTAGAAATGTAATATTATGTACACTAAAATTTATGATGCTTAATCTAAATAGCCAATCTGAAGACATACCCTTTCTGAAAAGAATGCCATGATTATTTGTTTCAATTAATAGATTTTATTTCTAGAGAAGTTTCAAGTTTACAGAAAAATTGAGTAGAAAGTACAGAAAGTCCTCATATATCTCTTCTCCTGCTCAACCTCTGCACACTTTCCCCTATTATTAACACCTTCCACTAGTGTGGTACATTTGTTATAACTGATGGCCTAATAATTATATATCATTGTTAACTACAGTCCATAGCTTACTTTAGGGTTCATTCTTGGTACTATCCACTATTTAGGTTTTGCCAAGTGCATAATGCCGTGTATCCATAATTACAGTATCATATAGAATAGTTTCAACACCTTAAGAATGCCCTGTGCTCCATCTACATTCATCTCTCCTTCTCCTGCTTGAACCCTCATGGCCACTGATCTTTCTACTGTCTCAATAGTGTTACCTTTTTTCAGAATGTCATATAGTCGGAATCATACAGTAAGTAGCTCTTCCAAACATGTATATCTTAAATATGCATCCAAGGCTGCTGCATGTCTTTGTGTGGCTTTATCAAGAAATATGGGCTCATTTATTTTTATTGAATAGTAATAAAAGGATGCTCCACATCCTTGTCAGCATTTGATGTTATCAGTACATGGGATTTTAGCCATTCTAATAGTCTGTAATGGTATCTCATTGTTGTTTAATTTGCAATTCCCTAATGACATTCTTCCATGAGCTTATTTACCATTTCTGTATTTTCTGTTATAAGGCGTCTCCTGAGATCTTTAGCACACTTTTTAGTTGGGCTGTTTATTTTCGTAGTGTTGAGTTTCAAGGATGCTTTGCATATTTGGATAAGAGTCCTTTATCAGATGTGTGTTTTGCAAATATTTTCTCCCAGTCTGTGGCTTGTCTTTTCATTCTCTTAACATGTCTTTCACAGAGCAGAAGTTTTAAATTTAATGAAGTTCAACTTATCATTTTTTCGTTCATGGATTATGTTTTTGGTCAGATATCTAAAAACTCATTGTCAACCCAAAGTCACCTAGATTTTTCCCCAATGTTATCTTCTACAATTTTAGATGTTTTTGTTTGTTTGTTTGTTATTGTTTCCTTATTGTTTTGTTTTTCATTTAGGTCTATGACTCCATTTTAGTTATGTTTTTTTTTTTTTTATGAAAAGTGTAAGGTCAATGTCTAGATTCCCTTTTTTTCAATGTTGTTCTAGTACCGTTTGTTAAAAAGTCTGTCCATTCTCCATAGGCTTGCCTTTGTTCCTTTCTTAAAGATCAGTTGATTACATGTGATTTTACTTTGACAAGCAGTGGGCTAGATTTTTGTCATGCCACCACGTGAATAATTATCTGTCCAAATGTACTATTTGCTTCTAATACCACCTATGGGAAGTTAATGCAAACAATCTAAAATAATTTGAATTTAAAGATAACGCTACAATTAGACAATGACTCTGACATAACCATACTGGTCAATTCTTATTAAAATAAGTAATTTGTCCTTTTCCATGGAAGGATAGAATGCCTGATCCACTCATTGTTTCTGCACTGTTCTGCGTCTGTATGAAAGACATTTAAAAATTGAACATATCTTGACTGCGGATATAAGCCACATAAGGGTAATTCTGACTCTGCACGATTACTAATGAACACTGAGAAGCCTAGCTGAGGACAGCAAAAGTATTGCCTTGAAGAAAGAGGAAGTCACGTGGCTGTGTTTTTGGGTAGCATTTGAGAGAAGAGAGCTACAGCAAGCAATCAATACAGATTACTGGGGCTTTGTTCATGTTCCTTCTTCCTTTCTCTTCCTATGTCATTTGATTTCATTTGCATAACTAGCTCATGATGAAATGAATCCTGAGTCTTTAAAACGTTAGCCTTACAGCATTGATCAAACTGTGTAAATCAGAACACGGTAATTAAAATGCATATAGATAGACAAACGTAGATGTTATAAATTTCAGCTTCAGAAACTTAATGTTATTTTAGAACTAATGAGTTAGCACCTGGAAGGACAGGTGACAGATGAGAGTGAAGATAAATGACATGTGCTCTGCTGCTGGAAATTTGGGTCTAATATCTTTCCTTCCCCTTTGAAAGGCACTATTGTTTCTCTATGAACCTTTTACTGTAATAAAATTAAACTCATTGTTTGTGTTACTTTCTTAACTTCTTACAGTGAACATTCCCAAGACTGGCCACATAGTTTGTGAGGTCCAGAGCAAAAGGACAATGCAGGCCTCTTGTTCAAGTATTCTTGAGAATTTCAATGTGGCAACAGCAAAATATTAAACCAAGTATGGGGCCCTTCTAAGGGTGAGGTCCTGGGAACTGTCCGAGTATGTAATTCTTACTCTTTCACACCCCAATTGACATTAATATCTCTTTTTTCTGCATTTCACTACCTTATATATTCT
Organism: Rousettus aegyptiacus; assembly: GCF_014176215.1. Lineage (NCBI taxonomy): Eukaryota > Metazoa > Chordata > Mammalia > Chiroptera > Pteropodidae > Rousettus > Rousettus aegyptiacus. The sequence goes on from NW_023416310.1 coordinate 80,511,375, forward strand.
ACCATCATACATTTCTCTACCTCTATCTGTTCTAGCACTTGCTAAAACATTACTCTACCAATGGTCAAAATTGAGAATTTCAGGATTATGTGATTTTTAAGTTAAAAGTTGATATTCTATAACCCTTTAAGTGGTCAGATTTTACTACCTGGATGGTCACGGTACCATCAGTTTCTTATTTACAAAAAAGGCAATGCTTTAGTCAAGTAAAAGGCCTGATGTTGAAGTCGATGTGTTTGACCTTTCACTAATAGTCATTTTAGAGTGTAAGACATTTTAATTTTTTTCCAGAGAGATTTATATAGATTTTTCTTAGCAAGATGCTTTACTACTCAAAATGAACTCTTCCTAATACTTTTTATTATTTATAAAATCATCATTTCCAACTGTGTAGTATAGCTATCAATACCTCCTATTGATAATTTACCTCCAAATAGCATCATATTGCCATCATTAAAACATCTGGTACATATCATTTTAATTTATAAAAAAGCAGGTCTTGAAAGTACTAAATGAATAAAACTAAGAGTAGCCATTAAATAACTTACACGTGTATGGATGGTATACAAAAGAACACATAGGTATAATGACATTTATTCAACAAATAGGTATAATGACATTTATTCACCTTGGAATTAAGCTATGAAGAAGAGAAGCATGGCTCCTGTCCTCAGGGAGCTTATATTTAGTGTAAGAGAAAGACGGAGCATTTTATGAGAGACTAATATATTCTATAAAGAAGAATTCTGTGGGCAGAGAGAGCAAACGACAGGAGCATGCGTTCATCTGGGAATCTAGAAAAGATTTCAGTATGCGAACAAATTTTAAAGGTAACAAAGAACCAGCCAGGCAAAATGGAGTGGAGAAAGAAAGCTCTGAATTGAGGTTCCAGAGTGAGATCCAGGAGAACAGAACTTTCAACTAAATGCTAAATTATCTATTCTCATTGTCCTGGATACTCAGCAGTCTTGGTCATTCATTTCTCTTTGGTACAAGTTCTTTACTCAGCTTCAGGGCACAAGACTCTCCCAGTTATTCTCTGCCTCACTGATGTTTTCCTGGAGCTTCCTCTTCCAACCTTTAATGTCAAAGACTTAGGATGTAATCTTTGGTTTTCTTCTCTTCTCTACCTATACTTACTTTATGACCTCAGTGTCATGGCATTCACTGGCATCTCTATCCTAGTGATTCCTAGCTTTCCATCCCTAGCACAAGTCTCTCTACCATAACCATATTCATATATCCAAAAGCCTCTCCATTTTTTTTCCTTTCGGATAGCTAATAGTTTTAACTCAACAATGTCCAAACCTAAAACCTCACTCCTCCCTTGACCTGATAACCTGACCTTGCTCTGATCACACCCTCCCCTATCCCATATCAAGGTAGTTTCATCTTTCCAATTACAAAGTACACAGACCTTAGAGTTATACTTGATTTATCTACTTTTTCACTTATCACGTCTAATCTGTTAGAAAGCCCAGTAGGCTTTAATGTGAAAATACATCTTTAAACCCAATAAAAAAGAGAACAAAGAAAATAGACGATTCACGAAAATAGAATAGCTAATGGCTCTTTGGTATATGAAAAGATGTTCAAATTCACTCATAATAAGGCAAATGAAAATTAAAACTATGCTGAAATACTATGTCTCATATATCATGTTGGCAAGAGTTCAAAAGTCTGATAGCACAATCTGTTGGCAAGGCTATGGAAAAAAGGCACGCTCACGTATTTGACATTGAGAATGGAAAGTAGTGTAACTTATGTAAAGAAGAATTTTTCAATATTGAACAGAACTACAAATACCTTTCCTTTGTGTCCCATAGTCATACCATATGCCAAGGTTATTCAGTTGTTATTTGTAACAGCAAAAGACTGAAAACAATCCAAATGCTCGATAAAAGTTTTCTTGAATAAATTATGATACATCTAGCCAATGAAGTACTATATGGTTTTTGTTTTAGTTTTTAAGAATAAGGAAGATGTCATACATGGTTATTGTGTTAGTGAGTGTATGCGTGTCTGTGTAATTTAAATAAAATTTTCAAAGTGAAGAACAGTGTATGTACTTTGCTATTTTCATTTAAGGAATAAAAAGATGCAAAAAGTAACGTAGAAAGAGTAAGGCTGAAGATGACTGTTAAAAAATAGTTATCGATGGCAGTGTTCAGCAAACTCTGGCCCATGGGACAAATACAGTCTGCTGTATGTTGTAGTAAACACTAACGTATTTGCATATTGTCCAGGACCACTTTCTCACTCCAGTAGCAGAGCCGAGTAGCTGTCGAAGAGACCACATGACCTATCGCGCCTAAAGTATTTATTCTCTGGCCATTTAAATTTTGTCAACCCCTGGTCTACAAGGTGAAAGAGGACAGAGCATAGCAAATAGAGATAAAAGCAAGACTTCTCTAAGTATATTTAGTAGTACAGTTTGACTTCTGAATTATGAAACCATTTTATGTATTTGAAAATATAAAAATAAAAAAAAAACCTTAATATAGAAAATGAATGGAACCGAAATAATCAAATTGTACTTCAAATTGATAAAATAACAGAATAAAGGAAGGTTTCAAGTAACCTGAAACTGTATATCATTCTAGCATCTCTAATAATTAAATATTACGTTATATGGTTCTTGATACATTATATTGTAAAGTTTGTATTTGCACCCATAAAGCCTTCTTATCAACAATATTTAACCTGAATCTTATCAAGACATTAAATTTAACTTCCAATTTACGGGAAATATTAAAGTATTAAATACCACCACTATTAGCAACCAGAAAAGTCTAACGTGCAGAATTCTCTACAAGACAAATGTTCTAAATTTTTAAAGAAATGTAATGATGAACAAGACAAACAAATGTTCTAAATTAAAAGAAATTTAATACTCAAATAGAATGAGTGATCCTGGATTAGATCCTGACTTGGAATCACATACATATACACATACACCACACGTTGTAAAGGATATTTTTAGAATAACTCACAAAATTTGAAAATAAACTAGACATGCCTCATTGTTAAAATGTACAGCTGAAATTCACTGGATTTCATTAACCAATGCCACCATAAAATATTTAATTAATTAATTAATAATACACACACACACACACACACATATTTGTTGAATAAATAAGAGAGTTGACTAAGTGGTGGTTGTTAGCCCATGTTGACTTGGGTTGTTTTTATTCTTTTGGTAGCTTATGTAAAATGTTGGTTTTTCCATCAGGGAGAACAAAAAATATTTTCCTTTGCAAGGCAGATGGATGCAGGACAAATCATTATAAGCTAGTATTTAATTCTAGCATGCTTCTAATTATGCTAATAACACTAAAAAGGTGTCTATTCACTAAGACATCCACTTTAAAATAACAGAAATTGATTTTCTGAGAATTACTGAGTGGTTTTGTATTGAATAATTTTCTGATTTTCAAAGGGTAGCAAGCAACCTCAAAATTAATAAATTTTTTATAAATTTCCTGTTTTAACTGTAAGTTCTTTTAAGACAAAGGTCAATTTTTTTATATAGTCTAAATACTATATAGAAGGATAGTAGTCAATAGTAGTCAAAATATTGCAAATAAAAAGCTGATTATTAAAATGCACATTAATGATACAATGACCAGTTCAGAAGGTCACATTTGGGTTAAGAGTGTGACATTTTTTAAGACACAAAAAAGTATGAAATATGAAAAAAAAATCATGGGCTAATGAACGAATATTCAAATAAGATAGTCATATTATTCTAGAAAATTCTATATCCAAATCATATTTTCAGAATACAGGATGACACATTTTAGCAGATAATTTATTTGGTATCCTTTAAGGACACTGAGTTTATATATTTCCCAGTTCAAAATCCCAGGAAACAGGAATTTCATAACTTGAGGTGAATAGTAGAATCTGAGTAATTTGAAACAAGCTCACTGAATGAAGCTTTGGGAGAGAATTATCAATACTTAAGCTAATTACAAATGTTATTTTAAAAAAAAGTGATAGATAATATCAGCTGTCTGAAAAACCAGAAATGGAGAGAAAAATTGCTACATGATTGGAATCTCAAAAAACATGTCGACACTGGCTGTGAACATCAGAGAAAGCAGTCAGTAAAAAGAGTTTTGAATTGTAAGGTAAGAAAAAGAGAAACCAATTAAATTAGCATAAAGTATAAACAATTTCAACAAATGGGACCTAATATGAGCTGAAGAAGGGGTGAAAAACTCTACTTTTGAGCTAATGAATATAAGAATTGCTTGAATTGGATAGAAAGTGGAAGAAAGACTACATGAAAAGTCTAGAATACCAAAGATATTATTTCTCATAAATATAATTTATAAAGGAGACTTTCCTTAGGTGCTTTTTCAGCCTTACAGGCTAACCAGATCTGGATTTTGCAATGTGCTATTATTAAGGTTGCAAGGGGTAAGTCTGACTCACAGTATATCTAGTCTGTGTGCAAATGAATCATTTCAATTGATTTCTAAAATTTTAAATAAGACTATTTTAAATTTTATTCAATAAAGTATAGGAGTTAAGAGTTTAGACTCTGGAGTCTTATCATTCATGGTCAAATCTTAGCTTATAAATTGGCATCTTGAGCAATTATTTAATTTGTCTGTGCCTCAATTATCTCATATATAAAATGTGAATAATAATATTACCTACTTGGTTATTCATGGAATATATAAAGCATATAACATATCCTAGCTAGTATTACTATATAATTATTTTAATTGCAATCATGTCCTCAAAACAGCTAAAAAAATTTGGGAAAAGATTAAAAACATATTTTCTTGTATAATTTATTTTAGAATAGTAGAGCTAAGTTTATATAGTTTCTTGATTTACTCATGAAGGAACAGGCCCAGGAAGACGCACATTTTCTTAAAATAATGATGAGTCTGTTTCTTCTACTCATAATGCAGGAATCCCCTTCCAGATACAAGTGACTATTTTTTGTTTAACAAAGTTACAATTCCATATCTATATATGTATAATACTTGCCAACTTTATTGCTTCATCACATTTCAATCATTTCTGTTAGGGTAAACATATAGACATGGGTAGGAAATTCTTTAAATTATACATTTTAAATTGATTTCAAAGTGAATATTTAAAAATTAAAGACAGATCTAGAACTCACTTTTTAATTGTCTCTACCTAAAACTCCACACAATGGTTATCACTTGTCTTAGTCTGTTCAGGCTGCTATAATAATATACTGTAGACTGGATGGCCTATAAACCATAACAACCTATTCCTCACAGTTCTGCAGGCTGGGAAATCTAAGATAAAAGTGCCAATAGTTTTGGTCTCTGGTGAAATCTCACTCTCCAGTGCACAGACAGCCGTGGCCTCACATGGTGGAAAGGACCAAGGAGCTCCCTATGGCCCCTTGAGAAGGGCACTAATCCTAGTCATGAAGGCTCCACCCTCATGACCTAATCACATCTCAAAGTCCCCTCCTTCTAATGCTGTCACCTGGGGGTTAGAATTCCAAAATATGAATTTTAGGGGGACACACACATTTATACCATAGCGTCACTTGAATATAAAATAACTGGATGTTAGACAAATTACACTTAGAAAATTCATATTTAGAAGAAGTTTGCAGTGGAATTTTTTTCTAGATTATTGTATTAGTCTGTTAGAGTTGTTGTTACAACAACAATAACAACAACAATAACAACAACAATAAAAAGGACTGGTGGCTTAAGTAACAAATAGATGTCAGCAGGGATGGTTTCCTCTGGGTCCTCTCCCTTGGCCTGAAGATGGCAGCTCTCTTTCTGCCTCTTCACAGGGTTACCCCTCTAGGTTATTAATCCCCTGGTGTCACTCTCTCTATCCTAATCTCCTTCTTATGAAGACACCAGTCATATTAAATTAGGGCCCACACTAATGATCTCATTTTAACTTAATTGCCTCTCTAAAGGTCCTATCTTCAGATAAGGTCACGGTCTGAGGTACTGAGGGTTAGAGCTTCAACATATGAATTTTAGAAGAACACAATTCAGCCCCATAGCAGTCTTCTTTAAAATTATTTTAAATCACAAAATGTCGCATGTCTTAATAATTTACTGTAATGTAAAACTGGCATTTTGCTCTCTGCAACCTTTTACTGTTCCTGCCCTTCAAGAATTATGACTTTGCTTTAAAAAATGAACTGGTAAAGTCTATTCTATCCAAGTACTTTAAATAACCCAGAGAGAGTCTTTAGAACAAGCTCATGAATCATGTTCTTGACTTTACTTATGTCAAAATTCATTTTTGGACCCTTTCTTCCTGAAAATGGTTAATGATCCGTGTACTATCTGACAATTTAAAATTCCTTCAACCTCGAGGTCACATTAGTGGCTGCATTTCAGGGGTACACGTTTTAATTCTACTACTGAAACTGGATAAATTGTCATACTATTAAAAAGTAAAGGCAGAAAGGATGTCAAAACTATAGCGAAACTATGTAATTTAGTCTGAGTTTCAGGTTTACTTGCTTTAATAATCTTACCTCTTTGGCTCTTCAAATATACCTTTTTCAAACATCTTTTTTTCATACAGTGAGTGAGAATATTGAGGACACATTTATCTGTAATCCGTGCTGCCTAACGGTCTTCTAGTACATATTTTTTTTCATTTTCCATCTTCATTTGTGAAATTAACTTATATCTTAGAACATGTTCTTTTCCTAAAAAATAATCTATATAAGATGGAAAAAAGTACACACAAAAAAGCTGGCAGTCTATTGAAAATTTAATTGTATTAGATTATATGTAAGTGCAGTAGGAGTTTAGAGAAGCAAGAAACTATAAAAGCCAGTCACTGAAGGTTTTCTGGTGGAGATGGGACTTGATGTTTTTAAGGAGAGGTAGGATTTGGATAGGGATAAATTTCATGGATAGCCTCTCTGAGGACTTTGTCACAGCTTAAACAGAGAGGCTTTGGGATAAGTATTAGGGGATGCCTAGGGCATATCAAAGATTGTTTAGAATAACTGTGTATGTTGATTGCTTTTTATACATTTCATGGGTACCAGTATGTTTGTATGTCACGAATGAAAAGTTAAGAGTATAAATGTCCATTATCTTTACTTCTCTAGCTTTCTGAGGCAGATTCTCCTTTTGTTTTACACCACTCAGGGTTTTCACATGTCTGTGGGATTAGCAGAATGTACAGAGGATTAGATGGAAGAAACAAAATGACAGAGCACAATCAACATATTAATATGGGTTTAGAGCTACTTGATGAAGAAAAAGGTAGATCTCGGAGGCTGAAGGGGAGATGCTGGAGAGAAGTGGGCTGGATACTTGCTAAGAGTAATTTAAGGAAATGGTCCATATAATGAATCAGACAGGAGAGTGTTGACTAAGGTGCAATTTAGGGAAATGTGGCTGCACATTCTGTCTTTAATCTCCACCACATCAGCTCTGTTATCTCCCTGGTGATACTCTGCAGCCAGATGGTTTGCATTCTTATTCCATTTCATCGCTTACCAGCTACGGGGTCTAAGCTACTACTACTTAGCAGATCATTAACTACTCTATGTTTCAACGTCTTCACCTGTAAAATGGAGTATGTTGATACAATAGTAGATAATGATAGCGTTTTCCTCATAGGTTATTGTGTATTATAGTTGGGAGAATTAAATGAGATAAGAAGTAGAACAGTAAATGTAAGATAATGACAGTGTTTGTCACTATAGTTATTCCTCTATCCTTACTATTACTGTTTCAGAAGGAACAGCATCATGGGGAAGGAGATAGGACAGAGTTGTGTAATGGTTATGTTATGGTTAAAAAGCGGGGCTGAGAAATATAGAGCTAAAATGGTAGCTCTCCTTCTGTGTGAGTGTTGGCAAGAGTGTCTATCTGCAAATCACCATAAACGAAGACTGTATTTTCAATAACTTAACAAAATAATGTAAATTTTAGAAAGTTAGAATTGAATAGGATCTTCGCGATCATTTATTACAATCTGCCTTCTTATACAGTAAGTCTACGTTATCCCTGAGAAATAATCACATACTTTTTTCTTCAGTCCTTCAAGCTTCTATGTCCTCTTCTGTCGAATAGGGACTGCTACTTGATAAGGTTAATATATGAATCAAAGGGAGCTTGCTTGCATGTGCATAGCGGGGTGCCTGGCATAATGTCAGCCCTTGATGTGCACTTACTAGTTCTTCTACTCTGTTAAGGAGAAGCATGATTTGTTTCCTTCTGAAAAGGTAACTTGTTTTCCTGGAAATAAAATATATATTTTTTTCTTAGTATGAAGAAAATACAGATTGCTTAAGAGTTGCAGCTAGTTTCTCTAAACACTGGTTCAAATAGGCTTCGTGAAGGAAGGTGCACTAATAAAACTATAAGCACATGTTAGTATGGGGACGATGTTCCCCTTTGCCATTCCTAATGAGCCTTCTCTCGTACCCATCCACAGCCCCAGAGAAATGTTTATTAACCTTTTTTTTTTAAGATTGCCCCTCTAAAAAGCCTTTGTTGACATTTTTTCTAGTTGCCACCTCTCTCAATGAAATATTGACATCACATCTTTACTATATACCAATTTATGTTTATATGTACTCCCAGTCTTTACACACAAAAAAAGCAAGAAAGAACAAGACTCTGCCCACCCACCACTACTACCAAGAACACGTTGGCAACCTCTTTGAGGTGATATTGTCCAGGTTAAGAATGTATTCCCTGGGGTTTTCCTAAAATAATTTTATTGGTAATCTTAAAAAAAAAAAATCAGAAGACTGATTCGTTTGATGTTACCAACTTTCGGCGGACTTCCACCAAGTTTGCATATTCACGAGGATAAACATAAGAGAAACTGCACTAAGGTAGCATATGGCATGCATTTTGCTTCTTTCAAATCTTAGTCACATTTATATTTCACCCTTATGTGGTAAAGGTGGATATAGACCTTCTAATTACAGATCCAGTGAGTTATATTCTAAGCAATAATGGATGCTGGTTCAAAAATACACCAAGTAGAGTTATTTTCTGAAGTTGATAATAATTCATTTATCAATCTCTAAAGTTCAGAAAAGTAAGCCACGATGCCAAGAAAACCTGCAAGTAAATCCAAAGACAGCAGCTAGTCTAATAGGTATTTCTAAACAAAAAGAAAATTGTCAGCTATCTCTTTGTTAGAGAAAATGGAAATTGAGCAGAGAACCAGAGTAGGCACTTTGTGGAGACAAAGGGTAAAAGGAAGATAAGACATTTTCTAAACTAATTTAACTTTGATTTTAAAGATATATACACCTTGTTTCTGCTAAGATATGCTTGTATTTCTTTAAGCTGAAATTAATTTTTTTCACTTTAATAACTAAACATCTTATCAGAAAAGAAGAAAAACTTTTAGATAGGTTTGCAATACTTTAACTCTGTGGTATGTAATAAATGTTCCATATTACCTTTAATTGAAACATATATATTAGTAGTAAAATTCATAAATCACAAAAACAGAAAAAAAAGAACATGGAATCATAAATTTGACACATTTTACATTAAAATAGATACATCAACTATTAAAATAAATGTATCTCTTACTAAGAAAATAGATCAAAATCAAATCTAATAGTTCACCTACCAAATCAGACATCCACTATTGAATCATTACTTATTGAATATTGAAGAAGATATATCATCTATCAAATCAAATACCTTCTCTAGTAAATCAGCCTCACCATCTGATTCAAAACTGTCTCCTACTAAATCAAAAAACTACCCAATAAATCAAAGCAATATTGCATCAAAGAATCTCATTTAAAGTAAATATAGTTCATCACTAGACAGCATATATCATAGTAAAGGTATCGTTTATTAAGAGACAGATATGCCCTTTGCCACCTAATTATTTCAGATGGGTCCTTTTGATACAGTACAAACTCATACAGACTCCTTTTAACTATCATTTCTAAAAACATATTTTCTACGCAAATAATAGCCAAACACAAAGGTAGTGTTTGAGGATGCTAAAATAGTTTATGCTCTTAAAAAGCTTCAGTAGATTACATAAGCTTAAGTGGCTTCATTGGATTAATTATACCTCTTTTTCTTGTTAAGTGTGATAGTTTTTGTTTTGTTGTGGTTTTCCTTTTCCTTTTTTTTTTTTTGTTTGCTTAACTGGTTGGTGAGAAAGTTTTTAAATAAAAGCAGAGAATCAGAGTCATATTTCTTCGTCTCCCTATCTTTACGAACATATACGGGCAGTTTGAAGGTCTCCTCTCATTCTGTATCACTCCCGTCAGCTGGTTCTTGCTGGAAGAGAGTGGGAAAAGTCTAGAAATGAGATAGTGAAGGAATATTAAAGAATATCTTTGTAATTCCAAAGTTTCCTGCAAAATTTAATGTAAAACATGTTCTCCAAATTTATGTTATTTTTTATATTATATAGAATTTATATTATATCATTTTTATAGATATCAAAATATATTTTTTGTTTAGTTCTGTATTTTGTCCTTGAAATCTATGTAACTATACATATTTTAATTCAGGATAGTTTTCTCCTCAGTAAAAGAGATGCTCAGTAATAAATCCAATGGAAAATTCTCATCAAATTTTAATTTTAAAACTTTACCTCTAAAATTGGAAGTAAAGATATTAATTTGGTTTCACCTAAGAAATTGGCACATTTATCCATTGAACTATCAACTATGTAGACATACTAACATCTAGAACTCAAGCTCACTAATATTATCAATGTAGTAAAATTAATTTCCCATAAAACTGAAGTGCATACCTGGTAGGTTGTAGACAGAGGCAAGTCAAGGATTATTTATGTGTTTGCTTTTATCATGGGCTAAAATTGGAATAATGGACTAAATTTAAAATTAAGAAATTCAAACAGAATTTTAACAAGCTTTTTCTGGAAAAATTAAAATTATTGGATAGTCCTGGGCCTGAGTTTTCTTCCAGGATAGAGTTAGAACTGAATCATGGCTACTGTTTCAGAACAGAGTTTATATTCTTCAGCAACCACAGCCCCAACTTACTTGCAAAGTCTTTCCAGTTTTCAAGTTGAGTTGTGATCTCAGATCACACATCCGTTAATATTACTTGGCCCCTGTAAATCTTGAGTTTATAATCCAAGCTCTCAGGTCTATCACTAAGTAATTTTAAGTATTACATTATCCTCAGTATATTCTGAGTACTATATAGATGGGAATGAAGTTTAAGACCTAGTTCTTACCCTTGAGTAGTTTTCCATCTTGCTAGGAATATTAGAACTCCCGTAAAAGGTTCAGAGAATGAGCAAGGATATTATAATAGGCTAATCATATAGTGCAGATAGTAAATGGATTAGGTAAACAGAGACCACATATGATATGGGTGGAATTTAATAGTAATGTTGAATTTGATATATGGGAAACAGGAAGACTATGTAAAATTTGCAGATTTAAATCTATTACGGTTTTAAGAACAAACAAGTAAGAGGAGTAAGTAAAAGTTAACCAGTCAAAAATCTAAAAAGGAAAAGACTATCTATCTTGGAAATAAATGAGTCCTAACTGCTGGATAGGGAATTAAAGTTAGCCTACACTGAGAGGGTGCTTTCGAAATTACAAATCTTGGTGACAGTGCCATTGTATTACTGTTGCATAAACCATAACTTTATCCTTTATCCTTTTTCCCTACCTGCACCCCTATTCTGTTCTCATGCTCAATAACGATTTAAAGGTTTTGTTTTCTCACTAGCAATATAGCCACTTTACTATCAGTTTTGAGATACTCTTGCCTGGTTAAGGCTTGAAAAAAGACTGTGAGTCATTAATGAGTTAGTCAATAAGATCGGCCCTCCCTTATTGCAAGTTATTTATAAAATGTGGCCCAAACATGTTTATTACTGATCAGCAGTTCCTCATTATTTCTGTCTTTGTCAATATAAACATTGATTGATTATAATTGCAGTTTTGGCCAGCATGGATTGATTAGCACATAAAGTAACAAAAATTGTACAAGAAAGTCAAAAGGAAGGGGATGTTCTGTAAAACACTTGAAGGATATACTGATCCATTCAAGGCGGAGGTCATATGCTGCTTGGGCAACCAGAATACTAAAAAAAGAAATCATGTTACTATAATTTAAAAAATAAAATGAATGATTAAAATGCTGACTTATATTTTTCAGGTTTGTATTTTATATAGAATAAATTACTAACTTAGGAAACAACTGTCAAAAGTCTCTTATTTACTCTGATGTTGGATTACGTTTACTGTCTTTATTTTGACAAGATTGTAAAATATTAAGAATTAATGAACATATCTGATTTTATGACTTTTTTCTTTATAAGTGAAATGGTATTTTTAAACACCTTATAGAAATTATTTTGATTCTTCAATATAATTATTCATAAATTACTTCAGGAGTTGTGTCACATGCTAAAATATTCTTAGGGAATGAATTTCTGTGACTTTAAAAAATACATCCTAGTGTCTAGACATCCTTTATGTTAAATATTCAGCCAGTAAATTTTAATTATGTACCAGGTTCAAGGCTCTATATTAAACTTGCTGGGAATGAAAACAAAATATGAAAGCAAATTTAAACACTATCTTTGTCCTCAAATTGTCACCGGGCTGTCATCCAAAAGACCCTAATGCTTCTCAATACCTAAAGTATAAGTTACACTTGGTTACAGGAACTGAAAAGGATTCCTGACCAGAAAAAGAGGAGGGCTGAGCTCAAAGACCAAGAAGCTGAGACCAAAAACCAAGATGGTGATGAGGCATTGTGTGCAAAAAGGGTCATGCGCAACAAGGCCAAGTGCAACAGAAGAATAACTGCGCATGCCTAAAAAAATGTGACTGCTGAGGATCACTAGTTTTTTTTTTTTGTTTTTTTTTTTTGTAGTGAGTATGTGATGAGGGACGGAAAGAGAAAGAAAGATTGATAAAAGCATGAGATGATAGTGGATTGTAGACTGCATTGCACAGCAATACTTGTGACCATTACTCAACAGAAAATATACAGAGCTGCTAGGAGCGACCTGTTTGTTTTGTTTTGTTTTAACACAGCAGTGATCTGATCAGAGGTCCACCTCCAGAAAATATATTCAATTACTCTTCTAATAAAATAAGTCTCAGAAATGTTTAGAATGAAAGGTTATAAGATCCTCAGTTTGGTTTGGAGATGAAGAAATGAACAAACCTATGACTGATATGATGTTAGGATTTAGTGGAAATATGATTAGTTCGACAGCATTGCTTCTCTATATAAATGTAAAAGAGCAAGCAGCATTGCTATTATTAGATAGTCAGGAGAAAAAGGAAGTGTGTGAAGCAGAATGAGTTCAATGATTTCCATTTTGAGTTGTTGGCACTAAGTGAATATAAGAGAAAGTGAGTCTACTAGAAAGCTGTGAATGTCTGACTCATTGTCATAAGGGTAGAGTAGAAAATAGTGTGGTGGAATACATTAAGAGGGCGTATAAAGAGCAGTAGAAAAAAAAAGGCCCAAGAAGACAAATCTTCATAACGAAAAATTAATTTTAAGTCCAATAGAGTTAACTTATTTTTCCTGGGATCTGAATTAAGTTGTACAATCCTCTCCGCAGTCATTTAACTATAAAACAAAGCACTTCCAATGATGATTCATTCATAAAAGACACTCCTAGAAAAGTTAACTCTAATCCTTTCTTTAAAAGTATCTCCTCCCCTGGCTTTGCATTCAAATACTTAGCCCTGCAGACAAAGCTTTTCGCTCTGCACTTAGCTCCCAACTGTTGTCTGGTGCTACCTTTGTAGCCCCACCTGGAAGTATAGACCTTAAATCAATTAAGCACAATCCATCAAGTCAATTAAGAAACTCTACAACATTACAACTCTCAAAGCCTTCTTTGTTTTCCTTAATGAAAGAAGAAAAGACAAATTCCTCACTCACTAATTTGGTTTAAAAAAGAAAGTGGCCTAGACCTTAAATCCACATAGGATATTGACTCTTCTATATAAGAAACAAATCTGCAAGATTTTGAGATTACCTCCAGTGATTTTTTTTAATCAATGAGTAAAAAAATAACTGTGTAATATAGCAAAGAAAAGATTATTCTATCCCTATAAATATATTATTTCATTTATTTCTGCTTTCATTAAAAAAAAATTCTCTTGTAACCATTTCTGAAGAAACTACGAGCAGCATTGGCTTTGATAGAATACTTAACATCTACTTCCTCTCAACCCTGCTCATTTTAAACATGAAATATAATTTGATCTGATTTAAATAAGTGCTTTTAAAAAATTAAGTCATCTCACTTCCAGCTCATTGTTTTCAGATATATACAAATGTTGGTATTCTAATTTTATGGTAATCAATTTATAGAGACAAGTGAAGGTCCCACCTTAGTCACATGTACACGACTTTTGTGAAACACTGATCACCACCAAGAGCTGAAAGCATAGGTCAGGCAAACACATTAGGAGACTAGTTGGAAGGTGCTTAACATAGAATCTGGCATGGAGCAAGCAGTGAATAAATGATACTTATTGTTATCATTGCATTTCTGCGTTTCAAGTGGTTCACAATCATGCTTTTGCCAGAGCTATTACATGTCTCTACATATAATTGCAACATTCATTCCCCTTTCTCACCTCTCTCTCATACACACACACATGCACACACACCCGTTCTGCCATAGATTTTGATTTCTCCCTATGATATCCTGTGGAGTTTATGTAGCAGATATTATTTTCCCATTTTAAAGAAAAATGAGGCCATGGAAGATAAAGTTTTTGCCCCAGATGTCCAACTAGGAAGTGGTTAAAACTGAAATCTGATTTCTCAACAGATATTCATTTTAATAAATCATGTCATTTAAAATACGAAGAATAAAAAAATGTTTCTTCTTCTGCAAATGCTACTTCCTACTCTGAGTTCAGTAGAAAACAATTATTATTGTTATACAGTTTATTTGTTCAGCAACAGAAATGTTACGGAGTCTTAAAGAAGAATCTGATAGAATTAGTATGGATTGCAAGTTTAAGCTTCACTTTATAGTTGTATAATGCTGTTATACACTTTAATTTCTAATTTCAATTATCATTTAATTTTTCTTTTCCATCACTGAGCAGAAAACAATTCACCACGTTAGAAGACACTGAACTAGTAGGAGGTATGACTGCCCACTTCTCTTATGGAACTGCCAAGAAGGGAAACGTCTTAGATTTTCTGGTACTTTCTCCCTGAACTACACCATCACTTACTCGTTAAAGTTTAGTTGAGAGAAAGAAGGCTGGGGAGAAAAGCTGCATTAGACTTTTCTGTTCTTTTATAAACAGTTTGGATGTTGTTAGTGGCTCTTGGAGTTATTAAACTAGTGGCTGTATCATTTCTGTTTGTAAAATGCTGCATGAGTTAGAGGATGTGAACAACGTGAATATGATTTTGTGAATGTTGATTTATTGCTGAACACAATGGTGTCTTAATTGAAGAGCCACCTACGTAGCAGAAGAAAGACTTTGTTATTAGGTTTACCACGTTTTTAAATAAACAAGAACATGTAAATTTTTTAAGCTGGAAACTTGGACTGCTTTCTTTCCTCCTTAAAAAAAAGACTTGTTTTTTCTCTTGTAAAACTGTAAAACATATACGGATTATTTTTCATTTTATCGAGCCATAATTTTAAGGAAAAAAAAATGTCCATTATTCATAACTAACTCTTTAATCAAAACCTAGAATTCCATAAGAACTGGAGAATTGGCAAATACATGCAAAAACCAGTCCAGAACAATTTTGTTTGATTTACAAGGAGCCTCTTGTCTCTACGTTTAAATGTAGCCATGTGCCCCTAGAGTCATCTGTCAGACTGGGAGAATTTCCAAATAATCAAAATGTCACAAAGTTAGTACTTTTAATTTTTATTTCATCTCCCGCAAGGATGAACTCTGATTGTAATTACAGCTTCATCTGCTCTTGAATGATTTTGTTTTATCAGAACAAAGACAGTGCTCTAACAACCACACTGATGGAGAATAAGGAACTTGCTTAAGGCAGGATATAATAAGAATGCTATGCTCTGGGAAGTAGGAAAAACCCTGATTCTATAAACACGTGTCTTGATGTCACAGTTAGTAGTTAAATACTGAACTCCCGGAACTTTCCTCAACACCAGAGTCACACGTCATTTTCTCTGGCCAATATTAAATTAGAGGGGATGAAACCTAGAGCTAAAAATGCTCTAGTAGGAAAATGAAATTTACATGTGGAAGAAATCTAACAATAGAGCTAATCAACTGAGGTAACAGTTGTTGAATAAGATCAGGGAATCAGAAAAATATCCTTCTCTTGCTTCATTCTACCATGCTTTTTACAAGTTAGATAAAACATAAGAGTCAGGACTTCCCTATTTATATCCTCCATCAGAAGCCTGGAGTAGACTATTTAGCACTGGATAATACTTTTATTTTACTTCGGCCAGAGCTAGTCCTTACTCAACAGACAAAGATATATAATATTAAATGAACCTTTAGCATTGATATTTTAAATCGCCCATCTATTACAAAGTAATAGTAACACCTGCTCTACTATGACACAGAGTTATTTCAATGTAGAAATGAGACAATACAATTTCTGATGAGTTTAATTACTATAAAAATAAATACTATCAATGGCTGGCTATTCTTTAAATGTCTATCTTAGAAGTCAGCTTCCCCGACCCTCCCCCGCCCCATCCCCCACCCCCATCCCAGATATATAGGAAAGAGAAGCAGAAAATACAAATCCTGTGAGGAAAAAAAAAATGAGAAATGGGCTTGGGTAAATGTGAAGGGACACTGTACTGCATAACGGAATTTTGGTGTTGCTAAAAATCCTAATGTTTACCTACTTCGAAACTTGTTTGGAAGTAAAAGCCAGGAAAAATAAACAAGAGTCACAGTCAATGCCTCACAGCACAATTTGAACCAGAATTAAAGTTGCTGAACCTACTGTCCTTTTGTTACAACATCATATCGCCTTAATTTTTTCTTTCAACACATTTGTTTTATTTCTTACTCATGGTAGAGTCTAAAGCATGTTGGATTCTAAATGGTTTATAATAGAGATAATATTTACAAAATTCCATAAAAGTTAATAATCTGGTTAGAGGGGTTTGAAGTGTATGTTCCACAGCCTCGTGTAATCAATCATAAGATCTTGGAGAAGGAAATACTCTTTGAGTCCATTCAATTGAAAGAATTATTTCATATATTTCTACTCGCCTTGGCAGGTGGTGATTCACCCTCTTCGATTACTTCTAGAAAAAGGAAATAATTTTTTATTGCTATTTGCATCAACATTGGGAACATCTAAAAGCAGATGATTCTTCTTTAGGCATGCACATGATTATAATTTTGAACTCTGCAACAGTGTTAAAACCACTCAACAACTTCTCAACACTCAAATTTAAATCCCAGGCTTCATCATGGCCCACAAGGCCTGCCATGATCTGTCCCCACAGAACTTCCTGACTCTCCATCCTCACTCACTGACCAGGCACACTGACCTCCGTTAACTCTGTTCCTTAAGCACTCTCAACCTCCTTCCAATTTGCTGATTTCTTCTTCTGCCTAGAAAGTGCCTTATCCAAACATGCACATCATGCTCCTTTTCACCCTGGTCTCTTCAAATGTCTCTTCATTAGAAGGACACATTTGACCACCCTATCAAAAACGAGATCCTTCTCCACCCCCACCACTTGGTCCCCTTACACTTCTTTTCTCTACATTTATTTGATGTATTTATTTCCTGTTTCCCCTTCACCTTAATGTAAACTGTTTGAAATGAGAACTTTGTTTCATGCTACTAGCACCTAGAACATGGCCAGACACATGAAGGAAAAAGAAGAAAAAAAAATGTGTAAAGAAATAATATTAATCTTTTAATATAATCTTTTAATAACTTTATATATTTTATTTAACCAGCGAAGAGAAATTCTATCAAGAGATCCATTAACTAGCTATATATTTTAAAAGAAATACTTTTAGATCTTTTAAGTGATAATTATTTCAATTGTTTCATTTGCTTACAATTTCCAAGTATATTTGAAATTCTTAATCAACATAGTGTGTACTTCAATGACTTCGCCTGTTATGTGGAACACCTACATATAATGAAACATATCTAGTCAATTAAAAATATTTTGAAATGAGCAGATGTTTACAGATATGAAAAAATCCCTACAAATGTTGACTAAATAATATTTTAGCTAGCTTCTTATCATGCATATGTGATGGGTCTATATATTTGTGATTTATGAATATAAAACATTCCCTTATGGTGCTTAGTGGCTGGCAGAAATCCCAAGTTACTTTTTGCTGACAATCGTGATGAAGAATGAGTAATTTTAGTATCAGTGTTCTATGATGATGAGGAGAAAGAACAGAAGGAGAAAGGAGAGGAGAGGATGCTATTAGAATGCAAAATACATTTTTTAATTTTGAGAATGGTCAGGGAAAATGGGGAGTTGACAAATGTGAAAATCTCGAACACATAAATAACTAAAACATATTTCAGAAAGTACAAGATGGAATAGAACAATAAATAGAAGAATTTTTTTTTTTTAAATGTGGTCAAAGAATCACCTCCCGCAGTAGTCTCAGGTCTAGGGAGTTTTATAGCCCAGTTCTTTTGGGCTTTCCAAACACAATTAGTATCTTTTTACATGTAATCCCTCTAGAGTATTTAAAAAAAGTTCTCAACGTGTTTTATGCATCAAGCATAATACTGATAAAATCCAAGAGAGTACAAAATCAGAAGATTTCAGACCAATAACAACTAGAAAGATAGAAACAAAAATAGTAAATAAAAATTCTAGCATATGGAACCAATGTATTAAAAGAAGAATCTATCATAATCTCCAAGCAGAGTTTGCACTAAAATGAAAGAACGTTTATTTCAAGATTAATAACATAATTGATCACAGTATTTCTAGTCCATGTAGCACATACATATATGAAGGTAGAATCAGAAAGAAAAGACCTCATTCTTTGAAAGAAAAAATAAAATAAAATCTGTATTTGCACATATTACTGAATATCCAAACTATTCAAAAGAGATACCTGGAAAAAATGTTACTAAGCTATCTCATTATCCCCTCCAAAAATTTATTTTGTTACTTACTGGCAATAGTATCTATAAAATATGAGAAAGTCTATCTAGTTGAAAAAAATCATACAAAATACTTTGCCAAAATTAATAGGTACCTAATGCCTATGTGGAGGCAACCACAAAGTTGTAATAAAGTGTATTAAAAAAAAAATTAATAAATCAGGAGGCTTATATATTTCAGGAAAGTCAAAAATATTATCATCAAACTATCAATCTTGAGAAGCTGATTTATCTATCTGCTGCCAACAATGTACAGCTTGCTACTTTTATGTAATTTATTTCCAAATGATTTTATTAAATTTTCTATAATCCCTTGGGATGTATTATTAAAGTTTCATTCAGTAATTCTGTTGCTTATTTTAGTTGATTTTTCAGGTTCAAAGAAAAAAAAACATTAGCTATAAGTCATGAACAGCATCATCAACATCCTTTTATCATTGTTTATTTTACTATGTTTTGTTTAGATAACCAATATAAAGGCAAAACCATGAGGTAAAAAGCAACATGTGTGTGGCTTTGTTGATTTTTACAAAATTTACAGATCAGCTATATAATTCATTTATTCATTCATTAACATCCATTTAACAGCAACTGTAACCTCACTGAGCCAAATTTTAGGGGTACAGAGATGTCGCGAAAGTGTCACAGTGAAAGTCAGGCATACGAACTGATGTTGAACCGCGGGTCTGTAGCAAGGGTTTATTCAACACAATCCCAGAACCTGTAGTCTTCATTCAAAAGAAACAAAAGCACCATTTTCTAGTTTTGATCAATAGCATTAACCACTTATATTTGTGTTCTTATTGCTCTGCCCTGTTCCCTTTCACAAGTAGCAATATTTTGACAACAGTAAAGCTATATATGTGTGTATGTGTATGTGAGCATACTAAAAAACCTAAGCCAGAAATGTGAATTAATATCAATGCAATAAAATATGTTTTGGCCAGTGTAACCCATATCTTTCCTTCTTAACATCAACAGGCTATTCTGGTGTCTATATTCAGATACCACCAAGTAATAGGAACGTCTTTCTGTAGGAAATATGTAGATGAGTGGACATTATTGTATACTTAAGCTTCCTGCTTCCAGAATGAAATCCTAAGTGTTTTACTCTTTAGGGATTCAAAGCATCCCGCATTTTAATTCATGTATGTATAAGTCCAAAGGGAAAAACATATTTCATTTGCCAGTTGAGCAAGTTAATTTTGAGAGCACAGTTTAATTAAGATTAAACAAACTTAGATTGTTTGTTAGCATAAAGGCATGAACCTCTAGAAGCAAATTAGTTGCAGGATAATTGCTGCTGTGAAAAAATACTTTTTTTTGTGCACAAGCCTACTACTGTATATCTTAAATTTCAAATGTCTCCTCTTTATAAGAAAGTGATAGGATAACAAAACTAAGAAGACCCTTCATTTCCAAATATCTACCAGGTCACTATTGCTATTTTTTGTTTGTTTGTTTTGAATAAGGAAAAGTTCTTAGATTAAGAAAATCTAGAACTGAATAGCAAAATAAAGAAAAAAAATCCAATTGAAAAATGAACAGAGGATCTGAATAGACAGCTTTAAGAAGAAGACACAGAGATAGATGGCCAGCATGTACATATGAAGGCACTCAACATCACTAATTATCAAGGAAATGAAAATCAAACCACAATGGGATATCACCTCATACCTGTTAGAATGGCCATTATCAAAAAGACAAGAGACAACAAATGCTGGCAAGGATGTAGAGAAAAGGGAATCTTTTGCTCTATTGGTAGAAATGTAAATTGGTGCAGCCACTATGACAACAATATGGAGGTTCCTTGAAAAATTAAAATAGAACTACCATGTAATTCAGCAATTCCATTTCTAAGTATTTATCCATAAAAAATGTAAATGCTACCTTGAAAAGATATATCCACCTCCATGTTCATTGCCATATTTATAATAAGCAAGATATTAAAACAACCTAAATGTCCATCGATAGAATGGATAAAGAAAATGGGATAGAGAGAAGTAGGTATCCATACAGAATGCAATATCATTCAGCCAATTAAAAAGTACTGAAATGTTGCCATTTGCAACAATATGGATGAAATTAAAGAAGTCAGACAGAGAAAGACATACATCATATGATCTCATTTATATATGGGATCTAAATAATAATAATAGTAATAATAATAATAATAATAATAATAATAATAATAAGCTCATACAGAGAACAGATTGGTGGTTGTCAGAGGTGGGGGTTGGGAGGTAGGTGAATGAGTGAAGGCAGTCAAAAGGTAAACTTCCACTTATAAAACAAATAAGTCATAGGGATACAATGTACAGCACAGCAATAGTTAATATTACTGTACTGCATATCTGAAGGTTCCTAAGACAGCAGATCTTCAAAATACTCATTACGAGAAAAAAAATTCTGTAACAATATATGGTGATGGATGTTGACTAGACTGTGATCATTTTGTGATAAATACAAATATCATATCATGTTATACACCTGAAAGTAATATAATGTTGTAAGTCAATTATACCTCAAAAATTATATTTCAAAAATAGATTAATAAAAACATGAATGAATTAAGGTTTTTGAAAATACCAATTTAAAAATGAATATTTTCTCTTGGTATTAAAACTGAATATCAACAATTAAAAATATTAACATAAATATGGGTAGGAGGTGGTCAGATGAAAGTTATAAAAATTAAAAAGAAACATGAGGACTAGAATCTTAGCTATGTATACACTTATTATTATTTTTTATTTGGAAAGAAAACTGGTACACGCAATAATATCAATAAGAAACAACTTAAAAGAAACACCTTCGTGGAATAAAGAAGAGTTAGACAAACCCCCAAATCTAACTTTTCCTAGATTCTGACTCTATAAATTACTCTGACACAGGGTGACGGCAGCAGGTGCAAAATTCTTTATTATTAATCTCAAGAGATGGTGATACGACTCTGAACTTCATCTCAGGAATTCTAAATATTTCAAATGTTTCTACTTTTGAATCAGTAATAAGATATTTGGCTTTTCAAGTGAGTGCAAACTTTGGATTATGGTTTCAGATTTATTACCACATGAAAGGTGAATTTTACATATTTGGAATAAATTTATTCTAATAATCTGTATCTTGATGAAGGATTAAAGACAGGTTTAAGTAAGTCTGGTTGATAGTTCTAATCACTGAGGAAATAATGAATTACAAAAAAAAAAAATAGTCGTTAGCCTGGGTATCGCAATGAGTAATTCATAACACTCTATAATTCCGGAGGAAAAAAAGGGTAATTGAAATAACATCCACCCCACTCCAAGGACATAAACCTTTATTTTATGCATAGCATTCTCTGTTCCCTTTAGCTAATCTCACACATAAACTTTAAAGAAATGTCAAAGCAATACTCTCTGGTTATAAAAATTAGAAAGCACTCTGAGAGACCCCAGATGTGTGCGTGTGCGTGCGTGTGTTTGTGTGTGTGTTTTAAGTGCAAATCAAACATTTCACAATACAACTCTGGGACATGGGTGGGCATGTCATTTATCTTCTCTGTGCTTCCATTTTCTAACCTTTAAACTGAATAAAAATATACTTTGTATTTTTTTAAAGGAATATTGAATAAGATGAGTACTCTAGAAATAAGTTATATAAACAGGGATATATGTAGTACATGGCATAGAAATGAATGATGGATATTTGATGAATATATGTATATGTATGTATGTGTGTGTGTGTATATATATATACACATATATATATATACGCATTCATAAAATACAATTTGACAAAAATCTAAATAACATGTTAAATGTAGAATGGAATGTCTTGAGGAAGACAAGCAAAGGCTGACCTTGACATTAGATTAACAGGTCACTGTGAGTTCCAGAGGAAGGATAAACCCATCTTCAGTGAATAGATCAGCCCCTACCTTTCTTTCAGGGAGAGGTGATATAAAGGTTAAGGTTAAGGACTCTGGAGTAATGCTATATAGATTTAAATCAAATCCTCCATCTATTATTCACATGATATTAAGATCATTTAAACTCTAGTTTGAAAGTAGAGATAGCCATATTACCTTAGTCATAGATTTATTGAGAGCTATTGACATAATTCATGTAAAGAACTTGAGTTTCAATTAATCTTTAGTTGTGGTTGTTCCACAGGGGCTACCTTACTTCAGGCCTCATATTGGCTGATTTGTGGTCAAGGAAAAGGACAAATGAATATAATACCTGGAAAATGTATCAGTCCTCAGTTCATAAAACTTCCCAGTTATTTTACTGAGAGAGCAAGTTGGAGGGTTACTATATATATCATTAACGGGACTATTAATTGGACCAAATACATCTTCCAGTTTGTGAAATTTCTTCCCCAGATGAAAACCATAAAATCATGGCTGAGAACTAGATATATAATTCCAACTTATATTCATGTTTATTTAAATTTATCAAAATGCATTAGAACTTTTCATAAATTTTAAACTTAATTCCAGTTTCAACATTGTCCTCTATTTTCCAAATTGTCCAGATTTACTTTGACAGCTTAAGCTCTGGCACAGAAAACACAGACAGATAAGAGACAAAAAGCTGAAAGAGGAAATAGAAATGCAGTCCTTAGGTTGTTTTTTTCTCTGGTTTCTTTTCCCTCTTGGGGTACATGTACCAATAATACACTAATGCCTAGAACAGTACTGTGTTTCTTCTCAAGCAGTTGGAGGGAGGGCCCAACTTTGGCCAAAAGGATTTGGGGTGTGGGAGCCACAGACAGCGTGACTAATAAAGCTGCTGGTCTAGTCCATCTTGTGAAGAACAATTTAACAGAAGCAGCATCATATTCTGTAAAATGGGGATGACAGCAGCACCTGAGGCTGCTTGTAAGTCATCAGGGCTTTCGTAAGGCTTGTGTGAGGTGAAGTGTGTCATGCCTGCCCTCAGCACCAACCAGGTGTGTTTGCATCAATAACAATCCCCAAAGATGAGGCCTCAAAGCAGCTCCTTCAATGGAGGATGGGCGAAGCCTTCAGAGCTCTGAAAGCAAACTCACAGTTGGACCATGAGCCATGCTATCTCGGTGGGCTTATTGGTCCGCAGGTAACGGTGTATGCCACAGAGGTCTACAATGTCTTTAAAAGCAGCATCTCAATATACAGTGACATGATGAATGTGTCACGGCATGATAGTGGAGTCATATCTCTACATCTGTCTATAATTTGCATTTTTTAATGCAAAAGTCTTCATCCCCACCAGATATATATATATATATATATATACACACACACATACATATATATATATGATATAGACATAGATATCACTATATATACATTTCTTTATTGCTTTAAAAAGATATTAGATGCGTAAAGTTAGTGTTTATAAATATGGAGATGTTTTGATTTTTTTTTTTTGATTTTCTGTAAGATAGGGCACTAAATGCCATATTGACAAGTGTTTACATACCATTTCTATAAATTCGGGATATGTGAAAATAGAGTTGACTGATAGTATCTCCTTAACTACAAAGAAAATTTTGGCTAAATAATTCCTACACACAAATTGCAGATAATTTATTTAGAGTTTATCTAAGGCAATTTATAATAATTACTTGAACACAGTCACATTCAAATCCTTATTTAAGCCGACTAAGCAGTCAAATTATTGTTATTTTGATCCACTGGCTATATTTGAAAGAAAGACATCTATGTTCTTTAAAATGTCCTGTAATTTAGAGCAGTTCCCATTAGGCCATATGAAACAGCAAGGTTTTACTGTACTGAATCATCCCTGGCCATTTCTGGGTACCTTAAATTTATATACTATATAAACGTAGTTTAAAGTATTCTTAGTATCCTACCTTTGGGGGATTATAGGAAACCCTGCCACAGCATTAAATTTTCTGAGTGAACAAGCAAGAATTATACCAAAGGAGACTCTCTTAACTCAAACTTTTATTTTCCTATGAGAAAATGGTGTGTTACAGAAAGAATCTAAAAGACGATTGTGTTTTTCATGAATTGAATAGGTGGCTAAATGGATTAGCTGGTTTTATTTTGGTGAGTACCTCACCTTCAAATTTAGTAGCATGCCAACACTGCTGAACATTATTTTGATCAGTTGGAAAATTGCCTGAGCTTATTTGGCTCTAGGAATCAAATTCTAGGGAGAAAACAAATATATTCCATTCATTACTCAATAGGCAACATTCTTATTTTGACAGATATCAAGATTTAACATAAATATTGTGTGGACCATGTAAAATAGCCCAAAACATACCTCATTCTTCAAATAAGTAATATAGCTATAAAACAGAAATCCTGACCCATTTTTCCAGTAGTATATTTTCATTCCATTTGCTAAGTCTGAAGTCACTCTCAAACTGTGCTATGTCTACTTATGGAACTGAAGCTTGTTTAAGATATTTTACTGACCCTTTTTGCCTTAGATTGGACCAAATAGAATTAATTCAATTTGATCTTTTGGAAAAATAAAATTACAGAATTTGACAGGTTCAACTGTATAGTTGTAATAATAAAATCATGGCTTGTATTGAATGAGAGCTTAATTTTGTGCCGGACAATGTGCTGAATGCTTTTCAGACATAATTTTACTCAAGCCTCTCAGAAACCATAAGAATTGGGTATTATTATCATCTCTCTTTTTATAGATGAGGAAACTAGTATGGTAATCAACCCATCGAACCAGATGATTGTTTGATAAGTAGCCACTCATGTGATAAAAATTTAAAACTGCTTTTCAAACCCTTAATTTGAATAATCTAGTGAAGGGCTAAAGCAAAAAGGAATTAAATTACTTCTTCCCTCAAAGAGTTTATTCTCTATCAAGAAGAATGCAATAATGTACATGAAGAAATATGAGGCAAATAAGCAACTGTGTTCATATTAAGCAAATAATTGACACAAAACAGACTAAGGATTAGTCAAAGTAGTAATATAAGAAGACATTAGTATGTAACAAGGCATCAAAATGGAAATCCTTAATTTGTATATATAGTAAGTTTCATACAGTGTTTTCTAAGAATCTATTGTATCATAATGACAGCCTGGCTGATTTCTATTTCTTTTTTCCTAATCTCAAAGTTTTTCTAATACAAAAAAAAAAATGTGTTTATTTTGGTTAATGAACCTGTCTTCCTTGACAGCATCCAAAAGATATTTCCTTCCTAACTTATGCTGCCCAAATAAGCTGTTTTGTCTTAAAGGAGGAATCATTTAAGCCTGTATTGTATTGATCAGGCATAGCCCAGTATCATTTGAAACATTAAAAAAAAAAATTGTAGAGTTTTTCCAACACACATAATATTATCAAACACAGACAAGAAGTCTTAGCATAATGAAAGTGTTTTGCAAATGAGAAATTATAGATAATTGCTGTTTGTTCTTGTTTTCATAGAACGAAGTGTAATTATTATTAACAAGAGGCTTGTTCCAATAATTATTTCTAGTTATCCCAGGGCACAAATGCATTGAAGCAGAAAACAATGCATTTTCATTCAGAGTTTTTGTTCCTAGATTATCTCTTATCACTGCTAGAGGTTATTATGAATGCTTGTTCTGAGTTTGTGTAAGTACTCTCTGACCAAATGTGTGCCTTTTCTGAGTTGAATATCACACCATTCTAAGATTAAATAAATTCGATATTTAAAAAGAAAATATCTAACCATGCATAGTATTATAGAATTGTTATTTTACTTAAGGGGAAAAAAGGATCAAAGTAAATATATCCAAATGGGATTTGAGATTCTAGGTAACAAATTACTAAAGATTAATATTTATTAATAAAAGATGAGATGGTGCTCTTGGCAGTGACCTTGAAAACCTAGTAAGCAAATGCCTGCCATACCAGTTGTTAAATATTCTGAATATTACCCCTGGACATAATAACAACACTAAGAGTTACTAAGCCCTCATTATGCACATTACACTATGCTAAGCATATTTAATCCTATCAGGTAAGTAGTATTATTATCTATCTCTTTTACAGATGAGAAAATTGAAATACAAAATACTTAGGCAATGTCCCCAAAGTCTCTGCTAGGAAGTGGTTGTGCTGGATATTTAATCCAGCAGTTTGGTGCTACAGCCTAAGCCTTAATGCATCCCTATAAATTTATCTTAGAGTAATGCAGCATATGATAGATAATCTTTTACCTTTGACTGCTTCTAAGTTTTTTATAAAAACTAATTAATGATAAGGACTGTCAAAACCAGGGGTTCAGCTAAGGTTGAAAGAGGGAAATATCTTCCAGGGTAGAACAGATATCTAAAATTCACTTAGAAGTAATGACAAAGTCTAGACAGGCAGATGGAATGTCTTGTTTCTCTGGCAGAAAGCAAGAGAAGTGCCATAGTGGATACAAAGAATTATTTTAGCAAATGTTGGCAGAGCGTTGGCTATAAAGGAGAGAGTATTTAGTCCCTAGGTGCCAGATACCTAGGAACGTGGCCAGGTATATAAGGTCATTGTCCTAGCCACCCAATGGGCAACCTCAAATAAGTCAACTTGATAAAACTGCTATTAGTAAAGCAATATTCTGACTTCTTCCAGAAGATACTTATGACTCAGGGGACCTTAGAAGAGATTTGGAAATGCTCAAGTATTCAACTTCCTGGATGAGAAACTTAAATGTTTGTCTTAAGAGAATGAGCCATTCTATTCCTGCCTGTGTAAGACACTGTAACATAAGGTGAAAAAAAAATAATTGCCTTGGATTCCCATAAATCTTCTAAGCTTTGGGAAACTACAGAAATGACTCATTTGCCTAAGTGTTTATTTGATCATTAGAGTAGAAGAAACTATACAGTATGATCCAATGACTTTTTAAAAGAATCATTTGTACTTACAGAATAAAATGTATTTTTGATGTAAGATGTTAAGGGGTCCATCTTATTGCACAGTTTTAAGCAAGAAAAAAGTAATATGATAAATAAACATATATATTAGCTATATTCACCATTATGAAGCCAGACTTTGAGGGTACAGCTACAGGTATGTGTGTACATGCCCACCCATACACACATACGTGGGCACACCACAAGTGCCCAGTAGATATATGAATAGATGAGCAAATGAAAAAATGGATTTAGAAATTCATTTATTAGTTCACAAAAAAATTACTTAAAAATTAACAAACTAACAGGTATATATATGTGTGTGTATGTATGTGTATATATATGTATGTATGTATGTATGTATGTATGTATGTATGTATGTATGTGAAACAAATGTAATTTGCATTTGACATAATATTAGAATGGAAATCTTGAGAAAATTACTGTTTTGGAATTTGATGATAGTCTCAGGCTAAAATTAGGGTATTCCTTCATTGCACAAAATCATCACACTGTTTTATAAATTTGCTTAAATTAGAAGGCATCTAAAAAAACTATTGAATATTTACCCTTGTAGAATCAAAATGAGAAATTTCTTCGCTATCAAGATATCATGTCTGGTTATAGACATTAATAAGTAAAGTAGCTACTCTCTATGTTAACTAAACTCTAGTGTTTGCAGTGCCTATGTGGTTAAATGAACTTGTATACAAATATATATTCATCCTGTGTGCTAGTTTCTTATTGTATCACATCAATTAATTGTGTAGTATGTTTCTGAATCTTAATGACTTATTTATACTCATTATGCAAGTATACTTATATTACAAATATATATACATATATATATGCCATAGCTAGAGTGAAAAGAAAAGCTAGAGGAAAAATCTATTCTAAATAGAGATTCGTGGACAAAATCGGCAATGCAGAGAAAACGTCAATGAAGATGTGCTGGCTCGGGGTTCTGCGAAATATTTCAAAAAGGGCTTCTTGACTATTTCTCATAACATTGCAAAAATTTGCTCTTAAATGTTCATCAAATCTAAAAATAAAAAGAATAAAATACTCTTGCCAAAAACATTTGATTCGAATCTTCATTTCCTCTATTCTATGCTCTCAGAATACTTCAAAACCAATAACTAACAGATGCATTTGTATGAGCACACACATGACTCTTCCCATTAAACACACCACACACACACACACACACACACATACAAAAATAGCAGACATTTGGTCCTGTCCAAATCACCTATGAAGACATTTGGTGCACACCAAAATGCCCTTGATGTTTAGTGCTGTCCAAAACACCCACGTGTAGAAGATATCCTTGGTATCAAATAGCCCATAACATTTGTTTCTATGTTGAGTTTACAGAATACAGAATTTATTGGTCCAATATATGCGATGTGGCTGTATTGCCAATGAGAAACTCTTACAGCCTTGGTAGCCTAGCTGGTAATGGCACATGGGAGTAAGCAGGACAGTGTTAAAATCTTGCGGAAGAGTGGGATTTATATTAACTCTGGACCAAATATGTCCACGGATGTTTTTGACAGGACCAAATATAAAAGACTTTTGGATGTGGACCAAATGTCTCCATGGACATATTAAACAGGAGCAAATGTCCTGCAAGGCACTCACTCACACTAAGGAAATGATTTGTCCTGAGGGAGTATGAAAAAAGATAGCGCCCATTCTGATGTGTCTTTGTAAATCATGTGTTTTAGCCACAGAAGAAAAAATTTGTTTTGCTCTACCACTACTGTTTTTCTATACCAGTAGGCAATTACTAAGAGCCATCATGTATTAGGCATGGCTTGAAATGCTTCGTACATAATATTTCCTTTAAAACTCACTATAAATATAAAGAAGATGCTATTGTTATTTGCAGATGAAGAAGAGAAAGCATGGAGAGAGACTGATGATGCTGATCATCTAGAAAATATCAAGCCAGATGGCCTCATACTGAAGTCTGCTCTCTTGACTTTATGTTGCAGAGAGAAGGCTCAAGCCTGTTATACTGTTTTAGTTTTTTAAAAAAATAAAATAAATAGCAGGATCTATTATGAACTATAGACTGAATGAGCAACAGGGAGAAGGGCTAGGTTAAGCTATTGAAGGGAAATATATAGAAGTCATTCAGATGGTTAAGTTTATTTAAAATCATTAATTAGTGCTATCAAAACTATGCTTTTTAATGTAAACACGGGCTCATATTAATAGTGTAGAGCTTGAACATTTCAGATAAACACACGAGAAATTTAATTCTGGTGCAAATTGCAAAGCTCTTTTGTATTCTTTTCAAAGAAAAATCACAAAGCCTTTGAAAATGATCTCATAAAGATGATTAGTTTCCAGCTTGAGAGAGCCTGCCTAGCATGAACCTAAAGAGGACTTAAGAGCTGAATTATCTCATGATAAACCTATTAAAGATTCATAATTTCTTGAGTTTTAATTGGGTGTGATTGATCCCCATTAGACTATTTGTGGGTAGTAAAGTAGCCTAAGTGGGTCTCCTTCTCTTGGATTAAAAATCATCCATGTTTATTGAACTTGATTACTCAAGACAATATAAAATGTTGTTTTATGAAAACTATCATAGTAATGGCAAATTTCAGACTTCGAGAAAAATAGTTTTATTTGCAAGATATGTTTCCTGTAGAAAAACTGAGCTGTTCAAATGATTTTCTTAAATACCCCTTTTATCTATTACTTTGCTTAAAATCATGATGTCCTATTTCTTCTATTTCTTTGTATGTCCATATACTGTAGAATGAATTATATAATTAAGCTGTATGTACCCATCACCTAGCTTCAACAATTATGAATTCATGGTCAATTCTGGTTCATTTATGTTTATATTAATTTCTCTCATTACAGATTATTTTGAAGGAAATCCAAAATATATGTTTATCTTCAAATGTCACTTTATATACATAAGAGCTGGGGGGGGTCATCAAAAATAAACAATGACATCCCAATACTACACCTAAAATAATTTAACACTAATTCCTTGATGTCAACAAGTATCTACTCAATATTAATCTTCCTCCAATTTTCTTACAAAGATGCATTAATCCTTTTTTTGTTTGTTTGAATTCGATTCTAAGTAAGGTCCAATTATAGATAAGTTTCTTAATTATATCCTAATATAAAACTATCATTCTCTTTTCCTTATAAATTTTATTGCATAAAACAAAATGCTCGTCCCATACAGTTTCCTATGTTTTATATGCTGCTACTGAATGCTCTTGCAAAATTCACAGGTAATCGTATCCCCTTGTTTAAGTTGATAATTAAGTTATATCCAAAGGACCGATGAGATTCAGGTTTGATTTTGGAGGAGGTGGGGGCAATGTTACAGCTAGTGTTATTTTCATTCATAAATTTTACCTATGTGTTTTTCCATCAGGAAGTATATGATATATATGTCTTTCTGAAATGTTAGCAGTCTGACTGATTATCATTGCCTAAATCAATGATTATAGCTTAGTTTGCAAAATAGTGACATTCTAATTAGATCATTTTAATTTATTTATGTGTTGAACTATTTTAGTAAAGATAAACTTTTCTCCCTTATCTACTGCTGGATTCCCCTGAGGCACAGTTTATATCCATGCAGCAAAGATATTTGATTGTTTCCTTCTATCTGCTGGTTCTCAAAATAATGAGCTTGTTCCCTAGTGTCCTACAAAAAAGAAAAATGTTTTTGTTTGTTTGTGTGTTCGTATGTTTTCGTACTTAGTAAACATATTCCATTTGTTATTCTTATTGAAGATCAAATTACTGAATATTTGACCAGTGGAAGCTATCCAGGTTGACGCTCAGCCCTTTTGAAGAAAGTCTAATAGTTTATGAACGCTTCCTTGCTTTCTGGTATGACAATATGTTCCAGGCTCATGGTTTTCTGCCATAAAGCTGAATTAGCCATTTTTTCAAGGAGTCATAATTTCTTTCAGTAGAGAATGGCAAATAAATCCCAGTCTGCTTTCAAAGCATGTTAGAGGACATAGAATAAATGTTTACTCCAATCTTCCCCAAATAAATATAGTTTTGGATGATTCAAAGTTTTGTCAGCTCTATTTGAATTTGGGGTAACATTTAACTCTTTCTTCTTTTGTTAAGTGAACTAGTGTTCACATTAATTCTTGTACAATATAAACAAGTGATTTGTTAAATTCATTTATAAAGAACAAAAGCAATAACTTTTTCTAACTCAAAATTATATCAAACTAAAATGAACAATTGTCTTATATTGTATAGCTTCAGAATGTAGGAGCAATAGATCTTATTTCATCTCATTTAAAATGGCTGAGCAAGCCTAGGTCAACACTATGAATCTCATATATGTGAAGAATTACTTTCTCAAATTACAGAAATTAGTGACTGCAAATTCTTTTCTGATATGAAACATTCTCCCTTTCCATCTCTTTCATGTAGTGATTTGAAATCATGGTAGACATAAGCTGTGTGTTTGTTTTTTTAAGGCGATACATAGTAATCATCAAAAACAGATACTAGTTAACATGGATTGTTTGTCTAAAGCAAATATACTTCTGAGGCCTATTTTTTCTATTTTATTTCCAATTTTTTACTTTTTTATTATTATTTCTTTAGCTTCCCTTCTATGTTATGTCTTTAAATAATTCTTATGAGCCTATATGCTGTTCTGAAATTTGGAGATTCCTATTCTCTGGTTACTATGAAGCAGCTTGACATAAGTCAGTAGCTATCTACTAAGAACAAATGTTAAATTCAAATTTTTTTTTTTAAGACATTATTGTTTGAGGGTATCAGAGAGCAGTCAAGGTAGCCAACCTTGAAGAGTAAAGAGCTTAAAAAGAAGGAAATTGTATAGCAGTGAACCTGGCTTTCTCCTCAGTTTTTGTGTATGTTTGTGGAAGCAAGAAATGGTGAGGCGAAGGGGCCTGGAAATTGAGCAGAAAATGGTAGCTTAGACCCTTGACTCTTTTACAGGACCAGGGGAACCGAAGCAGTAGTATTGTGTGTTGCTTTTTCATCATGTAGTTAGTTAATTCTTAAGATTTATAGAACAAGAAGTAGAAAGCCAAACGAAAAGTGGCTCCTAAGTGGCTAGAAAGCCACACAGAACTTGAGACAAAATTGGAACCTGAAGATCATCAAAGAGGAGGAGGAGCTACAGAAAACAACACTCACTCACATTTTGTTAATAATCTCTATAGGCTATACACGTGGAGGAAGGACAAAACAAATAAAACAGACCCGACATGGAACGAAACTTAACTGCGAGTAATATCAGTCTCTAATGGATCAAGTCTGCTGGAAATTTTCTCTAAAAGATAAAATCTAGAACTTCTACAATTTTTCATACATTCAAGAAAAAATGGTCTGTAGACAAAAATAAATGACTAAAAACTAAGAGAAAAAAGCTCAATTAAATCAGACCCCAGATGATATGGACATTAACATAATTGGACACAGATTTTAAAATGACAGTGATTAGTACAAAACTAAATGAGAAGATAAAGAATTTTACTAGTGAACTGGTATCTATCAAAATGAAACAAATCAAAATTAGAGGTAAAAAGTTGGAATAGCTGAAATCATTAATTTAATAAATGGTTTTAACAGGAAAATTATAAAAAGTAAAAGAGGATTAATGAACTGGAATCTAGGTCAATGGATATATAAATTGAAGAATAGAGAAAAGAATTTGAAACATTCAGAAATGAATTCTTTCTTAAGAACTTATTCTTAAGAATGGTGAAAACCTAAGACAATATAATTAGTCTATTAAAAGAATAGAACCAAAGTGACATTAACAGAAATATTAATCAAGATCACCCAAACTGAAGAGACAGCCCAAGCCAATGGTGCTAAAAGCTCTATAAATTAAAGCTGGGAAAACACAAAGAAACCTATACCTAACCAAATCATAATACAATTTATGAAAACAAAAGAACACTTTTTAAAAAATTTCAAAAACATCCAAAGGAAAAGAGACACATTATCTTTAAAAATGCAAAAAAAAAAAAAAAATGAGTTGCCTCTTCATAAGAAATTAATGGACACCAGAAGACAAATGAGTACATATTTAAAGTGCTGAAAGAAAATAATTTCCATTATTTAAAAACATATTTTAAATAAAGTAAAATTAAGATGTTCTTAGAAAAAGAAAAATTGAAAGCATTTGTTGACCACAAACTTACATTATAGAGAAAACTACAAAGTATTCTTTAGACAGAAGGAATATGATCCCGAATGTAAGGAAGGAAATGATAGAAGATGTAAAGAACATAACAGGATGAAAAAAATATACATATAAACAAATGATTACTGATTGCATAGAACAGTAATACTATCTTGTTGCCTTTAAAATACATGAAGAATTAAAAATCAATAGCTACTAAAAAATGTGGGGCTTAGGAAGAGGGAATAAATGATAAAGCATGTTAACCCATCTAGAACACATCTGTTCTAACAGAACTAACAATGAAAAGGTGACAAATATATTGAAAATTTAACAACTTGCATATTGGACCTAGTTGACAAACATAGAACATTATAACCAGTTATTGCACAGTGCACCTTTTTTTTCCCCCTAGAGCACAAAGAACATATATGAAAATTACCATATTCTCTGTCATAAAGTCTCAACAAATTTCCAAGGACAAAAGTCATATTTGGTATAGAATCTGCCCATCACAGAGTTAAGCTAGATATCAATGACAAGATAATGAGAAGATTTTCAAATGTTTGTGAATAAAGGAAGACATAACATGAGTTAAGTGAGAAATGACAATGGAAATAGTTTAGAAATATTCTAAAACATGGTTCTGAGGAGATCAAAATATAAAAGTACTTAAAAGAATGTCATGGATGTATCTTGATAATGGTGTCTATGTGACACACAAACAAGCAATAATTTTCATTTCGGCCAGTCACATTAGTGTCACGTAGACAAAAGAGTCAATCAATGGAGTATTTCACATTTCAGCTGTTTCATGTGTGTTGTATAAATTCAGTTTACGTTAGATTTAATAGAGGCAAGAACTACAAACGGAAGGTGATCACAGTGTCTTAGGGCAATCAACTCTCTGAATCCTATCGAAAGGGAACCCATTGCTTTAGTCGAATGATTCCATGTACATGCCTTAAAAAGACAAATCACTCGTCTACTGCTTAACATGAACTGAAAATGAAAACAAGTAGTATGGTGGATGCTACTTTAAGGGAAAAATGTTTTCTTCACACAGCAGATGTGGCAACATAAGGCCAGCAGTGGGTATCAATGCTAAACTGTCACAGAATTACGCAAAAACAACAGGCTATAACAAAAAAAACTAGTGTTTTCAAACTTGCTATTTTAGGATTGAGTCCTTTGCCAATCTTCTTTAAAGAAATATGATGTCCACATACACTAATTTGCTTTGACATACATTTGTGTCAAATGGGAAACTGTAGGATGAAGCAGAAATCAAATATTCGTGAGACAAAAACATGCAATAAGATTCCAGTGTGAATTGTTTTTTTTATTTTCCTACGTTTTTCCTTCATAGGGCCAAGTCCATTCATTATATTTAAATTTTTGTATCTTTAGCGACATTGACCTACTTTCCACTATTGCTTCTCTAACCTCATAGCTCTGCTTTACATTTCTACTACATCATTCACACACAAAAAATTTGACTCATTAAAAAAACTGACACTTATAGACTATTGAAATTATTCACTTGGGATATCAAATACAAAATGGCTTCTACCCTACAAATTACCTTACAAAGTAAGCATGGAATTTTAGATTATTTTCTGAATTCTTTTTAAATCACATGAGACTGACAGCATACTGCAAGTTATGATATCAAGTTAGAGGACCGAAAACCACTTAGGGTTAAAATTATCCTTAAAATTTTTCTAAATCTCCTATACAATGTACATGAATTTGTGTATATAATTCTTTATAATAATCTGAAGCACCCTAATATTTAAAGAACTAAAATAAGCAAAAAGAAAAAAATGCCTACATAAAAATATATCAGCATTTATTTCTATGTATCTAAAAAACAAATAAAAACAGAGCCAACACAAGAGTTTTCAAGTCCCTAAAGATAAATAAAGGATGTTTATAGAATTCTATTTTAATATAAACTTGAAATAGTTAATAACTATGTTTACTGTTAAATATATTTTAAGGTGTGACCTTTTCGTATCTTTGTTACTACGTATTTAAGCTAAATGGATAAGATATAGACACCTGAAAGTTTTAACTGAAAGAGAAATTTTAAATAACCTGTCTTGATCATATTTAAAAGATCTCAATGTATTTAATTTCTGAGTGCTTTTCTGTAACCAAAAATTAATAACCTTCAGTTATTAGCATATCTATTTGTATTTTTCTTTTTTTTCTGAGTGTCATTTCAGGGTTTGGCAAAGGCATCACAAGTGTGAGCTTTGACCTTGATACGATCTATTACAAATGGCCTTGCATGCTTTCAGATTCTCTTGTAATTCATTCTCTAGATTCTAATTCAACACAATCTTTCCCATGGTATCATTTTTATTTTTTCCTATTCCCAAAACCTTTTCTGCGCCTTATATTTTTCTTTCCAAATTGCATCTAAACTCTTTCCTTCATCTTTGATCTCTCTGCAGTTTCAATCTTCTTTCTTACATGTTAATTATCCGTGCCCTACCAAGTTACCAGCCATTCTCCTTCTATGCCTTAAATTTTCTGATTCAGTTGCATGAGTTTTCTCCTTTTGCTGATTTGCAATATTTTCCTCTGAATCTCTGCTTGTTATAATCTTCAAAATTTCAGGTAAAGTACCTTCTTCATGACAATTTATCCCAAAACAGTTTTGTATCTTTAGATATTTTATGGTGCTAAAAAAAAAAAAAAAAAAAAAGGAAAGGGAAAAAGAAAAGAGGGAGAAATGGAAGGAAAGAAGGAGGGAAGGAAGGAAGGAAGGAAAACTACCTTATAGTTCTTAGGCACACTAATTACAGAGACACACAGATATTACTCCTTTCCTCAATTCATTTTCTTTTCTCCATTTCATTCTCTCTCACTTACTGGGACCCTACTATGTACTTGCCAAATATGTGCTAGGCATTTCATACACATTCTTTCTAATGCTCTCAACAGTCTCGTGTGATATTGTTAGCTCTATTTGACAAATATATAAACTAAGGCTCAAGGTAATTGACAGAGATGAGAATCAGATCAAAATGATTTTACCAAAATGATGTTAAATACATTTTAACATCCACTCTGTACATCCACATAGTACATCCACTATGCTTTGATTTGTTTCACTAAAGAGTAAATGTTTTAGTTTGTTTCACTAAATAAACTGTTTTGCCCAGGTTGCATAATTTTGTCCCCAAGCAACAACTCAATAACGTAGTTATTATTACAGGTAAATAAATGTTCCTTAGTTTATTTAGAATATTACATGTGATCACTTTCTTCACATTATGATGGCTAAATTTTAATGTGACCTTTCTGAAAATAGCTTTATGTCCCCTGACAGTCGACTGGGTGATTTATGCATAGCTTACTGTTACTGAATGACCATTCATTTTAAAGATTAATGTTTTCCAATCTCTCACCACTTGGGGATGCCAGCAGGGGACGCGGGGTAGGGGTGGAGGGAGGAGAAAGGAGTGAACATCATAAAAGAGTGGCACAAAACCAAAACTTAAGGCTTTTTCTTACTTTTCCTTTTCTTCTCAATTGCCATCTCCTTCCCCGCAAGCCTGCTTATACAGAGGACATGAAGTTATGACCTGTCATACTTTAATTGGTAGCACCATTTCCCTAATTATTCCTGCCATGCAGAAGCCTTGCCCTCTGTTCGGTTGCGATTCCCTAATTTCTGGCAGTTCAAGAATCGCTAGTGGACATGATGACACACAAAGCCTGCTACTTCGCCAGCAGTGCTTGCAGCTGGGCATGTTCGAATCTCACGATTTAACTGCAGAGCTCACAGTTTATTTTGTATGGGACGCAGCAAGAGCTAATTGTTTTTGGAGTCATCGCTTTGGATGTCTACATAATATTATTTTTATTGTTTCCCAACTTCGGTGGAAAAAAAAAAGATCCTTTATAATTAGATGTCTAAAGTATCTTACAGTAAAATTCTGTCTCTAATCTGTCACCACTGAGACTTCCATCAGATCTCGAACTGAATTTTCTAGAAACTTTAGTGGGAGAGTCTTAAAAGGAATAGTGATTCATCAGAATAAAATAGATGACTTTGTTGTGTGTGTGTGTGTGTGTGTGTGTGTGTGTATACACATATATATAAAGGATTTAAAGGATTTTGCTATAATTACAAAATTTATTTTGAAAAACTGAACAGTTAAAATGAGAAACACTAGATACACTGAAAATACCAGTAGTTTGGATAGAAAATGCAAAAATATGCCAACATATGAGTTCTATTTTATTCTAATTATTTTTTGCCTGTATAAATATTATAGAAGACAAAAAGAAAGACATGTAAGGTTTGTAATTTTTCATTAGTTAAAAATCATCTGTGAGAGAAGTTGTGGAAATATTTAGGAAGCAATGATCGAAAGGACCTATCAAAATTGACTAATAAGTTTTCCTTTCTTTGTTCTTTATTTTTCTTATGACTGTCATTCTTTTGTATGTTCTTAATTTTCTTTGCCACTCCTTGAATTATATTATCAACCATGTTTTCTTCCACTACATGTAAAATGTGATAATGTTACTTTGTTGTTATAAAGTGATGATTTTGCTATTTCTATCTAGGAAGCCTGACCATTCTAAATTTATATATATATACACACATATATATATATACACATTTAGAATGTATATATATATGTGTGTACATATACATATATATATATATATATAGAGAGAGAGAGAGAGAGAGAGAGAGAGAGAGAGAGAGAAAGAGAGAGAGAGAGAGAGAGAGAGAGAGAGAGAGACAGAGACAGAGACAGAGAGAGAGAGGGGACTATACCCAGTGGCTTATAAAATATAAGAAACAATGTTCCTCTGTTCAGGAAAGCTGGTGACAACAGGTGATACACTCACCATAATGCCACAGTTAAGGTTAATGTGACCCATATAAAGAAAGTTTGTTTATCTCCTAACCAGAAGAAATAAGAACTCAGCAGAATCTGGCCAGTCTTCTATCTCCCACAGCCAATGCATTCTCTTTGGTAATTTGCATAACTGTAATTCTTTATTCACTATAAAGAAAAGAAAAGAGCATTAAAGCTTATTTGAATTTGACTCGAACTCGAAGGATGTATATTCTACATATAAAGGTCCCCACTTATTTGGAGAAAAAAAAAGAACTTACCTATAGTTCCATCCCTAAAACGAGAAATGACCAATATCATCCCACGTGGCCACCTCCATTCAGTAGTTGTCCATCTGGAGGTCGCATGAGCATTGAACCTCAGTTCTTTCAAACCTGAACTTGTCTCGC
Source organism: Rousettus aegyptiacus (assembly GCF_014176215.1). NCBI lineage: Eukaryota > Metazoa > Chordata > Mammalia > Chiroptera > Pteropodidae > Rousettus > Rousettus aegyptiacus. Next base: position 80,550,758 of record NW_023416310.1, read on the forward strand.
AATCACAAGCCTACCGCTCCTCTGTTCCTTTTTACTGGCATCAGCACCTTCATTCCATTTACAAAATTGAAGATAGTTTTGACTCCTCTGTCCCCTTCACCTTCCATATCTTATCAGTCACCAATCCTGTAGATATCTTGAACTCATTCCCACTGTCACTGTCTTAGTCCAGATACTAGTCATCTCTCACTATTCTAAATGGTCTTCTCTTAATTTTCTTCACATATTCCCAGTGGTCCTCAAGTATGCTTCCCCAATCAGCAGCATCAGAAAAAGCTGGGTGTTTGGTAGTAATGCAAATTCTTCGGCCACATGCAAGACTTACTGAAGCAGAATTATTATAACATCGACCAGATGATTATGGTGCATGTTCAAGTTAGAGAATCACGAGTATAGAGTTACTTTAGAAAAATACAGATATCTTATAAATCATTTGGTCAAAAAATTCAATAACATGCACAAACTCCTCATAGCATTACAGAGCAGAATGTCACCACCAACTTCCTTTACTCTCCACAAATTCCCTACATTTTAGCCACACAAATGTTTTTATCTCCATTTCATAAGAAACCTGAGATCTAGGGAGACAAGTAACCTGACCCTTGCTTCTAGGATAGACCGTTAGGAAATGACAGAGACATCAAATTGTCTTATCACTAAGCAACAGTAATTATTTGTGAGTTGGTCTGTTTGCTTATTTGCTTGTCTGTTTTGTGCAAGGAGTACATGAATGAATAGAAGAGTGAACATAAGATTTATTGGTTTAACATAAAAATTCAGGATAAATGATGAGTAAGTGCCCTAGTAAAGTTTCAAAATAATATCTTTGAAATAAATAAGAAAAAATATAGGCCAGATCTCAGTAGATCAGTCTACTTGATTAAATATAAGTCTACTTGATATATATATATACAAGTGTTTATAAACACCGATATGCAGGAAAATCTCTCACTAGAGTCTGTGCCCCCTTCCTCCATCCCTGTGTTATTGCACGTTTTCGTGGGCAATTCGGATAATGACATTGGTAGTAAGTTGGACTCATGTACAGATGATAAAAAAAAAAAAAAAAAAAAAAGCTGCATGAGATATCCAGTATGTGGGGTGAGAAAATTTAAATCCAAAAAGCCTAACAAGATTAAAAAAAGAAACCTCAATGATTCTAATAAGGAATTGAATGGGAATACGCTCAGTCTGAGAAACGTCTGTAACTTAAGTTTAGGATGGTTAAGAGTCTGGGCTTTGGAATCAGGAAGATCTAGATACGAGTTCCATATTCTACTTAACTTTTTACTTTTGTGATATTTGGCATTTTATCTCATTTTCCTGAGCTCAGTCTTTCCTTTTGAATAGTAGGAAAATTCCTGAAACAAACTCTTACAACTAGTGTTGACTAAGAATTAATATGGAACTCTCAGCGTAGACACTAGAATACAGTATGAAATTAGTGTTATCTAGTAATTCCTTTTATATATCACACAAATTTTGCTACCTAGAGGGAACGAACATATCGCCTAAGCTTCATCAAATCAACTGTAAATAAGTATCATATTATAGGACATACATTTACAAGTAAATCTCATCCAGAGGCACCAAAAAAAAAAAGAAAAGAAAAGAAAAAATAATAGAATGATGGGAAACTAAATAAATAAATAAGTAAACAGTCATAAGGAGATGTTTAACTAGGCAGAGTAACTCCTAAAGGATATGACTTAAAACTTCTAAGGATTGCTTTATAGCAAAGAATCTAGAAAACAGAATTTGGAATAAAAAACAAAAGTTATAGGGACATAGATTTCTACTACATACAAGAAAGAATGCATTAACAAAGCTGTTCAGGAGAATTCCAGAGGTAGTATAAGTTCCATGTGACTGGTAACATTCAAAAAAGAGGTTAGAGGTCACTCCAGGGGGTGATTTGAGAGAGGATATAATCACCAAATCAGGAGTTAAAAAGTTTTACCTGAAGGTTTTGACTTTAGTGGCTGGAATTTGTATTTTTTGTTAATTGTATCTTACTAGTGTCAAGGGAATGAAAACATTACCACTTCTCCCTTCGTTACTAATTTGAGTGGATTGTTAAAAATTATAAATTCTCCTATGATAAACTTATTTTAATGATTCTCCATTAGTAATACAGAAATCCATTTAATTGGAAGCATCTCTTCTACTTTGGTTACGAATGGACCTATTTCTCTTTTTCTCTGCTCCAAAGAAAGAAGAAAATAATATACTTTTCAAGAACGGGGAGATTTAATACATTATTTTCCATACCGGGATACTTTTGAGAGTGAAAGGGGTCTATAATCAGATAGGCTACAGTAATTGACTAAAATTATTACTGTTCAGTTTGCTTAATTATTGGGAATGCTTTGTGGGAAGAAATAATGCTGAGCGAGAGAACAATAGGTATGATAAACCTCCCAAAGAACTGGACATAGTCGGCTCTGATCTTTAAGAAAGGCATGTGTTCTTCCCTAAATGCATTAGTGTGATTTATTTGGCAATTCTCTCGTTCATTGATGATGGGTCACTATATGAACGGAACAACAACAGATGACCTTTTCAGTAATTAATAATGTCTCTAAGTCAATAGAAACATGACAAAGTATTTAAAAAAAAAATTGGGGAGGGGACTTCCTGTCTTTATCTTTATAATATGCCTTTGGAAAGTCTGTAACATGGTTTTGAGATGACTGAAGCTTTGGAGAAACTTCATTATCCAAAGACTTTGGACTGATGGGTGGTTAGAGGCTAACTTGCTGAGATGACAGATTGCCGGTGCTGAAAATCTCATTCCTGTAAATCATCCTAAATGTGCAGAACTAGGTAGAGAGGTAGGCAGGTACAATGAATTAATGAGTTGGTCTGTCACTTCTGAAGACATGAGTTCAAATCTTGACATCCCAGAATGGGGAAAAATGAGCTAACAATTGGCGTTTTAGGTATTGAAGGGCAGATCTCAAAAGAATGTAGAGAAGGCATAAGCTTTAATGAAGAGTTAACTCTTTGGAAACTTCTTAGGTTTAGACAGGGGGAGGTGACAAGAAAAAAATAGCAAATTTATGATTTTCCTTTATCTATCCAACATGTAAACTATCAATCTTAGCTCAATTAAAAAAAAATTATATTAATAGAAGAGATTCTCATATGTTTATGGATTATGAATCATCCTATACTAGGAATGGATTTGGGGAATTAAAAAGCCAATTGGCAATTGCCCTAACCACGGTTTTTATTTTCTAGTATTACTTAAGTCCATAAATAATTTCTATTTAAAATTTAAAAATATCTTAAGATACATTTTTCTATACAATTTGTGGATATTTTATGATTTAACAGAATAAAACATTTCCCTACTTATCCACTAAAATGTATTAAGTTTAACTATATAAAATTGCCAATACTTGGTCATTTGTAACTTCAAAGATGGCAATTTCATATGGTCCAACTTAATAGATTTGTACATACACGGGTAAGAGGGAATTTATATTGAACATTATGCTATTCACATTAAATACATTCCCTCATGTAATCTTCACTGCAATGCTATATGGACATTGAAATTTAGAAATTCAAGTAACTTTTGTAAATCATGTGGCTAAAGGGTAGGATAATTGGTATCAACCAAAGGCCTTTTTGATCCCCTAAGCAAGGTATCATGTATGATTGTGAGGCTTTTTTACTGCACAAGGGTTAAGAGCTAAAGAGGGAGGAGAGGGCTTAAATTTAGCAAGCTGGGAACCCCGGGGCGACAGACTGTAGTTTCCAAAAAAAGGCTGAACCAATATACAACCTACTTGCATCTCTTACAATGTAGCACTGAGACTCCTCCTCTGAAAGCTGGAGTCTGTTTTCTTCCTCTCCCCTTGAGCTGAGTCAAACTTTATAACTGCCTTCGAGGATAAAATAAAGCAGAAGAGACTGCATGACTTCTGAGATTAGGTCATCCCAGGAGGTAGGACTTCACCCTGGGGCTTTCTCTCTTGGAGCAAATAAGCTGGAAACCATGCGCCCATGTTTTTTGTTTGTTTGTCCGTTTTAATTACTAAATTTGTTTCTGTTTACAAAAGCAAATTGCGATTCATTTGGTATATTGCACCTTTAATTTTTTTTTTTTTTGGGGGGGGAAGGAGTGATGATGGTGAAAGTCAATCTGGAATATAGTGAAAAGTGATTTGAAGGTGAGGGATATTTACATGTGAAAAAAAAAATCCAGTTTGGAACTCGAAGGCATTTTAAGCATTCCTCAGATAAATAAAATAAAAATGAAGCTCAGGTTCAGTGATTAAAGTTCTTTTTGTCTCTAGAAATGACCTATGTTTACATAAAATATCGATATAACAGTTATACCACTTTCTTAAGTGATAACATTGATAAAAGACACGATGCACTCGAAAATGTGTCTTTGGCAAATCCAATCAATATTCCCCAAAGGGACTGCATAAATTAAACATGTAGGCAAGCACAGCACAAGGTAAAATGTATAGGGATTTTATCAGTCACCCGCATCCATGACTTATTTTAAGCTTTAGGTACACTGACCAATGAATGTTTTCAAGGCTGTTACAGATCCATGAGAGTGTTTAAGATCCAAAGTTATATTCTGCTTCAGAAAAATAGACTGTTAACCCCGTTACTTTATCAAGTTAGGCTATACACTTTTATAATGTATCATATCATTGTGCTAGAACAGTAGGAACTTTTTATTTAAAGAAAGATCTATATCGTTTCCATTACTTTTATTCTTCTACATTAAAAATTATTTAAACATACATTCTCCTCTCTTTTATAGGCCAACATTTAAGAATGTTGCTAATCTAATTTTCACTAGAAATGATTCAGAGCTTTCCAAACCCATTCTCTGTTCAGATGACATGCAAATCAGATTAATTTGCTTGTGTTATACAGATTTAGAGATAAGACTGTTGCCTCTGGGGCGTTAGCAGTAAAAATGCCTCTAATGTTTACTATTTTTTGTTTTTGACTTGGCAGTATATCTCCACAGGAATGTCTTTTGGCAGATGAATTTTCTAAGGCAAGGCTCTACTCAGGACGCAGAGAAATTCGACAAAGCCATTTTAAGAAATCAGAGAAAACGTGAGGCCAAGGCTTTAATTATAACATAAGGGACTTAGATTAGACATTTAGATATACTTGAAAAAAAGCCCTACAACAAATTTTAAATCCTGTTTGGGTTTTTTTTTACATTTTCAGAACATATACCTAATTGAAACATGATTTAAAGCAGTGACATACAGAAAACAACCCTCTGAATTTATGAGTCCGGTTTCATGGTGTTTCCAGTCCTGTGTGTTCCAAACATCCCAAGCACCAGAAATGGGTATTTTCTCATAATTATACACCAATCTAAATACATATGCTACAACAAGAAAAAGGGGGTTAACATTTTGTAATGCACATGAAATTCACAGGCCAGTCTGCTAAAGTCCTAACTCCAGTGTGTGAATAAACTGAGGATATAAATCTCTCTTTCCTCGGTCAATCTCAATTTTCTAAGTATAGCTCCTTCGGTATGATTCTTTTTTCAAAGCTGGTATGTTTTTATATGTGAGCCAGTTACTGCAGCCAGGATGTTCGGTACTTGACCAAAGGATGTTCACCTATCCCTGAGCTAAGAGAGAGCTGGGTTTGGATTTACTGTGAGGCAATGTGCCTATCCTCAACGATGAACAATCCCAAAGTATTTTCAAAAGTAGTTTCAGATGATATCCCATGGAATTTGCACCCTTAGATTGAGTTGAGATTAAAATTTGCATAATAAGTAAATGAAGTAGCAGAAGTGATAATAGGGAAGTTCTTCAGAAGTACTGTGCTACGTAATGTGTCTGGCACTTTGCATTCATCTTCTTTAATTATCTTACCAATCCTGAAGGTTATAGATTATTATTTCCAGATATGAGGAACCTGAGAATCACAGGAGTTAAGGAAATTCCCCAGTGGGAATTTCATATCTGTGATCTGATTCCAAGGACCTCACAATTTTAGCCATGAAAGGCTATTGTAACTCTCTCATTCTAACTACTATAATCATGACCCTCCAGATATTGTCTGTTCTGTATATTTTACTTGCTTCACAAAGTAGATTACACAGTTTAATACAATTGTTATGTAGACTTGTTTTGACTTATCACAATAGCCTGGAAAAAGTGGCATCTGCTTGCTACTGTATTTCATAATTGCTTTCAAAATAGGACTTTGACATTAAAGAAAATGATAATCCAAGCCTCTCAATTCTTTGTAAGGACAGAAAAATGTTTCTGAAGAACAAATATGAGACTTTATATTCTAGACCACTTTTTGTATTGAAGCCAAAAACAAAACAGATAATTATTTTTAAAGTCCTTAACTATGTCTATGTTGACATACTCATATGTGATACTTGCTGCACTTAGTTCTTCCCTACTAAAAACCTGAATGAACATAGTAATGTCAGTTACATTCCCAGCAGTAGGCCATATGACTCCTAATCTGTACTTACTTCCACCGTTTGTTCAAATGCTTGTTAAACACGTTTTAAGGTCCTGTGGCTTAATTCATTGATGCCACAGCTATGTACAGCCTTTAATCAGAGTTAAAGAATTCTTTATGGTCCTTTAGCTTTAGATATAGTGGGAAGCTACGCTGTCTGGTAAGAAAATACCTCTGATCCTGTGGGATATAAATCTGATGGCACGCTGCTCTTAAGAATGAGTCTCTCTCTGGTTTCTCTCAAGACTCTCACGGCATTAACCTGAAGCATCCTCAGTCTCACCAAACCATTCTGCATCACTCCTGCCAATTAAATGAATGTGTTCTGCTTTTAAGAATTAGCCTTTCCTTAAAACAGAGAAAAAAATGTTTTATCATATTACTATTTTACCATTTTTGCTCTCCAATAGCTCAAATGGATGAACTTCCTCGGTTCTATTGATTTCTGCTTCTATTGATTTCCGTATGGCAAGTATTTATTGCCTATTTACCCTTAACCCGCTGCACTTTGCTTTCCTGCCTTTCCAATTGGCGGAAACTGCCCTTTCGAAAGTCACTTGAGACTTACTAATGACTGAATCCAACAATTTTTCTCAAGTCCCCTCTCCGCTACCACAATTTTTAACTTCTCTAAGCCACCTTAATAGTTATGGCTAACATTTATTGAGCTTTCTCTTTGAAGCACTTGTAAGTTCTTACTGAAGTCTCATAGAGCACCATGAGGTAAATATTCTGATTAATATCCATTTCCAGATGAGAAACTAAGACTCCCACAGATAAAATAAGTCATGCAGCTGCATTTGAAACACAAGAAGTCCAACTCTTTAGTCTACACTCTCTACTTAATAGTCCTCTGTATTCTCTACATTAATCTCTATTAACTTCGCAACATTCACGACAATTATCCACAGCATTGCGAAACGAACATTTCCTTCAGATACCTCATCCTCCCAACTAGATCATAATCTCCTAAACTGCAGTGACTGTATTTTTTAGTTCCCCAAAATATGTGGTTCTATGGTTTGTCTCAGTACTGTTATATTTGTTATAGTCATAAAGCTGAAGGAGATTAAAGTGTTCTTCATTCTTCCTGACATTTAGCTTTGTATGATAATCAAGCCATTGAAAAGCAATACATAGATTTCATTGACCCACTCTTCTTGAAAAAAAGGACAATTTATATAATGAGACAAATACAAGGAGACTGCAGAAATGTTTAGGCATTTAGAATTGGGAGGAGTGGCAGGTTTAATGGTTCATATGCAGAATCAGGTCTGCATGTATAACTGAGTATGGACAGGAAATATACCATCCAAGAAATAGATATGCTCATCTTTTCTATTTTGTATTTAACCTAAAGAGAGATAAACAACATTGTTTCCTACTGCCAGTGAACCCAGTTGTGGAGGAGAAGGGAAGAGGCAGCACTGGAGAAATTGATCAACAGATTGATCGACTGATCAAATTCATCAAGATATGAAATTGATCAAGAGATCAAGTGTCTGGTCACCATTCTGATCTATCTATAAAATAAAGGTATTGGATAGTAATGATTTAAAGGACCTAATCTACTTTCAAATTCTATGATCTGTGAAGGAGAGAGAACAATTAAGTAGAGGAAAAAGGAATAGAGATTGGGCAATTTCACCTAGGAGACCTTATTGTTTAAGTATGGCACTCTTCATCTGTTGCCTAGTTACACCGAGTCCACCTTGAGGTGAAAGCTTCTACTTCACCTTCTCTCCAATTTAAATGGCAGGCAGAGGGATGTCTGTTGAAAGTTCGAAGGTATCACACTCTCAAACTTAACTCTCCTTCTCCTCTATTAAACTTCTTTTCCCCAAAACTTATAAACATGTAGTTTTATAAACAAAGATACACAAATTACCCTTATGTTAAAAATATGCTTATGATCATTCAAAATAAAACAATGCCAGTGAAAACTTCATTGAGCTACCATTTATCACCCATTATCAGATCATCAAATTTCTATTTAGTTTTCAACATATTCCCCTTCTGAGAATTTTGAGGAAAAGACTTGCTTATACTTTGATTTTAGGAATGCAAAATGGCCCAATCCCTGAGGATTCTCCAAGGGGAATCTGAAATAGTGAAACTCTATATGCAGATATCATTTGACTCAATAATTCTCCTTCTTGGAACCCGACTCAAAGCTATACTGAAAATTTTGAAAGAGAAAAATGATTTAGATACAGAATTATCCACAATGACACTATAATAGCAAAAGACAGGAATAATACCACATATTCATCTGGAGAAGACTGACCAAATAAACGAGCCACAGAACAGAGTCTAGAAAACTGCAAAAGACAATAAGTGATCTATGTATTAATATGGAATTATCTCAGATATATGTTATCAATGAAGGAAACAAAACACAACAAAAGGTAGAATTTTGAACATAACATGCTACCTTTGTGTTAGAAAGACAGAAAAAACAAATGTATGCACATATTTTCTTATTTTTGCAAAAAAAAAAAAAAACAGAAACAACCAAAAGCCGATAATAATATTAAAAGGTTGTTTGTGGGAAGCATAGGAAACCTAGAAGCATTCTCTTGTGTCTAGAAAGATGTCTCTAAATAAAAGGAACAAAGACTTCTTAGAAAAATTGAATTTTTCAAGTCAAGGGCAGGAGATTTATAACATGAGCCTGGGAAACCTTTATGTTATTGCTTTTAATATAGAAAATCAAACCTTTTATTATAGAAGAAATGATATAAAATCACTTTCGATCACTGATGAAACATTAGTGCTATAACTAAATGAAACAGTAATACAAAACATGAATGGGCACTTGTCAACAGAATGATCAAGCAACAGCCGCCTGAACCCGGGGTCAATCTTTGCATCATTAGAAGCAAAACCACCAGACATTTATGCTTCCTGAGGAGCAAACTGCTTTAAAGCACATAACAATACAAAGTGGGGGAGGGAATGATAGATGAAAAGAGTAGCAAAATGCTGACAGGTACTAAATCTGGAGATGGGAATACAGAGATGCATTATATTAATCCCTCTCTCTCTTTGGGATTGCATAAAAACGTTAAAAATTACCAGTTTAAAACGCAAAAGTTCCCCTTTCGGAATTTGAGTTCTACAAAGTTAAAAATCCTAGATAAAATACTTGGGTTTCTAAGGAGTCCTGGAGAAAATGACTTTCAATGTGTGTGTGTGTGTTTTTTTCTCAGAAAATTAATGCTTCCAATTCTATTTCATAGTAAATTCCCCCATTTGGAGTACTTCTTCCATGTACATCAGCATGATAAAGGTTCTGGGAATCTAGGTAGTAAAGATATTGGTATAACCTTGTGTTAGGCACAGTTACCCAGACAGAGATAGTCAGTGATAGCACCTTAGTGACACCTAGTTGTTCCACAAAAAGAACGACCTCTTTTCACAAGCGAGGGGGTGTGACTAAGGGATTTCAGACAGGAGGACTAACGGAAAGTAAGTCAAAGGTGTTCTTCAATCATTCCCTGGCTCTAAATCCCTCAGTAGAACCCTGACACCTTCAGAACAACCGGGAAATTTCAAGAAGGTACATGCAACCTTTCCTGATGCAGTCCACACCTACGGATTCCTCTGATTTGCCTTTCTTTCCCATCAGATGATGATCTCCTTGAAGACAGGGTCTGTATTTTACTTTCTCTGGAATCTCAGAGTGTGACATATTTGGTCAAAACTATTTGTGGAGGGGAAAGAGAAAAGGTTAACACCAATAAGAAAATGAAAAGAGTTAAAATTTTATCATTCACAGTTCCTGTAACTAGAGGTACTTCTGAGAGAAATACTACAGTTAAATATTCACGATAAGGTACAAAGAAGTCGTATTTGATTATTTCCAGAAAAGAGAATATTTTATGAGATGAAGGCCATGGTTTATGGAGATAAATTTAGCACAGTCTGCAGTTTTACCAAAAACTCAAGCTTTCTGCTATACTCTGCATCACTCAGCCCCCTGCTCCTGAGCCTGGGTCCTTCATTGCAGGAATACGGGAGACACTATTCTTCCTCAGATAGGCCATGTCACATTCTTACAAGTGGAGTTTTTGTTGCATTATGAATTTGCATTCTATGTATCCACAAACACGTCACTTTATTTCCCCTTTTAAACAAAGGACTTAAATGCTAACTAATTTTTTAAAGGGAGATACTGTGTATTTCATATGGAATAATGAAATAACATTTCGAATGCAGATCACCTTTTCCTTCCTTCCCAGGGGCTGTGTCTTAATGGGTCCTTATTATCTTTCAAGGAAATTACAAATGGAGCACCATCAGGGAGTGACCACTCAATCCATTTTCCTAATCCCACTAGTGTGGCATTTGTCATTTTTTTCCCTTCATGGCTGCCAACAAGCTTTCAGTACTGAGTTCCCTCAAAACACTCCAGGTGCTTTGGGCTTTTGCTTTCTTTTTTTACAGATTGGGTTTATTTGCATTGGTTCCAAATGTGACAAAAAGCAAACAAATAATTATCCACATGGTCCAGATGCGGCTCCTGTTGTAACTCAAATGAAAAAGGCCTGACAATGCAGCCCAGCCCCTGGTCTCTCGACAGGCTCCACGGACCCCAGTAGCATCGTCCTGGGAAGCTGCTAGCCTGGCTGATGAGCCCTAATTGTAGGAATGCAGCTCATTGCCAGCAATTATGCAAGCAGAGCTAGGTCAGATGCATTTGCTCTGTCTAGCTCATGCTACTACTTTTTCTATTGCTGTATAAAGTTCTAGCCATGATCTCAGAAACAGCATTTCTTGATGGAGAACATTATTTCAGTGGTTTAAATAATAACTATTCTTTCTGGGGTTAGCCTTAAACAAAATTGTGAGGAAACACATCTTAGTCTTATATTTTTTAGAACCCCCAATTTATTTGTGCCATATTCTGATTCCCTCTGACTTGTCTTTCTATATCCCATACTCCTGGGCAGAAATACCAAATAGATTCTTATCTAAGGTGTCAACTTTGGAAGCAATTCTTTATTTTTTGTTTTGTTTTTTGAAATTGTTTAGAAAGTATTTGGAGGTTGCTGGATGAAGCTCATTGGGAAAAGTGTAAGGATCAATTAGCGCTGTCTGCTATGACACGTGACATGTATTTTATAGATGCCTCCTCTGACTCACCGTCTAGAAGAGACTCTTCCAAAGTAGCCCTTTTGCAACAAGTTTAAGGTATTATGCTGACATGATGACTTCTTAGACGATGATGATGTGGCAAACAAATCTGGAAGCAGTTCCCTGATTCCCCGATTACGGCCAAGGTGGAGCCAGTGAGTTTTAGGTCCCCCATCTCTTTTTCAAAGCAGCGGAAACAGCTCGCTCGCAGGCCAGCTCTGTGGTGGTGGTGGGGTGTCAGTCTTGGAAGCCCACTCTGGAGTTTGCTTTTGAAGCCTTTCAACCTTTTCCATAAGCACTTATTTCACTCCTAAATAGCTAACGTGGTTTCTGTTATCTGCAAAGGTCCCCTGAATGATAAAGACTGAAGCATCTTACATCATTATGAGAACAAGACCACAAGATGCTCAGAGAAGCAATGAAACTATGAAGTTGTGCCAGCCTTACCTTCAGCCTAATGTTGTTCCTAAAATTTATGACCCATCATAATATGTCCTCATACAAGACAAAACTATCTCTCAGGGCTCGATTCCAATTTCACTTTATGAAGCTTCCCGCTAACCTCAGCCCCATGAACTATCTCATCTCCTAAGCAAAATGAGATGTTCTCTAACCGCAGGACACAACATGTTGCCTACACTTTGAGCACTTTTCCTCTTTAGTCTTATATACTTCTTAACCTGGATCCTTGTGAGGCTGTGGAGTCCTCAAAAGCTTGGGTTGTAAAGACACAGTTTCATCTTTGGGTGAGTTTTCTGTGGGTGCATTCAAGCTCTTCTATTCACACACTGATCTTAGCACAGACGCTCTAATCTGATATATTTTCAACAATGCTGCATTAATTGGATCAAAATAATTCAAAATCAGCTTATCTTAAATTAAAATGTATAACTTACAGCTCTTAACTATAACCTATTATAATTTAATATATAGGAATTAGTCTCTAATGATGGAAGTCCAGTTTTAGTTCAAATGGAGGAGATATTTTTTTAACGTGGATCTGTGCGAACTAATGTAGGAGGAATGGTCAGAGGAGGAAAAGTGTAGTCAAGACAGGCTCTGTCACATTTTTGCCAGCCTCTCGGATTCATTTAAATCTGCAGCTACCACCTTTATTGAATCAAAATCCTAATTCTTTTGGTGCTATTTCGACTAGATTGCTCTCTTTTTATTAGGTCATATTTCCAGAGCCAATATACAGGGCTGTGAATCCAGGCTATGTAGCTAATCTGCCTGGTTTCGGATTCCATCACTACCATTTGCGACCACTGTGTGACTTTGCATAAGTGTTTTAACCATTCTTTGTTTTGGATTGTCTATAAAATGGCACTAATGAGAACACAGAACTCAATTACATACATGTCAAGAAGAATACCAGAAAGCATGACATATATGTTAATAATTTTAATCGAATGTGTTTTTCCTGCCGTGAAAATAAATATATCAAATTCTATTCATAGTTTTGAGATACTAAAGGTATGTATTTATTATCTGAAAAACTAAAGATAATAATGAGCTAGAACGCCAACTACCCTAATGTTTGCATGTCCTTTTTGACTTTGAATCTATAAACATAACTTCATTAGCTCCAGTTTGTAACAAATAGAAGAATTATGTGAACAAGTCTACCTAGCCAAGTTATTCGGAAAGTCCTCTTTTCACCAGTGACTTTCTGTATCAAATGTCTTTGGGGAAAGTGACCTTAGAGAAAATATGATTAGCCTCCTACCACAGTGGCTGGCACAATCAAACCATCATGCTACGCACGTTAAACCTATACAGTGACATAGAGCAATTATTTTTCAATAAAGCTGGGGGAGAAAGATATTTTTTGATTGAACAAATGAATGAACATACTGACAAATAAATGAATGCGTGAATTAATAAAAAAATGTAATGTTTTTGAAATGATGTTCCCCAAGAATGTGTGCCTCAACAGGTTACTCCAGAGCACTGAAGGAGGGGGCTGGTGAAGGGTAACTTGAATGCCTGGATGTTTTTAAAGTTTATATATTAAGCATCCGCAAAAGAAGAGGATTAGAAATCTAAAAGTTTGCCAAGCTCTTCTATAGAATCTCAAAGATTTCCCTTCCCTACTCGTACTCTTTACTGCAGTCAAGGGACACCTTCTCTTGATGTCTTAGTATAAATTTGACCCAGTTGTAATGGAAGCAAAAAGCCAACCTTGTTTACGTTAATGAAAGTGATTGATAAGTTCAGACAATTGGCTTCTTGTAGAAGCAGATTTACCAGCCTGGGAGCAGTGATAGAATATTCTATTGCATTCAAAAGGCAGGTCGGTAATGGAGTCTGGTTTAGACGTAACAGCCGGATGGGACACACTTCCACACCAGGCCACTGAGTAGAAAGTTGCCCCTTCTGAGAGGCAAGATACAGATCTTGTTTCCTTTCAAACTCCTTGCTTGAGGGGATGACCACAGGTTGTCTAGAATTCTCACCGAGATGCTTCTCAGCTGAGGACAATTTGTGTGTGTTTTTCCAATTGGCAACGCAAAAGGTCAGAAAAAGATTGGATCAACTTAAACTTTACAGCAACAAGGTTGCAAGGGGCCCTTTGTGCCTGCCTTTATTATTATCTCAGTGGTTGAAAATGCCCCTCTGTGCTCACTTGCCTTTGGAAGGATAGGAGGAATAATGCGGTCTTTAATTTTGGATTTTACTTTAAACCCATCCTGCTGTGATTCTTTTTCCCAAGAAAAAAAAAGCAATTTGATAATTTTTGGCACTGCCTAACCAGTGTGGCAATGCTAGTTCTGATATTAAAACAGGCCTCGTCCGTGCTACTCCTGCTTCGGGTTTACGTGACTGGTGCCTATCATCATCTCGCTTTTAATAGTTTACATCATCCATAAAACGGAGAGGCTACTGATGTGCGAATCACTTAAAAAATAAGCAGACTTGGCAAAATTGAACTAAATGGTTGTTAAAATGCTTTTTTTGTGACATTTGTAATGTCCTTCTCCCTGCCCCCCCCCCCACAGTTGTACCAGAAATTTCTAAAGGCTGGTTTTATGCAAAATGTCTTGAAATGTCTGTCCTGTGGCAGTCTTGATTAGAACTGGAAGGTGGAGGAGGAACATGTCTGAACAGTGAAAGCCCTGGATCGTCTCTAGTGTTGGGAAAGGGTCAGCGTGAGTTCACAGCCTGTGATCAGGTTCAAGGTCCCTGCTGCCATCACCAGTGGAACTGAGCTGTATGAGTGAGCCTCATCTTACATCAATTTATCTCTGAAGCCAGCTTGTCATTCTCCTTGCACAAGTTTATTTGTTTTTACCAAAAATCAGGGAGAGAACATCCTGTTTAATCTGTAATATGAAGTTATGAAAAAAGTTTATTTTTCTATTTAATTACTTCTTTGCATGCATTTACAGTAATTAGACATCAGACGCAGCAGCTAAAGCAATTTCTATATGTCATCCCAGAGAATTACAGTATAAACATACAGTAAATACTCAATAATCCATGACAAGCTACTTAAAAAGTAATAAGGAAATTTAATTTAAAATGTGGGAGCCCAGATGCGGATGTACTTCAGAATGAAATGCCCAAAATTACAAAAGAGAGATGCCAGCTTTGAAAACCTGCCACCATTAATTTACTGCCTTTCAGTGTGGGTCACTGGCCACTTCCCTTCAAATATAACTGATAAACGGTCTCATAAAATGGAAGCCTCTCGACTCCTTCCCCTCTCCCACGCCTCCTCTCTTTTCCCCTTTCTCCCACACACCCACGGAAAATGCAGGTGACCCCAAAAGCCCACTAACCTGAGAGCACAAACGTACAGTTTGTGATAACATCACACTGGTTAACATCCAGTGACACACCTTGTCTTCCGCTTTTAAAGGTCTTTTTCTCCCCGTATTGCAAGACACTACAATATAATGCACAGGAAATCTGGGACTCATTGGTGCTGAGTTCGAATCTCAGTTTATTACTGAGAAACCCTGGGCAGGTCACCTGAATTTTCTGCATCTTAGTTAGCTTATCCCTAAAGCAGAGGCATAACTATTTATCAGCGAGTTGTTTGACATAACGTGTGCAAATTATCTGCCTGGGGGTAGATTCAATATTGGCAAAGCTGACTCAGAGAAGTTAAGGCATTTGCTGGGTGTCACATGGTACCTTCTCTACCTTGGTCTGCCCGAATCTGATTAGACATTTTTTGGTGCACACTCCATTGAACCCTTCAACTATAGTAGGTGAAAGCAGAATGAGGCTTCAGGTTACATTCACTAATATAAATATTCAATTATATAATGTGTCAAATCAGTCAAGAGAAACATTAGCCCTATTAGTCTGTGGGAAAGAGAAATAATGAGAAAAGTGATTCTTGTCTTTAATTCTTATTATTTATAATAAGATCTCCCATCTATCAGGAAACTTGAGCCAATTGGGAAAAAAAAGCCATTGTCCATTTCAGTCATGATTCCCTTCCGGCAGAAGGGTCAGCCTCGTAAGAGCCACATAGATGAAATCCTCGAGTGCCGGGGCATTGCCCATTTCACTGGCACCCAGGTCACGACTCTGTCCTATTCCCCACCTTCCTGCTAACTGTCTCTGGCCTCATCAATCACGGTATATGCAGTGTGTATTACACTCCCCGTCCCTACCTCTTTCTTTTATCAAAAGTTCACTGCATTTTACTTTTTCTAGGTACATCAGTTCAAAAACGGTCAAGTTATTTGGAACTGGTCAAAAATAGTGACAGAAATAGCTCCAAAAGCTTCTCCATCCCTTCCCCAGGGAGCTGAGACAGAATCACTGCCTTCAACGGTTTCCAGGGCTGGGTCCTGCCCTGTTACGTGTGTACCGAGAAATGGCTTTTCCACATTTCCCTGAGGGATGGTACTTCTGAATCCAATTCTGCGAGAACATTTTTTACCCACATTCTGTCAGGATCCTCCCTTCCTCCTTCTCTCTCTCTGTGCAGCATTCCGGCCCCTTGTTTTTAGTAGCGGTTCTACCTTCTCTGCCAGGGTAAATAATCACGATCTCCTTTGTCGTCTCTCTTTGTCACCCAGCCACTGCCACAGCTTCCTTTTGTTGTTCATTTTATCTTGTGCTTTCATGGCCGGTGACTTTATTTCACTTGTGTAGTAATCCTTTCATTTGCATACTACCCAAATATACAAAAGATGTTTACATTCTAGAATCTTCTGATTTAGATTTTTTTAAAGAGCAGCTTTAGAAATAAGGCAATCACTCATTCCTTAAATTATAGGGGGAAAGGCGAGCATTATGAATTTTTTCTAAAGAGGAAAAAGAAAGAAAGGGCTGTCTTTACTACTTTTAAATGCAAAACCATCTACAAGTGCAGGTACGGTATCCCCCAGAATGAGTTCAAAGAAAACCCTATTCCTCCAGGAAAGATTTTGAAATATTTTTTTAAGCTTCCCGAGTTCTTCTGGAGAATTATGATTACAATAAACCTGGGAAATGACTGTTGTTCCAGAATGCCTGTAAAAAGGTTTATTTCATGCCAAAGAGCTTAGCTGATTTGGAATTAAATCAAAAGAGCCTGTGATTCTCTGAGGTTGAGTTCATTGTTATCTGTCAGTAAAGTATGACGGGTCCAGCCAACGTGGTTTCCTGCACATCCCAGTGGACACCATGTCAGGTTATATTGTGTAAACTGACATGTTGGCAATTTGGCTATATTTGAGGACTGAAACTATTTTGTGATGACCAGGGGACACTCCGTGCAATGTTTTGGTTGTCCTTTTTAAGTTGTAGGTAAATCTGCTGCTTCTTTAAAAATTTATTACTATTATCGCTGTTGTTGTCAACAGGTACTAAATTGTATAGAAAGAACCTACTTGCATTCTTTCTCGCTCTTTACATTTTCTAATAAACTCTGACATTTCATGTATTGCAGAGAAGGTAAAGTTTCTCATAATACAGTATTATCTCATTACATTTTGGTGAGTAGTCATTTAAAGACTTTAGAGGTTCTAATTTTCAAGGTGAAATTTAGGAGAGCTGTAGACTAATGCAGCGTGATGGCAAAATCCTAGCAAGGTTTTACTACTACTCGAGTTACCCCACATGAATCTAATGAGGTATGTGGAATATTCAAGAATCGCTCTGTAGCCAGCATTATCATTCTCTCTTTCCTCTTTCTCCTTTTTTTTTTTTTTTGCCTCTCCTCTTGCTCCTCCTCCTCAGCCTCCTTCCCTCCTTGCTTCTTCCTCTTTGCCAGATCAGATAATTTGATTTAAAACTATGGTATTAAAAATAATAAGCAACTCCTCAGATACGTCACTGTTTTCTTCACCCAAAGTCAACATAATGAGTAAAGTAACATACTGCATCCAGCAACATCTAACCTTCAAAAGCAGAATTAAATAGCTATCTGATCAAACGAAATCCATTGGCCCTGTCTTAAAGACTTAAAAACACACACACACACACACAAAATTTATGACTGAACAGTCCGCACCCATATTCTACCTTACCTTATCATCTACAAATTAGTGGCAAATTTACTTCAATGACTACTCAGTAGAGCAACAAAAAGGATCAATGCAATGATAAACAGAATACAAATTATTGAGTGCCAGGTGGTGAAAATAGGAGTAATTTATATTTATAAATATTATATAGCACTACCCAAATTCTCCTAATTTGATGTTGGAGGGAAAAAAGTCACATACCGTAAGTTGTAAAGTGCTATGCAACCACATTATTCACTAGGATAGAGGTGGAAGTTTTTGGAAGTAATTAAAAGAATAAGAATATAAGATTCTATAATGGTAATACCATAAATATGGAGAATAATGTCGCATATGTAAGGTAAGAGTTAAACCATAAAGAAATACTTAGGAATTTCTCAATTCTCGAAATGAGTAGTTTTACTCTAAAATTAACTTATTCTCATCTCAGAAAGATGGGTTTCCAAGAAAGAAAACCACAGTAACCTTCACATTTCATTAGTTATGGCATTGCAAAATATATCTGTGTTGTAGTTTGTGGTTCCCTTCCTTACGGAGATTAGGAGATTAAAACAAATAAACAATCAGCCGAACAAACAAACAAAAACTAGCATGGCCCAAGGGCAGAAAGCATTTTAGCAGCACATCTTAGTTTCCTCAAAACAGTCTAGGGGTTAGCCACTGAATCATTAACATCCACTTACTCAGAAGGAAATTACAATTCGTCTAATTAGAGACTTCACCTTGGATTTGCTCATTCTCTGCCCCAAGAGAAAAACCATGTAAAGTACATGCAGGGAAGAAAACCTAAAAGCTTGTCCAAATATTCCACTAGAAAAAACTTACTGCCTGCAGGGCTCACAAATGTATTCAAATATGAGCGCAAGGCCCAACAGAGAGGACTGACCCAACTATTCCTTCCTGATTTAGATTATAATAACAAATATTTAGATTATAATAACAAATACTTCCAAGAATTTTACATACGATAATTTGGTTTCGAATAATTTATCTATCCTAAAGTTATATTTAGGTGTACAGACACGAAATTTAAATACTTTTCACAAATTCATGTTTAATTAAAATGAAGCTACAAAAGTCACATGCTTGTAGCTAATATTTTATCTAAAAATATTTTTCTGCTTCCTTTCAAGCACAGATGTGAGTGGTGAGAGAGAGAGAGAGAGAGAGAAGGGAAGAGGGAACACGAGTATTATTACCTTTTTTTTTTTTTTTTTAAGTCAAGAGACTAGACACATATTCTGGCAGTTTTGAGAAATGCATTCTAATTATTATCTCAAATTTATTCTTTCTTTGAGTAAATCAGAGCTCTAATTATAGGCAGAGAAAAATATATTCAGTATTGTGTAATATTTATGCAAAATACTACTCTTAGCACTTATCTGCTAAACTATAATGTCTTGCTGAGTTTATACAGCAGTTTCCAAGAGGATATTATCCACTTTGGCCTTTCATTTCTTGTCCAGTATGTATAATGCCTGATGAGAGTACAATTTCATTTTCAAAAACTGTATATCTGTGTTGGTAATTAGCACAATTCTACCATCTGCCTTCTTTACAAAAAAAAAAAAAAAAAAGTAAGTAAGTAAGTCTTATTCCATGAGCAATCACTTTTTCTCAGAAAAAAACTCTGGCTTTTCTAGACAAGATATTCACAGATCTAATCACAGACTTCATGGTGTTCTTGAGAGTTACGGACATTTAATGTTTTCTCCCAAGACAAGATTCATAAAGTTAATTTCTCCTATATGTTTATAGAACAAAGAAGCCAAGAGATGATACTAATTTCTGAATTATTTCACTGGAACTTTTCTCATTTCCCCTCCTAAAAAATGAAAATAAAATTGTATAACTATGCACATAATCTTTATTATCATAATAAGAAATGACTTCGTAATTGTGTAAAGACTTTAGGAGTACCTAACATTCCTTATTACTAGACAGATGCTATATGTTAACAAAGAAAATTTAGATACATACTTTGACTTGTAGAATATTTTTAGCAATGAAGTAGCTACTCTATCATGCTCTCTCTCTACATGTGTATGTCTATGTATTTAAACACAGTTTTTATAAACATACATTTTAGGTTATGATTACATATAGTAAATATAAATGTTGGCGACAGGAGTGATTATACCAGAGTTATGAGAGCGTTACTTAACCCACTTATATCAGAATCACTGAAGTGCTTGCAAAAGAATGCAAATTATTAAACGAATCAGAAACTCTCAGAGCATAATCAGACATTCCTCATTTCTTACAAGTTTTTTGACTTTCATACCTACATCAATTTGAATAATAAGTGCATTTGCTGTTGGATAAGTAATAAGTGCATTTGCTGTTGGATCAAGACTCAAGAAAAATATGGTCTTTATTTTATGCAGTAGTTTAAGCATTTGGTCCCACTTTTTTCTTCTACTTCATTCTTCATTGCCAGAGATTGAATTTATAACTTTACAATCTCCTCATATTTTCCTTAAATACATGACTTTAAAAAACTTGCTGGCCAACTAAGTTTTAGCATATAGTTATTTAAAAAATTAAAAATGGCCTGCACTTTTCTATTCAAAAAAAAATTACTTTATGTAAATATTGAGAATAAAAACAGCTCAGACTATATCTAATCAAATAAAAAGCTATTTAAGTGCAAAGCGCTAAGTTATAATTGTTCTGGGAGCAGTGATGCTGAAGTTTTCTGGCTTCTGTAGATTTATGTTCTAAGCCATAATGCTGAGTTAACGGTTTTGTTTAGGGATGAATATATAAACACCTGTAAGATGAGGATTTCAACCTTCCTGGGGATCATGCTAGAAATGAATTGAGGCTTAGAGTGCAATTACAGCATTAAGTCCCAAACCACTACGTAGTTAGAAACTGTTAGAAAAAATCGTCAATTTGCGCTGTGGGCTCTGGGCCATATTTCTGTAGGAGACTCAAAAAGTCTGTATCATCCATCCTGTTTGAAGGTAACACTGCTGACAAGGGTTTCTTTTTTCCAGAGCCAACTTATCAACATCAGAGTTGCTGGATTGCTTGTATTGATTAGCATGATGTAGGGTGTGGGTATTTTGGTTCTATGCTTCTATAAATATTATGGAGGCACAGAGGAGGCATATAACAATTATTGTGTGTGTGTGTGTGTGTGTGTGTGTGTGTGTGAGAGAGAGACAGACAGACAGACAGACAGACACAGACAGACTCCTTAATACAAAGATGCACCAAAATTTTTATGTCAGCAGCCGAGTGATATCTTCTAAGAGACTCTCAGAATTCATCTATCAAGCACTTGGGTCTTGGGTACCTTTTCACCTAAACAGGTTACCTTGTATTTATGAACGAGTATGAGAGTGAGCTTACAAAAGGTACTCTGACTCGAGAGTTTATCCAATGCTAGAAACTTGTTATCCCCAAAACTACAAAACTAGTTATTGATCTTTAAGTGTCCTTCAGACTCCATATGTCTGAATCAAATGTAACTCAATTATTACATATTAGCAAATTAAAATCATAATTATACTAAACACATCCAAAAAAAGCAATAAAAATAATTAAATTCTAAACACTTGCTGCATACCTTCTACTTACACAGCACAACGTGGAATGAAAAAAATATATATGATCAAGTCGTTGTCTTCAAGTAGCATTAAATTAAATTTGGAGAGGAAGCCTGAAAAGATATGCCTTTTAGAGTGTGTAGAATTATGCAACCTGGTGCAAAGACAGGTACTAATCCTCCAAAAACAATGTGACTACGCCTGTTTCTAAGAAAGTGAATCCTTTCGCATGTACCATTTGTTCCATACAAACGGTACAGGCAAGATAGTGAGGTTATCAAGAAAGAACCTGAGAGCCAGACTGAATGGATTAAAATCGCTTCCTATCCATGACCTTAATGTTTTACTTAAATTACTTAATTTTTCTGTACCTTTCTTGTTTTTCTGTGTTTTTACTTCCTGCTTTTATAATATGGGCCTATAATAGCACATAATTCTTAAGGTTGTTATAGAATGAAATAAGATGTACCTATAAGTGCAAAGATATACAGATACACAAATAGAAAACTACTTAGAAAAGTTAGAAGAGCACTTAAAACATAAGCAGTTATGTATATATTGACATTTACACTTTTAAAATACAAATAAGCCTAGAAAGAGTTATGAGCTAGTAGGAAATCAGGTTCAGTAAATATGCACTTGTGATCATTTTGATAAGAATTCTTAGCTTTCTCAAAGCTCCTTCTAAGGAATTATCAATCCAAATTAACGAAAAGAACTTGTCATTAATTTAACCCATTAATCTGAGTTTTCAAGATCAATAGTAGACTCTGATCCTATTAGGTCAGAAAGCAGATAATATTAATCATAGTTTTAAACATATATGTAGCTGGATTAGAAGAGGCAAAAGATATGCTTAAGACAGTGTACCATTTTTCTAAGGCATTTTTGGGAATTCTTTAGTTCTAGTCTTATTTAACTATCCTAAATAATTATACATTAATCATAATTTTGTTTTATAAAAAATTCACATCTAAGTTTTCTTTTTGAGATATTCCACTTTTTCATATTCAACAACTCAGCAATATCACAAGGATTGAAGTTCCAGGTTTCTTACCTCGATTTTATTCTAGTAGAAGTTGTTATTTATTAAGAAATGCTAGGTGGATGTGATATTAAACTATGTATATATCGGGGCTTTTTCTCTTAAAAGCATTACAATACACAATAGAATCTGGCTATCAAGAATAAACAGAGGATTTATTGCCTCATGTATTAAGAAAGGACGGCACCTGGGACAGCTCAGGTGAAGCTATTCAGGGGCTTCAGACAATGTTGTCAAAAGTCAGTTTCTCTGCTGACTAAACCCCGATCACCTCCCATGTTCCTTTCGGTCCCTAAAGTCTCTTCCTTCACTGTTATAAGAAGACCGTCAGCATCTCTTGGGGTTTCATCCTTTGGGATTCAACAAATAGAATAGAAAATATCCCACCTCCTCAACACACATATATAAGATTCTTAGCATAAACAAATCAACAGAAGCTCTAACTTGCAGACTTCATTCACAGGCTCATACCTGCACCGATTACTGCAAAGAAGGAATTCTAATATGTTGATGACGGTAGCTCTATGTTGTCATTTACCCATGAAATAATAATGTCCCACCTAAACTCTGTGAATCAAATAGTGGAGATGTGGATTCCCCAGCAAACATTGAGGCTATTTTAAGAAGGAACAAGTCTCTAAGAGAATACTGGAGGCAAAGAACATTTTGTTTTGGGAGGCAAAGATCCATTTCTAATATATTATCAAATAAAGAAGTCCACATAAGCACAATCCCTTCTCTCTTGTTCGCAATTGCTTTGTAATTTTATTCAATTTAGTAAATAAGAAGAGAGCCTACTAAGTTTGACATGTATATAGATGTTGAAGAAATACAGATAAATAAAATATAATTCTATCCTTAATAAATTCAGTACCTAAGAAAGGAAAATATATATTTATTCCAAGGTAACTAGGTATTCATGCATTTAACACAGTGATCTGATACTGTGTTGAAGAACTAGTTACTGTCCTGCATTTCCTGCAGAATACTTTTGTAAAATGCAATAAAATTAATAGGAAAATATTATCACAACTGGAGATAAATAAATATCAAATTGCTATTAAACTCCCTAAATGCTTTCTCTTAACTCTATACTTATTCTATACTCACAAAACATTCACGGCCTATGTCCTGTATGCAGATCACACTTTGAAAAGCACATGCTTATAAATATATATTGAATTTTCATATTTCTTAAACATGCTAATCATTATGATTATGGTGGCAAGGGAGTAAAAACTTTGAGGGGATACTCAAATAATAGAGATTTAGATCCCTGTTTTAGAGGACTCTTTAATAAATCTCTTTAAAATGATCTCTTAAAAGTCTATTTTGGGAAAGAAAAAATAATTATTTATGAAGCAATCATCAAGAGGTAGCAACTTTTTTTTTTTTTTTTTTTTTTTAATAAAGGGCCAGACAATAACAAGTTTAGGTTTTAAAGGGCATGTGGTCCCTGTCACAACTGTTCAACCTGATAGCCCCTGATCTAGGTCTTCAATTGCAGGGGACAGAAAACTCAACATCAACCAGTCTAAACAAAACAAGGCATAGACTGGCTTTGGTAACTAAAACTCCAGATGCTAGCTTCAAGTGATGCTCAATTCAGGGGCTCAAACTTCGTTATCAGAATGAACTTTCTTTCGTATCTCAGTTCTATCTTTGACTACATTATTTCAATCTCAGGCATGGGGGACAAGTAGGTGCCAGGCTCATATCATCACTACAGTCACAGTCCCATTAGGGGTGAGAGAATGTCTCCCTACAGACAGAAGTCTCACTGCATTTCATTAGCTGTAACTATGCCACGTGCACATCCCTGAACCAATCAATCATTGTGTCCAGGAAAAATTTGTGCTCATTGAACGAATCTGTTTCCTCTTTACACCTGGACCACAGGATGAAGTCAACTGCATCTGAACACAGAAAATTAATACAAGGATTAGACAGAAAATATCAGGGTATTTCTGTCATAACTAGGATGAAGGGATAGTGGGAGATCAAAAAAGAGTAATAACCATAAAAAGAAACAAAAGCATCACAAGATTGGGTTAGGTCCCCTACATCAGTATTGCCAGTATATGCTTTAAAGTAAAGGAAAGTGATCACCAAGGACTAATGAAATGCCTAGCTTTGGTTATCTGTAGAAGGTTGTAACAGGTACCAAAAGAAAGGGCAAGATGAGGATGAAAAGTGGAGATGAAGAAAAACATGTGCCGTGCACAAAGCATGTACAACAGGAAGACACATGGCATTCTGTGGACCATACTTAGCCTGGTAGAAGGACATACATTTTGTGTCATATTTGGATTTAATTCTTTGTTCTTCAAATTAAAAGCTACATAAACTTGGACAAGTTCTTTTTTTTTTTTTCTGAGCATCAGTTCCTTTACTTAAAATGGAGATACTTAATTGATAAAGTTCTATGAAGAATAAATACACATTAAGTACTCCAAAAACAGTGGCTACTCTTTCTAAGATCACACAAGTCTGGTTGAAACCATGTTTTCATTTCACAGAAGTCCATGAAAATGGCCTTGGGAAGGAAGTTTGAGTTGAGCAGAGCTTTGAAAAGGAAATAAATTACGACTCTATTCTATAGAAATATGAATATCAAGGAATGATTTTTGAGCTGGAAATTGGCATAATGCAAGTGATATTTTCAGGAGGCCTTCTGGCAGTGAGAAATCCATGAAGAATTGAGCAAGAGAGAAGCTAGCCAAAGACAGGTTGGGTAACTCCATGATCAATGTTTTCATATGTCTATCGTGAAAACAGATGTTTTAAACAACTGTACCACATGTTGTATTTGACATTTCTCAATATTGTATGAAATATAAAGATATTAATGCTGGATCCTTACATAGTGAAAGTAGCAGATAAAGATCTTTCCTGGCAAATGAGTGAGGAGGTGAATGATCTTTCCCTCTATCGGCAAAAAACAGGAACTCCAAAATATAATTGGTGAGAAAAAAAACAATGAGAATGAGAAATGATCACAAAAAGTAAAATATATTAGGAGTGTCCAATGAATGGCATATTGTTTGCTTTCTTTCAAATGTGGGCATAATTATAAAATTTCAGGTTTGATGTCAGAATATGTACAGAAATTTTAAGATAAAGGGAGCAAACATAATACAATAAATTCTTTCCTACTTTAACAGCAATGCCCCTTAATTCTGCATTGGTGAGAGCCTGAACCAACAACACATTTTCACTTTTCTAAGCTGGTATATACTCATTGTATTTCGAGTATTTGTTCACATATGCTTCAATACCAGAGGGAGGCATTTATCTGCTCAATAAGTTCTCATCCATTTCCTTGGTCGTTTCTCTTTCTCTATTTCTTCCTCTGTTTCTGTCCACAGAATGTTATTTGAAGCATGACAGATTACAGGCCATCACAATGCCATTACTGTGCAAAACATAGTTACATAGACAAATATACAACCCATCTATTTTCTATATGATTTGCTTTTTAACCAAATCTTAATTCCTATGTGCGAATATGTATAAAAATTATGTTCTGGCCAACAAAAATAAATGCATTGTGTCTTCATAACCACAGGTGCTGGCAGAAATCATAAATCTTATTTTACAGATTTGGTGTCTAAGAGAGGGAGAGAGGGAAAGAGATTAAGTGGATTGCCCAAGGTCACAAACTAAAGCTGTCTCCTAGTAAGGTTTCTTAATTCTGCCTTTTGTGCCTGCAATCATTCAATCCATTTTGATGTTGGAAACTGTAGACTCAGATTTTTTATCTCCTACACTGCATCTTCAGGCAGTATGAGATTCTGACAGGTGACAAGACTATGTTTAAGTGATAGCTCTCTTTCTTGGATCGTGCAGGAAACTGGAATAAAAAAGCAATTTCCATTAGACTCCATGATCAAATACCCAGGAAGGACTACGTAGCCATAGACTGAGACTGAGACTGAGACAGAGACAGAGACAGATAGACAGACAGACAGAAGTTTAATGTTAAGAACTTTTTAAAAACTTTAGAAAATTGGGTCTAATTGAAATGTTCAAATGACCAAACATGTTCAGCCTTCCCGTGCTCTATTATCAATGGATTATATTTAAGAGCAAACATTAAAATTTCAATAACCATCTTTATATTCGGACAAAGCCCTGTGTGTTAACTTGCTTTTTGCTTATATTCTGCCATTCTTTATATGATGAGTTGTCGCTGATACTTTAATGTAATTCCAGAATAATCAATCCAGGTTTCCTTGTTTGAATACACTATGCCCTCTAGTCAAAGATCAAGCACTCTCTAGTCAAAGACTAATAATGATGATAATTATATCTCTCCATGTTTGTAACCCTTTAGGTTTCACAAAGCACTTTTATATAATGTATCTTATTTGGCCTCCATAACTCAATTAGTTGTTTTTATATTGTTCCCACTTTAGACACAGAGACTCTTGGGCTCCCCAAAGGTTAAGTATGTTGCCCAAAGCTTCCCAACTAGTTATTCTTCTTAACCATCAAGGGAGAAATTATTTAATTGAATCTTAAAAGACCATCAACATGAGACCAACTTTCATGTTATATTTTGCTAAGAAAAAAATAATTATAAGATATTATCAATTTTATGGTATATCCCAATTTCAGTGATGTTAAAAATGTTTAAAAGTATTTGTCTAAAACAAATGCAACATGGTGAATTATTATGCCATTCTGGCACTGGATTCCTGGTTTTTTCCATAAGGCTCTTTAAAAAGTGATATCATGGATCATTTCCTTCTTCTTATACTTTATTCATCACTAATTTCCCCTAAATATGGCACTGCCACTCTCAGACCTCTCTTTTAAATAGTTACCAATGCCCATACAAAACTTCTCTCTCTCTCTCTCTCTCTCTCTCTCTCTCTCTCTCTCGCTCTCTCTCTCTCTCACACACACACACACACACACACACTCACACACACACACCATTCAAAAATTAAACCTCCAACTTTAGCAGCCTTTTCTGGTTTTCTTTGCCTTATACTGTCCCGCATCTTCAGTTTTCTTGAATGGTATCTTTTCATCCCCAACTCAATACTTCTAAAATTAAAATCATTCTCTTGAAAACAACAAAAACTAAACACAAACCACGAAGCTCATTTCAACTTCTAATGTTTATATAAAAGAGATAATATTTCCTCCCTAGGTCT
Organism: Rousettus aegyptiacus; assembly: GCF_014176215.1. Taxonomy (NCBI): domain Eukaryota; kingdom Metazoa; phylum Chordata; class Mammalia; order Chiroptera; family Pteropodidae; genus Rousettus; species Rousettus aegyptiacus. Next base: position 80,578,626 of record NW_023416310.1, read on the forward strand.
ATTTAGAATACAGCGGATAACGCTTTTATTATAAATAATACAACTTCTTCAAAGTGGGTGCCTAAAGGAAGTGCCCTTGGGGTTATTCTGCAAAACAAAATGTATGCACTGACTTGTACAAGGACATTCATCATGGGGTGGGTCTCTTTTTTTGTTTTTTGTTATTTTTTTCTTTTTTCTTTTCTTTTCCCAGAATTGGACTTCTGGGATTACATTAATATCACATTTAAGTGTACCAATCCTGTATTTGGAGAAACGTGAAATTGGTTAAGTCCCAATGAAGTGGGAATTACCATCTCTACAATAACCAAAAGTTTTGATTTGTTCTTCCTATGCATAAACAGCCCTATAGGAAAGTGACCTGATAGAGGCCCTTCTCCAATAGGGATATCCTACCTTTATCACACAATTTTTATTCTTTCATCGCTTATCACCGTATATATTTGATCTTTATCGGTCTCCCTGGAATACATGTTCCACGATGGCTAAATACTTGGATGCCTTGGTCACTTCTGTATCTCTAGCACCTAAAACAATGTCTGACATTTAAAAGGTATTCAGTGTTCTATTGCATACGTCATTAAAACTTCTAGTTTCAGAAAGAATTATTTTGCCTACTGAAAACAAAATATGTATCATTCTTATGTGTTTGTATACTACGAAACTGTTCATTGGTAGTTGCTACTACCATATGGCTTGTCTCTAGACACCTTTGAAATGCAGTGTCTAAAATCTCAAAGTTCTGAAAGATAAATGAGGTATTTCTCTTTCTGAGGGTTCATTATTGCTCAATATAACCTGCAAAGCATAAATGACAATTTAAAGTTGGTAACATGTTTTCCTATAGCTCATATTGCAATAATACTATGATGCCTATTTAAAATTATCAATTTCCTTTTCCTTCCAACTTTTAATATTGTACTCTGTCTTTATTAAATTTTAAAGTTTAATATTTTATACATTGAGATTTTGCTAGATACACTTTTTCTACTTATTAATTTTACCAGTAGTATCAGTGTTCGGCAAATTAGGGTTTGCTAAATAGAGTTACACCATATTAATGAGCCTAAATCTCTTGGTCCTGATGTTTAATTCATTGCTTTTATTAGTATATTTCCAAGTAGAAGATTTAATTTATACATATTAAACTGTACCACATGGTGTCTTGTTCACAAAATCTTTCATTAACTCTATTCCCCAGTAATGAATATTTTACCAATTTATCACATGAAACATCCCTGGCCATTATTACTTAGATAATCATTTGAGAAATTTTGTGAAATACGCCAAGCAGAATGAAAACTCTAATACAAACAACAACAAAAAAACCAATAAACCAAACTGAAAACAAAAACAAAAACAAAAAAACCGTACTCTTCTGCTCTTAGAGAATACACTTAATTCACCTAAATCTTCTGTTTTCTAATATGTATTTTGGAATTTAGGGGGTTATAACACAGCTTTTCCACTAAACATGATTATGTGCTAGAAGGAGCTCTTTTTGTGAATAAAGAAATGTTTTGCATGGAATGGAAGCCCTCATTTCAGCCTAGGATAGATGAGATGCCCACTTCTCATAAAACACTTCCATGGAGGTAAGCTTACTCTGACAGTCTACCTATGTATTCTAGTCCCATCAGTTTTACTAGCTTTCTAGTAATGAGCCATGGAGAGAAAAGAAAGAGACTCTCAGTTATTGTACCATTTATTTCAAATATTTGATGCTTCCCAAACCTATGGGACACTTATTCCAAAAGTGGAGTCTGAGGAGGAGGAAACAGTTTGCTACCAGGCAGGGGTGGGTTTATGCAAACGCATGAAAGCCAAGCACAGGAGCCTGAGTACAAGTGTGCAGGTCCAGGCAGACTAATATTGCTAACTCCTACTGTGACATTTTATTGATGAATTGTCCATTGATTAAAACCCCACACTAGAAGTCTCCTTGATTCATTTCCCATGTACAACCAAGCATGTACACTGGTGGTGGGGAATATTTAATGAGAACAAAATCACATTCCCAGCGGAGAAAAGCTTAGACCCGGGTTTGACAGGGAGTACCAGCGCAGCTCTGTGGAGACTTTGAAGGAGATAATACACAAGCCTCCATTCTTTAGTTACTCTGCAAATTCATAACCATAAAATGTAACCTTATAATAAAGACAACCCAAAGGCAGTTGATGGAATACAACTGTTTCATGTGTGACTGTGTATGTCTTATATTTCTCATGTAACCCTCTAACTCACTCTTTTGCTCTTTTGCATTCTTGTTTCTCCCTCTTTTCCCGTTTATATCCACAGTCTATATTGAAGATTCCTATAGGAAACTAAAGCTAAAATCAGGAATCATAAACCTTTGATCAATGTAGTTGAAGCAGTTATAAAATAATATGATGACAATGAAACCGTGTCCTAAAATACTATTCGCCAGTAGAGGAGTCTGTAATGCTTACTGACTGACAGACCCCAAAAATAAGTAAGTTCAATGGTGACAGGGACTTTAATAATCTCATTCAGTGCCTATCTCTCTACTTGGCTTACAGTAAATAGTATTAGTTGATTAAATGAATGAAAAGATGGCAAAACATAAGATGAAAGATGGTACGTTTGGATACATTCAAAGCAAGTTTGATTATCATTTCAGTTCAGGAAAGCATTTTTTTGAGCACATACAATATGCCAAACACCATACCACATCCTGTATTTATAAATATGAGCAAGTATGACTTCTCTGTGGAACTTACTCTCTGCTGAAAAAGCAAATGTCAACATTTATCTTCAATTTATTCTTCTCAGAGCTATGATTCAGGTATATAGTTCCTATGAATGTAAATAATACATTAAGTCCACACCGAGGCAGTTGTGACTTGGTTGTACATAGAAACGAGGACAAAGAGAAGGGGGGCTGGTAATTAGGAAAAGGTGACCTAAAGGAAATTTTACAAGTGAGATATTAAGGATATCACTGAAATTTTAAGCTAAAGCTGAAGAGTGAAGAAATATCACTTATTATTCCCTGCCCTAATAGCTCCTTCTTACAAATGTATAAACTGCCCCTGTTCTTTTTGGTGCTGAGTTTGTTTTCTTCACTACTCTTGCAATGATTAATTTTTTAAAAAATGTTTATCTTCTTCACTAAATTGAAAGCTCTATGAAAGCCTGGGCCATATTAGTCTTATTATTTTATGCCTTGTGCCTAACAAGAAATAGGTGTTCTACCAATAGCTATAAGGAGGCTGAAATGAAGCATGAAGAAAGGAAGGAAATAAAGGAAAACAAATTAAGCGAGAGCCCAACAGAAATTGTTCAGGGGAACTTGGCCAAGGTGATAAGGAAACAAAAGCCATGCCATAAAACCCATTTAACTCTAAAGATAGAATCTCACTGGGGGATTGTTGGCTCTATTCAAATAAAAAAAAAAAGAAAAAATATAAGTGTCTTGAAAAGGAGATTGGATTGAAAGTCAACTGACTGGAGTATAATTTCGGCTGTGCGGCTTAATCAAGGAGGCTGGCGTTCTGCTGCTCCATAGCCTCAGCCAGGGAATCGTGACACCCTCTCCCCTCCCAAAGTGGTGGGGGAGTGAATGAGAGAGGTGGCATTCAGGAAATCCTGCTGTGTGAATGATTCTGCAGTAGTCAGCAGGGAGAGAAAACGAAAGGACTACTGTGTAGAAGTTACGAGAAGGAAGATTTCTGCCTGCTCTAAGGAAGAAACTTCTAGGAACCTGAGCAGTAACAGCAGAATGCTTCAAGAGATGGAGGCCTGGCATCATGGGTGGTGGGCTATGGCTGGCAGACTACTGAGGATGTTTAAAAGTGGACCACATTAACAGAGTAACAATTTATTACATGATCCGTAAGGTCTCTACCATTTCCGAAGACTGCCTCATTGTATCAACCGGGGAGAGTCATAGTAATGAAACATGAAATAATTATTCACAAGAGCAACATCCTATTTTCCTAGAATACCAACAAGTAGAAAGCTAAGCAGCAATTTTAGATTCAGGAGGTTCAGAAAGGTAAACTTTATACATGTACAAAACATGCATTAATGTATTTAGAAGCCTTCTGTTTTGAATCACCAAAGAAAAATGAAACTACATGTGGCATACTTTGTATTTTATAATATTTCAGTAATTAGAAGAGAAATTCTATTTTATTCAGAACACTAGAATGAACAAAGAAGCCCCTTCTTCTACCATTTTAAGTTAGCAGGAATTTGGCAACTAGAAAGAGATTTCCAATATTCATATTTTGGAACTTAAAACAAGATGTAAATATTTTAGAGATGATTACATGATGATTCAAATCTGAGTTTATATAATTGGTTTTCATACATGTTACTTCACATTATTCAACTGTAGTTTCTTTAATAACAACATGTAAACTTAGACAAAAATATACTTTTATTGTGGAAATAGTTTAAACTTTCCTTAATAATTAATTACCTCACTTATGGAATAACATTTTTTTTGTATAAAAAAAATCACCTTTTTTTTGTAGTACTAAGCTTTAACCTCCATGAAAATAAAATTAAAGGGAAATGGAGTGAAAGAGCCAAATCTTGAAAGAACTTACAGTGCAATAATAATCATTTAAAAATCAACTATAACAGTACAAAGCTAGTATTACTAGTATTCCATGAATTGTTACCTATCCAGATGTGACAGAGAGAATAACTATTGGTAACTGATGTATGTTTATGTTCCAACAATTATGTAAGCATTTTTCTACAAAGGATATATGCCATGTCGTTATTTTCCTGCTTGTTAAAATTAAAAGTTAAATGTCTTGATTTTCAATGACAGCTTTAAAATGACTAACTGCTATAAAAGTAAATGATACACTAATCTAAAGATACAATTTAAAATATATTCTCTTAAACAGCTTAAGAAAAATAGTTTAAAATACTGATACCTCTGTTAGCAATATTTTATTTTTATAAAGTGATAAGTAAATAATACAAAAAGTAGGATATTTTGATGTTACTTGAAGAAGAGTCAGAATAAGAAGGACAATATAGTTCTGCAAAAATAATGCTCTTTTAGTTTTTGTTCATAGGAATATTAATTTCCTGAAGAGTATAGGTTTGTTCTACTAATTCTGAGTTTAAAAAGATGTTTGGATTTTTTTCAGAAGCACAAAGAATGAGATAAAAGTGGTTCTCTAGAACTTGTAAATGAAATTACAGCTATGTTGTTTCCTACTAAACTAAAACTTTAGTAAGAATATTAATGATTATTACTAATCAGAGGAACGAGTCAAGCATGCTAAAGGACAAACAATAGTTGACTCTGTCACTGATAAAACTGGATTCTAGAAAGCCTTTCTCATCCTGTGACTAGTGAAAGATGGCCCATCAAATCTACAGCTGTCAAACACCTAACAGTATGGCAATTTAGAATTTCTTTTTTTTAAATCAAAACCTTTATGTGAACTTATCTGTTCACATCAGAGAACACAAATTTAGCTGACGTTCTTATTACTTTATACACGAAGCACGTCATTTAAAGTGGCATGTGTCCATGACAAAATACAGCACACATCGTGCCTCTACTCCCTGACCTACTATTAGAGACAAACTGAGTTCTTTCAAACTCAGATACCCCCATGAAAAATATTTCCTTTCCTTACAAAGACAAAAGGTTAGATCAGATATACAACATCAGAGGAGCATTATGTTGTCAAGTGGCTAGAAGACATTAATTCCGAGAGGAACCTTTCAGTTAAAATTTTGAGAACGGATAAAGGGAACTCTTTATACTTGCTATTTATATTACTTTCACTATGTGAAAAAAAAATAAATAAATCTTGGTGACTATTCTGAGGCATACTGGAAGAAATCCAATTTAATTAGGAAAAAACACTGCTAACTTGGGGGTTGAAAAAAATGGGACTCTGAAACGAGTGTAAACCATTACAAAACTCAGTTTGTGATTAATAAGCAATGAATGCTTCCTTGACAGATATGCACTGTTGGTTATTTATTGAAGTTTCTTAGTTTATGTTCTACATGGCATGCTCTTTGTTTTCAAAGATAAGTGTAAAACTCTTTTCCTTGTTTACATCCATGTTCATTTTACTCTTAACAAGATAAATAACAATGAGGGTAGAGATGCTTATGCATGAAGCATCTGAGACTGCAAGTATTGGTTAATTGCCTCCATCTTTCCCTTTTGTCAGGGTTTAACCAGAAATAGCCAGAATGATTAATATGGTAGGACCCAGAATTGTTCTCTGGAAAACATGGACATTCGACATGAAGGAAAAAATATGTTGGGGACCAAGAAGTATCACCGAGTGTAGCTGAATGTCATCTAGAAGATTATATGGAAACTCAGGCCTGGGCACAAAAGTTAAATTCTAGTTTCCTAACCATAGCAGAACTCTGTTATGATGTGGGTGCTTCTTGGATTAGCTCAGGCTTTAGATGCGTGCACTTAGTTTTAGAAGTCAAGATTTGATCTATAATACTTTTTAAATGATAAATACTTGGAAGCATTGAGTGCTGAAATATTCAAACACAACTTTGATCCTTGGGTTTCCCAGATTTTAGAAGTAGTTCTTCATTTCTATGTTAATTCACTTATTTATTCGACAAATATTTCTTGAGTACACCTCTGTGCTGGCAATGTAACAAGAAATAATCATGAAATAAGTAGTGTATAAGAAAAATATATGAAACAAGTTTTTACTCTGAGGGTAGGAGGGACAGTTAAGGAGACCTTGAGGATGGATATTTCATTAATCTGACGGGAGGCAGCCAATGGAGAGTGTTCTGCCAGACAGTATGAGGGCAAAGAAAAGGTATTCCTTTTTATCTTTTTCAAAAACACTGAAATAAGTTCAATAGGCTAGACCTTGACTTCTGTTTTCTTTCACCATTTTATTTTAACATACAGTTAAAAAAAAAAAAAAGTATACACTTATGTGATATAACACCAAGCTTTTCCTTTCAGTGGATTCTGATCCCTAGAGCTCTGAGGATGGCTTTCATGCATAAATCATACTCTTAAAACACTGGGGAACAGTTCAAGGCTGAGTTTTTTGAAGGTCAAGTGAGGATGACACATGTGAAATAATCTGAAAACAGAATTTTTCTAGATTCCAAAAAAAAAAAAATTCCATATAAAAAAATTAAGTATCCTGAAAATTACAAAATATACTGTATGGATTCAACAAGAATTTACTACACTTAACTTTTTTTTTTTTTTTGAGGGTGGGTTGGTATACCACAAGCAAATCATAGACACTGTCCCTTCTTGATAAAACTTTGGTAGTCCCTCCAATATTTATGAACATTTTCTCAGATATTCACACTGACATTAACAAAATTAACATTAATTTCATGATGTCATTTAATCTTTAACCTATGTTCAATTTTTTGAGTGGGGGGAACTACTTTTATTTTTTAAAACAGACAAACAATAACAACAAAAAAACCTTTCCAGATTCTCAAAGCACAAGCTTTAAAATGAAAAGCTGATGTGTATAAAAAATTTGTATAAAAAAATGAAGGGCTTCTCTTCAGTAAACGACACTACATCACTATCTAAAACTTGCAACATCTGAGGCCACTGAGATCCAAAAAGAAACAAAAAAGCTCAAATTCCCTCTACTAGAAAACTTAATATCACCCCAGTGATTTAGCTACAAAATTTCTCAAATTCATTTCTTTCATGCTGCTAACATAAGGAACTTGTACCTGAGAATTCCAGCATGATATTAAAGAATATGGTTACTGTACACATATGCCATATTTTAATTATTGTTTTTGACCTTTCAAGAAATCAGAAAAAAGAGTTACATTCCAAGTAAGGCATTATAAGAGAGTGAAGACAGAACCATCCAGAAAAATATTCTCTGCAGAAATCCAAGTGGACTTGTACCTTAGCTACTTTAATTTTTTCTTATGATTAAATAATAAAATAAACAAGAGTGGTAGCAAGAATATTGGACTCATTTAGCAGCTACTATATGTCAAACACGAGACGTGCATTGCATGGATTCTCCCATTAAACTGCACAACGGTTATGCGAGGAAGGTATTGTTATCTCTTACTTTTAAAAGGGAAAACCCTAGTTTGTAGAAGTTATATAAATCAATTGAGTTCTCACCAGTAAGAATTAGTTCAGGATTAAAATACAGAGATCTGGCATCAATCTGTGCTCTTTTGTTTTCCTTTTTTGTAATTGTTATTTTAGTAATTCATTTACTTATCAACTAAACACTATGTGGTTTACATTTCGAAAAGCATGTAAAGATATTCTCAGACTGCCTTTGACTCCCCATTTCTGCCAACTTATTCTCATATTACTATTTTCTTTTTTTTGTTTATACTTCTATAGACTTATGAACACCCAAGAAGCCTCTGTGCACATATATGTACATATATATGTATGTATTTTCTTTTCCTTCCATCTTTTTATGCATTTTCCTAAATATGTGTGTGTACACATATATACTACATACTTGCATATTAGCACATTTTTTCCTATTTTCAGAGCTACATTATTTTTAATGAAATAGATAAACCATTATTCATTTAACTAGTCCATTATGACAAGAATTTAGATCGTTTCCAATCATTTTCTTTAAAAACCACTGCAGATCATCTTGAACTAGGATGGAGCCTCCAGCAGGATGTACTCGAGAGTGATTATGATAGCGGAAAGTTAAATCTCTGTCATGTGTGTTGATTCTCTGAAATTTGGAGTTATCCGTTACAATAGGGTAACTTGAGTTGTAGTAGTTTAATCGCACTGATGGCTCCAACCAATGGCCTCTCTGCCCCTAGTCCTCAGAGCCAAGTGGAATCTGGACTGACCATGTTCATTGTTCTGGTCAAGCGGGTAACACAAAATTAATACAAAGAGAATCTTCACCAAAAAAAAAAAAAAAGAACATTTATACTTATTTTGGACATGTGATATTGCCAAGAGATCATGTCTTGACCAGACTGCTACAGGATGGGAAACCACGTGGGGAAGAACTACGTCATCCCAGCCGGCATCATCCTAGACTGGTCAACACTTGACTGGCTGACCAAGTTACCACAAGTTTCCCAGCCATGACTGCAGCAGATTAGCAGAGACAACCAATCAATTTATAGACTTATCTAGGGGGAAAAACTTACTAAGTTTTATGTGCTTTGTTATGCAGCAGGAGGTAACTGATACAGCATATCCAGACTAGTATTTTAACTAATCTGTATTTCATTTAAATAAGCCATTTGTTTTTGCTCCTCACTTAATCTAGTGTTGCTCAAATTCTTTATGAAAATGTGTAGCAAATGTATATTTCTTTTGCTTTTTTTTTAAAGTAGCAAGACACTTGTCTTTTTTTAAAAAAAAAGTAGCAAGCAAATTTGTCTCTATTAGCCCTGATCATAATTAATCTAGTTCAAGCAATTTTAGTATTGTCAACAAAACTTCACCTTTATGCCATTATCCCATTTTATTATGAGACAATTGTATAATCAACACAAAGAAAGAACAGTTATTTCCATAAGTGTGTAAAAAAAACACAATGATAAATTATTTATGAGTTTTTTTCTTTCCATTAATAAGTATGAGGGATGTAAGTCTAAAAAGATGAGCTGTTCAGAGTGAAAACAATTGAGTCTAATCCAGTTGGTGATGTTTATCCACTAGATGATGCTTGAAAGAAAATTTGAGGCTCGAGAGAGATATCTGTGACTTCTTCACAGTGAAATTTTCCTAAAGCTCTGATGTGAAAGAGATTGATGAAGTATATAATAGATCTGAAGAAATGAAGGCAAAAGAAAAAGCATCATGGTAAACGATCTTATTTACCTAGAAGCAATTTTTTTTTTCCAGGCAAGTCAACCTTTGGTTGACCTCACAGATTGCAAGGACCTCGTCATCTTATAATCATTCATTCATTCATTCATTCATTCATTTATTTATTTATTTATCACACCTACAGCACTTGGTCTTCCTAGGTGGTCTCCCACCCAAGTACTAACCAGGCCTGACCCTGCTTAGCTTCTGAGATCAGACAGTATCGGGCTTGTTCAGGGTGGCATGGCCATAGACTGAAGATGTCTTTTATGACAGTTGTTCTTAACCATTTAGAATCATCCTGTCTTGGAATCTAAACAAAGCTAAAAACTCCAAAATGTAGATATCCATATCCATCAAGTTTTAATATATTTCATAACAGTTCAGAAAATTTGACCCATCCACTGACAGAATCTATATCAATAATCTGCCCCAGGTTAAGATGCTTTGCTAGAGAAGAATATTTCTAACTCACATTCTTTTGTGAAATTAATTTTTAATAACATATTAGTATGGAAATACATATTTTTCCAGAGCTATAAAAAATTCATAATGTGTGCAGAGGCTTTAAATAAAAGGAAAATGTATAGACTTTTCAGATTTTCCTCTAACTTTTTTAGAGCCTGTTTTAGGCTCTAATATGTGAGATAAACATGTTATATTCAGGTATCCACACATTCACTCAATGTCTTAACTATAGCCAAAAGGACATGATAGATGTTTTGTTTTCTAAAAGCTATATTAAATAACAATGGCAAAATGCCCTCTATCATGCTTTTCAAGACAGAAATACTAAAATTTTGCTTTTACTAATGAAAAATAAGGTGATCTTAGTTTCTCTAAGGATTGTCAAAGATTGAGGCCTCATGTGAATTTTAGTTCATTTAATATCTTTAAGATTTCACATCCAAAATAAGATTAATCTATGTATATGTATTTGTGTGTGTATGATTCTGTTTCAGGTCATTGATCATTTCTTCATGAATCACTGACCTAATCAGCTAATCAGTCTACTCTGCTAAACTTTGAAAATGAGTCACAATGTAAATATAGCCTAATAATTATTCTTGATGACATTTATGTGCTGCAAGAATTTCACACATAGCCATTCGATTCTCATACCAAATTATAAGTAGGCATAATTATTACCTCCTTTTTAAAAAAGAGGAAACAAGAGCCAGTTGAATGTAACACACAGCTGGAAAAAAAGTATTAAACTTAGAAGTCCAAGTCTATTCTTTAAAGGGTTTCTGAGAGATGGCTTTCTTTAAAAACAGCTATTAGGTCTGAAATAAAATTCTGTAAAAGGAGAAGCCATGGATTAGAGATGAAAGGGTGCTTTAATCTCCATCATAATTTTTTTTTTTTTTTTTTTTTTTAGGTAAGGCAACCCTTGGTTGACCTCACAGATTGCAAGGACCTTGTCAGCTTACAATACCTTATTTTTATTTATTTATTTTTTTACGTCTATAGCACCTGATCTTCCTAGGTGGTCTCCTATCCAATCCAAGTATTAACCAGGCCCCATCCTGCTTAGCTTCTGAGATCACATGGGATCGGGCTTGTTCAGGGTGACATGGCCATAGACTCTATCACATTTGAAAGTTACAGCTAAGATATAACTCAAGTTATACATCCTCTATGACTAGGTAAGGCAGGACCTGTAAAGCACCAAGTACTGGGGCTGTTGTAGAACTAATCAATATGATGACATGATCTGTTTGGGGTTTCTAATCATTCACTCAACACTGAGTTATGCATGACTGTGGGCTGACTATGTGCTAATAGTCATCAAGCTAAATGATTGCCCATTGTAGCATCAGTACCTAGCATTTTACTTTGCCCATAGTAGGTGCTCAAATGTTTGCTGAAATCTAGAACTTGGAATGACAGTTTATACAACATGATGTTTGGGACATGTGCGATCGGAATTGGTAAAACAATTAGGGGAACTCTAGAATATGCCACATGCGAACTTCATAGAAAAAAATTCAGGGACATTAATTAACACAGTAGATAGTTTCCTAAAAAGCAACTTGAAAAATCACACCCTTTGCAGCCCAACCATATTTTCTATTGATTTACATTATCTACTTAGAGCTCTTAGCCTTTATTTTGGATTGATCTTCGGTTGGCTCAATCTTCTGTTAATTGAACTCTGCTACTTCCCCATCTAATCTGCCTCCCCCATCTCAAGTGGTTAGTGATCTAAGCAACCACTACACAAAAAGAATTCCACAAAAAAGAATTTAACTGTTAACATATATGTATAAATGCATAACATCTGTAATATATGTAATATATTATGTATGATATATCGCAAATAACAGAATAACTTTTTCTAATAACAATTCAATTTTACATATCGACTTTTTAAAGAGATGCGCTATTTATTTTTTATAGCAGTAGTCATTATTAGAAAACAGTTTATTATGGAATAATCACAGTATTGTATTTCTTTGCAGTGTAGTTTTCCTTGTTTTCCATGGAAAGCATTAGTTATGTATAGATAATTAAATTATGGTCCAGCAAAATAATAGAAGCATGGCTTTGGAGTTAGGCTGACCTAGGTTCAAATTCCACTTGAGAACTCACTGTATTTGTATCTTTTGGCAAATTATTAAACTTGGTCACTAATCTCTGAAAATTGTGGCAATAACAACACAGGATTTTTAAGAAATAAACTACAATAAAATGGTAAACCAAGTAATACAATGTCTGGTACATGGTAGCTACATTTACTAATGTTATTTTTGTCATTGTTAGTTTCATTAGTAAATAAATACTGGTGCATTTACTGGTACTCCTGATTCGGGCTTTACTGTCTAAAGTTTTCTGGCTTTTAGCAAGAAAATGCTGCCTAAATCTTATACTGACTATATTTAAAATCCAACATTTTATAAATAATGGAACTTAACTCAATAATAGCTAAATGAAATCTAACAATGAGATGTTGGTTTTATTCACAACCAATAAGACTGTTGATTCATTCTGTCAATTCAAGCTCTGCATTTGATAGGATTATTATTAGAATATATGATGCTTGTAAGAATGAGACTTAGACAGTTGGAAATTAAGTGTGGAAAATGCTTTAAAATATGAATTTCCTGTAAATCAGGAGAGGTGCAATGGTGTTAAAGAAAACAACATAGGTCGGAGTATAATTACATCAAGTTTGTGAATTGCCTAGAAAGGTAACACATATTTCTGATTTCTAAAACAAAGTTAATAACACTGAAAATGTGCCTTTCTTATATTCCTCAGCTATACTGTATAACATATTACAAATATTAAGGGCATATATACATAAATTCTAGCTAAATAAATATTACCCTATACATTGATCAAAATTTATTTTTGCAATGAGTTCACTTAAATCTAATTCATAGGCATGTTAAATTTGTTCCAAAGTTTACTCTTCTAAGGTAAATTCATGAGTAGTGAATTCTTCCAGTATTCCCTTACTCTGAGCTACAATTAATTTGGTAGTTTACAGGAGGATGGTTTCTAAAAGGCCAGGATGGCAGGGGTCCGATACAATAATCCCTATATTCTGAGGCTGGGAAAATGTAGAGCTGGAAGAGAAATACTCAGATTTGCTAATAGAAATTTACTGTCCCAGTTCCTCACCAATCGGATTGCCAATCGCACCTCATTAGTTTCCTAATTAAACTGTAAGTGTAATACATACACAGATCATGTTTTTGAGCTACTGAAATACATTCATTCTCCAAAGGGCTAATCACATTAAATTGCTGAACCTAGAAAAAATTAAATTCTATAGCTATAATAATTCAAATTTTGCCAGCATAAACCCATTTTTCAAAGAATAAAAATACTATGAAATACTAACATTATTATTCTTGGAAGTTTTTTTTTTTATTGTAGCAATCAGGTTTTAATTATGAAGTGAGCATCAAATACGACAAATAGCCAGTAAAATCAAATGACTATCTTCTGCCCAGTCAGCTTTCTTCTTATTTCTCTTTTTGATTATTCTTAAGAAAGCAGAAATGATTTTTAAAAAATTCAAAGCAAGACAGAATTAAATACAAATGCCAAGTGAAGAGTGTGATAAGATTTTCAAGTCTATGGGCACAAAAGCTATTTCTGTAGTATCCTCGCAGGGTGATTTCTTAAGTGGGAGATAGCTCTGATTTGACAATGGTTCATAAAAGTATTTTCATCAATGGAAATACTGCAATGAGACAATGCTTCCTGTCACTTAGAAACAAAGTCGGCATTCATCTCTTTCGCACACGTAATATACCAGAGGCAGAAAGAAAGGCAACTTTTTTGTCCGATTAAAGTACATTAAAAGTAGTTATGTGGAATAGACTTCTTGCTCCTGCTAGAATTTTGTATAGGGAAAAGGCAGGACACTTATCAGATGGATTGCACGTAGTGTTATATATACTGTAAGAATGCAAAAGTACTTTTCTACAGATGAGTCAATTAATAAGGCAGACATGGTAGAAGGCTTAGCATTGAGGATTATGAGGGACCCTGCCCAAAAAGGCCCTGAGGACTGTGGTTGTTGGGGATAATCTGTGAAGGCCAGGTTGTCGGAACGATTCCCTTGGGCCAAAGGAAGTTGTGTTTGGAGACTTGGAGGGCAACGACTTTCTAGAAGTAAATGCATGTGAACTAGTATTCTAATCTCTGCAACGACTGACACTTTGTATAAAGCAAATACATATTACTTTCACAGAATTTGATAAATGCAGAAATATTTTCCTTTCTACCAAAGTCACAGTCTTCTTGAGTGGTAGTCAAAATCATGTTTTAGAAGAGATTTGGCAATATTTCAAAGCGAATTTGACCTTTTTAATGATGGATTTGTGCTGCCTTGTTGCCTGAAACGGACGATTGGTGAGATTTTTGTTTTTATGTATTTCCATTTGTTTCGGGAAACTTTTTGTTTTACACTTCAGATTTACAGAAACAAGAAAATGGTACATAGAATCCCCATATACCTCACAGCTAGTTTAACCTATTACTGATGCCCTACATTACTGTGGCTCATTTGTTACAATTAATGAACCAATATCAATACATTACTACTAACAAAAGTCCATAATTTATTCAAAATTTTTATTTTTTACCTAATGTCTCTTTTTTTCCTGTTCCAGGATCCCATCTTGGATACCACTTATCATTTAATAGTCATTTCTTGTTAGGCTCTTGTTGACTATGAGCTTCTAAAACTTTTCTTGTGTTTTAGGGCTGTCATAGTTTTGAGAAATACTGATCAGGTATTTTGTAGACTATCCCTCGATTAGGATTTTTGTTTTTGTTTTTCATAAATATACCAAGGCTTTGGGGAGGAAGACAACAAAGGTGAAGCATCATTCTCATTACACCATATAAATGGTACATACTGTCAACATGACCTATCACTTGACCACAATTGCTCATTTCTTACCCTCTGCTTTTATCATGACTAGATTTTTGGCAGGCTTCTCTCCTCGCATAGACCCCCAAACTTTGCTTGACCTCAAGCCTGAGCAAACACTAAAATGCAGAACTTGCCCCACTCCATGGACTTCTCCTGAGAATCAGCTGGCCACACTGAGACATATCTCCTATCAAACCACACTGATCATTAATCTTACCCCTTGTTTGCCCAGGATATTAGTTGCTAGGCTGCCGTAACAGACCACCACTGGGAATTATTTTTTTCATAATTCTGGAAGCTACAAGTCCAAGATCAAGGTGTTGGCAGGTTTGGTTTCTTATAAGGCCTTTCTCCTTGACCTACAGTCACCCTCTTGCTGTGTCCCCACATAACACGCACTGTGTGTGCATCCCTGGCGTCTCTAAATATCCTCGTCTTATAAAGAGAGTAGTGAGATTGGATTAATGTTAATCACTTCTTTAAGGGTTGTATCGCTGCATATAGTCATATTTTGCGGTTTTGGGAGTGAGGGTTTCATCATATGAGTTTGGGGATACAATTCAGACCATAACACCTTATTGCATCTAATTTACTGCTTACCCCTCCTTACTCTATAAAGAAACGCCAATTACTGTTTTATTTTGA
This sequence comes from Rousettus aegyptiacus, assembly GCF_014176215.1. Lineage (NCBI taxonomy): Eukaryota > Metazoa > Chordata > Mammalia > Chiroptera > Pteropodidae > Rousettus > Rousettus aegyptiacus. Next base: position 80,594,471 of record NW_023416310.1, read on the forward strand.
GGCATTTGCAGGTTTCTAAGATCTGAGTGCCCTTCCTGTTACAATACAGTCATGTGCCACTTAACGATGGGGATATATTCTGATAAATGTGTCAGCAGGCAATTTCATCACTGTGCATATTTACACAAACCTAGATGGTATAGACCACTACACACCTAGGCTATATGATATAGACTATCGCTCTTAGGCTATAAGTCTGTAGAGAATGTTACTGTACAAAACACCACAAGATTTAATCAAGCACAAGACGAAATGATGCAATCAAGAAATGCAGTAAGTACACAACGTATGAGGCCGCTGTCTACATAACATGGCATATTGTTTCACAGCAAACTTTTTTTATGGTAACATTGGTTATTGAAATCCAGTAAGTTTCAAGTGTACGATTCAACAGTAAGTCATATATATACTGCATTGTGTGCTCACCATCCACAGTTAGATTTCTTTCTGTCACCAAATATTTGATCCCTTTTACCCCATCAACCTCCCCACTCCTCCCCACCCTCTGGTAACCACTAGTCTATTGCAATTTTTTTTTTAATAAGTAGAAAGCGCACACTCTAAAATAACAATAAAAAGTATAGGATAGTAACTACATAAACCAGTTACAGTCCTCTATTGTCATTATCAAGTATTATGGACTACACATAATTGAACATGCTATACTTTTATATGACTAGCAGCACAGGTTTGTTTACACCGGCACCGCCAAAAACGCATGAGAAATTCATTGTACTATGTCATTATATGGCTACATTACAAGGCAATAGACACATTTCAGCTCCATTATAATCTTATGGGACCACAATTGTACGTGTGGACCGTAGTTGACCAGAATGTCATTAAAGGGCACATGACTAGTTTTTTTTTTTTTTTTTGAATAAAGTTTCTCCTTACCTAAGTCCAGGTTTATTTTTATTTGACATACTGCTGATGTTGACTTTGATCACCTGGTTGAGATGACGTGTGTCAGGTTTCTCCACTATAAAATCCCTCAACCCCTGACTCTTTTCCGTACTGTACACTGTGGAAGGAAGTCACTATGAGCTAGCTACTAGCATCCAACACTTAAGGAGTGAGGAGTTATGCTCTCCCTCCTTGAGGACCAAGTACTTACATTAAACATTTGGAATTCTTCTATGCGAAAGATTTGTCTATTTTTCCATTTATTTTTTTTTAGACTTTATTTATATCAGATTGAATCATGGATCTTTAGTTATACTTTGGGTTATAATCCAAAACACCTTTATTTTATTGTTTTAGCATTGATTTTTAACCAACATTTTAAGCAGCATTCAGCTGATTAATGGATACCTACATAAATCTTAGCCAGAAGCTTTTATTAAATCCTTGATCTTCACAGTTGACTCTAGGTAGAGCCTGCAGCTCCGGCTGCTTGCCCTCATGCTTACCTTAAAACCAAAGTCATGATGTGAAAAATCTAAAGGTAATCAACTGGTACCTATTTCTTAACATGATGACAACTGAAGTTCCAACTGACGTCACTAATGTTTCAGCTAGTTTTGTCGGGGAAAGTATAGGCGCTAAGTAGTCATTTGCTCAACAAACCTGTGTACCCTGCAGATACTCTTACAAAGAATTCTGATAATGATTATCAAGAAGGGCAAGACTATAAAAGCCTTCCTCATCAAAACAAAAACAAAGAGGAAAGAGAGCTAAATATGCACAACTGAAGAGGAACTAAATCTTGACGATCCTGAAGCATGTAAGTGACTTACATGATAGAACTAAAAACAATTTAGTGCCAGCGTCTCACATTGTTCTATAGTACTGATTCACTCTAAATGTAGTTTTGGAAAATATTAAAAAGTTAGAAATTACTTTCAAATCATAACTCTTCTTTAGTACCTTTTATAGTTCTTTCTCTTAATAATTTGTATTTTGCTAGATGCAGACAAACCTGAATTTTACCAAATGTAGATATTGACGATAGCCTTCGAACTTCATTCAGACTAAGAAAATCAGTAAATTTTAGAGATTCTATGTGGAGACTTTTCTCTGTTGACCTACTTGTTGGTTTTCAAACTAAAAATACCCTCAAAAACATATACAAAAATATACGAAACAAGCATTTCTAGACTAAGAACTGGGAAAAGGTTATGTGGAAGTCTTGACTTCTATTATTTTAAGCAGAGTTGGCTATAGTTGGTCTGATTTAAATTAAGTGACTAATTACACAAGTGTTTGAAGATTCTCCCAGAAAAAAACATCATAAAGTGTGCTGCAGATATAATTTCAACGCAGATGCACATGGTATTTTGTGTTTGAAGCAACTGTGAATTCTATATCATCTATAATTTTTAATGTTTATGAGATAAATTGGATGATTCAGTTAATAATCTGTAATGATTAAAATAATTTCCAAATGGATTGATTCAAGTGGGAAGACCTGAAGATTGGCATTGACTAGGTGATTTTGACTGTAATTGAAGAAATGTAACCAAAAAAACTGTCACAACTTATATTGAATAGATGGTACCAGATTCCAACATTTTTAAGACTGTCTCAGGGAAGAGTAACTCTTTGGCTAGTAAACGAGCCTGACTTAAACACAGCAAGCAGATCCATGGTTTTCAGTAGAAGCTCTAAGCCACAGTAAGAATCTGTTCACATTTTTATGACAGGACATAAGGCTGATATTTTGACATGTCCATAATTCAGGCAATTTGCCTGAAAATAACTACTTTGTAAATTCTGGGAATGAAAAAGAAAATTAAACTCAGTTCAGTTTCGGCATGTTAGGAAGTCTATATTGCAGATTTGTAAAAGAAAGAGACCAAAAAGAGAGAGAAAAAAAAATGAGTACAGTTGATAACAAGAATTGATTACTGAAGTTGACTAATAAGTTGTACTTCTTTAAAATCACTTTAAGCTTTTTAAATAATTGCTTCCTTTCTGTTTTTCTACTATTATGTGTCTTGTAAACTCTCACTAAATAGTATGCTGATTCATATAATAAAATAGTAAATATAGAACTCTGATGGTTATATATTTTGAAAGACATGTAACTGCCTCATTTCTAAGTTGTCGAGCAAGACATTTACCTAAACAGGTCTACCTTGTCATTTTTGCACAGGGATACTAATTTTGACTTTGTATAGTTTTTATAATTAGATAATACGGGGTGTCTAGAATAACATATGGCAAAACAATCAATACTAGCAGCAGCAACATCAGGAGCAGCAGTAGTAATTATTAATTATAAAAGTTCCCTTTGATCAGGCAATGTTTGTCTAATCACAATTTGACCAAGGACCGATTCACTCTGATGTCTAGAAGGTAGGTACAATTAATTGAATCTATTTGGCTTTTTTTCTCCCCTCAGTCTGTTCTATTAAAAATAAGTCTATTAGCCACATGTTTCTAATCCTTGGATGGAATTTTGCAAGAGACTTGATTACTTTTCCTCATCTTTGTAAAGTTTGTCCTCCACAGATTTAAGTAGAGTGGCCCAAAGATTGGCCTAAAATGGATTTAAATCAGGAGACTTAAGAGATTATAACTTTGTCTCAGAACTGACCCTCATCCAAGCAAAGTCTCTAGCCTTTCCCATACAGGTGGAAACTAATGTAATTCACCAATCACTGAGAGTAGAGTTTCTCTTGGTCATTTCAACCTTACAAATTTTGGCTTGGAGGCAGGGCTTTGACTAGAGGAAAAGTTATTGAGTGGTTTGGGAGATCTGATTACAACATGCATAATAAATTTTGAACTAAGAAAATGCTGAAGATGGGTTTTCTTATGCTTGTTCTGACTCTTAGAAATGTGACTATAGAAAGTGGATAGAAAGAAAAAGGAAAAAATAAAGCAATGAAATACCTAATTTTAAAGAACTCATTTATGGGGGGGTCCCAAGAGCATCACTCTCTGGTTCGTAAATCTGTCTGTTTTCACTATCGTTCTAGCACGTACCTCTTGCTTTTGTTTTATCTGTCTGGGTGAATTAGCCAGCAAAATATCATAAATATCCTTTGTTAACAAGTGCTAGTTTCCTCAGGAAAAGGAATTATTTTTCTAATTTTCTTCTTGTTACTTTGAGTCTTGGGTAAACTGTTAAGAAATCACAATAATTAAATTATTATTCCTATAATCAACTTTTCTTGATGCCTTAATCACTGAAACTACTTTAAAAGTTAAAGATTTTAAACCCTGGAAAGCCTGAAATTTTCCAATAGGACCAATGATGCCAATCAAAATGTATTTAAAACAGAATCACCAAGTAAATTGTATTTCTCACTCAAACGATACTGTCATATTTATCATCTATCCTTTTACACATGTATTTACATTTTTGAAGAATGTACTCACTCTATCAGATGTGCCGTGCTGATGGGACAGAAAACACATTTTCATTTGAACAAGAAATTTACACAGCCAACTATGGTTTCTTACCATTTTTATGTACTTCACAGCCTGTGTTCTAATTTTAAATTAGGGATCCGATGTGTATATTTATACATAGCCATACTTGAATCAACCTGTAACTGTAAGCCTTTGGGGAGTGATTGTGTTTGAACATCTGGACTTACCACATGTTTTCAGTCAGAAATGAAACATCATTTAGAAGACCTAGGTTTTAAAAAAAGAAGAGATAGCAATGACATTCTATAGGTGTTCCAGATGTTGAGAAATGTATTCTGCAAATCAGATTTAGGATTTATTGTAGCAAGCAGGAGTGTAAATGATATTTTAAACTGAAATGGTTTTACTAAAATGCCTGTCATATGTCTCTCCCTGATTTCACACAAATGTTTTGATTACTCTTTCAACAAAAATAACAAATTGAATGGCATGATAATTTATTTATATAATGTTTTCTGTGAAAATCAATGATTATTTGCATTCTAAAAAAATGAAAGTATATTTGGAATAATATCAATTTTCAAGAACCCCTGTCATATTTTGTTTATTAAACATAGATTAAGCATTACATACTCTCTTTTGAAGTGCTAATATCTCTTTTAATCACAACTGGAAGTTTGTCTTCATTAAATTATTGCCTAATGGTTGGCATATTTTTTTTATAACACCTAAAAGAGAATTCTGATCCCAGTCTTCTCCTGTAAAAACTGAATTCATCTCTCTATTGGAACTCTATGGTTTATATTTACAATGTATGTATCTATCATTGAAAACTAATTCGACGTTGTAAACATCTAAGAGTACCTTTATTTATTTTTATTTATTTATTTTTATTATGGTGACATTTGTTAATGAAATCTAGTAAGTTTCAAGTGTAATATATATATATACTTATATATATACATATATATATAAAATTTTATATAGCATTGTATGTTCACCACCCACAGAAAGAGTACCTTTAAAGCATATAATATTTCCCTATGCAGAGTAAAGAAAACACTAGGAACTAATTTGATCAGAACTTCCCTGAAACGTCAGAAACCCTTTAATCTGATAAAGTTCATGTGAGAAAAAAACGCTTTAATCTTTGACTTTCATATACTACAAAACTAATAATGTAACCTTTCTACATATGTCAAGTTCCTTTACATTGTTATGTAAACTGCTATTATGTAACATACAAAGCACTATATAAAGGAAGATGGTCTTGCCATTCCACGTGTACACAGTTTTAGGAAAGTAAATGAATGAGCACTTTGTTTTAAAATAAGTATTATTTCTGTTGTATGTTCACAGATGTAACTTTGGTTGCAAATCTATCCTACTGTACCTGGTGCTTAGGTTTCTAAAAGGCTGTGTATAACGCAACTTTTTTAAATAAAATCAATGGCCTTGAATGTATTTGAATAAGCATGTTCTTTAAACTGTTTTAACTAGCTTTTTGGAACAAAATACTTGTAAGAGTAATCGTAAACTTTGTAATTTAACATTTTATTGAATGAACAGGTTTTTCTGTTTATCCTTTATTTGAAGCAGAGCACATCTGTCACTATATTTTTTTAAGATGGTATGTAAGAATACATAGAAATATTATTTGGTTAAAAGAATACTGGCATCATATTTTTTTGACATTGGATGTTTATTACTATTTCATGTTGCTGCAATTACCTTTAAAATATCAACTGCAATTGATTTTAAAACAGCCAATCAGCATTTTAAAATTAGTATCATGAACTTTTTTGGACTAATATATTTTACATTTAGATAACTTAAAACACAATTATTTTAGTCCAAAAAAAATTCTTCCTAAGGGCCATTAACTTGTACCTGTGAGTAGCATAAGGAAGATGCTACCTGCCAGTTCTACTATGTCACTGAGATCAGCAAGGAGCTTTGATTTCTAGGATTCACATCACAGTCTAAGAATATTTTTAAGTGAAGGAATTGGACCAAAAAACTAGCTAGAGGTTTCTTATTGCTTATTCTAGTTTATTATCTCAGAATTTTTTAGTTGTAGTTATTTCTATCCATGCTTCAATTTTAAAATTCTCATAAAAAGAGCTAGGAATTACGTTTCTTTGTATGGTTTTGTTTTGGATGACTTGCTTTTTTTGTAATTTCAGAGCATCTTTCTATGATTCCAAATGAAAGACTCATGTGATATCCCAGAACTTTCGAAGAAAACTGTAGAAAATCGAGGAGGAACATTTCAGTAAATCAATGCCACATCAATGAAAACAGAATCTATTTCTACAAGTTACATATATAGTTAATGTTATATATAAGCCGATAACAAAGTTAAACTCCTTTTAGATAACAAGCAAATAAACTTGTTTTTTCACTATTGTTACATCAGCCAAGCATTAAAACTAACTTCACCAAGTTCCATCTTAGCTAATTTGCTGTGTACCACATTAAAACAAAACAAAACAAAAAGTTACAGGTAATGTAACAATGACTATATTATCTAATATTATTAAAAGGTCCAGGTAAATTTCCAATTTGTGATCTAGCTCAACATAAAGTGATATTAAAAGGAAACTTTCCAAACTTTCTCAATTACTAAGAAATTGAAAGTAAGTACATATTCCTGCCAATATGTTTTGGGCAACTTTGGGATAATTATTTAAAAGTATTATTAATATGATGAACATTCCCTACAATTAAGATTTTTTTTCTCACTAAAATAGAGATATAAACCTAAAAGCAACAAATGAACAGGACAGAGACTCAGGGACATGGACAATGGACTAGTGGTTACCAGAGGGTAAGGGGTAGGGGAGGAGGGAAGAGGTATACAGGGTAAAGGGGGTCAAATATAGGGGGGTTGGGGGAGGGTGAAGTGGGTGAAGGGGATCAAATATATGGTAGCTGATGGTACCTTGACTCTGGGTAGTAATCACACAATAGAATATATAAATGTCAAATTATAATGTACACTGGAAAATTATGTAATTGTATTAACCAATGTTACCCTAATAAACATAAATAAATAAATGTTTATAAATCATGTAATTACTCAAATCGTTCTGATGTATATAAATACAAAGATGGTGCTTTGCAGTATATTAAAGAAGAAAATCTAGAACATATGTCTTTTGGATGAAAGACAGCTGTAGTAAACAATTTAGGGTAAGTGATTGTAAAAGTAATATTGAAAAGTTTCAAATAAAAGCACATATACATATTTTTGAGTATACGCACTCCTTATGAAGAAAAAATCATCGTCTTGTGAATTTAAAAAAAAAGAACATTAAGTTCTGGTAAAGATGGCTAAGTAGAATATTGTATGCCAACTATAATTTTTATAAAGTTATTTTTAAAAATTACATAAAAAAATTAATAAACTTAAAAACATAAAAAAAGTTTGAAGTAACTTTTCTAACCTTGTAATTCCAAGAACTCTTTCAGGCAAATTACAAATCTGATAATTGAACATTCAAAAATGGAAACTAACTAAAAAGAACACTCATTTTTCAATCAGATATGTGGCCATTGGGATTTCATTCATGCCTGAAAAATGGTATCCCTGAGACCTCTTTTTATCCCGCCAATCATGAGAGAAAGAATATAGAGTTTACTCTGTGTTTACTGAAAATAGTCTGCCCTTTACATACTGTAAACCTCCCCTCTATCCTTTCATCGTTCACTTTTTTCTTCCAAATATATCACATATCGACATTTATTATACATATACTTTTCTTGACTTTTAAGTGCACCCTAGGAGAAACTCTAAAATAAATTCTTTACATCCACGCCAGTTACCAACTTCCCAACAGTCCTAAAAGAGTCATTGCAGTAATTCCTTCCTCCTCTAATTTTCACATCCTCAGTCAATTGAATATTTTACATACACTCCCCATGGATTTAAACCTTTTGTAAGTGAAATTGGAAAATGGAATAAGTCATGCATAGGAACAAGAATCACAAGTCTTCCGATGAATTATGTATTTCTGCATGCAAATGCTTCTATTTTCACAATACTTTACTGTTAAACATGTGCTCCTCTAGGATATGCTTTAATCCTATGCCACATATTTTATTGTATGTAACAGCGAAAGCCATTAACTGCCAACTGTCACTCTAATGATTCCATATTACCAGCATTTAAATACTTTATGTGAGGGAATTCGATTAGGAGCAATTCTTATATAAAATAATGGTTAATAGAAAGAACATTACAACACACAAGGATATAAAACATTTATTAATTAGGGTTAATATAAGTTAAATTATCAAGTAAAAATGACTTTATAATTAAAACTTTCTAGTGCTTTTAGGTCTGATCATACACAGTACTATACTTAGACTACCAAGTTACTGGGATCCTGAATGGGACAGCAGAATATAATCCAAGTTATAAGTGACGAACACTACAAGATGCTCTTGTCAAAACTCAGAAGAGCAAAATTTTACAAACCTGTTGACAATATACTCCCATATTCCCTACACACTCATAACATGTTTTTAATGTCTGTGATGACAGATTTCCAAGCAGTATCAGCAACATTGAGTGACCTCACCTAGGAGCTAATTATACATGTATAATGACAAGTAAAAATGGAGCAGGGTTATAAAAACAAAGGCAAATTTTAATTAGAAAAAGAAACTTGAGACTCAGTGATATCGTACAGTGTATAAATTATCAATTTCTTTGCCTTTTCTTTTAATATAATAAACATTTCACATGTTTGTGATACCTGTTAATTATATACATATAGGTTCATGATAACACCTTCTCGGTAAGACTATCATTGCATATGTTTGTGAATGAGCATATTACCCCACATTGTAATGATTTGATTAAAATTTATAAGTTATATGCCTCATCGTTGGCCCCCTCCAAGCTATAAAAGTTTAAAAAAATACTACAAAGCATATATATATCCCAATATTGTAGCCAAGGAAAGATTATGGCTTATACAAATGATAGTGAATAATTTGACACATTTAGAAATAATGTATATTATGAACTACATCTCAGATCACAGTTTGAGATCAAGGTCCCAACTATGAACTCAGTGCTCATGGAAATTCAAATCATCACGTATGTTCCCTCTTAGGAAAGATTTGATAGTTCCCTCATTTAATTGCAGTTTTTCTTATAAAATTATTTAGTTGAAGGGAGACTGATGATTAAGGAAAAACACATAGCAGTTCAACAGAAAGCAGGCATCATATTAAAAAGTAGTCATGATTAAAGTGTGTAAAAGTACGACAGTGTAACAAATAGATCCATCTTAACTGCATCTTACCTGTAGAAGCAGTGTCTCGATAGAGTGGAGTGTTGAAAAGATGCAAGGCTCTAAATTAGAAAACAAGGGGGTGTTTACACTCCCAGTTTTAGCAGAGCTAGAGTGTTCTATGCATAAGTATTAAATTGCCTCTTCAAAGTCGTCCTGACCATGGTGTTCACGGGCAATAGTTAGAATCACCGCCCGTAAGCCTGCTGACGCTGCTCCTGCAGCCTTCTGCCTTTGCAGGCACCTAACATGTGAGTGTGCGGAGAGCGTCCTTATCCCCCCCCCCCCCACCCTCCCTCTTCTTTTTGCGTGGTTTTTCTTCCTCCGTATCTCAGTGTTCCTCTCCCTCTCTCCTCTCTCCTCCCTCTCTCTTTCTCTCCCCTCGCCCCTCTATCCCCCCCCACCCTTTCACTAATGGAGAGTTACCATTTGGCTTATTCGGCAGACAGTCAAAGAGGACAGGCTGGCAGGCAACTGTGCAGTCCCCCTCCCCTGCTGAGACACATGAATGTGTTGTGAATAAAGACAAAGCCCCGGACCAGAGCAGCGCATTACCACCTGAAACAGCACTGCAATGATACTCTGCACTGAGACTCTGCCGACAGCCCAGCAGCCAGGCTGAGGGGTGGACCGCATTCCCTTTGCCCTCCCTCCCAGGGACGTGCATCGGAAACTTTGGCTCAGGACTTTGCTTTCCCTCCAGAGGATCCTGTTTTCTGTTCTGTGATGGACTGTCTGAACGCCTTGACCAGAAGTGTTTTAGTTAGTTTTCTATTATGTTAAACCCCGGAGAACCTCGCTAGCTAATCCTGCAGTTGTTGCCAAAGTAACTGAATTTTCTAACTTTTAAAGATAAAGATCAGCTCTGTTAGGCCCCAAATAAATGTTTTCATGATAGTGGAAGACAGATTTCTCTCGTCTGAGTATCCCCAGAGGGACTGAGCAGGAAGTGTTGGGGGCTGAGGTGAGCAGACAAACGAAAAGCATCAGTATTTCACAGGTGCCAAAAATAGAAACTGAGATAAACTAAAGTGAAATTGATGAACGAGTCTGGAAGAACATAAGTGTGAAGAAATGAACAGAGTAAATAAATGTGACTCACTGATTTCCTATAGCCATCATTCAGATTTGAAAACTGAAAGATCTTACCTGAATAGTTCAGATTTTGTGGGGTTTGCAAGTATTAATATTTTACAAGTATTAGTATATAAATAAACATAGGCTAACCTATATCCTGCATTCGGGAAAGATTTAATAGATAATAGCCTGCAGGTGTATGCCTAAGAAAGTTAGAGATTTTTTTCTTTTTTTTTTCATATTAAAGAAGCTACAGGAAGTGACTCAGGTATGGATATAGTGCTTTGGGTTGCACAGCCCCAAAATGTTAGTCCCAATCAATTTATACTATTAAGATGAGTCTTTTAAAATGTACAGTAATATAATGCAGATGTTAGTTTTTGAAAATTAACCATAGGATTGGATTTATCTATAAATGCCCAAACACTTGAAATAAATAATGGTTGAAATAAACTATCAATTTATTTCTATCCCTCACAAAGATGAAGTGTGACGAGATGTGTGCTCCATGATCATGGGGGATCTAGCTCCTCTTAGCATCCTCAGCATGGTTCAGATGGTTATTCAAGCTGTGGTGATTAAATCGATATTCCCATTTCAGGAAGAGAGAAGGATGAGGAGAATGTGCTCCCTGTTTAAGGACATATCCTGGAAGTTGCACGTGACATTTCTTTGACCAGAAATTAACTATATGGACAGATGCAGCTGCATGTTAGCCTGGAAAACAGAGTATCTACGTGAAACAGCCATGTGCATGGCTAAAAGTCTGAGTATTCTCTTACTAAGGAAGAAGGAAACAGAGGAATGGAGGGGGGAAGCAACAGCATCTGCTATAGTAGGATAAAGGGTAATGGGTGTTGTAAATGATACTACAACTGGTATTCCACCTCTATCCCATTGCATGACTGCGACATAATTTAGGGAATTGATTCCATGCCCAGCAAGGGGCCCTGTGTTGTCTAAGCTAATCACGGTAAAGGCATCACGCTTGCAGGGGATTGTTAGGGAACCAAGGCCGGAGCCATTCAAGGCATGATATTCACTGGTGCAGTTACTAGCTCAAGGACGGCAGGATGGCACACGTACATATGTAACACTGACCCACTCTCCACTCCTTCAAGCAGAAGGGAAGAATTGTTCAACATGGGAGAAAAAAAAAAAAGACTCAGGGTCCAGTTTTGAGATGGATATGACAATTTGGAGAACGAGAAAAAAAATGGATACCTAAAATTCATGAACTTCTGAGTTAACCAACTCTGAAGCCAACACTAACTCTTAACCTCTAGTTATACACACCAATATGTTGCATTTTTTAAAAAGCCACTTCGATATGGCTTTCCATTAGCAACCAAAAGCATTCTCAATTATACATGAAATCCAGCACTGTTATTAAGCATCTGGTCTACAATTCCTTGTCCTGAGTCTTAACATGTGTAAAATTCCATGGCTCAAGTGATATCTATATTTTTAATTACAGTAGGAAGTATAAAGAACACATTAAATCTCTACTTACACCAGACCTTCAAACTTTCAATTTATTTATTTGAAACGGTTTCTGACAATTTAATTTAATTTTTCTAAAAATTTAATTTGACATTCCATTAAGATTATTAGAAATCCAATTTCTTTATGAGTTGGGGATAAGTCGTAAGCTCAACAGATTTAAATAACTTAGTTTCTGTTAGAATTATTACTTCTCAGGATTTAACTAGAATAATAGACTTTTGTGTGCCTTCACTCTTACATCAGTACATAATAATAATTACTACATTTTAATGCCTAACAGTTGCCCTTGGGTATGTTTACTCTATGTCAAATCCTGCTTTAAGTATTTATAATATATGAACTCACATAATCGTCACAACAGCTTTATGAAAATATATTACTATTATCCTTGCTTTGTGAATTAAGAAACAGAACCACACACATAGTCAAACTAGACAAGAAAAAAAAAATTGAATAGTCGCATATAGATTAATAAAATTTATTTTAAGATAAAGAAAACGTCCCACAAACAAAACATTCCAGGCTCAAATGATTGTACTTGTCAATTCAACATTTAAGGAAGAAATGACATCAATTGGCACCAAAACTTCACAAGCACTTTCAGCATTTAGAATAAGAGGAACACTAATCAACTAATTTTATGAAGCCAGAATTACCTTTAACACCAAAGTCAGAAAAAGTCATCACAAAAGAGAAGACAAAAAATATCTCTGATGAACTAAGTTATAAAAGTCCTTAAAAAAATATTTCAAAGAAAATCCAGGGATATATGAAAAGGATAATACATCATGACCATGAAGGTTTTATCCCAGGAATTCAAGTCTGAATTACACACACACACACACACACACACACACACACACACACACACACACACACACAGAATTTGCAGATTGACTTAAGAAAAGTTACAGTATCATCTTAATGTAAATACTTTTTGAAAAATTCAACCTCCATTTGTAACAACTAACATGTCTACTCTTTCCCCTTTTATTCAACTTTGTATTGCAGCCACTGCAACAAGAAAAATAAATAAAAGTCAATCAAATTTGAAAGAAAGAAGTAAAGCTACTTACTACCAGTCTTATGGTTATGTATGTAGAAGACCCTAAGAAATTCCAAAAATAAAAATGCATCAAAATAAGTGAATTTAATAACATCAAAGAATGAGTAATTACACCAGTCGATTGAATTTCTAAATAGTACCAATGAAAAACTGTAAAAAAGCATGTGTACATATATACAAATCTATATGTGCACACACTTTATATACACAAATATGTATAATTTAATGTAACACCAAAGCTTGGAATATTTAAGAATAAATTTAACAAAAACATAAATTGTACAACTCCACAATTGTAAGAATAATAATTTGATTTAAAAATGGGCAAAGAGATACTTCACAAAAGAAGATAAACAAATGGCTAATAAGCACATGAAAAATGCTCAAACTCATTAGTTGTCAAGGAAATGCCAAATAAAAGTATAATGAGGTGAACACACTCCCACTAGAATGGTTAAAATTAAAAGAAATAATGCTACTAAATACTGATAAGAATGAGGGCAAAATGGAAATCTCATACACTGTCGTTTTAGAGATTTGACAACTTCTTATAAAGTTAAACGTGCATGATTCAGAAATTCCATTTCCCAGTATAAAATCTAAGAGAAATGAAAAAAGGCCTCAAAAACTTGTACACAAATGTCCATAAGTTTTTATTAATAACCAAAAAAATAAACGGAAAAAATAATTTTCATCAACATCTGACTAAAATTGTGGTATATCTATGCAGCAGAAAAATTTAGTTTTCTCTTCTCTTAGCAATACAAAGCAACACACTACTGATGCACACAACATGCATGGATTCCTAAGTTTCTTTAAGATTGCACTAGTGTATAATATTGGAAAAACAAAAATTAATGTAAATGACAGAAAAAGGTTGACGTTTGCTTTAGACCAGGGAGACAGGGAGATATTAGCTACAAAATGGCTTACGGGTATTTTTTTGGAGAAAGGAACTGTTCTACATGTTGTGGTAGTTAAACAGATTGTGCATTTCTTCAAATTCTTCCAACTTTACACTTAAATGGACATATTGCATGTAAATTATAGCTTAATGAAGTTAACTGAAAAACAAATGAGAGACACTCAGCCACTGACCATTGGGTAACTTTCTTGAGATCACACTGGTTGTAAGTAGCAGAGCTACAAATTTGAACCCTAATTTGCTTTATTCTCCCTTTTAACCACTAGTTTATGCTGACTCTTGATAATTTTAGAAATATTGTTGAGTTGTTAGAATGATAAATTTAAGGTAAATGATAGGACAAGGAAAGAATCAAGGAGAGATGGTCAACATTCGCCTGAACTAAAACTAGAATGTCATTAGAATTTGAGACAATTCTATGTGCTCCCCAATCTATTCTTCCGGGTGTCTTCTCAAATACTTCAATTCTCACTACAGACGACTGATTCTTTACATTCTTATCTATAAACTTACATTGAATTTCTGATTTGTCCCAGTCATTATCTTAGTCAACTGAAGCTACTATAAGAGAAAGCATTAGACAGGGTGGCTTGGTGACATGTATTTCTAATGACATGTCTGATGACATCTGTTTCTCACAGTTCTGGAGGCTGGGAAGCCCAAGATCAAGGTTCTGGCAGATCCAGTGTCTGATGGAGAGCCTGCTTCCTGGTTTCCTATAACCTCACACAGCGGAGGACAGAGGGAGATGATTCTTACCTTCTCCTTTTATTTTATAAGGGCATTAATCCCATACCAATCCATTGGGGGTTGGATTTCAACATATGAATTTTGGAGAACATAACCATGTGATCCATAATAGTTATTCTTCCTGCTTTCTAATAACTTCATTTCACCATAATCCTCATGAAACATCCTTTTATAGATCTCTCTTTGCCTGACATTTTCTACTCTCTCTAGTTCAAATTCCCAAGAGAGAAAATCTGGTTGGCTCAGTACATTTGTACTAGTCCACAAGAGCCCTATCATAGGTCACAGGCAAGCTATCCACTGGCTTTCCGTGGTGTGGTGCCCAATTTTGGATCCATTAAGTGTGGCACATGAGGTTTATGTGATAAAAACATGCCTACCTGGATGGGATTATAAGTGTGGCAGATGCTATTTTTAGCATATCCAGTATGGTATATCAGTTTCAGTTTCCTCTGCAAGTATTGCTGATATTCTTGAAATAAATAAATAAATAGATAAATATATATATATATATTTATAAATTTATTCATGCGACTATATAGACACACATACCTAAATATTCACACACAAAGAAATATATTCCTCTTGGACAGCACAGATTCTATTATAGTTCTAATTCAGATGAAGACCTCACATTTTTTCCTTATCCTTAACCTATTTATTTTTTTATTAAATTACTCCTTTTTGCAACTTTCAAGAGTATGTTTTGTGTATGTGTGTACTCAGACATAAAGATAAATAACTTATTCCTCTTAGATACCATGAAAAAAATACTGTAAAATGTTCTACCTACATTTTTTATATTGAAGTAGTGTTCTTGACATGCAAATAAATAACGTTGCCTTTAATTTTTAAGACTTTTAAAGAATAATGAATTTGAATTTGCAGACCCATCCCAAGCCTCCTACACTCAAAACTCTTCCGCAAGTCAAATTAGTGAATGATGACCCATAAATAGGTAATTAAAACAACAGGAGAGGCTAATAAGTAAACATCAGTCATGCTTACTGATTGGGGTGAGCACAGTTCAACCCACTCAAAATTCTGCTAGCAAATTAGTTTCTGATATCATAAGGAAATCGTTTCATTTGCCTTCATGACTTTTTGTTTGTTTTTTGAATGAAGAGAAAAATACAATTATAAAATTATGAGATAAAATTTAGCCTTAGTAAAGCTCAGTCTGAATTACCAATTTTCTTGTTATAGAGCAGAAAATGTTAAGTTAGAATAATGCATAAAATATGAGTGCAAAAATTACATCAGAAAACACATATTTGAAAGGAATATTATTTATTGCTGTCCTTACATGTAGCTAGGAAGGCAAAGTTAGGCAGGCAGGGTGATCTAATAATGCATGCTCATGCTGTGCCATTTTGAATAGTAAATATTTGTTACTACTGCATTGGCCTTGTACTTCTTGAACTAAAGACGTGAAGCATTACATTAAAAACTACTAATGACAAGAAATAAATCTGTCTATGAGAGATCTTATTTTCAACTGGTTTTCAGTGCCACACATTTTTATAAAATTAGTTAATATAAAAATAAATTTTCCTGCAAGTTCCAAGCCTTAGTCTAAGGTTTGCCTTTTTACCTCCTTTACATATTGGTTTATATAATGTTTGAAAAACATATTTACTGCCCCAACTCTTTCCCTACCCTTCTCTTGTTCAAACAAAATATGACTAATTTTCACTACTTTCTTATAGGACATAGTTTAAAAAATATTTTATTATTCTATCTATACTTCATTGAACTTGCTACAGTTTGTCACAAGTCTTTAGACAATCTGTCTGGATGTAGTGAAAAGTTTCATTTCTATTTAACATTTATTCTCCCTTTTCTGGTAACAACATCTAGCATTCCTTCTAGATGATATCGATTCTTGCTCTACTTTAAGTCTTCTTGTGGTCAAATGACAAAGATGCAGCTGAACTTAGCCACCGACCATAGCAATTGGTTCAGAGACAGACCCATGGGCTTACGATTGATCTTTCCACGCTAACTTGGCAGTGAAATTGGAATTATTACAGAAATAAATCTATTGATATTGCTTAACCAAAGATACAATGTTGGAGCAACAGCTAGCCATCTTGCTATTTTATGTATCTCATTTGAGAAATCACCTACTACAGAGGAAGGAAGAAGTAAGCAATAAGGAGAAAAAGATCACTTAAACCACCTAGATTCAGATGAAAATGAAGCCTGTCTTTGGACATTTCAGGTATTACAGATATAGACATCCTTTCTTAAGTCATTTGAGTAAGATTTCTTTGAACTGCAACTTGAAGAGTCTAACACAAGAGATTATTCTACAGTATTCTGTCTAATGTAGACATTATGCTTTGATGGAGTGGCCTGGGATCCTGCCATCTTGACTCAGTGACACCAATGTCCCCTCTTCCATCATCCCTGGGAAGGTGGCTGATTGTATGTAAATGCATGACAATGCACATACTTCTATTAAATTTTATCTCATTCCTTTCAGATCAGCTAGCATATGGAACTCTGACATCTAAAACTTTGATAAACAAGCTTTTATTGTCTTCATCCACAGTA
The DNA here is from genome assembly GCF_014176215.1 of Rousettus aegyptiacus. Lineage (NCBI taxonomy): Eukaryota > Metazoa > Chordata > Mammalia > Chiroptera > Pteropodidae > Rousettus > Rousettus aegyptiacus. Next base: position 80,611,983 of record NW_023416310.1, read on the forward strand.
TTTATTTCAAATGTTGAACAGAATAGCTACACATGGCATGCCGTCAGAGATGACCTCCAGAGAGAAAAGAGCCCATTAGTTAGTGATCTGCGTGTGGTAGTATAGTTACGGAACTACACACACTGTATCAGGATATTAAAGTGGGATTTCAACTGGGGCACAAAGACACAGCGGATATAAACTTATACAGTCTGGCATTTTCACAGGATTTAACTCTTAAAAAATTTTCAACCACACCGAGGTTATAAAAAGGGGCAAAGATGAAGATAGAAGATTTCTGTGAGAATTTCTTTAGGAAAATAGTATTGTATATTATACCCCTACGGGGACTACGTAATGAGTATATAACAAGAAAAAAATCGAGAGATTATTGTGCTATTATGTTTTATAATAAGAAATATATACTTGGACCTCATCCTTGTTTCCGGCACAGGTTCCCCAAACTCCTTGGAATTCCCTAAGTGATGGGAGTGATAAGGTGCTTTTTGTTATGTAAATGACACCTAAGGATGGGGGATGGGGAGTGGCTGCCAGGAGAACGATGTGACAGGACGGTCGTAAGTTTCAGTCCCACTCTGAAAGTTCCTCCAGGAGAGGGGCTCTGGGGTTGAATCAATTGCCAATGGCCAACGATTTAGTCAGTCATGCCTTTGTAATGAATCCTGCGTAAAAACTCAGAAGGACTAGGCTCAGAGAGCTTCCGGGTTGGTGAATGCATGTAGGTGTCAGGAGAGTGGTGAGCCTGGAGCGGGCATGGAAGCGTTGAGCCTTTTCCCAAGCCTTGCTCTATGAGCCTCTTCCGCCTGGCTGTTTCTGAATTACAGCCTTTTAAATAAACCTGTAAGTAAAATGTTTCCCTGCATTCTCTGAGCCACGCTAGGGCATTAATCTAACCTAATGAGAGAGTCCTGGGAACCTCTGATTTATAGCCAGCTGATCGGAAGTACAGAGGGTTTGTGACTGGCGTCTGAAGTTGAAGGGGAGGCTCATGCCCCTTTCTTCAACTTCCCACCTAGAATGTCCTGTTCGGGTGAGAGAAGATTATTTTAACAACTTCGAATGAAATATAGAAGTTTTATGGTTATGGGAACTTATATTTAACTTCTGAATCAAGTCTGTATTGACAGTTTAACATAGCTGCAAAATATTTGGCAAAACTCAAGGAGAAATTCCAATTTTCATCTAGGAAAGTGGAAGTACATTTCTCTCAGAGTAAATTTAAAGAACTGGTGAGAGAGAAAAATAAAGATGCTTTCTGATTATGTGACATACTGTGCAGTGTAAAGTGCCTTCTTTCACTGAAACCTCCTTCCTCATCTTACACACACGTATAGAGTGGAAAGCACTTACAACAACCTTACTGAAATCAGATGTTCTCTAGGCTGTCTCTTAGTAAGTCCTAGGCAGACAATTTACGAATGGAAATACAGTCAGTCTGTATTAACTAGTTTTAGTAGAACCATGTTACTATCAAATAACCATCACTTTCTTTTTTGAATATTTATAAATGTTCTTCTTAATATTTCATTTTAAAGTTATTAAAGTGATGTCATATTTATCAACTGTAATTGCTTCTCGTCACCTTACTTTCAATATTAGGATAGCTTGAGTATATTTCTTAAGTGATATTATGGCATGTAAAGGCTTCTGAAATAAGTTAAAGAAAGACATATACAATATAATTTTGGTACCATATGAAATCTAAGTAACAAAATAAAACAAAAATAGACTTATAGAGTAGGAGAACGAATTGGTGATTGTCAGATGGGATAGGGGGTTATGGTGCTGGGTGAAAAAGGTGAAGAGATTAAGAAGTACAAATTGGTAGTTACAAATAGCCACAGGGATGTAAACTATAACACAGGGAATATAGTCGATAATACTGCGATAACTATGTATAGTGTCAGGTGAGTACTAATTGGGGAGATCGCGTCCTAAGTTTTATAAATGTCTATCACTATGCTGTTCACCTGAAAGTAACATAAAATAATATTGAATGTCAACTCTTAAAAAAAGGCTTCTGAATGGCTTTCTCAAAAACCCGTGAAGACAAAGATCAATGAATAAGGTGATAAAATTTTCTGAGACCAAGGAGATCAATTGGGACAACTTCCTGCTTATTTTGTTATATCATCTCATTGTTGATAGTGACTAGGTTGGACAGTAAGCTTTCAGTTGTGATATGTTCTCTTGATAACATTTTAAAATAGAAATATTTTTTTCTTAATGGTGCTACTCCTCAAGTTACCTGTGGTTAATTTTTTGTTAAGCCAGAAAACAAAATGATTTGGTTTATTTTTCTCTTTAGCTTCCTATGAAATTTCACAAATATTGCCTCAAGTGATTTCCCTGTCATAGAACATCTTTTCAAAATTCATATGGTAGTTTGTCAAATAGGGCAGCAGCACTGAAGATACTGACAGAGTACGAGACTAAAACTGATCTTTACGAGACCACCATTTGAATTTTTTTTTACTTGAAATTGGCCATTTTACAATTAATGAGAATGCTAAATTAATTGGAATTTTTCTGTAATAAGCTTTTAAAAGGAAGTCCTACATGATGAAACAAATTAAACTGTGAAAACCTTTCACAGCAGAATTCATGACACATAATACATGTGAAATAATTAAATAAAAAAGAATGGCGACATGATTTCAAAGCAATATGGGTCCTGTGCTACTCCTTCAAAACATATCTCTTAACAAACAGAATGAAGTGTTGTAAAATTTTCCAATTTCCAACTTTTTAAAACAGCTTTATTGAGGTATAATTGATGTATGACATTATTAGTTTTGAGTGTACATAATTCAGTATTTGTATATTTTATGAAATGATCACAATAAGTCTAGTTAACATTTCACTATATATACAGAACTTTTCTTGTGATGAGAACTTTTATGATTTACTGTAGTAGCAACTTATTAACTGTAGTCTCCATGTGCATTGTATTGTGTCTCAAGACATTTATTTTCAAGTTTCTTCTTGAGTCAGTTTTTGTAGGTTGTAACTTTCAAGAAATGTCTATTTCATTTAAGTCATCCATTTGTAGGCATAAAATTATTCATATTTGCTTATTATCAACTTAATTTCTGTAGAATCTGTCATGATGTCACCTGTCTCGTTCCTGAAACTGGTAATTTGTATCTTTTGTCCTTTATCCTGGTCACTCTGGCTTGAATCCTTTCATTTTAAGAAACCTTTTTTTTTTTTATCCCAAAGAAATAGCTTTTGTTTTCATTCATTTTTCTATAGTGTTTTTCTATTTCCATCTTATTATTTTGCTCTAATTTTTGTGACTTTATTTTGAGGGTTTTTTTTTTCATTGTTGTTGTTCTTTTCTTAGTTCATTAATATAGAAAGCAAAAACATTTGAGACTTTTCTTCATTTCTAACATAGGCAGTTAGTCCTATAAATTGCTTCTAAGAACCATTTTAGTGATATTCCACACATTTTAATGAGTTATGCTTTTATTTTCATTCAAATGTTCTAATTTTCTTTTTTTTCTTTGATTCATGGGTTATATATAACTGTGTTATTCCATTTCCAAATGTTTAGGGAGTTTTTCCAGAGATTTTTTGAAAAAATTAATTTCTAATTTATTCCATTATCGTCAGAGAACACATGTTGTATGACTTGAATCCTTTTAAATTTATTGAGGTTTGTCTTATGACTAGTAATCTTTGCTTACAAAGAATATAACATAAAATTGTGAATTTTACTTTATTGGGATATGGCTATTTTTATATATATAAACATGCACATACATATACATATGTGAACTGAGCTTTGTTCTCAAATGCAATGAAATTACTTAGAAACAGTTTGCTCCTTTTCACTCTTGCTTATAAGATATGTTAGGCCATGCTAGAGCAATGTTTTATCTAATTGTTCCCTACTAATGAGTTCTAGATACTCTGTGTACTCTACCTACTGCCCTCTGAATTATGCTAGTAGGAAAAGCCCCTGGATGGGCACAAGGCTCTCACTAATCCTTTTGTGGTTTCTCCCACAGTGCTCAGCCAAGCAGCCAGAGGAAATCCTCCACAGATCTTCAGGGTTCTCTCTTGCTGCAACTCTTTAGGTTGCTCCTGTGGCCTCTGAACTTGAGTTATCTTGGTCTCTCTGGATTCTCATCTCTATCTTTCAACTCAGGAAGTCCACGAGGGTTCACCTGTGTTCGTCTTCTCCGTATCATGGCCTGGAAATTCTCTAAGGCTAGTAAGCTGGAGTGACACAGGGCTAATCATTTACCGACTCTCATGGATCAAAAAGTCTTGGATGTCTGATGACCAGTGTTGAAAACGGCTATTTTAATATGTTCCCCTTTTATTGAACCAGGCAGGAGAGTAAATTTGGTTACTGTTATTCATCTTGACCAAATGTGAAACTACCTTATTTCATTTTAAAACCACAAAATTTGTGGTTTAATAATTTTCAACCTAACACATGTCATATTTAAAATTAGAATAACTCAATTAATCTCATATTACTAATATGATTCTAGAGCTATTTAATAAATCAAAGTCTTGTAATTTAAACTTTAAATATTTATTCCTTTCCCCCTGTATTCTTTGTTATTGGAAACTTTTTGAACGTTAACATATATATTTATGTTAAAATTTAGGAGCTATAAAGTATATCACCTGGAAAGAAAACTTTTTACTTTTAGATTAAAAATATTTTAAGTTACCAAAAGATGCTACTGACAACTGCCAAATGACAGAACTTGTGTGAAGTACTTGATGATCCAGATGACATCCTTTTATTTGAGATTAACATTACTACTACTTTTCCTAATAACCATGCACTGACCTAAGAATGCTAACTTCTTCCATCTTATGTATTATCATAAGTCCCTTCAGCGTATCTGTAATTGTTGGTGAAACCTGTCAAATTTCAAAAACAGTGCCCTAAAACCACAGATGCTATATCAATTATTCCAATTTTAGAAAGTCTTTTCTGTTTTGTTTGCCAGTTACCAAACAAAACAAACTTAGTTCCTAATGTTCGCATCTGTTCACTAATATATTTTAAAAATTAAAACTGTATTTATTAATTGCATGTTCTTCTTATGAAATTTCGCCTTCATCTACTTCAGGTCTTTACCAGGTTTTACAATCTTATTTTCATAATTCTTTTTCTGTTCTTTTCACTTCTTAGAGTATAATTTGCCAGCCTCCGAGTCATAAAAAAAAAGAAATAAAAAAAGCAAGAAAGAGAAAGAAACAGAGAGATAGTGAGAGAAAGGATTGAGACGTGCAAGAGCTCTATAAGAAAAGAAGGACCAAGTCTATTATCTTCTGTAAGGTGTGTCCGGCTGTCCTTCTGTCCTCTGTACTTCTCCCATTTTATTTTGGAGAAGAATTTAGTGACTTTTTGTGAGTATAATACTTACTGATATATGGTAGAATCTGTATGTCAGATTAATGCATCTTCATGGTGAATAAAATTTTAAAAAATTATATCTAATGAGATCTGTCATTACCTCGAAGAGAAGCTATTTTGCTTTCTCACCGTTTAGGGCTAATATTGTGAATTTATTCACTGAAGCTAAGAATTTTCCTAGACTGGCATTCTTTAATTCACTTTACAGATTAGTTTTTAAAATGTCAGTGGTCTATGAAAAAAGAAATTTAATTCACAAAATGTGCATTGTCCCTACCTTTCAATTTATATTCTCTTCTTCTTACCTACCTGCATTTCCTTCTGCAGTTTGCCTTTTTCACTTAGCACACAGTATGTAGTATTTCCTTTTACAAAAATCTCTTAATATATTCCAAGTTCATTTCTTATTTGTTTCTTTCTAAAATATTGATATAACAGTACTTACCACATGATTTTACTGCGAGAATTTGTAAAGTATCTTGTGTATAGTAATGCTCAATAAATGCTAGGTACCACTTTTTCTCTAATTATTATTTTTCACAGTCCCAAATATAACAAGTCCTTTAAGATTTGTCAGATATATAACATTCCCTCAACACAGCTTCTACCGGTATGCCTTTGCTTATACTGGACTTTCTATCCAGAGAAACCTCCTTGAATTATAAACCTTAACCACATTTTACAAGATCTTTTCCCAATCCTGTTAAGTCTTCTTTTCCAATCTGCGTCTATTGCTCTCTCCTCTAATCTCCTTTAGTGCTCACTTTCTAATATTCGTTTAGACACCTAACAATCTACCGTCTCCTATATGGTTTCAATCCATAATGAGTTATGCGTGCTTAGTGTTTTATCTTTTCAACAGGCCTATCTACTTTTTAAAGGCACTGATTTTATTTCCTATCCCTATGACTCGCATGCTTCAAACTTTTTAGGTACTTAATATTGAATGAACATTTCCATGAAAATGCATTTAGACTCTATACAACATTTTTTAAAGAATAAGGTAATGATGAATGAGAAAAGAGGACTGATTCTATATATGGTTCAATGTCACTTGTAGGGGAAGAAACACACCCACTAGAAGAGATTTTGTTTTTTTCCCAATGTTGGGCGTTTTCATTTGTTTTTATTTTCAATTTTCTTTCTAATGACAGAGCCTTCTAATCTAATGTTTCTGCCCTAGTTAAGGCTTTTTGTGTTGTACTATAAATTCTCTTTTTAAAAAATATGATTGTTCTTCTTCCTTGAATTTATTTCCCTCCCCTGAATAAAATCCATAATCTGGGTCATTTGAAAACAGGTGACAGTTTGCACCTAATTTTTAAAAATATTTCGAAGAAATATTGCTTAGTTACAACTTACTTTTGTGAAACTAACACAGCAACTGCCACAAAAGCAGCACACTGAAAAACAGTGGCAAAACTAAATAAAGAATAAAGTTTTGTTTAAAATACAAACAAGTAATGAGAACATATTACAGGCATACCTTAGAAATATTGCATTCATTTCCAGATCATTGCAATAAAGTGCATATTGCAATAACCAGGTCAATTTTTTTTATTTGCCCAGTGCATATAAATTATGTTTACATGATACTGAAGTCTATTAAGTGTCTAATAATAGCTTTGTCTTACAATGCACATACCTTAATCAAAAACACTTTATTGCTAAAAATACTAACCATCAACTAAACCTTCAGTGAGTTATCTTTTTGCTGGTGGAGAGTCTTGCCTCAGTGTTGATAGCTGCTGACTGATCAGGGTGGCAATTCCTTAAGATTGGGGTGGCAACTTCTTAAAATAAGACAACGGCATAGTTTGTCACGTGGACTGACTTTTCCTTTCATAAGTGGTTTCTCCATGGCACGCAACACTGACGGCATTTACCCACAGTAAAAATTCTTTCAAAATGAGTGTCAGTCAGATCCCACTACTTTATCAACCATGTTAATATTCAAACTCCTTTGCTGTCACTGCAACAATCTTCACAGAGTTCTCACCGCGAGTAGATTCCACCTCAAGAAACCACTTTCTTTGCTCATCCATTAGAAGCAACACCTTGCGTGTTAAATTTTTATCATGAGATTGAGGCAATTTAGTCAAATATTTAGGTTCTAATTCTAATTCTCTTGCTATTTCCAGTTACTTTCTCCACTAAAGCCTTGAACTCCTAAAAGTCATCGATGAGGGTGACTTCTTCCAATGAATCATGATTTTATTTCAACCTTGCAAAGTTTTACTTTGGCCATGATCATCATGGTGATGAGAGGAATATGCTTGAGTTTGGTCTCCAATCCACACTGTTAGAAGTTTCTTTATGTCTGATATAGGCCTTTCTTCAGTCTCTTAGTCCCATTGCCTTCAGGGAAGTAGATCTTCTAACAGCTTCCAATACTTTGTTCTTGTGCTTCAAGATCATGGAATGGATATGGGATATGCCTGAGTGGAGAGCAATAATCATCACTGGTTGTCCATCTTTGTAGTCCATAATCACTTTTAATTTTGTTTCCAGGCCAATAGCTTGATGTGGCCTATTACTGACAACATTAGTAGTGGGTTTTGTACTCATAGTGGCCGTAATGAATAAAAGAATATGAGATTAAATCAAGTATAAAAGAAAATGATGCAATCAAGAGATGCAGTATACACAAGACATATGAGGCCACTGAGGATGTAACAGCATACTGGTTCAAAGCAAACTTTTTTAAAAAAAAGTAGAACGCGTACACTCCAAAGTAATGAAAAATACAGTATAGTAAATACACAAACCAATCATATAGTTGTTTATAATCACTATCAGGTATTATGCAGTTTACATAATTAAATAGGCTAACAAACACCTAAGTTATGCATCACACTATGATGTTACATTGACTACCAGGTCGCTTCATTATAATCTTATGGGACCACAGTCAAATATGTGTTTCAACATTGACAGAAATATCATTATGAGACACACGGCTGTAATGTTAAAAACATAACATCTATTCTTGTTTTATATTCTTTGTGGATTTTTTTTTTGTGTTTGTGAAGATAGGGAAAGACATTTATAATACTAGAGTTTTATCTTTTTTATAATCACCAACTCAATCAAGAAAAGACACAGATGTTCAATTTAGCTTTTATATCCTGTTACTTGTAATTTGAATATTTACATTTATGTAGGTGTTGAACCCATAACCCTAAGGATAACATGGAAATTTCAAGATTTTTATTGCATGATAACATTTATCATGAACCATGTGATACTAAACTTTTTTTAGCATGACTTTTTCAAACAACCCTAGTAGTAGCATTACTTAAATTTCATGATGTACCAACTTTTTGCTTTTAAGTTGAATAAAAAGCATTAAGTAATTTTTAAATGTCTTATTAAAGAGGAAAAACAAGATAACTAAAATACCTCTGAATATCTTTATAAAATAGATAACATACATTATAAAGGAATATAGACATTTTTTTCTTCCACTTAGGGGTGTGTGGAATTTCTATTTCAAGTGAGTGCAAATATATTAGGTTTGAATTTGTAACAAGAAGGCATGTTTTTATTTGTTTCATTGTTTATGTGACAGCAACTGGTTCTTGGGATGTAGTTCTGATTCTCAAACTTATTCAAGATTTTCTATAACATGTATCCATAAATACCTCCTCTAAATTGTACTTAGTAATTGTCAAAATGTCCAAATCATATGGTTTTCAATACTGATCAAACATAATATTTCTGTTTCCTTTCTATTATCCACTAAACATTTTACCCTTTTTCGATCCTTAATTTCCTTGTGTTTATTATTTTATGATATAGTCCCAGATTCATCTGTCTTGCTACCAGTTTGATTCAACATAGTAGCTCTCCAGTACTTTAAAATCTAATATGAACCCTACATTGTACAAACAACAGTAGTGCCTCATACACTTTACCTTTACTGAATTAGGTTGTTTTAGTAATTCCCCTATGAGAACTGAAAATTTCCAGTATCTTTTCTTAATTACACTGTTAATTGCCTTGTCAATCCCTGCTGGTTAGTCCTTTTACTTGGGTTTCCTATAGCACTTAAAATACAGTGTTAAGTTAAAAATAAGACAATTACGTCTCGTTCAACCCAAGAAGTTCTTTTTCTATTATTTATATTAATTTCTATGTATTATCACTATATTTTTGTGCAATTTTAATATCATATGAAGTTTTAAAGTATGGTAAGGTTATGTATATGTGTGTCTAATATAAGGTAGGTATTTTAATCTCCTTTATTATACAAAATTTAATTTTAAAATTTTAAAATTTGAACTAAATTTTTAAATCATTATGCTTTCAAATGTGAAGTCATTAATATATCCCTCTTAAATACATAAATGCATAGTAATAGTTCTTTATTTGCCTTTGTGAATTACAAAATGTTTCCCCATGTCCTTAATATACAGAACTGGTTTCTTGAGGAAAGACAGACTTGTTTTTTAATACAGTAGAGAATATCCCCCCAAAAAAGACTTTTCACAAAGGTAAGGAGTTCATGCTGAAAACCTTGGCTGAGAGAAGTGACAGGAGTCATGGTCATGGTCAGGTCCTAGACACTCAACACCCAGAAACTATATAAAGTATGAGTGTTTGGGGAGACAATCGCTGAGTTTGTGACAATGAAACAAGAGACCCATAATTGTGTTTCTCAAGAATGAGACATGACCTTGGGCAGGAAATAGACCAGAGAGGACATCTGAAAAGTGTGTATTAGACTGTAATGGGCTGGTCTTTACTGACTACATGAAGCATCTAGAAAATAAAGGCAATACTGGGCAAATAATTCTGTAGTTTCTCTTTCCTTCTCCTTTGTATGTGGAATAAAAAATGACAGCCTTTAGAATAAATATCGTGTAAAGTTTTCAGACAATTTGGTAATAGAATACAGGAACTAGCAGCCTATAAATAGGTTAGATAAAATTTTGAATTATTGCTATGAAATATACTAGAAGTGGGCTGTCTGTGTCTTGACATAGCAGAATAGGCCATATTGGATATTTCTGTGGGTCCATGTACACACACGACTTTGTATAAGCAGACATATAATTGTAACGATAAATCTCTTCTTAAAACCATAGCAAAGATGAGTTTTTATTGATTCAGATTGTCCCTTTCCCTCTAGGAAGATATCTTTGAACTGGACCTTATCATTTATTTAGTGACTACCCTGTTGGATAATACCATGTATCACTTTAGATATATGATCTGTCCCCAAATTAGATTTGAAACTCAAAGGCTATTTCAAGATTCATATCTACTCTTCCAGTCCATAGCATCAAACATCATAGCCCCCTTGTGAAAGAAAGAAGAAAAGCTTGGTAGAGCAGTAAAGCGAGATAATACGTGGCGTGTAGTAAAAAGATCTGAGTTTAAACAGCGGTCCCTTCTCTAGCTTGAACAACTTATCTAATATACCTCTCTCTACCTCAAATAAACCCCATTACATGATTTTATTGCATTACATCCTTTTAAATGTGAATTATATCCTATGACTGTCTTCTGCTGAACGTAGTTTGCAGGGTCCTACACTTCACTAAACTATCCGCTTTCATCCACGCTGTTCTCTGTTACTGTGGCTTTCTTTCAGCTTGTCATATGCATAAAGATTTTTGCTTTAGGGTATTTACAGATACTTTGCCCTCTGCTAGGATCGTGGACCTTCCTTATCTATACTAGGGACTCAGTAAATATTTGTAAAATTACTTAATGAACATTTATAATTGGTATACTCATTTAATTTTTTATTTCTAGAGTACAGAAAATTGTTGATGAACTGGTCTTTAAAATCTCTTTTCTGCATTTCTATCCTGTGCTAATTTTTTTGTAATAATGAAACTAGATCATTATTTCTATAAGAATGGTTAAACTTATTAGTAAATAGTATAGATGTTTATACGACATACATCAAAATGGTTTTCAGGATTTAGATATTCCTCCTCTGGCACACACCAAAAATTTAGCGACATTTTCCAGTGTTTTTATTTGTGTTGCTGCACCTTCTTCATATATATATATGTGTGTGTGTATATATGTGTGTGTGTGTGTGTGTATATACACACACACACACACACATATATACACATATATACATACACACACACATACCCAGTCAGGCTTTGCACTACAATTGTTTTATAACTTTCTGCTCAGTTAATACGGTAAGAGATATTTCTTGAGTCATAACTGTCATTTGTTTCATCATTCCCTTGCTTCAATATTTATAACATTTTGAAACTTTTAATATCTTGGCTAACATTCTTTATTGATAAAGTTTGCTTGACTCTTATCTCCATCACTGTTTGGTTGTTCAGGTGTTATCTTTAAGAAATTAAATCATAAAGTTCTTTTGATTTTTCTAAGACATTCACATTTTACAAACTTTATTGGAAAATCTGTCACTATTTTTAATGTGCTCTTTTAAAAATAAATTTTCTCTTTTCTAAGTATTTATATGTATGTGTGTGTGTGTATATATATAATCATTAAAAATTTTTAAAAACACAGAAAGGCAGAAGGTAGAAAAAAATCGTCATCCTACAAACACTTACACTTCAGTGCCACATCCTGCCAGTACTTTTGCTATACATATTTTATATATAATTAGGATAATATAGTAGATGCAAAACTGTATTTCCAATTTTTTTATGCTTGAAAAGTAAAAGTAGCATTAATTGGATCAATGGTATGTAATCTCTACATAAAGTAATTTGAATTTTGACGGGTCTACTTTGGCAGTTAAATAATGTCATTCATTATGTTTTCTTTCACTAATCTGGAATCATGGAAATTTAATTATAGAGTTAACATTCGTATTTATACCATATTTAGATAATGGGTATTCTAAGCAAATTAATAATATGAAGATGGACAACGAAACAAAAGACAACTTACTGAATGTGATAAGATATTCACTAATGATACATTTGATAAGGGATTAATATCCAAAATATATAAGGAATTCACACAACTTAACACCAAAAGAACAAATAATCCAATTTAAAAATGGGCAGAGAACCCGAATAGACATTTCTCCAGAAGAAAGACATGGCTAACAGACATATAAAAAGATGCTCAATATCACTAATCATCAGGGAAATTAAAATTAAAACTACAATGAGATATCACCTAACACCTGTCAGACTGGCTATCATCAATAAATTAACACATAACAAGTGTTGTGTAGGATGTGGAAAAAAAGGAACCCTCGTGCACTGTTGGGATTGCAAATTGGTTCAGCCACTATGGAAAAGAGTATGCAGGTTCCTCGAACACTTAAAAATAGAACTACCATATGACCCAACGATCCCACTTTTGAGTATTTATGCAAAGAAATACAAAACTTTAATTTGAAAAGACATATACACCCCTATCTTCATTTTGGCATTGTTCACAATAGCCAAGATATGGAAGCAACCTAAGTGTCCATTGATAGATGAATGGATAAAAAAGATGTGGAACATAGATACAATGGAATATCACTAAGCCATAAAAAAAAAAAAAAGAAATTTTGCCATTCCCAACTTAGATGAGCTTAGAGAGTATTATGCTAAGTGAAATGTCAGAGAAAGGAAAATACCATATGATTTCACTTACATGTGGAATCTAAAAAACAAAATAACAAACAAACAAAACAGAAACAAACTTATACATAGGACATTTTGATAGTTGCTACATGGGATGGAGGCTGGGCAATGGCTAAAAAAGAGGAAAGGATTACTATGTACAAATTGCCAGTTATAAAAATAATCACAAGGATGAACAGCATAGGGTATAGAGTCAAGGATATTGTAATAACTATGTATGTTACAGGTGGGTACTAGATTTAGCAAGGTGATCACTTTGAAATTATATAAATGTTTAATCACTATGTTTTACACTTGAAACTAATACAACATCATATGTCAACTGTAATTGAAAAAATATTTTTAAATTTAAAAATATAAAAATAATATGAAGATGGAAGATCATGTTTAACTTAAAGTTATAACCTCAGAGAAGATAGAAAATTAATGCTACGAATTTTAAATAAACAATCTTTCATTCTGTTATTTAAATTTTACTAAATAATTTAAAGACAGCAAAATTTAGAGGACAATTTTTGTGTGAAAGTGTGTAAAACCCCTGCCATCGGGGAGCTTGCAGTTGACTAGGGAAGCCTAAGGAAGCATCTAATTTTAACACAAAGGAGTGTCTCATGCAGAATGAGTATGAGAATGACAGATTAGGAAATGTTTAATGGAAGATACTTGAAAACCAAATACATTTGGGTTTTACTCACAGTTCTGATACTTCTTGACACGGTACTTAATCTCTCAGTGCTTCAGTTTCCATTCTGTAATATGAGAAAAAATATACATCTCAAGGTCATTGTTGATTTAAATAACATATCTAGTGTAAGATAAATCTTTAGTGATTAGTAACTATTGCTCATTTCAGTTGTAGACCTAATGTCATGAGAAAAATCAGAATATTTAGGAGGCCGTTATAATAATATTTCTAATAAATATTAATGAAAGTCTGAATTAATATAGTGGTAGGCAATACAGAGTGGAAAAGTAGGTATTAAAAAGAATACAACGAAAACATATGCAGGAATTTGTTCTATAGAAAATGAACATGCAAGAGGAATCCATGATGACTTTTTTTTTAATGCAACATACAAACTTTAACAAAAGTAACAGGTAAAGTCAAATAGGCACTTAAGAGAAAAACTGACTAGAAGAAATTTTATCTTAAACACCTTACAGTAACCTTTGTGAATGAGAGAATACATAGTTGGGAACTGCTCAAGCAAAGTAAATCAGAATCTATGGGTTTAGGGCCCATCTTTAGCATTTTTAAAAAGCACTCTAGCTACCATTATTAAAAAAAAAAAAAACACTCCAGATTATTCTAATACATCACAAAGAATTGAGAACCATGTTTAAGATTTTTTATATGCATGTACTGGCATATACATAAAGGCTTTAAAATTAATTTAATTCGATTTTAACAGTTTTAACTTTTAAAAATTCATTACATATAAAACAAGAACATAAATGCTATTAAGTTTATTGCCAGGCTTCCACTTTTTTCAAGCTTATGTACTGTGGTGGATGTCTTGTTAGAAAAGAGCCCCATTGAGTTTTTTTGTTGACAAAGTCAAGGCTCCCTGGACATGGCCCCAAAGGGAGAGCTTTAAGCATAAGACACAGTGATTTGCACAAAGTGCTGATAATTTGGAATCACTGAGCTACAACTCTTGTGAATAGAAATGGCGCCTGAAGACAAGAAGAGGTGGAGGGATGTCCATTAAGAAACATAACATCTTTAAATACTAGAGAGAAAAAAAACTGCCAACAGCAAATTCTATATCATGCGAAAAACATCCTCAAGAAGAAAGGGAAAATACATTCTTAGATAAAGGAAAACAAAGATAATTTGTTGCTAGCAAAACTACCCTTATAATAGCTAAAGGAAGTTTTCTACACAGGAGAAAATGATGACGAGTCTTGAAAGATCAAAAAGGAAAAAAAAAATATTGGCTTGAGAAAAAAAGGCTTACATATAAGAAATTAACTCACTTCTTATGAGTTTATTAAGTCAAATTTTATGGTTGAAGAAAAAATTATAACACGTGATGTGGTACTCAATGTATGTAGAGAAAATGCTTAAGACAATTATAATTAAAAAGTTGGGCAAATAAAAAAAGCTAAATGATATAAAGTTCTACGCTTCAAAGTTGTAAAATATTAATAAATGTAGATTATGATAAATTACGCGAATGTATATTTTAATTCCTAAGGTATCCTCAAAGTAAATTATATAAAATGGTATATTCAAAACACCATAGATAAATCAAAATGAATCCTGAATAAACAAATAATCTACCGTACAGTAGTATGAGGATACAAACAGAAAACAAATTTCAAAAAATGGAAAAATTATATTGAAAGGAATATCTTTGTTCACCTTTCTTATTCTTTAGGGTGAATTCCGGGAATGGTCATCCATATCAGAGATCACACAGATGTTTGCCTTTTGATACATATTACTAAATACTGTTCCAAAAAGTTTGGAACATGTCTAACATTGTTCAGAGGGGTTTATTTTGTCTTATAACCCAGATAAATATCAGAGCAGAGGCTCTATTTTTCCAGAACACAGCAATATGCTCCCCTCATCGATATCAATGTCAAATGAGCAATGTCAATCTGTAACTGACCCTAAAATCTAAATGCTACAGCCTCTGTTCTGTTCTACATTCGAGGCACTCGTCGTTCACGGGATACTAAAGAGCTGATGCATTCTCAATTCTCTTTGCAACCAAAGTACTGGTGTATTTTTACAGATATTTGTGCCCCAGGGAATGATGCAGTTTCTTGGGTGAGCCTTTGATTTTTAAATAGCAGATGTGTCAGACAACATTCAGTAAGAAAAAATATAATGTGATATTTGGTAGTTCCTGAAAAATACATACATAGACTATAGAATCAGGTACATAATTATCTCATGGACATTATGTATTGACAGCTTGAAAATAATTTATAAAGATAATGAGAAGAAATAATTCAGACATATATGATATACATTTATATATTTTTTCTTAATAAAGATCTGAGTGGTTTCCCATACAATATTGCTATTCCTACACTTTAGTTTTTAGAAGCTAAAAAGAACCCAGAGCACACAATCTTTGTTTATGGAATATGATAAAAGTGACACAAGTATTGTAAGGTTAGTCATGCCTTTGGAACAGCTGTCACCAACCGACCTTTAAAGGTGGCTTGTCCCCATTTTATCCTGTTTTAAAGAATGGAAGACTGACATCGTTCTTATGTAGCTTCTGTAAAAGGCAAGTTCCACTGCATTATACTAATTAAAAATCAGGATAAAAACGAATGTCAAAATATATTAGCCTATACCTATACAATATTTGTGGTGTGTTAGTATTAACGTCTTTAAAGATGGTTAAGATATTGCAATACTCATGGTTAATATTTATTGAGTGCTACTAGCAAGTCATGAATGTATATGAATTAATCTTCACAATAAAATACATTAATTGAAAATGTCATTATTATTTCCAGTTTGCAGATGGCACTTAAAACATTGCCCAAGAACATAAGGACAGGAAGAGGTGGAGCTATAATTTTATCCCTATCAGTGATTTCAGATCTCAATCTCTTCCTAACGATTATGCAGTTTTGAAGTCTCTTAAACAACAATTGTAGCTAGGTAAATGTAATTACCTTTTTCTCATTTCTGAGCCTGCTTCAGATCCATTTCAGAGGTTCTCAAGGCCATCTATTAACTATTGTCTGAAACTTCCATGTGCCCTACCTCTATCCTATTTCTTAGGATTAGTTCCTTCAAAATAAACCATGTGATACCCATGTTTGGAGCTCTTTCATGGAGCTGCCTTTCTGTTGTATAGATCTCTTTCCAAATATGCCTTCTGCCCAGCAGAAGGTAAGGGTTATCACACAGAATTTGAGTATATATTTACTTCGATATCATTAAAAATGAATGATTCCAAATTAAAACCCATAAATCCTTACTCTAATTCATTATATCTCTAACACCAGAAATATATATTATTTTAATATTCATTAAGCATTGTTATAAGCAGTGAAGATTCGGAAGTGAATGAGAGTGTGAAATTTCTGTTTACATATCATATATATATTATCACCATTGGAAAAAAGAATTATGCAATATTGATATTCAAAGGTGGTAACTTTTATGGTCAATACTAAATTCTATTCATTTAATAATTGAACATATAAGAACATTAATGATTAAATTGCATGTTTACTTATAAATTATACGTATCATTTAGAACTATATACCAATTAAATGTAGGAGGAAGAAATTATGGAAAAAAAAAAAAACAGATTCCTGGTTCAGCAGCACTGTTATTTTTCAAAAAGATATTTTTCAGAATTGCCATTAATGGATAATTTTGAGTGAATTTAAAAGGTAAAACCCTTCAAATTTATGGATATATGTTTGTCCTCTTTCAGTATTGAATGTGCATTTTTAATTAATAGAATTTATGGACAATTGTCATAAATTCTAAACCGAGCTGAATTGTCTGCTCTATTTCATATAAATCTGTCAGTGGGTTCCTTCTTTTACAAATTGTTCTCTTTTATTACATTTTAAAAACTGTGATTTGACTATGTAATTAGAAGGAGCACCCTGAATATTCTGTTCTTTAAAAGGTAGCAGTTCAGGGAACAAATTGTTGATACAGTTACATATTCATGTTTGCTCATTAGCTATGCAACAGCCTATTTCTAATAAAATGATCGGGGCCAACAAAATGCTTTTTCCTCCGGATTTCTAAAGTTATGTAAAGTCTTCCTTGTGTTTCCTGTAAAAAATGATGTCAAAGACCTTTTTCTACTTAAAGAGAATAATTTTCAGAGGGAGAAAAAGAATTAACGCGATGGCACTATTCTTTTTGCTATAGAAAATTGGAAATCTGGATATGGGGTAAAAATAACTGTCCCTTTCCCATGGGAGAGTGGTGCTGTGAAGGCATTCTAGAGAGCAAAATAGTACTGATTTTGTTTAATTAAGTATTCTTATACATGTTATGACCCACAAATCCCACTGCTACGTCCCAAAATGGTTCTCCCATGGGTCTGTAAGGAAACATGAATGAGTTATTCACTGTGATGTTTACAGTCACAAGGAGATGAAGAAAAGTTGAGTGTCTATTTTATATTTTAGGAAAGTTGGATAAGAAAATGTGAGACCATAGAGAAATAATATACAGCATTAGAAAAAATAGAAACATAAAAAAATATTTATACAGCCACATAGATATGTATCTTAGAAAGATAGTGCTGAATAAATAAGAAGAAGATGTGTAGCCTGTGCCACTTATGAAAAATAAAACAAAAGAATAATCTCACAGGATAACATACTAATAAAAAGGATGCTTATCCAACACATAGTGTGTGAGTATATGGTGATGAGGTTGGGTGATGGGGACCAAGAGGAAAATACAGAGGAAGGAAAGAAGCAAGCAAGCAACCATGCTAAGTTGGAGATAAAGCAACTAGAAAATAAAAGCTTTCATTTTTAGTTTGTACATTTTGCCTTTTGATTGTATGCCTATATTGTGAATGTCTCCAGAACCATAATATGAAAAGCAACAATTCCTCCACAAATCTGTTTCCCAAAATTACGTGGACAATATCTACTTTTTTAGTATCTGGGACAATAGATAATTACTTCCCTTAGAGCGATGAGTACAAAGAAAATGTGAGGCATGCAGTCCTTTTTCCAAGAAAAGAAATTGCTGGGATGGAGAAATAGAGAAAACTGAAATATAAACATGGTGACTAAAAATATATATATATGTATATATGTGTGTGTGTGTGTGTGTGTGTACACACATACATATATACACATTTAATATTTTAAATTCTATTTATTAGTCTTTTTAGCTGTAAGAAAGAAAAAAAAAAGCAAAGGGGAGAGTTTCATTTACATCAGAATAGGTTAAGAGGTAATCCGGAGGGTTAGAATGACTGCCTTTAACCCTGACTGGACAACTTAGAAGCAAGGTGAGTTCGAGCAAATAAGTCATCTTTATGAGCCTTGTGTCCTTATTTTAACTCTGATTTTAAACTACTTCATTAAGGTATGATTGACAGTAAAAATCTCTACATATTTTATATAACTTGAGTTTAGAGATAAGTATATAACTGTAAAACTTCACCACAATCTGTTTTAAACTTATCTATTACGTCCAAAAGTTTCCTCCCATCATCTTTATTATTTTCTGTGTGATAAGAATGGTTCACATAAGATCTACCCTCTTAGCAAATTTTTAATATATAATATAATATTAACTATAGGTACTATGCTGTACAGTAGATCTCTAGAACTTACTCATCTTGTATAATTGAAACTTTTTACCTTTTGACAACACCTTTCTCTATGCTTTTCTGAGTCTGACTATTTTAGATTCCTCCTTTAAGCTGTATCATGTGGTATTTGTTGTTCTGTGTCTAGTTTATTTCACTTAGTGTAATGACCTCTAGGTTGTCACAGGTGGTAGAATTAAAGTCTTTTTTAAGGCTAATAATATTCCATTATATGTATATACCATTTATCACATAGGGCTTTGTGATTATTCACTGAGACAACTTTATAAATACATATGCCTAGAAAGATATAACATGTGCTAACTACTATTAATAAGAAAGAAGTGAGAATCAAGATGAGTTCTGAAAATATGAGAAGCTTTGGGTATAATTAGGTAGGGCATTCTAGATCAAAGACTCTTCAGGAGAGTTTTTTCTTTAAAAATTAAAAATGTTTTATAAACTTAATGTCTTACTTGGAAATCTTCAAGATGTATTCAGCATTATAGTATTTAGAAATTCTGGAATGACTCCTGGTTTTTAATTTTCTATACACTGTCTATGTTTTATGGAATGTTGATTCTATGTTACTTATATTGAGTTATATTTACTTATATTTACAATTATAACTTTAGCATTATAAAGTATTTTTATCTGGTAACACTTTTTGGCCTTAATTCTTATATATTTGATATTAAGGTCATTATCTCTGCTCCCTTTTTGGTTACATTTGATTTGAACCCTTTGAATTGTTCATCATTTTATTTTCACCTAGTCTGAATTACATTCTTTGGATGTATCTATTATACAGAAAATAGTATTTGGGGTTGTTTTCTAATCCAAACTGAAAATTATTTTTCTCCACAATAATCAGATAAAGCCCACTATAACTTATATTAAGGTTGTTTACTGTTATACCTTTTTACATTACATATGTGTGTATATAGAAAGTCTCACACTATATCTGCTTTTTCTTTAATATTTTGCTCAAAGTCCTGACATCTTTTCTTTTTTTAGTTTTTACAACTATAATTTTTTTTTAGTTTTTGCAACTATAACTTTACATAAGACTCTTAGTATTCTATTTCTCTCAACAATTTTTATCCTATTCTAAAATAAAATCTAAATTTGGAGTCTTTCCTTTCTTTCCCTTCTCTTCCTTCCCTTCCTTTTCCTTTGCCACCTGCTATTAGCCAGTATTTCTCCTTGTGTTTACTTTTAAATAGTCTTATTATATTGATCAGCTTTAAAATAACATCTGGCTAATAAAGATAATTCAAGAACTATCCCTCTCTACCTTTTTTAGCTCTTTTTTTTTTTTAATTTCTACACTTTTCAGGTCATCTAACACTTACATGCTGTTCTGTTAACCTAGATTTTGTTCTAGCCTAGGTCTATTATTTAAACTAATTCAACTCTCACTGGCAGTCATCTCATGGAAGGAGACACAGAAACTACATTCCTCAAGTTGTTGTATGTTCAAGAATATTTGTTTAATTATATCTGAATGAAAATTTACCTGGTTATAAAATACACGAATAAAATAGTTTTCTTGCCTACCAAGTCTTTAAATTGGGTATTTTATTTAGGCTTTAAATTGGTGCTTTGTGAGATTCCCCACCACTGGTTACCCATGCCCATACATTCCATCCGTTCCCTTCTTCCCACATACCTTCTGCCAGATCTCAGTTGCTATTCACAACCTCCTTTCCTAAGTAGGTTGTTTGAATGAGAACTCATTAGTAAACTTGTTCAATGGCTGGACTTACAAAAAAAATATTTAGTTACAACTCATTGTACAAATTTAAACTCACTTGTAATTTATTACATTTTTCTATGAATAAAACTTTCAGAAAAATAAAATACTTTGTTGCTAGATACTCGTTTTCTAAGAATTGGAGATATCAAGAATAAGAGTTATCTGAAAATTTATTGACGCTAGTTCAAAAGTCAATAGAAAATGTATAACGTCAATTAGCCTCCTTATATCTAGTGCAATATTTTATGTAATGTAAATACATTTATGAATTCTGCTTATGGCTATGTTGAAGTAACTTATACTAGATGTCCCTTTAAACTATAAACACAAAAAAACTGGAAAACATATGAAAAACTTATTTTAGTCTTTAGCCTGAGAAACAAAACAGATAAGGTAAGCCCTCCAATTGCCCTAGATTTCTGACTGAAAAAACTTTACAGGTGGTTGCTCAGAGGTGGTAACCAAGCTAGAGGACAGTCATCCCATGGGTTGAGGAGGTGTGTTTGGACTTCAGGGAAAAAGAGGCAGGTGAGGTTAGTGAGGCAGATTGCTGGAGAGTGGGGAACTACACAGAAAAGCAGCTCGGTGTAGAATTCCCTTGTATCTGTTGCTGAATTCTAAAAACTGAATGTATAGTGTAAATCTCCATGATACTGGGTAAAGAATTACTGGGGAGCTACAAGATGAAAAGTTCTAGATCTCATAGCCAGGGGATATTACATTTCTAAGTAGTCAGAGTTAAGGGACTTTATTGAAAAAATTAGGGTGCTGACAGAAATCCCAGGAAAATAATGACTCAGTAACAGTAAAAAATAAAAATTTTAAAAAAACAATAAAGACAAAAGCTCTACAGTAATGGCTACTCAAGACCTTCCATAACAATGTACAAAAAGAGAAGGGAGGGAGGAAGGAAGAGGTTAAGGCTGATCTTGAAGTTTCTTCGTTGCTGCTAAAAAATCTCAACTTTTTTCAAAATGATACAGGAAAATTCAGACAACGGTGTAAGAATCAAAATGTCCAGTGTGCATTCAGAAATGGTCATTATAAGGCCAGAATCGTCATGTTACCAAACCATACAATTATAAGAAAATTATGATAAATATCCCTTATGAGAATATAAAGGATCCTTAAGAAAATATTAACAAATTGAATCCAGCGATGTAAAAATAATAATATATTATGTTCGAATAAGATTCATTTAGTGCCCACAGAGGTAAATAGTCTTTCTTCTCTCTGAGTTAAATTTTAATACTGTTTATTATTCCTTAGCTTATGCTGTTTCTCTTTCTGACTCATTTTTTTTTTCTCTCGTGTTCTGGCTAATTCCTATTCAGCATGAAAGATTCATCCCAGCAATGACCTTTACTTGGAAGACTGCCCTGAAAAAATGGGATTTGAGTCTCCCTTCATGGATCATGTATATTATCAATCATAGCATTTAGCTCACTGGATTTTGATTGTTTTTGCTGACCTGCCATTTGGTAGAAACTGCTGAAATCAGAACTCTCTTCCTTGGCGTGGGGCTAATTAGTTTTTTTTTTTTTTTAATTGAGGTATGACTGTCATATAATGCATATTGGTTTCAGGTGTACAATGTAATGATTTGATAATTGTATATATTGTGAAATGTTCACAGTAAGTCTAGCCAACATGTGTCACCATATACATTTACAATTATTTTTATAACGAAAAGTTTTTTTTTTTATAACGAAAACTCTTAAGATTTATTCTTTTAGCAATTGCAAATACAGGCATACCTCGAAGATATTGCAGGTTTGGTCCCAAACGACTGCAATAAAGTATAACAATAAAGCAAGCTGCCATCTTCCTGAGGGCGGAAGGTTGTGTCTTCAATTTGTTAAAAGCCCCGCAATATCTGTGAGGTGCAATGAAGTGAAGCACAAGGCATTCCTCGTTTTATTGCTCTTCACTCTTCATTGTGCCTCACAGGTGCCGCCTTTTTTTTTTTTTTTTTTTTTTTTTTTAACTAATTGAAGGTAAGACCCTCCAACCAGCAATAAGATTACAACTCGCTTTGCCGTGGAGGCCCGGAACCAAACCGGCACTATCTGAGGTATGCCTGTATAGTCACCATACTGTACGCTACATCCCCATGGCTTATTTTATAAGAGGAAATGTGTACCTTCTGAACCCCTTCACCCATTTTGCTCATGCCCCACCCCACCTGTTTTCTGTATTTATGAGGTCCCTCCCACCCTAAAATTCATGCCGAAACTTCTGGAAAAGCAGACAGGCCGCTTTCACAGATGGGGGTGTGTTTCAGTCAGCAGGCTGCAGTCCCTCGGGTTGGTACCCTTCCAAGCACTACTTCTCTCATTGTTATAGTCCTGTGGGACCCAGGAACGCAAGCCCCCCAGGGCCACCAAAGCCTGGAGATTAAGGGATATCCCCTGGGTGACAGCTGCAAACACCGGAACACCAGAAGCAAGAACCAGGGTGCAGGGCGAGTGTAAAGTGCCCCTCGGGGAGGTACTTACGCGCGGGAGCAGGGCGGATGGAGAACGGTGAGTTGCTTTCTGGCGTGAGAGCAGCAGCAGCAGCAGCTTGGAGTGAAAACGTGAGGCCCACTGGCTAGTGGAAGCAAAAGGAGCGAGCGAAGATGGTGCCCACCAGCCTCCGTCCCAGAGAGCACCCGCCGAGCAGGCTTCCGACGTGCGTCAAATCTGACGCCGCCCGGGGGCCCAGGCTCTAAGGCGAGCACCCCCGGGCCACACGGGGCGCCCAAGCGCCTCCGGCCGCTTCCGCGGGGCGCTGGCGCTGGTGAGCCCTGCTCCGGGAGCCTCGCCCCATTTCTCAGAGCCTGAGGGGCTCTGGGCCCGACCCCTATTGGTTTTCACAGCTAGATGCTTTGAGCGCTCATCTCCCAGGTGCAGGTCTTAAAAGTCCAGGGTGCTCCACGTGGGCTTTAAGCCCCTCACGCCTCAGGGAGGAGCTCCGAGGTATGCGTCGTCCACCTGTGGGTCTTCATGGTTCCCACATCGGGGTTCATGGGGAGATCGTGTCCCAGCCTCTCCTACACACTTCCACGTGGGACTTCTCTTCTTCACCCAGGAGTTTGTCAGCCAGTTTTTATGTTTTCTTGAGAGGAAGTTGTTGCATAGGTAGCTGTAGACTCGGTGTGCTTGTGGGAGAAGCGATTTCAGGATTAACTGGTACATCGTCAGCTTGAACCTGACTAGTTCTTCGTAACAATAAGCAATGAGATAAACTATCGGTCATAAAAAGATAGAAACTTGTCAAAGGGGTTTTCTACTGTTGATTTGTTTATTATATAACTCAAATAATAATAAATAGTATTTAAGACAAATATCATTAATTTTAACCCTATACCAGTGAGGAATTTTTAAATTTAAGCAATTCTAGGCTCTCCACCGTGTGTGTGTGTGTGTGTGTGTGTGTGTGTGCGCGCGCGCGCGCAATTTTGAGTGACACAGGAGGGTGATCAGACGAGCAAGATAAAAGCAGGTGGACACAGTCTCACCTGCCTCAGTACCTTCCCTGGGGCAGGATGAGTAGCACTGGTATAATCTAGTCATAATTCCATTATCTTTTCTGAGGCAGGTTTAACCAATAGAAGACTACTGTTGTGTGGCAACATTAAAATAGATCAAAGGAACAGGTTTTGGATAAAGGGAGTTTTAATAGGAACTTCGGTGTATTACATGTTATATTTCTTGCAGTACTTGTTTCCTAACATTGTTTTATTTTATAACATTTGTGCATGCAAAAATTACTGTAACTAATTTAATAATCACACTTTTTAATTTTTATCTTCATTTTCGGGTGGGGCAGAAAAACAAAAGTTTTCTGGGTTTCTTGTTTTTTTGTCTGCCAATTTTTGACAGGCATTTTCTGTCCCATGAGGAGAAATTTGATCCCAAACTGTGGGCTTCTTGAAGGAAGGAACTATGAATTTACTTCTTTAGCCAAGATCACAGTACAAAGCTTACACGGGGTGAATGCTCAATGAAAATTTGTTGAGTAAGTAAATGAATGAAGGGCATACGTTTTCCCTGTGAAGGGCACTCGCTTGTGTCACTGGTAGGTGGCAGAACATTATTCTGGCACTAATGACAGTCTTGTTCTTGTTTATGCTAAGATAGTCTCCCCATGGGGTGGGTGATAATATCGTTGGAAAGCTGGAGAATCTATCTTTACCTTGAACTCGATCTCTTAGCAGGCCTGACAGGCTATTTTCTACAAAAGACAATAGCCCACGAGTTTTTAAGAAATTGCATGCAGGTGGGGCCTGCAACTCAAATACAACTCCTAATGCATTCTCTCTTTTCAGAAGGTGTGAAAGGAAGCCCTTGTAATAAAGGGACATAAAACATAAGATCAAATAAGATAGAGAAGATGAAAAGGGCAAAGTTTGTCCTGAAATTGTATTTTGAGCAATTTGCAGTATTTTCTGCTAATTAAACAAACGCTACTTAGGTTTTCTAAAACAATCAAGTAGAAATGTGACGAATAGAGGCCAGTATGGAACCGGAAGTGCCAAGGGTGTTTTCTATTTCAGGGGTAGTTTGAATCATCTGCACTCTGAACAATATCTGGGAGGTAGCCCAGCATTCTGAACATTTGCATATTCCTTAGTTCAGTCAATAATTGCAAGCCAGCCATATTAGGTTATCTTCTAGATACTGACAGTAGAGCAATGAGAAAACATGGAGTTTGTATTCCAAAGCTTATATGACTCGGGATTTCTCTTTTAATGTTTATACCAGGTAATAAATTAATTGGAATTTTAATCTAGTTGTGATACATTATATTTTTCTGCTTTGATTTTCTAGTCTTTGGAAAGCACTACACATGGAGTAAAATTTCTTTCCAGGGCACTGGTTATAGCAATTTGTAATGCCTGCATATGTACTCTGCTTTTTTTCCCCTGTATGAGAAGGGAGCCCTGTTGATCCAGAACACATATTCCCTGAAACATATTGTGCAAGTTTTTCCAGATAGTGGCAGAAGTATAAATGGACTGTGAGACAACCCAAAATCGAGCTCCTGTGATGGCCAGACCTGGCCTGGTGTGCCAAGACTCACCTGACAAGGAGAAACTAATGTATAGTAAGAGATGCTGCGTCCAATTCTGCTCCAGTGGCCATCTCTCTTCCACTCCGCGTCTTCACCTCTGGGACCCACAGTGTGCATGTGTATGTAGCCTTTTTCAGGCCATATACAGTTCACTTAAAGTATGACAAATAGGCAACTTGTTTTACTGTTTTTGTTTCTTAAGGAGAGTGCGATTTTCTGTTTTTCACACTCTCTTAGTCAAGTTGGATTTACTTCGCATTTTCATTGTGTGTGGATTGGTGGGGTGGTCATTCTATGTTTTATGAGGAAGTCCTAGGCAGTAAAAATACAGAGTATGGGTCTTCATATATGTACCGCTAGTCCTTAATTTTGTTAGGTGATTGAATAAAAGGAAGAAGGAAAATGTGTTGAGTGAACCGTGGCTTTATTTTAGTTGGGGCTTCTGTGTTGTGCCATCTGTCCTTGGCAATGGCTATTAAAGGTATCCATTTCCCCATGAACTCTCATCATCTATTCTTCATCATCACTGGTATCCCAATTAGAGGAAAAAAAAAATACAGAGCAGATCTGCCAATCCACTTTTCAAGTTCATCTCTGTTGCAGCAATGTGCAGGCCTTCTCTTTCTGTCAATCACCTTTTGTAACCTGAAGAAAAGAGAAACTTACTGACTGACACCAAGGAGAATTTCTTTACATTCCATTCTCAGTATCCAAGGGGCTCTGGGATTTGAGACTATCAAATTAGTGTCAATTTGAGGCTTTTCTGCGAGAAGGAAAAAATTGGAGATTACCTGAATTCATCTTCCATGTGGCCCATTGCTAACATCCAATCACAGCGGCTGTCAGTCACAGAGAAGGGCATTATATTTCAACGAGTGGGTATCTCTTTAATTATGGAAATGAATAATCCAGCTTCCTCGGCTCTCTCCTTAATAGCTACAGCCCATGAAATGAAAGGTTTGAACTTGAAGGATCAACAAAAACAGAATTTGCAGCAATTTCTATTACTAGTTTCTTTTCCTATTGTCTGACACAATGTTCCCTTACTGACAGAGGAAATGAATGAGGTCTAGAAACACGTTTTCTAAGATTCAGTGGCAGTTGACAACATTACCTTCACCTCCTCAAGCTTTGTGATTGTGAACCGCATCAATAATTGAAGACCTTTTCTTTAAAGATATATATTGTTTTAAAAAATCTTCCCAAATGGTAAAAAATATAAAGAATATTTAGAGTTGTGAGCTATCATAGGAGAATACATTGTTGTAATGCTCACTTTGAATTAAAATATGGGTTTTGTTTTTTACCATTTTGTTGATCATTTCTAAAATTATTTGGAGGTAATTTTAGAGAGATATATACCCAGAATATTTGCATTGAATTGATGTATAGACTTTCTGTGTTTTAGTTTCTCCTTGGAGAGTGTAAAGTGCTTAACCTAGTGTTTTGCAGTTAAAATTACTCAGTGTTAGCATTCATTTCTGTTATTGTCATGGTGACTTTTCTGCTATTATAGCATTGCTTGAGTCACTAACATATTGAACACCTACTATGCACAACAGTATGAAGAATAAAAAGGTCAGTCTTACTCAGACACTGACTTTGCTTGGGAAAAGTAATGGAAACTAAAAGTAACGAGGGTAGTGAGACAGGCAGCAATAAAGTCCTTTGGAAATTTAAAGAATGAGAAATAAATAGCTTCAGATAAAATGGGGCATGTCTTCGTGGTTATGGTGGCATATATGCTGACCCTTTGGGGGTAGGTACAATTCAGACATATAAAAAGCCAGAGATGGCCATTTTGAACAAGGAGAAGAAAGTTAGACAAATTACTGTGATAAAACAAGACACTTATGTTACATAAGGACAGAGTGAGAAGTGTCCGCCAACTGAGTTTAGGCATGTACCCTGAAGAGCTTTGAATGTGTGGGTAAGGAATTGGTGGGACTCTTTTTTTTTTTTTTTTTAACTAAATAGAACCCATGAATAGTTTGGGGACAGAGAAGAAATGTGATTAGAAATATTTTAAGAAGACTAATTTGATTGCTGTCTTTATTATTTTAGAGGATCGCAATTAGCTGTCAGCTTTCAGGCATGAGTATGTTTACTAAGATGTACATATGGTATATATCTTCAAATAACAATATATATTTAAGGAGCATATATTAGTAAAGTATTTATATATATATATATATACACACATGTTCATATACATATTTCCTGTCTATAAGAATGGAGAAGGTTAAAGAAATACTCGGAAACCTTACAATAATAGTAGGGAGGGAGGAGGCGGGAGGTAGATGGGAAAAACAACCTTCCAATAATAATAGTTTGAGAATAGCTTCTTTTAAAGGTCAAGTAGATATGTGTATATATACACACACATATATACATTGAATATATATGTATACATATACATATTTATATATATAATTTTTAATTTTTATACTTTGTGAGCTCAAATATTCATGGCACTTTGGCTATGAGGGCTTAGAAAACATTTAAGTAGTATGCATAAGGCAGAAACATCTTCACACTCTACACTGATAAAAATATTCTTATTTAGCTCTTTTAATCTAAAAATCTCAGGAACTTTTCTCTAAGCTTTTTAAAAATCTAATAGACATTTAGCAAATATCATTGAGGTTGTATTGAAGCACAAAGAAACCAAATCAAGTACAAGACTGAAGAAAATCTGTTTCCACTGCAGAGCCGAAATCTCATTCACAACTAATTAAATTATCTAAATCGTATCCTATAAGGACAAGTACCCTTAATTTTGAATGGAGGCAAATGCAATCAAGAAGTGGAAAGAATATTGACTCTATGTGGCACAAATCGCTTCACTCTGCACCTCTTGCTAACACTAAAATCCAGGATATTCTGAGTCCAGTCAATATTATTATTACATAATAATAACTCTGATCTTCTTGGTTAGCAGAGGCTTTTCATACTAATAAACCCATGCTTTCCTGATGAAGCAAGGCCTTTTGGGCTTGAAATGATGCGTTAATAATCTGTAGATAATTTTAGGCTGGTTGACTGCTACTAATAGCGTCAGGTGAATTTTAAAAAGTCACTCTTCTAAATAGATTGACCAAAGAGGGCAAGCAACATTAATTTAGCTCCTAAGCACTTTATTTATTGCAGGTAATACCTTTTTCCTTAGCTAAATAAATGATTGTAAGGAAGGTAAATACAGGCATACCACATTTTATCGCGCTTCACTTTATTGCACTTCACAGATCCTGCGATTTTTACAAACTAAAGGTAAAACCATCCACCATTAAAAAAGATTACGACTCCCTGAAGGTTCAGATGATGGTTAGCATTTTTTTAGTAATAAAGTATTTTTAATTATGGTATGTACATTGCTTTTTCAGACATGATGCTATTGCACACTTAATAGACTACAGCATAGTACAAACATAACTTTTAGATTCACTAGGACACCCAAAAATATGTGTGACTCACTTTATTATTATGTTCACTTTATTGTGGTAGTCTGGGACCAAACCCACAATATCACCAAGGGATGCCTGTATTTCATATGCAAATACCTTTCAAACTAGGCACCTTAGTAATTAAGAGAAACAAGGAGGAAATGTACCACGAACTGTATTTTATTACATTTTAGGAAGTTCAACTAATTTGGGTAAAGTCTTGGATATGAATGCACATCCCTTAAAAATGAGCTTATTCTTTTGAAATATAGGCATTTTGGATTTAGGTTTGCACTGTGTATAATTATATTCCATTATATGCTAAAATGATAATCCATAAAGCTCCCAGAATTTGGAAGATTAGGCAGAAACTGTCGATTCAAGCAGAGAATTTGATCTAAATTCTAAAAGATTAAAAAGTTGAAAACTGACAGGAAGGGTAATGTTTTCATTATGAATTGGTTATTCTCTAGCATGGAATATATATCTTTTACAGATTATACAAATATTCCAAAGAAATTCCATTTAGGTAGTTTAGAACAAAATAGTTCTGCCGCCATTTAAATAAAAGAATACAAACAAAAAAAGAAATCATGTATTAGTAAATATTTTCTACACTTTTTCTGACATTATTTTATGTAATTTAGACCTAAAAGATAAAAATGTCCAAGAAAATTTTAGAACTCTGCTAACAAGTTTAATTGTATGTAAGTAAATTTTAGCACATAAATTACTACTTATATATTACTTGAATGAGTATATTTCTGAGAACTGGTCAAAGTTCTTAAAAGAGACAAAGAAAAAGCACTAATTCTTCCCATATTATAAATATGAGTAGGAAAATCATTTAGGAAAAATCTTGTTTCAAATATACCTGAAGGAAAAAAATGTCAACGATTTAATTAATATAATAAATTAACCTAACAGAAATGGTCAGCAATGGGACTGTAGATATTTCTGGGCTCTCTTTTATACAAAAATGGATACCAAGAAAAGTTAGGATTAGAGTGGCCCACATAAGCCTCCATATCCCCCAAATACTTCATATTAACCTAACATTTTGAAATTCCATTTTGTGAGATTGACTTTCTCTGCCTCTTCTTAACACAATTTTTCTAATAAAATCACAATGTAACTTACAAGAGAGTCACACTAAGTGGATATACGTTATGACCATGTTAACAGTCCTAGGTAAATAGCATATTTTTTTAAAAGAAAAAGATGGCATGGTTATGGGCCTGGCCAATGAAATCAGGACTATGTCAGTAGCTAAACAGAATATCAGAGGAGAACCCAAGGAGACCAGGTGGGTGGAAATGCTGTTTATTGTGTTAGGAGATATAATAAACTCAAATGTCTTCAGAGGCTATTAAAATAATAATGTGTGACTTACAGTGGCATATGCTAATAGGGAGTGGCTGTGTTGGGATGACGTATGAATGCCTTCCAAACCTCAGAGCATTAAAAACTTCTTTCTTAAACACTACTAATCAAACACAATAGGTCAAGGCCAGACTTGTTTAAAAAGTCAAGAGTCCTTTGCCAGAGTATTATCTTTAAACTCGATGTTTTAAAGTAGCAGAGACGTAAATGGTGTGGAAATTAAAATTTTCACTCAATTCTGAGATAGCATCCGAGTCATCTGGAAATATCATAGGACTTGGAGAATGGTGTGGTTCCAACACCATATAATCTTATATGGTATATTTATACTCTCCGAGTCTTCTTCTCGTCATTGGTAAGGTCAGGATAAAAATAGTACCCATATGAAGATTTATGAGATCAAGTACACAGAGCCTGGTAAAGAATAACTACTCAAAAAGTTAGGTATTGACTGCTACTTTATTATTCCTGAAATATATATTTAATATATATTTCAGATGAACTGCTAATTCCAGGCAATTGAAACTTAACACGGACTTTAAAAACTCATTTCATTCTACAGGTTAAGTAAAGAAAGACCATTAAGGACATTGTATGTTTCACTAAGTCTCGGACTACTGACGTAAGCAGAGGAGTGGCATAATAAGTTTTGTATTTTAGCGAAGTGATTTAGGCAATGGAATCTACTTTCTGCCTCTGTAGGTTTGGCTGTTATAGGTATTCCATGCTATACGTGATCTTTTGTGACTTGTTTCTTTCACTTAGCATGATGTTTTCAAGTATCACCCATTCTATAACATGTGGCATTCTTTTATTCCTTTCTATTGGCAAATAATCTTGTATTGCGTGGATATACCACTTTTATTTATCTGTTCATCAGTTGATAGACATTTGGGTTATTTCTACTTTTTGGTAGAAAAATGTTGCTATGAACATTTTTGCATATATTTTTGTGTGGACATGTTTTCATTTCTCTTGGGTATTTATCTAAGAATGGGATTGCCGGAATATGTGATAACTCATGTTTAAACGTTTGAGGAACTGCCAGACTGTTTTTCCAAAGTAGTTGTACCATTTTACGTTCCAACCAGCAATATATGAAGGTTTAAATTTCTCCACAACATTGACAAAGTTTATTATCTTTTTGATTATAGCAGTCCTAGTAAATATGAAGTGGTAAGTTCATTATGATTCTGATTTGTATTTCTTTGATGACCAATAATTCTGAGCATCTTTTTGTATGCTTCTTTGCAATAAGTATATCTGTATTAGAGAAATGTCATTCAAATCATTTACCCATTTTTAAACTGGATTATTTATCTTTTAATTGTTGAACTGGAAGTGTTCATTACATATTCTGGATATAAGTCCCTTACCAAATATATTATTTTCTTCAATTTTATGAATTATTCTTTTTAGTTTTTGGATGTTGTACTTTGAAACTCAAAAAATTTTAACTTTGGTAAGACTGATTTATCTATTTTTGTTGTTGCCTGTACTTTAGTCATCCTATTAAGAAGCTATTGCCTAACCTAAGATCCCATTTATTCTCATATTTTCTAAGAGTTTTATAATTTTTTCTTTTAAATTCATGTGTTTGACCCATTTTGATAGTTTGTGGCCTATGGTAAGAGTCCAACTTTATTATTTTGCATGTGGATATTGAGTATTCCAGCAGTATTTGTTAAAAACAAAACAAAATTTAAAGGAACAAAAACTATTCCTTCTCCATTGATTTTCTTGATATCCTGGTCAAAAAACCAACTGACCATAACTTGGAAGATTTATTTCTGAACTCTTGATACTATTTCATTGGCCTATATGTCTATACATATGCCAGTAACACACTGTCTTAATTACTGTAGCTTCATAGTAAATTTTGAAATTTGGAAGTATAGACCTCCACCTGTGTTATTCTATAAGATCAAAGTATATAATTTATTGTGTTTAATAACATTACTGCTAAAATAGAATTTAGAGCAGACTCTTTTTTCTCAGTTTTCTAAATGTTGTAGGACTTTTTTTTTGTTCTATTTATCTTATTGCCTTCTATTATGTTAAATAGTTATAGTATAGCATTTTAATTACCTTGTTATTTGTTATACTGTATTTTTAAAGTTATTTTCTTCGTGTTTGCCTTGAGAATTAAATGTAATATCTTAAAGAAATCTAGTTTAAATTAATATAAACTAAATTCTAATATATAAAAACTTTGCTCCAAAATAGCGTCTGTTCCTTTGTGTTAGTGTACAAATTATGTATTTATGTAATAGAAACTCATCAATTTAGTTTTATTGCTATTATGCTATGCTATTATATTTTAGATTAAATAGAAGAGTTAAAACTACAAATACATATATACAATGTTTTATATTCACCTATACAGTTGCCTTTCCCAGATTCTTTATTTCTTTGTATAAATTCAAGTTACTGCCTAGTGCCCTTTGATTTCAGACCTAAGGACTTTCCTTAGTATTTCTCATATGGCTGTTCTGCTAGTGGAAAAAAAAAAATCTTATTTCTTTTTAAATTTAAACTTGAAAATTCTTAATTTTTTCTTTATTCTATAGGCACAGTTTTGCTGGATATAGAGTTCTTCTTCACAGACGTTACTTTTCTTCCAGGACTTTCGAATGTTGCCCCACGTCAGCTTAATCATATTGGGGATTTCGTGCCTGTAGCATCACTTCTTTCTTGCTACTGTCAATATTCTCTCTTTGTCTCTTTTTCTTTCAATGGTTGGTTTTGGTGTAGTTAGACATGGACCCTTTTCAGTTCCTCCTACTTAAAGTACATTGAGCTCCTTTGGTGTGTAAAGTAACATTTTTCATCCAATTTAGGAAGTGTTAGGCTATTTTTTTTATATATAATATTCTTTCTGCTCCTCTTTCTCTTCTCATTCTAGAACTCCTATTATGCATATGCTGGTATGCTTGATGATGTCCCGCAATTCTCCAAGGCTATGTTCATTTTTTTGTTCTTTCTTTCTTTCCATCCTCGGACTGGGTAATTTCAATTGACCTATATGCAAGATTGCCAGTTCTTTTTTTCTGCCGCTAAAGTCTTCTGTTGAGTCCCTCTAGTGAACTGTTTTTTTTTTTTAATTTAGTGATTGTACAGTTTAATTCTAGAAGTTTCTTCTTTTTAAAAAATACTAGTATCTTCTTTCTATATTCTCCATTTGGTGACATGTCATTGTCACAGTTAACTTTAATTCTGTGTACATGGTTTCCTTTGTTCCCTTGAACATGTTTATAACAGCTTATTTAAAGTCTACTAAGTTCAATATTTAACCTTCCTCAAGAACAAGATCCTATTGACTTGTCTTTTATCCTGTGTATGGGTTATATTTTCCTCTTTGTCTCTTAATTTTTTATTGGAAACTGAACTTTTTAAATATAATGTGGCAACTACCCCTCCACCATCACCGCTGTGGCTTCTTTTTGCTGCCATTTGTTGTTTTTGCTGCTGATGATACTGTGCATTTGTTTAGTGACTTTCATTAAGTAATTTTCTAAAGTTTGTATTCTTTATCATATGTGGTCATTGAAGTCTCTGATCAGGTAGCTTTATGATCACCTAGTGATTGGACAAAAATTTGAAATGCCTTAAATCTATATGTGTCTCACCCTTTGCCAATGAGTTCTGTGTGTGTGCTCACACTTTCAGTGATCAACAATTTACAGCTCTGCCTAGTCAGAGCTCGAGGCCAGCCAGAAGTGAGATAGTAGGGCCTTGATTGGTCTTCCCAAGGCACATGCTCAGAAGTGCACGTGTGTATGGCCTACTACATCCTTAGGAAGATGGTAGGATCTCCTTGGGGATGTAGTCGCTTATGGGCATCTCAGTCCTCTGATTTTCTTACATATGTAGCCAACCTCTCACTTGCCCAAACTAGTATCACAGCCTCAGGCAATTGCAATATGAAACAATTGCTACCAGTTGTTTTGCAGTAATGCCCTGGGGATAGGGCATTTCCCACCAAATCAGGTCAAATAAAGACAAGCCCTTTGAATGAAGGTTTTCTAGGGAGCTTCCAGAAAGGTCAAATATTCATAATTATTTGGGGGTCAGACTTTTTAAGAAACTCTAAAGCCATTCCATTTCCTCCAGCAGCTACTAGGCTGCTGTTTTCCACAGTTACCTTAATTGCAAGGTTTGGGGGTTTTTCTTAAGGCTACCACAGAGCTATGGAGAAGAGGATAGGAGTAGACGAAGTTAGAACACCATGGAGCTTTGTTCTTGCCATTTTCAGACATTTTTTTTTTCCTGAATAAATACTCCTCCAATTGTTTCAAGCCTGTGGTTAATTTCCAGAGCTCTGAAAAAGCTGATTTTGACAAATTTTGCCAGTGTTCTCATTACTTTTCAGAAATAACTGATTTATGGAGGTCCACAGTTACAGAAGGGCTCTGTTCCCCATGAGTACTTCTGATAAGAAATGGGGAATTGGTTTTCTATCATCTACAAAACAACAGAATATCAGGCTCTCTATCTTCAATCTGGATCTGTTTATGGGGATCTGCCTCTTGCTACTTTTCCTTGTGCTCCAACTCAGATTTATTTTATTTTTAATAAAAATTATACATATTCGAAGTGCACATGATGATTTGATATACACAGTGAAATGATTATTATGATTAAGCTAATTAATTTCTTGCTCTTTTGTTGTGATTAAAGCACCTGGAATCTACTCTCTTATGAAATTTCCAGTATTCCATATAGTATTAACTATAATCACCATGCTGTACATTAAATCTTTAGACTTATTCATCCTGTAAAACTGCAGTTTTGTACCATTTGACCAATATCTCCCCATGGCTTTCACCTCCTCAGCTCTGGGAACATCCATTCTACTCTCTGCCCCTATGTATTCAGTCTTTTTAGAGTTCACATGTAAGTGAGATCATGCAATTTTTCTTTCTCTGTGTGGCTTATTCTAGGTTTTAAAATATGTGGAAAAGAACTTACTTTTTGGCATAGGTTTTCATTTGACTTTAACATATTTCTAAAGACCACCTTGGAAACAAAAATTTTTACAGAGTTTAAACCTATGTAACATAATAAAACAAATACTTACCGATAGATAATTTCAGTCCCTCCTCTGGGGAAATTCTCTCATTCTCATTTATGATAACAGAAGACATTTAATTATAAACAAATGTTATCATTCATTATTATGACCAATAAAAATAAGAAACAATATAGATTTGATAATTGGATAGATGGTTGCAATAAGTAAAACATCCCCTGATATTATAATATATTCCCTTAGCAGTGAATTTATCTTTTCTGATCGTTAGAGCATAATTTAGTAAGTTAAGCTTATTTAGTTCATTTTTCAGAAAACACATTTTCAGCTCTATTTACTTAATATAATATCAAGGTAATTTAAAAATTTTAAAAATTTATGTGGAAGGATACTACAGCGTGCCCAATGGTTTTATTTCTCACTGTTTATTTGACCATACTTAGTGTCATATTTTTTTTTTTAATTCACATAACAAAAGGTTTTAAGGTTGATTAAAGTCTTTCTCCAAATTCTGTCTGATGCTATCTATCCTTAACAATAAAAATGACTAAGATATAGTCTAAAATCAGCCCATAGTGTTTAATACACTTAAGTCTGAATCTGAGCTTTATACAGATAAATTAGTAGTAAATTATTGTAGAAGCACCTAGATATTTAACACTCTTTGAATTCTGTGTTGCTATCTATAGACTGTCTCCATACAGAGTGATTGAGATGGTTGAATTAAATAGTGTAGTATATATAAAAATTAATACATAGATGCTCAATATAATACATCTTTCCTTCCTTAACTGGGAGTATAAAATCCTAGAAAAGATACACATAAAAGAAAGAAAACTGACTATTTCAAAGACCATTCTATAGTTAAAAGTTGAATTTATAAAAAATTATATTTTTAAAATGTATGATTGGAATGAAATATATCCAAAGATTAATAGTCCCTAATTCTCACTAAGTCATTCAGCCATTCAGTTGTTTGATCATATATTCATTCAACAACAAATATATAATGAGTTACCACCAAGGGCCAAGAATTGAGTCTATAACAATAAAGAAAAGAGGGGTGATTGCTGCCCTTAAGAAGCTTCATTTTAATGGAAACGCCTTGAAAACAAAACAAAACAAACAAAAAAACCTCTCCAAAATTGTTAAAAGCCAAAATTATCATAGATTATGATAAACACATAAGAAAATATACAGAATCATGTCAAATGACTGCAGGAGGGTGCTTCAGCGAGGCTGGACAGAGCAGTCCTCCCTGAGGAGATGGCATTTGAGTCAAGACGTGAAGAATGGGAAGTAGAAGTCATACCCAAACCTGGGGAAACATTTTCCAGGCATAGGGAAGAGAAAGAACAAAGTCTCAAAAGCGGGAGGGGGGGGCGGGGGGAAACCTCGGCCAATTCAAAAAACAGAAAGGAGGTCAGAGGCATTGGAGCCTCACAAACAACTAAGAAAGTGATGTGAAAAAAAAAAGATATTGGGTAGGAACCAGATTAGGCAGGGTCTTATAACCAAGTGAGTTTGGATTTTGTCCTAAGTGCGGTGGGAAAGCCACAGTGTGGCTTAATCTGATTTACGTTCTGTAAAGAGTATTCTGGCTGCTCGGTTGAGAATAGATTTAAAAGGCCAAATATGCATATATAGGGACATAGCCACATACCTCACATGCTGCTTCAAGAGTACTGTGAGAAATGGGAAAAAGAGTATTTGGCCAAGTTCCTGTCATATGGTGGCAAAGAAACTTGTGACCTAATATGAGCCCCTCAAGGGTCTTTGATCACCAGATGGTGGAGAGACCACCTTTCTTCTCCATGCTGCCCACTTGGTCTCTGCACAGCAGCTGCCCAGAACCTATAACAGCGTGTGGGGCTCTACAAAGGAGAGACCTGGATAGTAATGCCAGTTTGCCATACCCTAGAGACAGCTACCTCAATGTGATCACTTTCATGCACAAGCTATTGCTTCATATTCAGTTATGTGAGATAGTCCAAGTACAAGAATATTCACTGTTTAAAATGCCCAATGTGTAGGAACAATTCATTTTTATTACCATAAATGTATATTTTATGTAAACCATTATCTAATTGCTAGGTTGGATTTCTATTTCTCATTTACATTTGATACATTTCATTAGTGCCAGGTTCCTTGAGTATGTGGGGGTTGTGCGTGAGGGATTATGACCCCATAATGTCTGTTAAGCACCAAAAATTGTATCAGTTGATCCTTAACAATAATCTTTTACTTCCCTACGGCATTCTTTAATTAATACACTATGGGGTTTTAGAGCTAGAGTTTTGTCACATTATGCTTCCATAGGACTTGTTACAAATTGGGAAGCAAAGAGTGGAATAAATTTAGCCTTTAAGATACAAGATATTGACATGTTGCATTAACGTGAGTGAAAATCAACTATAGTACAGTAATTAGTGCAAGCCTTCTGTTTTGCATTTATCATCTTGAAGGATAGCAATAGAAAATAACAACGACAGCATTAAGAAAAATAAACAGAAACAATGACAATTCAATTACAAGAAATGGTACATTTTGTTATATGAACTGAGACTATATAAATAAGTTACAGGACATTTTTTGTTTTGTTGTAAAGAGAGCATGAAATTGTTGATCCTGACAAAACCTACTCATTTATTTAATGGTTGCCAAATACAGCCCTTGATATTCTGCTAGAGATTTGACAGTTAGGGTTTCGCCAAGGTTGTTTGGGAACACTTGATGTGTTTCCCATATGCCGTTAGAAGGCAACCCTAGAACATACGATAGAAGAGCCAGGCTGGAAATGGAGCTCTCTGTATGGCAATATTTTTATGTCTTAATATTTAAGCATGATTTTGTCAAACCAATTTTTCATTATTTCACATTTTTTGAATCGTCCTTTTTCACAAACAATTTAGGGATGAACATCTTTGTAGCTAGATCTTCATGCATGCCCTCCACTGACAAAATATTTCTATAAAGTATGTCATCGTCGTCGTTGTTGTTGTTGCTGTTAAGTTTTTACATAATGACTATGAATCTCTCTGTCCCTTTGCCGGTCTGAGAGAGATATAGGAAATAGTGCAAATTTAAGAGTCCAGAATAAGTGGCATTTGCAGCCCAATTTAGCATCTACCTTTGTTTCTAAAAACAAACCAACTACAATCATTAAAATATAGCATTTTGAGAGGTCTAATGTTAAATTGTCTATTCACCACAAAACTGTCATAATGCAGTCTGGCTAACTCCAAATGGAGTGGGTCTGAACAGGATGAGAAATCTACCTTCTCTTGCGGATGATCTTTTCTGATTAGGGTGAAGTTGTTGGTGTTGGAGTGAGTGATGGCTCATATTCCCCTGTGCTTCGTCTGGCTTTGCTTACGGAAGCTTTTATTGTTATTAATATTTAACATTGACTGAAGGCCAACAGTGCTCTAGGTGATGAATACAACATTGAGCTAGCTCTGGTCTTTGTCCAACTGGATGTTTTCCAATTATAAAAGTAGGAAACAGAACTTGCCCTATATGGATATAGGGATAAATAGGACAATGTTGGGGAAAAACAAGGAGTCATCAATATTCACTGACCTATGACAAATTCCAGATGAACTCTCATTGTACCTTAAGGAAAACTAGTTAATTTTCTAAGGAAAATATTTAATATTTTCTAATTTTGGTAGGCTGTCTCACTTAAATACATTAAAATTACTAAGGATAACTACTGAATGATACTGAAGGGGATATAGCACAATTATTATAAATTTGATGAATTATTCAAGTTTGACTTACAGAAATAATTATTGAGTTTGATGAATAAGCATTCAGAAATTATCATTATAATCTCAAATTTTTTATTTGTTATTAAAATTACACTAATCAAATAATGAAAAAGTCTTATTGCTTATAATTACACCAGAGTATCCTATCAAAAACAAAGAAAAACTAAAGCAAACAGAAGTTAGTATTAAAATGAAGATATGCTGTTTTGTTTTTGTTTTTGTTTTTGTTTTTGTTTTTCAAATATCCTTCCTAAAGTCAGAAATTATTTTACTGCTAAGACTTTAGAGGACGTGTATTGGTTTATCTACTGGCCCTCTGTGTGCAAAATAGGATTGATTTACATGCTGCCTTTGTCCAATTTGCTCCTATAATTGATATAGCACTGGATGAGAATAATCCATTAATAGCCATGAGTGTGGTTTTAAGGGAAGTGGAGCTGCGGAAAGCATTAAACTAACAAACACAATGCGATGTGTTTTATTTATTTATAATTATCCTGAAAGAAATAAGTTGGAGGTGTTGCTGTAGTACAGTCTTTTATAGCATTAGGTTCCTAATGCTTTTTGAGTTTCCTCGATGTATTTTGCATTTTAGGGTTGTCTTGGCAAACATTTAGAAATGCCTTAGTGTCATATCTAAAACCAAGTTTTTCTGATGACGCTTTTCTTGTTTTTCTGGCATTTTTTTTTGGGGGGGGGCACTTTTAAATGCATTGTTTTATTCCTTCTTAATTGTTAGTCTTTAAGGAGAGTCTGTGTATTACTCCTCTGGTTGTCTTTGTGTCTAGAGCATAATTGGGCACAAAGTAAAATATTTTGTTGAACTTATTTAATTTTTAGATTGCTTTTGAGAACTCAACTTTAGAAAACCCAGTATCTAGATTCAAATTTAGTTTAGAGGTGATAAAATGTAGGATAAATAAGAAAGAAAATTAGAAGTAATTTTGCCCGAAATTATGTAAAATTGTGTATAGGATAATTTCTGGTAAAATATGTAATCATACAAAATAAGATTTTTTCATTATACCTGTGATCATTTTTCTCAATTAAATGTAGCACTTAAAAAATACAATGTGCTTATTATAGGATTGTTACAGAAAACACTAAAGAGCAAAAAGTTAAAAATAAAAATAATGTGCAATTCTCTTACCCATAGAAAACTTCCACTTACCATTGGATTTCTGTTCTTCTGCCCTGTTTGACATATATCTACATTTTATTTTTACAAATAAAGGGCTATGTTATGCATATAATCTTGTCATACCTTTCTTACCTAATAGAGACTTCTTAAATATTCTGTATGGCAATATTTTTATGTCTTAATATTTAAGCATAATTTTGTCAAACCAATTTTTCATTATTTCACATTTTTTGAATCGTCCTTTTTCACAAACAATTTAGGGATGAACATCTTTGTAGCTAGATCTTCATGCATGCCCTCCACTGACAAAATATTTCTATAAAGTATGTTCAAACATGCTTTATCATAATCATTAATCATTAACAAAATTGTTGAAAATATACATATAAAATAATTATTATATTTTTGTTTTGGGAACAGCCATTCATAGTTATAAATGGGAAAAGTACTTACTTAACTACATTGGACTGACAAATTTTGTGAATTAATTTTCCCATCATGACGTCTTGGTTGCCAATTTTTATTTCAAATTTCTAATTTGATTATTTCTCAAACAATAACGTGCCAGGGGGTGTTCTAGGAATAAGAAGATAAATATCACAAAGTATTTATGCTTAAAATTCTCATATGTTCTGGGAACACGTTTGTTTTATAGAAATGAGGTAGCTTGAAGACACAGAACAAAGATAAGGCTTAACTTTGCAGTAATTCCTCCAAACACACATCAAACAAATTGATAGTGAAAAAATAAAGTAATCATAAATGATAAATAATAAAATAATAGGTGAAGAACAAACTAAGCTCATGATATATACTCAAAATAATTCAGTTATTTGATAGTGTCTATAATGTTTTTTTAAAAAGTTTAAAGAAGTTTAAGGCCTACGTCCCATCCATAATATCTTACGATCAAATTTAAGAGAAATGAGGTAAACAGAACAAAGATAATTAACAGTATAAGGTAGTTTAATGAAGTCTCAAATACTATATTCATGAGACATGTAATAAAGATTGAGAAAGAACTGATCAAAAAGGAAATGTATTCTGAAAAGTCTTTTAGAAATCTCTAAGAAGGAACATTGTAAGAGTATTTAAAGAAGAATGTTTTTAAGATGACTTCAGAAGGAAGATTGGTATGAGGACATACATAGAACAAAGAACAGAAAGTATAAACCTTCTTAGGATAGCAAAGAGAACTCACTGAAGAACTTCTGAATTAATCATTGTATTTGATATAGTTCTTGGGGAATATTGGATTACTTTGTCGACAATGTGTGAAATAAATTGAGGGGTTCTGCAGTGATGTACATAGACAAGGATGAATTGTCTATGCACGATCCATAGACAATTAGAAGAGTGATGCAGTTGCCGGATGTGAAATAATGAGACCACCACTGGAGACGGGGTGATGGGAATGCCTCGCTTGATGTGGTAGCTTCGATGAATTAACATTTGAAAATAGTCTAATTGGCAGAGAGAACTCCACCTGAGGAATAAAGGGAAGCATTTTTTTTTCTTTTTAAAGGTCAATTTTGAGACTTTGATAGAAATGTTGAATTTGAGACACTACAAAGATCTTAAAGGTGAATGTGATAAAGGTTGGAGATGTAGATTTCAACGATGATCAGCTAAGAATGCGCGAATAGGTTCAGGTCGACTTTCTTCAGTACTCAAAGCTATTTGTATATTAATAGATTTGAATATTAAATATTTAGGCATTTAAATGTTTAGATACTTAGATATATAAATATTTAGATATTTAGATACTTAAATATTTAGATATTTAAACATATTCTGTTGGTGAATATGTGTTTCTAATATCCAAGAAAAAAGGTGATTCATATAAACCACAGAGATAAGTTAAGTCCTGTATGAATAGAATCATGTTGTTGACAACTGAACTTTGTACATAGACTGACTATGTATCAGGGCAAGAAGAAGAAGTACAACCAGAAAAGGAGACAAGGAAGAAATGCGGTTAGGATTAGAAGAAAGAAGAAACTATGGTATAATAAAAGTTAAGAGTTAAGGGAATTTCATGAAAGAATTGGTTTTGTGCACAATTAAGAAAAATAACTAAATGTGACCTGAAGTTTAAGATCCTGAATAAAATCATGGCAATAGAAACAGGGAATCTGAAAAACAGATTGATGGGCTTAAAAAATAGGTGGATGATGAGAAAATATAATGAATTATCTCAAAGAATGGTAATTTCTTTATGATGGAAAAAAAAAACTATTAACATCTTCAAATCTTTTGGCTTGGCCTTCTATATAAGGAAAGAGTGACAGAAAAGATCCTGAATACTGCTATGATAAATTAATACATATATCTTAAAACAAACACACACACACACACACACACACACACACACACACATCCTCTATAAAGCAAAAAAGCAGGTAGCTATAGGCCATAGCAAAGTTAAAATAAGTGATACGCCTTTGATTATGTATAACCGTATCACCCTAATCAAAGAAAATATTTGGAAAGCCAGTTGAGCAATAGCGACATGACTAAAATCATACATCCATAAATTCAGAAAAGCAAATTACTAAAAAAAATTCTGAGACTTTAGCAAATAGTCATTTCTTTAGAAATAACTCTAACTGCTTTTCTTGAGTAAGTCAAATCCCTCTGTTGTATGTGCTCTCTTAGTAGTATACTGCCCTTTTAAATCAGTAATCATAATTCATATTTTTAAATATATTTTAGACTATTATTTGAAGGGCGATCTCCCCACCAAATGAATTGTAAGTGCTGTGAGAGCAAGATGCCTTCGTGTCTGGTTTTGCTCATCACTGTAACCCAGCACCCAGCACTGTGGCTAGCATACAGCATCTTAACTAACCACAGCACTATCAACATTTCAGGCTCCATAATTCTTTGTTGGAAGGGGGCAGAGGTGTGGGTAATTGTCCTGCAGTATCTCTGGCCTCTGCCCATTATAAATGCAATAAGCAAAGTATGAAAACAAAGCAAAACAAAAATATGTTTCCAGAAGAGGCACCAAATTGCCCCTGATGAGAGTTATAGGGCTAACATATAGTGGGAAGTAAATAATTATTTGTTAAAGAAATAATTAACAAATGATCACCCCTTCACTACTAAGCAGAATGTACACTGAGTACCAAAGTCCTACAAAATGACTTGAGATGATGCCTATAATCTCTATTTCCATTATCCCTTAGCCATACCTTGACTCCCTTTACACTAAGATTGAGATAACTCTGCTATCATGAAAATGAAAATATATGTTCCTCATTTTAGCTTTAATCTTAGTTGGCCTTGCTGACACAAAACTTTGCTTTTTGCCACCACAGAGGATTAGAAAATCTTGAGAAATGTAGTTAAGGAGACAGTTGACTGAATTTAGTTAAAGATACAGGATGTAGACGAATTTTTATATAACCTGAGTTGTAATTTTAGTGATGGAATCAATCTGACCCAGGAACTATTCTCATTCATTATGTGTAGGAGTAAAACTCCATTTAAGCAAGAGACAATTATATAAATCATGTCTTATTCAGCTGTCCTTTAAGACTTTATTTCTTTAAAATTATAGCCGTTCCTTGGCTACAAACTTTTAGTCGGGTGGAGAATCACTTAGTCATTTGTTTATTTAACACATGGACTAGTCATCCATAATGACTATTTGCAGTACTTTGGGACATTTGCAGCTAATTTCTTATACTGGTGAATTCTGTTAGTCATTCTTTTA
Organism: Rousettus aegyptiacus; assembly: GCF_014176215.1. Classification (NCBI taxonomy): domain Eukaryota; kingdom Metazoa; phylum Chordata; class Mammalia; order Chiroptera; family Pteropodidae; genus Rousettus; species Rousettus aegyptiacus. The sequence goes on from NW_023416310.1 coordinate 80,656,559, forward strand.
TAAAATATCATCTCTTATGGGTCACAGTGGAGAAACATAGTAATATTGTTTATTAAGCCTGCCTTCTTGTAAGTGAAAAATGTCAAGTATTAAATACTTCTCAATTGACAAGAAATTAACATGGGTAAAATCACCTTGCATTTTCTAATTATATATTTTCTAAGCATTTTCCAACCTTCCTTTTGACTTTACCATAATCTTCTGATGTAATGAGAGCAGGTTTGTCCTGCTAATTAGATTTAGCATTTCACATAGAAGTCAAAATCAACTAGTGGACTTTCAGAGATGTTTAGATGTTTGACCCTGTTTTTATGAATCAATGAAAAACTAGAGAATTCCTAGCAGTAGGCTTTACTTGGTGTACCTCTGCCAAGAAAACAGATGTGTACCAAAATGAGTTTTAGCAAACGTTGTGGAGAACTACTATGTACACAAAATGGGCTTTTTTCTTCTCCATCTTACTTTGATGTATATTCAGTACTCTGATATAAAAGGGATTTGAGCAACATTAAATTACAATTTTTTTATTGGAAAATATAAATGCTCTGTTTAAAAAAGGTACCAAAAGATACACTTTACCCTAAAACCATGGTTTATCAGAATGAGATCTGTCTGATTAAACAGAGATGGCTCAAATCCTTTGTTTATTTTTATTACACGTATCCTTAAGAAATGTGGAATAGTGCTAGATCTCCTTTATCATTGTTGAAGTATACTCTAGACTGCTCTATGGTGAAGGCTGCTTTGCCTTCAGAACCATTCCTTTTCTTTCTCCAACTTGCTGCTCTATGGCAGAGGGCCTGCCGGCTGTGGTATACTTCCCAGCCTCCTTTTAGGATTAGCAATTTTTAGATGTGGCCAGGTCAATGTCAGCCAGAGTGGCAGTCTTAGAGGTGGAAAGACTATCTGAAGCTAGAATGGAAGATGTTTCAAAGCTGGAGAAAGCTCTATGACACTGGGGGAGAGCCTATTAGTAGTAGTTTCTTCTGTGTCTGCCTTAAGTTTTCTAGTTTTACTTCTAGTGAGAAGGGAAAAAAGGTTGATAGAGAACATACATGATAACTAATATACATAAACTTTAAAAAGTTAAAATATACTGTGGTGCCTGCTAGAATGAAAGAAAAATTTCCACAAGGGATGATGTGCAATTTATCTGCATATAAATTACTAAGAGCTGCTAAATATTTTAAGTTCATCGAGGAGATAATGGTGACCTTCCACTCAAAGAATGGCCTCTGAGATGTGGAGAAAGCAATCAGAAATCACAAGTTGAAGAGCCCTAAGGTTCATGTCTTGAGGAGGAAGTTGGCTACTCTGTGCCTGCAGTGTGGGAAGCCCCAAGCAAATGATATCTGTTGTGTTTCCAAGGTGACAGAACTAAACAAAATGGACAAATCTCTATCCTAAGTATAGAATTTGACCCTGTTCCCTAGGACGGATACTATTAATTCTCATATTTCCCAAATAAGACCTTACCTTCTTAATGGAGCCGCCAGTAACCACCTCTCTGCTCCATTGTCTCTGAACTTTCTTCCCGAAATGTGATCGACATGTAAAAGAAGCATGGCCGCCTGCTTCTACAGCTTCACCACACAGAGTCACCTGTCGTGAGTAGCTTACTTCTCTATCTTCTAGTGCTCCTATTCTTTATTTATACATTTTCATTCAATCTCATGATCCTAAATACAATCTATACGCCAATGACTTCCAAATCTGTATTGTCTGCTTTGACCTCTTCCTGAGATTTTTATACTTATTTCCAATGGCTTAACATTCTCACATGACCTGTAAATGCACTTGGCGTAAAACCCCAGGTCCTCGGCTGCTGACAAAGCCCTCCCTAATTGCACATTATCTGGTTCCTCTCTCACCCACTGCACTCTAGCTAGATGCATCTTCTTATTCCGACTTCACTTCACATGTACCAGCCATTCCTTCTGCCTTCGAAATGTTCTCCTGCACTGATATTCAAGGGCTGGCTTCTTTTGCCATTCGAATCCCAGCTCAACTAGTACTGCCTCTAATGTCACTTCCCTGATGATATAATCTAAATTGTCTAACCTTCCTGCTTTATTTCGCTGAATGGTGACTTATTTCACTGAATGGCACTTAAAACTCTGAAAATGATTTTATTTTTGTATTCTCCTTCCAACCTAGAATATAAACACCATCAGAGATAGGACCTGGCTTGTCTCCCACTGCATTTCCATAACATAGAACAGATTCTATCACATAGTGGGTCCTCATATGTTGACTAAATGAATGAATGAGGGGAGTCTAGTAGAGAATTAAAAAATAATGTCAGCATCATGATACACTCAAAGTTAGTAGGAGGATATGGCATCTCCTAGCTCTCCTTGCCCCCAAATACCAACCATCTTTGACCTTTAAAACCTTAATGTTGAAAATAATGTACTATGAAGAGATTACTGGCATCATAGAACGGATTTCCAACTAAGCTGATTTGTTCTCTAGACCAAATTCTTCTCTAGGATAATAAGCATAGAACTCTTATTCCTCTGAGTTTTAAACAACTTATAATTCAGATACACTTTTGCCCCAGTGGCTACGTTAACTAATTAACAGAAAACTTCCAATGTATTTGCCCTCTCTCTGATCCTGAGATTATTAATTATTATTATCAGTATTACAGACGTGTGTAGAATAATGGCCTCATGGGCAGAAAGTGTTTCCAAGTATAATATACACAATCAAAAAACACTCCTCTTTAATGACTAAGAATGTGATGAACTATGCCATTCAGAAAATGTGGACAGAGAATGCAATCTAGTTTTAAAAAATTCATCAGATTTCATCTTGTTTTCTCATAGTGACTATCAAATAGTAAATCTTTTTATCAAATTTAATGTTTTTAATTGAATTAGCTTTAAGATATTAGCTTTTACATTAAAAATAAACCTTATTTTTGAACATTTGCTTATTTACTATTTATCATCTTTTAGAAAAATAGTCCATGTATTATTCCGCATAGAGTCATATTATTAAAAAGTAAATTTTTTATATTAATTCAATGGTAAATATTCCTTCTCACATACTTTTATATTGTATGGTATCTGTAGTTTGTATCATGAAGTTCATGCATGGTTTTTCTTATTGGATATTTCTCTTTATTTAATAATACTAATATTCCAAAAGGAATTATAAGCTATTCTATCAAGTTCAGAGCTTTAGCATCAAAATTGAAGTATCTTATTCATTTACCAAATTCAAATTAATGACTAACTCAGACAAATCCTTTTTCAGAAGGAGATTATGAAAGCACATGTTTTGATACACATTTTGGGAAAAGCTTGTGTAGAATAAATATAATTTCATTGTTAAATGTTTGGTGAAGCCACATGGTTGTGGAGTTTTTCATGGGAAATATTTTTACCACAAATTTAATTTTTTTAACAGATATGGAATTTACATTGGTTATCCTTTTAATCCTAAGAGAGCTTTGGTATTTGTATCTTTCAGGGAATTTATTTTATATAATTTGCTAAAATTATTTCCAATATTCTCTTATCTTTTTAATACATATAGGAGATACAGTGAATATCTTTTATTCTTGATATTAGTGATTTGTGAAAGTTAATTTTACATTCTCCATTTGAGGTTATAAAATAAATAGGATTCAATGAAAGTCTAATATAATTCATATTTCTTGTGCAGGAGTAAAATTTTTCCTAGCTTAAATGTTCTTCAAAAATTAAATTTTAAACAAATTCTCAGAACATTCCAAATTTTAGTATAGTTTTTTTCAATTTACAGATGAGAGGACTGAGATGCAGAACAAATGAAGGTTTTAGCCAGGACAGGGCAGCTAGTTGATGGAACATCTAGATTTTGAAACTTTCAATTCTAAATCCTAATATTAAATCACACTTAAGAAATTTTTAGCAATTATTCTTTGTAAAATTTAAAATGATATTCTTCTTAAGGGTATATTAATACAATTATTTTTCTCACTAAAATGTTTTGTTATCATACAAACATTTTAACTGAAAATTATCAGATAAAAACATAGACACATTTTCTAATTATCATCTTCTGCACGTGTGTGTGCACACACATGTATGAATTACCTTTTCCTGTTTTGTGTGTGTGTGATTGCTGTGATTCTTCTAGTCTTTGCAGCCACCTGCCTATGTCTTGATGCTTGTAATGTGGCAATTAACCAGCAGCTTCTTAATGACCTAATTAAACCATAATGATTGAGGTATAAGGCATTTCCTGGGGATTAATGGCCAACTGAGAAAAGTTGATGGCCCATGGCATAACTGAGAGTCATTAACCTCAACCAGCCATTAATCCTATGAAAACACTATATATGAAGGTTATTATTATTTAAACTCGAAGTAAAAACAATGAAGCATGTTCACATGCTTGCTAAATATACTTGCTAAATATGGCACCTTACTAAAGAATAACTGTTTGAGTTGCTCTGAAATAATCATTCAACTTTAAAATCTACTGCCAACACTGCAGAAATATTTCATAAATAGCATTTCTTGAGTAATTTTGGTTGCAAATTACAGAAGCCAAGTAGAGCTAAGTTACATCACCAAGAAGAAAATTGTGCCTCCTCAGACCTGAGGTCAGACAGCAGCAAAAATTCAGTAATGATGGGAATTGGAATTTGGAAAGATATGCGAATCCAAATAGTATTATGTATGTCTCTCCCATACCTCCCTCTCTCTAAATGTGTATTTTGTTTTCTCTCTACAGATTAGCTTCTTTTGTTTCAAAGACTTTTGAACAAATAAGGCTGCCCACAATGCCTTTGATAACATTTTATATGTTCAGTCACTCAGAGTGATTAATTTTTTTTCTAAATTCCAAATGCATGTTCTTAAATTGGGAATATGGCCAATGTTGGTTCAGGTAACTAATTAGGATTTATTCAATGATAGTTCTATATGTTTATATGGTGTATGTATATGTTGTTAAAAAATGAATAGATGGAAAATAGTCCCACAAAAAGAAATTGAGTTTCATTTGTCCTAGAGAAACACAGATTAGAAGTACAATGAGATACCACTACATACCTATTCGAATAATTAAAATAAAAAGATTAACCACACCAAGTATTGGCAAGGATATAAAAGAACAAATTCTCACAAGCCATTGGAAGAAATTTAAAAGGGCAAAATCACTTTGGAAAACAGTTTTATAGCTTTTTAAATAGTTAAATATACACCTACCATATGATCCAGCCATTCTAATTTTAGGTATTTACCCAAGAAAAATAAAAACATATGTCTACATAAAGACATATATGAAAGTTCATAGTCACTTTATGTATAATACCCACTATGTAAAAGTAATCCAAATATTCATAAATGTGCAAAAACAAGTATAAATTTAAAAATAATTGTGACACATGAAACAGCCCAAACAAAAAGAGTACTCACTGTATGATTTCATTTATATAAAATTCAAGAAAAATCAGATTGAGCTACAGTAACAGAGAATAGATCAGTAGTTGTGTGGGTTTGGAAGTGGGAGGAAGAGATTACAAAGCAGAATGAGGAAACTTTGCAGTGATAGACATCTTCATTATCTTGATTGTGATTATGAATTCATGGGTGTAAATTTATGTTTACACTTGTCAAATAGTACACATGAAATAGGTACAGTTTATTGTGAGCCAATTATACTTTAATAAAGCTATTTTTTAAATGGCTGTTCTATGCTCAACACAGAGACAGAGAGAGCCATGACAGAAAAGAAATTTGTCAAGTGATCAATTGCTCCATCTCACCCTTTTATGTGCAGGATATTTCAGGAACTATGAAGTGAGTTAAGCACAGTACTTACTTGTAAGGACTTGCCTATATCTTACTTGTAAGGCATTTATAATCTGCCAATTGAGAGAAATAAAATTATTAACTTTTTTATAAAAAGAGAAAAGATAAGGCAAAATATTATATATTATAAGGAAGGTAAAATACTTCTGGAAAGTTTTTAAAGCAGGGAGAGATCATTACCAATTGAAGATTTAAGAAAGACTGCATTAAAGGGTGATATTTGAAGTGAGGCTTTGAGAGCATACAGAATTCCAGCAGGCATTGGCCGCTAAGACCAGCATGAGCAGGGACTCAGAAAGCAGAAATATTTGGTGTGTTATTAAAAAAAAAAAAATCCAATTTTTCTGTAGCATAGCATGCAAGCTGCAGAACAGTAACAGAGGAAGGTAGAAAGGTAAGTTGGAGCTTATATTGCTTAAGTTCTTATATATAACAGCTAGGATTATATTTAATTTAGGATTTCCACTTCCAAGTAAGATATAATAGGTTGAAGCAATCATTTCAACTGGAAAAAAAATGAGTGAATCATAAAAACCATACTTATAAAAACATTGTAGAGCTGCAGCACCAAGTAAGACTGCCTAGGTTAAATTCTAAAGAGAGAAGAGCTTTCTGAGGTGACTTAAGATCAGAATTTAGTCCCCTAGGGGAATAAACTGAGATTGAGGATCCCTAACAAGAGGTAGAAGGACTCTATAAGGGGAAAGGGACGTCAGTAGGGCTTTTAGACCATGTGGTCTGGCACAACAGACTGCAATCTAGAGAAGCCCCAGATTTTCAGCTGATTTTCCCAAGAGGGAACTTGCTGAGTGCTGTGGTGATACAGAAAGCTGGAGGCTAGTCAGGAAGGCGCAGTGAATGAACTCCCAGTCTCACAGTGTTTTGGTATCAAAGTTATTCGCAAGGAAGAGAAAGACAAGGAAGCCGTTTTTGCCAGATTCTGAATCTGTGTGAAGTGGGCTGAAGAGTTACGCTCCAAACTTCCAACAGGTGATACTTCAGGGGAGAAAAAGGCAGCAACATGGCAGGATACCAACCAGAGCCCGGGAAGCGTACAGAAACCTTCATGGTGGCACGAGAGGGGGACACTATCACGAACGCACTGTAGCGCTTGCCCTTGAGACATTTCCGGATTGTGTCTCCCTGAGAGAAAATCTCAGGCCAAATGCTGTTTAATTTGTTTGAATTCCAAATGGCCCTTCAAACTATCCGCCTAGTAAAGGGAAGGGCCAGTCCTCTCTGGTAAAAGCAACATTTGCTTCAGTCAATATTGTTCTTTTATAGACAACGACTGGAATATATACGTGTGTGTGTGTGTGTGTGTGTGTGTGTGTGTGTGTATTTAAAGTTGAGACGAATCAGGAAAGTATGGCTATAATTCAAGAGAATGATTAGACAATAGAAGCAGACCTAAAAATTGTATAGTTGTTGGAGATAGTAGTTAAGGAATTTAAAAATCAATATTATAAAAGTATTAAAATGATTGAGGAAAATATAAACTAAATGAATGACGAGTAAAATTACAATGGAGGACTGAAATCGATATAGAAGAACAAGTGGGCATTTTGTAACAGAGGTAGCAAACCTTTTGGGTAATGGGCCAATTAGTAAATGCTTCGGACTTTTGGGCCATGTGGCTTCTGTCACGAGCACTTAGCTTCACTGCTATAGTGTGAAAGCGGCCATAGATAGTACACAAGCAACTGAATGTGGCTCTATTTCAGTAAAACTCGATTTACAGAAATAGGTGGTAGGCTATATTTGGCCTATGGGCTTTACTTTGCCAAGTTTTTTCTAGAACTGAACTATACAATATTTAAAATTAAGAGATTATTAGATGGCTTTAGTAGAAGGTTTAACGCTTTAGAAGACAAGATTAGTGAGCCCAAAGACAGAGTAATAAATAAAAGTACAGAGTGCAAAAGAGAATAGAACAGAACAGTGCAGAGGAGATATGAGATAGATAGTCAACTTAACTAGTACGCATTAAACTGAAGTCCAAGAAGACAGTAAAGGACAGAAGTATTATTTGAACAGATGCTAACTGAGAAATCGCACGAAGTGATAAAAGCATCAAAATATGTTTTCAATAAGTTTTGGGGAACCCTAAGCAATTAAATAAAAAAAAAGTCATGACTAAAAAATATTCAAACTTTTCAAAAGTAAAGATAAAAAAATTAAAAACAGCTGAGGTTGGGAGCATATTACCTTTTAGAAAGCAAAAGTAATAAAATTATAGCTGATTTTTCAACAGTAACTGTGAAAGCCAAAAGACAATTGAATAACATCTGTTGGTACTAGGGAACAAACATGCCAATACAAATTTCTATCCAAGTAAAAATATTCATTAAAAATAAAATTAAAACGTAGACATTTTCAAATAACTAAAATCAGAAGGAATTCATTGCCAACAGAGAGACAATACAAGAAGTAGTACTAAAAGAGTTCTTCGGACTGAAAGAAATCCTCTCAAGTGAAGCATGAGGCCCCAGGAAGAAACAAAGAACATTGAAAAGAACAAATATGTAAATACATATAAAACATAATGACTACTTAGAGCAAATTAATACTATATGTGTTAGAATTCTAACAGATGCAAAAGATTAATATGTAACAATAATAGAATGACAATAATAGCACAAATGATAGGACAGTGGTTAAAGTCAGTAATCTATTGAAATGGAAATGGTAAAAAATCCAAATTCAAAATAGACAGTAATGATACAAGGATACTGTACTATATATCCTGTAATGAACATAGCTTGCTTCTTCATATCAAGAGGGGGATTATTTCCATTCCCATCGAATCTGACCAGGCCTTGTAACTGCTTTTAACCAATAAAATGTGGTGCAAGTAAAGCTTTTGAACCTGGAATTTATGGGAATGTGTAGATTCCATTTCCTGCATTTTGGAACCCAGTCAGCATGCTATGAGAAGCCCAAGTCACATGGAGAGGTGACACAGAGGAGAATTAACAGGCTTTAATTGACAGCCCTGTATGAGTTACCAGCTGACTTGTCTGTTAGCCAGCACTGTATACCTGTTTGGTTCCTGAGCTGTCTTGGACACGTCAGTCCAGTTCAGGCCTATGTGATTGGAACCCTGGCTGACATCACATGGGTTACAACTGTGCAAATGGACATAGTTAATCTGTGTTAGATTGCTAGGGTTGTCATAAAAAAGCAACAGAGACTGAGGGGCTTAAAAAACAAAAAATATATATATATTTTCTCACGGTTCTGGAGACTAGATGTCCAAGATCAAGGTATTGCGTGAGAATAGTTCCTTCTGTTCCAGGCCTCTCTCCTTGGCCTGCAGATGGCTGTCTTCTCCCTATGACTTCATGTGGACTTCTGTCTCTGCAGGTGTCTATCCTTATCTCTTCTTTTAAAACTAGAAAATAAAAATAACCTTTATTTTTTCAAAAAGCATACTTTGTGTAGAATTAAACAGATAAGTTGAAATCAAAGCAATTGAAAAAGATATAACAAGCAAACACTAAGCAAAAGAAAACTGGGATATGTATAATTTAGTAGAAATAAATAATAGTTTAAGAAAAATGTTATATATTTATTTATATTTATTATAGTACCATGTACTTATTCTTCCCTAAACATTCTTCAGTTATACAATAATCAAATTATCAGTGACTATTTGGAAAGAACAATTTATATGTATAGATCATTTACTATGCATATTAATATGTAGAATATTCTAATATATCACTGTCGATTTATATATTTATATTTTTTATCAATTTTATTTCATTCAAAAGCAATTATAAGGTTTCTATTATGTACTAGAAATTATGTATACAGTGGTCTAATCTAAATGCTTTCTCAGATATCACAACTATATGTAAAATAATCATAATGATAATGGTAACAATAATAACAAAAATAATGATAAACATAACCTTGTCTGAGGCTCAAGATTAAGGGGATGAGGGTCATGAAAGTTTTTTTCTTAGGCATATATTGAGGAATTATTAAGAGACAAAGAAAAGAAAAGGTATAGGAAACATACTTTCGACAAATTATAATATGATTTTGGGAAGTGGCTAGGTACTTTTAGTTTTCTTCTAACTTCTATTGATTTTACCAAACCTGTTTCTAAGCAACTCTGTAGTGTAATATGTCAGAGAATACAAGAGTAAATAATTCTAACTGCTTATCCAAATAAACTAATTTTGCTTTCTCAGGGCTCTTTCCTAATGAAACAGATATTTCTGACCAAAATTGCTTGTGAGAGATCAGTGGGAAGAAAGAAATTGGATTGATAGAAAGACTGTTTTTTCTCTCTCCCTCTCCCTCTCTCCCTCCTTCCCTCCACAGAAGTGTCCCTACTTTTAATGCAATTCACCTAATGTAACAATATAGCTCACCAAAATAGCTTTCACAAAAATTCGAAATTTGATTATCATTCATTCTTAATGTAGAGAGATTAAGTTTTTGTTGATAAACTTTTTGTAATACATAGATAGTGCATCTTTTTTTTCCCCCTGTAGTCAGATGCTGAGTTCTGAAATTATATTTTGCATCCCAGCTTTCATAGTGTTACAGCAAATGGGATATATGTAATCCATCAGATACTCAATAAATATTCCCTGAATAAACAAATGAGTAGATTATACTCTGACATTATTTTCAAGTGTAAGGGAGAATTTAATATTACTTTGTCAAATAAAGGAATTAAATAAGTGTACAGTGATAATTAACCTTTGTATTTAAAGATGCATTAAATATGATAGGAGTATAACCACATAGACAGTGGTTAAGACCAAGTAGGTGAAACATGAGAATAATAACATCGAGAAGCAGAGAGAACAGATTTCGTGCTGCTGAAGATAAATTACGAGGTAGTGAAATACCCTGCAGAAAAATAAAGGCGCAGGTCAAGGTTAAGTTTTTAGATGAAGAGTGATTTTTGTAACAAAGAAAAGAAAGATAAATTCGCTCTGGTGTTTTTGATTTATAGAACCAAGAAAGTTAGTAAACCATAATAGAAATGATCAGTTGAGGATGCGTCTTTATCAGCATTTGTAAAGTGATGTTGAGAAGATTAAATATGAAAAAGAAAAACTAAGATGTTATATACAACAAATTTGATAATTACTTTGATATAAATTTAAGTGAAAATAAAGTTCCCATATTAACAAGCTATGCAAATTATCCAAAATATTCTATGGTGATCAAATTTTATTAAAATGAATATGTTAGAATTCATGCAGAGAGACATTCCCTTTGACCTAAGATTAGACAAAGTTGATATGCATTGTCTTACTCTGGTGAATTAGCTAAAAGTAGAAGACTGAAATAAACTCAGGCTCATTCCTCTCTTCCTTTAAGTTCTGTACTTTGTCTGACCTACTGTATAAACTAGGGGTACACTTATTTTATTTTTCCTTATCATTTGATCCTCGATCCGTCCTCATCAGGAGGGAGAACATTAGCTCTCTCTCTTTAGGCCTCATTTCACTTTCCTAAATATCAATAAATCCTGGATACTTAACTCTACCAAAAGGAAAGAAGGGTTATATGTGCTTCAAAGTAAGCATTCAGTGTTTTCCCACTGGCCTGGGTCTTAAAGATAATCCAATATTTGCCACTCTCTGCTACAAATTCTGAGATTTTTACTTTATGGCCAGATCACAAAGTCATTCTCCTCTTCATAGGTATTTTTCATTTAGGAGTCTGTCCTTTCCTGCTATAGCGTTTTGGTAATGGTCAGACAGTTCTCACTCAGAGCATTCTCTTTAAATTTGAATTCCATCCTTGCTTGCTTTATGCAAAGTGCATAGCTCCTCCTCCCAGGAAATCAACTTTGTCCTTCATCTGTCTTCAATAGTAGCAGCCTCAAGACAAAGGGTTTCACCATAGCCTAATTCCATGGCTTTAAGAGCTTCCTCATGCTACATTCATTTTAGGATACAGTGTTCACATTCATTCATGAGAGGATGAAGTAACGTTCCCTGTGATACATGAAATGCCTACATCAGAAGTAGGTAGGATCCTTATTTAAAAAGCAGGTTCTAGAGTCTCATCCCAGGTTCACTAAACCACAATTTTTTGAGGTGGGCCCTAGCATGTTGCTTGCAACTAGCTCCTTTGGTGATTATTATGCCTAAAGTTTTAAAACCATTGAACAAAGGATTGCTCAGAACCTTTTACATGTGACTCTAACAGCGCATATCCCTAAGAAATGGATGCAATATATAGTCAGTAAATACCCCACCCCCTTTAGTAGACAATTTTCCAACACACAATAAAAAGGATTATTGTCTGTGTGTGTGTGTGTGTGTGTGTGTGTGAGTGCATGTAGTGATGGGAAGCTAGAGCAGAGAAGATTCTAGAATAAGAGAAGGAAATTTGCTATAAAAATATGAGTCACTAGTAGTCACAATATTTTATAGAAACACTCCATAAAATTTAAGGCCTTAATTATCTTAATGTTATCAAAACATGTGCATAGTTTAAAAAGAAAATTGAGAAGTGTTCTTATTTAAGTGTAATAAATAAAAGGACGGAGATTAACTCGTTATAATTTTTTTTTCAGCCTGATTTGAGCTAAAATAAGGAAATTCAATTTTCTCCTTTCATATGTAGAAAATCAAACAGATGATTTGAGAGAAGCTTGGATGACATCATTACTCTTTCCCAGATAAATGCCTAAGTGTTTGCCACATTAATGTGCCACCGGATAAAAATGTTTGTCTGGATTCAATGGAAAGATCAATATGAAGAGAAAGATGTTTTACAGGCTCTGTATTTTCTTTCTAGAATAACTGTCAACTCATATGATAAGAACGAAGGTCAAACAATTCCAAAGTGATTTCTCTCTCAACTTTCAGAACATTAATAAACACTTTGTGAGCATTACTCTTTTTTGCACATATGTCAGACAACCAACCTGGTATCTGTAATTTCAGAAATTATGTGAATCCTGGAAACTGAGTATAGATCAACTCACTGAACCTTTATCTTCAATTGAAATTTAATATGAATCAGACAGTATTGAAAAATCTGTCATGTTCTGTTGTGATGAGAGTGAGCATATTAATGTCACTGTTTGGTTTGAGAGTGTTCCTTTAATTTCATACCTGCATGGTTAGAGTCTTTTAAAGCAGAATGATCTGTGATGAGCTTACAAAGTGTATAATTTCCTAACTAAAGAAGAGTTTGAGGACAGTCGTATTAGAAGTTGCACTTATTTCCATATTCTCTGTATCAATCCAGCTGGATAAGGTTCCCTTGGGTAACATTTTGACTTATTTTGCTTTGTTTTTGTGGACAGATTTGGTAGACATTGTAAATTAGGTTGGGGCCAAACCTAGGTTATAGATCTATAGTGGCATGGAGCCCAGGTGAATGTCTCAGTCTGGGAATTCCATAATGCCAACTGTCCTACAGTGTCCTCATCTCATTAAAGGTTAATTAGTTTCCTTTCAGCCTGTAGCTCCATGATGTATTATATGGGTCATAAAGAGGATATGAACATGTACTTGGCATGCGATTGTAGACTAACCGTATTCATTATGGAGGCATAAATTCACTGCTCTGGGGCCATTTCTATCCTGGCAATGCAAAAATGGTCTCTAGGAAAATAAGACCAAAGAGTGGAACTTTGCTCATAGCCACATTGGAGTGGTAAATCTGATCTATTACTAGATGGAAAACGAATTTCTCAGGGCCAGTAACAGAGTTACTCCCAATTTCAGAAGGGGACATGAGATTCACAATTTTATTATATTCTGTAAGAAATTCGATTTAAGAAGCTACAACCATAGAAAGAAACATGAAATGAACTTGTCAGAGCTTTAATATTTCTGTGTTCAATTTACCACTACAATATAATTGCTATTGGCAGGATACGAAGTAACAACAAAAACAAAAGGATGTGGAAACCAGTTATCTAAAACCTGCTGTAGGTGGTAAAATTTGAAAATAAGTTTCGAATAATAATCATTTCCATTTCATTGTGCAGAGATTCTACAGAGCTCTATATAACTATAAAAAGATGATGCTTTGTACAGTTTCCAGAAATAAGACATTATAAATAACTGATCCTAACAGTTTCACCTTGAATACTTATAATGTTGCTTATTTTTTAATATTATTTTTTATTTTGGGAAAATATATATAACATAAAATTTACCATTTTAAGAATTTTAAGTGCAGTTCAGTAACACATACCACTTCTTTCACCCTAAATTACAAAATATATCTGAATTGTGTTATACTCATGAGTAATTGCAATCAGTGTTTTTATAATAATTGTTTGAAAGGGAAGTTTTTGAGACCACTTTAAAGACACCAAACTGTGTTTTAGAATAGTTAATGGAAATATAATGTTCATTTTTATTAAATATGAGAATTATCTCTGATTCCTTGAAATAGATATTTTCAAAAACTGATCTTTTTATTTCCAGAATTATAATTCATTTAAATTACAGATGCTTTTGTTACAATTTCTTAAAGTAAATATTTTCAAATAAATTTAACATTCATTTTGGTTTAAAAAAGCACAGAAGTAGGCTACAGATACGCCAGTAGGTATTTAATAATCAATGATTTAATTCATTTATTGAATGAATTAAATTGTATTACCAATTGTAATACATTGGTACTACAATCAGATTCCATATGACTCAACCCATTTTCCAAACTTCTAGAGATTACACTCAATTTTCATTGACATCTCATGGATCCACGATGTGCCTGTGACATTTTTCTATTAATTGTAACTTGACATTCCAGTTCTCTAATATGATTTAGAAAAAGTGGTGTCTTTTATATATAGGATGTTTCTAATCCATTGGGAAGAAAAAAAATTTCCTGTTCCCTTATTAAACCTTCCCTTCCAAATGAAAAGTTAATAGTCTTAACTAGTGTTTCAAACTTACTTATGGATTAGATCCATTTAGTTGAAGTTAGCAAGCAGATAGCTTTGCCAACATGTCTTCAATCAAATTGTTTGCGATTAGAAGTGGTATATTCATAAAGAATCTTTCGAGGATCTATGCCGCCTCCTCCATGTAGTTTTAATATTGTCTCGCGCGCGTGTGCGCACGCAGTCTTGATCGCTCATTAAAATAGACAAAACATATTAAAAAATGTCAACTAAAATGGTAATACCTCTACTTGATTTTGACACAGAGTACAATGCTTCCCATTTCAAGGTCAGCATTCAAGTGTTCCTATGTCAGGACGGGACTAAAATAATGTATAAACCGTAGCCAGGCTTTTAGTAGATCTTTCTATAAAGCAAATAGAATCTCGTTATTTATCAGTCAATGACGGGCTCCTTTTCCCTAAGCTGAAGACATAGAGAAGATTAGCATAGTAGAAATAAGATGTACCTAATTAATTCCTCAGATCTCTCTAGATTATATTGCTAGTTTTGATTAGCAGAGCACCGTGACTAAAATGAAAAATATGTACAATAGCTAAAATTATGAAAGAAATAAATTTTCCTAGAACAAAGATGTTCTAGATAAAACTAATAGTTCATAATGAAAGTTTATGATGTCAGAATTTTTTAAAGGACTCATTTATAATGGCATAATTTTTAAAAGAAAATTTTATTTCAAGATTGTTAAAATACTTTATATACATATATATATTTCTATTGTATATGGGCAAATATACATTTTCAGCTACTTATATGCCACATAAATATTAGGTCTGAACAGGATATTTATATTTCTTTGTGGCAATTACATAACCATAAAAAGTGTCTTCTTTCCAACTAAAAAAGACATACATAATTTTGGAGCTAATTACCAATTATAATTTGGATCATTTAAATGTCTGCCATTTCCTTGTACCTGTCATCAACCTACTGCGTTTGATGAGAATTTAGAAACATCTAGATATTAGAGAAAAAAACAGCACTGTGAAGGTTTCCATTAGTTTTTGAGGGCTATAAAATAAAAAGTGAGATCAATCATAAAAAAAAAAAACACCTCAATTGGGTTATTACCTATTGAATAATAGGTGCATTATATTCGCCATTATAAGAATTTCTCTTTGTACTTTGAACTTGTTCACAATTACTTTTCCTGTAGTTAGATATGAAACACAGCTGCATGTTGTAAACAGAGTTAAATTTACTACATATTGCCAAATGTTATAATAACACATGATGTTCTGATGAAGGAAAGGAAGGCTTTCCAAAAGAGGCAATGAATGGTCATAGCAAGCCCCTTTGGGTATATCAACAGGAGTAGGAGTCAGATGTTCTCCAAACATCATAATAAAAGGACGGCATCTAATGGGAAAAGCTGCATTAAGACAAAACAAAATTTTTGTGGAAATCAAGAAAAGAGGATTCAGTATAGAATTATCTTTCTAATGCATTTTCCACATTAGCTATTTGAAATGGTAGCGATGGTAGTTGGGAATATCTGAATTTCAGGGACAATAGAGAGTGCTCTAGAGTTTATTTATTCAGTGTTATGATTTTATATAACAAAACCTTTAGCTGAAGCTTAACAGTTTGAGAAAATAGATGACATTATGTATGGTTGTGAGGACCATGAACTGCACAAAAGAGGTGACTTAGAGCTAAAATCCAGTCTTCCCTCCAGTCACCAAACCATGAACTTGACTCCATCTAGACCAGAAGTGCCCTTGTACCTACAATAAGAGGGAGACCTCAAATGTCTTTAGTGGCCAGACTATTAACTTAATTAACTTAAACATGGGAAGAGGCCAAGTAGTATCTTCCATGAACTATCTTGTTTGCTCCCTCACTAAAGATACATAAATTCAAGTTTGATTAAACATTGTATTGGATAAACATAAGGCACCTATGGGCCACATTTAGCCCAGTGGCCACCAGATCCCATCTATTTTGTACAAATTTCAGTCTTCAGATAATTTTCTTATAAAATTGACCCTACTGCATTAAAGCATTGCCATAGCAAAAGGTTCTCTTCGCCTACACAATGATTTTCTAAGGGTTCTGGGCATATCCTCTTCCTCTTGGAAAACCTTTGTGTATCACGACTTTATTCCTATAAAATCTTGGTCCCCAAAAGTATAAAGGATGCAATATGGGCACCTTTTAATCTGAATTGCCATGGAACCATATGCCTTGACTCTGTTCTTCTCCATTGTTTGATGCTTTCTTTCATGACCCCTAATTCATCCTTGCTATAAGTGAGAAAATCTGGCAAGTAAATTAGAAGCCGATACTCTTTACTAATTACTGAAAAAGATGGTATCTTCTCTGAGATGATGTTACACTTATTTTCTTCAATGATACCTGAGTAATCACTGCTGTCTGCCCTTCCTAAAATACATGGTAATGGGAACCTCACAAAATGGGATATAGGGGTTGTCCTACCCATGTCTCTAGGTACCGCCTTTGATTGTATATTGGTAACTTATGATTCTTCTCTCTTACCTTTGCATTTGCATATACATATACTTTTTCTCTCCAGCCTAAACCTACATTGTCTTTAGCATCAACATTTAATCTTATCTTTGAAACTATTGCTAAACTATTACTTCATACTCCATAATGTATATATCAGTACCACTCTGTCCTTGTTCCAAATTCTGAAATCTGACCTGGATCTAGTGTTTCAAGATTCTAACAGGGAGTTCAGAAATTTGCTAAGAAGAAAGTGAGGAACAGCTGGGCCTTGTTCACTAAAAATATATTTGTAAATGAAGATTTGAAAATCAGGTGATAGTGTCATCTCCTGCATGGTAATATTTCAAGTGCTTCATTTATCACACCTGTATATAGATACAACACAGACATTTCTATTTGCCGTTTTTGTTGTGGATATTGTCTGTTGATGAAATGTTACCCAATGGGTTAAGTACAAAACTTGAGGTATCAAAAATGCTGCTTAATTTCCTGTTCTCTGAATATAGGTATAAATCCTCTTGCATATCTCTCCTTGAAAAAAAAAATAGAAACAAAAGTTCATCTGTGCTAAACAAAATATGGCTGACTTATGGATCACTTAGAATTTGTGAGGTCAGCAAGACTTTGTGAGTCTGTCTGACCTCACAAATTTTGGAGTTAGTCTAAAAACTTGGTAAACAGGGAAAGAAGTGAAATAAATACTAGAATAGTGTAAATGTTGAGGTACGTATATTATAGAATTAAATCTGTGGGTCATCTACATTTGGTATAAGATGAAATATTTTATTATGATATTCAGTTACTGTAGAATCAGTCCTTACCTTTTGAAAGAAACCTCAGCATTTTTCCAATATTTATTTTCCATAAAATGACTTTAATATTAATAATTGGTTTTACTTTGAAATTTAAATAAGAACAGGGACTAGTTATCCTGACATTTTTATTTTACTGTCATTATTTCTGCAAAAATAATGATCTGCTTTTTTTAAAAAAAAATATTTTCATAATTGACAGGATGGAATCCATTGGTCTGTTTAAGTCACTATTCTACTGGGTGATTTATAACTTGACTTGAGAGCAACCTCAATTATACAAACACAGCCTGATATTTTTACAGCAGCCTTAGAAATACTAAAGCTTTTCTGGGTGAGTAGCCACTGAATTCTCGAAGACTGTGATAAATATAAAATGAATATTTACAAATTAAGCATGATCTTTGCACTCTAATTATATATATGAACTTGATAAAGTAGCTTAACTTCTCTGGGCTATAGAGTCAAAAAGTATCCCACAAGATTATTAAGAAATTATCTAACTTGGTGCTGGAAAGGAATAATATGCTTACTAATTGTTTGTTTAACATAAATCTAAATGTGTATGGCCTAGTTCAATTATTTGGGATCTGAGTTACATAAAGAAAACAATTATATAAAATCATTAGAAAATGGGCTTCAGATTCAGGCATTTCTTGATCAGGTTCCCACGACCAATAGGTATCTCATTTACTTCAGTTAAAAACTGGATAATATGCACTTTGCATCTATGCTCTGCACGTGAAAGTAGATAGCATAATAGAGCATCAACTTTAGTGCCCGCTATATAGTAAATACTAAACTGTGAACAAATAAATTATACTGCTGACATAAAATAATGTATGGCACAGATTATGCTACAGATATGCCTGTAGATTGCTTCTAGTTTGTCCTAGAAGTGCTGAGAAAATGTTATTATTTTTATCTCTAAAAATCATCCTTTAAATTCAGAGAAATTAATAACATCAGCCATTGATTAAAACAAAAGCAAAGCTTAAATATCATCTTTCGCCCCTATTTTGTAGAGGAGATCTGCCACAGATATTATTTTTTACTTACACTTGGATGGAAAAACAAATAATTTATAACTAGGAAAAACTGTCTTTTATTTCACCTTCTCATTTTAAGCTAATGTCTACAGCAAGTAAAGACTAGAAATTTAATATTTCTCTGAATATTATCATCGACCACTTATCGAACCCTTGTTGAAACATATATTTAGTTCTCATAAGACACCCAAAGATTTATCTGTTGGAACCAACCCCCTATTAGAAATTTGCATAATAATTTAGCTGCACAAATATTTCTGAAGGGAAATGTATGTAGTATGACCACAGTATTATGCAAATTTTGTTTTTACAGCCATTTAGCCTTGCCATAATACCTTATGCCATTTCCCAAGCAGTGCATTGAGCCATGTCAGTGCTGACAACAGCAGACAGGACCTGGACTCCGGATTCTGCAGCTTTGGCCTTAATGTACGGTTGCCTTAGGGGCATTCTACCTATTAATTTAACATTCTAAAACTAATTATGTATGTCAGGGTGACCTCTCCCTAATCTACATTCATCAGAGTCCAAGCCGTCTGTCTCTATTGTTCCCATAATAAAATAGCTGTTGATAGACTTATATAATTGTGTTGGAAGTGAACTCACCCTACATTGCTACATGCAAATGGTGTATAGTCCCAATAGGATAAAGATAAGCAAAAAATAATCCAACTATCTTCAGTAATTAACTTTGGAGGTTTCATAACAACAGTACGAAATATATTTCCCGTTGGCTTAAAAATGAAATGAGGGAGTACACTGGAGTCACATCTATAGTAATTAAAAAAAGTTTTCTTGAGGAGAAGTTGGACGAAAGAAATGCACCTTGAGTTTCTTTATGGAATCCTATAACACTTCTTATTCCTTGGTCTAGCATACTTATAGAACTAAGTTAAAAATATATATGTATGTATGTATGTGGGGGAGGAAGTTGTATATACACACACCCACACATACACTTACTTAAGCACGGTCTATTCACAATTGTTCATGCAGTTTTGAACATCTGCGTATTGTTCAAATGCCAACATTTGTAATAGGTGTTTCCTTTTCTAAAATATTTATGTATTTTCTCACTTATCCTGGTGATATCTTACTAAAAACTTCTTTAAAGATTAATTTGTTTGTTTCATTATCATTTTGGAAATGAATAATTTCCCCTCTGTTTCCAAGAATTCTCTTGATAAAAGGAACACTTTTGCAGAGGCTGTCGACCATAAATAGTGATTAAATGGCGTTGCATGCTGAATGTTACACCAGTTTTGGAGGAGACTCTGCGATGAGAGAAAAGGCAATCTGTGCCCATTTGTAGTGAGTAATCCAGACCGGTTGGTTTCCTGAGGCAACGGGAGTACTTCCAGTCACATTCTCCCTGGAGTTCTCTTCTGTTCTTCCCCCCAAAGTTTTATTTAGAGTTTATTATCATTCCAGCATTTTGGTACAAATAGAAGGAAACAACTGAAACATGAAGCATGGTCCTGGTTCTCCAGGATGCCACTAGAGATCTGGTGCAGGGTAGCAGTTGGGAGCAGGTGCTCTGGGGTCAAGCTGCCGGGTTTGATTCTGGCCTTGACATTCCACAGTTGCCTGACTACACTAGTTGCTTAAACCACCATGCTTAAATTTCCTCATCTGTCAATTGAGACTACATAGCATGATAGAATCTACTTCACAACGTTGTTATAAGAAGTCCATTTAGTAACAACATAGCTCAAAAGAAACACTCGATAAGCTTTAGCTGTTATTTCATTTGGTGGGAAGTGTATTACTTGAGAATAATGAAAAAAAATTATATAGCTTAATGCTTAGTTAGTGGCATAACTAAAAAATCCCACAAACAATAGAGTCTAGAACTTAAGGCTGAGAGAGTTGGTTTGAGTCCTGCTTCCTTCCACCTGTGTGAACATAGACAAGTTACTTAAACATTCTTGGGCCTTATTTTATCATAAGTAAAAATCTGCATAATAGAACCTGTCTTACAGGTCTGTATAGGAATACAATGAAATAATGTGTATGTCAAGGCCTTGGCATAGTGTCAGGCATTCAGTAAAACTCATGAAAATGTTGTTCTGTTTTGCTACTTCACTGATATTACCATTGGGCAACAAATAAAGTTAACGAGGAAGGAAAGAGACCAAAATATAGAGGCACGGGTGGTGCATTAGCTTGCTAGGGCTGTCAAAACAAAGTACCACAAGTTGGTGGCTTAAAAGAGAAGTGTACTGTGTTATAGTTTTGGAGGCCAGCAATCTGAAATCAAGGATGTCGGCAGTTGCCACACGCCCTCTGGAGGCACTAAGAAGGATTTGTCCTGGTCATTCTAGATTCTGGTTATTCTTTGGCTTGTGGCAGCATGACTCCAGTTTTTCCATGGTGTTCTCTCTGAGGGACGTGGCTCAGTTAACAGGGTATGAAAGGCATGTAAGAAGGCAAAAGGATTGCAATTCAAGTGATGGCAAATAAGAATGAAGAGATTGTATTAGGCCAGATCTAGGGACATGCAATATATAATGACAGGTAAAGTCAGAGGCTGTTCAGAGTGGGCACTGGTTATCCCAATGCAGCCCAGCTGAAATCAGCCCCAGAATTGATTCCAGAAATGTGAAGGTCCAGTTAAGGAATTTAGATGCAATGTTTAGGCATAAAAATCTGAAACTAAAATGCTATGTTGTTCATTGACCAGGGTATATACATTCAAGACTAAGCAACTATTATTAACTACAGATGGAAAAGGTGATTGTGATTTTAAATTAGAACAGAGAAGTTGTGTAAGTGCTGATTGCACATCAGAATATCAAATCCCTTTTCATCCCAGAAGAATTTAGGAAGAAGAGAGTTAGATTTGGAGGAAGGAGGACTAGCTCCCTTCCTCTTGGCTATATCCCTTTATTTGTTAAATAAAATATTAATACTTACTTCCAGAAAAGACCAGTGTGAGAATTGAATGATATTGTTTCAAGAAAAGCTCTCACATAGTAAGTGCGCCAAAATATGTTAACCATTATTTTTATACTTATTATCTTATTTATTATGAAATAATAGAATTGCAAAATAATAGGCAATAACATTTTACCTTCTCCCACAGAATCCTCTCACTTTTTATCTTTTCCATTTACATTGTCTTCTCTTAAATACTCCTTCTTTTTCTGTACTTATTTTTTCCCTCTTTCCTTTTCTCCTTTTTGTAGGCCATAGCATGCCCCCCCGCACCTTTTTTTTTTTTTTACTCATTAATGTATATACTCCTAAGATTTTTCTTCCCATAACTTGTTTGTGTTTGAAATTATGTATTGAGTTTCTTCTCCTTTTTAAAAATGTCTTAATTCTTCATGTTTTCAGAGAATGTCCTGAGTCATGTGTAAGCCATAATTCTGTAACACATGATCTAATACGGCCTCTGACATTGAGGAGTTCGCAAAAACAGACATATAGAGAGATAAATCACAATACAGTGTCATCAGGTCTCGAGGAAACAAACACACAGACACGAGTGGAATTGGCAACACTTTAAGGCCAGCGGCAAAGCCCTGAATTCTGAAGGCTTGAGAAGAAGCTTTCCAGAAAAAAGGGCTTGGATCCTTCAGCTTTTAACGTTCTTCTTTCCTTGGCTGTCATCCACTGAGATATATCTTGGAGGCTTAGTTGCTTCTGTAACTAAAACACTGCAAAGTTTTCCTGGGTCTGAGATCCTTCTTAGTAGATATTTGGCTGCCAACTCCAAACTACATTATTGCCAGCTACAATCCACTTGTGGGTATTCTGTCTTTCTACATCCACGATGGTTCTCCCTTTTGCCAGTTTACATGTCTCACACACCCTCAGATCTGTGTCTGTATAACTTTCTCTGATATTTTTATTCTGGAAAAGATCTTTCTGGGCAGTTAAAATGGCTAATTATACCAACAATGGGACATAATTTTCCATAAGAAATCTTCTCACTTCTTTTCAGTGTTAAATGAAAGAAAAAAAGAATCAGTGCCTACTGTTGACAAGACAATTAAGTTGGCCTGATTTCACAGAAGATGTGATATGGAACGAGGGAACTGAGATGTGCATAAAAAATGAGTCAAGCCAGCCCATGCCGTAAAGTAATGTACAACCTAGCTGGAGAGTTAATAACAATAACTAAGAGTGACGTCTGGTAGACCATGATTTGTCCCCTCTTAAAACCTAATATCTTGGTATGCGGACAGCACATAGCCACATGTAAAATATGTGTTTCAAGTCTGAGGTACAGTCAAAATAGTTTTGAATGGGTAATAGTTTTAACATTCAAAAGGTAAAAAAAAAATGTGTATACAGTGAAAATTCTTCCTCTCCTCTCACTGTTACCATGTTTTTCTTTCCATAGAAACTAATTTCAGCAATTTCATGTGTACTCTCCTAGACATACTGTGTGTATGGACACATACCTAATTATTCTTCACTGTCCTCTTATACAAATGTTAACATACACGCACAGATATAGCATCTTATGCACATACTCCTTTTTATCCATGTAATGCTATATCCTGAAGTTTATTTCATAGTACTTCCTTATTTTTATGATTGTGTAACATTCCATTGTATAACAATTTATCATGTGTATTTAATGAAACCACTGTGAATGGACATGTATACCATTTAAATATATTTTCCTATTAAGAGTAGTGCTGTGTAGCAATGAGCAAACCCAGGACCCAGTGGTAAGAATCTTTATTTCTAATATTACTCACCAATAAAAAGAACAGTATTCTATGGGGAAATAGCTGAATCTAAAGCTAAGGCAAGTAATATATAAGATAAGCCTAGAGCATCTTGTAATGTCCCCAAAGGAAGGAAGGACTCAAAAAAAAAAAAAAAAAGAATGAAAGAAAGATTAGAATCATACAGAAGTAAACATGAAATCTTTCCCTGTAGTTACAGCTAGGACAATTTGAGCAGTAAAATCAATAATGTATATTGTACTATAAAGCATAAAATATGGTTTATATTCAAAGTGTACAATGTATTCAAAGCAAATATCTATCAATCCATACAAATATAAATAAATAATTGAATAAATAAATAAATGGAGGATAAAGACACATCTCCCAAGGGTAAGAAATCTACCCCCCAATGAGACAGAGTTTAATTCCACACTCCTTGAGTGTGAGCTGCACTGAGCAATATGCTTCCAAAGAATAAACCTTAAAAGGATAAAAAGAAAGTAGTTTTATAGTGGAAAAATCTGGCAGACATTAACTTAGCCAAGAAATTGTTAATATCATAAATGATACTGTGTTAATAATCGGTACTATGATGTGTTGAGAATCTATTAAGCAAAATAGTTGGGAGAAAGGGTTTATGCGAAAACTTTAGTGCCATCTCTGATTTATTTCTTTCATCTCTTATATCCAGTCACTTAAATCCTGTTTTATTCACCTTAAAAATATATCGGAAACTAACAATTATTATCACCTCCACCACTGCTACTGGGGTGCATGCCTATGTTATAATAGCCTTTAAATGGCCTACCTGCTTTCACCCATAGGCTCTACCATTTACTCCCTAATAGCAGGCAGAATGATATTCCTGAAATGGTAAGATAGGTCTTGCCACTCCTGCAATAAGAAGCTTCAGTGGCTTCCTGTCTCTCATATAGTAAAAGCCAAAATCCTTTTAAGAGCCTTGCACGATCTACCCTTTGTGATCACTATGAATTTATTCCCGTCCATCTTTCTTGTCACTCACTCTGAGCCAGCCACCTTGCCCTCTTGCTGTTTTAAATGCTCATGTGAAATTTCAGCCTCAAGAACTTTACACATACTGTTCCTACTGTCTATAATCTTCCTCTTTCAGATAGCGACATGAGTCTCTGTCTATCATCTTTTCCAAGGTAATGGCTCAAATGTGGCATTCTCAGAGGCCTTCCCTGATGACTAGTGGTGACACATTGAGGGGGATCCTGCCCTGTATAACCTCTTCCCTGGAGTGTGAGTAGAACCCATGATCTGTTTCTAACCAATGGAATACAGCAAAGGCAATGGGATAGCCCTCCTGTTATTATGTATGTTATATGGTAAAGAAAAGGATTCTACAGATGTAATTAAGGCCCCCAATAAGTTGACTTTAAGGCAGTCAAAATGAAGATTATTCTGGGTGGACCTGACTTAATCAGGTGAGATTTTTTTAAAAGGCCTTGGCCTTGTCCAAATTCAGAGCCTCTGAGCCCCAGAGACTTTGTCTCTCTGTATTGGTGGTGTTGACAAACCAGGTTATACAGCAGTAGGAAATGAATGCATTACATTATTTAACATTGCATTGTGATGTTCCCAGCCATCTATATCCCATTCCCTTGCTTTATTCCTCTCCTTAGCACTTACCTCCATCTGACACTCTATATTTCGTGCTTTTTATTCTATCAGCTGTCTGCCCTCATTAAAATGTAAGTTCTGTGCAAAGAGAGATTTCTGCCTATTTTTAACCACTATAATTCCAGTACCTAGAATAATATCTTCTCATAGTAAATTAATAAATATTTGTTGAATAAATAAATGAATAGATGGATGGTATTTAATTAACTGAAATAGAAATTGCCAACAGGGCCAGCAGTGTTGTATTTTTAAACATCCATTTTACTGCTCAGGTTGCTGGAAGCCCTGGACGAGGGAAAGAAGACTTGTACAGATAGAAAGAAAAGGATCTGATGATGTTCCGTTTAGTGTGTAGTTTCATAAGATGGTTCAAAGATTCCCTTTTTTGTGTGTTCATGTAAAATTTGAGGTGCCTGGAGATGATTCCAGAGAGCTGGAATGATAATCTGTGTAGATCACTCTGTACTACAGATCTCAAAGTTCTGGACCTGGAAAAGATGAGCCATTTTAAGGAGGTTCCTGCACATTGAGTCCTGAGTTTAAGGGAAGACACAGTGATGCAGACTCAGCCCACTTTGTCGAAGATCTGAATCAACATGGTTTGGTACCAAAAGTGGGCTCTGCTGACTACTGATTGTGCGACATGAAAAAGTTACAAAAATTTTCTGAAAGAGTTTATTATAACATCAAGTCATAACAATGACATGAGCTTTTCCTGAGGATCAACACAGGTAGCACTTGAGTAAAATAGAGAGACATGGTTGGGTGCTCTGGAGTAAAGCCGCCACAATCAAACCCTCTAGTCTACACTTGCGAGTTGTATGACTTTGAGAAAGTGATTTAATTTCTTTCTGCCTGATTTTTCTTATCTAGAAACTGATTGTTTTTTATCTTACAGAGTTGTGGTGGTTAAATGAGGTAATGCATGCATGTTAAAAGCCAAGGCAGCTCCTAGCATATAATAAATTTCAGTAGATGTATTTCTTTTGTTTCATATATGAAAATGTTTTATAAAAAGAAGAACTTAATTAATGAAAAATATTATCACTTAAGATATTTATTGATTCTTATTCCAGTCAGGAATATAATGTGTAATATAATACAATCTGTCACACCCTAAGATTAGAAAATATTTTCCCCAAATACTATTTTCTTTAAGTACAAAAATGCATTTAGAATGAATTTCAAAGGAAGAGTTTCCATTTAAATTTAATGTGATGCAGCCACATGTTTTCTTGCTGGCAATATCTTATTTCATTTTTAGCTTTCACCTAATTCTGTATACTTTATTTTGTGGATTCATTACTATGCAAATACAAATGCACTATATTCAAGTGCATGCTTTGAGGATTATGTTACATTATATCATTTCACAATTAAACAGCTTGCATCCAGTTTTCTCAAATTACAAATGTACTATATAAGTTGTTGCAAGTTACTGAGTCCAGTTGACAACCAACAACTTCCCTTTGAACTAAAAAATAAAAAACTAAAATGATTCTCCACAGGTATTGCTGATGAAAAGTTTGTTAAAAATCAAGTGCATTTCTAAAAAGATATGTAGGGTATCGATTTATATGAAAACACAATGAAAATCAACTGAAAACTCTATATTTATAATTTCTTATGATTGTTCTGATTTTTCAGTTTGTAAATCATCTAAAATTCTCATTTCTCTTCTTCATCCCAGTGTTATTTTTGCGCCACTTTTATTTTTGGTAGCATCTCATTTGTACAAAATGAAAAAGAAGTAAACATGAAAAGAACTAATGTTAAAAGTTGTTTCATTTTTTACTTTCAGGAGGACTGATAGAATGTTGGAGGAGACAATGATAAAATAAATTGTTTTAAAGACTTAATTATTGATTTCATATTGCATAGCTTGAGATAAAAAAGTGATATTGAACCACTCATTCTGAAGCAAAAATTATCTTGCTTTGCCTTTATTTACAAGACTCCAAATATTAAACACCAGTATACTGAGATTTCTCACATATTTCAAAGTTTATTAGAGAATAAAACAGAATACTTAAATCGGAATATTTAAAACACACAGTGTCTTTAGCTAAATAGCAATTTAGTCTTATGAATGAATGACTTTCAGCTGGTTATTTTATTGGCAACATGCTTAAAATTACCTGAACAGTGCAGTGGTGATTCTTTTTAATCCTGCCAGTGTGAAGAAATACCAGCATATATTTAAAATATTTTTAAAATCTTATTGGGTGGACTTTAATTGACTCCTTTTACCTAGCACTGAGAACAGTTCCGGGTGCATACTAAGTGCCCATTAAATATGTGTTTAACTAAATGAACAGACTGCGACCATCTCAATAAAATTTGCTTCCTATCATGAGAAAGTGACTCCTTTGGAAATTCAGGCTGAGTTTTTGCCATACTACCAGGCATTACAGTTTGTCAAGAAATTCAGCCTCAACTCAACTAGTAGCTGTGAGACTATCTTTTATTACTCCTAATGAATAACATTGGGTGTTTTTTTAATTCAGTAAAAAGTTACATTCCAAGGAATACAAATGTCTATGAAACTAATAGAGATGATGTCACCTATCATTTAAATGTCTCTTTTTCCCCCATGTACACATATAATTTCTAACACTAACCTTTAGTTATCTTTCGTTATATAAGTACTGAGCTAAATACCTCTAGTCAACCTATTTCATGTGCAAGTTTAGTTTGGGAGATACTTATATACAATATACAATATAAGTCAGAACACTTTAAATAATTATAAATAACTTGATCATCTCACCCGTGTTAAACTTTACATATAAACATTTCTTAAATACATTTTTATATATGCCTGGAAAATTAAAACTTAAGAAAGTTATGTGCTGAATTGTGTCTTACTTTCCCAGATTCATGTGTTGAAATCCTAACCCCTAATATAGGAGAATGTGACCATATTGAGACATACCTTTACAGAGGGACTTAAGTTAAAATGAGGTCATAAGAGTAGACCTTAATCCAATATGTCTAGCATACTTACAAAAAGAGGAAGTTTGGATATATAGATACATACAGAGGGAGACTAAGTGAAGACATAGGGAGAAGATGGTTATGTATAAGCCAAGAAGAGAGTCCTGGAGAAATCCTTCCCTCATAATTCATAGAAAGAACTAACTCTGCAAACACTTGGATCTCAAACTTCTAGTGCCCATTCCTCTGAGCAAATAAATTTCTGTTTAAACCACCCAGTCTGCAGGGCTTTGTTACAGCAGCTCTCACAAACTAATACAGTAAAAAATGTCATTATTATAGGTATGACCCTAGTGTTTACATTTTTTTTTCTTTCTTATGGTATTTTCTTTTGCTCCAGTCATTTATAGTCTATATCAGATGGCTGAATACAACAGTCCCAGGTTGAGGAAGCCGAGCTGGTAGAATGCTCACTGTTAGTTCCAATGTGTGGAATTTTCCATCCTGTTTAACTTCAGCTCAGCAATGGTTTGCACATACAGTAACTGACATTGTCAAGCAGTCAATAAAATGGCACTTTTTTTTCTAATATAATACACATTTTGGAATATAAAAACATCATTAATACAATAGGAGAACCATTAGCACACACACAATAACTTTGCTTTATTAACAACCCTGTTCATGTTAGCAATTTTGATCTAATTTAAGTGATGTCCCCATTATAGTGGCAAATTGTGTTTTCATTAATACAGTAAGAAAGCCATTAATATGAAAATTGGTCATTCAGAATCACATTAGTGAAGTGCTTATCTTATTATCACTAAGCTGATTCTAACCTAGGTGCTAAGCAATCTGAGTTGAAGCATTCTATAGCAAAGGAGTCATCATACTTCTTAAGGAGGCTTTCATGGGCTTTCTTATGGTTTCTCGACATCTTTACTGCATTATTCAAAAGAAGTTACATAAATTAAAGTCAAATATTATTGGTTTATTTCTGAATCTTATTTTATAAATTTTACATAATGGCATATACTTCCTAACCTTCACATTTGGATACCTTAATTACCCTCAGCAGAGGGTATTTAGAATATTATTAAGTAGTATATGTAAGTTTGGGTTCTTTGGTTGCAAGCAATAGAATCTAACTCTACTACCTTATGCAAAGAAATATATTGAAAGGCTGAGGCATTCACAGAATAAATGGGTAAGATGTCCTTAGAAATAAGAAAGAAAAGATTTCTAGAGGGCTCCAGAAGGGGAAGTTGAGCAATGATTATCCTAGGAACAATGGTTGAGTCAGTTTTCTGTCTGAATGAATGATTTTCCCATCCTGTTTTTCTGTCCATCCACGGGCCTCAAATCCTGTGGCAGGTCATCTGACTGACTCAGCTTAGGTTCTGTGTCCAGCTGCTTGCCATGCTAGGGTATTAGGAAGGCTCTGTTCACTTCTGCATCCATTTTATAAGACCATACAGAAAAGGGGAGAGGAAACCCTATCCACTAATAATTGTGGACCTCTTGAGAAGGAAGTAATGGAATTGGTAGTGAAAAACTAAAAGGTTCTATTACAATTATAAAATATATGATGGGTATTCTACCTTATAGGGGAAACGTTGCTTCCACTTGTCATTACCTGGCTCTCCTAAACTCCCATCCTTTGGAATCATGGCCATGTATGTTGCTTCTGCCAAGGATATGTGAGCAAAAGTGATGTGCATTTCACATCTCCTTTTAAGTTTTTACTCACTGGCACTCAACTCCTTAATTTTCCTCTCCCTACCACCAAAACTAGCAATCTGTCAATTGGGGTTCCAGAAAGCAGCAGTGTTAGGTAGTCCCATGTAACAAAAACAAGAAAAAAACATGGTCAAAGTCATGGAGATATTGTGGGTTTTGTTACCCAAACTATCCTAGAGACATGTGTAATATGGTAGAAGTAACATGAATATTGTTAAAATTTAAGCCCTGATCTTTACTGAATATGTGACCTTGAGGAATTTTATTAACTTCTCTATATATCAATGTCTTCATACATAAAGTGGGAAAATAGATACCAGCATAGATATGGTGTTATGACATTACCCATAGCCTACAGAGTAAGAAGGAAAGTAAACTAAAGTCAGAACACTTGAAAATACCAGTATTTAATCTAAGTATAGAAAAAAATGGTTGTTTTAGGAGATTGGAGATAAGAAAGTAGAAAGCTAAGGGAGAGTAAAACTAGAAGAGAGAAGAGCTATAGGATAGGAAGAAAGAGAAATGCTGGAGAAAATATGAGGAACTTTATTTTAAAATATTAAGAACAATTGTGCTGGGAGAGAGGAGAAAAGCATGCAAAAGAAAAA
The DNA here is from genome assembly GCF_014176215.1 of Rousettus aegyptiacus. NCBI lineage: Eukaryota > Metazoa > Chordata > Mammalia > Chiroptera > Pteropodidae > Rousettus > Rousettus aegyptiacus. Next base: position 80,687,236 of record NW_023416310.1, read on the forward strand.
TAGAAAGTTGAGGCTAATTGATCAAGACCATCGTTAAGCATCTTGATAACCCGTCAAAAAACCAGTATGTATTACAAGGAGTTGTGTAAGTTAAAGAAGATGAATTTTGTAAAAATAATTTTGAATAAAACTCTACCAAAAGGAACCTGAAATAACTTAAAAGATAGTGACCTTTTAAAGCCATTATTCTCCATCTGACTCCTACTTCCATTGTTTTGGGGAAATTTGCATGTAAATCGACATCAGCATTATGTGATAGCATTTTAATGAGGAGGAGTAGAATTATTGTATAACTAAAGTTCCAATTTCTGGTGAATCTAGAGATTTATTGAACTAGGTATACTAAAAACTAAGATATGTTGGACATTTAATTTTTTAAAAAGTTAGTTTTACCATGTCCAGAATGAATCTGGATGTATTTTGTTTTGGACAGATAACTTATTTAATATGAAAACAACCCATCAATTTCTTACCCTAACATTTGTATTAAAAATTTCCCAAACTTTCATATTTATAATAGCTTGTACCATAGTTGAATGAAGAATTTGATGTGGAGTTTTTCTCAAATAAATAATTGTCTTGGAACACTACCTTTTGGGACTCATTTTTCTACATTTCTAAAATGGAGGAAAAAATCCAATCTCTTTTGAATAAAAAATAAAACACACTACCTGATTATATATTGCCCAATCTTGAAGAGTATAAATTCAATCATGAGAAATTGTATTAGACTATCTATAACTTTCTATGCCCCATGTCCTTTGAGAGCTAATTTATAATAGCTTGTGATTGTCCTAGAATTTTTTTTGAATGAATTAAATTTTTTTCTATACTTCAATACAATCTCTTCTTCTTCCCTTTAAAGATTTAGTTCTGTATTAAAATCTTCCAGGTGTATATGTGTGTATGTGTGTGTGTGTGTGTATGTGTGTGTGTTGCTTGAGTTAATAAATGTGCTACAATATAATTTATGAAAGTGAGAAAGAGAAATAGTTACCTTTTACTTTCCCGCAGAGCCTATATGAATTAGGTAAAATATTTCCCTCTGTGTGTTTATTTCCAACTTAGATTGGAGTTCTTTCATCTTTTTTATCATGTGTATACACATTGCATGGTACGGAATCAGGCTGATCCAACCAACCTATTAGACACACACTGTGTTTTCAATGCAATCACTGTAAGAAGGCAGGGTTTCAGCTTGGAACCTTGCCTGGGATCATCCTGGGGTCGGGGCCAATTACTTTGGCTAGTCTTCGGAATTTATTGCTGATGACTGAAGGAAATGGTCATATAGACCTTGCAAGCTTAAGATTTTCCCTTCTCTTTTAGTGGACAGATGTGTCCTCCAAGTCCCCAGAATAATGACGCATATAAACTACACATCAGGGACAGCTGTGCTCAGAACAGAACTGTGTGTATGAGCACCATATCCAGTGCATTCTAGACCACCCACAGGTCAGTCTCTACTTCTTGCTCTCTGAATGACCTCCAAAAATATTTTTTAATGAGATTTTCTTTAAATTTCATATCAATGTGCCAGCTCAAAGAAAAAGCAGAGAGTAAAAAACAATGAATGTAAAGGGATTACAAAGTGGAAAGTATAATAGTCATTGGCTGTCGAAGTTAGATTTTATTACTGTTAAGTATTTTCTTCAGGTAGAGAAGATACGGTACCTGTCCTTATTTTGAAATTACAGTAAAATATTAACAAAGTGGTGATCGTGGGAGGGTTGGGGGAACACTTTACTAATGTCATGTTGCCCAATGAAGACTATCTTTTCCCATGGGGAGTGTGTTCTTGTCTGATGCATTTTATTTCTGCCTATTACTAGTTCTTTTATTAATCTATGGTGAAGGTTTTCTACCTAGGATTTAACCTACTATTCCTGAGAACAGGTATCCAAATCTCTGCTTATTTCACACATATCTTTAGGCTTTTTACTCCTCTGGGACTTTCTTTCCAACTTCTTAAAAATTGAGAATTTAGCAAGCTCTGCTCTATTAGGTCCTATAGCAGATAATTACCAGCAGAAATGGCTACTGGAAACAAGTTAAGGTTCACAAGCTATTAAGTTTCAGGTGAGGCTTATTGACAGTGCCTTTCCAGATTCCTGATAGCAAACTTTGCCTGTTTATTATAACTCTTCTGGTATTGTCTACTGGAAAAACTATATTGTTCAATCGTATAAAATATTATTGGATGGGTTTGCAAAGATACAAGCTGACTTTGTTAGTTTCTTTGAGTATCATTATCTACAGAACTATAATAGAATGCAGATTATCCAAAATAAGGTTTGTTGGAAAGGGAAAAGTACATTAACATTGACCCTCAGGATTGTAAAATAAACTGTGTAATAAAATGCGGGTAGTTGTATATTCAGGTGGCTGTTCATTGAAGCTCGTATTGCCGTGTAAAAGTAGGTATTGTCACTTAAAAGACATCTGTAGCTAGCTTCTGAACTTCTCACTAAATTATATTGTTCATAAGTTTTTCTTACCATAAACTTTGTTGGTGTGTCTTATGTTATGCCTCCTGTTACTTTTTCTAATTCCATAAAACTTCATTTATTTTGGTTACCCCCATTGTAACGAAGAAGACCCAGAGGAGTGCTTTTGGGAGTAAGATCCCATGAGCAATGGTAGCGAATGAGATATGAAAAGGAAAGCAGCCAAAAAAAAAAAAAATGGTGAGTTAAGATAAGTAACAAAACGATGAATTACTGTGTTGTTGACAGTTGGGGCTAACACCTGTTGGGGACCTCCAAAAGATGCAATAGAACATGCTTCAGAGGGGTCCTCCTCCAACAGGTTGAAGCTAGAGCATTAATCCTCTTGTTCCCTTCCATCATTGGTTGAGAATAGCTTCCTTGGGATCATTAATTCCCTAACCCTTTGAGGCCCCGTGTTAGAGCTACAGATGCCAGATAAAGCCTATAGGTGAAGAGATGCAGTTACTTGCTGAAAGCAACCATCAGCATGCATGGAAACAGTAAAAATCAACAGAAATATGTATAGACACATAGCTTTGTGATAACGATCACCACTAGGATTTCCTTTTCAAAAGCTGTGGCTTTTAAGTTCTTGGGATTAAAGTGTAAAGTATCAACTATTGATCTGGCTTACAGAAACTTAGGAGAATTTATTGATTTTTAGATATGGATATTATAGAGCTGGGACACTGATATTTTCCACTTAGCCCAACAATGAGCATGTCAATGTGGGCTGTGTATTTAAGAATTCCTAATGAGCAAACACAGATACCAGTGCTCGAAACCCTGTAGCTTTCCAGTCACATAGCCAATTTTAAGTAAAACAGCCTTCCCACATTTCTCGGAGCCCGATATCACATGTTTTTCTAATCAACCTGTCAGTGGTTTTGCTGCTTTTTTCTCACTCACATAGTAGGTTTCTTTTATTCTCAGATATTGGAAGATGCAACTTGCACTGACTTTAGCAATAAGAAAATATTTTTGTTATTCACAAAACTAAAATGTGATGTGAGTGTTCTAACTTCAGGTATGGCTGTACTCAAGTACTCAGTAGCAGTCGGGACCTATTTATCAACCTGCATACTTTGCTCTCTTGTGTCTTGGCTCCGTTCTCAGATAAACTTTCCCCCCTACAGTACCAACCATGAGCTCCAGGCATTCTATTCACAGCTCCAATTCAAAAGAAAGAAGTCTTTATCCCCATCAACAGTTAAAATAAAACCTGGGATCTAACTCTCAGAAGTTTAGGTGGATGATGCATTTCATTTTTATCCCTGAACTAAATGCTATACCTGGAAAATAGGATGACCTATTGTCTGGATCAGTTATGAGCCTGTCCTGGGAGTGGTTGGACGTGTGTGAGTGGGTGAAGAGGACAGTGAGGTGCAGTCTAGCTCTTCTAGAAGATCATGGATGGAAAGAGGAGCAGAGATCAGTTTGAGTCATATTTTCTATTATTGGACTCTCCAGATGAAAATCAAGAGACTGTTATGAAAAGAAGGTACCATGGATTCTGATTACTATACTAAGTGTCTATCTCTGTGATCTACATCATGTCTAACCTTCCACATGTTCTACTACAAATTTTGACTGTATCCCTACTTCCTTTTCTTACCTCTATCAACACTTACAAGCAGCTTTCCATCCCAGCAGCCCACGGAAGAACTTCAGTTTCTCAACTCTCTCTGTCTTCAATCTAAAAATGATCTCTAAAGGCAAACCTCTCAGTAGGTTCTCCAGCCCATAATTAAGATTTGTACACTCCCCAAATTCTAACAATTTGTGGCTATTCTGAAACACATCATTGTCAAAGCATTTTAAAAATCTGATAATTCTATAACTATTAAGTTGTATTAAATTTAAACTAAACACAAGAAGTCACCTACCCATTGTAAATTAATTCTCTCAGAGTGATACCTAAATTCAAAAACTCTTTGTGTATAAACTTTTCCTATGAGTTCTTTGTTTTTTAAATGAAACTAAAACAAAATTGGTAATTATTTTTATTATGAATAATCTAAATAGTTCTCCAAATAGGGAATTTTTAAAATTTCTATGAGATATTATATATTATTCCCCACATCTTCATATTATTTACTATCATTAGTCATTATATCATTTAAGATTTATAAACTTGCCTCAAATCTCTATCCTACTGAATATGGTAAACTCAATGTCTCTCACATTATCTCTGGGGTCTCTTGGGAGTAACAAGTATTCATTGAATTGAATACCTTATTGCTGTTGGCTCATTTCCTGATCCTGGGTGAATTATTTTTCTTTCTGCATCACACTTCTTACTCATGACATCTGTGCTGGACTGTAACCCAATATCCAGAAGTACCCCGCAAGGCTGAGAAAACAGCAGGATTATGCTAGGTTTAAGTGATAAGTTCTCAAACTTCAGCGCACATTATAATCCTCTGGAGCAGAGGTCCCCAACCTTTTTAACACCAGGGCCTGTGCTCCTATGAGAATCTAATGCTCTATGATCTGAGGTGGAGCTGAGGCAGTGATGCTGGCGCTGGGGAGCAGCTGCAAATACAGATGAAGCTTTGCTCACTCACCTGTCGCTGACCTCCTGCTGTGCAGCCCAGTTCTGAACAGCCACGGACTGTACCAGTCTGAGGCTTGGGGAATGGGGACTCTTGCTCTGGAGGACTTAATTTTTTTAAAAGGTAGAATAGATTGCATTTGTATTTAAAATTGTTTTTATTAAAGTATAGTTGACATACAGTATTATATAAGTTTCAGGTGTATGACATATTCAACTTTTATATACTTTATGAAGTGATTATCACAATAACTCTAATAACCATCTATCAACATACAAAGTTATTATTATAGTGATGACTATATACCTTATGCCATACATTGCATCCCTGGGACTTTATTTTATAACTGGACATTTGTACCTGTTATTGTCACTCACCTTTTGCACACATGCCCCCTCCCCCATGGCAACCATCGGTTTGTTTTCTAGAGCCATGAGTCTCTTTCTGTTGTTTGCTCATTTTGTTTTTTAGATTCTACATATAATTGAAATCATATGGCATTTGTCCTTCTCTGTCAGACTTTATTTCACTTAGCATAATACCCTCTAGGTCCTTCCTTATTGTCACAAATGACAATATTTTATTCTTTTTTATGGTTGAGTAATAATCCATTATACCCGTAGAGATATATATGTATCTATCTATATAAATATTTATATATCTTCTTTATTCTTTCACCTAATGATGAACAGGTACATCACTTTCATATCTTAGCTATTGTGAATAATGCTGTAATGAATGAATGGGCACATACCTTTGAATTATTGTTTCCGTTTTCTTTGGATAGATACCCAAAAGTAGAATTGCTGGTTCATATGGTATTTCTATTTTTAAGGAACCTCTATACTGTTCTCCATAGTGGCTGCGCTAATTTACAACCTCACCAACAATACACCTACGCTTTCTCTTTCGGGCCTCAGAAAAGTCCTCATCTCATCTTTTTATGTCTACAGTTAAACCGTCCTTTCCGACCTCAGGTCCCATCAGGTCCCTATTGCAGACACGCTGCTGCCATTCTAACCCCGCTGGTTAGCCCAAGTCCTCGCTTTTCGTTGGATCTCTTCTCTTAGTTTCGCACACACTCATACTTCCCCTGATGTTTCATATGCATTTCCTTATTCTTGTGGCACATGAACAACCCTGTTGGACACATTTTCTTTAAAACTAGTTGACCAGGGTTCCCTCCTTTATTAATGAAGAGTTTCTTGCCTGCCCAAAATTCTAAGAACTACATATGCATCTCTTTTTTCTCTTCATAGAATATTCCCAAAATATCCAATTCATGTTCTGGTCCCCAAATCAACCTTGCCCAAATCTAAATGTCTAATTTATAGTCCCTGCAGCTCCAGTGCATTTTCCCAGAGTCCCTCAGATATTTCAATTTTCCGTAATTTCCAAATCAACTTACACATGATGGTTTTATCACGTCAAACACCTAGTATAGTAACTGCAGTAGTAAAAAGATGATTTGTTTTTTATTTGGCATTAACTCTACACTTTTAATATGCTATGGATAGGTAAGCCTCGGTTTCTTTCAGGTTTTGAACTTCCAGGTGCTCTGCTTGTATAATTACCTTTAAAAGATGACAGGGTTTTCTATTTGATATTCTTACACTTACTCTAAAAGCAATAAAATGTTGAACATAATGAGGTGTCAGATCCCTCTAAGTCTATAACTCAATGATTCCATGTTTCTCAGCTCTATGTACTTAAGTCTGAATTTATATACGATTATGAGATTCATTTATTTTTAAAAGGCGGATTATTTCAAAATTCTTAACTCAGTTATATTTTTTCAAAATAAATAAAAAATACACACATATACATATATAGAGAGAGATAGAAAGAGAGAGAGAGAGAGAGGGAGATACATTCTGGAAGGTTAATATATATATCGATCATATTACTTTTTGAGAAACTACAGTAATCTGAAAAATAGATAATATAAGGATAGAAACTTAGACATGTGTTCATTCATAAAATAAAACTTTCACTGAGAATTTCTAACAGATCTACAATTATTAGCTCTATTTTTTAATAACTTAATTATATACACTTATTTAATACAAACAACTACACCTTTTCGGTAAAGTGACATGGGAGCCCTATTCTAACCCCAAAATCCATTGTCTTTCAGTGATTCTTTACACTTGGGGACCCTGTCAGATTCTTTTCATCCATAATTTTGTTTAAAAGGTTTTAAAAGGAGTATATTTGCTCCCAGAGTCAATGAAGCTCAATCTCAAAGGCTATAGACAAGAAAATCATCATGTAGAAAATAGAATCACACTGCTATCATTTGTCTACCCAAAACTTTTCATGCCCACCCTGCCAGTGAAGGCACCCAAAAGGTCAGCAGGCATTTCAAACCATATTATTCCATGTAAGTTCACATGAATTTTTATTAAGTATGAATTTCTTCATTACTATATCCTGCAAAATGATAAACCGATCATGTCGATATAGAAATGCAGAATTTTTTTTTTTTTACAAAAGATTCTTTTATAAAGGTAGACTTAGACACCGAAATATAATCTTAACTTTCATCGTCTTGCTTAATCTAATCCTTGTCTTCTCAGCAGGCATGACTGTGGAATACTTTTTAAAACTTTAATCTAATCTTTATCTCAGATCATTACATCTAGAATATGATTTATATGAAATTTAGGATTCAAACAGACTTATAGTACTTTTATCTCAGTGGGAAAACTCCCCTCATAATCTACTTTTATCACTTTTCTCTTTTTTCTTCCTCCCAGAACTGAGTGGTCATTCTTTGCAATTCTATTGTATTTCATAATCTGTAATTCACAATTCAGGACTAAAAAATGTAGCCTTAAATTGATGATAGTTATTTCATAGTTTAGTTATGTTTCTTAACAGAACTAATATCTAATTTAGGATGGAATTTATCTTAGACACTGATATCCCTGTAAGAAAGATTATACTATTGAGCTTTCACAATATATTAAAAAATATGTAAGGCATCAACAATAACAAGTAACTTGAAAAATTATGAACAACTATACACTTATACTTCATGAATGTCAACTACTGGGCAAATTTCAGTGGTATGAGCCACAATGTTTTGACCCAAAAAAGAGAGGTTTGGATCCTGTAAAAGATAACCTTTGTTTGTCAACAAATGAGTCTACATGTTGACTCTGTAGAGCCAAAAGAAAAGAAATGCATTGGCCTATAAAGAAGTATAAGTCTCTTTGAAGAGACATAGTCTTCCTTTTTATATTTGGGTTTAAGACCTTGGCATTATTTCATTGCCTGTCCCTGTACCTGTTCGGACTCATGGGATTTATTCAGGTCAGTATGAGAAGGGTGGTGGGAACACATCTGTGGAATGGAAGAAAAAAAAGAAATGGACCAGATGGCAGGAGTAATGAGGATGAAGAGCAGAAAGGAAAATTCCCCAAAGATCTACCAATGACATTATTGCATCTGTTGAAGGAAAAGAAAACTAAAAAGAGAGTCAGCATGGATTCTAGACATCTAAATGAGTAAACTCAGTCAGGGGTTATTCTGAAAGGTTGGATTTAGAGTTGGTTAGGAATGAGGAAGAAATGGAACAGGAGTAAAGATATGGACATTTTGCCTGGCTACTTTATCTTCGGAAGCCATAAATATTTACCAGAAATCAATATACTTCTGGTTCTAATCAGCGTAAACCCTATAAAAAGTAATTTTCTTTAAAAAGACCCACCACTACCACCACCAACAAAAATCTCTTGGCTTTACAAGAATGTTTTACAGTTTGCTACAATTTATAAAATAGAAAGAAAATAGCACATTTAGTTTGCCACAGTTTGCAAAAATGAAACAAGAGCATTCAGAGATTCTGAAGCTATTAAAAGATTATTGGTTTTGCATCATTTACTTGGTTTAAAATTGACAGGAAACAAGCACTTTCTTAGTTATTTTACATATAAAAATTAGTTCACTGAAGTAAAAGTCATGAGGCACCTTTTTTAAAAATACTAAACCATTTAGAACATGTAAAAATAAGCCTTTTATCTTTTTTTTCTCAATTTGAAGAAATTACTAACATTGATGACCATAAATTAAAATATTATTTCACAGAGGACAATGAAATAGTTTGAACATACATTTTATATGCATATCCATATGGGAAGGAAGACAATTGCCAGAAAAAAGAAGATAAAAGCCAAAGTAATAACCTCATAACACTTTTATACCTACAATTTAAATTGTAGAAACTTAGAAAACAAATAGAAAACATTTTTTTTACATTAATCTATTTTCATTTTATGGAAATGAAAACAAAATGCTATTTTATCTTGAAAACTATACCTACAAAAAGGGTTTGAGCCAGCATGTATTATTCTAGAAGCTACCAAACTGGAAATGAACAAATTGACTAGCAGGTGAGTGGGGAGAGTTACAGGAATAAAAGTTACCTCTTGCCTGCTCTATAGAGAGAAATGGAGTTATAGCAAGGATGGTTATACTGATCACACACACACACACACACACACACACACACACACACACACACGCACACATTTGGCCCAAGGTCTTTTAAAACATTTAAAAAGAATCTCTAATACTATTTATGTAAAGCTATTTCTTATCTATAAAAAAAATCAGCAATGAAATATAATTCTCTTATGATGGCCTCTATTGTTATCCCTCACAGCAGAAATTCAATTTTGTAAGAGTTTAGTGTACTTTATAATTTATCTTTGGGCTTCCTATAGGATATATTAAAATTTCACAGAACTTTAATTTGATGAAAAGTACAACTTGAAAACATTTTTTTATGCTAAGATTTTCCTAATTCCATGTTGAATAGGAAAACTATTAATTTGAGGGTTTCCTCCAATATTTCTGATGCCTTACCTATATATACAATAATATAGTTTCATGTTCTTAGAGGGGTGTCCCTCAATGCAGGGCTTCCTTTACTGCCAAACTAAAAAGTCTTCCACAAAGGACACATACAGTAGAACCAGAATAATTTTAACTGGTAGAAATCCAAGTTTATAATAATAAAAGGAACTATTATTTATTAAACGCTCAGCATGTACCAGCCACTAGTTTAAGGGCTCTCCACGTAGGATATTATTTAATCACATAATAATGCTATAATAAAGATATTATATTACTCATATTCTGTAGTAGAAGAAATAGAGACTGAAGAGTGTTAAATAACTTTCTTAGGTTTACACAGCTAGAAAGTTGCAGAGCTGGGTTTGAAACCAGGAAATCTGGCACAGGGATGAGGTTTAACCATAACAGTGCCCTGTTTTCCAGTCAGGATGGCCTTGATACTTAAAAATATTATTTCACTGTTTTGTCTGTTTCACTCTATACATTAGGTCGTATTCTCTAATGTTAATCTAAGGTTTAACAACAACTCTTCATGTATGTGTTAATTTGGTCAATATTTATCTTCATATATTTTGGTAAGATGGCCGAGTAGGCAAACACTGTGCTCACCTCCTCCCATGACCACAGCACAATCACAACTAAATTATTATTATTTTTTTAATGTACTGGGGATTGGAAGAAAAAAATTAAACAACTGAAAATGCTTCTATGTAGTTTTAAATTTATACAACATTGCCAAACCTCAAAGAGCAAAATGCTATTCATTTTTCATGTCTTGGTATGCAACAAATGAACACAAAAATGTAAGTGCCTGATTCTTTCCACAACAGAGGGAGAACAAATAAGTAGAATGAAGCCTTTCTAAATGTCTGGCTTCATAACGATAGTGCAAATATTCGAAAAGTAAACAGAAAAAAAAGTGTGAAAAATTTCCAGGATATTGCATAATTAAAGTCAAAAGAATGTATGACACAAAAATGGCTTCTTCTACAAATCGACGTTAGGGCATATCAGCTGCTAAACCGAAGCAAAAGAGAAAACATTATCAAGAGATGTTTGTAGTGGACATGAACCTAGGGCTCGAGATAGGTCAAAAGAGTCAAGTCAAATACTGCTGGAAAGAAATACACAGGGCCTAGAGTTTACTGATTTTCAATGTATAAGCATAAACCACCAGACCTCTCCAAATTCCCTTGTCCAAAACCTTAACTGACCACCAAGCTGAGATCTATCTGATAAGGCTATAGTGAGATTCTACTTTTTTCTGCCTCAGGTTTAAGCCAATGCTGTTTTAAATCACGGCATGAGATCTATTCAAATTTCAGTATTTTGATTCAATTTTTTTTTTCTAGAACATGGTTCCCTTCTCTCTTTTTTTATTTTTAACATTAATTTTACATACTGAAGTAGAACATGAACACAGTTTTAAAAAATGCATGCTAGTTGAATGTAGAAGTAAACAGGTATCTCAATAACTGTAAATAACTATTATAATGTGTTATGATTTGGGTCTATATTATTTTAATATGAGTATAGGTCAAGAGATGTCCAATGCAACTTGGACTGCAATGCATATGCATATACACAAATATGTATTTTTAAAATCATTGGAATTATTATTTTCACTGTATTTAATTGCCTAGTTATTTTCTTTAATTTCCTATGTTGAGTGTGGGGGAGAAGTGCAGAGAGAGATAGGAAGCTAAGGAGGGAAGGAGAAAGAGAGATTAAGCCTGGCCAACTGAATAAGTTATTTTCTAATATAATATAAGAAGCTGGCTGAAGACCTAGTAATTAACTGACTTTATGAGCTTCAATGAGTCACAGCCCAAACTGGTTACAATTTCCTCCTGAGGATGTTAGTCTAGAAAGTAGACTCCAGATAACTTCTTAGATAACTATTAGTTTTTACATTCTGTGATATTAACACATATTAAATTTTTATCAGTGAATGATAAAAATGAGAGACTCTTGTTAGAGGCTGAGAAAGGATTAAGAATTGTTTTTTAAAAAATTGAGATAAATGTGGTATTCAGGAGAGAAGAGAATTTTGATTGCTTGCCCTACTCTAACACATATTTTTTTCTTGCATTGATTGGGAATAATTGGCGAATGCATCTCTGTCAGATTTATTGATCATTTTGAAGACGGCTCAACCAGCTTTACATGGGGATGTAATCGTGTGGGAGTAACAATCTCGTGGATTGCATGAGTTTCTACCACCGTGCGGTGCAGGGCACAAGGTTTCAGTGTCCCAATGTCCTTCTGGCTTCAACCCCAGTCTTTTAAACAATGACAAACACTTATGTTGCATCCTTAATAGTCACAGTTCACTCACCCCCTGTGGCAAAACTTGTACTAATTGTTTGTCGTGTGTGAATTATTTACCACTGAGATATTATTTATTTTCAGTTAGTTATAATTTATCTTTTTTAGCATCGTTGGTTCCCCGCAGTTCTGAGTCTTATGTCCGGAGGTCAGGAATATTCTACTCTTGGCAGAGAAATGCCTTTGATATTTGTCCAGCTTTCATTTCTTTGTTAGTACCACATTTATAATTTTTTCTCTCTCTCTCTGTTTTTTGTGTGGTTTTGTTTGTTTGTTTGTTTTGTTTTGTTTTTTGAGGTGGGGACAATTACTTTTGAATACTTAAAACCTTCAATTCTGCAATATATTTCAAGTGTTTGCCACCACCTAGATAATTTTCTAACTTCTCTATTTCTCCTGTATTTTAAGATAAAGTCCTCCCAACATCGTTGGCGTGCAAAATGCCACACTTAAAATATAATCAGAATTGATATTTTCTTGAAAGAAAAATGATTGTCTAGATGTGGGAAGTCACACTTGTAGAAATTGGGACAACATGAGATGAGAGGCATGGCATATGATATGACATCCTCTTAATTTTGGTTTTCCATTTATTTTGATTTTAACCAAGCTCTTAAATTAAATATATATTTCCCACTGAGAGTTGAGATAAAAGAAGTAGAGCATAGGGAGTAGAATAAGGGCTCTTTTATCAATTGCCAAGGTCTGAATCCAGGAAATTTCATGTACTCTAGCTATGCAACTTCATAGAATACTTGTGATTATTACAGAGCATAAGTATATAAGGTACCTAGGGCAGTACTTAGCATATAGTATGGGATCTTTAACAGTTGGAATATGTGACAATTTTAGTTTTCATGCTATTTGTAGATATATTCTTATTGCTAAATATAATTATGTTTTCAAAGACATGAATTAATCCATAAAAATATCACACATTTTTTCTGTGGCCCCACTATTTTTGCTAGAGAGTCTTCATATTAAACAAAGACATCCTGGATACGTGAGCTTACTTAAAAAATAGAATGTGAACTAACATTTATTACCTATACTGCACCAGCATAAATGCTACATGTTTTTATATGTTAACTCATTTAGTTTTGTGATAAATGTATGAAGAAGACTAAACAAGGCTGAAAATAAAGGTTTTTTTTTTTAACTCATTCTACGTTCCAACTTCAATAAATAGCCAAGTCAAAACTCTCTCTATGATTGTTACTTTTATATCCTATCTTTTCTTCTGTGATCTATTTTATACTCCTTTCTAAATTTATGCATTGATAAGAAGTAAATTGAGAATGAAGCTCTGGATACCATAGCAACTTGTGTATTGGGTCACATGATAAGGAGCAAGTTAATTATTAAGAGGACCAAGGAGTAGACCACTTTGGTTTCAGGTCAGTACCCCAAGTCTTGAGAGGACAATTCAGGTCAAAGGCCAGGAGAGGAAATCAAGACAGATACTTGGTTCCTGATCCTTAGGTATTAGGCAGAGGCTTAGTAACCAAGCAAAGGAATAATATCCCAGATTCTGTATGCAAAAAAAAAAGCTGTAGTAGAGTTACTATAGTGCCTTCTTGGCCCCTTGATTTAGGATATGTCTGGTCTTTAACTAGATAAAAGCTTAATATAAATTCAGTTAAGAAGTAAATGATACTTGTTGCAAGGGTTAGGTAAGTGTTTCCCAAGGTCTGTTCCTTATAATACTAAAAATGAATTTCCATGTTAAGAAAGGGTTCTATTTTCAAACGATTTGGAGAAATACACAGTTTGCATGCATTCTATAATAAATGCACTAAGAAGTATGGCAATAAAGAAACCTATTCAATTTTGTTTGATGAAATGTATCCCAAAACTATTTGATTACAGGATCCTTTTCTCATATAACATCTCTTAATATTTTCCACAAATGTTCTACAAAACACATACACACACGCACATATACATATATTATATATGTATACATATAATATATATGCATATATACACACATACATATAATATATATTATATATATAATTTTATAAAATGCATGTCCCAAATGTGGGTCTAAGATGTTGAGTTCACCTGCTCCCATGAACACATAGAATGCACACCTATATTTAGAGAAATTATCCCTGAAAGACAACTGGGGGCCAACTGAACAGCTTCTGCACACACACACAAAAAAGAGTAAGACGGTGCAGAGGAAGTTGGGGAAGCGTGAGAGACCTCAGAGAGCTGAGGGCACATTCCAGCACCGTGGGAGCCAGCGAGCACCACTGTTACCTTTCCCCTGCACTTGGATCGCTGGCAGGAGCTCCATCCACATGCTCTGGCTGACCTGCAGGACCAGTGTACTGTGTCTCCAGCCATTGCTCCAGCAGAAACAGAAGGGCACCACAGTGCATGTGCACAGGGTGATGTGCACATAGTGGACACCATACAATCGGAAAAGCGAAATGAAACAAAAATTTTCAAACAGTAAGTATAGTTTAAAAGACTTCTGAAACATCAAGTGCTCTAACATTTTGTTATAGGTATCCCAGAAGGAAAAAAAAAAATAGAGAGAAAGAGGCAGAAAGAATATTTGAAGAAATAACGGCTGAAAACTGTCTTAATCTGGAGAAGGAAACAGACATCCAGGTCTAAGAAGCAAAGAGAGTTCCAAACATAATGAACCCAGAGACACACACCAAGTCAAACAGTAATTAAAACGGCAAGTTAAGAATTAAAGAGAGAATCTTAATCCATCTCCTATTGCCCCAAGAATACCCATCATTGGCACCTGCAGCTGCAGCGTTTACCCTGAGATGACACACGAATTACAGTCCTAACTTTATCTCCAGAGTTCACCATGAAATATCTCACTTTTATTATTATTTTTGCCTTGCTCCAGTATATCGATAGTCTTTGGAAACAAATGACATCATTCTATTTGTAGCATTCTGCTGTTAGTTGTGGTATTTCCATTTACAAAATATAGTAATTCTCAATCACTGAAAATGTCAAATCCTAGAAAACTTAGCATTCCTACACTCGACGTTAACATTGTTCTCAAACAGTTGTTAGCCAAAGATTCATTTGATGAATCTGATTTATGTATACATTTATGTTACATTAGGATTAGAGGCAAGTTCTGTTAAGAAATAACTCTAAAAAGAGATTTATGTTTTATTCTGACACTGAAAATCAGTCAGATTTATTTCAGCCTCAAAGAGCATGTTTATGTAAAATTAAATTAACTCTGGCAGTGAGCTGCACTTTTTTTTTCTAAATAGGAAATGGGTTAAAGGCAGCAAGAATGAAACATTGAATTAAATCACATACAGTGGGAACCTCATAAGGCTATCAGCTGATTTCTCATAAGTAACCATACAGGCCAGAAAGAAGTGGCAGGAGGTATTTAAAGTGCTGAAAGAAAGCTATCTACAACCTAAAATACAATATTTAGCAAGATTATCATTCAGAACTGAAAGAGAAAGATAGAGTTTCCAGATAAGCAAAAACTAAGAGTTCACAATTACTGAAGTATTGTGAACTTCAGGAAATGGTAAAGGGTCTTCTTTGTGCAGAAAAGGTCTTAACTAGAAATAAGAAAATACGGGGAAAAAAATTCACTAGTGAAGGCAACTATATCATAAACAGTGAGCCAACCATTTAAAAAGCTAAATGTTAAAAGACAAAAGTAGCAAAATTAAAGATATAACTACAATAAATAATCAGAGAATACAAGAACCAAAACATGATGTCAAAAACATGAAGAGTGGAGGATAGTGAAAATGTAATCCTTTTAGAATATATTTGAACTTAAATGCCTATCTCCTTAAAATAAACTGCTATAGAGATTGAAATATATGAACCTCAGGGTAACCACAAACCAAAAACCTATAAAAACTGAAAAATAGAGAGAAAGGAACTCAAACAAACACTAAAGAAAACTAGCAAATCAAAATGAAAGTGATTAAGAAGGAACAAAGAAGTATAAAAGCAACCAAAAAAATTAAAAACGACAATAAGCTTACACCTATCAATAATAACTTTAAATGTAAATGGATTACATGTTCCAGTCAAAAAACGTAAGGTGGCTGAATGGATTAAGACGCCATCTATATGCTGCCTACAAGAGACTCACTTTAGATCAAAAGACAAACACAGACTGAAAATGATGAGATGAAAAAAGAAGTAAAATAATTCAGTAAATTAGCAGGATACAAAATTAATATATAGGAATTCATTTCATTTCTGTATACTAATATCAAACAATCAAGAGGAATTAAGAAAACAATCCCATTTAAAGTTGCGTCAAAAAGAATAACATATTTAGGAGTAAATTTAATCAAGGAGGTGAAAGACCTATACTCTGAAAACTGTAAGACACTAAAGAAATTAATTGAAGAGGGCACAAATAAATGGAAGTATATACCATATCTATGGACTGGAAGAATTAATAATGATTAAAATGTCCATATTACCCATCGATCTACAGATCAGCATAATCCCTATGTAATAGTAATGGCATTCTTGTCAGAACAAGAATAATCCTAAAATTTATACTTTATATGCAATCATAAAGGACCATGAACAGGTACAGCAATCCTGATAAAGAGCAAAGTTGGAGGCATCAAGCTCCCTGATTTCAAACTATTCTGCAAACCTATAATAATCAAAACACTCTGAAACTGGCACAAAAACAGACACATATCAATGGAACAGAATAGAGATCCCAGAAATAAACCCTTGTGTATATAATTAATCTATAGCAAAGGCAGCAAGGATAAGCAACAAAAGAAATGACAGTCTTGTTAATGAGTGGCATTGGGAAACTAGACAGATACATATCAAAAAATGAAAATGGACCACACTCTTACACCATATGTAAAGATAAACTCAAAATGGGCTAAAGACTTAAATGTAAAACCTGAAACCATGAAGCTGCTAGAAGAAAACATAGGTAGAAAACCTATGTTGACATCAGTCTTAGTAATGCCTTTTTGGATATGTTCCCCCTTGAGAAAAGAAACAAAAATTAAACAAATCAGCCTTCATCAAACTAAAAAACTTCTGCACAGCAAAGAGAACCATCAACAAAATGGAAAAACAACTTACTGAAAAGAAGGTACTTGAAAATTATCTATTTGAAAAGGAATTGATATCCAAACTATATTAGGAATTCATGCAACTCAATGACAACCACACAAGCAATCCAATCAAAAAAGTGGGCAGAGAACATGGAGAGAGATTATTCTAAAGAAGATATACAGATAGCCAACAGGCATATAAACAGATATTCAACATCACTAATTATCAAGGAAACATAAATCATAGCCAAAATGAGATTTCACCTCACACCAGTTAGAATGGCTATTATCAAAAAGTCAGCCAATAACTAGGGTTGGTGAGGATGTGGAGAAAAGGGAGCCCTCATGCACTATTGGTGGGACTGCAAATTGGTGCAGCCATTATGAAAAAAGTATGAAAATTCCTGAAAAAAAAAAACTAAACTAAAAATAGAACTACCACATGACTCAGCAATTCCATTTCTAGGTATTTATCTGAAGAAAACAAAAACGCCAATTGGAAAAGAAATATGTACCCCTATGTTCAGTGAAGCATTATTTAGAATAGGTAGATATGGAAGCAACCTAGGTGCCTATCCATATATGAATGGATAAAGAAGATGTGATACATATTCACATACACATACTCACATACACCATGGATGATCACTCAGCAATAAAAAAGAATAAAATCCTGCCATTTGCAATAGCATTGATGAACCTAGAGTGTATTATGCTAAGTGAAGTTAGACGAAAAGACAAATACTGAATTATTTCATCTATATGTAATTTTTTTTTTAATCACACAAACAAAAACAGACTGGTGGTTGCCAAAGGGGTGGAAGATAGAAGGATGGGTAAAAAAGTGGTTAGGAATATAGTCGATAATAGGGTGATTACTTTGCACAGTGACAGATGTTTAATAGGCTTAGTGTGGTATTCATATTGTAAGATATACAAATGTTGAGTCATTATTTTATGCACCTGAAATCATACATTATATGCTAACCATACTGAAATTTAAAAAATTAAAAATGTATGCCCTAAAATCTGTGTATACAGAAGTGAAATATGAAAGGATATAGCAGGTTGTTAAAACAGGTTTTGTTGGCAGGTAAATGATTTGCAGAGAAGATGAGGAAAGAGTCAAACACAAAATCTTAATAATTAAAAACTAAAATAAAAGAGTCAACAGAAAATGATAGCCAACATATAAAAATAAAAAAGAATTTATTCCAGATTAAATGAATTTTATAGAATCTTCTAAACAAGTCTATAAAACAAGTAAATGAAAGGATAACATTCATTTCAAAAAGATAAGAACTTGTGAAAGACAGAGGCAGAAATAAAATGAGTAGCAAAATGTGAAAAAGAACTGATTAGAAATATTCACAGTGAAAAATATACTAAAATTATAAAGAAAATCACACTATATGGATTAAACTCTAGCTTAGAGATAAAGACATAATGAATTAAAATATATTACTGAGTAATTTAATTTACCATGCATTTATATATACTTACTTTACACCAGGTTCTTTTCTAAGGGGTTCGTAAATGACTCACTTAATCTTCTAAGAACCTCATAGGGTAGATACTATTATTGTTAACATTTTACAAATGAGTAAGCTGATGTACAGAGAAGGATTAAGTAACCTTCTCAAAACAACATAGTAAGTGAATTTACCTTGAGCACAAACCATATAGACAGAGATAAAAGGCATCAACAGCAATTAGGAGTCCGAGAAGACAGACTGATAGGAATTATGGGATTGATACCCTCTACCTTCCAAGTAAAAGTTAACTTTGAGAAGAAGTGGGGAGTTATTGATGATGTTTACATGGTATCTATAAATTTACATTTGTGTGAAAAATGAGAGAACTCTTTGAAGAAAATGTAGAAAGGCTGCATGAATATTTGGGTATCTCGATGTTTGAAAACATCATAAGAATTAAATTATTAAAAACAACCTTCAAAGCATTTACAGAACAGAATACATAGTAGAATTTTGTTTTATAAAAATATATTATATATACTCAAGGACTAAAGAAACATGTGTTCTTTTCCATTACTTTTTATATTTGGTAGAACAATGTTTTTATAAGTGTTCTTGCGTTATATAAAGTGTACCAGTAAAGAACATTTGCTATGGCCTAGATCTCCCATCCAGAACTCAATGCATGCTTACTTAGCTGGACATACTATATTTCTGGCCATCAATTCCATAGTGTGGCTAAATTGTGGAAAACTTAATGCAGTACTCTTGGGAAACATTACGAGATCTTTTGAGCCAATTTACCAGTAGCTTATGAAATATATGTATCTTCCTCATATCTTCTGCCTTGACTTTTATGATTTTTATTACTGTGTATTCTTAACTCTTCGAATTTCAAAATATACAAAGTAAACTTGGCTATCTTTCAAACAGTTTAAAGGAACTGAGCAAATGTGCCCATTAAAATCTCCATGGATAATAGGATTTTACTCATTTGTACTAAAGAATACATATCTGATAAGGTTTTTTTCTTTTTACACATTTTCACAGGTTTTCACTGTTTTGAATATGTCTACCGCCAAGTATAACAAATTCCCAACTGGCCAGTCTTTAAGATAAGTGCATAAAATTGCTGAAGAGATTGATTGGAATAAACTCGACTTCTTCTCATTAAATATTCTCCCTAGGCTGGAGAAAAATAGTGACTGCAAACATGAAAAGAGTTCTCACCATCATTTAAAAAATTCTATAGACCTAAGAGAAATGATGGTGTTGCTGGTAGAAGGAGTAAAGATAGTCTCTGGCTCTTAATTTTTTTTTATACTACACCCTTTACAATAGAATTTCAGATTATTGATCGACGTTGCCTGATTCCATTTCATTGAGTCCCATGAGATTTGAAATTGCAGCCTGAGATAAACTAAAAGTACCAAGTTCATCATGTTTAAAACTGCTTTTTCAGGGTATTGCTTTCTCTTTGCTACTTCAGTGCTATTCCTTTACCACTGAGAGGTTGTAATTGCAAAATGGATAGGGGGGAAAAGAAAAAAAAAAAACCCAGCAGTTATGATCTGATGTGTAATAGTCTGTGATGTGTGTCTGAAAGATTTATGTCCTGATTAAAGAAGCCATGATTGAATTTCTGATAGAAAATTGTTTTGGTCATTGGCACATGTGCCACACATTCTTTGATCCAAAGTCTGTTTCACTTATTGCTTATAAAAGTTAAAAGAAAAGTCTAGGGAAGAAAACAAATGTAAGTAGAAAGGAAATTAAATGTATTTTGTAATGTAAGGCAGGCATTGAGATTTAGTGACCAGTAATTCATGGCCAAAAAAGATTTTCCAATGCATTGTCTTTTTCAGTTGACAATTCGATCATTCATTCATTCATTTGTTCAGTCATTCATTCAACAAATATTTATTGATTCAACACGTAAGAGTGAAGAGTGGTTCGAAGATAGAGTAGTTGCTTTCTGAGCTCACCCTTCCCAAGAATACATCGAATGTACACCGGTATTTAGAGCAATTCCTAGTGAGAGACAACTTTGAGCCAATTGAATGCCTCCAGCACAACAAACGAGAGGGGCCAGAGAAAGTCGGGAACCATGATAGCTCTCCAGGAGAGGAGGGAACCACCAGGACCAGAGGAACCGGTGAGCGCCATTACTTATGTTTCCCCTGAACATGGATAGCAGGTGGGAGTTCCGTCCAGGTTCTCTGGCCGATGTGCAGGACACTGCGGCACGTCCCCAGCCACCCCTCCTGGAGGCGGAACCAACAGAAAGAGGAGGGCACCAGAGCTCACAGACAAGGGGCCCCTCCACCCCACAGACTGATCCAGTGGGGACAGCAGGGTGCTGCTTTGGACCCCCACTGGCTGTGCACACAAGGGGCCCCCTCTCCGAAAGAGAGTATATCGTGCCAACAAAACACAGCTGTACTTGCCTGCAGGGCTACTGTGCCAGAGAAAGGGGAGAGAGTGGGGTGCTACCGTGTGCTCCCATGGGGCTGCCCCCTCCTGGAGAGAGTGTGGAGCCAGCACTGCCCAAACTCTCCTTTTCCATAATGGGTTGTTATTGGGGGAGCTACTGCTCTAATGCTTCAGGGCCTGGTATCAGTAGGAAAGGGCATATTTGGAACAGTCTGGTCACCTCCTATCTTAAAGTCCTAGGGAAACTAGAGAGAAGAGAGGTTTTAATTTCATTTTTGGCCACGAAGGGGAGATTTAAGAATTTAGAATAATTTTGAAGATGTTGATAACTTTAGAAAATAATGTGCTATCAAGTTCATCTCCTATTCTTTTGATTAAGGGCACTAGTAGTAATTTCTGGGCAAGAAACAATAGCGTGGATTTTATGTATTTGATTACCTTGATTTTGAATGAAATGGATGACAGAGAGGACAATGAAGCCAAATAAGATTCAACTCCACTCCTTCCATTTATCAGATCTCATGAGATTAACACCACCGCAATACAATTCTCATTAAAAGATTTTGTTTTCCTCAAAGACACTGACTCCCTGGTGCCCTGATCCTAAATCGGAGTTTTATGAATCTTGATTACCTTGTGGAAAAGAAAATGTATCAGAGAATTCAGCTTTGCATCTATTTGTGCAGGGAGTTAAATTTATTTCCTGCCAACATCAGCAAGTCTGATTTTAGAGACTGCGGCTCATTAGAATAAGTTAACCATATTAGAATGTATGCTGCTCCATTCCTCACTGCCAGCTGCTCTGGGTGCTACAATGCATCCTGAGAAGCCATAGAGAAAAACAGACCTCCATTGCACCTCATTCACTGATTTTGTTCAGCCCAGGTAACTAGTTCAAACAGTCCTTTTCACAGCCAGGGTTTAGACATGTCCTGGGAAAGAGAAATTCTTATGAGAAACTGGACGACTACCAGAGAATCTGTGTAGCCCCAAAGGCTAGCATCCAAATTCAAGCCGCCGGAAGCCTATAAGGAGCTGGTATGTAGAAAAACACTTATTGGTATAGGAGCCTGTTTCCAACCACAAAATAGTCCCTCATATGCAGCTTCACCTGCCATGGTTTCAATTACATATGGTCAGCTGGGTTCCAAAAATATTAATGAAAAATCCCAGAAATAAACAATTCATAAGTTTTAAATTGCACTCCATTCTGAGCAGCATGATGATATCTCTTCTCCCCCCACTCTGTGCCATGAATCGTCCCTCTGTGCGGGGTATCCATGATATTTATGCCACCTGCCAATTTGTCAGTGACCATTTCTGTAATTAGATCCACTGTCTTACTATCTCAGTGCTTGTGTTCAAGTCACCTTTATTTTTACTTAATAATTGCTCCAAAGAGCAATAGTAATGGTGCTGGCAATTCGGACATGCCAACGAGAAACCATAAAGTGCTTCCTTTAAGTGAATAGGGGAGTATAGCGCAAAAAGATGTTTTAATAATGCATTAGGGGCTGGAATGAGTAAAAAACGGGCATATTTGGAACAGTCTCATCACCTCCTCTTTTGAAGTTAAAGTTCTAGGGAAACTAGAGAGAAGAGAGGTTGTAATTTCATTTTTGGCCATGAAGGGGAGATTTAAGATTTAAGAATAATTTCAAAGATGATGATAATTTTAGAAAATAATGTGCCATCGAGTTCATCTCCTGTTCTTTTGATAAAGGGTACTAGTAGTATTTTCTGGGCAAGAAGCAAATAGACCACATTCATGTAAGTTTTATTACAGTATATTGTTTTAATTGTTCTATTTTATCATTATTGTTGTTAATCTCTTACTGCGACTAATATATAAGTTAAACTTCGTCATAGGTATGCAAGTGTAGGAAAACATAGTATATACAAGGCTCAGTACCACCACACTTTCAAGCATCCATTGGGGGTGTCTTGGAACGTATTCACCATGGAAAAGGGGGAACCACTGTATTTGAACTCTTTTCTCCCAACTTAAACCTATAGAAAGATTTAGTTTTTCTTCTAAACCTTCTTTTCACATATATAATCTATTACTGATGTCATCAGTGTTTTTTAAGCCATTATCATTTTATACTTGTATCACTGCTGTAGTCTCCAAATTAATCTGTTCTCAAATTTTCAAAGAGTATCGCGTCTCTCACCAATACACATACAAATGCACACACTCATTCTCACACATGAAAAAGCCATTATTCCCAATATTAGTAGATTAATCTTATTTGAGTATCGTATTTATAAAATTTTACTATTAGTCACTAAAAACATATAATAAAATATTGACCGCAAAATATTGATGAGAGTTATTGTATCATCCCACTACTTGACAGTCTCGAATGTCTCTCCATTTAGGATGAAAGGCAAGCACCTTAACCTGGCCCTGAGGGTCCCCCACTACCTGCTGTAACTCAGGTCATTATCAGATCACAGAACTGAAGTAAGGCATCAAGGGTACTTTACACATAAGGTACTTAACACAATACCAAACACATTGAAAGAATTCAAAAAAGTGTTACAGTCATCATTACTATTTCTTTATTTCAATATAACATGACCTTAGGATAATCAGGCTGTCAACTCTAGGTTTCTTAAATATTTGAAGCTGTCAAGTGAATTGCCACATTCACATTTTTAATACCTGGCCTCTCCCCTTTCACCTACAGTATGTTCCCTTTTCTTTGAGACTCAGTTAGAAAGGGCCCTTAGAATAGTAGGTAGGAACAAAGGGCTCTAACTTCTAAATACCTGATTTTGAATCCTATCTTCACTATTTCCTAGTGCTGCGCAAGTTCTTAACTTCTCTCTAAGCCTCACTCTTCCTCTCAACCAAATAGGATGATCATGACCGTCACCTCCTGGACATGTGAAAACTGAATGCAGTGATGCATATCAGACACTTAGTATGGTGCATGGCACGTAGTAGACACTCAACTGATATGCTTTGAATAACTGAGTTCAAGTTCTGTTTCTCAAACAGCCCAGACCCTGGTGGTTCAATCTTTATTTTTAAAATGGTCGGCGCCACTCACTTGGCACAGAATCTTTGCCTTATTATGGTGCTGTCACTGTCTTGAACTATTTAATTTCTACTTTACTTTTAACTTTTTCTCTCCAAATGGCTGTTGATTTTTTAAAAAGATAAAGCACTGCACGCTAATTCCTCTACTTAGAGTGTCTACCATGTGATTTCCCTTTATCTATTCGCTATTCACTCATTGATCCAACAAATGTGCAGTCAGGTTGATTTAATTAAGACTACTTATATTATAAAGTCTTTGATCTCATGGGATTAAGAGTGTTATTGAAAATAAAACAGATATAATATTAGGAAAAGTAAAAGTCATTAGTTAGTTAAATCTAAAACAAATATCGTTCATTTTAGATTAATATAAGTATTTATACACGCAAGCATACGTTGTTTACAGATGTACAGAGGATAACACAAGAAGGTAGAGTGAATTTCTTTTACGCCATAGTTAAGAATCAATGACTCACCGCTTTTGAAATTTTATCATTTATACTTCTTACCATGTCATCTTAAGGTAATAGGAAGTACTGGAGTATAAAGCTCACTGGTCAGTTTCCCTGGCTTTGGTAAAAATTCCCATTAAGAATTCTTATTTTCTTCAAAGTGTGTGCATAATTCAGTAGCCTCATATTATCTACCAGCTAGTGTTCTCTATTAATTCCTATCAAAATAATTTTATGCCTTCAGCACATGATCGGGTACTCAGACTGTTGCTGAGCTGCTGAAAAGGAAACAGGACATTTAGAATGGAACAGCGTGTCAGCAACAGCTGCTCAAACCTAATATGTACAGTCTGTTAGCTGGCAAGCATTAAAAGTAGCATTTACCCAGAGCATTTATCAGGGGTGGGGAGGAGCACACAGAACAGAGGAGAGTTTTATTGATCTATAAGAAGTTTATTTTTCCATTCTGCAATGTCGAAGTAATCAATTTTTTAAATAAAGCAAAAGTACCATTATTGATAATTCCTATGACAGCTAAAGTTTTCTAAGACAACAGAGGCATCATATTGACATTGTAATAACACAAATGCCAGGCTTGATTGTGTTTGACACATTCGCTCGTGAGTTTTGATTGCTAGAATTAATCCCTCACTGTGAAAGAAGTGTTTTCAAGATGTTTGGTTTAGGACTGGTGAATTAGAAAGATATAAGGGGCTTTTTATTTTATCCTCCCTTGGTTGCCATAGATGTTTTTGTGATCACAGAAAGCCAAGAAAGAAAGCGGGATTGTAAAAGTAACAGAGTACTTAAGAAAAAAGATCACTTCTACTCTTTATTATGTAACAATCCTAAAGACTGAACATATGTGAATGGTTTTGTTCAGCATTAATATTTGTTTATGATAGTTATGTTATTTAAAATATCATGTAGGTGTGTATTTGAAAGTTTTTCTTTAAATCAGATTTTCATACAAAAGATCAAGCTACCCACTACCTATTTCCATTCCATTTCTGTTTCTGAAGTCAACTGGACCCACCCCCAGTGTGTCCCCTGCCAAATTCAGAATACAGTTAAAGACAAGTAGGATAAAAAAGGGGTGACTGATATGAGCAACTTTTATTTCACCCTCAAGCAGACACATAGCATGCTATCATTAAAAGTTTCTAAGTCTGGTCAACTCACAACACAGTTTTGTTAGTCTATATTCCAGTTATTCAATTCAGAGATACAGTAAAAACAAATTGAAACAAAACAAAAAAACATAAATTTGACCTCTTGGTATGTACTCTTCCTCATTTCAATTTATTTCAACTTTTTAGAGTAAAGATAGTATTAAACATATTCTTATGTATGTATCACTGATTATATGAAAAAAATTCTGCAAAATAAAGAGGCGTGTGATAGATTATAAATTCTAATTTTGTTATTAAAAAGAGCCAATATACCAGTATATACTGGTTCAGATAAGAAACTCACAACCTGTAAAAAATATAGAAGGCAAAAACGATTGAAAGTATTTTTCAAATCAGTTATAAATAAGTGAAGGAAGAGTATTTTACCTATTGAAAAATTAACAGGACTCTGCTTTCTTTCAAGTGTAAAGGGTGGGTAATAAGCTAAGACATTCCAAAAACAAGAAAAACATAGCTTTTGCAAATTCTTAGCAAATAAGACCACATAAACACAATTTATGTGCATAGTTATTTTTGAATAAAATGAATCTCGTGAAAAAATCATCTATATAATATGTGTTACTGAAAGGTCAATAGCATTGAACAGTGATACTGGCTAAAATAAGAATGCCCTGAGGGAGTGGTGGAAATCCCCTATAGTAAAATATTTGCCGGCATATTTTGCAAGACGATGTCATAAGAAAAGAGATGAAACAAGTTTTACACTGTAGAGTGTACTATGTGATAATACATTTAACACCTTGCGCAGTGAAATTTTTACCTGCAAAAGCAATTTATTTCAGTGAAGATACAACATATTTTTTTCTGTAATATCTTGTCAATAGCTGTGAAATTAGTTGATTAAGTGTTGTTTAATGATAAGAGAAAAATGTGCACGTGGTTTATCTGTCAGAAGCATGGTGCTCGAGTATTGTTGGAGAAAGTACTGAAGGAGAAGTGAAGATGGAGACAACCAAGATGGTTAAGAGACTGAAGAGAAAGAGAAGCAGGGACTGTTAGTATGTGCCGTGAATGAACCTGAAGAGAGAAAGGGGGGACCAAAATGCAATTTTAGGAAGATTTCCATATGAAGTAACAGGTAAAATTTCTACATTTTCTATAACTTTTTCTACGAATTTCTAAAAAAAAAAAAAATAACTTCTACAACTCTAAGGAAACTTCTCAGTAGAGTTTTATAATACTTTTCAAGATATTCTGGAAGAGATAAATCTTATCAACTATGTTGAAGAGCAGAGGGAAGACATGATTGTAGAAATGTTTGCCTCGAATCAGAATATTATACTCTGAAAGAACTTTAAGATAGCAATCAACTGATGCTGCATCAAAACACATAATGATTCTGAGAAAACCATTACTAGCCAATGAGGCATGGGGGGGCGTCAAACTGAGATCAGAGGTATGTGAAGAAAGACATGTAGAACAATGCTTAGTTGGACTGTGTGTGACCTTATCCTGGTAAATTAGTGTAGAACAGGAACACCCTAACAATAATTTCCTAGTGAAATTACTAACTAGTTTAATGAACTTTTACAAATATTCAATTTCTTAAAGAACTCTTCCTGAATTGGAAAAAACAAAAATGTTATCTCTGAGAATATTGGTGCAACACGATGGCAGAAACACCCTCTCACGTGTAATGTTGCAGGATCTGACTACAAAGGTGTGGTCCTATTTCCTCCTCCTACACACACAGGAGCATTGTCTGCATTTCCCAGCCTCCTCTGTGATTAAGTTGGACCTGTGACTAGCTTTCATTTACAGAATGTGAGCAGAAATGATGTCTGTCACACGTGGGCCGAAGTGGACACAAGAAAGGGGAAAGGCATTAAAGGTAGTATTTGTCATTTTTAATTTTGTTTGATTTTATTTTGAGAAAAACTTTTTAAATTAAATCGGCCTGATTCAAATTAAGTAAATTCAGGTAAACCTTGAATTTTTTGAGGTTTACAATTGTCATTCAAAGTCTTCTTTGCTATTCCCTGTGCTAGACAGTTCATAATGCCTCAGTATCTGTTTGCGAAAATTAAGTGTGAACAACATATCTATATGTGAAATTATTTTAAAGTAGGTAGATGACTAGCATAATGGTCCACGTATCTGAATTACTAAAGCAATGCAGATGACTGATCAGATAGCAAACCAGGCTCTTCTCCTCTATATTAAGATGTTTGGTTCTTGTTGCTGAAGGGCTACAATCCACTTTCCTCTGTGCTCTGAAGTTTCTTCAGATTAGGTTCAACCCTGAAGATAAGTGATGCTCATGAGTTCTACCCAGGGAGACACTAATTGTGTCATAGATGCTATTTTTATAGGCTATCATCGCCGTGTACACTTTTCACTGCTGTAATTATTAACCATGGAATATACACTACAACAAAAATTAACAAATAGATAAACCTGATCACTCCTGGAGCTTCCTTCCTCCACCCTGGGTGTTTACCTCTATGGCAATTTAAATTTATCTTTACCCCACTCCATGGCACTGACTGTTACCCCTGGATAAGATTCTGAACCAAAATGAATTAACCTTCAAAGTATGGGAGAATATGTAACATGCAAATTTTTTATTCTGAAAAAGTAAGTATTCTAAGGGTATTAGAAAAATTAAAATTCATAACACATATTAAAATACTCAAGATTTTTATAGCCCTGGTGACTTAGGTTGTTAGATGTGCCAAAGGAATTTTTCTCCTTTTTTTTTTCATCTGTCATTAATTGGTGCTGTTTTTACACAGAACTGTCTTCCTCTGGAGCCACCACCTGCAGTAACTTATTATAGATTCTTCAGTTCCATTATTCATATTTGTGTTTCTGTATCTAGATACCACCCTACTGTCATCCACTTTATGTGACACATGGTGCTTAGAACTCGCCACCATCAAATGTTGCACAAGAAAATAGGAACCCAATTCAGCTAAAGTTAACATAATTTGGCGAGTTTCCAACATGGACTGAAGAATTTTAAAATCTCAAATTCAGTATAACTGTAAGTTTAGAAGCACAAAAGTTAATAAATTATGGAAATAATAAAAATTCTTAAAGTATGTGTGCTATGCAAAAGTTAAGCCTTTAGGTGTAAAACTGACTGATAACATCAAAGACTGTGTCATTAGCATGCTTTATGAAAACAATTCCCATTATAAAGGCATGGAAGTTATTATAGAAGTCTTTGTTAACCACTTTGTCTAGTATTTTTTTTTTTTTGGAGTCACAGCAAGTATATATATTTACTGAAACTTCTCACATCTTTTCAAGGTACTCATTTTGGAAAGCTAAGCTATTTCTAAAACTGCCCTCAGAAAAATGACTATATATTTGATAATACAGGTTAAATCCAACAATTTTTTAAAAATAATTCCAATTTTCCCTTCAAATGATGGTTTAATTTTATGTTTTTATGTGTTTTTATTTATTCATTTTTATTATGGTAACATTGGTTAATGAAATCCAGTAAGTTTCAAGTGTAGAATTCAAGTCAGTCATACATGTATAGCATTTTGTATTGACTGTCCATAGTTAGATTTCTTCTGTCACCATATATCTGACACCTTTTACCCCATCTACTTCCTCCCTCCCCACTCATCCGCCATCCTCTGGTAACCACTAGTCTATTGTCCATGAGCCTCTGTTTCTTGCTTTTAGGTTTATATCGCACATATAAGTGACATCATATGGGTTTCAACTTTTTCTGTCTGGCTTATTTTGCTTAGTATGATTTTCTCATGATCTATCTTTGTTGTCATAAATGGCAGTATTTCATCTCTTCTTATGGCCGAGTATATTTCATTGTATATATGTATCACACCTTCTTTAGCAAATCACCTATCGTAGGGCACTTTGGTTGCTTCCATGTCCTGGCCACTGTAAATAATGAATGCTGCTGTGAACATTGGTGTGCATAGATCTTTTCGGAGTCTTTAGGGTAAACACCCAGTAGAGGGATTGCTGTATCATATGGTAGGCCAATTCTTAGTTTTTTGAGGAATCTCCATAGTGTTTTCCATAGTAGCTGTACCAATTTACAGTCCCATTGGCAGTGTATGAGGGTTCCTTTTTCTCTGTACCTCTCCAACAATTGTTACTGTCCTATTGATAATAGCCATTCTAACAGGTGTGAGATGGTATCTCATTGTGGTTTTGATTTGCATTTCCCTAACAGCTAGTGATGTTGAGCATCCTTTCATATGTGTGTTGGCCATTCATACAATAGATTTTAAATGATACATTGGAGATCTGTAGTAAACTTGGTACTTGCAAGCAAAGTTTCCTATAGGAAGTTTTTTCCCCCTATCCAAGGATATTTAATTTTTTCAGATAGACCTTATTATAGAATGATGTCATATATGGCCCATTGAACTACATTCTAATCACAAAGACTGATATTTCATGATAACAGGTAAAACCGATTGTACCAGTGATCTTATAATGACTAATACTTCTAGAATAGAAATGCCTACCTGATTCTCATAAGTTCATTTAGCTTTATTACACACTCTTTATTACACACTTTTACAAAGACTGATCTTCAGATACTTGACTAAAATAAATGTTTTAGGATCTAGTCTATGATCACTATAAAAAGGTAAAAAATGACTTTAAAAAAAGTATTTGAGTTATGCTAATTTGTTTTGATGAGTTCAGCACTGTATAACAGAGGCTCAATTTTAAATAACATAAAACCAAATCAATGAAGTTTAATCAAAAAAGGAATTTATTGGGTTCGCTATCTAGGCATTCCATGGGTAGATGGAGCTGGCTCTACAGAAGGAAAATTAAATGCCTCAAGTAATGTAATTTGGGCTCTTTTTTCTCTGTTGGCTAGTTCCCTTCATATAGAGACTTTATTCCAGCCATGTTTCCCCATGTGCCATTAAAAATGCCCAGTGGCAGTGATAGTTTGTGATCGCAGAAGAGGATGCTTCCTTCTTTTTAAACAAATCTCACGGAAGCTTTTACTGACTGTCCTTATTTTATGTGACCACGGAAATGGAATAATATACATACTTGCAATCTGTCTTGCTCTGTAGCTTGTGATCAGGTGACTCAGTCACCATGAGTTACTAAGACAATATGGAGTAAATACAGGCACCCACCCTTCTCTCCTATAAAAAAGGTACTGGCATTTTTTTTTTTTTTAAATCACATAACCACTTCTGGTGTTTTCTGCATGCTGAAATAATTCATTTTTTATGAAGAATGTGTATAGTAAAATCTGATCATAAAATGCTTTGTTATACCCATTTTAGCTGTATTTTGGTGAAGTGTACACATTTTATTTCCACCTCAGGGATTATGTACTAGAGCAAGCATATATGCTGTAAGTAGGCCAATGAAAGCTAAAATAAACATTCTCTTCAGTAGGACTGGATAAAATATTGTAGGGAAGCTGCTCAGAAGTGTGCCTTCACATAAAGAAGCCAGAACCAAAAAATAAGTTTACCTTATTTTAAGATCATGTTTTGGATAAT
This sequence comes from Rousettus aegyptiacus, assembly GCF_014176215.1. Classification (NCBI taxonomy): domain Eukaryota; kingdom Metazoa; phylum Chordata; class Mammalia; order Chiroptera; family Pteropodidae; genus Rousettus; species Rousettus aegyptiacus. Next base: position 80,718,601 of record NW_023416310.1, read on the forward strand.
TTCTTTTCTATATATATTTTGACATCGCTTGTAAAGTCCTCCCCTTCCCCCAAAATCTTTTTAAATTAATACATTTGCATAGACTCTACAACAGTATGTAGTATATGTGAGCTAAAGTAATAGCTATTTTAATTTTACCTAAATATACTTTTTTCCTTTAAGTTTTAAAAGTAAGAATTTTTCATATAGGATATTGTTCTCGAACTCTTTAAAGAAGAGTTTAAATGGACTTTCATATATATAAAGTCTCATCTCAGAAAATAGACATGAACAATAAAATATGATACAATAGGCTTGAAAACATTTTATAACAATTTTGATTCTTTCAAAATTTATATTTAAAATTTTGCACGATATTCCCAAACATAATATTTTATTATAGTTGCCACCACACCTCAACCAATTATTTGGGAGCATTTATTAAATGAAAGCTAAATATTACAAATGTCACAATGTATAGAGTTATTAAAGCGATATAAGAGTCACTCCATTATAACTGAACAGAAGAAACAGGACACACAAAAAAGGCACACAGGACAATCTCATATATCCAGACAAACTGGCACTGGATTATGTGTGATATAAAAATTACAAAAGAAAAACTAACCTCAATGAGAAGAAACACCATTGTTTTACTATAACACAGCATATTCTTCTGTGTCTCCTTCTTTAGGTAAGCTATAGCTATGCAAGCAGAAAGAAAGGAATTGTGTTACTAACCATTTGTGACTTTGCATGTATGTGACCCTTTTCTGCTCTAGATTGACCTCCTTCCTGATTCATTGGTCCATTCATGTTTGCGCAGTTGCTTCACAGATGGGCCAAGGAACTCGTGCCATCTCTTTCAAACGAAATGACCACTGCAAAGGGCAATCTGCTGAGTGTTACATTACAGAATTTTTTACTTGAAGACCTAAAATCTAGATAGAAATTCCAGAAAATGAATATACTATATTTATTTTTTAGGACTCTTTAGAAGAGAAATAATTAAAAGAAGAAAAACAAAAAGCATTGGATTTGGTGGTCAATAAGTCATAACTAGTATTTCCTCTATGAAATGCAGCATACTATGTATTGTAAAACTAATTTGAAAAATTTTGTAGAGATTAGTCTAGGAATAAATGGATAATTTTGTTGTTGTTGTTGTTGTTTTGCTTAAAAAGTTGTATGCGAATCATTCAAAACAGATATATTTTTGGTAATTCATTGGCCCATGTATGTTTGTACACTTGCCTTACGTATGGATCATGTGTAAGAGTATGTCAGTTTTGTGTTGCATAACAAATCATCTTTAAACAGTGTGTTAAAGCAACAGGATTCCAAAAAGGCAAAACTGTTAGTTTCTTAAGACCTAGCCTTGGAAGTCCCTCCGCATCACTTCTCTGTCATCTTATTGTTCAAAGCAAGCCACATGCTCAGCCTAGGTTGGAGGGAAGCAGGTACAAACTCCATTTCTTGTAAGGGTAAAGTAGCATTATAAAATAGCATGTGTGCTGAAGGGAATTTTTACAGTCATTCTTACAAACGATTTACCATGTTAAGAGCCCTATTTGAGATAAAGCTCTCTTAAATTACTTACTGCATCACTGTTATAAGAAATATTTAAATAAATTGAGATTTATTAAATTATGCAACATGAGCAGAGCACTTGTCCTGCCAATTTCTTCTCCTTAAAAGGTCAAATATTTTATCTTTGGTATCATTTAAAAAATGAGGTTTAGGTGTTTGTTTGTTTGTTTGTTTGTGTTTGTTTGTTTGTTTTGTGGACAATACTCTCAGAAATAAGAGCAACCAGCAAAGTGCTCAAATTGATAGTTCAGTATCAGATCCACTGCTGAGTCCCCATCCCTGTCTTTTTCCTACAGACTGACGGTCAAGGGAGAGGCTAATTACTAAGCTGTGTAGGGCTCAACTTCACAGAGAAATGTCTCACTCCCAAAAAGTACTGGATTACCAAAAGATTTTTTTCAGGAAAATGAAGTTATAAAAAAATAGAACTAATGGTGGTAGGGTTCCTTTGCCCAGGAGATCCTCACAGTTTTCCAGCTCATGTTATAAAAAAGAAATGGACCCAGAAAACTTATGTCACTTATCTGTGGTCAGAACTCTAATAAAGGCATCCTGAATATTATTACACCACAGAATTTAGCACTGGAGCAACCAGTATTGTTATTCCCACTGTAACAACTCTGATTATGTAATTTTATTTGTATATGCAAAACTGTAGCACCAGATCTTTTATCATGGCCTATATACCTAAAAAAGCTTTTGGCTTTTATAAATACATATATGTACATGTGGGTAGACATATTTCCATATATATGTGTATATACATGCATATGTATATGTATCCATATATATATAACATATGTGTTTATTATTTTTCATGCAAACCAGCCATTACTCGAGTAACTGCATTAAAAATAGTACCACTCTTTACATTAAGGAATATTTTCATTCATATGTAGTGGCAAGTTACACATTCAGGAAATGGTCTACAAATATGTCTTTAATTATTTATTTGAAGTGATCTTGGGGCAAGGAGAGTAGAAATAAAACCTTGAACTTATACAAAAATTAAACCAAATATTTCTCCCAAATGAATACCCCCTCTAAGACTTCAGGATATATTTTCTTCTTGTTCTCACATTAAATCTCATACTTACGGAGTAATTTCAAGCTCACAAAACAATTTTGCAAAGCACTGTCTCACTTAACTCTCATAATAATCCTTTAAATATTATTGCCCTCATTTGATGAAATAAAATCTCACAAGCATTACAATGACCTAATCAATATGAAAGGGCTATTAAGTTATGAAACTGAGTCTGAAAAATAAATTATTCTACAGTACAGTTTTTTCTTTAAAGCATTTCCCACATGTGCCTGATTTTTTTCTTTCCATATTTATTGCAATAGGCCTATGTGTGGTTAACTTCTTTCTATAATAATTTTCAGCATGTGTTGAGTACCTTTCATGTACCAGGCATGATTACTGAATATGTAAGAAGGAGTTTGATAGACTCTGTGGATGTAAGTAGCCTAAAGTCTAGTGACTCTTGCCAGATTCAGTGATTGTTGTCCCAGGTTTATTCCCTTCAAGCCATTCGCCTTGCCAACGGCTGATGATGTTTCCCTCTCCATAAAACAAGTAGCCCACATTTATTTAAAGTGTTAACTATATCCCAGGCTCTGTTTAAGTGCGTTAAGTGCATTAACTGATTTAGGCTTCACTATATAACTCTAGAAGATAGGAACCATTTTTGTTTTACAGATGCAAAAATTAAGGTGTATACACAGCACACACAGTAAGAAAAGTATTTTTGTTTTGAATCAGGAGGTCTAGTTCCAGTATGTGTACTTTTGATCACTCCTTAGGAAAAAAAAACCTCTCAAAAACTAAAAAGGCAGTGACATCAATATCATGTCAGAATGAGATGACTCCTTTATACCCACCCCTCATAAATCTACGAATAATTGGACACTCATAATCAAACAAAGGTTTGTCTGCTCAGTACACTGGGATGCCTGAGAGACATACACATTAGTACAGCTGAAGGTGGGCATATTGGAATGAGTAGGGGTGGCAGGATAGAGATGAAAAAGGGATGGTGCCACAGGTGCATTTCCCTGGCCACTGTGGGTAAGATCACAGCTGCAGTGAACACAGCAGCCATTACGGAATCAGAGTGCACCTCCCATACTATGGCTAAATGAGGATAAGAGGGGGCTGCAGGAATGTCAGTAACCAAGAATCTAGCTCCCTCTCTGGATTGCAGTGAAGCTTGACAGCAGTAACAAACACAACTATGGCCTTTCATCATACCAGCAGCCATAGACAACTAAGCAACAACACAGCAAGCTTTTAAACCCAGCTCCTCCCCACCTACCACATCCCCCCACCATGGTGGTGGTAAAATCCCTTGAGATCCAGCTGACTTGGGCATAGTGAGGGCACCCACCACTTCAATCACCCAGGCAGTGACTCCCATTACCATAGAAACCAACAACCCACCACTATGATCCCAGAGGAGAAAATGACACGAGTAAGAGAATAATAAAATTCTGTGCTGTAGAAACATCTATTGGAAAACAAGAGGAAGTCCTCTAATTATCAACCTGCTGAGTTGTTATATTCAAAATGGTACCTAAACAATAAAAGTGTTCACTAGTTCAAACGTGCTGGCAGAGGGACAACCCACCCAACACTATGAATAACCAATAACATGGTACCACAAAAAGAACATGACAATTCTCCAGGAACTCAGTTCAACGTCAAGGAAGATTGTGATCTCAATGTTAGAGAACACAAAACATCAGTCATGAATAAATTCGATAAATTACAAAAAAACACCTCAGAAAGGCAGTTCAATAAGCTTAGGAATAATGTTAATGAACAGAAGTATTTTACCAAAGAGACCGAAAGTATAAAATAAAAAATAATAATAATACAAGTCTGGAGCTGAAGAACTCAATAAATAAGATGAAAATGCATTAGAAAATCTTGGAAATAAAATAGACCATATGGAAGAGAATTGGTGAGCTTGAAGATAGAAATCCAGAAATTATTCAGGTAAGGAGAGGAAAGAGAACTCAGATTTTTTTAAAATGAAAAAATACTATGAGAACTATCTGACTCTATTAGAAAGGTACCATAAGGATAATGATATCCCAGAGAAAAAGAGAGGGAGAAGGGAACAAAGAACCTATTCAAAGAAATAATTGATGAGAACTTCTCAAATCTAGGAAAGGAAACTGAACTTTCAAGTACAAAAAACTAACAGAAGACCTTATTATCTCAATGCAAAAAGACCTTCTCCAAGACACATTATATTAAATGTCAAAAGTTAATGATAAAGAAAGAATTATTAAGAGATCTAAAAGAAAAAATACAATGACTTACAAGGGAAATCTCATCAAGTTTCTCAGTAGAAACACTATGGGCCAGGAAGGAGAGAAGTGATATATTCAAAATATTGAAAAATAGAAACCACCAGCAAAGAATAATATTTCTATCAAAGATATCCTTTAGATATGAAAGAGAGATAAAGGTTTTCCCAGACAAACTAAAGCTGCATTACAAGAATGTTGAAAGAAGTTTATCTGATACTAAAAAAACAAAAGTGTACAGATCTTTGAGTAAGCTGAAAGACAGACATAAGCAGAAAATTGCAACTCTGTTTCAAAACAGGATGTTAAAAAAATAAAACATAAGTGAAAAGGGGAAAAAACATTAAAAATAACTATAGCTACTTGAATTTGGTAAAAACTATACAACATAAAAAGAAATAATTGTGACAACAAAAGCATTAAATGGGAGGAGGAAAAGGATAGAATTTGTATATACAAATGAAGATAAGATGCTATCAGAAGTAAAAGAACTATTTTACCTATGAGGCACTTTATACAAAACTCATGGTAACCACAAAACAAAAATCCAGAGCTGAGACATTAAAAACAATAACAACAACAACAACAACAACAACAACAACAAAAGAGGAAACCAAAAAGTATCATAGAAAGCTACCAAAATAAAATAGCAGACAGAAACACAAGGGAAAAGAAAGGAAGGAGATAGGGAACAATCAGAGGAAAAAAAGAAAAAATGGCAATAATACGTCTTCATATATCAATAATCGTCCTGGATGTAAAAGGAGTAAATTCTCCAATCAAAAAGCAAAGAGCAGTGGATGGATTAAAAACAAGAGCTAACTATATGCTGTCCTTAGGAGACCCATCTCACCTCCAAAGACAAACAGGCTCAAAGTGAAAAAATGGAAGATTATACTCCAAGCAAGAAAAAGCGAGTGTAGCCATACTTGTATCAGACGAGATAGACTTTAAGGCTAAAAAAAGTAACAAGAGCAAAGATGGACATTTTATAATGATAAAGGAAACAATCCATCAAGAAGACATAAAATATGTGTGTGTGTGTGTGTGTGCGTGTGTGTGTGTGTGTGTGCATCCACCCAACTTAGGAGCACTAAAATATATAGAGCAATTATTAGCAGACACAAAGAAAGATAGATTAAAAAAACAATAATAGTATGAACTTTTAATACCACATTTATACCAATAGCTAGATCAGAAGAAAGTCAACAAAACATCAGCCTTAAATAACACATTAGAGCAGAAGAACTTAATATTTACAAGACTTTCTATCCCAAATGACAACACATTGTTCTTCACTGGACATGGAACATTTTCAAGGATAGATCATAAATTGGGACACAGATTAAGTCTCAATAAATTTAGAAAGATTGAAATTATGTCAAGCATCTTTTCCAACCAAGGTAATATGAAACTAGAAATCAACTACAAGAAGAAAGCTGGAAAAATGACAAATATGTGGAGATTAAACAGCATGCCACTGAACAACTATTGGGCCAATGAAAAAATGAAAGAAGAAACAAAAAGATACATAATGACAAGAAACAAAAAATAATCTCAAATAAACAATCTAACATTATACTATAAGCAACTAGAAAAAGAACAAAGACCTAAGTCAGTAGAAGGGAGAAAATAAAAATCAGAGCAAAAATAAATGAAATAGAAAACAAAAAGACAACAGAAAAGATTATGAAATGAGAGCTGGTTCTCTGAAAAGTTAAACAAAATTGACAAACCTTTAACAGGACTCACTAAGGAAAAAAAAGAAGATTTAAATAAATAAAATCAGAAATAAAAGAAGTTACAATGGACACCATAGAAATGCAAAGGATTATAAAAGAATATTATGAAAGTATATACGCCGCTAAGTTGGATAACCTAAAACAAATTCTTAGAATCAAACAACCTTCCTAGACTACATCATGAAGAATTAGTAAATCCAAACAGAACAACCACCAGAAAGGAAATTGAAATAGTAATCAAAAACTTCCCCAAAACCATAAGTCCAAGACCAGATGACTTTACTGGTGAATTCTACCAAACACTCAAAGAATTAATAACTACCTTTTTTCCAATTCTTCTAATAAAATGGAGATAAGGAAATGTTTCCTAACTCATTTTATGAGGTCAGCATTACCCTGATACCAAAAACAGGCAAGAACAATGCAAAAAAGGAAGGTTACAGATCAATATTTCAGATGAACATTAATGTAAAAATCCTCAACAAAACACAAGTAAGCTAAATACAATAATACATTAAAAGGATCATGTACCACAATCAAGTGGAATTCATTCCAGGGATGCAAGATGCTTTAATATCTGCAAATCAATCAACATGACATACAACATTAGCAAAATGAAGGATAAAAATCATATGATCATCTCAATAGATACAGAAAATAACATTTGACAAGATACAACATCGATTTATAATAAAATATAAAACAGTTATAGAAAGAAGGTACCTCAACATAATAAAAGCTACATATACGACAAACCCATAACTAACATCATACTCAATGGTGAAAAACTGAAAGCTTTCCTTTTAGGATGCCCATTCTCACCACTTATTCAGCATAGTATGGGAAAGTCCTAGCAAGAGCAATTATGTTAAAGAAATTTAAAAAGCATCCAAATTGGAAAGGAATAAGTAAAACCATTTGTGGATGACATGATTTTATATAGAAAATTCTAAAGATGTTACCAAAAATTCATTAGAAATAATAAATGAGTACAATAAAGTTACAAAATACAAAATGATATACAAAAATCTTTCATTTCTATACAAACAGCAAATTATCAGAAATGAAGAAAATAATTTCATTTACAATTGCAACTAAAAGTATAAGATACCTAGAAATAAAGTCAGTGAAAGATTTGTACACTGAAAACTACAAGACATTATTGAAAGAAATCGAAGAAGACACTAAGAGATGGAAAGGTATTCCAAGTACATGAATTGGAAGAATTAACATTGTCAAAATGTCCATGTTATCTAAAGCAATCCTCAGATTTCATGCAATCCCTATCAAAATCCCAATGGCGTTTTCCATAGAAATAGAACCAAAAAATCCTAAAACTTGCATGAAACAAAGAAAAAAAAAACAAATAGCTAAATCAATCCTGAGAAAAAAAGAACAAAGCCAGAGGTATCACACTCCCCAATTTCAAACTATACTACAAAGCTATAGTGGTCGGCATTCGCAGAAAAAAAAGACACAAAGACCAATGAAACAGAATTGAAAGCCAGGTAACAAACACTCACGTGCAAAACAACTAATTTATACTAAAAGAGCCAAGACTATACAATGAAGCAAAAAAAAAAAGTCTCTTCGATAAGTGGTGTTGAAAAATCTAAACAGCCATTTGATAAAGAATGAAATTAGACCACATCTAAAAGAATGAAACTGGACTATCTTATACCATGCATAAAAATTAACTCAAAATGGATTAAAACTTGAATGTAAGACTTGAAACAATACATCAAAAAAAAAAAAAAAGGCTCTAGGCTTCTTAATGAAGGGGTTAACATCCAAAAATATATAAATAACTTGTACAACTCATTAACAACAACAGCAAAAACTCTGAACAATTTGATCTAAATATTAGCCAAGGATGTGAATAGAGATTTTTCCAAGGAAGACACAGATAATCAACAGGCATATGAAAAAATGTTCAACATCACTAATTATTAAAGAAATGCAAGTTAAAATCATGAGCTATCACCTCACACCTGTCTCTATATAGACACATTGGAATACTATTATGTCATAAAAAATGAAATATTGCTGTTTGCGACAACATAAACGGATCTTGAGGGTATTATGCTTAATGAAGTAATTTAGATGAAAAAGGATGCAGAAAGTACATTTTCACTCATTTGTGGAATGTAAAACAAAAAAGTAACAAATGAACTAACAAAACAAAAACAAACTCATAGACAGATAATAGAATGGTGATATCAGAGGAGAACAGCAGATGTTGGAGGGCAAAATTGGTAAAAGACATCAAATATATGGTAATAGATGGAAATCAGACTTTTGTGATGAGCATGCAATAGACTGTACAGATGTCATATCATAATGTTGTATACCTGAAACTTATGTTATTAACCAGTTATCTGAATTAAAAATTAATTTAAAAAACTGAAACAAAGTTATGTCACTCCCTTGATTAATAACTAAGAATCGTTTGCTGTTCCCAGTGTTAGGTATTGGCTCACTTTTTCAGCTTTTTCTTCTACATCCTCCATTTTCCCTGGTACCGATTTACTGTTTCCCTGACTAGCAACTTGAAGACAGTTTTCTTTGCTCAAATTGTCCCTCTCCTTTGGTCATGCTGTACCTTTAGTTAAAAACTAGTCCTCTATAAATACACTCTTATTCTGCCCATTAAACATTTTTCCCACTTTTGAAATTTTCCCTCTCTGAAGCTCTGTTCATATCTATATCTTCAAATCACTAGAACTCACTTTTATTACAGAAAGGGATTATTCCAAAAGATAAAAATAATTTATGGTAAAATCTCATTTATTTATCTCTATTTTTCATGTTTGCTTAAATTATTTGTCCAAATAAAGCCTTGGCTTGCACCAACATATCATACACTAGTATAATCTTGGGTATTAAGTGTTAATGTATTGATGGATTAACTTCAAAGTTGCATAAATTATTCTCTTTGGAGAAGCATAAATACCTGCATAAATACTGAAATTAAACACACACGCACACGCGCTTCTTACCTTTACAAAAAGGAACTGTTTTTACACGAGAATTCTCATGATTTGAAAAAGCAAACTTACTTACGCATATAATCCAGGCCCTAATGTATTTTTAGGAACAATAAAGAGAAACTTTAAGGCCGCCATGTTTCCAACTGGCTGTCTACTTTGATTAAGAGGGAAAGGTAACTTAGTTTTCACCTCTGTAAAATTCATGTATTTTCCAGTGAGATTACTCAATTGAACTCAACAGAGATTTATAATTCATTTCCCATTCTTAGCCAAACATGGTTAATTTACTATCTAGAAACACTGGCATGTCTGACTCCTGACCAAGATATGGGGAAAGTCTCTCATTTTGTAGACAGTCTTTCCAGCAACCTGTTTCTTTAATGCTTTAAAATTTCTGAACTACAGTGTTGAAATCTAAACTTTCCATTTAGTGTCAAGGTTTAAATCTTAATTTGTTCAAGTCTTTCCCAGAAACATGACACATTCAGGTACTTGCACTGGAATGATCTACTCCTTATTTCGATTCTAATAATTTCTCATTTTAAATTTAAAAATCCAATTAGTTTATGGTGTCAAGGGAGAATTCTAAAAAAAAAAAAAAAAAAAAAAAAAAACCTGTTTAGCCAGCAAACTTAACGTTTTGAAATGGAATGATTAAAAATCAAACAAAGGGCTTTATGCAGCTAGTTCAGTTAAAACCAATGAATAATATTAAATGTGTAAAGAAAAAAGAAAAGACATAGAACCTCTTAACTCAAGGGCTTGTTCATAAAGGAGATGCTCTTTCTCCTTGAAGTTGTACCTATTCAAGATTTAGTATGGAAGATGTCAACTTTTGGAGAAAGGCAGGGTAATTTTAGGAGAGTATATTGGTGAAGGTGCCTCATTTTTTCAATGTCCAACTATCATCAGAACTTAATTTGTTAGGATCTATTTCCAATGACTACTAAATAATAATCCACAAAAGGCCAGTCCTAATGATTTTGGTGGCAAAAGATGACTGTCAAAGCTTTCACACTTTCTGAAACTTTGAGATTTGCAAACAGAATAGGAAATGACAGTTTATCTTTAAAGGGGTTATATCTGAGAATGTTTCTATTAGATTATTATAGAATATATATATATATATATATATATATATATATATATATATTCTCTCTAATGGTCAAGACGTGTTACCATTTCGTTGATATCATCTCATTTAATTCCCTCAGCAAAAGCAAAGGATTAGTATCATTATCTCTGTGCTTTGCATTTTATTGAGATTGTGAGAAGTTGTAACTTGGAAAAGTCAGTCAATGATGACAACAAAAAACTAATAAAAGATAGGATTTGTCATGATTCTGCAATCTGTCCTGAAACCTATACATTTTTTATTTCACTATAGTTGCATTTTTTCCAAATCATCAAATATATTTAGGATGGATTTAGGTAAATTTTATCTACAATTGAAAATTCCCCCCAAAATTGCAAAATTGTCCTTCAACTATAAAAATCTCATTAAAATCTTCTTTAGCCTAAGCAATATATTATTCAGAAACCAGGGATTTTCTTTAAACATGTCTTTCGCTTGTACCTGAAAAGCAAAATTTCAATAAACTCTAGCCACCTCTTGATAATTTAAATATAACATGAATAGTTGTTTTTATCTCTTTCAAAGAAAAAAATGGTCTCATTGAAAGCAGGGCTAGAAGCATTATGAGAAACTTTAAGGTCTGTATCAGGAGCAAGCAAAATGCTTTCTGTAACCAAAATAATCATAACCAAGATTTTCATTCTAGAAATATTTCCTGTCAGCACAAGCATTTTTCCAAAGCATATTTTTGGTGGTTGTAACAGCAACCAGTAAAACATTTTTGACACATTTATATAAAATCGTATATAAGACGGTTTCCGTAAAAACATTTGCTTATGGGGAAAGAGGTAACTCTATTCCAATTTAAACTGGCATGGTAAAATGATCCTGTCCTCTATTTTACTGCCATTTCACCTCCACTACTTAGAAATAGACTGCCTATACAAAATCAAATAAAATATCCAAAAGGAGCAGATATTAGTCCAACAGTATTTGGTATGGCTGTGATAAAACGGTTGGGTCATTAAAATTCTCTACCATACAGTAACTATTTTTGTTTCCCAAGACATATAGTCTCTTTCACAGTGACTCAACAGTGCTGTTATATCACAAAAACAGTAATAAACAATGCATAATGACTAGTATGCTCTATACCAATAAAATTTTATTTATAAATACAGCTGTTGGGCCAAATTCGGGCGGTGAGCTATAGTATTGCTGACCACCTGTCATTTATCTTTGAGGCACGGAAGAATTAATGAGTGATAAACATGTAACTAAAGAGCTCATGCCATCATCATCCAAAAAAAAAAGAATGGAATAAATGATTTCAGTAGAGTTTCACGATAAACAATCAATATGCTAAAATCACATTTATTTCTGTATACCAAAAAACTATCAGAAAGAGAAGTTAAATAGTTCCATTGACAATAGAATCAATATTTAGGAAAAAATTTAACCAAGGAGGTAAAAGGTCTATACACTGAAAACTATAAGACATTGGTGAAAGAAACTGAAGACAATGCAAATAAAGATTCCATGTTTATGGACTGGAAGAATTAATACTGTTAAAATATACATATTACCTAACATGATCTACAGATTCAATGCAATCCCTAGCAAATGGTGTTTTTCACGAAACCACAAAATACCCTGAAGAGCCAAAGCAATCTTGAGAAAGAAGAATGAAGCTGGAAGCATCACACTTCCTGATTTCTAAGGATATTACAAAGTTATAGTAACCTAAATAGTATTGGCAATAAAAACAGACATGTATGTCAATGGAATAGAATAGAGTCCAGGGATAAACCCATACATATAAGGTCAATTAGTTTACAAGAAAGGAGCCAAAATATACAATGGAGAAAGGATAATTTCTTCAATACATGGAGCTGGGTAACTGGACAGCTACATACAAAGTAATGAAATTGGACTGCTACATAAAAAATCAACTCAAGATGGATTGAAGATTTGACTATAAGAACTGAAATTGTAAAACTCCTATAACAGAGAAGGTATACTCTTTGACATCGGTCTTGGCAATGTTTTTTTTTTTTTTTTGTATTTGACATGAAAAGCAAAGGCAACAAAAGCAAAAATAAAAAGGTAGGACTACATCAAACTAAAATATTTCTGCACAGTCAAGGAAACCATCAACAAAAAGGAAGGCAACTTATGAAATAGAAAATATTTGCAAATGATATGTCTGATAAGGAGTTAATATTAATATATAAGAAACTCATACAACTCAACATCAAAAAAAAAAATACTGAAAAATAGGCACAAGGGCTGAATAGAAATTTTTCCAAAGAAGACAAACAGATGGCCAACAGGTACATGAAAAAGTGTTCACCATCACTAATCATCAAGAGAAATGCAAATCAAAACCATGAGATATTATTGCATGTCTGTTAGGATGTCTATGACCAAAAAGAGATTTAAAAAAATGCTGGAAAGGATGTGTAGAAAGGGAACCCTTGTACACTTTTGGTAGACCTGTAAACTGGTACAGCCACTACAGAAGAGTGTGGAAGTTCCTCAAAAATTTTTTAAAAATGATAGAACTACTATATGATTGAGCAATTCCATTTCTGGATATATGACCAAAGAAAACAAATTCATTATCTCAAAGAGATATCTGTACAGCCATGTTCATGTTTCTAAGGGGCCGGAGGTGGAATAAATAGGGAAAGGTTGGTAAAAGGGTATAAACTTTCAGTTGTCAGATGAACAACTTCTGATGATCTAATGTATAGCATGGTGGCTATAGTTGATAACACTATACCGAATAATGGAAATTTCCTAAGAGAGTAAAATTTAAATGTTTTCAAAAAAATAAGTATGTGAAGTGAGGGATGTGTTGATTAACTCGATAGGCAGAACCCTTTCGTCACGTATACATATATCTAATCACCATGTCGTATACTTTAAATATATTACAATTCTATTAATTATATGTCAGTAGAGCTGAAAAAATAAAGAACTTACAATTGAGAGAGTGATATTCCTATACACTTGAAATAGAAGAATTATGAGTGCTACGCAGAGCACAGAAAATAATAGCAATTGTACTGGTTCTTGAAGGATGATTTGAGTTTTGCCAACTGACTACTGCAGTGGAAGGGAACTCTACCTACTGAGACTAGTGTCAAAAAGGGGACTGATGAGGGGCATAATAGAATTTCATAGACAGAAATTTTCCTCAATACAGATATACCTCAGAGTATCGCGGGTTCTGTTCCAGACCATTGCGATAAAGCAAGTATCACAACAAAATGAGTTGTAATCTTTTTGCTGGTGGTGGGTATTTCCTTCAATTTATACAAAATATAAATTCTTTCAAGTACAATAAATCAAAGTGCAATAAAATGAGGTATACCTGTAACCTTTAATACATCCCAAGACTTACTGAGATTCTGTAACGAAACATGCAAACCTAACCATGGCTTTTGTAATGCATAAATTATCGAAAACACATTTAAACATTTTTAAAAATTCCTTTGTGAAAATCTATTGGGACAAAAAAGCAAAGCATTTATTTTCAAGTTTAGTTGCCTAAATGAAAATGTAAAGTATATCCTCTGAAATCAGTCTGTGCTGCAGGAACAATTTTCTCCCAGTGCAACTTCAGAGCCTGCTACTAAATTTTGTGCACAGTGAGCATGGCTTCTGTGCAATTTATGGTGTGCGCATTACAGCAGATCTCTAGTAAATTATGAACTCTGTGTGTTACCAAGGCACTGTCAAGCTCTGATTGATTTGGACAGTTTGTAGTTAATTAAGTTCATTTCCAATTCTGTTTCTTCATCCAGTTTCAAAGCATTCTATATAGAAAGTCTTTTATCAATTAGTAAGATGGATGAAACAAAAAGAATTAATTACAAAAGTGACAATCCCCATTTAAGTTTTCATAGTACAGCAATTATGTATCTTAAAAGTTAAGAAATTGAAGAGTTGTACTTGTCTAATAAATTAGGTTCCTGATATGTATCTTATATATACTAAAATGTGACATAGCCATGCCATTACAGTGAGAAGGGGGAAAATGTAATGACTGAAGATGTACGTTAACTAAGAGAAGAACATTTTACTTAGACGATTTATTGAGTAGTTAATTATTAAGAATTGGACTTGTTTTCTGAAAGATGTAAGTATGGCAGATACCGTATAAAATCTTATGATAAGACTTATTTATTTACTTATTTATTTAATGAATTTTATAAATCTGAGAAGTATGGATAATTTTTAAAAACCTACTAGGTGATTCTGGTAAAATAAACCACCACCTTCCAACCTCATTCCATGTTATCACTCTCTAAGGTCCTACAAACCTGATTACCAAAAACAATATGAGGTAGATTTGAATAGTGAATAAATGTCGGGGAGGTACATAGATCTACTATAAATGTCTTCCTCTGCCACTTATTAGGTATGATTTTGGCAGGAATTTTTTTAACCTCACTCTTCCTCAGTGAAGATGTTCATAAAATTAGGATATCATAAATCTACAGTGAAGAGTAAAGGATTAGGGAGAGAATGTATATAAAACATTTAACCTAGTACTTGGCATAGCAAACGGTTATTTATCATCATTATGATAATAATGTCGATACTCAAAAATCAGAAACCCAAGTCTTAAAAACATCACACCTATATTATTATAACAGGATATTATTGTATATTGGTTACTGGAAGTGTGAACATTTGGGATCACTGAGTGTGGCTTTAAATGTGTGAGTGTGACACTCCAGTAGGGATTCAAGTTGGAAATATCAATCTTTTTCCAACCATAGAGGTGGGAAACTAAAACAAATACAAAAAGAAAACTGAAAACAACACAAAGATGTGTAGGATAAACAAAATGCCATTAAACACTAATGGGTCAACAATAACAACAAAAAGTCAAAAAATAAATCAAAAAATACTCTGAGACAGATGGAAATAGAAACACACTGTTCCAAAATTTCTGGAACACGGCAAAAGCAGTTCTACAAGAAAGTATGTAGTGATGTAAGACTATGTCAAGAAATAAGAAACCCTCAAGTAAACAATCTAACCTTATGCCTAGAGGAACTAGAAAAAGAACAAAAAGGCCCATAGTTAGTAGAAAGTATGGAATAATAAAGATCAGAATGGGAATAAATAAAATAGAGATGAAAAAACAGTAGAAAAGGTTGATGAATAGAAGAGCTGTTTCTTTGGAAAGTGAACAAAATTGATAAACATTTATCCAGACGCATCAAAAAAAAAAAAAAAGAGAGAGAGAGGGCAAATAAATAAAATCACAGCTGAAAGAAGAGACACTAAAACTGAAACCAAAGAAATACAAATATCATATGAGAATTTTACCAACAACTACCAACAAATAAATAACCTAGAAGAAATAAATAAATTACTAGAAATGTGCAACTTTCCAGACTGAATCAGGAAGAAACACAAAATAAAAACATATTGATTTCTAGTAACAAAATTGAATGAGCAATCAAAAACTTTCAATAAACAAATGTCCAAGACCAGAATGTTTCATAGGTGAAGTCTACCAAATATTTAAAGAATAATTATTACTATCCTTTTTAAACTACTCAAAAAAAAAAAAAAAATGAAGAGGATGGCATCCTTTGAGACTCATTCTATGAGGCCAGCATTACTGATACCAAAATCAGACAGACACTACAAAAAGAACAAATTATAGGTCAAGAACCCTGATAAACATAGATGTAAAAATTATCAACAAAATATGAGGAAACTGAATTCAACAATACATTAGAAGGATCATACACCATGATCAAGTGAGATTTATTCCATGGACGCAAGGGTGGTTCAATATCTGCAAATCGATTTATGTGATACACCACATTAACAAAATGAAGGATCAAAATAATACGATCTCAATAGATGGAGAAAAAGCATGACAAAAGTCAACCTCTGTTTATGATTAAAAATCTCAACAAAGTAGGTATAAAGGGAACACATGCCTCAACATAATAAAGGCCAAATATATCAAACCCACAGATAACATCATACTTTCAATGATGAAAACAGAAAGCTTTTTCTCTAAGATCAGAAATAAGAAATGGATGGCCATCCTCCCCAATTTTAGTCAACATAGTGTTCAGAAGTTCTAGCCACAGAAATCAGACAATAAAAATATACATAAATCATTGGAATTAGAAAGAAGTAAAACTTTTCACAGATGATGACAGTATATATATAGAAAACCCTAAAGACTACATCAAAAACAGAACTAATCAACAAATTTAGTAAATTTGCAACATACAAAATCAACATACAAAAATCTGTTGTTTCTGGAAACTATAAACAAATTATCAGAAAAAGAAATAAACAATCTCATTTACAATTTCCTTAAAAAAGATAAAATACCTAGAAATAAATTTAACCAAGGAAGTAAAAGACCTGTGTTCTGAAAACTATGAAAATAATTGAAGATGACACAAGTAAATGGAGGATATACCACACTCATGAATTGGAAGAATTAATACTGTTAAAATGTCCCTACTAACCAAAGAAATGTACAGATTCAATAAAATTCTTTTAAAACACCAATGGCATTTTTCAGAGAACTAGAACAAATAATCCTAAAATTTGTAGGAAACCACAGAAGACCCAGAAGAGCCTAAGCAATCTAAAAATAGAACAAAGTTGGAGGTATCATACTCCTTGATTTTACACAATACTACAAAGCCATAGTAATAAAAACAGTATAGTTTTGCAAACACGTAGATCAATGGAACACAATAGACAGCATAAAAATAAACCCACACTTATATAGTCAACTCATCTACCACAAAGGAAGCAAGAATATAAAATGAGGAAGACAGTTTCTTTAATAAATAAATGTTGGGGAAATTTGACAGTTACATGCAGTAAAAACTAAACTGGACCACTTTATTACATCATATACAACAGTAAAACTCGAAATAAATTAAAGATGCAAATATAAGGCCAGGAATCACACAAATCCCAGAAGAAAACACAGGCAGTAAACTCTTTGATGGTGACATCACATTACACTATGCCATGGTGTCTAAAACAATTTGTTTTATGTTGGTAGAAAAACAAGAACATAGTGCCTGCCACACTACTTGGTTTTGCAAAATACAAAAGATGTTTATTTCTTCAGAGGCATTATGATTGTAAATGTAGCAGTAAAAATATCAGTTCTGGATTCTGAGGACTGGATTCAAATCCTAGAATTATTAAGCAAGTTTCTGAAACTTCTGAGTATCGGTTCCTTAAGCATAAAGTGTAAATTATAAAACCACATTCTATATAATTTTATTGTGAGCCTGAATTAAATAACATGTTGAAAACAAAACTTAGATTTGCATGTATTAAATGTATTTGTTTGTAATAAACTAATTTTATAAACTATAACTGTGATGTTTCTTGAAAATGTCACTGTTTAGTTTGCCATTTCAATATATAAAAACCTTCAGGTCCAGCATACTTTATGACTACATTATGCCAGAAAAAGGCACTTGTCAATATTGAACATATCATAGTGGGACAAGTACTTTTTTAATGTTGAAAGGTCTTCATACTTAAGTTTATTTTTTTTAAAAAACTTCACAGTTATTTGTCACAAGAAAGCTTTTATAAAATTGTCACTTAAAATTTCACACACAATAAAGTATAGATTGTGTTTAGCTTCATGGTGAGTAATTATTCAAAGAAAAGTCAAGAAATAATATAGTTGGTCAATTTCTGAAGGAGCTATGTTTATACATCACAAAATTGAAGAGAGGAATTATTTGGATGAGGGGATAGATTTTACATCCTTAAAAAAAATAATTTCAGCCCCCACTTTGTTTCCCTTTAAAGGGATGATCAGCTTTATGCACTTCTAATTTTTGTCCCATCGAACATACAGATATAACCTGAATATATCCTTATCATTTATTTTCAAAAGCGATATCCTGATTCCGTTACCAGATTGCTATTTATATTGCCCAAAAGACAGCCAGCCTGATGATTTAGGATGAAAATGGCTTCTAGGTCTACCCATAAGTCCACTGAGCTATAAAGCAACTTTGTTAACTTCACTTATTGGATTTTAAATTGTCATGTATTGGAAATTTGTCACTGGCATTGACTTCCTGCCCTAGAGCCAAGATTACTGCTGTAACAACTGGTTCATTCTTCATCACCAGGTTTATAGCTCACTACCCTGGCCACTGTAGTAAGTACAATGTTTGAGAACTCTGCATCACTGTACCATTTTAGTCCTGCCCTGAAAACTGAACTACAGAGAATTTTGTCCTGGATATTCTGTCAGCTATCTTTACGGATTAGCAGTGATTAAATAATTTCATCCAAAAGCTCATTCAGTTAGCAAATATTTATGAGGGCATGCTACTGATGACTTGAAAGTTTTGGTAGGTAAAAAAGAATAATAAGACACGTTTCTGCTCTTAAACAGCTCTTAACAAATGCATAGCTAACCATTAGAGAAAACTAACCAACTATTCCAAATGTTTGACAAATTTGTCCAGTATCTGCTGCCCTCACTGCTACCCTGGTAATATCAGGGTATATTTCTATCTAATTAATTATTGGACCTAGTGGCTAATACATACCAGATTCTCTATAAATATCATGAATAAATAAATGAATGAATGAATTAATGAGCTGAATGATAAAAAATGTAATAGAAATTCTGAAAAAGATCAACATGACTAGAATAATCACTGGAGGATCTATGAAAAGGGATTTGGTGAATTAATAGGATTTTGATCAGAAGAAGAAAAAGAAAGCATTAAATAAATGAAGAAAATTTAGAGCAAAGACTAATAATTATATATATTGAATAACAAGCAGATTTTGAATCAGAGCATACTTGATATGGAACAAATCTGGGAAAACAACCCACCATTATCCCATCGAATATTGCTCCTTCCTCATTGCCTATTCTTTTATATTCTCATTAAATTCTAATTAAACATGTCACTATTTGTTCGTCTTTGTTCCTCACTTCCACATTTTCCATTACATTGTCTCTCTTACGTCACGCTTATTTCTTCAGATTGTGTTTTAGTTTGCTAAATATGTTTTCAACTTTGTTCAATCTATTAAACCTCTCTATTGCATTTTTTTAATTTAAATTACTACATTTTTTTCAAGTCTTTCTCCTCAAATATGAACATTTAGAATCTCAGTGGAGTCATCCTTTGTATTACTTGATTCATCCCTTCTTGCTATATTCTGTTTATACAACCTTGACCTTCATCGTTTATCATTTTTGAATAAATATATAACTCCTATTGCTGTATTTCTGTCACTTTATCCACATCTATTCTATTGATATTTTATTGTAAAAGATATTTTTAATAACAAGATATTTCTTATGCAGTCTATGAGAATGGAAAGAGTTGTGTTTTGTATAAAAGCACTACAGGTATTATCGCTACTGTGAAGATGAGCAAACTATTGCTTACAGAAATAAAAGAAGAATGCCCCAGATTTACAGAGTTAGTTAGCAACAGAGATGGAATATAAAACCTTTATCTGGCAATAAAGTTTTTTCTGTTAGCAATTAGCTCATTCTGATGTAGAATATCTAAGAATTGATTTCAAATAGTTCTGACTATTAGTTAACTGAATGTCTCCTTTATTACTTTCTAAGCTATGGTATCTGTTCATTCATATTTTCAGCAAATAGTAATTTAGTAACTTTGTGCCAGGCACTTTTCTAAGTTCCTGGAATACATCTGTAAATTAAAGGGAAGAAAAAAAACAATTCAGATCTTTGTGGCAGATGTACAATAGATAATAAATAATGAATTTTTCTTATATGTTATTTTAGATGGATGTTAAATACTATGAAAAAAATAATTCAATTTAATGAATAGTAGGTGAGAAATGAAAATGCTAGGGAGCAGGAGTTGAGAAAGTTTGTTGTAGGTTGCAGGCATATATTAAACCATATTAAATTGTTTTTACTTATAAAAACAGAAATTTCATAGGTTTCACACTACCTAGGTGGTCAAGGTAGACATCACTGAGAAGGGGAGATCTGAGCAAAGACTTAAAGGGCTAAGTGAATTAGCTAGGCAGGTGATTAGAGGAAGAATGTGTTAGGTTTCTTCTGTGTATTAAATAGTCTCCCTTTCACATTTTAGTTTGCCCTTTGATCTAACCATTGGTCTCCTATCATAAATATTTCTCTAGTCTGAGACATTCATTGTTATATTTCAAAACCACCACTGTAGAAGTTTAAGGCATCAGAAAACTATATATATATATATATATGTGTGTGTACATATATATATATATATATGTACATACACACACACATGTGTGTGTATGTAATTACATTAGGGTTGTGACCTTTACACATATTCCTTCCTTTTCAAAACATAAAATACAATGAAAAAACTTTTATGAAACCAAGTTTCAAGTATTTCCCTCACAATGATTCAGAAGCTCTTTCTTCCTTTTGACTTTATTGGTTATTGCCAGACGAAAAATGACTGTGGGATGTTCAGAATGCTTGGTAAAGCCTGGCAGGCTCTCTTATAATCTAATTATCTTCTCTTGATATCACCATCTGTGCTGTAAAGGATTAACTCAGCAAGCTAATCTGAGTTACTCATATTCCAAAAAAGGACCCGGCCCTCGACCAGCTCTGGAAGAAAATTTCTGAATGATTGGAATACGTTGCCTGATATGAGTGTTTTGGTATTCCTGAGACCTTGTGCCATGCCAAATATGCTAACAGTGAGGATTATGGCGAATACCTGTTTTGGTATGTCTGAGGCTTTGGGCTATGCTGTCTCAATTTAACCTCTGTTGGGCTAGAGCTTGAGTAACCAAGGTCAATCACACAGGTGATGCATGCCCACGTGGCTGACCCCCAATGCGCTTTGCACATTTTGTCATACATTATTCCTAGGAGAATTAAGCGCTATTTGTGTCATTCCTCTCAGAGAGGACAACAGGAAGTCTGTGCCTGGTTTTTCCAGGACTCCACTCTGTTCATCCTTTCCCTTTCCTGATTTCAGTCTGTATCTTTTCACCATAATAAACATAACTATGAGTATAACAGATATTCTGAGTTCTGAGAATCCTTCTAGTGAATTATTGAGACTGTGAGGAGTCTTGGGGACCCCCAACACTCCATCGACCATACTTTATATCTTTCTCCTGGGACAGAGTAACAGATTTCATTATACTTCCAGAATCTGAGGATTTTTTACCATTGAAGAGAGTTCGAGATAAGAAGGAGACAGTCTCCTAACTGTTTCGCAGACCCCATTCCATCCCCATCTAATATTCCTCCACGTGTTAATGTCTACACACACATTTTTATTCCTTTTTCACCTTCTCAGATCTCCCTACCCCTACTCCCATCTGGTCTTTATTCATGGACCTCTTCTCCATGATCAGGAGCATCTTGATCAGGAGCATTTTCATTTTGGAAAATAAGCTGAAATGTAGAAATTATAGCATTTTTAGCAAGAACCCTACATGTTAGAGAAGCAAAGTGATCAAATACAGTTTTCTTAATCAGGTATCTATTCCAACAGACCAGTGTCCAAACTGTTTATAAACCTCTCATTTCTAGTTTATTTTTCCTAGTAAAAATTAAATTTATACATCCTTTATTTCATCATATATGTGTAAGTACACACACACACATACATACACACACTCGAACTTCAAAAATGTAGGAAAAACAGTCATATGGAAGGTTGAATTATTCATCTAATAGTATCCCTACTGTAAAGATTAAATAATTTAATAAATACATCAGAGACCCTACATTCTTAAACAAATTATTCACATTTTTTTTTAGTAAAAATAGTTTTTAAACTTTAAATACTGTTATCAATAAACCGACATAACAGAACTATTTTCTATGACAAATGTTTCTTCTTTGGAAGAAACAAATAAATAGAATTGGGAAACATAAAAACCCAAATTTGCAAACAATTTACAGTTTATATTTTGATTTTTTGAGTTGCATTTTGGTTACACATTATCTTCACATTAATATTTTTAAATGTGCAAGGGAATATAAATATAAAGGTAATTAAAATATTTATATAATTATGAAATATGTTTTTACATTTCTTCAATATGCCCCATTTCGAAAGTCATACTCTTCTTTAAAATGACATTAAAGTGCGTGAAATAAGCATCAAATCATCTATCCATTAAAAGCATCTGGCAAATCACTACCTATGAAATTATGTTTAATACTATCTTAAACTAATGATATAAAATAATTCTGTTAAATAGTGGTTCTTTTTCCATCTCTGTAAATTCTGTTTGTATAGTAATGAACCAATACTTTATGCTTCTGTGGAGTAACCTTTATGCACATTATTATTTGGCTCATCATCCTTTTGTGGCAGATTATTTTAAGTAGAACTGTTACTGTAAATGAATTTGCTTAAATGTATGGTTCTAAATTAGTGAACATAAATTACAGCTCTGTGATTTATCATCATTTTGGTTGATATAGAATTGCATTTAAATATTTTATCATTGAGCAATGATTTGAATACTACATGCTCAGCCACTCTGATAGCTATCATCCCTACTGCTATATTTAGTTCCTTTCTGAGACTATAGCTTTTGGCAATTCAGAAACTTACTGGATACCTCTAACTTCCAGAGCTCATTGTCAGTTAAAACAGGCATAGCATAAATAGCACCTCAGTTTATAAAAATATGTACTTTAACTCACCAAACTCACTGGATAGAATGGTATTTACGAAAAGTAGGCATCCAATAAGAATTTACCATTGAACTTAACATGCCTCTAGTTTTGGGCTAACCAAGGAATTGTTTATCCTTCTAAAAAACTTCTTTTCTTGAGTAATGTGACAGTCTCCTGAAGTCTGAAGGGAGCTCACGAAGAAGTTGTATCATGAATGTACAGTAAAGTACAGAAACAAGAAAGAAATGACTGCATTTATGTTGGTTCAATAAAAAAAAAAAACAAGAATTTTAGAATGATATGTGCAAGTAAGAGTTACATGCCAGTGAGGAATGATCTGAAGATGTAATTTATCTCTAGGAAGAGAAAACATTATTTTTCAGACATGTTACCTGACTAGGTCTGCCTAAAGTATACATAAAAGCCTGAAGGATTTTTTAAATAATAATTTTATGTGAATAAGATCAGACAAATGTAGAAGAGAAGAAAGTGCAAATAAATTTAACTGTAAAATTAAGGAAATGGTGTGATCTATACCTATTTTATCTTCTCTTGCCCTTCAAAACATCAGAATTAATATTTATTCTATTTAAAAATGAACTTTCTATTCAATTTGCTAAACATTTCTACTGTGCCAAAGTCATACACAAATCTCTTAGTTTCTGCTTTTGCTTCATTTTGTACATCAGAATATTTCTAATTTTCTTACCAGGTCCACAAAGATGATTGTTACAGGTTATCCAGCAGACTTATATGTCAGTAGGGAAATCAAAGTCACCATTCTACCAGAAACAGTGTTTAGCTTCAAACAACATATCTATTAACTTTCATTAAAATAAAGTTGGTCGAAAGGAAAAATAATTTACATGATATAATTTTCTTAGTAGAAATTTTAGGTATAAACTTTAAAAAGTCCTGAAAAAGCCATCAAGACTCCTGTCCCTCTAGCCCAGACAAGGTTATACAGGATTAACAGAGGGGCATCATCAGTGTGCTACTTGGGGTCATTTAAAAGTTATGCTTTATGTTATTTTTTAAATAGCAAAAATATTCCAAATGTCTTATTTTCCTTTCTCAGCAAACCAGATTGTTTTCTACAGAGGTAAAAAAAAAAAAATCAATACACAGGTTTTAAATGTTATTATTCATCCCTAGTAAACTGTACTTGGTAGATAAGAGCGTCTATAAATCTATTTAGTATTACTGGAGAGGGAGGGCATGGGAGGAGGCCAAAGGTAGCAAGAAGACCCTCTAGTGTCAAGCTGCTCTGAATAGCCTTAAAGAAAATAAGCTACTGGGAGACAGACGTGCCCAGTAATAAATTGACAACAGATATTTTCCCATAAGTCTATAAATATATAATGGCATAAAAGAATGATTCTCGATAAATTGTTTCCTCAATGAGAATACTGAAATTTTATTATTCACAAATTTTAAAATATAGTTGTATTGCCAGAAATGACAAGCAATCTCATTTAGGGTAAATTACATCAGGCAGAGTAAGTAGTAAGAGAAAATCAATATGTTTTTATAGTTAAAAAGAAGAAAGAAAAAGAGAAAGGGAGGTGGGAAGAAAAGAAAAGAAAAGAAAAGAAAAGAAAAGAAAAGAAAAGAAAAGAAAAGAAAAGAAAAGAAAAGGAAGTGTTAAAAAAAAAAAAATAACAGACTCAAAATGGAGTCACTTGTGCTAAGCCCCAAGTCAACAAACAGAGACCTAACTGTAGTTTCAGCCTCTTCAAGGAATGTGACCTTTAACCAGTCAATCTAGAATTACTTACTTAATACTAGTGAGAAAATCTGCCAGACAGACCCCTGTCCTTCCCCCAAAGGAAAGTGACCTTGCCTGGAAATATCCATTCTTTCTAGAAACTTCCTTTTCTTCTGCCCCTTTCTATCTATAAAACCTTTTACTTTGTATAGCTCCTCAAAACTTGTATTTGTTTTGTTGGGATGCTGATTTATGAATCATTCAATAAAGAAAATTAGATTTTTGAATTGTACTTAGTTCAATTTTGTTTTTTAATAGGAGGAAGGAAGGAAGGAAGGAAGGAAGGAAGGAAGGAAGGAAGGAAGGAAGGAAGGAAGGAAGGAAGGAAGGAACGGAGGGAGGGAGGTAATGAGGGAGGTAGGAAGGGAAAGGGAGGGAAGGGAGATGAGAGGGAGGCAAAGAGGGAATATGGGAAGAGAAAATCCTTTTCTTAAATGATGCGTCCAGTGGAAAATATTGTTTCGAGTATGAGCTAAGAGGACAAGAAGCCGAATGGGAAGTGTGTGGCTTATTTGCAAAGTATATACCTAAAGCTGGAGAAGGTCTGGTGGGGGAGAAGGATACTCATTTTCTTTATTGGGTAAGGTCTCGGCACTGTGGGAACAGAGAAGACAAACAAAGGCACCAGAGCCCCTGCCCTCTGGGAGCTTAGATTCTAGTGAGTGGAAAAGAAGATGGTAAACAAAGACCTCAATGTAATCTTGCACTTGGTGCTAAATACTATGAAGAAATATGAAGAACATAACAGAGAGTAAGGGAATAAAGAATAATTGAGGGAAAAGGTGATTCAGAAAAGGTGAATCACCTTTAGGACATGACATAAGCAGAAACCTGAATGAAATGAGCGAAAAAGCCATGAGACTAGCAAGGTGTGGGGGAAGAGGGTGATCCAGACGAAGGGGACAGTAAACAAATATCTGAGGCAGGAATGCTCTGTCTCTGTGAAACAGCAAAAAGCCCAGCGTGGCTACTTTAGAAAGAGTCTGGAGTAGATGAAATCGAGAGGGGTTGTGGGTGGAGGCAGGCTGCAGATTCGCACAGGTGATGGAGGACTCTGGGTCTTACTCTGAGGGGGGAAGCCATTGAGTGTTTCCACAGAGGAGCGACATGTTATGACATACGCTTTAAAAGGATCACTCTGTCTACTGTAAGGGAACTAGACGGCAGAATGACAAGGATAGAAGCAGAACAGTTAGGAGGCAGCTTTATTACGTATGTTTCTCTGTGGGGCGAAGACTTATAGCTTGCAGGATAACAAAGGAGATTTGTTATAATTCATTTACCAAAGGGGTTTCAGGCATGTCATGGCCATGTCAATTTTTTAAAGACTTAAGTATTTTTTAGAACAGTTTTAGGTTCACAGCAAAACTGAGAGGAACGTACAGGGATTTCCCTTATGCCCCCTGTCCACACACATGCACGACCCACCCCCCATCAACAGTATCCCCCACCAGAGTCCTACACTCATTATTATCAATGAACGTGCACTGATGTGTCATAATCACCCAAAGTCTGCAGTCTACGTTATGGTTCATTCTTGATGCTGTCCATTCTAGAGGTTTGGACAAGTGTATAATGACATGGATCCATCACTGCAGTATCATGCATAGTAGCTTCACTGCCCTAAAAATCCTAAAAATCTTTTGCAACTCTATTTGTCCCAGTCTGTGGTCTTGTCTTCTCATTCTCTTGATTACGTTAATTTTTTTAGGTGTTATTTTATTACATAAACATTTTAAAAAACAAATTCAAGGCAAAAAGTCTACAATAAAATCACCCAATCGAGTTAATATTTTTGTCAATTTTCTTCCTTTTTTATGTAAATATTTACGTCCAATACCATATCTGCAGTAATTTTGTAAATATAATTACACAGTCTATACTTTAACCTTCATATTTAACATTTCACCATGTGCCTTTTCCTATTTTGTATATTTTCCCCTTTTCCTGTATTTTTTCCTGTTCAAATTCCCTTTCTCTGCCTCTAAATAACCAACATGAATAGGTTTTTCTGAATATGGCCATACCTTTCTTGATGAGCATACAATTCCTTTTTCAAATAATCTAGTATTGAAAAATTTAAAATATAGTTCCATCTCCATAAGATATATTTTGATTTTTTATAAGATCCACTTTATACTTTCAAGATGTCAATTTTGTAATGAATTAAATTCTTGTGATTTTTTTAATGCCAAACTATTTTGAAGAAAAATAAGTGTTTAGTCATATAAATAAATGCAAACCTGTTTAAATATGGTATTATATTTGCCCCCATTTTATTGTCTGGGTCATGAACTCCCATCTCCTTCCCTCAGGACCCTCTTCTTTTCAAAGGAGAATGGTGTATTTGTAAATACATTTGTTATTTAAAATGTATTCCAAGAATGGTTTCAGTAAAGCTTATTACTAAAATTACATTTGCATTACTAAGTAATAAGTACTTACTCCAAGTACTATTTGTGCATGGCCATCTGGTTTAATGGCACATCCAAGGTTGAGAAAGCTCCCTAGGGCTCCACAACTCACTGACATCCCTGAGAGGGCGTCACTAAATCAGCAGACCCAGAATCTGCAAACACACATCCTCTGAAGTATTCATTGGCCCTGAAAACAGCTTCTTCCTTCCAGAAATCATGAAAATGGATTAATGGTACAGGCTTAGGGTCCAGCCCATTTTATTTAGCCTATAGTCCCAATATAGGGGAGAAGTTTGGTTCTTAGATATTTTAAACATTTTATTTTTCTAACTATTTTCTGATTAAATTATTTAGACAAAGGAAAATGTGCTAGTGGGAATAAGTGCTTTCTTATACTTTTCCAGGAGATAATTATTAGGTATGAGGGAAGGAGGTAATCCATTTTCATAATATTCAGTTAAGAAAGGTATCAATTATTTGCAAAAAGGATGACTCATTTGAATAAGTTCCTTCTAAAAATGTTCTCTTTCTTTGAAATATCTTGGAACTATAATTTGTAGGTTTCATCTTCTTGCTTTAGGGAAGACTCAACAAACTCCATATGAAGTTCTAAATTAAGTTTATGTATATTTATAAAAAAATTTATGAACACGTATGTAGTACATATATATACATATATATGCATACCTATTTTTTAACTAAGAACTCTCTACAACAAACATTTTGTGTTTAATATGTTTCATTCTGGTAGTCATGATTAATATATTCAGATAATCCCATAAGGAAGTATTTAGAAATAGACACATTCAACAAAATATTTTTTATTCCGTTATCTAACTACCAAAAGTTTCTATTTCATGTCATTTCTTCTGAAGGAAAAGTCAGTGCACAGATATACAATGTCAGTCTCCCCCTGAGATCTTTTATGAAAACTTAACTTTTTTCTTCAAATACATGATTAAGAGAGTGGCCTCTGTCCACCAAAAGCCTTGAATTCAATCAGTAAATCATCTGTGCTTAAAGGAAACAGTCCGTAGAGTTCTTTACATAAGTTATCAGCGGAGGCTTTAAAAATGGCTTTCTATTTCGGCAACTGAATTTCCAAAAGGAATTATCATGAACACAAGATTTGGCTGAGAGAGCTCTTACCCAGTAGGAGCTTAATTCCTAAGTTATACAGGTCCTCAATTTCTCATCAAGTTTGACATATTTAACCAGAAACAAAGAATCACCTTATAGCCAAACCAAGTGTCTCTCTAAGTCTTCCAAAGAATGAAGGCTGAAATCTAAACTTACCTAGCCTGTTTATATCACAAAACAACTAAGCCTCATAACCTATGATTTTCAACACCAAACAAGCCTAATAGACGTCTCAATAGGCAATCCAAAGGTTCATCATGTAACTGATCAGAAAGAATTTTGGCGTGTTAGGTTACCTTTTATAATATCTTGCTTCTATCATAATTTAAAAGTGTGTTTTATAAATTATGAAGTTATTATATTCAGGAACCACAACCATTTATTAATGTCATGTTTAAAAGTGTATTTTTAATACTTTTTAAACAGGAATTTTGGTTTCTATTTTCTGTCTGCTACCATAGGCAAAGAAATATTTTCGGAATAGTATTTCTGAGACCACAGTAAACAAATATTCCTAACACTGGGTTCGTTTGGGCTCTGATTAGGTAAGATTGAAATCGCTTATTTATTGTTGTTCTATCCCAGGATCAGGGAACATGAACAGAGATTGAAGACAAAGACTATCCAGAGACATAAAAAAAAAAAAACAGGCAACATGAAATTACTACTTTCCAGTAGGTTCTTATTGATAGAGAAAAACATGTTTACTCTTAAACTTATTAGCAGAAGCTCTCCTTTTTGTCACAGTTAATTTACTTTTCTTGCACATAGACAACTTCTTTTAAAAAGCCTCCAAATATGAAATAGTCCATTCTTGGTTTTTCTTATCATATGAATTTATCCATAAAGTGACTAATTTGGCTCTTTTACTGATGTAATTAGTTTAGGTAAACATTCTCGGATGCTTGCTCTATTCTCACTTCCATTAGATTAAATAAAGCCTGGCAAATCCTTAAGATTTTAAATTTTAATATTATTTTACTAATGAAAGAGCTATTCTGAAGAGCAATGCCTAGGGAAAAATTTTCACCCTTATATATCTTTAGTTCTTCTGAAGTTTCTGCAAAATAGCAAACTCCAGAATACCTTAACCATACAGAAAACTAAATTTCTCATCCTGCCCCTCAGCTTTCTACCTGGCTCTTCATGTCTGAGTTGTGATGTTTCAATTATTCTCAGGTAAAACCTCTTTGGTTACAAAATATTTGTATAGTCCAGATTACTTTAAAAATGACAAAATTTTAGTCAGCGGTGCTATGTTTTTACAATTCTTGATATTTTAGAAATTTTAATACTTCTAAAAATGCAAGTACATGTTTCGAAATAACTTCATAAGCCTCAAATCGTGGACTGTGACAATTCAATTTGAAATTGCTCTGTCAGTCCAGATTTGTAAATTTTTAATGTTCATCATTATTTACTTTTTTCTGCTGACACAAGGAAAGGTATGTGCAAGAAACAGGTACCGTAGCCCTGTCAGAAACATTTTTTGGAAACCAGATCAAATTTTTCAAAGAGCACTGACTATGTTCAATTATGTCATTTAAAACTATGTGACCTTGATCAAATTAAATAAGCTTTTGTGACTTTGTTCCCTAATTTTTAAATGTATTTAATAATAGCACCTACTTCATAGGACTCTATGGACTGATTCATGTTCCTCAAAAGCTACATGTTGAAGTCCTAACCCCCTATGTGATGATCTTTAGAGGCAGGGCCTTTGAAAGGTAATTAAGTTTAGATGAGGGCATGAGAGAATGGTTCTCATGATGGGATTAGTGCCTTTGTAAAAAGAGACGCCAAAAAACGTGTACACACACTGAGGAAAGGCCATGTGAGATGGCAGCTAAGAAAGCTCTCACCAGAACTCAACCATGCTGGCACCATGATCTCAGACTTCAGCCTGCAGAACTGATAAAATAATTTTTTCAAGCCACACAGGTTATAGTATTTTGTTATGGCTGCATAATAAGTCACTTAATATAAAATGCTATCACAGTACCTGGCACATATTAAGATCTCCATATAGTGTATTCTCCACAGATTAAATGGAAGAGTGGGCTCTGCAGAGCATGTTGTTCAATTCGTTTAATGTGGCAGATATCTCTACTGTCCCACTGCTACCTAGTTCATGTCTCATTCTAAATATATAGTAGGATTATACTGTCTCTCTCACCCTGTTTAAGGATGGCCCTATCACATGCACTGACCAATAAAATGTGAACAAAAATTGCGTGCATGACCTCAGGTAAAACACATTAATTTGCCAGTTCTCTATCCCTTTCTTTTCCTTTGCCACTGCAATCATAAAAGCATGTGTTGACATGGATTTCAATGTTATATGCATTTATGAAGGAAAGTACATGGACAATTTCCTGGACTGAAAATGGACTTTACATGACAAAGGCATAAACTTTGGGCTTTAAGTCATTGAGATTTAAGCCATGGAGACTGGTTGTTATTGTAGCATAACCTAACCTATCCTGACTAACATAATAATGTAAACAAATAAAAATAGCACCTGAATCTACTTTACCTTTGATTCTTCAACTGCCTTTCTGAATAATGAATTACTGTATTTCTTAGTTTATCTTTACTCACTAAGTCATTATGTAAAGATTCGTTTAGGACTTGCATGGAAGTGGAAAAGTTTTCAGGCATAAAAATAATAAAGTGGATAGGTCTGGTCCCTAACCTGATAGAACTGGCATTTTTGTGTAAAAGACCAAAGAATAAAAAAATAAAAGTAATAAAAATAATTCAACAAAGAAAACAAGTATAAAGTGTTATAATAAATATAAATAAATAAAAGTCAAACATAGAATAACAGAAAACTTGCTTTAGATAGAATAATCAGAAAATTTCTGATGTGCTGAGATTAATCTGAGCCCTGAAGGCTACGCTGGAAGGAAGCAGAACAATGAGAATTATGGAGAGCAAGAGCACAGATAATGCCAGGTGCCCTGAGAACTTGGCTGTTCAGAGAAACTAAAGGATCAGGGGGGCTCCAATCAAGTTACACATTTCTAGATGACCAGCACCATTCTAATTTTACATTCTCTAACCTATGGTGGTGAGATCCCCAAATTTTCTGATGACATATCTCTGTAGGAAGGATATTTGATGTTATCCATGGTGAAAAATTCCTGGCACTATGAACTCACAGTTTATTGAAAGAAAAAATTTAAAGACAACTCAGAAAACAAGGGAGGACTAAAATACAAAGCTCTTTATACATAAATGTATAGAAAACCTTGATGTGAGACCATTACTCCATAGAGAAAAGAAGTGGTAGGATTGTGACACTTGGCATTTATGGCCACAGTTATGAGAATTTTCCCGCACATTGTTGAACTCACTTCAATATAGAGAAATTAAAAAGAGCACAATCTTAAGTCATATCTGTCATAAAGAAATAGATTTTTTTTAAATCCAAAATCAGTTCAGTTAAATCCCCTTTTAATATTCTCAGAAATTACTCATTGATGATTTAAGAGTAGCAATATACAAATATAGCATTTTATTATAAAATACGATAGGTTGAATGTAATTTAACAGAGTGACCCTAAAGAATATGTGAAAGTAATAGTGTGGCTTTTCTTTTCTCTTTAATTAGATGTATTGGGGTGACACTGGTTAATAACATTATCTAAGTGTCAAGCGTACAGTCCTATAATACGTCATCTGTATATTGCGTTGTGTGCTCACCACCACCCATAGTCTAGTCTCCCTCTGTCACCATACATTTGACCCCCTGTACCCTCTTCATTCTCACCCATCAGCCTCATTTCCAGGACCCTTTATACTGTTATCTGTGTTTGTGAGCTAGTTTTGTTTCTTTGTTCGTTGTTGTTTTATAACCCACATATAAGTGAAATCATATGGTTCTTGTCCTTTTCCATCTGACTTATTTTGCTTAGTATGATTATCTTCTTGATCTAATCAAAGGACATTTAGGTTGTTTCCATGTCTTGACTACTGTGAATGATGCTTCAATAAACATAGAAGTATATATATCTTCACAAATAAACATTTTCAAATTTGAGGAGGTAGATATCTATAAGAGAGATTGCTGGGTCATATTATAATTCTATTCTTAAATTTTTTAGGAACCTCATACTGTTTTTCATAGTGACTGTACTAGTTTACATTCCCACAGGAACATATGAGGGTTCCTTTCTCTCCACATCCTCTCCAACATTTGTTATTCTTGTCTTATTGCTAATAGCCATTCCAAAAGGGGTGAGGTAATACCTCATTGTGGGTTTGAATTGCATTTCCCTTATAGCTAGTAGAGTTGAGCATCTTCTTATATATCTGTTGGCCATTTGTATATCTTTTCTGAGAAAAGTGTTTGTCCAGGTCCTCTGCCCATTTTTTAATAGGATTGTTTTGTCGTTGTTGTCATCGTCATTGTTGAATTTAGTGTAGCTTTTCTGATGGTAAATGAGATTATTTAAACATGTGTAAATGTATTTTAGTGTTTGTTTTTTCATTATTTGCCTGCTTATAGCATTAAGATATGTCATAGGTAATAGGTAAAATGTGTTCTTGATGATTTATTTCATTAACAAAAAAGAGGAATCTTGGAAAAGAATGTGGGAAAAAATGTTTATTAGGGGATTTTTTTTTTCTTTGCAGTTATCCTTTGTCAGCCGGGTCTTCTTAACCTTAAGACCGTCATAGAAATTATTTAAATATACAATTTGAATGCCTGCGAACTTGAGAAAATTTCTGCTAATCTCTGGGGCTAAAGCATGGTTCAGTTCCTTTGTCTGTACTTGGTATATCCTACCGCCATATCAAATCTCAGCCTTTTTGCCTGATTGGAGAAGATGATTCATTATACCTAGAAGTTTATAGATTAGTTTATGTGTTGAGATCATATCAAATTCTCCAGTGAATTTCACTAATGTGCAGACCAAACAATACCAATCCCTCTGTGTCTTAGCACATCACCTATTTTATATTCTAAAGGTATCTTTGAAAACAAAATTGTCTCCTTTTTACATATAAAAAATATATCACTTTATATGAACTAATTAATTGTTTTGAAAATAGCAGAGGGTATTTATAAAATTCTTATATTTGCATGTTTATCACTGTTCTAAAACGAATTCAGCTTTGTGGTAATTTCATAGTTACATTTAAAAATTTTTTCAGTACTACTAGAATTAAACCTTTTTAACTTCCATATAACTTTACTATATTTGAAAAATAAGTGACTCATTAAAACCACACTGTAAATCATATTTTCAGAGTATTAACCTAGAGAAAAACATAGCAAAAAATCAATAATGTATGCAACTTGATGCCTTTTTGTATATTGATTTACATGTCATTGTCTGCGATTATTGTTTAAATACAATTCACTCTTTGCTAATAGGATACTGTGATCACTATCGTATATAAGGATCAGACTTTCATAAACATGGTTTAGACTCAAGCCTAAGTTTATTGTTGTTTACACCTGGAAAACTAAGATTTTAACACAATCGGAACACATATACTCAAGCATTGCAGTCATCTGTGTTGAACTCTATAATCCTTCTGAGATCACCTTTTGAAATACATCCTGTAATAAGATGGAGTAACACATCTCTATGACAAAGGAAAAGGGGATGCTCATGACTTGATGACCATCACTTATTCAGTTCCTGCCCTTTGCACTGTTTGTCCATGGGATCACTATAACAAAGATGCTAAGTATGATTGTCAACTTTAAAAATCAAACATTTCACCTATTGTATTTAAAAGAAATGATAGAGGAATTTCAAACCAAACCAAAGATCCCCTTTTCCATGGTTACTGATTGCTCCCAAATGACCACACATGGTATGGAGATGCTCATTCATTTTGCTTCATTCTCTATCTTCAAACTAGAAGCAGTAATCAGATTCAATTATTAGAAGCCCTGACTTCATCATTCTGACCCAAGGGTGAAACAGCCTGGAGTCAGTACTTCCAATTATGCTGGGTGGCCCAGAAATGGACAAGCTGATTTATAGATGGTTGTGCTTGGTTCTGTCCCAAAGGTCCCAGAGTTGATGCCCAAAGGAGAAGCTGAATCTCCCTATCGAGTGGCTCTGAGCTCGGTCCTTAGTCATAGAACTAAACAGGAGGATAAATTTGGAAGGATTTTTTTTTTCTCTTTTACACTATGGTCCATTCTTAAATCACTGACCTTAATATGAAAATACCATAAGCACACTTGCATGTCCTCATTAAAATATAGAAATTAAAGAAGAAGCGACAGAGTAATCACTAAACCAACAACAGAGGAGATGCCCACAGGAATAACACACTCAATCCACCCTTTAAGTAGTTCAGTCTGAAAAATCCAAAATGCAAACTCCTTTTATAGAATTTATATCAAAAGCATCCTCAGTTACTTGCAGCACATCTCATGCTGTTTTGATCAACTGAAATTATTCTTCCTGTTTTGGGCTTTTCTGACTTTGCTGATGAATTCTTCTCTTTGACAATCTTAAGAGGGAGTCAATATATACAAGAGTGAATTAAATAAACTCATCGCCTTGCCTATTTTGGGGTAAAAAGTAAAACTCTAGTTGTTCCCTTCCTTTATGTCAACTCTCTCAACACACACATTTTTCTAAGGTACTTCATGGAAGCCAACTTTTAAAACAACTTCTTCTCATGCGGACGTAGTATAAAATCTAGAACTATATAATATAAACCTACACCAAAAAAGATCATCTCCTTTATTTTAAAAGACATCATTTCTTTTCACATAAAGGAAGGAGGCAAGATATGAAAAATGCTTCTAGTCCACAGCATAACAAGTTCCAAATATTTTTTGAAACCAATCACAAATAATACTGGCAAAAAGCAAGAGAGAAATGTCTGTATTAAAGTGAACATACAGACCATGTTTAGACCCTGTGATTAGATTTCTGGTTTTAATGCAAAGCAAAATACAACCTAAAAGCCAATTGTCTGTAGAGAAAGTTTTAATGGTAAATAAGAAGATGAGGAAGTTTAGAGAGAGAAACAAGAAATTTATAATATCTCACTTGTGTATAAATAGAGAATGTAAACGGAGGTCTGCATTCTACTGTGGAGATGTGATTTACTATTTAAACTAGAATTTATGAGAAAATAAATAGTACAGAAAAACTTTCCTCACATTCCATTACCTCAATAGCCCTCCTTTCAATTTTTCCTTGGTAAGAATGTCCATCCGCCCTAGCAAGGGGTACAGAGAAAAAATTCTGAACACTTAATGTGTTTAATAAAATCATATTGTGCTGCAGACTTACATGTGTCATCCTTACAAGGAAATAAAAATTAAAAAAAAAAAAAAAAAGCTACCTTTCCTGAGAAGCAATGACAGCTGTAAAACTGTTCCAGGTAGTATAAAAATCTTGAAAATTAGAAAGTAATCACAAATCTCGAAATCATCAAAAGAGGATAAGATTCAGGCAGCAGTGTATAATTTTCGTTTTGGGATAAACTGTAGACTCTAGATTTTCAATTTTAAGTAAAAGAAAACCAGCATACTTAAACACTCTATTTCTCAATTTCTGTGCTTAAAAAATAAATAAATTGTAACAGTATCATTAACAAGTAACATTTAAAATTAGGATCTAGAAATAGTAGTTGAAAATACCTGCTGAAAGTGGGGGAGGGGGTAGCAAAAGCGTAAGGCGTTATAGAGCCCACTCTGAATTTCAGTTCAAATAAACGCTCAGCCAGGTACAAGATGCTGTTGAGAGAGGTGAAGGTGCTTAATATTCATGCAGGTGGAATAATGGAAAAACTAAGACAATGTGTGTATTATATAACATCAATTATCAGAGGAGCTCTGAGAAAAGAAAAATCTAAAGGAATAATAGACGTCTGAGAAGGCTTCATGGGAAGGAGGAACTTGAACTAACGAAACTAAATGAGAAGATAAGTGAAATTTCAATCGGCAGGTAGAAGGGTGGGACAGGTGCAATACGGATGGGTGAACAGCCCAAACGGGAAGAAATTAATATGGCCTGTTTATACGCCTGATATTTGTCAGGATACGTAATAATAGACAAAGCCCACTTTAGCATGTGAGGAGAGATTAGGTTAAATAACTATAAAGAATTATAGAGAGTATTAAATATGAGAATAAGTAATTTAAATGTTTTATAACTAAAAGTACAATAACACTATGGGACCAATTTTATTAAACATTTAATTAGTGTTATCTCATGTAATCCAAAGAGCAACTCTAGGAAAATAGGTATTAATATTATCCCCATTTTACAAATTAGGAAAAGTCAGAATTAAAGCCCAGGTTTGTAATTTCAAAGCTCACACTCTTGACCACTCTATTTCATTGTGTTGTTATGTAAATACATATCCTTGGTCTCCAAAAATATTTAAGGAGAACTAAAACCCATTGAAATGATTTATATGTGTATATAAAGCAATTTTGAATGTTTTCTAATGTTGAATGGAGGTAGAAGGAGGGGTAAAACAAATTATAGAAAAATTAAATAATCAGCTGCAGCTATAAGCCAGGCCATGGAGACGGAAGCTTATCCAGCGGGTAATGCGGAAGTCACTGGAGCATCAGCAACAAAAGGCATACTCAGATGTATGCTTTAAAAACATGCTCTCAGCACTATTCATAGTGGCCAGGACATGGAAGCAACCAAAGTGTCCTACGATAGATGATTGGCTAAAAAAGCTGTGGTACATATATACAATGGAATATTACTAAGCCATCAGAAGAGATGAAATGCTGCCATTTGCAACAATATGGATGGACCTTGAGATAATTATGCTAAGCGAAATAAGCCAGATTGAAAAAGTTGAAAATCACATGATATCACCTATATGTGGGCTATAAACCTAAAAGTAACAAATGAACAGGACAAACAGAGACTCAGGGACATGGACGATTGACTAGTGGTTACCAGAGGGTAGAGGTGGGGGAGGAAGGAAGAGGTAGACAGGGTAAAGGGGATCAAATATAGGGGAGGTTGGGGGAGCGTGACGTGGGTAAAGGGGATCAAATTATATGGTAGCTGAAGGAAACAACTGTGGGTGGTAAACACACAATAGAATATATACATGTCAAATTACAATATACACCCCAAAATTATATAATTGTATTAACCAATGTTATCCTAATAGACTTTAAAAAAAGATAATAAAATCAAATAAAACCTGGCAGGAAAAAAATGCTCTCACTACAGTGAACGGTCTGGTGAAGATGGTGGCAGGGACACATTAGCTAGCTATAGAAGGAAGAATGCAAGCGTGAGGTAATGTGGCTGATTTAAGAGGCAGAAATGATAGGCCTTGGTGACTGAGTCAAAAATAATAGCTAGGTTTGTGACTCGTGCAGTGAAAGAATGGCCATTCTACTTAGGGAGTCATGGATCATGAAAGGATAGGGAGAAATGATGAGTTAAGTTTGGGACTTGATGAGTTTGATGTGCTTTTGTGGCAGTCAAGGAGAAATGTCTCATGGTTGGAGTTATGCATCTGATACTCAGAAGTGGGGTCTGACCTAGATG
The DNA here is from genome assembly GCF_014176215.1 of Rousettus aegyptiacus. Classification (NCBI taxonomy): domain Eukaryota; kingdom Metazoa; phylum Chordata; class Mammalia; order Chiroptera; family Pteropodidae; genus Rousettus; species Rousettus aegyptiacus. Next base: position 80,756,829 of record NW_023416310.1, read on the forward strand.
TCCGTATGCGATTACTTAAACAGAGGGATAAAAAAAAAAGATTACCCAAGATGAGTACTCAGAGTACAAAAGGAAGGAAGAATTAAGACATAACCCCAAAACAGCAGCCTTTCAACAATAAAGAAAAAAACAATTCCAAAAGGGAGTGAGAAAAAATGACTCCAGAAAGGAAACACCAAGATTATGTGGAATACTTGAAACTAAAGGAAGAAAGTTTTTTTCAAGGTGGAAGTGATCACCTCTATTGAATGCTATGAAAGCTCTAGTTAGATAAAGAGACAAATGAGCACCGAGTCAACAACTGAAGACATTACCAGTTATGCATCTTAAAAGGATTAGACGCCAAATTATGATGGATTGAGAGGTCAGTTTTTAAAAAGAGCCCATGTATGTAGACTAGTGATTTGCGAAGATCAGTGCTGATGCCTAATCAAGTTTTCACATAAATCGGAGGCAAACTCAGAAAACTAAAAACATCATTTTTTGTTTAACGAAATTATCCTATTAAATTGTTGCCCTGGATCATGTCCTTCTATATCTTTTTAGTACTAAAAATACATCTTTCCAATAAAATGGTGCTCGTAGAAGATAGTAGTTGTCTATAAATATTGCTAGTTAAATCTATATATTATTCCAAATTCTGCAACCTACTGTTGCTGCTTACTCTCAGAATGAATGTCTGTTAAAAGAATGTCTCAGTAGTCCCTGATGGATAGAGGGGAGGTAGGATAAAGGGAAATGTTACTTGTCTGGCAAAAGCATTTGCTTCTTTCTAAGAACAGAATGTGATTCTGAAGGGTCAGTAGAGAGTATTTGCATTTCGTCTTTGGCAGTTTCATTATGTTGTCAATTATTATAGTGCAGTGTTCTAATAGGAGTTTCATCATGCATTCAAATTGGAGAGGGGATTCATTTAGCCGCCACAACAAATTGAGCTCAGCAGGCTTTATTTCAGGAACTTCTGTGGTGTCAAGTGGTCAGTCCTTCAGTTTTAATTTCTAGATATATGAGATGCAAATTGCATGATCTTTTCTCCTCTGATAGACAAAGCAAATGGCTCCAATTATATTCTAGCATACCCTTAACTGGGAGGTAAATAACATTATCGGCTTGGGATGTGGTAGGATGAATCACAAAGAAAAGATTAATTATCTTGTAAAGGTATTGTATTATCTTAATTGTTCACATCACTCAAGCTTTTCTAATTAGAAAAGTAAATACCAGCCAAAGCAGGTATTGCCCCTGCACAATGAAAATAAAAGGCTAAACATTGGCATGAATTATACCTTTTCAAATATTTAAATTTGATAAGGCCAACTATCAGTTTATACCTGTTTTCCTGTCATCAGACTTTTTAAAGGTCAATTGTAGTTCTTTTATAAAAAGTGAAAGAATAACAGTCTACTATGAAATGACAAATATTTCAATGTATTGATGCTGCAAGCAAACCTACCATTCCACATCCCTATAGCTTATTATCTTTTCATGGTTTCCCAAACCTAAGATGCTTTTCTCTATCAAATTTATTCCATGTGTCCTTTTAAACTCAATGGTTTATTTGAAAACTCACAAGAGATGACATACAATCCCTCCGTTTTCTTCCTTCGAGCAGCAGCTGTCTTTTCTTGTACAGAACATTTCCCATTTCATCTTCCTGATTAATGCTTTGTCTCTGGATAAATGTAGCACTATTAAACAATCAGAATTGGATTCTGCCTCCCAGAACTCTATCATACCTGAGAGAAAGTTCGTCAGACTCTCTCATGAGTTGAGTCCCACAAGACCCAGGTACTAGGCAGGCTACAGGGGCACAGAGAATACTCTTACTATTATGACTATCTTTCTTGATAGAACACCCAGCATATAATAGGTACTCAGAAGTGTTCTCTCCTTTATATGCATTTTCTCTGTATTGGTTTCTGACCTTCATTTTGAAGTGGTATAAAGAATAAAGACTTTGGATCCATAGAGATGTGCATTTGAATCTGGTTGAAAAACATTCTATAATCTTGGGCAGGGTGTTTCACTTCCCTGTGCCTCTTTCTTCTTCTGTAAGAAGATAAAAATAATACCAACCTGTTAGGGTGATTTTTAAGTGACGAAATGATACCATGCATGTATACACTTAGCTCAGTGCCAGGCATATAAGGACTCAATAATTGTTGGCTGTATTATATTTTATTACTATAATTTGTAGCCTCTCTACTGAAACTCAGTTTGAAAGCTATTTCTGAGGTCAGAATCAGAACTGAAAAATTCCTGTCATTTGAAAAGGTCATCTGAACTTGCCCACATACCAAATGCTTCTCTGGGTCCTAATTCAGATGTGTCTCTCTCATTCTTACATCTTCCAAGTGGGATATTTTCAGAGGTCTGATGGGCTGTAACACACTGTTTCCGTAGCTGGTTTACCAACTCACTGATCTGCAGCATTTCACTTAGGGCTGTTCTATTTCTGACAGGAAGGCTTGAGAGAGATGATCTTAAATGCCAGGAGGATTTTCCACGTGGGCATAGGGGAAGAACACTGAGCATCTGGGCACAGCATGCATAGCAGATTTTTAAGGTTGTGAGATTCCTATCTCTGTGTTCAGTTAATGAACCCCGGGGGCCTGAGCACACTATATTGTGGAAGGGAAAAGGGGTTAATTTGTCAGGAGGTCGATTTGTGAAAACGATTCTTCAGTCTCATTTATATTTACATTATCAAGGCATCTTTAACAGAGAGGGGGCTGTGGTATTGGATGAGATCACAGCTGAAATGTAAGTTTTTATGGATATGATCTCTTTGTCTTCTTCAGCCAGTTGCCTGGAAGAAAAAAAACACAGATCCTAATTGTCCCAACAGATCTGCTCTTTTACGGGGGGTGGGGTGGGGAGGAGGCAAGAATTTCTTCCTCAAATTTCTGCCCGTCTTCAATCACTTTATCTGTAAAGTCCAAACTTCTGTTTAGCATAAATCATCAAGTAACCTACTGGAATCTTCTCTTCTATCCTTTAGAAACCAGGCACAGCCTCTTATGAACTTTTCTTATTTCTGGCTGTTTGTTATTCATGGATCACTTTAAAAGCAAGTCTGAAATATACGAAGTCGATGTTACTCATCCAGTCATTGTGACCCTAAACAAGTTACCTAACTTTTCTAAACCTCAGTTAACCCATTGAAAAGATGTATCTATACCCCAAATAACTGTTTCCTTAAACGGCTTGCATTTTCTTCATTATTTCCATGAGGTGGTGTCCTATTCTCGGTCCAACCAAGAAGGGAGCATGCTTAGCCTAGCTGTGCTAGGACTGCCTAGTTCTTCTTAATCAAATTCCTTTTGAGTTCTTAGCTATATTTACTCTTATAGTTGAAAAGTTGCAAGTTATTCAAAGTACTGTCTCTATTCCCTTCATGTTTGGTATCGTTCCTTCCTGAGGACTGGAAGGTTGGCACGATTTCTTCCAAAATTAGTATCTTAACTTCTGTATGTTCTACCAGCTAATGGTCATGCCTTTCTACACTTTCTGTACAATGATGACTCATCTCATCAGTACTTCTCACTCAGTATTTAACACAATGCTTGGCACTCAGTATGCATTCAATACACAAGAGTATTACTATTACCATTCTTCTCCAGGCACTATCCCAGGAGCTGCTAACAGCGAAGTGAATAACCAGAGAGTTCATATTCTTTTTGAATCTGTGTTTACGTCATGTTCCCATGAATGACACTGACTTTTCCATGAAAACTCTATCTTTTCTTTCTCAGTTTCCCTCGGATGCAATGGCAAGCATATCACGGCCAGTGCTACTGGATGATATTTAAAACCGATTAACCTGAGTTCCAGCGATGAAATACTCTAAGAATTTAACCCAGTTAGTCTCTTCCTAGCTCACGATAGGTTAAATATTATTTGCAAAACAAGGAAGCAGCATTTAATATGAACTATCAAACTAGAGAGTCCGAGTCCATGGGGCTAAGAGGGGCAGGTGCCCGGATGGCCAGTCAGACTTCTGTCAACAGGCCAATCTTTGTCTCATTTTTCATATGAGGATAGTTACAGCTTAACATAAATATTGAAGGGTTGCAAAGTCAAATTGCCTGTCTAAGAAATACTCTTTAAGACTTGAAAATGGGCATTTTCCTACTCCAGGTTAATGACACTTAGCCTGGAAAAGTAAATATGACCGTTTCACTCATTTCACCAGATTGAAATCTCCTTGAGAGGGAGGGTCATGTCTGCACTGCATATTGCTTTAACCCTATTATCTTACACAATGCCTGCCACAGAATCCGGGGTCAATAAATATTTATTGAAAGAATAAATTCATTTTGCTACGAATTTACCACCTGGGGGGTGGGGAACAGATGGGTAGCAAAGAAATTTAAAAGCATTAGGAAATGTTCTTGCAAGATTAAGAAAAGGCTATTCTAAACACAATGGAGAAATATAAGATTAAATGCAGAAGGAGAATAAATCTATACTCTCACCCTCCATAAGTTCATATTTGTTTGTCTCTAGCTGATTATTATCCCCTCCCTATCGAATTTAGGAATGTGAACTAATGAGGAGAAAGAACTAAACTGCTGACTGGGTAAGACTTGTAAAAAGTTGGGGGAGTTACTCTGCCTTAGTTCTATAAGTTAATGAAATCTCGTTTAAACCCATCCACCAACCCTTCATTCAAATGTCACTTTCCTGATTGCTTTTGTTATGTGCCGTTGAGTCATGGAGATTTCACGGCTGACTCATGCAGTGGCAAGGTGATAAATCATAACCACTGAATAACATCAGAGAAATTACAAATGACAGACGGCATTTCAGAAGACTGCCTGTGGGAAACCAGGTATTTATTTTCACTTTGTACCAACTTCTAAATAGCCTTGGCAATAAGAGTTGTCAGAAAGGTAAGAAGTTATTGCTAGCTCGCTGCTATTTAGGAGCATAAGAAAGACATGTTAAAAGCAGAGGTCAAGCTCCTTTGTTGTGTTATCTAATTAAAACTGCAGCTGAGAAGTACGACATACATTTGAAGAAAAAGACAAAACGATATATAAGTTCAGGCCCTTGATCAGAAAGACTGCCAAATTTTAGGGGTGCTTCATATAGTTTCCACAGTAAAAAAAAAAAAAAAAAAAAAGTGGAATAAAGTAAAAATTTCTGTTGCCATTGATAAGGCTATGCTTTATACCCAATACATCACTTTGGACTCAGTTTACCTTTGTATTAGCTCACTGTAGTTTGAGAGCTGTACACAAACTTTGGAATGGCATTCAAATAAGAGTGAATGTTAGACACAAATACCAAACAGCTTTTAAATGCCTAATTAAAGCTATTAACTAGTGTGTCTCTAATGAGCATTTACTCTCTATGTTTCACGTAGTAACTGAGCCTATTATGATGATTTCTTCATCTAGGGCTCCCAAAATTATTTGATAAACATTAATAAAATTACTTTGCTATTTAAGGGAACATGATTGTGATGTTCAAGTAAAATGACTAAAATTTCAAAAATTTATAAATTTCCAAAATTTAATTATCTTATAACTTGATATCATAGATCTATTTAAGCATATACATATTGAGGGGCAAGGAATTTCAACAAGAAAACACAAGCAAATCCGTAGGTCTTTATGACACTTTGATACTCTTAAGAGCTGAGACTGTATATATTTTAAAACAAAGAAAAATTGAACTAATCATTGACTTTTTATCGATGCTTCCCAAAATTTGTTTTTGTTCTTAATATAATGTTTTAGAAGTTTTTAAAAAAAATGTATGAAATAATACAGTTTCACCCAGATATCACATGCACTGCAGAATCCCATCTCTGAAAACAATGAGCAGGAAAGTCAAACTAGGGAGCTAGAGATATAAGTAATCCGTGTCACTTCACCTTTTGAGAAACTCTACAACTATTTGGGAACCGAGGAAGAAGAGAAAGAGGGGAACTATTTGGTAACAAGAATATCTAATTAAAGTCTCTTGAAGTTTTTACACGAATATACCATTATCTCTGGCAGACCTTTAGAGGAACATAGGAATATAGATATTCCCATTCTTATAAGAATTGTGCCAAGAAAGAAAAGCTGAGAAGGCATCTTCTTCAAAATTTTAAAGGGCAACTAGCCTTCAAGTAGGCCCCTTTGGTGCACTATGCATTAAAGGGTTTTAATAGCATCCATTTATCATTTTAACAGCAAGCATTTAATACAAGGTGTATGACCAGGTGCAAAGAAGAAAGTATAAAATGTATCCTGAGGCTTAAATTTTCAAAAGAAAACATCAAGTCATGTCAGAAATGGGAAATACTGTCTTTTTCCCTTTGTTTGCTTACTGTGTGATTTTTAAATCCCAGCTTTATGGGTGAGAAAACTTTTGATAGGAACACTATCAATGGTCTTTGGATGAGGAGATCACTTGAAATGGAACCCAGTCATATCATGTTAATTCAAGGTTATATTGGAAGACTTCTGACTATTAGCCATGACACTTGAGTGAATGTGGCAATGTAATAACAGGCTGTGTTAAGAAAAGTCAGCGTGTACTTACCGCTTTCACTACATTATCTGAGGTGGTTCTCCTAACGACCCTGTAGATCTAGACCTTCTCCCCATCTTGCGCAGGCAACCTGCAGGAAGCTGAGTTGACTTGTTGCCTCACTGGTGTATGCACCATAGTCCAATTATCCCAGCCCAGCAACGAAAATAATTTAAAAGATATTTAAATCTGTGATCCCTCAAGAAATAGAGATAATCCCATTAATAAATTTCAGCAAAACCTTTCAAAATCTGCTTTCTTTCAAAATCCCAGGGCATGGAGAGTATCCTATCTATCATTGACTCATTATAACATGACTATTCCTGAATAATCGATCTCTCTTTTCCTCACTCAGACACACATACACTCACACATATGCATTCACACACACACACACACACACACACACTTCTTATAAAAGTTTATTATTTTTATGCTTTCAGTATGTCTTCTGCTTTCGGCCAATAAAAGCTATTCTTCTAGCCTTTCGTTTTATATTCAGGTGAAGAGTTCTGATGCATGTCCACACTGAACAAGTGAATCATAGTTGGTCTCTCTACTCATATAAAAGACAATATCACATTGTGTTTAAAATGTGAGGATAGCAGCAGCTCAAAGAGTTTTCAAAAAGATGGTAGAAAAGCAAATGGTAAATATCAGACAGGGATTGATGGAAGTAAAAACATAAGATCTCAATAAGCATCAGTTGAGTCTGGAAGAGATGACTGATATTTAATTTGATGATTACTGTAAGAAAATGAAATTAGAAACCATATATGACTCCAGAGTCATATATGAGCAATCCCAGAAATGCATTTTGCATTTTCTAAATGTCCTATGGTCATAAAACAATTCTTAGGAAGCTTTTATGGATTCCCATTTGCTGATCCCAAGGCTTAATGTATGGTGTAATGCAACATAGCTTGCTCTAGATTTTTTAGAGCAAGGTTGCAATTTTTTTTTTTTTAAAGAGCTAGATAGGAGCTATCACAGACTTGTGAGCCAGATCCTGGTCACACTTGTTCGTCTCTACCCTTGCTGTGGGAAAGCAACAGAGGCCATACTTAAATAAATGGATATGGCTGTGTTCCTATAAAACTTTTTCAACATCAAGGAAGCACTATCAACCTTTAGATTATGATTAGTGTTATCGGTTTGTTAGCTTCTTTCCTTTCTCTCTGCTATGATCACTGCTCAGATTCTGCACAGTACAGCAGTTTCTGAACTGCTCCCCTTTATCTGCCCTCCTGAAGAGTCAGGTGAGGATAGAAGAATCTCAAATATTATTGTAAAATACCTTATCTTTCATCACTTATTTTCACACTTGAGGGACCTGAGGCTAGCAAGGACAAAGCACTTCTAAATTCTGAGCATGAATCTTTGTCTTCAAGGCTCATAATCTTTTTTCTTTGGGCATCTGAAATTTGTTCTTGGAAGTCTCGCCAACTTGTCTGCTTGTTCTTGGAGCCTTTGAGACTTATTTGATGGTCCCTTGCTAAAGTTATGGCTTTAGGTCAACTAATTTCTACATAAGAGTTAATAAGGGATATCACTTGGTGTTACACATTTGAGTGTATTTTCTCATCAAAAGGAGATTCCCAAGACTGAAATGTCTTGAATATACAGAGGAATACATCGCTCATTGTGTAGTGAGTAGATCCTAGCAGGCAATGGACAGGAGATTGCAGGAAAAGGGCACATAACCAATCATACTTTGTAGGCCTTCTTTACTTACTCACAGGTAATGTTTGAAAACAACTCTCTCCTCTTTTCTATCATATTTCTGTTTCTGGGACTAGCATAATGTAACCATGAATGCCCGAGACAGTTTTCTCCATCTATGGTCTAGGTGCCATGCCACTGTCTTTGGAAATTAGAGACTGTGACTAAGGTCTGTGAGGCAGTGCTGAAGAACCTTAGTGACTCTTTGCATGATTCTGGCATAAAGGAAACCACATGCTCCTCCTTCTACCCCTAGTCTAGCCCTGTCCTGATCTTTGTCACTAAGATTCCAACTTACAAAACTCTGATCTTCTTGTGAAAAAATAAATAAAATAGCAACAGAAGGCAATTTATTTAATTCTCCAGTCTGCCTGTACCGTGTTAAGAACAGAACATTTTATAAGAGAAAGGCAACGGAGGAGATGGGAGAGACCAGGATCATACTGATAAGCCAGGTTGTCTCAGAATTGTGGATGCAGGAGATAAAAAAGAAATGTATGTTTCTGTTAAATACTGTTAACGCGAGTGTATAATTCACACATCCAGATGCAGCTGTTGCTTCTTGACTGGAAAAGTAGAAGTGAAGTACACGTATTGGGACAGCTAAAGAGTCCAGGAATTTAAAGCACCCCCCGCCCCAAACACACACATACTTCCATATTCCACTTATATACTGAGCAACAGATGTGCACCTCTCTGCAGTCCATGTTTTTAAACACAAATAAGAAAACTGTCATACAAGGACACAGACCCAAACTAAAAAGTCATTTCCCACCAAGTGACACAGCAATCTCTACTTTGACTTTTGCTCCACAGCTGTGGCAAAACTCACATTATGGCTGTGGGAAGGAAATTGTTCACAGGTGAGAAGTAAATTATCTGGCTTGGAACAAAAATGTTGAAAAGGCAAATTCCACCTGCTTTTCTCTAGGCAAGTTATTTTTGTTCAAATATCTCCCTGCCACCTAGTCAAGTAGTTGCCCACATGTCCAATTTACATCTGATTCTGGAAATAATTCCAATTTTGTATTGTGCACACATACAGAATATATGTGTATAGAAATACACATGAAACTTAAGGGCTGAATCACATACTTTCTAAAGCACTAAAGAGAGAGTTTTATGAAACCTTAATTATGGATGTTTATTCATTCACCCATTTCTTCTTTCACTCAACAAATGTTTCCTGAGTGTCTATTTTGTGCCAGGCACTATTTTAAATTTCAGGACTACAGCAGTAGCAGACAAGGTCAATGTTCCCATTCTCATACAGGAAGACAAAGAATAAATAACTGATAAATCAATCAGACACGTGTGTTCTTGCCCATTCCACACTTAGCTGGTGTAAAGTATTTGAAAAAAAAACATTGTTGTGAGGCTGGGTGATGATAAAAGAGATGGGAAGAAGGAATCATGAATTCTGCCTTGAAGAAACAGAATTTTATAAGAGTGGCAAAGATTCAACCCACATACTATAACATTAAACAAAACTTTTAAGTTCTATAATAAACAAGAAAATGTTGATAGAAAACTAAGGAAAGAGCAGATACTCTGACAAAAAGGGATTTATGGATAAGTACTAAAAAGAATTGTTGATAATAATGATGATAACGATAACAACTAATATATTCCATGCAGTCCTCATGTCCTACCACGTGCTGTTACAGATGCATTATATATGTGACTTCATCCTTGTTGCCCTAGGAGATTAGTATTTTCCTATTCCCATCATGTGCATACTGACATTGAAGCATGGAGATGTTAAATAAGTCACCCAAAGTCACAGATAAGGTTTCATATTTAATTCTACAACTAGAAAAAGCTCATGGAATAATACCTATTCACTCTTTCTTGGAGAATGTTTTTTACTTTCTAAGCCTTCTGCTCTCTGTCTTCCTTAAGATGTAGAATATTTTTTCCTGGGTCCCATCAGCTGCCCTCGAAGTACCCAAAGCTCTAATTTTCCCACATGTCTCAGAAACTATTTAGATACTAGCACTGCTTAGGTGGCACTCAGAGTTGAAATATTTTTAAGTGAACTCCTAGGGGAAAAGATGGAAGTAGTAAACTGGGATCATGTCCAATGGTAGACTAATAACATTCATAATATTTATTTTATAGTGACAAGTACTGAATATCTATTACATATGTGCCAGACACTGTGCTAAACGATAAACACGATCCTATCTATCTTTGGCAATGATCCTATGTAATAGGAGCCCTGATTATCTCTACTTAATAGACCAAGAAAATGAATATTAGGATAACTAGCCTACTGAAATAAGTAATAGAGCTTAGTTCAAATCAAGATTTAACTTCAACCCTAACTCTTTTAATCAGATAATTGTATCATGTCCCTATGTTATGAGACCGTCTCACAGAAACCACTTTTATTTCTTATGCGTGTCTAGTTCAGAGAATATGTATGCATGTGTGTTTCAGTTGCTTTGGTTGTATAACAAGTTACCCTAAGGCTCATTCATTGATATTTCTTTCTGGCAGCAATCTGTGAACTGAGTCCTTAATTGAGACTATTAGCAGAAACAAGTACACATGGCTACTCCATGTGGCCTGGTGTTCCTCAAGGTGAGAAAAAGGGAGACAGAAGGAAGGAGAGGGAAAGAGAAAGAGGGAGATTGTATTTTACAGCCTAGCTTCAGAAGTCCTGCAGTAGCACTTTTGCTACATTATGGTCATTGAGAGAACCTAGCAGCCTTGCCAGCTTCAAGAGGAGGAGACGCAGACCCCCCTTCTCACTGCAAGATTATGGAAAAGCTTGTGGGTCCAGAAATATTCCTTTGGCCATTTCAATGTAATCTTCCTCATATATAACTCATATATTATATATATGAATGTGAGTTTATACTCCTATATAACTCATATATATGAATATGTACGTGAATATACAGACACATGTATGTGTGTATATATAAAATAGTGACTTCTTGACATCATGAAAATTTTCAATCGAGCTGTGATGCATTCAGGATTAAAAGAAGAAGGCAATTTAGCAGAGGCCATTCAGAACCTGATGCCATTAACTGCCGTTCTTAATGACTGCTTTCCTTCAAACACAATTTCTTCTGACGAACAAGATCTCAGCCTTCCTATTTCAAAGGCATTGCTTTTGTTTATGTTTCACCTGCATTGTGCACACAACTTGCTAGCTAGCTCTGGAAAATAAGATTAAAAAGACATAGAGTAAGGGGGCGGGGTGGGGGGCGGGAGTAAACAAGGGTTCAGACCCTGGAGTTAGATCTGGCTTGGAATCTTGGCTGTGCCTCTTACTAGATAACCTTGGGAACTTTCTTTAACCTCGTTGACTTTTTGTTTTCTTATATGCAAAATGGAAATATTGTTGCACTCCTTACAGGGTTGTTGGTAAGGTACATTAAATAGTTTCCATAAAGTGTTTGGTGTAGTGCTCATCGCATAGATGTTATACAGAAAACCGTATCAAAGTTTAAATAATGAAATACAAGTGTTTTTTTTTTGTTTGTTTGTTTTTTTATGGCCTATGAGATTCTTCATGATTTAGGCCTGGTTCATTCCCTTGGCTTCATCCAGTACCACACTCCAATGTGTTATTTATGATCGCTATGCTCTAAACTCTATGACCTTCTTTCCATTTTTTTTTGAAATTGCCCTGGCCTCAAAGCTATTGAATTTGATCTTCCCTCCTCCTGGAAGAGTCTTTCCTCAAAGCATTGCATGGTTACTTCCTTCCCATCAGTCAGATCATTTAACTCATGTCACTGGGGAGGCCTTTTCATGATCAACCTCTTATCCCGAGAACCTCTGTTCCTCCCAATAATTCCTTATCATCTTATCATAGCTACAATCTAACAATTCTTTCTACTTACTTTTTTTACTATATGGTTCCCCACAAGACTGTGAGCTGCATAAGAAGTCATCTTCTCAGTCTTGTTCCAAGACCCCAGACAAGGCCAGGGCAATAGCAGGCCCTCAGCACATACCTGATGAATGGACAAATAATGAATACCCATGTACTTGCATGTGTTTATGTGTGTCTAATGAGGATAAAGTAAAAAGAAAGGGAGGAAAAAGGAAAGCTTAGAACAACATATGAAATTGCATTTTGGTGAGAGAAACAAGACTGACATTTTCCTAGTGTCCCTCATTAGAGGGACACGTCAGAAAGGGACCTGGATAGCTGCTCTTTATTAGCCATAGGCTGGCGTTGCAGACAAACGTTTCCCACGCTGCAGTGGAATCATACCCCATGCATCATATAGATCCTTGAAGCTCTTCATTCTTTCTCAGGCCTTGTCAACATGTGACCTAGGGATTCTCTCTTTTCCTTTCACTTCTGGTTTTTTTGGGGGGGTTTAACTCTGGGTATCTGGCTAGATGCCTCTCAATCAAGAAAATTTGCCTTCCTTTTCCAGGAAATATTATTTCAAAAGTTGCAAAACTGAAATGCATTGCACATGCAAATCATTCCTCCAAAACCAAAACAATTCTAAAAATTACCCAAGCTCGTATAAAAATAAATGTTAAATTCATTAGATCGGCTATTTTTACTTTTCTGGCCTTTTCACTGGAGCTTTTTGGCAACTGAAAATTCATCAGTGTACAAATGAATTTACGTGCTTGTGTAAGAAGCTTCTAATTGGCACACACAGTGAACGGTGGCGTGTTTTTCATATAACGCTCTCTGGCTGAGGTTTAAAACCAAGGTCTGTCCTCTGAAATTCATTGACAGCTGCTATGTACATAAAAAATAAACTAAAATAAAATAAAAATAAAAGGAAGGCAATAAGTTGCTAACTTGGGACTCAGAATGGAACCTGACTGTATCTCCAGAACAGATGTTTCAGGTCTAGGACATTTTGCAGAAGTCATTAGAGACTTCATATTCAAAGGCTCCTGGGGAGCTTTCTGACTGTTTTTGCTTAATTAATAGATCTCTTTTCAACTCTTGAAGCAGAGGAGCTAGGGGACAAATACAGGTGTGCCGTATTGCTTTTCATTGCTTTTTCATGAAAACCTGTTAGAGTCGCCCCCGGTGGCCTTGGACTGATCACCAAGCTCCCCTAGGCCTCAGTTTCCCTCTCTTTAATTAAAGAGCATGTGAATCTTTTCTTGTTTCACAGGGATGTGACAGGGGACCCAAATTAATGAACTGTACCAAAGTCATTTGCTTTCTGACAACCCTATTTTTTAAAAAAAATCCTTAATGCCTTATTTTTCTTATCATTATGAATTTGGGCTATAATAATTTTAGGAATTGCTACTGTCTCAAAATCAAATATGTTACAGAACATTCTGGAGGTTAAGAGACAAAATAAATGATTAGGATTTCTATTAGTCTACCTGAGAACACATTATCACTTAGACTAGAATTAGACATAATAGGTATCAAATTCTAGCTTCACCTTGTAGTAACGGCGGTATTTTTGAAAAGTAATCATCCTCTTTTAGCTATAATTCCCTTACATGTAAAATGAAAATATTAATGGTTTACCTACCAAAGAAAAATGTACTGAAAATTTCAGGAAATAATGTATACAATGCTCTTGGTGTACGTTGCTAGTACACAACAATAAATATTATTTCTTAACTAATAAACATAAAACCTAATAAAATAATAATTTAGGGGATTAGAACCATATAATATTCTCATGACAGTTTAATGGCACTAAACAATTTATATTTCTCATTATTTGTGTTCAACATTCAACAACAAATTTAGTATTAAGCAATTTCATAACAGCTTTAAAAAAGAAATTTAAAAAATCGAGAACTTTGCTCTGCGCTCACCAGCCACCCTCTCTTTTCTTCATAAGCCTGAACATTTGGAGAACTGACTAAGTGGACATGAAACTCTCAGTAGGGTGCTTCACACATCAGCTGAAAAGGTACCTTTCTTCCGGTTCTGCTGATTTACAAAGTGATCAATAATAAGCAACATCATTAAGCTCCATGCCTGGCTTTGCAAAGTACCACTCTTTAGCTATTAGGAGGATATTGTTTTAATATTGACAGGGAAATCAAAATGTGTCACTGAGTGGTGGTCGTATGCTTTCTTCCTGGTGGAATATGATTTCCCAGTGTCCTTGGGAGGAGAACAACACTTTCCTCTCCGCACCCCCACCCAGCTGGAAAATATTTCCACTTTGTTTCCTTAAAGGAAGAGACTTCCTATTCACTTAGTTTAGTTCATTCCCTTGTGACTTGAAGTCATTTCACCTATAGAAGACAGATGACTTCAATCCTCAATCTTGAGCTTGAATTGCAATACAAACCAAATTAGATAAAATAAATCAATAATACCCTTGCAGGCCAAATTCACTTAAGTAACATTTACAGTACAATTGCCTACTTTGTCCATATACTTTAATCCATTAACACTCTACATCTGGCACCTGAATAAATACATCGCCCCAGCTGAATATAAATGAACTAGGATCTCATCATTATTTTGTGTTGAGTGAAAGGTTAGTAAATTTTCATTTCTTAAAATAAGTGATTTTGAAGTAAGGCAAAAAAAACTGGTGTATCATGTAGCCCTAAGATTTTGTGTGAGTGGCTGTTACAATACCCTGAAAGCTCACTGATGGCTTAGAAGTTTATATTGCAGTTTATGGATCATTGCCTTCACACCTCTTATATTATGAACCCCCAAATAGAACATAAAGCTGAAACATTTTTATTTGAATTCTAACTTGAAAAGCAGATCTTAGATAAGAAACAACAGACACACACGCTGAACTGTGGCATGACAAACCTCAAAGTGGACTTTGTGCTTACAACATTAATAGAATGCGTGAAGATGACTGTAGCTAACATAGACATAACTGAAAAATCTCGGTCAGTCCAATTTGTTCCAATTTCATGTAAATTACAAGTGAATTAGTCCCCCCCAATTCCCAAACTACCAATGGAGTTAGTATCTTACACCGAAAGGCTGTGTGGATAAAACCTTAATTCAATGGTTTGAACCTGGAAAGGGCTGTCAAACACTTTTTTTTATCAATAATTACCTCATTTTTAAATTAATTTATTTTTTAAATGAAGGAATGATTTATATTTTTTTTCCTCATCTACTTTCCCTTTAACCAATATCAGAGCCATAGTAGTGTCAAAACTTGGCTTTCAAATGCAAAAGTATGACATTGAAAACCTGGTTCAGGGGGGTTAGGAAATAGAATTAACAGAGTCAAGGGCAAGCTTAAGCAGACATGTGGAAGACCACGGCAGCAAAAGGAGTGACACGACCATGAGTGGCACAATTCTTGCTGGATGCACACGTCAGGATGCCGGGTTACCTTACGGTTCTGTGTTTCCCTCACTCCCCCACTGCCAAGGCAGACTATTCACGGACACGTCTTCCATTACAGCACAGAGGCTGAAGTAAATGCTTCGGTGTTAAGATACTAGCACTGCTAATTGCTTTCTGAGTGGCCATGGGACAGTCATTAAACCTTTACGTTAGGCTTATTTGTCAAATGGAGATTTTTAAAAGGCCTACTCTTAAAGGCTTAGAATGAGAACTAAATGAGAGAGAAAAGGACGGAGACACAAAGGGAAGGGGAGGGAATGAATGACAGCTTAAGCAGGAGGTGGGTCTGACTGCCACAGCCCGCCATGCAGATGGACCTAGAGTGGGAGTGAGACGAGAGCTGAGAGACTCGGAGCACTCGTTCCCTTCCCTCAGGTAATCCTAATATGCGTGCCTCTCACATCGGTGGCTCAGATCACCACGCTGAATACTATCCTGCTATCTGTTTTTTTTTTTTTAATCATGACCAGCGAATATAATTCAAGTATTTCATCTGATATGCAATCAAAAACAAATGATCTTTCTATCATTAGGAGAAAAACTGATTGCATTATACTCGAAACAAGAATACAGGCATACCTCATTTTATCACGGTTTGATTTATTGCACTTCATAGATATTGTATTTTTTAACAAATTGAAGATCTCCCACCAGTGAAATACCTATGGCTTGCTTTATCATGGTCTGGAATCAAACTCCCAAGATAGTTGAAGTATGCCTGTATGCTGGTCTCTGACATATCATCTTCCTAAGAGATTTCTGGTGGTTAATTTTTTGCTGGACCTAACTTTCCTCATATGTGATGACTTTAAAATGTTACCCAGAATAACACAGAACTATGCTTTCTGGACCAGACTGCATTCTAAGTAGAGTCTACCACTGAAGCACATGGATCAGGGCACACAACCAAGCATCTGTTGGAGACTACCAAATAGGTAGAGCTTTGGAAAATGACCCCTCCATTTAGCAGAGCTCTTAAGTTCTCTGGAACTTGAAATCGAGTCATTGCTTCAGCAGAGAAAGCCCGTATTTCAGACATAACACATAATACTTATCCAGCAAATTGTGTGGATAAACAAGGAAAAAATTAGCTGCAGAGAAAGAGAGAAAGCATTTATGCTACAACCTAAATCACATGAAAAACAATTTACAAAATGAGCATTTTAATAGACAAAGCACAATGTTTCTACTGGTTAAAAAAATGCTGCAAAATGTTGGCAACAATAGTTTGCATCCAAATAGTCAAACCTAATTGTTTGTGAATGCAACATAATTGAGTCTTCATTGTGAGAGCTTTAAGAAAACCAAGTAATATGACATGGGTTTTTATGACATTAAGAAGAAATAATTTGTGCAGAGTTATTATGTTTGAAGAAAAACACACCCACTAAACCATTAGATTTCATTAGAGACAGACACAAATTGTTAAATGTTTTCTTTTGTTTCTGCTTTGAACTTCACAAAAGATAAAATTCATTTATTTGGAATGTTTCCTACTCTATTTCCTTAGAAATTAGCTTTCAAAGTATGCATTATAATAAAACCACACTTAAACATGGCACTCATAATTTCTGTTAGTGGTTAATTCTATTAATTGTCTCTCAGTGGCATTTACAGTATTGTCACAACCTCTGCAATTCAAAACAATGTCCAACTAACACTTTGAAAATTTGAGACTCACTGACATAAATTCAAATTTATACTTAAAGAAGATATCTACGTGCTCAGTCAGGAAACTAGCGGAAAGATTCATAATAACCTGGACTACAGAAAACAGACAACAAAGACAAATAAATTTAAGTGACTTTTGAGAACTTTTAAATGATTCCTAGCCTCTGCCTTTTTTAGCCCTATTGCACACATAACATTGAAGTGAGAAAGAATTAAACACAGAAGCAAGTTATGGATCACACACTCTAGTATAATCAGACTCCAGCAGTTATTGCAAGAACAAAATGTCAACTCTAACTACCTTATTGAATTCCCCCAAACCTATGACCCACAAGATAGCCATATTAATTTGGTCATGTCCAGAGCCTGAGGAAAATCAGTCAGAAAATAAAGTATATCCGACAGAGACAAAACAAAATGCAAGATAGTCCAGCTTTTAAAACAGGCACAGAATCATTTAACCGTAATGATCAACTTACCCTAGTTTGCCTGGGACTTACCTGGCGTTGGACCCGAAGGTCCTGCATCCCAGAAAACTGCACAGTCTCAAACAAACCAGGATGGCATATCACCCTCCCATTTAACATGAGCTTCTTATTACCTGACTTTCTCACCTGAGCTTACGGGTTCTCAGAATTCACTGTGCAAATGGACCACCTAGAAAGCTGTTAAAATACTATATCCTGGGCCCCATCCCATAGATTCTAATTCTGTAAATTGAAGGGAAACCAATGAATACGCATTTCTACCAGCTCACGAAAGTATAGATAATGCTGGTTCAAGTACCATATTTTGAGTAACACTGGTTCAAACTCTATATACCCCTTTCATTTCCCAATTTTCCTTCTGTGTGCTTGAATTCAGTTTCTCAGAGTACTAACGCATGAACAGATTGTATAGGTCTTTTAGAAGTAGAAATATCTTGTCTTGGCCTAAACGATGCCAGTATAATTGATGGAGAATTTATCCAATAAACTGATTATTTACACAACATTAAAAGTTTTGACTATTCTATTTACATGAATTTTGTCAGTTATGAAAATTATAATGTCTTACCGAAATGCTATTTCAACTTTGGGGAATTAATAGAAATAACAGGAGAACAGAGATAAGCCTTGGCCATCGCCAATACATTTATTATAGCTCGTAAAACTGGAATGACTACCAACTACTTGAAGAAGTTCAGCAAGAATTTTGTAAGAAAAACCTGAACTAAATTGTATTAGCAGGTCTAAGATTCTCTGATGCCAACTGGGTATCCCACAATTAAATTCCGACACTAACTGCCTGCAGTTGGTGCAACCCCACAGCTTCAGGACCTGGTCTCACCAGAGTGTTGCCTCTTCAGATGCCAGTCTCAGGAGTAATCCCAGGGCCCTACTGGTTATAAACCTGGTCACGACCCCCTCTTGAGGTTCTGTGATTGCTAGAATTTCACAAAATGCAGGAAAGCACTGTACTTATATTTACTGGTTTATTATAAAGTATGAAACTCAGGAACAGCCAAATGAAAGAGATGCATAGGACCCGTTACGGGGAGGGAGCACTCAGAGCTTCCGAGTCTTCTCGAAGCATGCTGCTCTCCCAGCACCGAGGCAGTCACCACCCAGAGGCTCCCTAACCCTGTCATTGAGGGTTTTTTATTGAAATTTCATTACTTAGATATGACTTACTAAAACATTAGCCATTTGTTGAACTCGATCTGTATCCCCTCTCCTAGGGTGGGGGGCTTGTTGAATGTTTAACCCTCCCGTCATTCCGTTGGATTTTCTGGTGACCAGCGCACCAACCCTGAAGCTACTCCCCTTAGCTCATAAGCCACTTTATTAGTGTAGGTGAGGAGCAAATTCTAAGCATTTTGGGAATTGTGTGGCAGGAACCCGGAACAAAGATCATATTTATTTTTTTATATTATACCAAAAAAAAATAGTTTTTATTTTTCTCTCATGTAAGGTAAAATACAAGTCTTGGGAGAAAAAAAAGCTATCTTTTGTCAGAGATTGGGTTTCAAAAATCACAGCTCTGTCTCTAACATCTAACAACATAGTTTGAACCAAAGACCATGGCATCCACAACAATGCCGCGAAGGTATTATGCTCCCTCTACTCTAGTCATTGGGTTAGAGAAACCCATGAATGCATTTTACAGAGATTTTTCAATAGCCAAAGCTGAAACTAAAAGATAAATCCATTTAACCTGACTATCATACTCCGCGAGCACTGTTGAATGTTGAATGTGCTATTTGCTTAAAGATAATCTTTAAAAATTCAACATCTTTTTTATAAATGCTAACATTCATACAAAGCCTTATCCATTGTGACTTATCCATTGGCCATTTCTCAAGAAATAAGTTACAAAACAAATGCATAAGCGCTCCCGCTCACAGCCTGTCCATCTTAACAGGCTGCACGCGGAAATAAACTCCCGGTGTTTTCTTTCATGCCGAAAACCCTGCCCAGTCCTTTGTCGCGGTTATAATTTTTTAAAATCCCCATTAGCATAGCTCTAAATTTCCAAAGTCTTCTCCAGATTAGTAATGGCAATATCAATAACAATATCAACAACAATTACATATTATAAATTGAGTATTTCTAATGGTGCTGGTCCTATGCTATATAATTTACTTTAATTATTACTATGAATCCTCACCAGGGCCAAGACTAGGGTGAGGTAAGTGAATCTCTCACCACGGGTGCAAAACATGAGGGGCCATCAAAAACTTAGTAATCAAGATAAATAATATTCTATTGCAATTTGGGGAGAAATGAATATTAATGAAATATCTGTGATGAACAACATTTTAAATAAAGACTAAATCAGCATAACTGATTTTTCCTTCCACCTCAGGTTCTAAAATGGCTTAGCACAGCTCCATTATTGATTCCTTGTGACAACCCTACCAGGTACAGAATAGTGTTTCTCTCATTTTATGAGTAGAAACTCAGAGAAGTAACTGGTCCAAGATCACACAAAGGGTCAGGGCATCTGACTTCAAAACTCTTCCACTATGATGTCACAGTGCCCCTCCATATTGTGTGTATTTGATGGGTGTGATGTCAGGGGAAATTGCCCAGCCTGAGGTCAGTAGCTCATTAGAAGGGTCATGGTACCCACTGTGAGCTGTCATGTTTTATGACAGTGATAGGGTATAGAGTAGAGCTGGCCAAAGGAAGACATGCATGGGGCAGATTCCAGGAAGTTTACAAATGTTGAGCTTCTGATTATTCTCCCAGTAGAGTCATGGACAGAGTCAGTTTTCCCAACGATGATGTGTGACAATACGCAAAGGGCACTGCCAACCAGGGATGCTCACCAGGCCTTAGTGTCCAGAGGGTTCACTGGAGCTCAATCACATAGACATGGCTGACAGCCTGTGCACCTCGCCTTCGGTCTCCCGCCACTTCACATGTTGGGCAGAAACCTCATGGCCCAAAGGCTTTATCATTACCACATTGTTAGACTGTCGAGCGTGGCCCAAGGTCTCAAGGTAGACAAATTCACTCTTAACCGGAAGGACACTTCAATGGCCTCAAGGTCGCCCTTCAAGAACCAAGGCCAAAGGCAGACCTCTTTTTGAGAAAGGTGAATCCTTTAACACACCACATTTCAGCACATGAACAGGAGAGAAGCAGGAGTATGGACAAAAAGACAGACACCTCTTTTTAAAAAAAGAAGATGCAAGTCTTAAGTGAATAAAGTAACATACCCCATAAAATTATATTTAAGAATCAGCCACATTGTCTATATCTTTAGTAGAAGAAGTACATATGGAAAGGAATTCTGAGCTGACAACCAACTGTCCTCCTCATTTTCAAGACTGCCAATAGGAAAGAGAGCACCTAATCTTAGGTGCAACCTGACTTACCTTCTAAATCCACATCTCCGCTTTGATGAAAGAAGATGCCTGACTGTAAAAATAATCAATCCCGAAGTCAAGAGATCAAAGCAGATGCACACGCAGACATATATTATTTATAAATACCATTCATCAGAAACCATAGCTGGTCCATGATCCTTAAAACATTTCCTTAGGATCAACAGAATATTGTACCTATTGCCCCAGCCTAATAATTATAAAAGAATGTCTGAAAGGGAGTACACTGCTGGTGGTATGTGAGATGGTTTTAGGTTATTTAAACAAGCAGATTTTACTTCAATAACTGTTTTCATTTGATGTTTTCCAGAAAATTTTATTGTAAGCATGCTAACAGCATGCTAAAGTAAGTGGGCTTTTAAAAAATTATCAATTTAAAGAAAAATATTAAGTAACTTAAAAAATGAAGTCATACTCGGACACAAGTAAGGAGGGAAAAGAAAAGAGCAAGTTTAGGAAACTCCAAATTAGGAAGATAAAGATTTTATCATATCTTCCTAAATAAAAAAGATTTTAATTCTATGGCTGTCAGAAAACCAGTCTCTGAAACGGAAATCTGGCCATGTTCAATCCAGGTTTTTGTTTACTTAAAATTTTCTAAATTGAGGATTTCCCTTAAGCGTCCTTCTTTTTCTAGAGATCAGTTCTGAAGGAAGGGAGCAGCATTCTTTCTAACAAAACTCAGAAAATCTGATCATTCTGAAATACTTTTCATCCTCAACTGCCTAGCTGATAAAAAAAAAAAAATTTCTTTTCCGTTTCCCCCAGTGCTAACCTTTATCCTCAGATGCTGAAAGCCCTCTTCCCTGTGCCTGATGATTGCATCTCTCCTCTGGAAAATCAGTAGGAGTGCTGAGGAGGAGGCAGGCGGGCTTGGTGGGAGGGCTTCCAGGTCTCCAGGGTTCCTCTCCCACCTCAGTCTGACCTTTAGAAACCTGTTTCCGCTCCTGTACCTCACTTTCACCAGTTGGGAAGGCTGGGACGGTGACCTTCTCAGCACATGGTAGGAGGAATGAGCTCCTGTCTGTTGACACCTGGGAACTCTTGAAATGCAAAGGAGGAGGAGGTGAAGGAACAGCAGGGTGTCTGGCTGTGCCTGTGATCACAGAGAATGAACAGAGCAGGTGGCTAGTTACTGGAATGCAAGGGCCCGGGGTTCTGAACATGAAGGAAGGTACGGGCTGTACTGGGAACCCGGCACTCCTCTGCTGTGCTGGAGCACAATTAAAATGAATGAGCACATGTTACAAGAGGTGGGGGTGGCAAAACCATTTCCTGGATTTCTTTCTTTTTTCTTTTTTTCTTTTTCTTTTTTTTTTTTTTTTTTTTTTTTGCCTTTTTGTTTGTTTGGCGTGTGTTTAAGATTCAGAGCTAGAAAGGTGGACTAGCAGAGTGACTAATTATAGAGGCTTTAATGGGGCAGACCTGGTTTTCAGCTGTCACCACTTCCTGTGTGACATTGAAGAAAGAACTTAAGCTCTCAGTTTCCTCAGCTGTAGGGTGAGAAGAGGGAGAGTAGTGACCTTGTTTCACTGGAGAGAATTAAATGAGATAACGCGCTGAAGCATGCAATGCCTGGCACGTAACTCTGCCTCTGTTGTTGTTATTATTTGTTTAATTGAACCTCCCTAAGTTGCGTTTTCTCATCTGTAAAATGATAACTACTTTATGTCTACCTTATTATGTCAATGGGAGAATCACGAGATAAGTAGAGGCGAAGTATCTATAATCTGATGGTACTTGGGAGCCTTTCCGTGCCTTGGAGATTTAAGTTAAAATTAGCTCGAAAGCTCTAAATTTTGAATTTTGTATGTTCTCATTGTTTACACACACACACACACACACACAGCTTCTACATATCCCCCATCTTACTTTCTCTCTGTTCCTCTATCTCCAGGCCTGTGATCTCATGGGTAACCTCAGAACCTCCGAATCCAATCTGGACAGCAAGTTCCGTCCTCATTCTATTCTCCTAAGAAATCTCATCACTTTGTGCACGCATAAACTTAGCAACCTTTACTGAAGATGATGAAAGACAGTCTTTTTACTGCACTCCTCCGCCTTCTGTCCTGGGCCACACCCCACGGGTGTCAGCACTCCCAAAATGCCATCCTCCCTGTCACACAGAGTTCGGTGGGGAAGATGGTCTAATGCCCTCATTGCAACTACTTTTCTAATGGCACTCTCCCACCCCCTTGTCCCCAATGTCTTCCTTTGTAAACTAAAAAGCATCAAGTAACTCCAAAGCACCAGAATATGTAAATTTTAAGAAAACTGGAGTTTTAATTCCAAGTCGATTCAGGATCTATTTATTGGTGCTCATCCTATGCCATAGACCATGTTAATTTCTAATAATACAGTAATGATTAAAACGTATTTCCTGTTTCCAACGAGCTGGCAGCCAGGTGTGTAACGAGTTAGGAAAACAAATGGTTTCAGACCAGCTTCCTCAGTGAAGAGAAGGATTCATGGGGAGCAATGAAACAACAGTGGGCAGAGCCCCACTTCTGGAGAAGGTGAAGAAGGCTCAGTAGGGCAATGAGATCTGTGTGATGAAGACAAAATAACCAAAAACAAAAACAAAAAACAAAAAAACGATAAAGAGAAGCTCATTTCAAATAGAGAAAAGCTAAAAGCAATCAAACATAAAAAATTACAAACAAGTATGTTAGGAAAACAGAAAAAAAAACTAATTGTAATTAGAGTCCAGGCTAAGCACTGAGCTTGGAACTTTATAACAATGTATAAATATTTCTAAAAACTAAATATAATCAAAAGTCTTATTTCCATACTATTTACGTTAAAAATAATTATTAGATCTAGCTCAGAATTATTAGAGTAAAAATAAGCCTCGTATTTTCAGGCTTATTCTCATATCTTACAATAGATTGGACCCGCAATTATACAAGCTTTATGAAATCTTTCTATCTGCAGAGGTGACACATAAAACATTTGCTGAATAAGTGTGGCTCTTTCATACTCTGTGCAGGAATCACAATACATCAGGCTGCTAGGGCATATGTAGATGCAGCCTTGCTTTGTCTCTTTTTAGGGCACATTTTTCTATTTCCTGTCACCGCAAGTTACTCATCGCAATGAAAACAGAATTTTACAGCTAGGACTGCAATTTCCATTAAAAAAAAAAAAAATAACGAAAAGGGTATAATTGTCATAAAGAAAGAAAGACAGTATGAAGTTAGGGACTATAAAGGTCCCAAAAGCACCTTGACCTGACAACACGGAACGCAGGGAAAACCCCCATAACAAGTGTGGAGTATGCCTCTGTGGAGAGATAATAGTCATATCTTTCCCACACATACAGATACCTTTTTCTTTAATTGTTTCAAACATAACTTAGGTCCTACCTTCTAGATCTGAGAAGAAATCCAGACATATTTGCATCCCAGGATTTATTCATTCAAAAAATAAATAAATAAATACAAGAAATGGCCTCTGGTCTTCAGATCTCCCTGACCCAATATGCTCAGCCCTATCTATACCTTTTATCCAAACTTGGGTGCAAAGATCTTGATTTTCTTCCCAGCGCATCAGTACCAACTGTGTGATAAGCATGTATTTAAAATAAATTTTGTCTACACTGTAAGAGTAGTTGAATAACATTTGAAGTACCCTAATCAGGAATCTATACTCCAGGTGTTTCATTAGCACGTAAAGTTGTATACACTCCAGAGGTGGCTGCATTAGTACTTCAAACATCACTATACAAATTTGCCACTGTGTATATGAGGATGATTTTAAAAATGATTTTTGTTGAAAATCCATAACAGTGGCATTGTGGAGAATAATATGTTTAACAGTGTTGATAAGCTCAACACTTTAATACATTTAGATTACTACTCCAGATCTGAAAGTTCCCTGAGAGTGTAGTCTCCTGAACACTGTGGCCTGATCTAACCAGTAATCTTACTGATCCTGCTGCATCTCCATGGGACTGAATCTTTCACACAGTGGGATTTTTCAAAGGGTATAAAAGAATGGAAAGTCTGTACTGAGCATAAGGAACAGGTTGCATGACTGTTTATGCACCTGCTCACTAACGATGTTCGCTTGTGTGCTAGCTTTTGACTTGAGACTGGATGCCACTGAAACATAACACCTGACGGTGTTGCTGGACTTCTAACTGTGGGAGACAACGAACATATACAAAAAGAACTTGATCTATTGCAAAAACTAAATGATCTTTGCCTGGGCTCCAGAAATTCCAACCTCCATAGATACACGTACTTGAAAGCCTTCCTTATCAAAGCCCTCCCCTTATAACGATTTTGTTCCTCATCAGTGTTTGGCATATATGGAGATATTCTGGTTGCCACAGTTGGGGGGGGGGGGTGCTCCTAGCATCCGGTGGTTAGAGGCTAGGGATGCTGCTAAACATCTTGCAATGCATAGGATGGCACCCTTCACTCCAACAAAGGACAGTACAGTCCCCAACATCAGTAGTGCCTACGTTAAGAAGCCCTGTAATAAAGATATAATTGTAAAAGATATGATGTAAACTATGGTGACTATAGTCGCTGACACTGTGTTATATAATTGAAATTTACTAAGACAGTAGAACTTAAATGTTCTCAACAAAAATTAAAATAGATGACAACAGATGTTAGATTGATTGATTGATGATAGAGAGACAGACAGACAGATAGGTGATAGATAAGTGTGGTGATGGATGTATTAACTACATAGGGGAATATTTTCACAAAAGAAAATAAAAAAAGACATAGTTGAGTCCCAGGCTCTGGAATCTAATGAAACCCTATCCTCCAGGTCTTCAAGACAGGCCACTTATCTATTTCCTTTCAGAGTATTTTTTCCATCCCATGCCAAACTTCTTTTTTCCGCTCAAATGAAAATTTAAGCAAGGGTTGCTTTAGAAATAGCTCATGAGATATATAAACCTGCTCTTTCCTGGAGAAGCAACAAAACCCCAAACTGAAGCCTTTCAGACTTTCTCGATAGGGTGGTATGTGGGCAGAGGTGAAGATATTTACATCTCTAGTCTTTAGAAGTTTGAAAGCACTGAGAACATTTCAAGTATTAATATCTCAATAAACCATTCTTCCTTACCTTTGAAGAAACCAAAACTTTACTCCAGTGGTTTTGGAGAACGGGCATTACATTTTCTTTGTTCTTATTTTTGTTTAGAAGTCAGGAGGGGCAAGCATGGTATTGGCATATAATGATGCCAACAGCAATAATGGGATGATGATGATGATAATGATGGTGATGATAGCTATTCACTGATCAAAGATCACTCTTGTGTGCCAGGCACTATGCTATAAATGTACCCTATATTACCTTTTCTTTTACATCTGTCTTATTAGGAAGGTATTACAATGCCTATTTTATGGATATAAAAATGGAGGCCGAGGAAGTGATTTAGGCTGCCCGAGTTCACACTGAGGATGAAAGATGAGAAATTCAAATCTGGTTTATAAATTTCTGAAATTCAAACCCAATAAAATGCATTTGACAATAATATTCAGTATTTACCATGTGCTAGGCACTTATTTTGGGCACTCGAGATAAATCAGAGTAAAAGGGACAGATATCTCTTAACCACTAAGTTTCACCACCTGTACTTAAACATTTTCAGCTACAGAATTGCAGTAAATTGTTCTCTTTCCTTACAACTGGATTATTTCATGAGTTTTTTCTCACTTTGCCTCTTTGTTATCCTTTAGTTCCCACTCAAAGCAGACCTCATGGTGACTCTTGCTCATTTGGTAAGTCAGCCAAACAAAAGCATTAGAACAGACCAAAACTTTCTGATTTTCCCAGCATATCAAATAATAAAATTTGGGACAAGTCTTATAAACTAGAGCCCAAGTTCTTGTAACTTAGAGACTCGGAGAGGAAAGCATTTGAGGCAAAATTGTCTTCTCAGGTCTACATGAAAAATCTACTGACCAGGATTCTTTCTTTAATCATGGAAGATGCATTCTTTACTGTCAGCAGACCCAATGTCGCCACTGTCTCCTAGGCGAAAACGCTCTGTCCTTAGCAGCCAAGGGCATGTGATTGGAGGTTAGCCTAAGGAAGAACCCTGGCTGGTATCAAGATCTGAGGGAGAAGGGGTTTTGCAGAAACCTATTGGTTTTGTCTCACAGCAGTGAAATTGCCAGTCATGGAACTGTAAACACTAATCTATATTATCTTTTTAGCAAATGTGTCAATGTCACAGAATTGTCATAGAAAAGTATTTAAGGGTATCCATTTTCAAAAGAGATAAAAGAGACATTCGAGTTCAAGGGACAGAACAAATCTCAGAATGCTACCTGTTACCTGTAGCCAGCAACCTATTAACTGCAGCCATACAAGTAAAATGTTCCCAACCTGGAGAAACGCAAGCAGCTAGGGAGGGACTACTGTCAGGGGTCAAAAGCTGAGCTGCGGAATCAGAAGAAGGCTCTCGTTACCATCTGAGACCTACCAGCTATGGGACTTAAGGCAAGTTACCTATAATACTTTGCTATTTCAGTTTCTTCACCCATAAAAAAAAAAAGAAAGGAATAAGTAATAGTGCTTACCTTGGAGGATAAAACAAAATAATGTGCATAAAACACTTAGCAGAAGTTCTGGCACATTCCAACAATAAATATTAGGTGTTGTCACTACTACTTGGCCTTCTCGTTAATTCAGATAAGTGTATTTACCCAATTTCAGGAAGCCTGAAATAAGGACTTTTTGTTTTGCAAATAATTTTTGTTATAAAACATCAGAAAAGATTATTTATTTTCCAATGGCTTTTCAAATCTAAGAAGCTGTAATTATCTTGTCAGTAACATGAATTACCTGAAATTTCAAATCCTCTGGATTACAAATGTAGTTTTGCCACAGCAAAAGCTCTAATGCTTTTATCATTAATTGTTTATCCTTACTCTGAAATAAACTTCTCACTTGCTTTTGTTTGTTTCTTTGTTTTCTTCATAAGTAATGGTCTTCTAAATCTGAAGAAAGAAATCAGTAGTTTTACATAAGACATGATCAGGATTTTAAAATTAGGCAAATGAGCAATGCCGTCTATCAGACATTTCATATTCTTTAAGGGAACAAGGACATTTTGTCACTAGTTATATAGTCATGACTTAGGGGGGAAAAGTTGGTTACTAAATAGTGTTCCATTGTAACATGAGGCAGATTGTAAAATTGAGATTTAAACTGGAAAACACCAAAGGAAGCAAAGAAAATTAACTGAGAGAGACAGAAACTCAAATTGAAAAGGCAAAGAAATAAAACTTACGAAGGAAATACAAAACCACAGCATGAAGGGCTGCTCCTTTGGATATTAACATGGTAGAAACTGAGCTCCTAAGTGCTCTATTGATAAGCAGAGCCATCATCAATCTTTCGTGACAAGATACTTTGGAGTAACCAAATTGTGATGTTCCAACGCCCTGAATATCCTGTGTTAGCCTAGGGATTGAAGATGACTTCTACACATACTAATCATTGTATCGTGTTTCTCCACTGCAGTAAATTTTAACAGAAATGGCTTTCAAAGCTGTCTTAATAAAAAGCGATTTAGGGAAGGGGGAGGGGAAAAAGAGTGCCCAACTCCAGTTATTCCAGTTATTTCTTTTTTACAGTGCCCACTTAGATATATTTGATTTCGAAGTTTTTAGGACAGAGCTACTATGTCATTTAAAGCTGAAATAAGAATGAGGAGGTTTGCACTTGGTTGAGAGTTTTTCGACACAAGCCCCCTCACCACCATGAACTGTACAATTAGCACTGGTTGCACATCAATAATCCTCAATCTATGACATTTATACTCTTCATGAGAGAGATTTTTCAAGAAGAGGTTAAGATCAAACTTGGATGAATCTAAATCATCTAAACTACTATCTCTCAGAGGAAAAAAATGGAATTTATAACATATGGGAAGGCTTTCCTTAGCAAATGAAAGAGAAAAAAGGAGCCTTCCAATTGCTATAATACTTATAGGACCTTACAGAAAGATGACAAATGGGAAAATTATGACAAGACAGAAATAAGTCTCCTACATAAGGTGTTCCCCTCCGTCAAAGAAGAATCACATTGCTGGTCTGGGAGGGCAGACTCTGAACTCTGCTAGTTCCCTCAGCAAAATATCGCCCTCCTCATGCACTGAGCCAATGAACATTTATTAATCACTCAGCGTCTCCAGGGTTCTAAGCTCCATGCTACATCCCAGATGTTTGTGTGTCCTGGTCTATAAACAAATTATTAACCAATAGAATAAAAGTTATATGAAGAGGGTGTGTAGAGCAGTAGGCGAAGTGCTAAGAAGTGGGCATTTAACTCCATCTTGTAAAGTCAGAGGAAGTCACATTTCAGGGGAGTCTGAAATCATATATAAAGATAAGGTTCAAGGCACAAAATAGGGAATGGCATGGTTGGGGACTTGCGTGTTTGATTTATGTACAAGAGCCTGATACCCATGGAAGTGTGGCCTGAGCTAAGGATGACAAAAGCCGACCTAGATCGAAGGACTTCGGCTTCTCTTTCAAAAACAATGGGGAGCAATTGTAAAGGTTCAATACAGAAGTCTGAATCATATTTCCTACCTACCTCACCTCATTCCTTCCACAAATGCCTATAGAGCATCCATTTTGTGCGAGGTACTTTGCCTGATGAATGGCAGAGCCCTGGCTCTTGAGGTGCTCAGAGTGAAGTGGAGCTCAGATGAGTAAGCATGGCAACACACCATGATACACTAACTACTGTTACAGAGATAAGGAGGAGGTACTTTGTGAGAACAGCAAAAAGGCACCTAACCAAGTCTTAGCAAGGCACCCCCCCCCCAAAAAAAAAAAAGAACTAGGGAAGTATTCTCTAAACTAAGCCTTAAAGATCAGCAGAGTAGAATGGTAAGGGTGTGTAGGTGGAAGAATGCACTGGGCAGAGGAAGCAGCATGTACAAATCTATTGTACCAATGCAAGACAGAGCACACAGAGTTTAGGGCACCGAAAATAGTTCAGTCTGACTAAGACTTTAGGTGGAAAGTGGAGGATGGGGAAGAACTGGGTGGAAAAGAAAAGGAGATGGAGTCCCTCTGAGAAGGCCTCTCTATGCCTTCTTTAGGAGAGTCTGGTCTTTATTCTGAGGGCAATGGGTATCTGAAAAAGTCCTGAGCATAAGAGAAGCTAATCATATTTGTACCTTAGAAAGCTCACTCTGGCTATGTATAGAAAAGTTTGAGGGGTAAAACTGAAGATCAGAAGACCAGGTAGGAGGTTGTGGTAATAACCTTGGTAAAAGATAAGGGTATCTTAAATAAAATAGTGGTAGCGCGTATAGTTTGGAGAGATATTTAGGAGACAGAATTGACTGGACTTGCTGATGTGAGAATTAAAGGATCTGAAGGAATTAAGATTAATACCAAGATTTCTGGCATGGCAGCCCAGTGGCTGACTATATTTTCATTCTAATGGAGATCTCAGAAGTTGTACTTTTGGAGAAAATGATAAGTCCAGTTTTAAGCATGTTAAAAAGGAGGGAACATTCCTATGGAATAGTTAACTAGAGGCAGATACCTACGATGGAGATGATATTCAGAATAGACAAACGGACTAGAAATACAATTGGAATTTACTAGCAAAAGAGGTGGTAGGACTATTTTTGAGATTGCCCAAGGTAAAGGAAATAAAATGAAAAGAGAATAGAGCTAAAGTTAGAGCCTGTAAGATTTTAGTTCAGGTGAAGTTTAGTGCCAAAGAAGGCTTTTTAATGACATGCTGAGTAAAAGCTACGGTGATCAATGGATAAACAAAATGAATGGAGATAGTCAATAAGAATGAGAAAAAATGCTCTAAACAATCATTTGAAGCGAGCATAATACGAAATGTTACCTGAAATATTACAAAGCCACTCAATAAATCTCGGTGAATTCACTCAGCTGCTGGTTAAAGCCAGATTATAGTTAGGAAGTTGATATCCAGCATCCTTTAAGACTAAACTGTATATTAGAAATAATATTCATTCCAGAGAAATAGAAAAATCTTTTAATGACAATCAGCAACATATTCTGCCTGAATATAATTTCAAAATAAATACTCTAGACGAAGTTAAAAATGTTTAAACAACTGTGGATGAGAGGAACCAGATACTGTAAACTATGGAAAAATAACAGGATTAAGTTCAGAAACTATTCTGAAAACCACAGGTGTTTCAACCCACATTAGCAAGATAGATACTTTGGTAGAACCAATATGTCTTAAATTACATAATGATCAAATTAATGGGTAAATACATTAACCATAATATAGGCTTATCTCCTTCCATGCACAGTATTTATCCTTCACATGTTTGCTAATTTAAATGTTTTCATACATAATTAAATTGGTAACTCTAATAAGATAAATGCTACACACTAAATGCTAGGTTGATCACTATATATTGTTTTGATGTACAATGACTGTAATAAGAATTAAGTATATTTCAATGCACTGGATCTGTGCCCCAGAATAACCCCAGGTTTATTGCAATCTCCTCAACTGAACCCCACCCTCATACATCCAAGTTGTTTTTGCACTGAAAAATCAGGGGTTATTTTCAGTTCAGAAAGTCCTCACATTATGAAGTCAGACAGATCTAAATTACTTGATGTCCAGATTCAAGAATCTCCCAGCCTATAATAAATCTATGAATGGAATTTATAAGCAACAGAAAGAAAAATAGAATACTTCATCCTTTTAAACTGAAGTTCTGGACCAGTGGCTAGCTTAGTGCCCAGAAAACTTATGTTTTGGCTCCAGACCATTCTAAAATGCCTCCTATGGATTTAATAATAAAAACAGAACCTCTAATATCAAGAGTAAAATGCAGGGGTTCTTTTTGCCACATTCCAATCTAACACAGTAGCCATGACTTCATATTTATTCAAATCCATATCATCATTTTAATATACTACTTTATCTTTCCAGGGGAGTGCATAGAGTACAGCGAAAGCCATATTTTACAAGCCAATTTTAAATGCCTTTTAATGATGATTCACGGTGCTCTAATACAGATTTCTCATCAATATCGCCATCCTGCAGGCATGCATTAAAGCTGCAAATCATTTCTTGGGTGGTGCTACTGCCAGACTACAAATGTACTATCAATATAACTCAGAGACTTGAGTTAAGCATCTCACTTGGATGCAATGGGTATAATCTGATTTCTGCAAACTAGAAAGAATGCCAGAGATGGATTTGAGTGTCTTTCATTGGAAAATATGTCTTAGTCTCAGTCTCTCAGTCTTTCTCCCCCCAGCCCAGGCACACACCCCGCCAAATGAAGGACAGGCAGACACTCTTGAGTTCAAAGCTGCCCACCCACCCCTCCACAAAATAACTACGAGTTGAACATCTGTCTAGGTTTCTACAATTTGCAAATTGTTTGATTATTTAAGTCTTTTTCCTCCCAGTAAGTGTTAATCAGCATTCCTTAGGGTTGTTACCATGGAACTTATAAATGATTTTAAAGATGTAGCTGAGATAAAGGGGGACACCTGTGGATAAGTTCTTTCCACTATCATTAGCATAAACCCTTACAGGCCAATTCCTGCAACATTGTGATAAACTGCTAGAAATAGAAATGCTTGATACAAAACATGGTCTGAAGGCTTAAATTGTTCTGGGTCTTTAGCATATTTTCACATTGGTATTAAGAATGTTAGAAATAATTTAATCATTGCCTGATTATAGCGATGTTAGGAGAAATGAAATTCTTGCCTTATTACATATGGACTCATTCAGAGCCTCATTATTTATTTGGCAAGCATTAAGCATCAAATCAATTTAGTCAGATACTTGAAAATGGGAAATTCAAGATGAAAGTTAAAGTGAAGATTAAGAGGTAAAATTAGAACTATTTATTTCTAGCAGGCACAGAACAATTTCCTCTGCAAGCCACCCATCCCAAGAGAGTTTAAATGGGAAGAAGGGCAAATGGTAGAGTCCGTCCCAAAGAAGGGAAGTTAAAATGAAGAAGAGCTGGCAAAGTATCCCCTACTTACATTTGCCTGGGTCAAATGACATGGGCAGCAGAAGAGAGTGATAATTTTGATTTGTAACTGTGGAATATATTCTGTGCTTTTATGCAACTGATTATTATTGGGATGGTTTCCATTTCCAGCTCAATAGAAATGGGAAGAAGGGAAGTGCATGCTAATCACTTGGGAATCCGGAGTTTCATTTTGCATATGAAGATGTACTGACATTAGTAGGATGCACTAAATGTATTCATTGGTGTTTTGGTTTTGGAACCGGAGTAGCAGTCACAGAAATGATATATATTGTAGCATTGCAGTGTATATGGAAAAGAATTCTACGCACACAGAATTGAGGCTGGAGATAATGCCATTGTAAGCAGCTATCCGGTTGCTCCTTGTAAGGGAATTTTCTAATGTATTGATCCATGACAATAATTACTGGATTGGGTCACAGGAAGCTGATGAAGCTCATTGCATAATGGGGAATAATTGCCAATAAAATCATACAGGAAGGCTTAGGGAAACAATAACTTCTTCCTTTTAAGCACAGAGGTAATTAGAAGTAGTACAGCCAAGACTATCACAGGGCAGTATCACAGGCAGAAGTTGGCCTTTATCCTAGTCTTTCTGGATAAGGTGAGAAACTAGACAGCCTGAACTTTGGAAGTGTGTAAGGCCATTAACTACAGAAAAAAAAAAAAAAAG
The DNA here is from genome assembly GCF_014176215.1 of Rousettus aegyptiacus. Taxonomy (NCBI): domain Eukaryota; kingdom Metazoa; phylum Chordata; class Mammalia; order Chiroptera; family Pteropodidae; genus Rousettus; species Rousettus aegyptiacus. Next base: position 80,790,613 of record NW_023416310.1, read on the forward strand.
AGTCAAGTTTATTATTGAAAAGGATATTTTAGCACAGGAACATAAAGAATATACATAGTATTAAGGAAGTGGGACCAAAAACAAAAACAAACAGAAACTCCAAGAAAATGGAAATCAGCATTCTTAGGTGGCCAGACACTGGGTTAAAAGATTTACATATAGCATTTTACACGATCTTGCTAATAATCATTAGGCTGAGGAAGATTCAAATTTAATAGATGAAGGAACAGATTTAGGCAGATTATGTCACTGCTCCAGGTCATACTTGTTGGATGTGGGAAGTGATTAGCCTGGATTTATAACTGTCTGATTCTAAAACCTATGCTTTTTAAAAATTGCACCCTTTGTTTACCCAATGCATACCGTTAGGTAAAATAAACCCTTCCTCCCCCAAATATCATCCAATCGCACGAACCCCATCCTCGCATTCTCCACATTTCTATCAGCCTCTCGAGAAGCTGATAGAGAGGAACTGAGGCCAAACGGCTTCTGTGACGTGACCCCAAATTCAATAAACAGTCGTTTAATCTGCTGAGTGGTGAAAGCAACTTTCGTCTTGGTCAGGAGTGGATCAATTCATCCCCAATGGGATTTTTTTTTTTTCCAATGCTCAGATTTTACTAGTCAGCTCACTAGAGAATCGAGAGGAGTGTTAACGGAGGACATTCTTTTAAACTCTGCGTTGTTTCACTTAATGTTTGCTTGAAGGTCTCAGGTAAAAAGAGGCTATACTAACGTCAATGGAGAACTAACACACGCCTTACTATGGTTACCTTAGCCATGCTCCGTGCTACTTTTGGGAAAGACCTATTGATTTCTTAAACAACTCTACATTACTAGGTTGCAATAGTCTCTTTATCATATCCGGTCTGGCTCTGTTAACACCTTGGCTAAAAACATGCAGCCGCCCAAGTATAATCAAACATGTAACATAGTCAGTGTGTTGGAAATGCTCTTTGGCTCTTAGTAGAAGTGAATTTGTATTCTCAGTGCCTCTGGATAATCCTTTCATTCTTAAGAAGTTTATACTTTTCCTGCTTTAAAGAAATTTTAAATGGTGTTTCATGAATTCACAATTGTCCGTGTGATTAAGATTAAAATAGGCTTGCAGCTTCGATAAAGACTTACTGTCCCGTGTGATCACTGTAACCAAATCAAAATAGTTTTGCTTTATTTTGTTTTTTTAAAATAAGGATTCTTTGTAAATAAGAGACATCTCATTGTTAATAACACTGAGCCCTTCTAAGCAACAAAAGGAAGCAATGTTATGGGTCCACTGGAGGAGAAAGATGCAATGTGTTATCTCCCTAAATATTATCAAGAGTAATATATATGAGAAATAATATTATAAAACACAGACTAAAATGAGAGTCAAAGACTTGACAGCAAGAGCCTATAGTAAAGAGATTTAATTCCAAATACAGACATACCTTCGGGTTTGGATTATAAATATTGGGAGGAGATGTTAGAAATTTTTCAATGTTTAAATATTACCCAATAAATATTTTAAAATGGTGAGACATTAAACACATGTGGAATCAAGGCAGGAAAGGAAGTGTAGGATGTGCTGACACTAATAAAGGAAGTAATTTTGACTATTTAAAGGAAGAATGTTCAAGAAAGAGAAGACAGCAAGGAAGTGGGCAAAAAGATAGTTATTAGGCCATAAAAAAATTTCTCTGGGATGACCTTCTACAGCAGAATGAAGCAAGAACACAAATATAGCACACACTCTGTCCACCAAGTATTCGAGAATGAGAAAGCCTCATATTTCCACTTTTAATTTAATTTTTTTGTTGTTTTTTATGTGAATCATTTATATTTTGCCCATTTTGAGGTTTTTTTTTTTTTTAACAAGGTCATCTTGCTAACAGACATGAAAGCGTGTCATGAAGAACTCCCATTTCCTTTTTTATGGGAAGGAGGCAGGATGGGGGCCCATTAATAAGCAAAGGAGTTGTACTTCTTACCATGAAAATTAATTCAATGTGTCTCATCACCCCACTCCATCAAGTGATACAACTTGCTATCTATCTATCTATCTATCTATCTATCTATCTATCTATCTATCATCTATCTATCTATCATTATCTATATGATTAGTTTATAACCATCACCTATCTACACTTCTGGGTTCTCCATACTATGGAGGGGAAATATAAACAGAAATATATTAATGGCAATTTATGTCAACATACCACCCATCTAAAGAGGTATTTCAGAAGACTATGCCAACACCAGCTCTGGATCGCCCTCTCATTTTCATACTCAGGTAGCCTAATAGAGGATGCATATAAGAGTGAGCCTTTTGAACCTCCCTGGCTATAGCTATTTGTAAAGGAGAATGCCCATGAATCAATTCTATCAATGTAAAACATAACATGATATCTCCCATTCTAAAAAAATCTCCTCTCTGGACACCATGTACTTTTCCAACTACCATCCCATTTCTCTATTCCCCTTTACAGAAAACCTCCTTAAATGCTCCTTCTCCAACTGCTCTTCTGTCATTCTCATTTTGTCTCCCGGTTTATAGTTGTGAAACAAAGCACACACATAAAAAAGTGCACAACAAATAATTTTATAGCTTAACCAAATGTTGTAAGGGAAGTGTTCACGTAAATGTCCAGGTTATGAAATGAAATATTCCCCAAAGGCTGAAATCCCCTGCATGGCCTTTGATTGTGATGCTTTCCTTTTATCTATTGATAACCAGTATCTTGATTTGTATGCTGTTTATCTCCTTGCCTTTTGAAGACTAGTCTATATAATTATGCTTCCCTAAATAATATATTTTACCTTTTCCTATGTTTGAACATTATATAAATGGAAACATTATGACTTCTATTTTACACAAGTATAATTTTGAAATTTACCTAATCTCAAAAATTGGCATTGAGAATCACTAAGGTTCTTTCATTTTTGTTGGTACTTGATTTTTTTTCAATATATCGCAATGTATATAACTTGCTGACTATAGATAAACATTTGAGCTATTCATAGGGATTGGTCATTATAAACAATAATACACCAAAAATTGTTTTTAAAAGTACCAATTTGCTAACCTTCTAGCAGTGTATAAGAGTTCCCGTTGTTCCACATTCTCACGAAACTTCTGTGATGTCAGATTTTTTTTTTCTTTAGTCTGGTACATATGTGGTGGTATTACATTGAGAATTTAATTTGTCTTTCACTGAGCATTTTTTTATATTTTATTGACTATTTAGATTTTTATATTTGTGACTGGTCAGTTAAATTTCTTCCAATTTTTAAAAATTGGATTATCTTTATTTTAATTTTCAAAATTCCTTTGTATATTATGGATATGAGATTTTTGTCAGATATTTTAAATTTCAATTTTCATGCTTTAATTGGCTCATCCAATGATAGAAATTCTTCCATTGTGGTTAATGTTTTTTATGTTTTACTTAAAAATTGATCCTACTCTAGAAGTCATAAAGATATCCTATTATCATCTAAAAATTATTTTTACTTTCACAGTTATGTTTATAATTCACTTGAAATTGATTTTCCTGTATGAAGCTTGTAATAACATCTTTGTGGTCAAACAAGTATTCATATAAGCATGAACTTATTTCTGAGCTTTTTATTCTATTCCATTTGGTATATTAATCTATCTTAAATTAATGATTAATTATCATAGCTTTATATCAATTTGCTCTTTAATTAAACAAGCTTCCCTTTTTGTTTTTTTCCCTTACTTTGGATTATTTTTAAATTTTTATTATATCATTTAAATAGAAATGTAGTAGATTAGTCTATCAAACTTCTAAGTTCTCATAAACTGGTTTCGACAATTATTAACTCATGATCGGGCATGGTTTATGCCTATAACACCACCCAATTCTATCTGCCATACCCAACACAAGGTTGGTTTTAGGAAAATCCAGATGTTATACCATTTTGTCCATAATAATCTGAAGATACTTTTTAATAGCCATAGTACTATTAATATAGAAACGAAGAATATAATTACTAATACTTTATCAAGTCAGTGTTCAAATTTCTCTAGTTATATAAATAGATATAGATGCATGTGTGTATGTATGAACTTTTTACATATATATACTTTTTATATAGGCATATATTTCATAAATATATACTTATATATTTTATATATGTAAGTATAGATATATACTTTCTATGTATGTATATGTGTATATATATACTTTTTACATACATATTCTGTTTATATGTGTATGGATACACATTTTTGTACATATTTTTATGTATATGTGTGCATATATGTGTATATATAAATGATCAAAAATTTGAATACTGACTTGAAAAATTACTGTTAATTATTGCATTCTTTTTCTATCAAATAATGTTCATATATACTTGTTATGGATATACACATTTTATATTCTAAGCATATATACACACACACGTATGTATACATAAATATACTGCTTTATGAATCAGAATTCAAATAAAGTCTACATATTTTGTTTGATTGATTTGTTTAAAATAGCTTTATTTTTTAACATTTAATAAGTATTTATTTTAGGATAGTTTTATTTACAGGACAATTGCAAGGATATTACAGAGTTCCCTGTTTTCCCTACTATTAACATCTTACATGGTACATTGGTTCATTGTTACAACTGATGAACCAATCTTGGTACACTATTATTATTATCTAAAGTTTCTACTTTATTCAGAATTCCTTAGTTTTTACCTAATGGCTTTTTTCTGACTGAGAATTCCATCTAGGAGACCACATTATAATGAGCCCTCATGTCACCTTGGAAATCTTTAGAGTGAGATTTTGTTGGGCTTTCCTTGTTTTTGACAGCCTTCACAGTTTGATAATCACTAGTCAGGTATTTTGTAGAACATTTCTTCGACTTGGTTTTGTCTGTTATTTTTCTCATGGTGAGACAGGGATATAGGTTTAAAGAGAAAGAAACTGCAGAGTTCAAGCGTCACTTTCCTTGCACCATACTATCGACAGGACTTATCACCATTGACGTTAACTTGATCACTGAGCTGAGGCTGTATTTGCCGGGTTCCTCCACTATAAAGTCATGCATGCTTCCCTCTTCCCATATTGTATTTCTTTGAGGGAAATCACTGTGCACTTCATACACTTTAGAGGTGGGGAATTATATTCTCCCTTCTTGAGGGTAGAATATGCACATAAATTTTTTGATACCTTTCTGTATGGGACACTTGTCTATTTTCCCCATTTCTGTTTTTATTCAATCATTTAACTACATCATAGACACTTATTTTATACCTTGAATTATAATTCAATACTATGTTTTTTATTTAGTTTTTGCTCAAATGTTCTAGCTGTGATAACTGGGGGATCTTTTAGTTGGCTCCTGTATCCCTTCGACATGATATGCCTCCACTGTTTTGGTTTTTGAGCACTTCTTACTTTCAAGAACCAAAGGATGCTCCATGCTCATCTCATATAGCCACTCCTCTTGTCCTAGAATCAGACATTTATCCGTGGAGCTGCGATTTCTTTTAATGAAGAATGGCATCAGGAATTAAGGTCTGGGAACAAGGTATGTTCGCTATGATTGGGATGATGATGCTTCTAGGCCTTCTCAGCAGTCAGAGCTAGAAAATATATGTGTGTATACTATCTATATTTAATACACATATGTTATGTGCTATAAATATATTACAAGTATATTTAATATGTTTTTGATGTTTTTCACCATGAAGATAAAGAGGAAAAGAGAAAAATCTAAAAAAAAAAAAAAAAAAGCAAAATTTACCCTATAGAGATGGATAATACATTACATATAATTTTTAAATTATATAGATTAGACATTGCCAAAGAGAAAAATTCAGGGGGCTTAAAGACATAGAAATTAATACTGTTCAAAATAATGGGCAGAGAGAAAAAAAGACTAAAAAAACTCAAACCATCTAACATACATATAACTAAATTCCCAGAAAAGAAGGGGAGTAGCTGGAAAAATATTCATGAAAAAATATGCATAAGGAAATATTGGCCCCATATTATCCAAATATGATAAAACACACCCATAATGATCAAGATAATATAAACATTTTTTAAAAAACACAATAATGAAGGAGAGTAAACATTAAAAACCTCAAAGGAATTACTTTATTAATTTTTCTGAAAATCAGTACTAAAAAAGAAAATCTTAAAAATAGCTAAAGGAAAAAAAAATTACATACCTAAGTACAAGGTTAATAATGATGGCATAATTCCTGTAGAAACTATTCAAGCCAAAACAATAAAGTAGACATCTTTTAAACTACTGAAAGAAAGTCAAACTAGAAGTTTGTTTATAATTTATGTGAAACTAGTTTATGAATACAAAGAACAAAAAAGACAAGACAAAATACACTGTTGTAAGATTTATACGGCATATATGAAGGGATATATTATTAGGAGGTAGGATGTAATATATTAAAGATGTTAATGTAAATTTTATTTATTTTATTTTTGTAGGTGAGGCAGAACTTGGTTGACCTCACAGATTGCAAGGACCTTGTCAGCTTATAATCCCTTATTTTTTACTTTTTACACCTACAGCACCTGGTCTTCCTCAGTGGTCTCGCGTCTAAGTACTAACCAGGCTCGACCCTGCTTTGCTTCTGAGATCAAATAGGATCGAGCTTGTTCAGGCTGGTGTGGCCATAGACAGTTATGGTAAATTTTCAAGGTAAACTTTTTTTAAAAAAAAAAATTAACACACAAATATGTAGAGCTGAAAATCAAAAAGGGAAATAAAATAAAACCATACAACTTTACCTAATCTAAAAAGAAGCAGAAAAGAAAAAGAAAGCAAATAGAAAACAAATATCGAAATCTGAGATTTAAACTCAATCACATTGTTAATAATATTAAATAAAGAAAGGATAGTCTTTCTACAAATTATACTGAACAACTTAACATCTATGTGCAAAAACATTAATAATCTCAGTCCTTACTTTACATAATTACATAATTACAAAATTAACTCAAAATAGATTATAAGTCTAAATGTAATCTCTTAAATTATGGAAAACATAAGTATTTGTGATACTGGATTTCACTAAGATTTCTTAAATAATATGCAAAAATGAAAAAATTGATAGGCTTCATCAAAATCTAAAATTTTGCTTATATATACATATATATATATATTAACTTTCTCCAAAGGAGACATAAAACACATAAGTATGTGAAAAGATGTTCAACATCATTAATTGAAATTCAAATTAAAACAAATGAAAATAACAAGTGTTAGAAAGCATGAAAAACAACTAGAACTCTGATATACTGTTGATATTGATGCCAATGAGTAAGCCTCATTATAAAAAGTAGTTTCTTATAAAGTTAATCATACACTTAGCATATGATACATATGTCTGCCCAAAGATTTGTATGCAGATGTTCAGAGAAGCTCTGTTCACTAAAGCCAAAATTGGAAGCAACACAATGTCCATCAATGGATGAATGGATAAATAAAATTTTACACATACATGCCATGGAAAACTACCCAGGAATAAAGAGAACACACTACCTGCATATGCAACAATATGATTAATAGTAAGTGAAAGAAGCCAGGCACAAAAAAATATATATGCTGTATGATTCCATTTTTATGAAATTTAATACATTAATAGAATTTATTATGTATTATATTATTATATGTAATCAAAAATTATATTTTCATATAATAGAACTTACATGAAATTCTACAAAAGATTAGTAACACAGGATGGATGAGCCGGGGAGGAAGGTATTTTCCTGTTAAGGAGCACTGAAGTATTTTGGGGTGATGGAAACTTTGTATCTCATATTTGTACTGTGGCTACATGACCACATTCATTTGTCAAAATGCATCACATTTATCAGTATTGTATGGAAATTATGCCTTAAAAATGTGATTTTTAAAAATGAATATTCTTTGGCCTAAACTTTAAGGAACAGAGACAGTCTGGTAAGCAATAATTATAATAATTATAGCGTAACCAGTTCTATATCGGATATACATAGATTCATTTTTTCAGCTTGTAGCTATGGGCCTGGGACCAATCACATTGAGCACTGCAATGACAGCTGTCCCACACATCTGGGAAACAGCAAGAAATACCTAATTCTCCCTAAGGTCTCAGAAAAGACCTCTTAGAAGTGATTTCAGAGAAATCTCAATAAAGATACTCACCAGGCAGAGGAAAAAGCATGTACAAAAATACTATTAAATTTAATGGCATGGAATTACAACAAAAGATAGTTTCATGTCATAATTCCTAATCAGTGAAAGTGTAGTCTCTGTGCAATTTCAAAACACTGCATTTATGTAAACTATCCAATAATATGGTTACCATCTCAAATTGTATTTTCTGGTTTTGGACTCAACATCTGGATAACTATCAAAATTCTAGGGGGGGAATAAAAGGTCAAATTTGGTTCATATAATAAAATGACAGGTGTTTTTCCAGCAGGTGAAATTTATCAGGAGTAAGGTGCATGTAATTTCTTTTCAAAGACTTACCATTAAGATCATCTTAAAAGGTGCAAGGATTACAAATTGGCATTAACTTCTATCGACACAAGGATCCTGTCTATTTTCACTATATACTACAGTGTCTGAAATATGGTAAATGCTCAACAGATATTTGTGTTAAGTGGATATGAAATTATGTCCTGGCAATTTATTCTGCTTGTTGCCCATCCCTTCATAGTCAAGAAGGGTCTCTCTAGATCAGTGGCCCCCAACCACACACTTTTTATTTTTCTCCCGTTATGCCCATTTTAACCTTCTAATAAATGGATCAGAATCTATTAGCATTGGAATGATGTATTAAACTTACGAACCTAACATAGTCCAGGTTATAGGTGAGAATACAGAAATATCTGTACATTTATGAAATCTGAATTTTCTTAATAATTATTCAAGCGGTTCATATAGTCTCTGGTTCCATAATATCTCACCTAGGTAGCCTAGTTTATGTTATCATCAGACAATGTTGAGCTGACAAACCACGAACACTTACCCTGCAATCTGCCCACAAATGCTTCACAGCTGTTAAATGTTGTGAGATCCAAATTGAGTAAACGTTTATTTTAACACTTCTCAATCCAACAGGTGAGATGATATTGTGTGGTATCTGTTGTATGCTACTGTGTCTCATCACAAGAGAATGAGATGAGGCTCAGCGTAATTGCACATCAGATGATGGTGGGATTTGCTAGTAATTCAAGAGCTAGTAAATCAGTCCAACTCATTTCTGGCATTTTGTCACAGGCTTTTCAATCTGTGTTTATCTTTTTTTTCTCTTCATATCATATGAGTGGAGAATCCTTTTCTTTTTTTGAAGGAAAGGAAACATAATAGTAAATTCTAGATCCTTTTTACATTACTTTCACATGAAATTGGTGACCAAGGAATTACAACATTGATAAATTCTTCTATTATTGCTACAGAGAGCAATAAACCCAGGAACTTAGACTTAACCACACTTTTTTCCCCAAAAGTATCTTGTAAAGTCAGCTTTAGAAGGAGAGTATGTTAATTTGAAACTAGTTTTCAATTACTTAGAAAGCACAAACATGAATAACAAAACAAAATTTTCCTTTGGAACTATCAAAACAGATGCTTAACCTATAATGTTAAAAGGAATCTTTGTAGGTCGAGCTTTAGACTATAACCTAGCAGGTCTGGTTTTTTTGCCTAGCTAGGCCATTATCTAACTCTGAGACTGTGGACAAGATCATTGAAGAACATGCATTTCATTTGCCTTATCTTTCGAAAAGCAATGATATTTTATATACCTCTCTAGCATCTTCTACGAAGATCAAGTCTGATAATATGTGAGAAATATATGCCTAAGAAGATATTATGCAATGCGCACACATTTGTTATCACACAGCCTCTTTTGTGTAACCTGAGCATTATGCTATATTTTATACAGAAGTTATCAGGCAGACAAAGTCATCAGGGCTACTCACAATCTCCCTTTGGTAATCATCGATACATTCTGTTATGATCCTCCCAAAAGCAAAGAACAGCTCACATATTTTCAGCTTCTCTAGATGCTGACTAACTCAGTATCCTGAAAGAGGAAAAACTACTCGAACTTGTTAAATGCTTTAATAGAGACGGGCAAGAGAAATGACTCAAGATATATACTGAATATGGATGAGAATACTGTCCCCTGTCTTAATGGAGTCTAGAGTTTAGTTGATTTATATGTATAAATTAAAATTTCATCTTTCCCCAAATATCCTCCAACTTCAAATTCTTACATTCAAGTTCTGCTCTCCATGTTCTCCCGTCCCTTGTGTTTCCTTCTCTCTCCTGTGTCAATCACTCATACTACACTTGTTCTGACCCTGCTGACATCTCTTGTACATTTAATCCCTTCTTCTTCTCTATCAGCTCCATCTAAGAATTTTTCTTCCTTCCCTATCCAGCTTAGACTTCACATCAACCACTTGGACTCTCCCTTAAAAATATTCTCAACTCATTTTCACTGTGATATTCCCAATGACTACAAGTAACTGCTTTCATGCTCAGAGAATATGGCCTAGCTCGGTAGAGGAAGCTGGAATGTAATGGAATCATTACAGATAACTAGTCTCTAATCCCAACAGTATCTTTAACTTGTCTCCTACTCCTATTCTTTCTATGTTTCTTTGCCAGTGTTCTTATCCCTTCTCCAAAGCAGTAAGGATCAACTTCTCTGTTCATTTCAAATCTACCCTATAAACTCTGAGCTTCCTCTACCACTACACAGTAGACACAGACCACTGTGGAAAAAAATTATGTCAGTGTTTGTTATGATTCTACACACACACCTGTATCTCTTTCTGAATTGCCAAACCCTGCCTCTCTACTGGCTTGTTCTAACTATTGTTTAGACATAATTGAGTGACGTCAGCAGAATGGCAGAATTTAGGTGCCTATCCGAATGCTTAACCCCAGATATATAAAATCAGAATTTCTAGGGCAGAAACCAGTTATTTTTTAAATCCTCAAGGAATTCTAATACTCATTCCTGGTTAAGAAATTTTGCACATGCATGCACATATGTATATGCCTGTGCACGCACACACTTAAAAAAAATAATGTATTTGGTCAGCGATTTTCAGAGTGTCATCCCTGAGCCAGTACCATCACCATCATTTGAACACCTGATAAAGCACCAATTCTTGGACCATACCATGGGTAGACTGAATCAGAAACTCCCTAGGGAGAGGGCCCCAGCAAACTGCATTTTCAAAAGCTCTCAATGTATTTCTGATATAAATTAATGTTTGAGGACCATTGTCTTAGGTCAGTCTTATGATACGGATGATATTCCTCACCCTACATTACATGTGCAGAACATAATTTGTTTTACAGTTAAGGCGACCCTTACCTTTGAGACCAGACCATGGTCTCGGAATCCTTCTCAACGGAGGGACATAGGGTGGACTGGCAGCTCAAATAGTTCTCTGATTCTTACTGTAATTTCCTACAAGATTCATACTACTTCTCAGTACATAGAAAATTGTTTAGAATATAGGCTAGGGCAATGCAGAAGAGAGGGTTGAGCATGAAGGCATGAATTTTAAGACCTTTGAGAAAGGAATAAAGAAAAATGGTATGGAGGGAAGATTCTCTAAATGCAAGGAAACGTGTTACATAAGAGTCAATAAGAGAGGATACCAGATAAAGGGAAAACTTAGCAGGGCATAAGAGACAGAATGGACTGGAGTCCAGAATGCAGAGAGAGTTTAGCTATTATAACTTTTAAATACAATCATGTTAATTTATATTCACAAACTGTATTGAGCCCTGTAATGAGGGCCTCATGCTTGGTTTTGATAAGAATGTAATGGCAGAAATTTTCCTAACGTCTTATGGAAGAGAAAAAAGGATGACAACAGTACTTTCAAATCAGTTAAACTTAAAGCAATATTTTTAAACAGGCTAAATTTAAGGAATTTAAAACAATTTTGAGAATTCTTGACTTTTTAAAATTTAACTATAATAGGTTTAATCCAATTAATACTAATGCCTTTCAGGCCTACTTATTTTACTGTCATTAGAAAGTCTTTTTCTTTGATAAATGGCATTGCCTATGAGCTACTAAATGCTTCTCTTTTTTTGAGAGAAACAGAGCGTTTTATGGGAATGTTCACAGTTTTTATTTATCCAAACCATTATATGTTTGAAACCTCGATAGGTCCAAAGTAGTATACAAACAGGAATAAGAGAATTTCAATGCATTTATAATAACCCTATTTAATAAATACGTCTTATATTGTCCATTATTTTATAAATATTTTAAAAGCATGTTTCAACACTAGAATTTATGTAACTTTGCTGTCACCAACAGGTTGCTGTGTGAATTAAATGTTTTCATCTCAGTATGTTTTCTACCACTGAAAATTTGAGGAATAAGCTATGTTATTTTTCTTAAACTTCAGATGCTCTGTAGAATGCAATTAAGCATTAACATATTACATCTGGGAAAGTAATTATTATTTTTTTATTTGCCTGAAGAGGATAGTGTGGACATATATCAGCCAAAGAGCCATTTGTATTTTTTTTTCCCCTAGCAGCAGATTTATTTCTCCATTAAATGTAGAAAGATCATCAATATCTACTACATGGTTTCAATTAACTGAACATTTTGTCAACCGCTGCGATTCTCCAGCTGCCAGATATACCATATGAAATACTAGAGAACCTGTCCTATTTTCTCATCTTCCTTCTCAATTAGACAAAAGAAAATAGGATGGCAAGAGGATGTTAAAACTAAGCCTGCCTTTTAATTGGCATCTGCTCTTCTACAGACCATTTATAAACAGTTGTATTAGGGAAGAACTCGTGTAAAGGCAAGAATACAAAAGTATTAAAAATGTTGCCTTCCCCTACCTCATCTTGTTGTCGATGACCTTGGTTCTTGTGCTTTCTGGAAAGTCTCAGCATCACCTAGGCAAAAGGAAAAGAATTCAGAACGTATTATCACTTGGCAAAGACAGAAACATCCAAGAAAACTATTGATCAACCATGAAATAATAAAAATAGTTCATTAATGTAATTCCACATTACAGCAGACCATTTTGGTATTATTTTTTCATAATCCAGACTATTTTGTCATCAATTGTGTATTATTTCTAATAACCTAAAATATTGCAGATTAAAACTGAGCATTAAGATGTGTGTTTCAGTTAGGTTCATTTTTTATGGAACCTGAAAGAATTAAGGATCAGATACACAACAGGAAGGTAAGAACATAAATTATGTTTATTATGTTACATTCAGGTGTAGCCCATATGTACATATTAATTTGAACTATGTCAAAGAACTGTTCTTTTTTTTATACTCATATTCATTCAACTACAAACAACATGCTTAGGTAAGTGCTGAACAGCGGGGTACAGATCTTCACATTAAAGCTACTGTCTAGATTAGAATGTACAAAGACCCAAGTGAATAGTTACAATGCAGTGTGACAAGTGCAATAACAGCTCTGTGTGTATGTGAGAGAGAGACTGAGAGAGAAAGAAAGACAGACAGACAGAGAGAATTTGCATATATTTGGGAATCAAAAGGAAGAAAATCTAAGGCATCAGGAGTAGTAAGAGAGGATGTTATTTGAGCTGAGTTGCCCATAATTTAGTTAGGGCACTCATGAATGATAGAGCATTTTGGATCAAGACATGCAAAAATTTTCTTGTTTGTTATTTTCACCTTAATTAAGCAACTATAACTCAGGCCTTATACTATGAGTTTTAAGAAGGATATCTCCTTTAATCCTCCGAACCAACTGTGAGGTACTTACGATTATATCTTTATATAAAGGGTAAAAAGTAAACAATTTGTCCAAAGTCAAATATACTAGATTTTCTTTCAGGGAGTCTGATTCCAAAGCCCATTTGGTACAATGATGGAGTGGTACAATGCCTCTAGGGACATCCTATTTTTCTCCATGAGTATAAGTCTGTGATATTTGGTAGTAGAAGGAGGTATAAGAGATGATACAAATCCGAAAAGAAAGTATAAGAGAGATGGCCTTTTTACATGAAAATACCATGTTTGGACTTTATTTTCTTGACAATATGGTATCATTGCAGGACTTAAAGAAAGAATGGACTGAATTATGTATGTTTTATAATAGCTAACTATTTATTGGTTTTATAATAATCAGCACATAAGGCAGCCTGAAAAAGTAATGATTAGGGTTGGGAGATAACTTAAGAAACCAGGACAATATTTCAAGCAGGAGATAACAACTTGAACTGAGTAAGTGGGGATTGAAGAAAAGTGGACAAATTCAGGACATACTGAAGAGGAAGAATCCACAGGGCTTTTTGGATAGATTGGCTGTATGGAGAGGGGTAGAAAAAGCTGGAATCCAGAGTTCCTTTCACGTTTCTAATTTGAGTGGTGATATTTGGACTGTAGTGACTTCTGCTAATAGTGAATGTAGGAAAAAGAAGGGGTTCTCTTCTTATATGGCTGATATATCTACAGAGTATATGAATAGAATGATCTGGGATGCAGAGAGTGGGTGAGACCAAATGTGTAAATAATTTATAGGATATTGAAGTTGTGCCAGTTCATAAGATCAGTTGAGAGAATATGTAGAGATAGAATATAAAGTAATCTGGATATCAAGAAAAATAGAATCCCGTGAGAGAGGCTGAGAAGAAATGTAGTGAAGAGAGACAGAAGAAGAAAAAATCTACAGAATAGATAATTTTGGAGTATAGGCAAGGTCATCAGTGTTAAATAACAGAGAGAGTGTAAGTTTGATGAGGATCCCAGAATGTTTGTAGAATATGGCCCTTGAAGGAAAAAAAAAAAAAAAACTGATTGAGTTGTAGGGCAGAAGTTAGAGTTTAGTTAGAAGAGGAAGAGATTTGAGTGTCTAGGCAACAGAGGGGCTGAAGTGGTACATTTTGAAATCTAGAAGGGCTAGAGAAGAAATTAAAGCCAGGTAGAGTCAATCAACTGGAGTTTGTGATGATTTTAAGGAGTAGAAGGATAGTTGACCCTTGAACAATGTGGAGGTTAAGGGCGCTGATCCCCCTGCACAATCAAAAACATGCACAATATTTCACATCCCCAAAACTACTAATTGCATACTGTTGACTGATGTCTTACTAATAACATAAATAGTTGATTAACACATATTTTGTATGTTATATATTATATACTGTATTCTTAAAAGAAAGCTAGAGAAAAGAAAATCATAAAGAAGAAACGTTACTGTATTTATTGAAAAAAATCCACGTATGAATGGACCCACGCAATTCAAACCCATACTGTTCAAGGGTCAGCTGTATTATCAAGTACTGACAGGTTATGGTGAAAAAAATGTGCCACTAAATTTTAAGATTCCACAAGTAGGACATCTCTGAGCAATTATACCATGAAGGCGTCTGGCCACAGATTGAGTAACAGTAGATAGAAACGAAGGTCTTTGAAGAAGAAAAATTCAGAAAGTTGGATAGGTGGCCAAGTAAATGTTTGAAGTACCTGAGGTAGCTAACACCAGTTTGAGTGGAAGGAGAAACTGAGGCAGGAACCAAACTAACAAAAAGGTTTGCTGAGGAGGGCAAGGTAAGAGACAAGTCAGGTGGTATGAGCCTCATGTGAGAATGGCTTTCTCAAAACACTAGTTTAGCAGTGGGAATGGGGAATTAAAGAAAGTCAACATCTGCCACCTCCAAGGTATGCAGCCTGTGGGAAATCAAATTGTCTTCACTAAAGAGACCAGCAGAGTAGAAGTAATTTCCTCCTTTACACACATGGTGAGCCACAAACTCACCTCATAGCAACGTGAACTTCCTCCTACACAACATTTATTGTACTTGTGATTACAATAGCATATTCGTCTTTATCATATTTAATTTCTATCAGTTACTGGATTTCACCTATTGCTCTATTCATCATTATGTTAATTCTTACACTTTCCATAGAATATATAATTCAGAGCTAACCACATAAAAACCTTCTAGAAAGAACTGTGTAAATAATAATTAAAAAATAAATAAAGATGTGTACTGATAAGAAATGCTTCTGCATCTTTTACAGTTGGGCAACATAAGAACAAAACAAAATGGATATGTCTCCTCTACAAGATATTAATACAGTTACATTGTTACTTATGTTATCAGTAAACGATCCAGCTAGGGCTTTGAAGTATGTATTCTAGCCAAATGATAATCCAATTCAGCTATATATTTTAACCAAATTAATCGATAATGTGGCAATAACACTACTTCAATTTAAGGTATGCATAAAGAGGCACAGAGATGAACAAATCGAACTAATTAACTTTAAAAAATCTAGAGACCAAAAACCATGTTTATGAAAAGAAAAAGAAATCAGGTAATAGTACCAAAGACACATTACGCATTCTCATTTTGACTTCTGCTTCTCAATTTAATTCCCTTTTATCCATCTCACTTTTATATTTCCTGATGATGCTTCCACTTGCGGTTTCAGAATCTGAAATTGCGCCACCAGGGACAGCATCGGAATTCTCGGCGCTCGGAGTGGCTGTTGTAACGAGCAAGGCTACAGGTTCAGTCGCTGTTTCAGTTAAAGGATCAATATTTGTATCTTGTCCAAAGTCTACTGTCTTTCCTTGACAATAACTTCCACCACTCCCTTGAGGAATAACCTGTAAATGTCTGCAATTTTCTATCGAAAGTCCTCTTTTCTCTCTTACTATCCATTGTTTTGGCAAAATGCTTTTCTCTCTCCCTACTTCGGACATCGCTCTTGTTATTCCCTCAACCCCTGCGGCAGAGGCACGACTATTGGGTAGAAGACCTGCAATTGGTAGAAACTTCTCTCTAAGAGATCAGATGGTCAAAATGGTAGATTTCTAAAAACTTATTTTCTATCAATAGAATTAAAACTTTAAGATATACAACCAGTTGCCAGATGCTGGATGTCAATATGGGATCAATGTTTGATTAGTATTCCTTAAAGGTGTCGGTTTTATGAAGCTAAATCTAATAGCTGAACTATCCCATCTTTCCTATCAATTAGCAGACCACATTAGTAAAAGATAGGATTGAAGGCCTATAAGAAAGTGTAGCTCATAAAAATAGCCAACACCTGCTTTATAGCTTATAAAGGCTTTTCTTAAATGTGATAAAAGATAAATCTCATGGATCTATTTATATAAGAAATGCCATAATATTTTATACATTTAGTTTGCTCTTTTATTCAAAATATTGAGGGCATGCTAGGAAGTAGAATCAGTAAATGCAGAAGGCAGCATGTGGTAGCAGCAAAATGGAATTAGGAGATGAGAATCTTAAATTCTAGTTCTACCGCTTCACTCTCTGCTTATTTGACCTAGGCAAGTTATTTTGCTTCTGTTTCTCTGTTCCTTCACTTGTGAAATGATAGATATATATCATATCCTTTTAAGTTTACTTCCCATTCTTTGACTCAAATCAAAGCATGCAAATAATACGACAGTGTTAGCTAGATTGCATAGTTAATGCTTCTCTACATACCTACCAAGATCTGTCTTCCAAATATTTTACCCCAAATGTTTTTTTCCCAAGATATAGCAAATTCTAACCATCTTAAGAACAATCTACGGAAAGATGTTGAAAAATACATTTAAACTTTCCTACATATTACAGGAGTTGTCTTCCCCTATACACCTTGTCAAAACACAGGATGCTTAAACTCATTACATAATAGTATTTTTATTTTAAATAGCATCATCAAATACAAGTCAATTAACGAAAGGTTCTATTAACATATTCAGTACTCAGCTTCAAGGTAGACATCTTTCAAGTGCTATGTCTGTCAAGGTTAAAATCAGTATACTGTTTTAGGTATTATGCATGCTGTCACTGGGTTTTCAGGCATGTATCACAACTTCAAACTAGCAATTTAAACCAAAGTCTGTGACAGTCTCCATATTAGTATATTCTTAACTGAGTGGGACCAGATTAACCCACTTATAGATATTTCATATACTACACTGCAGGAAAGAGAAAATATGCTTTCATTGTTTGAATTCTTAGTTAACTCTACCATCCAACAACATGCTCAAAAATTGGTCTCTATGACGGTGAAGGAGGAATAGAAATAAATGAACGAGTGAGCAAGTGAGTGAACAAGCAAATATAAAAGTATAAGCCAGGACTGTGTTAAATATGTCACATGCATTATTTCATTTGGTCTTCACAAAACTCAGTAAGGCACCTGCTATTATCATCCCCAGTAAAAGCAGAATTAAAAATAAGCAACTTGCTCAAGGCCACGGAAAACTGAGCCCATGAAGCCCAACTCCATAGCTCACACACTAATCCACTAAGCGTCCATGTGTACATCATCAGTTATTTGGGGGCATTCAATACCATAATGTATGTGAAATGGTTAGCATAGTGCATGGCACATGATCAGACAAAGATACAAAACAAAATAGGTAGCAGTGGAGAGTTTGGACTCAGGAACAAAAATTACGGGCTCAAACCCTACCTCTGCCACTTACCAACTGGGAGGCCAAAGGCAAATCACTCAACTGTTTTGTGCCTTAGTATATAAGTACGTAAACTGGAATAATAAAAGTATACATTTTGTTTGGTTGTTCTGAGGATTAAATGGATCAACAGCTATAAAACACTAAAAATATCCCTGGCCCATAGGAAGAACTATAAGGATTATTACTAATGCAAATGTAAGCTAATATCATTTCCATATTTATAAATAACAAATATTTTGCACAACACTCCAGAAATGACAAAGAATCTATTCAGACTCATCTTTGCTTCTCTCTTTATTATAATCATTATTCTTATTTCACTGATAGAGAATCTAAGAGTAGGATACAAAAAGTAATTTTTTAGTCACATGGGTAGGAAGTGCCTCAAACTCAAGCCCATGACATACTCCAAAGTCATTTACTATATTTTAACTCATATGGCTTTGGCCAGGATTCTGAAGCAGGTCAGCCTCAAGAGAGGTGAGGATTTTACCTCAAATTCTTACCACTAAAGTCCTTTGGAATGAAATATGGATAGCAGCTTAATATAAACAAACAAATCAATCAATCAACCAATCAATCAATCAAAAGAATTAGATTCAGAATTCTACTTCTCAAGAAACCAAAAAACGATTAGGAAAGTGGAGGAAGTATAGTCAAACTATGGACCATGGGACAAATCCAGCTAGACAATTGATTTTGTCTAGCCTGTGCACTGAGAATAGTTTTTACATTTTAAATGGTTGGAAGATAAAATCGAAAGAAGTACATTTCACGCCATGTAAAAATTATGAGAAATTCAAAATTCATTATCCTTAAATAAACTTCTATTGGAAGAGAGCCATGTCCTTTGGTTCTCATACTGCCTATGGCTGCGTTACAGAGTTGAGTGTCTGAGACAGAGGCTGTAAGGCTCACAAGATCTAAAATATTTGCTAACTGGCTCCTTACAGAAAAAGTTTACTGCCTTTCTTGCCTCTACATCTTAGTGTTGGTGGTACTGAGCAGTTAAGAAGAAATATGTTTTCACGAAAATGATGCCAAAACAAATGCCCTCCAATCCTCTCATATGCCCAAGTAAATTTCCTATAGTAATGGCTGTCTATGCTACACACTCTGACTGAATAAGAGTACTTGGAGTTATTGGGATACTACAGTGAAATATCGACCTCTTGATTACAGGTCTTTACACCCTGCCTGTTACTAAAATGTTCTCATGTAAAAGTCTGCCAAAAGCCAGCCCTGTGTCCTGTCACAGAGAAAATACAGTGGAGGTGATGACTTGGGTTCAAACCTAAAGTATGTCTCCTTGAGCTGAAAACAGAAGCTGCTCAGGATGCTAAGCTCCTTAAAATGCATGCCGAGAATGTTAACTTGAGATATTGGAAAAGGCTGGTGTATCCTAGACTTCTGTTGCAGAGATCAGCTGCTTTTCTGCTTGCGGGTTAAGCAGCTCAGTAATGACCACATGTTCAGAACCCTGGGACTGATAAACGTTTGATCTGGCACCAGCTAGGGCAACAGTGTTCTCTGGTTTAGCATTTCTAATGACCTTTTGAAACCATAAGCTCAACATTATTTCGTAATGAATTTCCTTTGTCTTACTTCAGGAGCCCTCAGCACTCCTTGGTTACACTTGGGTGACTCATAATTAGTTCTGCAATACTAACACAGATTACAGTTTTTAGAAAGGGAAAGTAAAAACAAATATGCTTTCAATCACAGCGGAGGGGGAGAAGGGAATTGTAATAAAATGTGTTGGTATTGCAAATTACCTGGTTTTATTACTTGTTTATATATTTATTTTTAATTCAGATTCTAGGTCCTTTAACTCACGTTTGTTCTTTCAATGGCATTCTATTTCTGTTTTGAACAAGCAATCATAAAATATATATATATATTCCTTATACACATAAATACATAATATATATTTAATATATGAATAAAGGTATATAAATAAATATATATTAATATATTTATATATTTCTTAATGTTATGGCAGTTTGCTTAGATAAGCCACCCTGGCCATTATATTTTATTGTCGAGTAAATAGCATAGTCATTGTTACATGGCACATTTAAGAGTCATAGAATTGAGTATCAGTGAACATCATGGTAGAATTTGTATGAGGTTAAGATCACAGGATTTGAGGTCTGACAAACCTCAGTTTGAAGCCTGTCCTGCTACTAACTTATAATCTCAAATAATTTATTTTAATTATTGAAGCCTCGATTTCAAAGAATCTGTCCTTAGATTTGTGGTAAAAATGAAATTTAGTCATTTATGTAAAAGGCTCAGACAGAAAGTATTCATTAAATGTATTTATTACTCTATTAAAATGCAATCCAGTTTTCCATTGACCCAAATCCCATTGACGATCCAGTTTTCTATTGACCCAAAGCCCAGTGCTAAATGCATGCGTGTTCCATAGTGATCCTGAGAGACTTTTGGATACATAGTCTTCATCTGAATTCACCGTATGCCCACAAAGATGCCTGTTTTTGTTTCATACAGCTCAAATTTTCCAAATTCTTCTTATATTGGTCTTTAATCATTAACTGTCTCTGCCTAGTCCAACACTGTTTCCTGGAGCTAAACAAAAATAATCTGTCCTATGATCATCCACATAAGTTTTCTCTTCCTCAAACTGATTAACCCAAGGTCCTACAAGCATTTCTCATATTTTATCAGTGGTTCTCAACCCTGTTTGCACACAAAAATCATCTAAAAAAATTTTTTTTAAAAATCCTGATGCCTAGCAAACTTACTCAGAAAACTTGAATCAGAATCTCTGGAGGAGGGACCCAGTATTGGTATTTTTAAAAGCCACCCCAGGAAATCTTAGATATGCAGCCAAGATTGAGAACCACTGTACATGTTATTGGTTTTTAATATGTGAATGACTTCTTTCCTAAATAACTTTAATTTTTAACAACACTGCCTAAATTATGGCTCTCAGATAAATATTGTACTTGATGTGGCCTCAGCAGGATCACCATCACTGGCCCTTAGTGCAAGAAATTGTTCTGTCTTATCCAAAGCAAACAAAGTCTGTTGTGTCTCAAATTCCTGTACATTACTGGGTTCAGGAATAACTGGGGGTTTTCGTTAAATTGTAGATCATGATACAGAATCTCTGGGATGGCACTCAGGATTGCTCCAGGAAGTTTCCATAATGCTGATGCTGCTGGTCCATGGACTACTATGAGTAGTAGAGGTCTACATATTGACAAAATCACGTTAAAGTGAAATACCAGAAGAGAGACAGAGACAAAGACAGAGACAGAGGAACAGACAGAAGGACGGGCGAACGGAGGAAGGGTAGAAGGGAGGGAGAGGGAGTGAGGAGGGAGAGAATACTATCTTAGTTGAATCATAAGTCATTCTATTGAATATTTTATAATCTATGTATTTGTTGAGTTTATGAATTGGCTGGCAAGCCATCTATCTCAAATACTGGCTTATTTTTTTAGATGTTCAGCTTCGTGCCTGGTTTGGAAATCAACATCTATTTGTCTTTATGGCAGCTAGCATGGCGAATTAAACTGGCTAAAGGAATTCATAGAAATATGAATATTGCACTTTTAAGAGTCTAAGAAAGAAAACTTTCTAAAACATTTATATGATTTGAGCAAATAAATTCCCTAAGTACAAAGATCATGCATGTTGTTCTTTAATAATGTCTCTTGTGACACTCAGTGTCTTCAACATGATTCATATAAAAAAGACGCTAAATGAATATTGGTTTATTAACTAATTGATGAGACATACTCACCGGACAATGAAACATGCTTTTTACGTCCATGGAACAACTAAAGAGGGAGACACTATGACAAAAATGACAAATTGTGCAGCATAAATGGTGAATATAATTTGCCTAATAAATGGGAAAATTGAAAAGGGTTGAAGCCAGGCATTGAAGGAGTGATAATCTATAAAAAGGTAGAGAAAAAGGGCAGGGAGAGACATATCAAACTTGAATATGGATAGTTTTACATCTAGTCAACATCATGCTTGACTTGGGATATCTAATGAGGCTGCAGACCTAAATGGTGTACTTGTAGGACCTTCTGTCACATAACGTCAGGGATAATATATTAAGCCAAGGAACATGTTATATTACAACCACAAGGGAATAAAAATTAAAACCCCTTCATGTGGAAATAGACATAATCGTGCTACATTTCCCTGCAGAAGAGCATATAGTGGCAATTTTTCTTCATATAATATTACATTAGTTTTAATTCTTATTAATAAGATACAAGAGTCATTAACACTATTAAAAATCTAATTATGTTAGCAATTTTCCATCATGTCATATTTGAGCAGTTAAGTATTGGTATTTGTTTTTCTTAATGGGATTCAAAAGTCTAATTAATAGGCTTTCTTTTGTGGTTAAGTGAAATGAATCTCTATGAAAAAGAGCCATTTTTAATATCTGCAGGCAGCTTATTTTCTCATATATTACACCACCAAGCCATCTGTCCATCTGTGGTATAAATAACGAAATATGAATTATAAGACTATCCTATGAAATTGAACAATGCTTTTTATTACATGTGATGTACATGTTACAACTAGCATGTTTTAAGAATGTTGACATATCTACTGGATTAAAAAAAAACACACACACAGAAAAAGAATATGCAGTAGATTATTACTCAAGAAAATTTGAGGAAACTGAAAATATATTGAATGGGTCAAATGTGTTTTCTGCTTGAGTTGATATTACTTTGGGATACTGCATATCAAAATAACTCATAGCAAAAAGTTGTGTTTAACTCTAGATTGTTTAATTAACCTACTGTCTTAATGAGAAACATTTGTGTGATTACTCTGCTTCTTTATTCCTTGGTAGTATGTTAACACACACACACACACACATACGCGTACAAACACACACACCACACACACACACGCACACATGCACACACATATATAATACAATATTATACAGGTTCTATAATATACATAAAGTACATATAACATACACATGTAATACAATATATATTAGTATCTTATATAATATGATATATAGATATACATCTATATACAGATATATAGATAGTATCAAAGAATAAAGATATTTATAGAGACAGTTATTTCTTGGTTATTATTAAAAATGCCCCTGTGATAGATACACTAGTCATTTGTTATTAATCCTGTAGCCATAGGAATTACACCAGCAACATTTTATTTCTTCAGACTGTTAATTAAAATGTTTTAAATGAAGACTTTAGTTTTCAAGCAGTTTTAGATTCACAGTAAAATTGACAGAAAGAAAAAAAGATGTTCCATGTACCCCTCGCCCTCACACATGCAAAGCCTCCCCTGTTATCAACACCCTCCACCAGATTAAGACATGTATTACAACTGATGATCCTACACTGACACATCATAATCACCCAAAGCCCATAGTTGCACTGAGGTCCAATTATGTGGTATATGTCCTATGGGTTTAAACACATGTGTAATGACATGTATCCATCACTATGGTATCACACAGAGCATTTCTGCTGCCCTAAAAATCCTCTATGCTCCATCTACTAATCCCTCCTCACCCTTCAGCCACTGACAACCACTGATCTTTTTACTGTCTCCATAGTTTCACCTTTTCTAGAAGGTCATACAGTTGGAATCATACAGTATGTCGACTTTCAAACTGGCTTCTTTAACTTAGTAAAATAGCGGTGAGTTTCCTCCATATCTTTTCATGGCTTGACAGCTCATTTCTTTTAAGCACTGAATAATATTCCATTGTCAGAATGTACCTCAGTTTGTCCATTGACCTACTGAAGGGCATCTTAGTTGCTTCTAAGTTTTAGCAATTATAAATAAAGCTACTAGAAACATTCATATACTAGCTTTTGTGTGGACATAAGTTTTCAGTATTGGGGTAAATACCAAGAAGAGTGATTACTGGATCATATGGTAAAGAGTATGTTTCATTTTATAAGAAACTATCAAACCATCTTCCAAATCAGCCTATCATTTTGTACTCCCACCAGCAACTTATGAGAATCATACAGAGGAACTGAAAAAATTAAAAACAGAAAATTAAGTGAATATATTTGTTAGATGAAACAATAACAAACTGCTATAGAAAAGGAATACTAATAAAATAAGAACAAGTTCTTGAAAATTACTATGATAGCAGAAGTATCAGTCTCGACAGAAGTGTAAATAGAAAAAAAAGATAAAGAAATGGGAAAAATAACATAGTAAAGAAAAATTAAAAACTACAGCTAGAGGTTTGTTATTAGCACATTTGGAGTTCTTCAAAAAGAGAAGAGAGAAAGGACAAGAAAGGAATAAAAAATTTCAAGAAATTTTCACAGAACCAAAGGACTTAAGTTTTCAGATTGTGAAGTGGCCAGCATAATGGATAGTGATATACTGGCACTAGCAACAGACATTCACTATAATATCATCAGGAAATTTTTGACACCAAGAACCGAAAGAAGACGCTCCAAACTTCTTTATGGAGAGAATGAAGAGACTTCTGATAAAAGAATCAGAATGGCATCTGAGTTTTCCACAGATGTGTTAGATGACAAAGCAAGAATACCTTTACAATTCCAAAAGGGGGGGAAAATTCCTAACTATAAATCAGAACCTGAGTGAACTGAAATAAGTGTAAGATAAAAGAATGATTTCTGCAAATATGCTATATTTTGAAAAGAAAAAAGCACTCCTCATGAGATCAATCTCTGAAACCCACTAGAAATGGGCTTCTCCAAGAAGGGATGATTCAAGAAAGAGGAAGGCAAGGAAGATACGAAACAGAAGGACTAACTCAAAAAGAGAAAAATGGAATTAGTCCCCAGAAAGTCATGAATGAAGTACCCGAGATCACAGCTGAATAGACACCTAGAGAATGACTAGTCTAGACGGCAACACGAAGGATCCAGGGTTAATTGCTTTTACAGTAAGACAAGTAGATTATCTGATGCTTTCTTCCTTATTAAGAAAAAACCTATACAACTGGGGGAAGAATTTGCAGTTGAATTTGAGATAAGTTCATAAGCAAATAAATAGCATTAAATAGCAACAAACAATTCCAGGGAAACAAAAATTTGTCAGAAAGGAAAATTAATCATTATCTTGCTCAGTTGAGAATAGCATTTGCATAGTCAAATAATATAAATGCTTAATATTGATCTAAAGAAAATTATGACATAACTGTATTGGGAGGCCAAGAGGATTAGAAACTGTGTGTATGTGTGTGTGTGTGTGTGTGCATGTGTGGGTGTGCAGGGGTATGTGTGAATGTGTGTGTATAAATGTAAGCAAAGTGGGTTGGAGGAGAGAAAAGAAACAGAAGGTAAAACGGTGACCTTTTTAAGAGAAAAGTCAATAGATAATGTTAAAAATGAAAATAAAAATAAAAATATACATGCTATTTATAAATATGGAAGTAATAACCAAAAGAATAGAGTAAGAAGATTGAAAGTAGTTACCTTAAAAAGTAGGAAACAACTGAGGGAATGGAGTGAAGGGAGTTATTTTATACAAAATGTTTTTTAAACCAATTCTATGCATATACTTTATAAAATTATATGCATACTTAAATATTTTAAAGCATATGCATATCTTTTGATAAAAATAAAAACTAATTTTAACTATCCAAATTTTAAAAAATAAATAATAAAATTAGTTTCCTACAGCCTAAAAAGCGGTATGGCTTTAATTAATACTTTGATTTAAATAACCTGGACTAAGCCCCATTTAACTGAGGAGAGCACATCATACCACACAAGGATGACAAAAAATTTCTTAATTCTTTGTCCAATTTCTTGACCAAAGGTAATTATTTAGAATCATGGATCGTATATGATTTTGAAACTGAGTGATCCCGACGCACTCAATAAACAACAAAAACAAAATTTCAGTGGTAGCCACCGCATTCACAAAACCATTGGCCTATCATGCTAGCAACTAAATTGTAGGTCATTGTTGACCCCAAAGTAAACACTCAGGCTCTGTTCTTGTTTCTCATTCATGAGTTCAGGTTGTATGCACCTTACTTGTACTTTTGGAATGGAATTTTTCATCCTAGGAACCCTCATTGCGACTCTGTTGTAAGCTGATTGATGTGACTTCAGGGAGGCGGGACTTCCAGGTAGGTTCTAATGGCACTTTCTGCTCACTCATACCACAGGTATCATTCAGCCACGGCTCACATTGCTATAAAAATGTCTCTGTCTGCATGATGAAACACGTCTACCCCAAGGTACGCCAGAGATTTGAAAATAAAAAGTAAATCTCCTCCTTGGGTGGGATCCACATTATCATGCAATTTGTGAGCTTGCCCACGTGAGCCCATTTCAGGCACTTTTAGATCAGTGGAGCAGCTATTAAAGTGCCATCAAAGCATTTTTGACTCCATAGAATTAATCATGAAATCTGTTCCTGCCAGCTCACTTATCATATTCGAAATATTAATTTAGAACAAAATTAAATCGGACACCCACCGACAGCAACATTTTGCCCTTCAGAACTCCCCTTCATATTGATTTATTAATGGCTGCCAGAACAGTGTACTAGAACAATTTATTACTTCTTTCTGGATGTTTCCGTATGCTTACAAATAGTCCTTGGGAATGAGAGGTGTTATCTGACAGTCTTTTGACACGGGTATTTTTCAATTTGCATAACATTTGGGGGATTTATTGGGATTTAAGGGAAGAAGTTTAATTTTAGTATCAGTGACAATGGGTGATTTGCTTCAAGAAGTTTTAAAGCCAGGGTGGTCATTTGACTGCAGTGCAAGTCGGAGATAATATAAAACTTAGTGCATCAGTGAATCCAGTCTCCACAGTGATGAGGTGCTGTAAAATGCAGACAGGAAGCATAGGGTGTCCTTTATGAACTAGGTAAATATTCTTTATACTTTTGCTATTAAAATCTTAAATGGCTGCATCAGCACTTAAATACCATGAAAGTTCAAATGATCAACTGTGACAGTACATTCCAGGCAGTAAAAGCAAATCGTCCTCTAATCCTGAGACAAAGGCCTTTACTTCCTGGGCCTCAGAGTGGAATCACACTGAGCAAAGCTCTTGAACAACCCTCACGGAGCCCCAAATATACCATCCCATTTGTGTAAATAATACCACCAACACAGATAATGCAAATGAGAGATAATCTGGTCTGAGCAACGGTTGTTGAAGTCTGAGGTCAAGACGTCTACACCATGACGTATTGGCCCCATACCTTGTGCCCCTTCGAATGCTTCTGAAAACCTGGGGATTACGCATCCAGATTTGCACAACCAGCTTCTCCCTAAGACAGCTGGCTTTTCAAAAAACTTTCCAAAAACTTTCCGTTTTGCTATAAAAATACATAAATGTGATTAAAGCATAAGATATGTTGTAAGGGTCAAAAAGATTTCTTTTGGGGGCCCTTGTCCCAACTGAAATTGATCATTTTCTCTCTTCACACTCACTTTATAATGCCAGCAATAATTTCCATCTAAAGTAACAGAAGTAGCTTTCTCTTTTTCAAGTTACTTTATTTTTAATGGCCACTTTTGCTCTGGATCCTTCATCCTTTCCTGTAGCAAATATTTATAAGTTTTTCCCTTGATCTCTGTGGGAAGAGAAAACATGGAGCAAAACCACAGGAGACATCTAAGGTCCACATATGGTCCAGAAGAGGACAGCCTGTCCCTGGGATTGGTCTCATAAAGCTAATGATTAGCACTGAAATCAGCAGACTCCTTTTTCTGCACCTCAGAGTTCTGAGAATGGCAACGGAGCTGTGCATCTTGTTTCTCTGAAACACACCTGAACTGCGGGATACCTGAGATACACAAGGTTCCGATGCACTGAATGCTTTTTTGGAGCATCATGCCTTTGAACTTGTGGGTTACACTGCTGGACCACTCTTCCTTTCTCCATCTGACAATGCGCATTGATTCTTTAAGACTTTTCAAAAGTCTCCCTCTCTAAAAAGCGAGTTTCCTATTGCTGTTGCAGCAAATTACTTAAAACAACACAAATTGGTTACCGCACAGTTCTGGGAGTGCACTCCAAAAGGGATCCGAAGGCTTCTGGGGAGAATCTGTCTCCTTGCCTTTTCCAGCATCCTGACACCATCTCTATTTCGTGTGTCTTGGCTCCCTCCTCTGCCTTAGAAGCCATCAGGAGGGCACCTTCACATCTCTCTCGTCCACCATCACGCTGCCTTCCCCTCTCTGACCCTGTGCCTCTTTCTCACAAGGTTCTTTCTGATTACATCAGGCTCAGAGATATAATCCAGGAAAATCTTCCTATCTCTAAATCTTTAACTTAAACACATGTACAAAGTTCCTTTTGCCATGGACGGTAACATGTTCATGGGTTCTGGGGATTCGAACATGAACATCTCTGTGAGGAGGACAGTATCCGGTCTGCCACAGATGCCTTCACTGATTTCCTGCCCTAGAGTAGAGCTTTACCACCTCTGGCCACAACAGAACCTTGGCTGTGTGCTCTCCACAGAGGCCAGTAGGCGATTGCCCAGGACACTTATCTATAAAGCATGTTAGAACAATGCTATAAATGTAATGAGTTGGAGGAAACTGCACTCACCAGAAAACAATGCAGGAAGGAATTCTGTTTGGTTAGAGAGAATATTTTCACAAGCTATTTCAAGGGGAGGGAGGAAGATGGGGCTCCCAGGAAAACACTGGACACTACACTGCTCCCTAAAGAAGACGCTTGCTTGCAGAGTGGACCTGAGGCTGCCACTGCCATGCTCCTCTGTCCTTTCCAGTTGCAGACTCAATGCCTTTCTAAATAACCAATAGATACACTTTTAAACAGTCTTTGCTGGGAAAGAAACCGAACTATCAGCTGGCACAGAGGACTAACATGTCCCAGTCGGAAATCTATCACCTTGTTATAAATTTCCTCATCTGTAAAATGGGGATAAAAGCTTTCTCATGTGTGGTTGAGAAGATTAAATATGTACAATGTTTAAAACAGTGTTGTACTCATACCGAATTCTTAAAAATCCTTAACTATCCATAGTGGGCATTATTGTGCTTGTAGGGGGGTTGTCTGGCTTGATAAGCTGTGTATTCTTCAAACCCCAGCGTTAGTCATTTCTGCAGTGGCTAGAATTTCACTGTCTAATACAACAGCTAATAGATACATTTGGATATTTGCATTTACGTTTGAATTAATTAGATTTACATAAGAATTAAAACTCAATCCCTCAATCATACTGGCCACATTTCCACCGCTCAGTAGCTACATGTGGACAGAGCAAATGTAAATCATTTCTATGATCACAGAAAACACATGGGTAGTCCAATAGATAAACGTCTCCATGTCAAGGATCTCAGTGTAGGATTTTCGGAGGAGTTAAAGTTTAACATACTCAGAATTATACCTATTGACAGTTGTAGTTCTTTCACGATAAATCTTCAAACCATAATAGATTTGAAATCAAATAAACGGCATTTTTTTAAAGCTCTAAGATGAGTACGTAGTGTGGGCTTCGAGGTTTTTGATACTGTGATGAAGACATCTTTTTTTGGCCTCCACCCTCTAGCACCAGGCAGGCAAAATCTATTAACCTTCTTGTGGTAATGACACCATTTTCTCATCATCTTTAAAACCCTGGCTAAATTAGGTGAGGCAAGAAAAGAGGTCATGTTCACATTACCGAGGATAAAATATATGCTCCAGTATTTTGACTTTCAACATATAACTCACTATTACTTTAACACATTCTATATTCCACTTATATTTTCTCTGCCTATCTCCAATAGCAGTGCAGAATTTATTCTTACCATAGGTGCTCAGTACATAGAGTTCAAAATGCAGGCCTAAGCAGTCATGGCAAATATGCCACTGTTCCAATATGCTGTACCCACAGCAGACATTGTTAATCAACCCACAGTATTCTCTCCACTGACTTAGATATGACACGAGAATCATTCTCAACACAAGGCTGTAGGTAGCAAATATCAAACAGTTGATGCTGGTATTTGAGTTCAAACCTACTTGTCATTCCTGGGTCAAAGGGCGTTTGGTAGATAGAAAGAATCAAAGACACAGATAAAATTCAACTGTGCTGTTTAAACAATGCTGCTTTCTTTAAGGCACAACTATGCTTCATTTCTTTCTTTCTTTTTTTTTTTTTAGTATAAGAAAAATGTTCTTTCACCAAGAACTCAGTGGAGCAACAGTGCCACCCAATGGCTGGTTAGGTTAGTTTTGCATTTAAATGTTACCATTTTAATGCAAAAACTGTCTTTCACAGATAAAAAATGGGAACTGGAATTGGCTATTAACTGCTTAAGCTGCTTTTATTCACCGTTTTTCTAAATGATAGATACACAAAAGGTAGGCGGCATCCTGAGAAATGAAATTGCCTTAAAACAAAACCCTCCGCACGTTTCCTCTATTAAATGCAACAGCTCGACAAAAAGACAGGCTCCACGAGTATTTACAAATGAACAGGGTGGATTTTCATCCCTCATTTATAAGCGGGTGGAATGGGCAATAGTTCTCCAATACTTCCCCCCAACCTGAGGTGAGCTTAGTTCTTTTTTTTTCATTTTCTAATAAATCAGTGTGCTAAACAAACCCTACTGGAAACATTGGAGTAGGTATATGTATTGTAGCATTTTATATGCAAAAAAAGGAGTATGAAGGCTGTGACAAGTGTTACAAATAGAACTATTATTTAGTTTAAAGGGAAGCAGAATTTACATTTCCCAAATCGGAGACCACTCAAGCTTTGAGATTCAAGTAAGCAAAATAAATCTGAGCCTTTTGCAGTGTGAAATCGAGGCTCTAACTCTATTAATAGAAGAGGTGAGTAATACATTTCCCAGGCTGGACGGTGTTGGGTTTTTATTACCCAATCTTCGTGATCTGCATAGATCACTGAAAACTTCCAACGTGGGGTGACGGTGAGTCCCCAAGGCACTGAGTTTTCACGTTGTAAGCATTGGAGTCTTTCTCCCTTGGAGGGACTTACTTGAAGATATGGAGACATCCCCACAGAACTTATACCCAAGGAAAGAGGAAAAGTCTACTCTTTTTTTAACTTTCAATCAATCAGAGTACTCATAAAGTCTTTTTTTTTTTCTTTTTATAACTACACCAATGTTCTTTTAAAAAATTCCATCGATCAAACCAAATAAATTTGTGCTGGGTTGATCTGGTCTTTTTTTTTAATGCATAAAGACATGGCACACAAGCATGTATTACTGTGTACTAGTGATTGCTATGATTAATCACTTTTGAAGAAAAATAAAATTCTCAATCTCGCATCTATTTGTAATTAAAGGCTTTTGTCAGGAATTTCTTTTATTCAACCTTTGTCCTCTTATTTCATTTAGTTTGTATTTCAGTGACTTAGACTATATTTTGCTGATAAATATGGGTAACCAGAAACAGACTCTGGCTTTGAAAATGAAGTGTGAAATGAATGGAGGTGCATAGAAAATATTTTACGTAAAGACCAAAAGTATATTCCGAGTGAATTTGAGAATATTCCGTTAAGTTCACATTTCTTCATTGAGTTATAGTATTTTTTTGAATAATCATAAGTTTTTCTTAGAGTGATGAAAATGTAGAAACTAGTTCAATAAAAGACAGAATGATATAGACTCTAAGTGTGTGAGATTTTAGATCAGCTGACCTGTGTCTGAATTCCAGTTCAGCCACAAATTATCTATGTGAATTTGAGTAAATTACTTAAAGTCTATGAGCCTCAGTTCTCTAATCTGTTAGATGGAAACACCAAGAGTACAAATACATAATATTATTATGAGGATTAATGAGTATTTTCTACGGTAAGTGGATGGGCTATTATTCACAGACTCTTGAGTTCCCCAACGGAGCTGGTGTCACAAGAGATATGAGTGAAAGGAAAACTGAAGTTAGAAAGTGACTTGTATCTTAGAAATGTAACTCCAGTAGCATCATAGAAAGTAGTCTCAGAAGAAAGTCAGAGGCAAAGAAGGAAATCCAGGAATATTGTGGACTCTGGGGTCCAACTACTTAAATTTTAATACAATTTCAACACTTCCTAATAACATGATCACACATTTCCAAAACTGGGTTTTCTCATCTGCAACTGTAGGCAACAGAAATAGCACTTCCCCAGAAACTGTAGGGGATAAACTGAGGCAAGATATACATAGCTTTTCCACACTGCATAGCTCAGGGTAAACATTTAATATGGGGGAACCAGGAGAACTTCCCTTGGCTATAGCTGAAGTGCTACATATATGCGCCTGTATTTCTTTACCTTGAGAGGAAAAGAGTTTATTGAATAACAGTTTACAGAAGATAGAACAAATGAGAATATAATCTGCAGAACCTAGATCAAAATCCTGAAATTCATAACTCTCTTTTACACCTAATGATTCTTTGCTGTAAATGCTATGCTCACCTTTACCAGGTAGAAAGTATCAGGGAGACAACCCCTGCCTTCAGGGAGTACGAATTCTAGTTCAGGGGACAGATATTCACATATTACATATTAAGTGAAGGGGACCCGTCACTTGGAGAGGCACTTGGCTCAGTGATGAAGACAGACTACAGCCTCTATGCCAGACTGCTTGGTCTGATTACTGGCATCCCCTGGTGGTGCCACTTAAGAGCTGTGTGACCTTGGGCAAGCTACCTAACTCCACTGTGCCTTACTTTCTACATCTGTAAAAGAACATAATAATAATACCTACCTAATAGAACCAGTGTGTGGAATAAAGAAATTAAACCATGCAAAGTACCTGGAGCCTATTTAGTGCTAAATAACTAGTTAGTCCTACTTCTGCTAGTAGTAATAATAAAGGTCTACTAATAAAGGCGCCTAGGAGCCAGATGTGTTTCAGAATTTTTCTGATATTAGAAAGAAAACGTGGTATGAACACTATATATGACAGAATCATCCCAGTGGGATCTAGGACAGCACCTGTATTAAAAAAAATATTAACATTTCTGCAGTAGGAATTTTTTCAATGGTTTTCTAAATAAAGACGTATCAAGAGACTCACATCTAGCAAAATCACAATTTGCTGATAACTGAGTTCAGACCAGGTAAGATGTTATCACCACACAAGTGTTCAAAAGCTTTTAGTTTCCAGAGCTTTTTGAATGTTGGCTTTGTGGATCTTCATGGCTTTGAACATTAGACCGAGACTGAGAAGGCTTCTAAGAGGGGCATTTTTTTTTTTTCCTGGTTGGTAAAAAAGAGTAGAGAAATTGTGAGCAAAAGGACTTTGTGATAGACTCTGCAGTCAAAGTGAGCAGGATACCCCACAAGACAGAAGGGGAGAGGGAGAGGTGAGGCTGGAATTAGATCGCCTGACCCTCCCCAAACTGGCAACGATCGGACAAGTACTGATCTATTCGAATATAATAACGTTAATTCTTTTAGATTAGTAAATACAACTTTAGGCTTAGTGTGTGTAGCCAGAGACAGCAAACTGATAGGTCATGACAGCCAGTGGTGGCCTTGCAGATATGTTTTGTTTGGTGACACAGTGTTTAGTTTTTGGAATGTGGATACTTTGATGAGAATGTATACTTGTCATCTGCCACAGATGGTCTCATCACTCTATCATTCTCTACTGTCTTCATCCAGCTGTATTCTCTCATTTCTACCTTTGTGGTATTTTCCAGCACTGGAATTTGCAACCCTTGCTTGTAAAATAAAGGAAAATAGCTGTTTTAAATGAACACTGAGATTTAAAGTGATTGATTATGTGGCCGAATTTACCTTGAGGTCTCTATGCAGACTGGCAGAAAGGTTTCACCCTAAATGTTGGCTCTCCTGATTGTCAGTGACTTCCCAAAATGCTGTGTTATAACGGTGTTTTAGGCTCCGTTACAGAGAATAAAAAAGAGAGCATTAACCTGCCCTATGTCCTACACAGCTTGTTCCCAAAATATAGCCCAGTGAGTATAAGTAAAGTGTTACCTGATCTTTTCCTATAGAATCCATATGGTAGTCACTAGCCACACATGGCCAATTAGCACTAGATATGTAACTAGTCCAATGTGAAATATGCTGTACATATAAAACAACAGATTTCAAAGGGCTTGTACAAAAAAAAAATGTAAAATATCCTATAGATAATTTTTAACATTGATTACATAGTATAATCAAAATTTTTATTTATTTATTTATTTTTAGGTGAGAAAACCCTTGATTGACCTCACAAATTGCAAGAACCTTGTCGGCTTACAATCCTTTATTTTTTATTTTTTATGCCTACAGCACCTGGTCTTCCTAGGTGGTCTCCCATCCAAGTACTAACCATGCCTGACACTGCTTAGCTTCTGAGATCAGATGGGATCGAGCTTATTCAGGGTGGCATGGCCATAGATGAAATTTTTAATATGTTGACTTAAATAAAGTATAGTATTTAAATTAATTTTACTTTATCTTTTTACTGTTTTCATGTGGCTACTAGATAATCTTAAATCACATATGTCTCATGAGATATTGCTATTGGGCATCACTATTCTGTATAATACATGTTAATGATATAGTTATATTTAAAGCGATGTCTGATCCTCATTTGTATTATTCATGCAATTTTTAGTAAACTGCGGTCCCACCAAATTATTATTTTAGAAAAAAAAATAGATTGCCTGTTCACTCTTGATAGAAAAGATGAAAATTTCTTGACCTATTTCCCACCATGAACTTCTCATGTTCTCTCCCCATCACACAAACATCGGTTGGGAATCACTGCTTCAGAATAGCCCATGGGCCAAATCCACCAACTACATACATGTTTGCATGTTGTCTATGGTTCCCTTTGCATTGCAATGGCAGAATTGAGAGATTGTGACAGTGAGAGTCCTCAACGTCCAAATGATTTACTATCTGGTCCTTTACAGGAAAAGTCTACTGACTCCTATTCTAGAACAACAATTCCAAAGGGGCTTTTCTAAATGAATTCTCATAAACAGACATTGAGACTGGTTTACAGATTCAGAAAACTGCTTAGGAAAAATTTGAATCATGAGTGCTACAAACCACTAATACATTCTGAAATAAAACATTGTTTTCCAGCTTCTAAAAAATCTTCAAATTTCTTTTTCTGGCAGGGGAAGAGGAGCTGGGGAAACCATGCTTTATAAAATATGATTCTGGGGGCAGTATTAAGAGACTGAGGATTATTTAAGGATGAAATGGGCAAGCATTTGCTCTGCAAAGGATTTCATAGAGCATCATGTTTTACTAACAAGTTTCCAACCCATTCGAATGGACATATGAATTAATGGTGAATTACTGAGAATTTTCTTACTTTGATCATAATAAGCATCCTAAACTTTTAGCTGCTTAGTTAATAAGATTTTTGTAAATTTCTATGAGAAATTTAGAATGTTATATTACTTTTGTCATAATATGTCATTTTTTTTCTCATAAGTTGACTCTTATAAGTTAAATCTGCTGGCTTTTAGAACTCATTAGAGAAAGCTTTTGGTTTGTGGTTTATGGGTCATCATATAAAAAGTACAGAGCCACTATGTCAGAGCTGGCATTATGCTTAGAAAAATAACCTCTGGAGGTCAATAAAGCATTGTTTCACCCTTCTAAGACCTAGTTATCATATTAAAGATTGCAGATGTTCATTTCCCAATTTTGTTAGCTTTCTTCACAATTGGTTAAAAATGCAAAGAAAAGAAATTACAATTCTAATTGTGACTCTACTTAACGAGTTCAAACTGATTTAAGCATGAACATCTGAGAAGCCTGAAAACTCGGCAACCATTTAAAAGTCTATTTGAGTAGGAGATCACAATTCCTTAGAGAAATGAGAAGGTGCTTTATAGTCTAATGCTTCCTTTTGAACTGTATATCACTTTTTCTATTTAGAATTCATTTGAATGCAGAAATTGAGTTAGGTTCCTTTCGTTGGAGACACTCCAAATATTTTGACAGTTATTTGAATACCATATTGACAAGCCCATTATATTTACTGGTCCTAAAACAAATAATTTCCACACATTCTAAGCTTTAAAACTCTTTAGGACAAATTATTAAAAGATTATAACGTGTTTGTCTGTGAATTTTTAAAGGGAAGGATTTGTGACTTCTTAAAAAAGGGAAAATATTTGAATAGCAGCTATAATTCTAGTATATTCACAAATCAGTCATTAAAATGCATTGAGCAGAGTTGTTGCAGCTGTATACAGCTTTTATTATTCAGACTGCTAAATGGGTGAAACATATATTTTAATTTAATGTATAATGCACAACTCAGAATGAACCAGAACAATTCTCCCTCTCCTCCCTTTCTTAAGAAGAAGCCAGAGATCCTTCAACAGGCTGGTGATAATTTCTCCTGGACAAGAGCCAGCTGAGATTTATTGAATGTGCTGGCATCTCTTCATAAAACATTGCAAGAGCTGGCAGAAGGTTAGTCAAAAAAATCAGCCCATAACATTTCTACTTTTATTCATATATTTTCATGGGGGATTTAATTGCTAAACCTTCAGCTCTGGTTACTAATTATGGCCCAACGAGAACTTCAGCTTCTATAGAAAGTTAACAAAGGAGTGTCTTCCTATTTCATTTTTATGGAGTAGAAGTCCTCGGTTTGGGGAGCTGGGACACTTACAGTCCTGAGTAAAGAGAGCTACAAGGAACCACCTGGATATTATTAATAAAGAAGAGGGAAAGGTGGGGGGCAGGGTGAGATGTTATTCTCATTTAGTGACATACTAGCTATTAGGTAGAAGATATGTTTAAAAGTAAAAGAAATTATGTGGCATGACTATATTCAAAGGGTGTGATTCTTCCTTGATTTTTAAATAGGTCAGACTCTTGGCTAGAGGGCTCATACCTGGAGAATGCTATTGTCTACTTAACTTTCCCTCCAGCCCTTGGAATTTCATCTTGAGGCTCCCTGAAAAATAAAGGCCCTCCCCTCAAATTTTCAGAACAAGCAAAATCCTGTTTATAGCTTCTCATGTTTCCATAAATACTTGTAATCTATTTTATTTCTTTGCTGAAATGTAAAGGTTCTCTCAGATGCAATTTATTCCTCTCTCAAGGTGTCCAACAAGCTCTCATTGGAGTTCTGAACTCTACTTTCATAGCACAAACCTCAGTGGCAGTGCTTAACTAATTTACTGTGTTTAATCGGGGACTATAAAAAATAGTTTCTTTTGTCTTTCCATGTCTAGAGATTTATACTGGTGCTTAGTCTTTTAGAAAAAAGGCAGTGTTAAACTTCTGTCAGTTATGTTGGCTTTTGGACTTAGTCAATTCATGACCATATCAAGAGGAGATTGTATCTTTTAGCATTATGAGTACTTTCACCACAGAGAGGAATAAATTAGGGCTGAGAGTTTCACGGTCCTCGGAGACCTTGAACTTGACTTACTGAATTGTGAAAGCAAACTGCGATGCTCAATAGCCTTCAAAGCTACGAGTGCCGCGGGATTCTCTGTGCCCTCTCAGACGGCCACAGTTGTATGGCAGACACCTGCAAGAGTCTCAGGTTTCTTTCTTATGTTCTAGATGTCCAGGATGAACACAGAGATCTATGGTATCACTTCTAAGTTTTATCAATTTTAAGTAATCAGTGATACAGCCTCGCCTCTCCCATATCTAGACCGTTTTTGAAACCTCCTCAGCATTTATTCTTGTTTCCTCCACTACTTTGTAAAAGAGATGTGAAGTATCCTTATAATGAGGGAGATGAATCTCATAACTTTAATAAAATATAAAAGGAATTTAGGGCTGTGGAGAGGTAGAACATGTAAATATGCTACCTCTTGGTGTTTATGTCATTGAAATTAGACTTAACACATGACTTGATATTTCTTGCTGACAGTACAAGAAGCAAGCTGTGATCCACACCAACTGTTTTCCTTACTTCTAAAACATATCTATCCTGGTTATCCACACCTGTAAGACCTTGTAGCCCAACTGCTTTGTATGTTCGAAGTTCATAATTTTATCACATCAAATGCATCGAAAGAGAAACAAAAAAAGAATAGGGGCGGTGAGTAAGGTGACTCTTACTAACATCTTAATTCATTTCCCATTATTTATTAGAGAAAAAGCTGATCCTAATCTCCTCCAAGGTACACCGGGCATCTGTAATATTGGTTTTGTTCTACTTCTCCTGGAACCTTCTTCAATTAGCTACTTTCTCTTGCATCCTAACTCCTTCTCATCTTTTTCCTTGTGTCCATTAATATCATAAGTCTCCCCTATATAAAAAAAAAGTTTTCTCCCCTTCAGCCTCATTTTCAAGCCTACTATTCCGATCTCTCTACCTCTTTTGATCATCAAACTTCTTAAATGAAAA
Source organism: Rousettus aegyptiacus (assembly GCF_014176215.1). Lineage (NCBI taxonomy): Eukaryota > Metazoa > Chordata > Mammalia > Chiroptera > Pteropodidae > Rousettus > Rousettus aegyptiacus. The sequence continues at coordinate 80,829,362 of NW_023416310.1, forward strand.
GAATATTTTGACAGACTACTCATTTTTACTTCCTTAATCCTCTGGATGCTTTTGACAGAACTCCCTGACATTTATCTAGAAAATCTTGTCAATGATTCACTGTTTGCCAAACTTAAAACTTCCACTCTCCTCTTCAGTCCAGCTCTAGTTTACACCTGAAATGTCTCAGCTCCTGCCCCTAGTCTCTCCTCTTGCTGATTCATTGTCTTTATTACTATCAGAATTAACTTTATAAATGAAAATTGGATTGTATCGCTCACAAAACTCAACACCTTTCTCAGCTGAATTTTACTTCATCTCTAGATGCTCATTCTTCAAGGCCAATGTTACCCTGATGCCAAAGCCAGCCAAAGACATCACAAGAAGAGATAACTACAGGCAAATATTCCTGATGAATACAGATGTAAAAATCCTCAAGAAAGCACTAGCATACACCATGACGAAGTGAGACTTATCCCTGGGAATCAAAACAGTGCAACACTTGCAAATCAATTAATGTGATACACCATGTCAACAAAATAAAGGACAAAAATCATGCCACATTTGCATAAATGCAGAAAAAGCATTTGACATATTCAATATCTTTGATGATACAAACATAATAAATGTACATAATTATGTACTTCAACATAATAAAGGCCACATATAACAAGACCAAATGCCCAAAGAAGACAGATAGGTGGTTAACAGGTTCAGGAAAAGGTGCTCACCACCACTAATTATCAGGGAAATGCAAACTATGAGATACTACCTCATGCCTGTTACCATGCCTATCATCAAAAAGACGAGATAAACGCTCCAGGGATGTACAGGAAAGAGAACCCTTGTATACTGTTGGTGGAAATGCAGAATGATGTAACCACAATGGAAAACAGTATAGAGGTGCCTCAAAAAATTTAAAATAGAATTAGTATATGACCCAGCAATTGCACTTCTGGGTATATATCCAAAAGAATTGAAGTCAGGATCTTGAAGAAATACTAGCTCCCTCAAAAATATGGAAACAACCTAAATGTTCACTAATGTAATGAATGGATAAAGAAAACACGGAATATACATGCAATAGAATATTATTCAGTCTTAAAAGGAAGGAAATCCTGCAATTTGCAACAACATAGATGAATGTGAAGACATTATGCTATGTCAAATAGCTAGTCATAGATAAACACTGCATGATTCCACTTACCTAAAATAGTCAAACTTATAGAAGTAGAGAGTAAAATGGTAGGCACTAGGGAGGGAGAAATAGATAGTTGCTACTTAATGAGCATAAAGTTTCAATTTTGCAAGATAAATATGTTCTGGAGACCTGCTATACAACATTGTGCCTGTAGTTAATGCTATTGTATTGTGCACTTAAGAATTTAAGAGGGTAGATCTCATGTTAAGTGATCTTACCACAACAGTTTTTTTTTGTTTTTTTAAACCTATGAGACAGGCATTGATATCATCATTTTCTTATCAGGAACCTAAGGCCTAGAGAGATTAAATACTTTGACTAAGATTCCATAGCCATTAAGTAATAGTGTCTATTAAATGGCAGAATAAATTGTGTGCACATGCCACTTGGCTAAAAAGGAAATGGTAACATCAGAGGACTGCTTGTTTGTTTGTTTGTTTGGGGGGGGGTTGTTTTTCCATTGTTGTCTATTTATTTGTTTTGTGTTTTACATATGAACAAATTAAAGGTGTTTGGGGGAGAGGATGCCTCCCTTTGTCTTCTGTCATAAAGCTGTGAACCTCCACTCATGAAGAGAGAAAGAAAGGCAGTGCCAATGGAAAAGAAGGAATTTGTAAGCATCTCCAATGTTTACATACACTGCGTGGTGCTTGGTCTATTCAGATTCTAAATGAAAGCCCTGACCGGGTTTCATTTTTAAGTTTGTCTCTTTCTAAGTCTACTAATAAGTTTAGTCTGTATCTCTTGTACAGTACCTAGTTTGATGTCATGCTTGATTAATATTTTGTTCTAATTAATAATAAAGTAGATAAATCAGAACCTTGAGATTTAAATTCTCTATTCCATCGTCTCTCCCCTTCAGCCTGATTGAAACCATGCTCATTATCTTTCTGCAATTAATTCCTTATTCCACAGGCTCATTCCTGTTATCCCAAGGGATGACCCTCCTGGAAGGAGGACTTCATTGAGATGATTAGGTCACACTATATTCACCAATTAAACAATAGTTAGCTATTGATTTCTACTGAGACATGTAAATGATTAGCAGATCCTTTATAGAGATAGCTGTCGTTCTAAGAGGTTACCATTTTATAGTTCTATTTCTACAGAAATACTTGGCATTTTCTTAAGGTCAGATGGGATACCATAGCACTGACTAGTTAAGAGGATAAATCTGTACCTTATCACCATTAGAGAGTACTTTTGAGGCTATTGCTAAAGCTCATCATATAGACACAAACATTAAATTTCATATATGAGTAATGGAATGTTACAAAGAAAAGTACACCATAATCTCTTTGCTATTTGCATTTCCTTAAGGCCTCACTAGAATTTTATCTCTCTCTTACACACACACATATATATGTGTATGTATATGCATGTGCATATTGATACATACATATGGAGGCAGCACTCTACATGTGAACTGTCTTTCATAGACAAACATTCCATGTTCTCAGGATCAAAAGTGTCTAATCAACCTGTAGAGATATTATTTCAGAAACTATATGAACATATGTTGATCAAAATAAAAAATGGCTATAATCAGTATGGCTTCGTATTTATTGCATCTCTCTCTTTCAGTATAAATTTCTAGTTTTGCATACTATTAGAAACAGACAGTTTTAGGTGGCTTTAAACCTCCCAGCAAATGACACAAACTGTAAATAAATATGGTATGCATAATACTGGCAGTATGTGTGGAGACCGAGGGAGATATATGGACAACTTTCTTATAAGGTTATATATTTATTTCATGAAATAGGATGACAATATATAAAGCACATAAAATCCATGATTTTATATCTATAAATGTTCAATATAAAGCTAACTAAAAATTCAATTTACTTTAAGGAAACATTGCAGGTATGGAAAAATTACAAAGGTAATAAAGAATATTAAGGGTAGAAGTAAGAGTAGAAACAGATTACATCCAGAAGAGAGTACCAATAATAGTTAACATATATATGACACTTGCTATGTGCCAAGTGTCTTTTTGGGGATTGTATGTCCATTAAATTATTTAGTGCCTACCACAATTCTAAAAACTAGATACCATTATTGTCTTTATTTTCTAGATGAGGAAATAGAGGCACATTAAATTTACATGACTGGCCCAAGGCCAAACTGGAAATATGGCTCTAGATTCTTTATTCTTAACTTCTAGATTCCACTCTTTTAGATGTTAGTAATAGCCAATGCACTGGGGAAGGGCAAAAACAATGTAAAATTTAATGTCCAATCATAAAAAAGAAGACAGACAATAAATCATCAGAGAAGACATTACTGGGTCCCCTGTGTTCCATACATTCTTCTAAAGCAGGCTCATTCCATATTTGATCTAAATATTGAACAGATGGAACTATCCCCTCAGGGTATTTAAGTTATTTTGTAATTTTCACAGCCAGTTAGAAATACATTGGAGAAAACTGCCCATTCTGGACAAAATGTTCTTTGTTCTCAGGACCAAAACATGTTTAATCAACCTATAGAAACAATTATTTCTGAATTGATATACAATATGACAACGGTTGTTCCAAGTAATAAGTGACTATCATTATTATTACTTCCAATTATTGTGCATTTACTAGACACTCGCTCAATCTTTTATGTGCATTCGTTATTTACTTCTCACAGCAAGTAAAGTAATTATTGTATCTCCATTCTATAAAAGAAGGTTAGGAAGCTCAAAAAACTTAAGCACCTTGTCAAAATGTTTAAGGATGAAACATGGGTGGACTCAGTTTGGAGTTGGGGCTATCCAATTCAGGCTTATACCCTTTGCCTGAATGTAAATGATATTGGAGCATTTTCTTAGCAACATCCTTAGCAATAAAAAATTAATTCTATCTTCAAATTCAACAACAATACTTTGCTGCCATTCATTCCCTCAGAAACAACTGTTGCTTATTCTTTCAATAGTTCAGCTCAAAAAAAAAAAAAAATGTAGCCATCCAGATGCATAGGGATCTCCTTGCAAACAATTTGGTTTTGTGGATACCATAAATTAACACAAGCTGTCCACTTCATTGAATTCAAGATTTTTTTTGTTTATGCTTTTAAAAATATTGTTTTTCTTAACTCAATCCAACAAGTGCCCAAATGTCTACCAGTTCCTGATGAAGAGGAAACAACTATTTTGGGAGGGATAAATAACAGGTATCTGCAGAGGATGATATAGCTTAAGACTACATAACAAATAGCTTAAGACTCCGTGATACAGTCTGTGGAATAGATAAAGTTTACACCTCTTTCAATAGTAGAAAGAGACCACTCTATCTCAGATAGATGAGGTTAATTCTAGTAAAAGTTAATTTTCTTCTTTGCCATGTTTGGAATCCCTTTTCCCTCTGTTTCAGTACATAGTTTAAATCATATTAGAGTTATTTAGGGCTATATCTTTTTCCTTCTACTATTGTATAGGAAAACTTAGGGAATAAAGACAAATTTTTACTCCTCTTCATATTGCACTTTATAATGATGGCTAAGTGTTAGCTTTTATTGAGTATTACTAAGAACACTTTATACATCTAATTCTTTAAATCTGCACAACTACTTTTGGGTAAGCCCTATGATCACTGCATTTTACAGATGAAGAAAGTGAGTCACTTGCTCAAGATACAGACTTAGGTAGGGGCAGAGCTGGCATGTAAGCCCAGGAGGACTGACTCTAGGAAGCAGGTGCTCAATAAATGTTCATCAAAGTGATTTGAGCAAAATCTGTTTCAAGGTGGTATTCACAGAGGAGGTCAGTACCTCACATTGAATAATTACCAGGAACACTAATCAAGATTAGGTAGCCCTCCCCATTACCCCAGCTAGGCAAGATCATGGAGTGTTGACACGAATATGGCAACAGCAATGCACTGGATTGGTCTACAAAGAGAGCATTGAACTCATGTGTTGTGTGAATAGTGCAAGTCATCTTTTACTGTTCCCCACAGAGATGTGAAGGTATATGCAAGAATGACCAAAAAAAAAAAAATGGGTTTTGCTTTATTTGACCATAACAATTACATGACAAGGAAGAGGAAGGGAAGAACAAGGAAAAGAAGGAACCATCTCTTATTGAGCAGCTACGTGCATTGTGCTCTGAGCTGCAGCTCACATATGTTACGTTATATATCTTACTATATTCCTTCCAATTTTGAAAACTAAGGCTCAGTGATTAAGTACACATAGCTATCAATATAGGAATCTAAGCCTGTCTGGATCCAAACTTTTATTCTTCCCTCTATTAACAGAAAAACCATGCTTATTCTATTTCCCAAAAACATAATGCATTCTTTGTTTTAAAAAATATGAATGCTAAACACCAAGTATGTACAAGATCAGGGACTTGCTCATAAATGTCAAGAGCCATAATAATTTTTCTGAGAATAACACCTAAATTCCTAGAACATCTGTCTGTGATATTAAACATCTGAGAGTTTTTTTTCAGAGTGTGGTATCCTATGAAGAATAAGGATGTTTATTTGTTGAATTATTAGAAAAGAAATTTTTCTCATTCTTTTGAAGTCAAGATGCATTTGCCACATTAAGAATACAGACCTTGTACGTGTGAAGGATCTTTGTGCTGTGACTCACATTAGTCAACATGCACAGAACACTGTCCTTACTCATGAGATGCTCATTCCTATTGTGAAATTTTAAAACGGAAATCAACTGCAAAAAAATGCATATTAATTTGCAGAAATTAAGGATTCACACTATGTATATGCTATTTCTTTTTTTTTTCTTTTTTTTTCTTGTGAGAAGAGAGCAATGCTAGACATTGGATAAAAACTTTTAGAGAAGGGACCATTTTACTTTAGAGGACACATAGAATAGTTCTGCACTCTTGAGCTTGGACATAATAATGATAACAATAACGATGATAAGCAACTTAGGTTCAGATCCTGGTTGGCCTCCGTAGTGCACATTTATGATTATTTCACCCCTTCCCTTGTCAAGCCTCCATTCTTCTGGTAACAGCTTCCCTGTTTCTCTCAGGAGATCAGCCCCGCCACTATTCTAAGCCCTATGTTTGGAAGGAGAGGCTTACCTGACTCCAGCTCCAGTGACCCAAGCCTAACCCTCTCAGCCTGGACATCAAAGATGGCTATGTGACTATAATTGGTCCGTCAGAGACAACCCCAGGACATTTTTTGGAAATGGCTAGAAATGGAGGTTTTCACTTTCACTGGGGATGCTGTCCCAGTTGTCCATGACAGGACGGACAGTCAGCCTGAGAATGGAGCCAACACACGAGGAAGCAGTAATGGATGACGTAGAGAAACATGAACATCATTTGGTCTCCTTGGGTCAAGCTGCACCTGAACTCAACAGTTACACGTGAGGTTTTGACTATGTTAAAAGTCAACAAATCACCTCCTTATTTTTTTCCTTCTACAAAATTTAAGTTTACATTTTATCACTTGCAACCAAAAGTGCCGACTAAGATAGGTAATTATCACTAGCATGTCCTTAGACAAGTTATGTACCAAGATTTTTGTGAGGAATTTTTTTAAAAAATAATATATGTAAATGATCCAGCACAAGGCCTAGCATAATTTATCACCAGCTGACTGGGAAAGTATTTGCTGAAGAAGAATAAATTGCACCGAGAGTTTTGAAACCCTTATGTGGGCACCAAAGGGAAGTGCTACAGGGGAAGGGGCCAGCAAGTGCGATAATCATGCTCTCCAGAGGCTGCCGTTTTTTCAGGGCTGGAGAAACTAGTTTGGAGTCTGAAGTGACAAGGCCAAGAACAGGGAGGAAAAATAGGTTAGGTCATGTCCAGTCACGTCAATCACTTTCACACTCGAAGGTGTAGTATTTCCAATGAGAAGACTTCGGACATAAAAAAGAAAACAAAATAGGTCACTTGGGCCATACGTGAGTCTTTCAGGAAAACCTGTTCTGGCACAATCAGGCTAACCTGAACTGCACTGTATTAAGCTGTCATGTGACTTTAGAATAACATCGATGGAAGAAATTTGGAACTTTCTGTTGTCGTTCTTGGCCTACTTTTCACCCTTCTCCGTTGGAGAGAGAAAATAATAGTGACACAAAGTATTCTAATTATTTCCTTCTGGTGTATAATTTGATAACCAGAAATTTAAATCATGGGCCTGTATTATTATATTTAAAGATATTGTTGAAGTTCTATCGAATTTAAATCACATTTTTATGTGTTTATTCTTAGTCATAAAGTCGGTTCCTTCACAGAATCAGTATAGTGGAACCAAGTTTTAAAGAAAATCCTGTATACAGAACAAAGATCTAGCATGTGTATTTGGAGGAAAATGCAAAATTATTATAATCCGGCAATTAATAAATTATACTTTGTTTTGTGATTTCATGAAAAAGAGTAGATATGACCTCTTTCTGTGTGTGTGTGTGTGTGGGGGGTGTGTGTAAATCAACTAAGAAAATTTAAAACTTTATGTTTAGAACAGCAATAAAAATATTTCAGGGATTTCAAACACTAGACATTAGTTAAATACAACGTAATAATTCCTGTCATTTATAATCTTGTGAACTCACTTTCAGAAGCATAGTGGGACATTCGGCTGGAAACATCACAGGGTGCACTTTTAAGTCTGACCATACTGCTTTAAAAAAAGAAATGTGAATAGAAGCAAAGTGGTAGAGGGACAGCAGGACTGAGTTACCCTCGCTAAATTAACATGAAGTCTTGCGAATGTAAGAGAACCAAGCTGACAATGTTTTAGTTACATTTAGTTTAAGTGTGATTCTATTAAAAAATGATTCTATTAGAGAAGTAGGTTGTTTTAAGGAAGATTGTGAATTAAGCAAACTAGAGTTATCAAATATTTGAACCTTGAACACACGCACGCACGCATGCACGCACGCACGCATATGTATTATTTCCTAAGTAGCCATAGATAGATAAAACTGGGATTCTTCTCTTTTTATAAAACTACGTAATTAAGGTATGATTGGCATACAAAAAGCTGTACGTATTTAATGTACAGAACTGAATGAGTTTGGGGATCAGTATATACACAACTGGGATTCTTTTTAATCATACTTTAGAATTTCCTCTTTAATTGTGCATTAGATTTAGTCTAACTCTTAAATCATTCAAGTCTCAAAGTTAAACCTAGTTATGACTTTTTAAACTCATTGAGTAAATACTTTTTAAGTGGCACTCTCCAGTAGAAATATAAACCAAGTAAGCAATTAATTTTTTTTTAGTAACCAGATTTTTAAAAAGTCAAAAGAAACAAGTAAAATTAATTTTAATAATATATCTTACATAGATCAATATGCTAATATTATAGTTTCAATAGATAATCAGTATAAAAGTTGTTAATGATACATTTTACTTTTTCATACTGTGTTTGAAATCCAGTATGCACTCTGTACACTGACAATATGTTCCTAATTCAGGCCAGCCACGCGATGCTAGTGGCTTCTTCTAAAGTCACCAGGGCCTCTTCCTCTGACAATTTCCCCTCTGAAAGTTAGCATGCCATACAAAATGTAAAACATTCAGTCTCACTCCATCCTTTTTCAACCATGTCCATCCTGGAGAACCATTAAGAGAAATCAAAATCTCAAAATTCCAGAACAGAACCTGAAAATTATTTGTGGAAAGGAAAAGTTCCAATGAAGGTTGATAACTGACAGAAAATGAAACCAGGGACTACATATATATCCAATTATCTATCCAGTTCAGTGACTTGACAATCAGAAAATCAGATGCCCTTGCATTTTCACATAAACATCAAACATAAAAAATTGTTGGAGGAAATTGCATTCATTATATTCTACCAGAATATAAGAAATGTATGCTTTAACTTAGTTTTATAACATTTGATTTTTCTAATTATAAGAGCAATAATTTTAGATAATACTTGCTATGAGTTAGTTCTAAACTTTTCTAACACATCAGTCAAATATACACATTTGTACTATACACTTACGTGAGAAAAAGTGACATACCCTCTGCTCTCCTCCCCCTTTGCCAACTTCAAGCAAGAAAAGGTGACTAAGGAGCTTTTACAGATGTTTGGTTTTTGTTGTTGTTTGTTTTTGTTTGTTTGTTTGTTTATCTTGAGCTAGGAATAATGACATTTTGTCGATAACGGTAACTGTAGTGCTCTGCCAAATTGCTTGTAATCCCACTGGGAAAATCACATAATCAATTACTTGTAGCCGATGTGACTCCTCTAACAAATTATTCTTTCTCTAAAATGTAACTTTGTAAACAGTCTTAATTCATATATCTTTTATTCTGTGCTTCTTTAAATTTACATTTTGTTGATGATCTTTGACCATACATTACTTCGATAATATATCAAATCCCTCTTGCTTCTCAGTCTACATCTGAGAGTCCCCAAACCTCAGTAAGTAAAGGGACCATGGTGTCATAAAAACCGATGGGCTGTGGCCTACAGCCAGCCTTAGTTTAGAACCTGTCCCAGTCATTAATAATGAGTGACTTTTGGCAAGGTACCTAATCTCTCTGATTTGTTTCTTACTCATAAAATTGTGATGAGATCTAATAAAGTCAGAACATCATCAATAAGGCATGGCATAAGTGCTGAATTTAGCTATTTTTATCAATATTAATCAAATAATCTCATTTCTAAAAGCTCTCAAAGAAAAATCCCGGTATTCTCTAAATCTTTCTCTATATATGGACACGTAGATATCTATATCTCTATTAAGATAGATGTAGAGATACATTCTCCATCTCTCTATATAACTTCAGAGTTGGTCAGTAAATTAGATAGCCAGCTGATATTGTCCCCTCCTACTGTATTCTAGGATAGTGATTTTTAGGTTTTAATAGTACTTTTTCCCAAAGAGGTTTGGGAAACAAATTTTATAGGAATAGTTTTTTTTATTTTTTGGTAAACTTTTCAGAGTAATTAATATGATTAAGAACTAGTGACTTTCTCAAAAAAAAAAAAAGGCCTCTTAACAGCATTTCCTCATATGACCATATGACCACCAAGTTGTTTCTCAAGGTATTTAGGAGGACTGGTTTCGACAGATCATACTTTGATAAACGTTACTAGCACCTAATCCTTTTTACTTCACTAATTGAATCATATAACTGACTCAGCATCCTAGGCTGCATACACTTTACAGTTTTTTTTTTGTTGTTTTTTTTTTACTTTTCCTTCTCTTCTACATCAGAGGAACAAATCCTCTCCTTGCTTCAAATCTTCCTGATACAATTTTGTGCCAGGTTTCAAAATTTTGTTAATCCACAGTCTTTTAAATTTTACTCTGTAAATAAAAATTTAAATCAAGAAATAGTAATTAGGGGCACAAAAGAAAGAAAGCCAAGTTTTCAAATAAAACATTCTCAGAGCTTTAAATTTAAATAAAATTGAATATCTAGGTTTGAATTAAGAGATTAAGTTGCTAATAAAAAAATTAAATGCAGAATTTTAAAAAGTCACATGATAAAATCTATTATACGTAACTAAATATCCACTTATAATGAAGACTTACGTAAAATACTGTTCATTAAACATTAATATGTAATTATGATTTCTCACTAATTTGTTCAAAATCAGAAATTTAAAAGGCACAAGGAAACTAAATACATGCTAATGTATTGAAGAGTAATCAAATTACTTGCAAAATCATATTTCTCAAATGAATTTTAAGATGTCATACATTTGGGAGGTATTTAATTGACTTTTTTTCCTGAAAGATACTCAAACAGAATGCAAATAGCCAAACATATATCCTAGGATGTCGACCTCATTCTCTTAGTCTCTTTTAGTCTTTCTATAAATTATCGAGCTAACTTCTATTCATACTCACTCTGGGAACTACTATAAACATCTGGATTTTCCAAAGACTTTGTTCTTTTGTTCTTTTTTAGAGAGAATTATAATTTAGGAATTCTTGGGATGTAAATTATGATAAAATTAAAATCAATAATCTGGGGGACTCTCCTCTCCCCTAACCATGCATTTAAAAGAAGGAACTGTATCTTTTGTTCCAATATAAAACAATCTCCAGAAATAGAACTGAAATTTTTCAAAATTTTAATAAATTGAGGATATTAACTACTTTTTATTTATGCTGCCTGCTTATGTTATCTGCATCCATGCAAAATGAATGATGTGCTAACTAAGCATGGGGAAGACGGACAGATGATAGATAGATATGTCTCAAAAATAAATCCATTTCTCTATTACTTTTCACTAATTATATTATTTAGAATAGAGATCTGTATGCGGTAAAGGCAGCATAATAACAATCTATATTTACGTAGCAACTTTCTTTGAAGATATCAAAACATTTTTAATCTTTGCAATTTGTAGGCCCATTTTTCAGATGGCAGATTCAAGGCGAAACATGTACATGATGCCAAAACCCTGTTTGAGATGCAAAAACTTAATCAGTGATTTGTCCATTAAATGCCTTCCAAACAAATGAAGTCACTTATTTATTATGCACTTATTTTAAATTACCAGCTCTTTTAAAAATCTTATTATCACATCCTATTTACTTGACACGAATTAGCTTAGTTCTAAGATTGTAAAGAGCATGTGACATTCACTTGAAACTGGGCTTCTGTCCTAAAAGAGAACTCAAAACCAGTTAAATATATAGGAATATGCCCTTTCTAATATCCCAAATGGTCAATAGTACCAACATCTTAGTTGTCACCAAATGGAAGTACAATTCAGGTTTTGTTGCTTAGAGTTAAGAGCTTCAATTTAAGGATCTCTAAAGAGCTCCAAGGCTCAGAAGCTTCTAGCTGTTTCTGGAGTTCAATTGACGCAGTCACCGCAAGCTGACAGATAATTGCCCAAAGTTACTCATGAGCAGCAGTAGAGAAAATCAAATCGAGGGGTTGCACGCTCTTATAAATGTTTCATCTCAAGAACACCAAGAAAAAGTGCTTTGCAATATGCCAGTCCTCAAGTGTATTTATTATTTCAATATAATAAGCATTCACCTAGTAAGAACCCAAGAGCCCAAATGAAAATAAATGATAGTTATTAGTAAATAATGGTTTGTTCCAGTCTCTGGGTCTAAAATAAAGTAACCTCATCAGAAGATAAATACTAGCATTGCCCTTGGAAGTCAACAGGTAATAGCAAATAGGAACAAATGGAAAGAAACGAGGAAAACAGCTTAGTGAGTTGAGAGATTGATTTTCTTATATCAATGATATATTCTGTTGTTTTTTCCCCTCAGTGCCTTGATTGGCTAGCACAATTACATTAAACATAAGCATTTCTCTTCAATAAATTATAATCTATTTGAATCATAGATGGGGTCCCCCCTCCCCCAAAACAAAAAAGAAGAAAAAAGAGAACAGTTTCTAATAGGTACAATTCTGTGAATAAAAATGTGACATTTTCCCCATTCCTATCAATATTGTGTGTTCTTAGATGTAGCAGTGGTCTGGCCGTATCATATCCCTTTCAGAGAATTTGCTTTCAAATAGTAATTTGGACTCAACCCGAACACATCTTTGGAGAAATGTCTGACAAAATTTTCTAATAGACAATCTGAGGTTTTCTTCAAGATGTTTCTAATTGTCATTACTGTTGTATAACTGAGGGGAAAAAAAATAGACTTCATTTAAAGATCTATGATTATCTAATGGAAGTCAAGGTCAGGCAATAGGCTCATCCTCATACGGTCTTAGAATCAGGAATTGGAAATTAGTCCTCAAACTAGCATCTTTTTTCTTTCTTCCCTCATATAGCCTGTCTTTTGCCATGAAATGGCTCTTTCCTTATACATGTCTCCTCCCCAACACACTGAAAAATAAAACCTGCCCACAAAGTCAGCAGCATTCCATAAGTTACATCATTCCCTAAATGCAGACTCATAAGTACACTAGAAGCTAAACCCTCTTAAATGACCTTATGCAGTTATATGTACTGAAACAGAGTGGTGAATGTAAAACTATATATATATATATATATATATATATATATATATATATGTAATTTATAATATAAATTATATTCATGTATAATACAGGGCAATACATGTATAAGAAATAAACTTAAATATGTATTATTAGTATATAAAAATATATATGTAATCATTATAATCTTTTACCTTAAAATGCTTATGCGTAAATCATGTATTAAGTTTTGGCATAGCGTCTTGAAGCTGGAGAAGAGGGGTGAGGCATGGCTGCACCTCTCCCACCTACGTGCTGGCTGACTTAGAGGGAATGTCGAAGCAGGTAAAGAGAGAAAAGCAACCTCTTATTTCCGAAGAGGAGAAAGTAAGGCTTGATGTCACACTGGTTCTCATTCTCCTCGGCTAGCTTGCTGGCAATCTTTGAAGGATGCTGCAGGAGGCCTCCCTTACTGCACCGATCTCTGACGTGGGAGCGCCTGTTTCATCTCTTTTTCCTTTCTCAGTCCCCTACCAAGGCAGCCCATCTCGGACCTTACAACTGGTGCCATTTCCCCTGACAGGGGAATATCTTTAATGCAGTTTTGGCAAAATAGCTCAGTCCAACTATCATCTATCCTGCTACTCAAGCCACAGGAAGCTCACACACTCTTGATCGACAGCATGCAGTTGGAAAGACATTCTGGGACTTTTAAGACTAGTTCATTCAAAACCTTCAGCTTCTGCCTATGCCTCTTAGAATTCTCGCTGTGGGAGAAGCCTGTTGCCACGTAAGAAGTTAAGTTTTTCTGACATAATCATGCTGTGAGTAGGTCAAGCTTACTATCTAGAGAAGCTCTATGAAGAAAAGAAAGGTATCTGATGAGTTTCAACCATTCCATCTGTTAGACATGTGAGTGAAGAAGGCATCATGGACATTCCAGGCCTGGCAGACACGATGCTAAAAAGAACCAAGGAATATGGTCAATAGCCAGTACTGAAGCACTAGATATATACGGCCGCCATGAAGTCATCCCAGCTGAAGCCCAAGTCATCATGGAACAAAAGCAAGTTATCCCCTCTGTGCCTTGTCTGATCTACTGATTCTCAAACATGTGGGCACAGTTCATGGCTTTTACTTAGACCACCAATTTTTAGGATGTTTGTTACACAGCCATAGATAACCAGGACTATACAACCCTCACATTCAAACTTTCTCAGCCTTTTAAGATATTTATATACATTTTTGCGGATGGCTAAAATTCTTCCTTTAGTAATTGTTCATAAGGTGATTTCTCTAAAAATAATCTCATCTCAGCTGAATTGGCATGGGTTTTGATATCATAATGACAGTTTAAATATATATATATATATGGTTTAAATAAATGTGTTATATATATAAAATATTGTTTTGTTGTAGTTTATTTATTTTTTGCCTATGTGATATTGGGTAAATAACATTAACTCCTCTGTATTTTATTTATTTTAAAAATAGAATAATATCAGCCATTTCATGGGATTTCATGGGAATTCCATAAAATAATATGCATAAAATGCCTTTCACAGTGGCTGACACATCACCAAATGGCGGCTCTTCACAAGGATAAGTAGATATGAGGTAACTTCAAAACATTAAAAGCCAGGTGTGCACAAATTCCTAAAGAAACTATTTTGGACACAATAAAATAGATATTTGCATTCAGAGGAGTAAAGCTGTAGAGAGATAAGATTTTTGCACCTGCTTTTAGACCATTTGGAATAAACTTGAGAAATCTTGTTAGTCATTCCCAAGTGTGTCTACCAGAAGAAAACCTCTCAACATATCTCCTCTTTACTTGAAACATTTATGAAAAAGAGAACCTCACATATAGGAAGAGAAAGTAAACAAAGATAAATCATAAAAATTTAATCTGCCACAGATGCAATGAAAAGAGAAAAATTGTGAGGAAGGGGCAAAAGAATCATGCAAATATTTCAATCAAATTAACATCAAGCATAAGTTAGATAAGACTGAGAATATAATTGCCTAGAAAAGCAATTAAATTAAGGTTTTGCCTTTATATATATACAGCATGCACTGCTGTTAGAAAGAAATAATGGAAGAGTTTATTTTGTTAATATAATATTTTAGGATTTGCTTTTTTTCTGGAAATATCTATAAATAAGAAAATATAAATTTTCTTTCTTCCTTCTTTCTTCCTTCCCTCCTTTCTTCTCTCTCCCCCTCTTCTTTCCTTCCTTCTCTCCTTCCTCCCTTCTCTGGGTGTGAAAGTAGAGACATGCATAATCAAATACTGTGGAAGGGGTCCATCCTCACACAGCATTCTGTTTCACTAGATCTTGGTTAGATATTATTATTTTACTTGCCCATAATAAAATGGTTCCTTTGAAACAAATGTCATGTTCCAACAGTTCCTTCTGCTTTATTGGAAATGCGCAATCTGTGAATCCTTTTTTGATAACTTTAGGCTGTTCATCTCAAATGATTATTCATTTTATTTGAGTCCTTCTTCAAGAGGGTATCAAGGACT
The DNA here is from genome assembly GCF_014176215.1 of Rousettus aegyptiacus. Lineage (NCBI taxonomy): Eukaryota > Metazoa > Chordata > Mammalia > Chiroptera > Pteropodidae > Rousettus > Rousettus aegyptiacus. The sequence continues at coordinate 80,844,920 of NW_023416310.1, forward strand.
TTTATTTTTGTATAGAAACCATTAATTTGCATTTGAAAGAGGGGAAGTTGGGAATAAAGTCTTCAACTAATTATAATCAGTGGCTACATCTCTACGCAGAAGTCTGTGCATAGTCACAAAGCACAGAGGAGAAGTAATCGTGTTTTATACCTCTTTGTGTTTCATCAACATTGTGGAGACTTTTATTAATCTTCCCCACAGAATAAAATAAAAGTGCTTACAACAAAACAGGTTCAAGTTTTAAAGGTCAAAATACAGGGGGTAAAAACATGCCCATGACAGAAAAACAAAAAATATTGATAAAAGTAAGATTTGGAGAAACAGCTCAGATAAAACAAAACAACACAAAAAAGACCCTTAAAAAATCACATTAATTCAAATTTAATCAAACCATCTTGAACTCAACTCATATTTCTATGTTATATTTTAATAGTGTATATAGAAGCATTCAGGATCATTGCAGAATTTAATTTCTTAGCATTCTTAAAGTGCAAAGAGTAGGCACAAGATGATCTTTTAATTATATTACAAAAATCAAAACACAACAAACTTCAAGAGAATTTCTGAATGTAAAAATAGGTGACATTTTAGGGTTGATTTCATATAATGAAACATCCATAGGTATATCAGTATATATTTTCATCAGAAATATGTAAAAATGGACTTTGGATCCAATATTCAACAATGCTGGTAAAATTTACTATTGCTGTGGCATCTGCTCTAGGACTATGCTGATAGCATTTGACCAATATTTTCAGTCAGAAATACTTCTAACTCTGTGAATAGTCAATTATTATAAAATAAATTTAAGTCAATGCCAAACCTGTATGTTTTACAGTCTAATTTTCATTAAATAAAATTTAAAAAAAACATTTTTTCTCTCAATTTTCTGTCTCCATAGAGACCCACTAAACCTCCACAAGAAAAAATAGCAATTACAAAAGAAGATATATTCAGACATTGATTGATTTCTTATCTTTGGGTTAAGACTGGCAAAGCCAACAGCCAATGAATGAGAGAATTATTGCACTAATAGATACTTCGACTGTTTTCCTTGGAAATGGCAATGAGACTAATATTAACTTGCAATAACAATAATGAATCTTATTAGCTTTTCATGATGATGATGATGATGATGATGATGATGATGATGTTGATGATGTTGATGATTATTATGCTAGGTTTAAAATAAAATTACAAGAAAGAATATTGTGCAAGATGTTCTCTGAAATTACAAATATGTTATCTTCCATATGTACAACATTTCTTCCAGACAATGTGCAAGGTGGCAGCTATTTCTTTGGTGCATAATAACAGAAAGATCATTCCAATCGTGCAAATTAAATTCTGGTTATTGTTTCTGTGAAGTATATGCTAGAAGCAGCATAAATACTTTCTTTTCCAATATCTGCAATTGTACTTCTTATCCGTTAAGTCACAGACAAATCCTTTGACTGCCAACGCAGAGAGAAATTAGCTCATATCTGACAACAAATTAAGTCGTCATTAAATTTTGGCTCTTTCAAGGCAAAATTAAGCATATTTAATTCTTACCTTAGAATTTGGCTTTATATTAAAAAAAAATACCTAAATTCTAAACCCCTTAGTGTATAATAATATTACTCACCTCAAGACATTACGTTTGTTTGAAAATGACAGTCTTCTATTTCCAATAAAATTGATGTCAACCATGTGATCCCTCGATGTAGCAACTTGATGAAACAGCACATGGTTTTCGAGCATTATCATTTCAAGCCACTCTTAGAAATATTGATAAAACTTCCTGTTCCTGTAGGATGTTATTTTCTTCCAACAGAATTTGTACTATGTACGATTAACCAGCCTTTAGTATTAAGGAATTCTGTAGAATGTAATATATAGCCTCTGTCTTAATTAAATTTCAATATAGAGAATGGGTAAAGAAGAAAGGAAGCCAATGTTAACAGTTTGAGTCACTAATAAGAAATGTGTCACTTAATCTTTAGCCAATATTTGTTCCATAATGTCAAATATCTTGTTATTAAATGAAATTATTTAATGTAATTAATTGCAGTTATCCTTAGGATCACATACAAATGTCCTCCCTCCATTTCCAACCCTTATACACACCTTTCAAATGGATTATTATGAGGCTCATCTGTCTTTTTCATATATCAAAGGAAGGCCATGCAGTTTAAAATGACCTGTTGGAACTTGTCTGGGGTAAATAATGATCCCTTCATCCAAAAAAAAAAAAAATATCTCTTGGGTGCCACTTCTATGCCAGGCAGTTTGTTCTGAGTGCTTAACTCTTCTAGAGTTCAACCCTAAAAATGGCTTAGAGATATTTTTTGACACTTAGAGCTGCCCAGCAGTCAGTGTGTCTCTATGGGGGTGTGAGTCTCTTTTAGATGGGGACTTGAAAGAGGAAAAAAAGAGTGATGAATTCATTTTTACTGACTTCCGGGGGAAAAAAAAGTCAGTCAAAATGGATTCAAATTTTATCTTTGTCTTGAGCTGTATGATCTTGGGTATATCGCTTAACCTGTCTGGGCCTCAGTTTTCTCATTTGTTAGATGAGTGAGTAATAAAGATGAACCCTCAGCTTTGAATTTACACCATGCTTTCTTTTATGTATTTTTATGTCATCTTGTCTATGATTCTAATTTAAGCCTTTTTCAGTGAATATTGATTAATAAATTTCCAGCTAGTCTACATTTTTTATTCTTTCTTCTGGTCACCACTTTGCTTTCCAAAGCACTGTCTCCATTATGACTATACTAGTGATTCTTAAAATTCATGATTTCAAATTGAGTGAGCACTTGTCTTTCTTAAGGGGGGCAGTTATTACTTGAGTCAAACAAATGATTAGCAGACAGAAATTTGTACACGAAGTTGACCATTTAAAAAAAAATCAAAATTCTAGGTTTTTGTATGAAATCTATTAATTTTGAAATCTTATCAAATAAGTTTTTTTTTTTTAAATGAACACCCTACATAGATCACACATCTTTGAAACAACTATAACCCAGGAGCTAGATGAGGAATCCCTACTTTAAGGCTTATAGCACATTTCAGGAGAGTCCAAGGACCAAGTGTTTTCACTCTGCATTTGGAAAGGCTCCAGTATAAACACAACAAAAGATTGCAACCACCTTACTACCTAGCCGATTGGCAGCTAGTTGGACCCACTCGCTTTGCATATATGAAAACTGAAATCTATTCTATTGAAATACCTTTCTCAAGGTCAGATGGCAAATTGGTAACAAAACTGGAACAAGAATCCAAGTCTCACACTTTCCAGTAAAATTTCTGAACCTTTGAGCCTTTCTCCTCATTTTTCCAAGATGCTTCTGATGAATAAAAAATTCTATGCTTTCAAATTGCAAACATAATTTTCTCATTTATGGAGATACCTTTGTTAGGATCACTCTGCACATTATTCATCTTGTTCATTTATGTAAAATTTAATATACAATATTAAATTATACATAAATTGTAATAACATATATGTTGTTAATGATATATCCACTTTATATGTAATATGAAGTTTATTTTAATATAAACATGCAATATAGGTTTCTAACAATTTGAGTTCTCACAAAATCTTCAGTTCTAGGTGTACATAGAACAACAAATCCATCCCGTTCTCCATTGTTATAAAGAATAACCTTCTGCTTCTTAAGTTCATTGCCGGAAACACATGCATACTCCCTTATGGGCACTATTTAAAGCACAGTGGAAGAATGCTAATCCTGACAGCTCAGTAAAATCACTTGGATAAGTCAAAATTGATCCATTCTTTTAGATGCTTTGTCATTTTCAACCAGTGGTTTGAATTTGAGTTCTCAAATACAGACCACAGTAAAAAGCTAAGTAGCTAATGGCTGTCAAAAAATGAAGAAGAAAGAAATAGTATGGCAATAAGAGATGATTTTTTTAAAAGTGTTGCTCCATTCAGTAATTTTAAAGCCAGATATTCAAACACTACAGGAAAAAATGGCACATATGGGTTCTTTTTATAATATTGCTCAACAAGAATGAAAATTAATGAATAGTAGAAATGAAAATGAATATCTCTGGAAACATTAAGCCGCTTGCATCATTTGTAACCTCATTAAATCATATAAATGTTCTTTGATATATTTCTCTATTCAACTGCCCAACAAAAAGTTAAATCAATTCCATTCAACAAATATTTAGTGAGCACTGGGTTGAATGGCAAAGATAAAAAATATAAATGTACTCTCTTATCAAGGATCTTCTACTTTATTATAAAAGGAAATAAATACCTAAGACTAATTATGACATCGCGAGATGAGAGTGAGGAATCAAACATCTAATGCGGCAGGGCGGGATAACAATTTCTTTACAGAAAAACAGGAAACAACTTTTCAAAAAAAGACATATTTTGTAAAAACAAACAAACAAACAAACAAAAAACAAGCTGGATTTTGCCAAATAGAAAAGGTGCAGAAGGCCCCTTTGGGAATATGTCCTAATAAAATAATTGCTAATATCTAATTCACCTTTGTTATATAACCACGACCTAGTACTAGTACGACATGCAAAACATTGTTGTAACTCAATCTAAATTTGATAAGTTAAGATGGATGAGTGGATGAAGAATAAATTTCAAATGGGAGAGTTTAAAGTTTCCCAAAGTTAAATGTCAGAGAGTTTAACAAAAGAACCCTGATCCATTAATATAAGCACCGCTTATTTTGGAGAGCAGAGAAGACATGACCCTAAGGAAGAAAACAATCATAAACAATAGATATTAAAGTTTTTGAAAGTGTTCAATGTTATTTCATCATTCATATACAAAGAAAAGGATAATTCTAACCCTAGATAGCTCATATCACAATATTCACTGAAATTCGATTCTTGTTATTTTTTTTTTTTGCCATTTCTATGGACAACACATATGACTTGAATAGTTTCTTAAAAGCCTTCAAAAACAAACAAACAAACAAAAAATAAATAAACAAACACATGAACAAACAAAAAGTATGAATGTTCTAAGACCTAGGGGGCCCAGAAACTGTATTCCCGTTCTTCTCCTGCTTCTTCTCTTAGAAAGTCCTAAATCAGAAAATGAAAACTAGGAATCTCTAGGCTAAATCTTGTGTATACATATTTTTAATTATACTTATAATATAATTATATATATATATAGAGAGAGAAAGATTGTTATTTTTGTTGAGGTTATTGTAGAAATAATTAAGTTGCCTACTTTGAAAAATCTGTAGATTTTTACAAATGCACTGGATTCTGACTTCTCTTAAATTATTAGGAAATCTGGAAATAAGTAACCGAACCTAAGTCACCCCTCTCCCTTTAAATGGAATGCACACTTCTACTTCATCACAGTCCTCAGTTTTTGCTTGTGTCTCAAACACTGAACTCATTTAATAATTGCTTTATATCCAAACCTCATCACTCATTTACTTATGGGACATTGGTACGGGCTTACACTTACTTATGTGTTTTAGCTCTAATGAGTATATATTTTACTGAAAAGGCAGTAATTAGGCAGTATCTATACAACTCCAAAGCAACCAGTTATTTCAATATAGGAAAATTAGACTTCACAGCAAAACTGAACACTTATTTAAACAAATTTTCCTATTAATTCATTCTAAGGGGTAAAGTTAGGAGATAATTCTCCATGATCACTTGCATCTCTGCACATCTGATGAGCTAAGCACTGATAGCCCTATCATTCTGAATAGTCACATCAAAGATGGTTGTACAGTGAACGGCTTCGAGAGAGAAAGAGAACATCTTCATCTTGACAAAAGCACAGTAAGTTTTAGTTCTATCATACAAGATTTGGGTTCCTCATCTCAGAGTTTCTGTCTTGTAAAGAAACCACTGGGTGTGCGGACATCACTCTGGGACCATTTATGTTGCCCTGTCCTGTCTTCAGAAGACATCCATGAAACTCTTGCAGGCTAACTTGTTACCTTGTACACAGGTAAAATCTCAGATCTTTTACCACTCATGACAAGTCACTCCATTCACAAATTTTTGTGAATTAATTGAACTTGGAGCTAATTCTTAAAGCACACCCCATTATTTCAAATGTGTTCATGACTTTATTCTTACATTAATCTAAGGAAAATGATTTGCAAACCTCTCCAGATATTCAGAATATTCTGGGGGACTTGTTCATAATCAGGATTCTGATAACATAGAGGTGGTATGCTGTAGTGAATTAACACAGGCTTGCCAGTCAGACAGACTTTATGTTAAATCATGGTTCCCCCATGAACTTTGAACTATTGTTTCCATCTACCAAGCCTCAGTTTTCTTATCTATAAAATGGGGCAAAAACTCTTATGATGTTGTTGTAAGTGTTAAATTCAATATTTCTGATAATAGAAAGACATCTTCTTGAGAATTTATGTAGTGGGATTATTTGTTGGCAAATCGTTTCTTCCTATTATAGATTTATTAGGAAGAAACAAAACAGAATATATAAACTTCCTTTTTTCTCTCTTTCTTCCCTCCAGGGTTGAGGAAGGTATTCAGGCCTACACCCCCAAGCTCTAGGTTTTACTTATCCATAGAGGGCATTTTATAAAGTTGTTTTAAAAAGGCCAAGAAGTGAAACCCTAACAGGCAGTTAAGCCCATGGCAATGTGATGTCTGTTTAGGGAATCAGAAATGAAAGCATAGAGGCATAAGCGTTTTGGATATTCTCGACCACCGCACTGTGAATAGAGGAGCCCTGAACCAAAGCAAAGGCCATGTCCCTAAGGCAGCAGACACAGCAAGTTTAAGTCTGAGGTGAAAGTGAAGACCCGACAAGTAGTCTCATCATCTCAGTGAAGACTCTTTGACAGATGTGCTCTACAGGAAGTGGTCCACCAGTGAAAACGCCTATCAAATGACCTCATGGACTCAGGAAAAAGAAACGTTGCCAAAGTGTCAACTGTAGATTTAAAAACCAAGACCTTTTCCCATTTTCGTGCACTGCACAAAGGATAAAAAGAGATTACCAATACCAGATGGCTGATATTGGACTTCTGGACAATTTTGTAAGTGGGGTTATCAACCTAGATTTTTGTGATTTGGAAAAAGAAAATTAAGCTTGTTGTTTATTTTATGGAGATCACCACTGAACAATTTAAATTTGTTTAGCAAATAATATATGCTCAATATTAGAGATTTTATTGGTATTATTCTAGCCAATATAATTAGGGTGTCTGAGGTAAGACATGAATGGGAAAGAGACAAAACCAAATACAGAGATATACATTTTAAAATCTGATTGGTTTCTAGTTACGCCTTCATTCAGCTAGGGAAGGGTTTTATATTATATACTTAACCTTGGAGCTACTGCCATTTTCCCATGGTCTTGAAGAAGTCAATAAGTAATTGATAAATTTTCTGTCACTGTGGGCAATTAATAGGAGTTACACAGCATCAGTTACATCAATTTTCCTGTATCTGAGTTGCAAAAAATTGATTTCACAAACTTACTGGTGCATATTGATTCAATGCCTACCCCTAGGCTATTTCTATGTAATGCTTTTGTGCAGTCATTGAAAAAAAATCTCAGCACTGTCAAATAAAATCTAGTTCTGTGGCATTTTTATCAATTGCTCTGCTTTGCAAGTATTTTTGGTATCAGTAACGCCCGTTCAAGCTGAGGAATGTGGATACTCTCTTCATATGTTTTCATATCTGAAAAACAGAAACAGGAAAGGGCTAAAATTTATTAATTTAAGTCTGAAATCTCAGATAACATATTTGCAGAGGTATCAGAATATGTGGGTTTAAAAAAAAAAAAGGATAGGATTTGTTTGTTTTAGGCCTCTCTCTTGGGTTTCAATGTTTTTTAGATAAAGGAATACAAATATATTCCCAACACTTTATTTGGGGGGGGGTACTCTGCTTCCTCATCTTCCCAAGGAGGCCTGGGATGGCATTCAAAGAGAAGGAAAGCATCTGAATATATAGCTGAATATATTTTATATTCAACAATAATAGAGCTTAAAAGCATTTCTAGAAACTTCTTTATTCGAATATTTTCCTGTAAATAAATGTGAAGGAAGTATCCATTCTGAGTCGGGTAAACTGTGGATCATGGAGATAATAGTGTGAGCAAGACAGACAAAACTCCTCCCCTCATAAAGCTTATATTCAAGAGAACGTGATATATGGAAAGGAAGGAGGAAGATAGAAACAAATAATAATAATAAAACAAACAGCATAATTTTAAACCATGTTAATGCTTTGAGGAATAGCAACAGATTCTAGCAAGAAAAGAAAGTAAGTGCTGTGAATGGGAATTTGCTATCTAGATGCAGTGGTGAAAAAGTCCTTTCAGAAGAAGTGACATTTGAGCTAAGACCAAAATGATAAGGAAAGAGCTATACGAAAACTGGGTAAAGAACATCCTAGAAAGAACAGATTGTGCAAAGTTTCTAGGGCAGGAGAAAGTTTGGATTGTTCGAAGACCAGACAGAAAAGCTGGTGGCTGGAGGAAGCAGTAAGCCTGTTTTAATGAAATAGGTAAAACAAATTACTGTTATGTGGCTAGTGGTATATAACACATGTGCATAACTACTAATGTGAATTAACAGAAGAAAACAGAGTCTGTTGTTCCTTTAATCTTGATTTCTGTTAAGATATAAAAAGTGATAAACTCTCTTAGAGAAATATATAACATGCAATAAGAACCAAATTATTGGGCTTCCTCCAGACATCTGCCACCATGACACCTTCTATTAAGATAGAAGCAAGGGGTGAATGGTAGGGAGTAAAATGAGAGCTAGCAACAAAGCCTAGACTGTGAAATCCTCACTTATAGACAGACTGTGGTAAACCATGTGGATTTTATGTCATGTGACATGAGTAGCCACTACAGGCTACTAGGCATGGGAGTTACTGACCCGACTCACATGTTTCTTCAATCCTAATGTCCCTAATTAATCCAATACTTAATAGGAATTAGTTAAGATTATTTTAAAAATATAAAAAATATAATTGTTCATTATAATCCTTCAATTTCAAAGAATATTAGCTTTTCCTGTAAAGCAGGTGTTCTCAGCTGGGGGAAATTTTGCCCATAGGGACATTTGGCAACATCTGGAGACATTTATAGTTGTCTTACTATAGGGTGCTATTGGCATCTAGTGGAAAGAGAGGCCAGGGATACGCAGTACAAAGCCACTCTCATAGAAATGCCTTATCTGGCCGAAATACTGAGTGCCAAAGTTGAGAAACCCTGCTTTCTGTAAAGGAACTTAAACAATAGAATTTAAAGAACACATAGCATTTTTGCATAAGAAGTGTATTTTGTTTAACTTGATGCTTGTCTCTATTTAATCAAAGTTCCAACACCTCCCTTGTAAATAAATACATAAACACATACACAGAAACAGAACAAAAGCAATCAATTTTTGGTGTTATGGATTGAACTGTGTCCCTCCCAAATTCATAGATTGAAGACCTAACCCCCAATAAGACCACATCTGGAAATAGAATCTTTAGGAGGTAATTAGAGTTAAATGAGGTCCTAAGAATGAAGTCCTAATTATAGCACTCTGGCCTTATAAGAGGAAGTGTCCTCTCTCTCTCTTTCTGTCTCTCTCTACTTCTCCCCAATACCCCCACTTCCCTACCCTGAGTGAGTACACACAAGAGGGGACAAGCCAGGAAGAGAAGAACTTTGATCTTGGACTTCCCATTCTCTAGTACTATGAGAAAATAAATGTATGTCGTTTAATCTACTCAGTGTATGGTATTTTCTTATGACAATCCAAGCACGCTAAGGTATTTGCATATGAGCTTTTTAAATGGTGTTCAACGTAGACAGAGAGATGAGCTTGAGAAACACTAACCCATGTGACACATGTTAAAGTCACAGAGACTTTCAATCCAAAGCTTATAAAAACTATTATATTCAATTTAATAGATGATCAAGAAATTGTTTTACAAACTTTGTCCTGGAATAGAAAATCTATAATGTATATACAACACCTCCTGAAATTCACAGCAGCACCCTCCTGAAATCAGTTATTTCCTTGATGAGGAAGCAAATATTCAAACATATGGCTGTATTCAATAAAGTAGCAGTTATGCTGTTGTATATTTTCATTTTAGAACAATCAAATTTATGGCATGAGATTTTTTTTCTAATTGAAATTTACTGTCATTTCTTCCTGAGACATTTTTTTACTGAAGATGGAAAGTATTTTATGTTTCAGCAATTGCAATTTTATTCTTCATAATTAATAACACAATTGCTGTGTGTTTCTCATTTTGATGCATTACGAGAGTCTTGACAGTTGGAAGAGTTTGCAGGATGTGTTGTGTTGTGTTACTTAATACCTTTTTAGAAAAACTGTCTTGCCTCCAAGTTAGTTCCATTTGCTACATTACAATGAGACTTTAAGTTACTTTGACAGGGAAACAGGAAAAGAAAGCTCATACTTACAAATATAAATAAAAGCCTGGACGAAAAAGAAAATGTAAACTTATTTCATAACCCACTGATGATTGATAATCCTGATGAGCATAAGCATAAAATTCATATACAATGCTACTTTCTTTTTTCCTGCTATCTTTATAAACATAATCAAGACTTTGATACAGTCCTTACTAGCCAATATTATAAATGTTAATGTTTAAAAACACATATGATTCATCTCCATTTTTAGCATTTAAGTATAGCTAAAAATAAGCCCCCTATAATTCTGCTCAATTTAAATCTTGTTATGAACCTACAAGAACCTGTTCTCCTGTGTAAGAATAACAAAATAAGCTTATTTGTGATAAGGTTATGTGTGATTATCTTAGTATAAAATATTCAAAAAATTGATTGCGATATATGAGTACCTTCTTCAACATGCAGTCTAAGAACATAAAGAACGTGGAGACAGCAAAATGTTGCCCACAATGAAGATCTGTTATTAAAATGAAATAGAAAATTAAGCAAAAGATTTTCAGGTCAAGGTAAACAAAATATTCTGTTTGCTGATGAATTGTTACAGTATTAAAGTTAATCAATTTTGTTTGGTGAGTGTTCTTGTGCTAAATTTGTAGAGTGCAACATTAATTAATCATCTTTACCCTCGAAAAAGAATCCTTAGTTTGTTTCTGCTGCTTCTCCTCTCTCAAAAGCAAAAAGAAAGGGAGGAAGGGAGGGAGAAAGAAAAAGAGATAGAAAGAAAGAAGGAGAAGGGAAGGGAAGAAAAGGGGAGGAGAGGAGAAGAAAAGGAAAAGGAAAGTAAAAGAAAGGAAAGGAAAAAGAAATTTAATAATGTGAGGGCTAGGACGAAGAGCTTAGACATAGGTTGAAAACAAAAAACAAAACAGGTAAGTTTTACATTGCTTCAGGAGGAAGAAAAACAATTATGGAAATCATAAAGTCAGATTACAGTCAAACCTTCCCTTTCAGTAATGACCACTGTATCACATGGTTTGTCAAATTTCACGATCCTTTGGAAGCAATGGCTCTTTTAGCCTAAGTACCCTACAGGGCCAATCTGCTTGGGGAGCAAGTAAAACAGGTCTGCACACCTAGCCTCGGGTAGTTTGGATAGCAAAATAAGATCTGCCCTGTAGTGGCTTTTGAATATCATGCATTGCTGCACAATAGGTCACTCTTTACAGATGAACGAATAATACCCTCCGGCAATCGTCTTTCATCAGCCATTTGGGTCTCAGTAGAAATTAGATTTAAGTTGCCAGGGCCTGGTGTGAGTGTTCCTTCTAAACCTACCTGGGCTTCCTGCTGCTTTATTACGTGGCTACTTGCATGATTTATAGCCCCAGCACTTGGCCCAGAATTGTAGGATAGCTATGCTCAGAGTTTACATTTTCTTCTTTCATTTGGCTATTCACTTTTAAAGAGATAATCTCTTAATAATTTTCACTTCCACTTTTCTTTAAATTGCTTCTTTGTTTAAATTAATATTTAGTGCAAATTTAAAAAAAAAAAAAAGAAGAGGACTTCGTTCTCCTCTCTACTCTTTGGACCTACTCATTGTGCCTCAGTCTCCAAGGTAGGCCAAAAATATATATATATATATGTGTATATATATATATGTATTTATATATATTTATATATACATTTAGATAGATAGATAGATAGATAGATAGATAGATAGATAGATAGATAGATAGATAGATTTCACTATTCATGTTGCTTCTTCTAACCAGAGGGTGATTTTCAATCTCCATAGTACAGCTCTCTTAGTGAACAATATGTGTGTTCTCATAAGGAATTATATTCTTCCTAACATCCCATGTGTATTTCTCAAATAATCTATTGTTTTTTAAAAATAAAAGTACTAGGGCTCAATGCCAAACCATTAAGAATTAGAAAAGAAACTTTAAAAATGTATACATAGAGTGAAGTAGGTTTAAAATTGAGGTATCGCTAGTATGTTGTCTTAGCTTGGGCTGCTAGAGCAAATTATGACTGGGTGGCTTAAGCCACAAACATTTATTTCTTACAGCTCTGGAGGCCAAAAGTCCGTGATCAGATTCTCAGGGAAAGCCCTCTTCCTGTTTACAGATGGTGGCCTTCTTGCCATGTCCTCACACAGCAGAAAAAGAGCTAGCTAGCTCTCTGGTCTCTTGTAGGGGTGCTAATTACATTCATGAGAGCACCACCCTCATGACCTAGTTCCCTCCCAAAAGCTCCACTAATCCCCTCACAACAGGATTAAGCTTTCAACGTATGAATTTTGGGGGACACAAACGTTATACATACACATACACACACATACACACACATACAGATAGATTGAAATAGAAAACTTGATACCAAGTTGCAATGAGGTATAAGGCATAATTCTATAATCTCACTGACATCTTTCATCTATCACAGTTCGTAGTCAGTGCCTTTATATTACTTGTACTTTACAGGAAGTGTTCTGGTTTTATTATTGCTTTAACTTCATCCTAAGAAACTGCTTGAAAAATATTGACTGTCACAAATGAATGTACTTATACAGGTAGAATTCCTGATATTTACAAAGTGATAATGGAGAAGATACTGTTTTTATCAGCAAGAATGGCATGCCTTCTCAATTAAAAGTATATAATATTAACATCCACTTACTCCATCAACAAATGCAAAGCTAAATTAAGTTATCAAAATGTGCTTACATATTTTATGAACTCTTCTATACAACTATGGATTCTTGTACACTATTTTAATGAAATAGGTAAAACAAATTACTGTTATGTGCCTAGTGGTATATAACACATGTGCATAACTACTAATGTGAATTAATAGAAGAAAACAGAGTCTGTTGTTCCTTTAATCTTGATTTCTGTTAAGATATAAAAAGTGATAAACTCTCTCAGAGAAATATATAACATGCAATAAGAACCAAATTATTGGGCTTCCTCCAGACATCTGCCACCATGACACCTTCTATTAAGAAAGAAGCAAAAATAAAAGCACTGACAAATTCCAACTTCCTATAAAAACATCCCTGCAAAAGAGGTAAGAACTAAACTCTCTCTCATCATTATCTTCCTAGGGAATGAACACATGGCCCTGTGGCATCTTTCAGCAAGACTCTAGGTAAGTGGCGCCCGTCCTAAATCCACAACTCCACTTCAGAACAACTGCTCATTTAGGGTCCTTTCTGAACGAAGATGGCACAGTGTGATATTTCTCCACTTTACCTACTAGGCCCTTTGAAGAGTTGCACTTGACATTTGGTGACAAATCACCTGCCTTAAGTGTCTTAAGTCACATATCACCTACTGCAGACTTGAAATTTAAGTCCTGTGTAAGAAAATCACCCTCTAACCAGCCAAAAAAAAAAAAAAAAAAAAAAGTGCTTTCGAGCAGTTCTCACGTCTGTCTCCAAATATGAGCCCCTCTGCAACTGGCTCCCTTGAGAGAGGACTTTGAAATAAACAAAAAACTAGCCATATTCTCTCACCTCACACAAGAATTCAGTATCAGGTAGTGTCTCATAGGAGGAAAATGTATATTAAAATATGAATTTACTATATGCTAATTGTTCTCCTTTGTAGGCAACGGATTAGAATTAGTTAAAATTATAGAACTCATACATCTTCTTTGTACATGTGCTGTAATGGAAGTGAAAGAAATTTAACTTTCCTCTAATTGCAATTTGAAAGGTACAGGCAGTCAGTGGTGTGAATATGATCTTTCTAGGGTTTTTGTTGTTGGTTTTAATAGTCCCTCATATTCTTCATAGCATGTGGGTCAATTGACCTTGCGCCTAAACAATTTCATATCAAAACATTCAATCGGTCTAGCCATTCCATTGGCTGCATAACATGAAAAAGCTCTTACAATTTTGTGGGTTTCAAAAAAATGAACCAACTGAATTTTTTAGGTCCAAATAGGCATTCACAGCAAAAGCTAACAAGGTCCTTAGATAAATAACAGATAGGAGTTTCTGAGAAGATATCTGTTGGCTCCACCTTCTAAATAGCCAAGACCAGGAAAACATCTGTATGATGAAGAGTTCCCAGTTTCTACATCCTTCTCACATTTACCACCTGGCTTGATCATCTGTTACAACTTTCCCAAACCAATCTCTTTCTTATTTGTATGTGGAAGAGAGGCATTCCCTAAGGAAATATACAAAATTGAGGTATTTTATGGGTGCAGTCAGCATGTAAAAGATGACTTATGGCAACTATCTGAAATGTAGCAATTTTGCAATTTCTAAGTCCATTTACTATACTCCTGCTATACTCTATCTAGACATAACCAAGACCCTAAATGTTTCATCATGTCCGGAAGACACTTAGAGATGAACTTTTTATAAAGTAATAAGTTTCTCTGGGCACATCTATTGCTTCCAGGTCCCCATAACTATGATGGTCATTAATACAGTCGTTGGCAGAAATGTCCTTTATGTCTCAGTTGCAATTAAAATGAATAAAAGGATGCCAGGGGTTACATATAACCTACCTTAGCCTCTAGGGTATACCACTGTCAAGATTTGCCTACTGTACATTTTGTCACATGTACCTCAGTCTTTGGCAACATAATTATATATATAATGAAGACAGTTCTTAAAAAGCAACTGTTATTGGCAAAATATCAAAATTCCAAATATACTTACGGGTAGGTAGCTGTAGCTACATTAAGATAATAGAATGCTATTTTGATAATATTCTAGCTGTTTGTTGTACCTCTGATAACTTCGCTACTTTATTATCATATTACTCTTCCTAATGCTGAGGAAAGTCACCTCCTACTCAGAAGCTAACGCTTCCTTGCTTCCTCGCTAGACTCTGGACCAAGTCCAATCTCCTCACTTAGAACACAAGATCTGGCCTCCCTAAATTGAACTCTTACTACTTCACTGGATAAATTGTCTCAAATTCTTCTACTTATTGTTGCAGGAACAAGATGTCACAGTTTCCTTAGGAACTTTGCTCTTGCTGCTTTTCTCCTGCATGTTTGCTACTTTCTTCTGCGTTTAGAAGCACCACTCTTTATTCAAGACTTTCACAGATGGTGTCAGAGTTTGGTGATGGTAATGATATCAACTTCTCTATAAACAAAGCTATTCTTATTATTATCTACCAGATGCTGTACTTGAAATATCCTCATCATAGAAGAATTTTCATCCTCAGTATTAAGATATCAAATTAGAAAAAATCATTTCTAATACTCATAAATTTCATTCATTTAGTCCACATATATTTTATTAAGAGCCTACAATATGGTAATAATGACAGGCTGACATGAAAGACGTCACAGTGGGTTCTGGCGGGGCGGGGGGCAACAACTAAACTATGAAGCAGGTATTATTATTATTTGATGTTACAGATGAACAAACCCAGGCTAAGAAAAAAGAAGTAATTTAGCTCACTCCAAACACTAAAGAGAACCGGTCTTCATTGTCTACTTTCCATTTGTCTCTCAGTCCTTCGTCTAACTCTTATCTAAATTATTATGGTATTCTTTGCATGCAACATTCATTCAGCACTTACTATATGTAATTTTGCATTGATATTTAAATTTCTGTTTGTGGATCTTTTCTTCCTAAATAAAATGTTAAAGCTCTTGAAGGTAATGACTCCATCATACATTTTTTTTTTTGTATCCCTGAGGCCCAGGGCACTGTATTCATTCAGTTGTTGTGTCATTTTAGTCTCCTTTCATTTGAAAAGTTGTAGAGCCCTTATACTTCAAGATCTTGACATTTTAAAGAGAAAAGTATGGTTATTTGTAGAACGACCCTCAATTGGGATTTGTACGATGTTTCCTCATTATTTGATTCATATTATAGACTCTTGGAATAAGTAATTCAGAGGCAATAAGGTGATACAAAGTTCTTAAAGGATCACATCACAAGGTCTAGGCTACTGATTAGTCCCATAACTGGGACTAATTGGTTATAGTGGTATCTGCCATAATTCTCCATTACAAAGTTAGTATTTTATCCTTATAACTGATAAGTCTCTTATGATAAGTTGAGAGTATGTAAATATTCGGCTACTCCTTAAATTTTCACCTACTGGTTTTTATATCTATTAATAATTCTTGCCTTGCAATGGCCAAATGATAATTTTCTAATTCTGTTATTCTTCCTATACTTATTAGCTGTTTGGGGTGGGGGGCAGTGTGGGGTAGGAAATGCGAGGAGGAGATTTCTCTGTCATTTATTTATTAGTTAGTTAGATCAGTTTGGATTCCTGGATTCATAATTAATAGGTTAAAATCCTTTACTATCCCTCTTTATTCTGATGCTCAAATTGGCCAAGATTTGGCTAATGGAAGTCTCTTCTAACTTGCTCTTGTGTTCTTTGGAAACACCTATCATTGACTACATCCTCACTTTTTTGCCACATGACATTCTATGTACAACTTGTACTTTCTGTTCCCCAGCCCTGGAATCAGATATTTCCCCCAGAGTTCTAGTTATTCCTTTTGGTAGAGGATGAGTTTTAGAAACCAAATCAAAGCCCATTTTCTTTTGAAACATCTCCAGTCAGGCTTAACAGGAAACTTCATGATGAAAAAATCAAATGATCCTTTCTCAAACTTTATTACATGTACTCCAGCAGGAGCATTGACTTGCTGATTCACTCACTTGAAATATGTTCTTTCCTTCCTTGGTTTCACAGACAATATTTTCTAAGTTCTCTTTTCACCTCACTGGTGTTTTTTTTTCTGGTCTCCTTTGAAGTTCTCACTTATTTTCCTGACCTTTTTTTGCCGGATTAGCCTAGTATAATCCTTACACTTCTTCTCTAACTATATACAGTTTCTCAAAAATCTCAGAGGGAGGCATTATAGCATGATTCTGGAAGTCGGTCTGCCTGAGTTTACATCCCAGCTCCACTACTTACTAAGTGTAAGTAGTTTATAGAGAAGATGTATAACCTTCTGCACCTCAGTGTCTATATCCATAAAATGGAAATATTAATAATACCTACCGTATAAGGTTGTTCTGAGAATTAAACCATTCCTGGCCCATAGTAAACTCTATATCATCATCATCATTATCATCATCATCATCAAGTCCCACATTTTTAAATATTATCTTTATACTCTTCCACCCTTAACCTCTCCTACACTCAGAAATATTTCCATCAGCTGGATATATCAAGGTGACTGGGCCTCTAATAGAAATCTCGAATTTAACATACAGAACCAAACACTTAACTTTACTCATAATAGCTCACCTTTATTGTTCCCCATCTTTTTTCCTCCTCTCAGAAAAGATTCAGAAGGATCCATTCGTAAACATTAATCGCATCATATTATCATTCTCGTCATAACACTCAAAGGCTTTCTTACACAATCTCACGTCTCTTCTTTGCCACCCCACGAACTCAGGGCTTTAGCACTCTCTTCTTCCTCTGCCTGGAGCTCTCTTCCTGTCCAATCCAAATGGCTCATTTTCTCACAGTCTGTGTTACTCAGGGTTCTCCAGAGAAATAGAACCAATAGGATATACCCTATACAAATTGCCAATTCAAGACCCAGGAAGAGACATGGTTTCAGTTTGAGTCCAAAGACAGGAAAAACGCATATCCCAGGTAGAAAGGCAATCAGGCAGGAGAACTTCCCTATTACTCATGAGAGGGTCAGTCTTTTTGTTCTTCATACCTTCAACTGATTAAATGAGGCCCACCCACATTAGGGAGCACAATCTGCTTAACTTTGCCTACCAATTCAAATGTTAATCTCACCCGAAAACACACTCACAGAAATACCTGGAATAATGTTTTATCAAATATTCAGGCACCTTGCGGCCCAGTTAAGTAGCATATAAAGTTAACCATCACACAGGCTTCCACAGTTTTGTTGAAATATTATATTAGATAGGATGTCTCTAATCATCTATACAAAATCACAACCACATTCATCTTTATTTCCTTTACTCTTCTTTTTTTTCTTCCTAGCACTTATCACCAACTAATGTATATGTGTGTTCTCTGTTTACTGTCCCTTCTCTCCAAGCCTCAACCCCCACCCAGTATATTTGATTATAAGCTCTGTGAAAGCACGGACTTTGTTTTATTCACTGCTCTATTTCCATGTATTTAAACAAGAGGCAATCATTCAACATTTGCTCATTGAATGGATGAATACTTTCCTTACCTGCCACATTATTTAAAAGGCAAACTAGCTTGTTCTTTTATCACAAAGAAGAGTAATATACCATAGAATTTAGTCATTCATATATGATAACCCAGAGACAACATTCTACAAGGCAGCTATTGGTGACACGGGGAAATTGCTTTTTGTTTTAGAATATAAACATTATGTAAATTACTCTTACTCTTAAAAGAAAGATGTCTATTTCTCAGGAAGTATTCACCAAGGCAGTAGCAAAATCTTTTGATGAGGTTTTAAAATATTACCAATTCAGCATAATTGTCAGAACTATGGCCACATTGATTTGTATCTTAAAGCTTTTATTCGTTTTTTTAAAAATAGGTAATTTCTCAACTACTCAAATAACAGTTTACATCAAATAGTTATCAACTGAAAAGTTGTGATGACTACATTTCTGAGTTAAAATAAGCTAGCACAGTGATCAGTTAACAAAGGTTATATATAATCTGACTTTGACTCTGATTTCTTGTTGTTTATCCTGACACCCATCTCTATTCTGCTGACCGACTCACTCTATAGATAAAAGAAAAATGTTTTCCTTTTCCATTTTCCTTCTCCCGGTTGCCCTCTTTCTCTCATTTGATCTCATTTTATCTCATTTCTATTTTTGACTTCTGTTAGGAAATGGAATTTTCTATATTCAATCTACAATGCCCTATATCTTCATCAATTTTTCTTCAGTGATACACAGACCTGAAAACTGATAACTGCAGCCTGTCAGAGGGTATTTCTGTAATAAGGCAGACATTTCTATGGTTCATTTTTATGGAAAATTTCCTAATGAATTTTTAGAATATGTGTGTGTGTGTGTGTGTGTGTGTGTGTGTTTTCACTTTTAGCATCAAAGTCTATTATTTTCATAAGCACTTTTGGGAATGGTATATCCACATGTGAAACTTTGATAACATCCTTTATTATGTTCTTAACAAATGTAGAACTCAATTATTTCAAATAATTTCAATTAATACTCTATTGCTTTTTCATGCTGGTCACTGAGTCTTTTAAGCTCTTTGCGGAAATAACAGGAGCTTAAATAACATAAAACTTGGTGTTTGAGGAGGGGATATGCTTTAAAAGGCTCAATTCTCTAAGCAAAGTAATTCTGAAAACTGTTTTCATTTTCTTGATGATAATCCATCAATTTCTACAGTCTTTAAAATAATATAAAGCAGTTAAGCCATGAGGTTTAAAGCCTTACCAACCACTGGAAGTAAGCTTAAGTCCTATTTGGAAGGATGTAAAAACATTTTATACAAAGAAAAATTAATAACCTCAAGCATTTGGATAAGGACAAAATAATCCATATACTCAAATGTTTTGGTTTCCTTGGGAAGCCTTAGTAAAGTGTCAAAAAATATATATATCTCAAAGACACCTTGAAAGGAAAATACTAGAAAATAAATACTTTTTTCTAGTGACGTATATATTTGTTTACAGTAAAGTTGGCATCAAAGATATTAGAATCAAAATGGAATGCCCCAGCTCAATAATGCCAGAGAAAATGTCTTGATTTATAATTGTAGAAATGATTCAAAAAGCTAAGAAACAGAGGCTCTGAGTCTCTATCATCTCTTAGAACCTTCAGCAAAAGTTTGTTTTAAGGCAGCAATAATCACAAACTTCTAGAGCAGAGGCAAAGGTCAGCAAACTACAGTCCTAGATCTTTACATGAATTATAAAGTAAAATATCTGTCAAAGAAACTCAGAGTTGAAATCATCTTGCTCAACTTTCTAAATATTTACAATGAAGAGGTCTTTTACTCTTTGCATATACTTCTTTTGACTGAGGACTTACTTTCTGCAAGGTAGCCCATTCAATTTGGGATTTGTAGAACAATTGCCATGGAATTCCATTTCTAGAGTATAAGGTGTATGGAGAATGATTACTCACATAACCAAGGGACTTAGTATATAGAGATCATAAGAACACAGAGGAGGAAGAGATGTTATCACATAGACTCTCAGATGAAGGCAAGACATTTGAGGGGTTAATGAATCAGCAAAATGATATTAAATGAGTTACTATCTAACAACTCATATAAGGAGGTGAAAAGAAAATATTCTGATTAAACAAACAAACAAGCAAAAAACAGCTCTTCCTTGAGAAGTCATAGGCCAGAAGTTCAAATTTAAACTGGACTCTATCAAGCTGAAAAAACATTAAAGAAGCAATAGCAATCATTAAAGGCATTTAGCAGAAGCAAATACAAACCTCCTTAAAAAGTGAATTATGACCTATAAAGGTCTTCTAACATTAAACCCACAAAATACAAAGTTGCAGAACACTCAAGTAAACAATAGACCAGAAAGAAAGTCAATAGACTCAACAAACACAGAACTTCGGATAATAAAGCTATCGGAGTTAAGTATTTTGAATGCTTATACATGAAAAAATAAAATTGAACGTATAAGTTATAAAAAAAAAAAGACATAATTTTAAACACCTGGAAAAATTGATAAAAAAGTTAAACTTCTGGAAATAAACAAAATCAAATTAAAGAATTTACCTCAGAATAAGTACACATAAATAAAAGCATACTTGGAAAAAAGTTAAGAGATATCAAAGATAGAATAAGAAGGTCTAGTACATATTTAGTGATGTACAAAGAATGGAATCATAGGAGTGGGGAAAGAGGATACACTGAAGATCACAACTAAGAATTTCCTTTAACCAACCAAGTGCAAGAATCTTTAGCCTCAGGAAATATACAGAATATCATGGAGGAAAAGTAAAACAAAATCCATATTTGAATACATTGAATATAAAGGCAAAGAACAAGTCTTATAAGTGGCCAAACAGAAAGAAATGGATTATCTTAAAAAAAAAAAAAAGAGGACAATTATATTTTTAATACATTTTTCAGTAGCAACAATGGGGTGCAGAATATATTGAAATAAAATTAAAGTATTGAAAGAAATTGTTAATAATTACTACCCAGCTAAACTATTATTTTAGAATAAGAAAAAATTAAAATTTTTCAGTCAAAAATAAGAGGGGGATAAGGTTTATTATAAGAACTGAGAAGGATGTACCTCATGGAAGAGAGTGTTAAATTAGGAAGGAATGTTGAGAAAAGCAAGTGGTGTGTGGATTGCTAAGTCTAAAGATGCCTATGTATTAGTCTTCTTGGTCTGCCATAATGAAATAACACTAACTGGGTGGCTTAAACAACAGACATTTATTTCTCACAGTTCAGGAGGCTACAGGTCCAAAATCAAGGTGCCAGCAGGGTTGGTTTCCGGTGAGATCTCTCCTTGGTTTACAGAAGACTATCTTCTCTCTATATCCTCACACGGCCTTGTCTCTGTGCACTGCATTCTTGATGCCTCTTCCTCTTCTTATAAGAACAACAGTCCTATCAGACTAGGTCCCTACCCATATAATCTCACTTAACGTTAATTAAATGTATAAGAAAGTCAGGTCATAGACGAGTTTTCATCATGGGAGAAGAGAGACACCAGTACAGACTTTCCGCATTACAGCTGGCTAGGTCTCTTCACAAGTCAACATCAGTGAAAAAGGAAAAGGAAAAGGAGAAGGTTAGGAACTATTCTAGATTAAGTAAAATGAAAAAGAAAAGTTAACTATAAATTATGTTTTGATGATATTAAAGAATTATTGCTAGTTTTCTTAGATATATGAGAATTATTTATTTTTGAAATATGTGTTTACCACAATATTTAGGTGTCAAGTGGTTTAATGTTTGCAATTTACTGCAAGTGATTTAGCACAGACACATAAATATACAAATAAATAAGGTAAATATGGCAAAATGCTAACACTGTTAAAATTAAAAGTATAGATTTTAGAATCACACTGGTTTCAACTCCTAGTTTCATCTTTTTCTGGTCTTAACACAGTTTAGTATTTCTTAATTCCTTGTAGTTCCAGAAAATGCTACTTTAATTTCTGTCTTAATACTATTCCTCCTGAAGTGCCTCTTGCCAAGGCTGCCTATTGATCAGGGGTGCATTTACCCATTATCCAGTTGCAGCCTGTCACACAGCCATTCCTGACCATTCTGCCTTCATGGGTCTCTTTCCATGGCCAGTTTCCCCCATGGGAATGAGTGTGAATACTCCCCTAAATCCTCCTCTGTTTGTAATCATAAACTTCAGTGTGGTTCTGATAGAAAACAAGACAATGGACCAAGGCAGGGCCTCAGACTCAGGAGATGAGCCACTCGGTTTCTTAAACTAGACCATGGAGGACAAAGAGGGAGGAAGGAATTCAAGACAAGAAATAAGAAAAAGCTCAGCTATTAGAAAAATCGTTTCTCCTCTCTGTCTCTGTTTCTCTCTCTCCCTCTCTTTCTCTCTCACTTTCTCCTCTTCCTCCCTCCCTCCTTTTTTCTCCTTCCCTCTCCCCGCCTCCCCACAGAGTCTCCTTTCTGTAGGAGAAATCAAAAGACAATTAATAATAGTTAACTGCAGTGAGGGATAGGAATGTAGCTTTTCAGTTTTAATATTTTTATCAACACTATTTAAATTTTCTAATATTATCTTTCTAGGCCCATGATTCAGCAGGTAAGACAGGGAGAAAGTACTGGGGTGGAGCCAGTATGAACCACATCGCCCCTACTTTGTCCACTCATAATAGAGGTTTACAAATGAGAAGAATGGAATTATTTTCTTCTGGAGGAGGAATAACATTTCACTTAAATGGTGTTCAAAGTTAGTATTCCCTATAATAAAAATCAGCTTCAAATGTTCCTCTGTTATCACTGATCTGTAATGAGATTTTACCAATTGCATCCTTAAAAATGTCTTTTCAAATGAATACGTATTATCAAATACTGATACTAATTCATGAGCATATAATTTTAATTGAGGATATTCCTCATTCGAAAGACATTTATAAATTCTATTAGATTCTTCTCTTGGTATTTGTCTTTCAGCATGTCATTACAATGTAGATTAATAATTTCCAATCAAGAAAGTAGAAGCTCCTCAGTTGTACAGTTAACTGGATTTTGAAATATGGAAATTCTCTTTTCATTTTGAGGTCCAAAAAATGTTGCTAGATGTGTAGCTTGAGCTTGGAAAATGTATCTGTTGCAAACATGTGTGGGATTAAAGATCTCCCTTCTTGTTTTAACTCTTACTAGTCCAGAAGATGTTTTAAAGAAGCTTGACATTACTTGTGATTTGAGCAACATTATTTGTCTCCAAATAATGTTTACAGCAGTATAAATTTCATATATAATTGCTATTTTGATTTGTAATTTTAGTTTTACTTCATTAAACAACATTATCAAGTCTTCAGCAGAAGCAAATTAATTTTCAAAAATGTGCAGTGTTCCACGACAGTTGAAGATGGCCCTTTTTGTTCAGGAAACTTTCAGTCTCAGTCTTGAACTCAAACAAGCGCTTTAAACCGTATCCCTGTAAAGTCACCAGACTGCTGAGTGGTAGGGCAAGCCATGATATTTAACTTTTATTTTTGTCAAAAATTCACAGCATGCATAATGAGTAAGTCCATGAGAACGAATGAAGTTCGCCACTGGCACTGCCTGCTCAATAGCATGTGGAGGATTCAACTATTTTCTGCAATGTACCTGCCCATAAATGACATGATAAATACCTATGCTATTTAAACACTTCATATTTTCACATACTTTGTAAATTTGTTCAACTAAACTTATTCCTGCTCCACACATATTTTTACCACCTTTAGTTATAACACATCTTATCAGTTTCTACTTCAGGTAGTACTGAATTAGTGTTTTCTTAAAGTCTGAAAAAAATCCTGCCTGTAAATGTTCCAAAGAGACGAATTCTTCAGTTTCTTCAAACTCAGTGTTGATTCCTCAAATGAATGACTGAGCAGCATGGTAACATCTGTCAACTCACCAATAACCAAAGAATTCCAGTCAAAATTGATTGCTTTGTTTTATAAGTGACTTTCGATGTTGTTCCAAATGTCCTCAACTTTTAAGCAACTGTTTCGTCTGAAAAGCTAATAGGCTTAAACAAGTTTATTTTCTCTAAATACATTTCTTTGATTGTTTCAATCAAACATGATTTAATTAACTCACTATCAGTAAGTGCCTTTTCTTGCATAGTTAACACATAAACCATTCAAAATTTTACTGTGTTTGCAGTTTCACATTTAGTTTTCATTGTTGTGAAGAATTTCTGCTGAAATGAGACACTCTTGTCAACTTTTCTATTTTTCCTGACCATTGCTTTCCTGTGATTAGGTATATTGTGATGAGTGCGATGATTCTGGTAGTATTATCATATAGTGTAGTCTTGTAGTACATCTATATTGTCACCGCATAATAAACACAATTTTGGGTATCTAATTCAATAATAAAATTATGCACACCCCACTGTGCTTTAAAGTATAACATTCCTATCAGTTTCCTGTATCTGCTTTAACAAATTACCACAAACTTTGTTGCTTAAAACAACAAACTTATTCTCTTATAGTTCTGACAGTCAGAAATCTGAAATAAATCTGGGGCTAAAATCAAGATATCAGCAGGCCCAATTCCTCTGGAAGCTTTAGGGTGAATCTGTTCCTTGTTTCTTCTGGCTTCCAGAAGCTACTGGAATTTCTTGGTTTGTGGCTTATATTGCTCCAATCTCTACTTCTGTCACTTTAACAGCTTCTTTGACTTCCCTATATCCCTCCTGTAAATACTCTTGTGATTACATGGGACACACCCAGATCATCCAGGATAATCTCTCCATCTCCAAATCCTTAATTTGATCACATCTGCAAAATGTCTTTTGCCATATAAAGAAACACATAGGTTCCAGAAATTAGAATGTGAATACTTCTGAGATATTCATCTTACTACACCAAGTACACTTTTCTTGTTTTTATACAGTGAGTATGCACTGAAAATAAAAAGTAAATAACTAGGACAGTATGTGATATGCATTTTGAAACGCTGTCAGGTTATAATGGCACCACTGCAAACTACAGCAAACCGAAAATGATGGTAATATTGTCTTTCTTGCAACTACTCAACTCTGCTCTTATATGAAGGCAGCCATAGAAAATAAGTAAATGAATAAGTGTGACTGTATCTTACACTAAAATTTAAATTTCATATAATTCTCACATATGATATTAATCTTCACATTTTGTGTGTGTTTCCCACCAGTAATGAAGGGTAAAAACCATTCCTACTTATTAGGCCATACGAAATTAGGTGGCAGGCTGGATTTGGCCCTTAGGCCATAGTGTGCTGGCTCCTGGGAAAAACCACTGGACAAGACAACAACCAACCAAAAAGTGCTCTTCTCAAAACTTCAGTATAAGAACATACTAAATATTTAAACATTCAGAAAAGTAAGTTTTTACCATTAAAGAAGAGTTGCCTTAAGTATTAAGACTGTCTCTTTTTGTCGGTGAAACAAAAGTTACTAACTAGCACTAAACTTTTAAACATGGCTAATTTTAGGAATGTTTTGCCCTCCAAGTATACCGATGCTCTTCCCGGAATTTCCTCAAGTAAGAAAAGATACTTAAGTACAACTTTCCTTCCTGTGTAGTGGCCAAAGTGATGACTCGGTAGAGATGGAACTTTCTTCACTTACAACAGGCTTTCTCTCTTGGGTTATGTATAATACTCCCATTACAATGTGAGATGTGGTCAGGTCTAGAGATTTAAGTTCTGTACCTTAAATTTTGTTGCTGATTTTTCCAATTGCTCCTCTTAATTTATCCCACATGCTATTCGACCATTTATAAAGGCTCACAAAAAATGACTCACAGTGTATTTTTAAAATCATATGTAGGTGAGAATGGAGATGAATTTGCATGTGAGCCTGCATTTACTCATGCTGCAGGTGTTTGTTATGTAATGAAATGATAGCTCTTTTCAGAGTTCTAGGAATGTCGTAGATGAAAATTTTACCTTTTTCTCACATCACACTTCCTTCTCCAAAATTGTCCATATTCTTATTTAAGTTATAGTTTCTACTCTGTGATTATAATTACATTACACATTAAAAAGTAATAAAAAGTGTTCCCACTTGAAAAAAAATACAGAAAGATATGTTTCTCTAGTCACTTTTGATTAGCTCTAATCTGGCTCTCCAGAGGGAGAGGACATGACATTGAACATTGAGTCTCCCTATTCAGAAAGCTGATCCTTAATACCGGTGAGGAAATCAAGATTCTTTTGATCTTATATTTTAATCTTAAATTTTAATTTGCACCATACAATTTTAATAACTGTCCTCTAGATTTCAAAGTGAATAGAATTAAGTATTTTGCACACGTTGCATATTACACATGTAACTTCAGATTCCTTTGTATCTGTAAGAGCTTTGAAGGCTGCTTATTAAATTAATAATGACCACCAATCAAGGGCTGTCAACCTTTTTGTACACTCATGAGCCTTGGCCACAAATCAAAAATACATGTTGAACTCCCTTTTGTTCCCAAGCATAATATAATGATATCGCCATAATTAATAAACTCTATGTTTCACATAGGATTGTAAATAACCACATCTCTTCCTTTTTCCAGGATATTTATTATGCATAAATGAATAAAGGTGCCAATCGATTGCTTATACTGTCCAAAAGTCTAATAATCAATAGAACCAATCTTAAGCAGCATGCTCCTATCCCCATTATCCTAAACTAAAGCAAAGTTAATGTTCCCAAATGGAGAGACATAAGTACTTCAAGCCTATTTAAAAGTGGCTATTTCACTTTTCTTCTGCATTTTGTTTTATGCAAAGATTCACGGTATTTAAAATTAAAAAATACATTTTTAAGAAATTATATCCTGTACTCCTTGAATGCATGTGAGAGAATAAATCTTAGTTTACATATTGACAGTTCAATTTGGAAGCAAGCACTAAAAAGACACAAACGTATAATACAATTGCCAAACATTTCATATTTTTTCCAAGAAAGTATGTTTCTATTCATTAGTTCACTCAAGGAAAGTATACTGAGGACTCGTTACATGTTGTGCATTGTACTAGGAGCCGAGGAGATAAAAAGTTTTGTAAAACAAGGAGCTTTATCCAGTAATCCATTGTTTACTAGGAAAAATAAACATGGAATCAAATAGTGCCATGAAAGTACTATAACTGAAAGAACAGAGGAGAGGCAATAGACTGGTACAAAGGTGATGGAGCACTGTCTTGGAGGAGCAGGAAGCTTCAGTGAGACAGAAGGCTTGACTTAGAACCTGAAACGTATGGAGGAGCTCACCAGGCAGAGAAGTGGAACACAGTCATTCGGGCAGACCCAGGGTGAGGAAAAGCGGTTGTACCATTTTGTGTTCCCACCAGCAATGTATGAGAGACCCAATCTCTCTGCATCCTTACCAGCACTGGGTTTTTGTTGCATTTGATTTTTTAAATCCTTTTAATAGGTATGTAGTGTCATAATGCAGTTTTTATTTGAAATTCCCTAATGATTATTAATATTGAATATCTTCTAATGTCCTTTTTGCAATACATTTAACTTCTTAGGTAAAATGTCTATGCAAAACCTCTTTCCATATTTTCAAGTGGGCTGTTTTCCTATTAGGACTGTTTTGAAAGTTCTTCATATATTCTGAATACATTTCCCTTGTCAAGTATGAGTTTTCTTAGCTCACAGATTTTTATTCTCTTAATAGCATCTTTCAGAGAGCAAAAGTTTTCATTTGGACAAAGACCAATTTGTTATTTTTGCTTTTATGATTGTGTTCTAATGTCATATCTAAGAAATATTTGCCTTATCCAAGATAACAAAAATTTTCTCCTATGTTTTCTTCTAAAAGAAGATTTTAGGTGTAATGCAGATTTTATATTTAGATCTAGGAAACCGTTTAAGATAATTTGCATGTAAGATACGCTACTTGGATCTATGTTGATTTTCTTGCACATGGATATCCTACTGTTTCAGTACCATTTTTTAAAAAGACTCTTATTCCTCTGTTAAATTTTCTTTGTGGCTTTATGTAACATCAATTATCTGCATAGGTAAGACTGTTTTCGGATTCTCTGATATACATTTTTAGATGAAACTAATAAAACAATGGAACTTATGGTAGATATACTAAGCAAGCTACCCAAAATACACATGAAAAACAAGAAACCCAATCATTTACATAAGGAAATGGAAAAAAAAAAAAAAGAGGCTTGACAGAACACTGAAGGATCTAAGAACATGAGATGCCCTCAATGGTAACACAGAACCATTCTACTTTGTTAAGATGCTATTTCCAAGCATCTGAGCCACCTCTCTTTCTTAGCAATATCAGGCTGAATTATTTTTCTATGGATTCAGTGACTTAAATTGAAGCTGACACATCACCCTGAAAAGTAGACAGGACAATCTGACCCGTGGTGGGAAGATCCATTATGAGCCAGCACACACCCAAGTATTGTAAGATAAATGAAAAACAGCTTCACCTAGCTCTGTGCACAGATCTTGCAAGGTGTTGTTTGCGTTTTACCCCTTTCTCCTGACTCACTTTATATATACCTGTAGCACCATCTTCCAAAGAGCATGCCACGGAAAGAAAGTTTTCCAGATGCAAAACTTCTGTTTTTAGGCAATGGTTTTTGATACTTTAACTGTCCAAATCCAAATCTTTAACTTCTATCTGTATGTCATCCATGTTTGTTTGTGTGGTTTAGGATGTGCTTCATATAAAAGTCATCTCAATCTTTCACAGGCTGCAATTCTCCTTTAATTAGATTATAATTAAAACCAAATAAAGAAACATGCAGATGAATAACTTCATACATTTTTCTCCTAGAAAATTATTATTTTTTCTTTGATAATCAGCCTAAAATAGAGTTGGAAAATGGTTTTGTGCATTTTGATAGTAAAACACTGGTGCGTGAGTGTGTGTGTATGTTTTCCACTGAAAAGCACTCACACAGAGAGCATTTTAATTTTCCATGGTATTGCTATTTTGACCTCTGAGACCTTGCAAAGTAAAGTATTTATGATCCTGGGCTTTTTTATGGTATTGTTTCAATATTTTTGTAACATTTGTATTTCTTGCTGATGTTTTTGGCATTAAAAATCACTCAAGCTGTGCTGAAATATAATGGTATTCACTGAACCATACCATGGAAGGATAATTCAGTTCAGTGAGGTTATTCTAGCTCATCATGTACACAAAGGATTGAAAGAAATTGTAGAAGATTCTCAGTCCTTTACATGGGCATCACTGAGTCTTCCCACCCTTCGCCCCCCAATAACTTGACATAGACAAACCTTTACTTGAACATAGAAATATCTAGTTTTAAGTCTTTATAGCAAACCAAAGGAACAAGACAATGGCCCAAGGTATAAAGAAGCAAAGCACTGATGAACAGTTGCTCTGGATCACTAATTCTTTTTACCAGTTACTCAGACAAAAATCAAACCTCAACAGTCACCTTAGCTCACATGCCAGTTTCAACATATCCCAGAGAAGCCCCCAAAATGATGAGTCTCAAACTTGATTACAGTAATGGAATGTGCTATTACAGGTATAAACCAGGGGTGACTTAGTTTCCATATATTTAAGTTGGCCCTAACCATGGATACCCATAAAGCCTCAGTTTGACTGCCATGCTTGTACCATTCTGTATCTATTTCTTCACCAAGAATAAATGCAAAGACTTTCTGTCTTTTGCCACCTCACCTTGAGATGTTGATTAGAATATTATTTGATCTTTTGTACATTTTCTCCTCTATTGGTTGATCATTCAATTTTGGCCTTGATTACACAATATAAACTATTAAGGGATAAAGTAAAAAGGCTGAAAGGACAAAGCAACAATATCTACATGTTTAAAGAGAAGATGGATGGATGGATGGATGGATGGATGGATGGATGGAAGGAAGGAAGGAAGGAAGGAAGGAAGGATGGAAGGAAGGAAGGAAGGAAGGATGGATGGATGGATGGATGGATGGATGGATGGAAGGATGGAAGGATGGATGGATGGATGGATAGATAGATAGATAGATAGATAGATAGATAGATAGATAGATAGGTGGTAGACAGATAGAAAGGTAGATATAAAATCTCCAGTATGTATATCTTTTTTCTTCAATTACATAGGATAAATATATTGAATTATAAATAAATGATTGAGACCTTAAATTGAGTATGCTCATCTGATAGAATCCATAAATTTCTACTAAAGGTGAAAAAACAGATCTTTCAAGTTTTACTCCTTGTAAATAAATAAAAGTAAATATTGTTGCAATTTTCAAAACAGTAGATGGCTTAAGCTCATGGGCTCTGCAATCTCACAAACCTGGGTTCAAATAATACTACTGCTATTTAACTGCTGGATGACTTTGGGCAACTTTCTTAGTCTCTCTAAAGCTCAACTTTGTCATCTGCAAAATGGGCATAATAATAATTAGGCTTCTGGTCCAGCTGCTAAACCATAGATTATAAAATAATATTAACTCAAACAAGATAGAAGTTTATTTCTTTTTTCAAATGGCATGCTAAGCATAACATTTTAATAAAGCAACTTTGTGGTGCCTGGGATAGGGCTCATTCCATCATGTTATTCTGCCATCTTCAACATACAGTTTCCATATTTCGGTCAAAAATGCTGCTTAAGATCTTGCAATCATATACATTTACCAGCCAGTGGAAAAATGAATAAAGGAAGAAGAGGTGAGGGACACTATAAAAATGATCACAGTTCTCTATTCTTCCCTGCATCTATGCCTCTTCACAAGGTGACCATGCAGTATCACCCATAAAGTAGTTTACTTTCACGCTCTTTCAAATCTATGAGTGCCTTATGACTTACTTTAACCAAGAGAATGCACCAAAAATAGCATATGTGAGTTCTGAGTCTAGATCTCTGTATCCCTTGTATTCTTCCACTTGCTTACTTGGTACCCTTACAGCCACTGTGTGAACAAGCCTAGGGGAGCCCTCTAGATGAAGAAAGACAGGTGAAACCAGCCTTATTGCCTCAGCTAACTATCAGCCCACAGCCAATCTGATAGCTCATTACAGATGTATAAGCTCAGACATCACAGAAGAATCGATTAGCTGATCACAGCCAAAAATTGCCAACCTGCAGAATTATGAGTAAAAATAAACTGTTGTTTTAACTTACTAAATTTTGGTGTAACTTGTTAGGCAGGAAGTGATAGAGGGAAAAGACATCACTTTTCCTTTAATACTACGACCCAGAATCTGCACATATCACTTCTACTCTTGTGCCATTGGTGAAAATTTAGTCATATGGCCAAGGTAGCTGCAAGGGAAGCTGGGAGTGTAGTCTTTCACTGGATGGTCATGTGTCCAGCTATAGCTAGGCTCCTGGTTCTAAAGAAATAAAAGGAGACGCTAGGGAACCTACATTGTGGGTCAGCTAGTTAAGTATCTGCCACCTCTACCTCTTCAGTTTGTTGTGAAGATTAAATCCGAAACAAGTGTAGCAACGTTGGCCCAATAGCTAGAACTTATAAAGGTTCCAATAAATGTGTGCTTTCTTTTATATTTAGAATCAGAAAAAGATGATATTTTTTTAAAGGGTCACAGAGAATAGTTAGAAGCAGTAAGTTCTCCATACCTATTTCTCGCTTGTCCATTATCTTCCAGCAACCCTTCCCTTGTCCCAAACTGAAGTCAGGAGCCACACCAGAAGATCCATAGAGAGAATATAAAGAGTGACATTGAATCACTGTGTCTACAGATATGATGCAGACAAAGCCTGGATATCTGTTAGAAAAGATTAGATAGAGCTTATGGAATAAAGCCAGGGGAGAGGACTAAAGAAAAGTCCTTTGAATCCTATCACTGTCACTGTATAATAAATAGAGAATGTCACTGGGCGACTGTCAGAAATCAAAGTGGAAAGGGCTTTTCTTTTTGTCCTTTTCTTTTTTTGGTACTAAGGGTTTTACTCAATAAAAAAAAGAAAAATACAGTGGATGTGATGGTAAACTATCTTGGCCTTGAGAAGAGAGAGAGAGAAAAAAAATAAGTGTCCATTACCTACAGTCAATTCATCTGTCTCTTTCCAATTTTAATGGAAAAAAAAAGTGAAAGATAAGAACAGAATGGGAGATAGGCTGCGGGAAACTGACCAAAAAAAAAAAAATCTAAAAGGAAAGCTTTTGAAAATAGTTTGATGGATGTATACAAACCCCACTTCCATAAAAGATAATCATCACTTACTAACCAGCTAGAAGATTACCTTATGGTAACTGTAGAATAAGTGGGCCATCATTAAATAAGCTTTAGTCAAGAACGTATGTTTGCCTGTATTTTGAAATCTGATGTTTTGAGTTATCCCCCAGACTAATGGATGGCCTCATATCTGGTAAACAGTTGTTGTTGTTGAAATCTCTCCTTCCAGAGTTGCTGCCAATTCAGAATTTGCTATTACAAGTCAAATCCTGAAACAACCCAAAAGAGTATAACTGAGAGACCCTGGATAGAAGAGGGATTAAATAATCAATAAGTAAAGTGACACATACACAAAAGGATGAGACAGCAGTGAGATTCAGGGCAGGTATGGGCCATCTTGTGAGTGGCAGCATTTACAGAATATGTCCAACTGAGATGCAAGGAAGGGCTCAAGGTCAACAGCAACTAGAAAAACAGAAAGTCATAAGAAAGAAGGCTTTGTCAGGAGCTGTATATGGATAAGGCCTAAAAGCTAAGAGTGTGTGCTCAAAGGTGAGCCAGAGAATACAAAGGACATTCCAAAGGACAGAGGCTTCAGAAACGTGAGAAGGATCACAGACCAAGATAATGGCATAGAGAAGAAAATAAAAATATATGGCTTCAAAGCAGCCTCTTTAGAAATATGTTTTATTCAGTGTGATTAAGAAGCAAACACCCATGTCATCTATAGTAAATAATATTTTAAATTTTGAGAAATTCTTGAGAGAAATCTGTTAAAGGATTAGGAAATTATAATGTAAATCATAGGAGGAATCCAATCAAAAATTAAAAGGCATTTCAAGCAGTACTAGTCCCATCTGAGGGTAACAGACATTGCATAAACAGTGAATATGAAAAATGGCCAGGTTACATATGGCTGTATAGGTTCTTTTCCTGCAGAGAACATTCAGAGCTAATATGTATTGTGCTAGTCCACAAGAAAGGTGTGTGATAAATACCTGTTCTTTGTTCCCCCATCACCACCTTGTGACTTTTCCTTTGGGGAGCAAGATGGCTGCTTGTGTTGGGATTTTCCATCAGAGTACTCAAATGATACCTCCTTCCTGAACAGGTGGACAAGTGAGCAAGTCCAGGCCAAACAGGTTCTCCCTCCTAATAATAAGCTGCTCTAGCAGATGGGCACAAGAATGTGAAATTTGTGCCATGAAGCATCTCTGCTTTGTTCCTGCTAACAGGTGTCCCCTTTTTCCCAAGGCCTGGTCCCCTTCAATGTCCTGAGCTACCTCAAACCCTTCTAATGAATTCCACTCAGGCTTGGTATCCAGAATTCTGTTTGTAACCAGAATGCTATGAGGGGAGCAGTGTGCAACACTTCACAAATACGTTTGACTACAATTTTTTTTTTTTTTAGCAAAATTACACACTGTACAGGTTATCTTCAGAACACACACTGCTCTAGATACTAATAGTGGACTTTTGTAATATGTTAAGGAAACATCAACTGTACTCAACACTTATATTTACTCATTGGAAATCACCAAAGAAGGAGCAATAACACATCCATCTCTGCATGTCCTTGCCGTAGAGCACATTAAAATGACCTTGCTAAAGATGGTGATGCTATCACACAAAGGTTCTGTACTGGCACTAAGACCATCAGGGGTCAGATGACTCCTAGCCTGAGGAGAAATGCAATTTCCTCAGCAAAGTCCAGGGTTTACCACGGTATCATATTTTTAAATGGCAGTAAAAGAGAACTAACTGTGAGCTTACCACAGGGCAGGACCTTCCTGTAGAATAAGACCTAGTTAACTTAATCTCCCTCACTCTGGCAGGATGGCAGAAGGGTAGTGAACGTATCCCTCACAAGTCTCCTCCCAAAGCCTAGTAAAGTGGTGGTATATATATTTTTGAAGAAAAAAAATAGCTCTTTAAGTGTATTCACTTAAGAAAAGTAAAATTTCTCTAATATAAGGCACGACAAAAAATATCCCTTAGGAAAATAGGGGGAGGAGTGGAGGAGAGTCCAGGTGGGAAAAAGGGAAAAAATGGTGCTAAAATCACACACCCAAACTATGTTAATTCTCTTTGTGTTTCTACACAATTTCTATGATGACAGGTTCAGAAACAATAACAGTATTCATAATAACATGCAAATATCAATAATACGATTTGGGTTCTAGTCTATTTAAATTACAAACTCCATTATTCCCATTAAGCAGATGAGAAAACTGAGGCAAGAAGAAAGGTTAACTACCCAAGAGTCTTTCTCTTAAACCGATTTAACTTCTCTGCCAATTCTGTTGCCCTAATTGTCTTTCTCTCTACTTCACAAAAAAATGCAAACATGATACAATTCATAGTGATAATGAAGATGCAAGGAAATTGTATAAAGGTTTGTAGGCACATACATATACACACCTATACATACTCATTCATATTCAAAAGGCTGCATGAAAAGAATGAATAGTAGAAAGAATAAATAATAAAGTAAGGAAGAAGAAATGAAGAACAGTGTTGAAGAGCACTTGGGAACACCTCTTTCTCTAAGTCTGGATAACAAAAAAAGAAGAATGTTTTGTGATAGGCATCAGGAATTTTGAGGAAATTCATGCCTGAAGGCAGTTTTTGGAGAAGTATCATGCAGAGAGATCTAGGGAAAAAAAAAAACGTTGTTCATCTGTTTGCTGAGTCTACTGGTCTGGAGCAGTTTCCCCTTTTTAACAACCTATCCTTTATCCATGCAGAATATAGATATTTGTTTGTGATGAATGTTAAATAAATGTTTATGGAACAAATCAATCATGTGTGGTTGCATTATGTTTACATATATTCTAACTAACAGCTTTTTCCAAATCTCGCAGGACTATTTTTAGAAATTTTATATTATTTTTCATAAACTTTCAGTTCAGTCAGGCTTTGTCAAAAATTCCAATGTCTCTGTCTTACGTTTATTCTAAAATCATGAAAAATGTTTCAAAATTGTTGAACTCGAATAACCTCAGAATCTAGGTAAATGGCATAAACGAATGAAGCGATCTGTGTAAAAAAAAAAAAATTGAATGGCCATCTTGGCCTGCCTCTCATTTGTCTACTTTTCATAATGGCCTGGAAGGAGAATAGAATCTCCCTTTAAAAAGTTGTCACAAAAGTGCAACAGTAATGACAAACCAACATTGGTCTTACTCTCAGAGAGATGATGAGTGGCTAGGCACTGTCACAAATTGGCAAATGCATAACCATCTAGAGTGGTCAGCTCCCACTCCCCAGCCTTGCCTATTGTGCTCTACCTGAAGTGTGATTCCAATATCATCAAATACTGAATTTTTAAGCAAAATGTATTAGATAACAAAAATGCCCCCTCTTCCTTTGTCTATGCCCTTTGCCATGTATTTATGCAGTGCCTTCATACTACAGGAATCACCTGTCACACTTGCTTAGACTAACAGAATGGCATACAAGTGACAGTAATGCCAGAGTTTCTAAGCCTCGAGCTTGGAAAGTCTTGCATGTTCTCATTTACCATCAGCATGAGAACATACCACAACCAGCCTGAGGTGTAAGAGAGACAAGGATGTGATGG
Organism: Rousettus aegyptiacus; assembly: GCF_014176215.1. Taxonomy (NCBI): domain Eukaryota; kingdom Metazoa; phylum Chordata; class Mammalia; order Chiroptera; family Pteropodidae; genus Rousettus; species Rousettus aegyptiacus. Next base: position 80,881,157 of record NW_023416310.1, read on the forward strand.
CCAGAGAGGTGACCCACCAAGATCAATGGAGCCACATGGCCAACCTCCCAACTCACCCCAGACCCATGAACAATAAACTTACTTTTACATGTTGCAGAAGCTCTGTGGTTGGTTATTATGCAACTTTACCGTGGTAGTAGATCACTGTACACAAATCTACATTCTTGGGTGAAATAATCATGTCTAAAAGAAGTTCTTGGAGAAGTATCGTGCAGGGTGACCTGGGTGGGGGAAAAAAACCTTTTCAGTCTGTTTATTGAGTCTATCGGTCTGGACTACCTTTCCCTTATCTAACAGCCCATTCTTAATCCAAGTATTGAATAAATATTTTTCTATAACAGAAGTGTGTGTGGGTTTTTTATTTTATTTTTTTTAATTTAGCAATCAATTCATATTTTTTAAAAAACACAATGCAATATTTCTGTGGATCTGATCCAGACCACAGGCTACTATTTTGCATTCTCTGTTATGGTCTAAGCCCTTCATTTTACAATGAAGAAAAGACATTCAAAGAGATAAAATATCACTTCCAACGCCAACTGGACCTCAGGTTGAGTCACCTAATTTGGTCGCTTTTTTAAAAGTATCTTAGTGTTGTTCTCCTTTGAGTGAATGGGTATTTCCAAAATCACTCAGGTCTTTTCTCCCCAGCCTTCCTGCACCCTGTTTTTGTCCAGAGGCTAGACCCACAAAAAGGACCGACACCACATTGATCTCTACAAGCCTCAGCTGAGCCCTGTCAGCTACTTTTGTCTGAGCAGGGGATTTGAAGTCTCCTTTTCCCAGGAAAGATACATGTGCTTGAGGCCATGAACTGGGTACATTCTTTCAGCGTGAAACTCACACCACCTCTCTCTACAAAACAAATTAATAAATAATGCTTCTACTTTAAAATGGAATAATTTTTACACAATGCTGACTAAGGCCAAATTTCCATGAAATCAGGATAACGTTGGTCTTGACCAAGCAAAAAACAATCTAGGCTAAGAGCACACAGGAAATTCTAATAGGGCATGTGTCCATTCATTTAGAAAACCATAGATTCTTTTTTACAGAGCTACTGAAGGAGAACCCATATTGAAAGTTGTGATTATTGTTTTAGCCAGGATTCATAAAGAGACTGAACAGCTGCACACTTTATTAGATCTAATCTAAATACCTGTTCCTTGTATTTTGTGCTGAGAGATATTTATGATATCAATTCAACTTTATACTAACCATCAGGAAGAATACTCCCTGTAGCTCTGCCAACTCAAAATAATGATTTGTAAGGGAGCCCTAATGACAGAACAAGGGGCAATTATAGACACAGCGTGAGACTTGGAATAACTGCGTGATATATTTTGTGCACTTGATTGACCTCATGTTCAAGTTCGTTTGTGCCTCACTGTTGTAGATATGACCTGTGCCTCAGGGTATATGCCTTGTTAATTTCAATATAAGAAGACAGAATAGATTAGATCGCATGGCTCAGAACAAAAAGCAAAGCTGCACTAGTGTTTGGTGGAAAAGTGAGGGCACACTGGAGTCTACCAGAAGGAACAATCAAATATCTTTCAGGAAAGAATGAGAAGTTAGAATAATCAATATGGAGTGTTAATTTATATCTACTCTTGGGATAACTAAAACAACATACATTTTTTAGTGTCTTTACATAATTGTGTAGCTTCTGGGAAGATTTGGAATTTATTGTAAAATAAGAGAGGGAGAGAAAAATAGAGAACAAGAACTCAGTGAGATGTCCATAGATTGTATTACTTTAGAGCAAAACCACTTGGCAGTCTCTTCTGTACAAGTCAGTGAAATACACGCTTGCTGTGCTGTAACTCACTGAATGAGATAGGGGGGAAGTCTTTTCTGATGGGTTGTTTATAGTCCCAATTCCAAACATGCTTCCTAGAATGGGGAGTAAAGGAAGGGGCATATAGGAAAAGAACTGTTCTTTGTTTGTGTTTTTATCAATTTTGGTATTTATCAAAAAAAAAAAAAAGAAAGAAAAACAAATCCTCTTGTTTGTTGTACACAAAATTATAGAGGGAATTCAAGCACATAACGATATCGCAGACTGACTTGAAAACAACATGAATAACTGGCACTTATGCAATTTCTCAGAAATACAGCTTTGATTCTAAATTGGTTGAAAAGAGGCGTTTCGAAACAGCCGTTTCATCAGTCTTGGTTGTTTGCTAATAGTACCATCCAGTCAACTCCGCCTACTCTTCCAAAGTGGTTGTTAGAAAAACCTACAAAAGCTTTGGCAGAAATTTGAAATCGATGTTTTCTAAATGATACTGGAAACCACATCTTTGCTTTTCTATTGTAAGACATGTAATCTTTGAGAAAGTACATAACTAATATCTAATATTGAATGAGGGAGCACCCAACTCAGAATATACAAATAAACTGCCCTGCCAACCTAGCAAGGAATACAGAAAAACAAAGCCAAGTGATCACAAATTGGAACATTGGGATTCTTTCCATATTTATCTGGTCTGAAAAATTAAGGCCGGAAATGGGTCATAACTGAAACTATAGGAATGTATGAGATATTATAGGAAGAGACAAGATTCTGATGAAAATATCTATTTTCACCTCAAATGTTAGGGAAAGAGTAGGAAATATATACTTAAACATGCAGCACTTTTTTTTAAAAAAGACTTGATTTTCAATAATCTAAGTTGAAAAAAAATTAGCCAATTCTCTTTAAGACACAGTCAGTGCTTTTAAGGAGTATCTAGAAAAATAGATTCCAAGATTGCTCTGAAAAATACACTTCTGATTGAAAGCTCTTGCTTTAGGAAAGATGTTTTTTCTCCACTGAGGCACTATTCTTTACTTAGAGTAACTAAGAAGATCCAAACAACCCTAATGAAACAAATATCACACATGTGATCGATTCATTAATTTCAAATCACTGCCTTGCAATTGTATTTTAACAGCACTGCAACCACTTTCTTTTTTTCAAAATTAAACGAAAGAGAAAATTCTCAGATATAAGATGGTCATGGCATTATTTTATAGTACAGTTGACCCTTGAACAACATGGGTTTCAAGTGTGCAGGTCCACGAACATGCGGATTTTATTTTTTGATAAACACAATAAATGTATTTTCTCTTTCTTGTGATGTTCTTATTACTTTTTTTCTAGCTTACTCAATTGTAAGAATAAATTATATTATATATATAGATTTTATATATATTTATAATATGTGTTAATTGACTATTTATGTTATTGGTAAGGTTCCTGGTCAATAGTAGATTATTTGTGGTTAAGTTTTGAGGGAAGTCAGAGTTATATGCAAATTTTCAACTGTGCAGGGGCCTCTGCCCCTAATCCCCTGTTGTTCAAGGGTCAACTGTGCATGTTTTTGAAACATGTGACCTCATTGATTTTAAAGTCCATAAGTTAGAAAAGTAAAGCTATTTTTATGATATCAACAATTAGAAATTAGGAATTCAGATAAAATTTTTGTCATATGACAGCCTTTGATTCAATATTTCAGCATTTTATCCAACTAAAGCTGAAGAATGTTGGGTAAAAAAAGATTATGATTTGAACATATTTTGGCTGGAAAGTATCTATTCGTCATACGAACAGTACAGTAATTTTCCTCTAGAAGCCACCTACCCAACTTTCAATTTTCACATTTGGGGACGTTCATAATTCTACTCCTGGTATGTGAGTCAGGTCTAGCGAATCAGACCTTATTTTTCCTGGAGATAGTACTTGTTTCAAAATAGAGTGACACAGCTGAGATCCACAAAAAAGTCAAAACTTGAAAATGTTCTGCAATTATTGAGAGAGTCACGGAATTTGCACCTAGACACATTTGCCCTGGTCTACTTACAGCCATCCTGACATATAGGGCCTGAAAATGACTCTATCAAAATAGAAGATAGCTCCACAAAATAAAGTGAAAATAAATTCTGATACATTCATTTATTTATTAATTTATTCATTCAACAAACATTTACCATGGATGAGGATAGTTATAGAGAAGGTAGCAAATAAAATAATAAATGTTTCTTATCCTCATGATACTTACTTGGTAGTGAATAAAAGCAATTTTAAAAAATTAAAATATTTTCAGAGTGATCTGAGTGAGCCCTTGTAATGAATAAAGCAAAGCATACTAAGAAAAAAATGACAAAGTGGGTTTTCTATATTGTCTAGAGCATGGGTTGGCAAACTCCATGTCATAGATCAAATCTTTTTGCATTTTTAAAAATGGTTAATGAGAGCTAGAGATAAGGGATAGGAGAGGGAACGGGACAGGAAGGAAGAAGAGAATATGCAACAGAGACTAAAACAGTTACTATCTGGCCTTTTATAAAAAAAAAAGTCATCCAAGGTAGTTGTCAAGAATCCCTCCTGTCCCTCTAAAAGCATTCTATCGATTCTATCAAAAAGTAGAGCCTATTATTCACCCCCTGTATCTTGGCTGTGCTTGTAAATATTGTTGACCAACAGAATGATGTAGAAGTAGTATTCTGAGACTTCCAAACCTACATCTAAAGAGACCTTGTAAAGAAGTCTGACCTATCTTGCTAGAGAGAGAAGCCTTAGGGAGAAATAGGGCCTGGAAGATGAGACATCACAGATGGAGAGAAAAGCCACATAGAGGAGAATTGAAGCATCATAGGTAGTACTAAGGCCTTCAACACATTAGTGAAGCCATATTTGGTCTTCTGACCCCAGCTAAGGCACCCAACAGTCACCATGTGGAACACAGAGAAACCATCCCTACTAAACCATACTAGAATTCCTGATTCACAGAATTATGGACAATAAAAAGGCTGTTGTTTTAAGCTACTAAGTTTTGAGGTGCTCTGTTTTGCAGTAATAGATAAGTCGAACAGAAATTGGTACAAGAATTAGAGTGCCACTTTGACAAAAAACTAAAACACATAATATTGTCCTTGGAACTGGGTGACAGGCAGAGGCTTGAAGGGAGGTGAGGAACCATAAATGGAGGTTTGAAGAGCATTGAAAAAAGTACATGCTATGAAAGACTGGAGAAAGAATGACCTGTGTTACATAGAGGTGAAAGATTTGGCAACACTCGTGAATCTAGCTAAGATTTTCAGGCATAAATCTGAAAGTGTCAATTGGTTTCTTGTAGTTGCATATGATAAAATATAGGAGAGAAAGAAACTAAAGAAGAATTAATCTATATACAAATGGAATTTAAAGGGAATATAGAGGACACAGAATAGTTTTTCCAGACAGAAGAGTGTTCTCAGTGTATGAAATGCACTCCAAGTAAAAACAAAGTCAACAGTGTGGACTTTGTTAAGAACTCAGAAGACGCCCTTCAGCTAAATTAAGTCTAAGAATCTTAAAGCATTGTTCTGCATCAGCCTGACATGCCCAAAGCAGAGCAGAAAAAGGAATGTTATAACTGTGCGACATGGAATGATCTCTGATAAGACATATAAAATATCTACAAATATTTTATTGGTAGAAGATCTATCAACTTTGGTAAAATGGGATTGATAAAGAATAAATTGAAGAGTCCCCTGAGTCTTCAATTCTGTGTAGGCAGAAAGCAAGGTAGGAAACCACTAAACTGGAAGCACAGGAATTCTCAGGGCACATAGCCATGAGTCAAGGAAAACAATGCACTAGACAAGCACTGTTGGGGAGCAGAAGAACCAAGCTCAAGCATCCTCTTGAGTATGGAAACAAGAGACAGGTGCCTAGATGAATACTGGCATTGTTATAACTGCTATGGATCTTCCTTCCACCTGTTGTTGAATAGCAGTGCCTACTGCAGTTAGCCTGTGCTTGTCTCACCATCGTATGCTGGTGTGGGGAGATGATAACTCGACTTTTAGTTCACAAATCTCTAGATTAAGAACTACGGTCAGGGGGCCTTATCTTCTCTTGAGCAGATATAGACCACAAGACACTGAATTTTGGTCCTGGTGCTATATTTGGATAGAATGCAGGGGGGTCTTGAGTATATTTTGCATGTAGAACAGATGAGAAAGGGCATAACCAGAAAGTGGACTATAGATTTTCTGCAAAAATACTCACCAACAAAGATCATCCCGTCCCTAGACACACATGACGCAACTGCCACTGGTAGAAAGTCTATTTCCCCACGACTTGAATCTATGGTGGTTTTATAACTTATTCTGACCCATAGAACAAGGCACAAATGACATTCTGGAACTTCTAAACACAGGCCTTTAAAGGATTGATAGCTTCAGCTTTCGGTCTTGGAAGAAAGCTACTGTATCGCAAAGTCCGGAGAGGCCACATGGAAAGAGAAGGTCCAAAAGATGAGAGATCATATCATGTGAGAAGAGAAGCCAGGTGGAGGAGAATTGAGGTGTCCTATCTAACAGCTTCCACCAAGACCCCAGGCAAGACCCCTAGTTGATCCACCCCATCCCATCCCCCCCCCCCAAAAAAAAACACTTTGAGGAGAGAGAAGTTGCCCACAGAGTCTTACTTGATTCTGACGCAAAGAATCATGAGCAATAAACAGTTATGCAACTAATCTTTACAGTAGTTATGAAGCAATAGATAAAAGACACATGGTCTATATTAGATAGGGTAGCCAAAGAATCCTACTCTCTGAAGAAATGGTATTTGAACTGTGCTCAAATTATATGGATGAGGAAACCATGAGATTTAACATTTCAGTCAAATAGACATAGCTATAAAGTTTGATTAATTTAATTTAATCTGGAAACATCAATAAATTTACTGAAGCTGGAGTGGTGTGGATAAAATGAAGAGTAAAAAGAAATAATAGTAAAAAAAAATGGAAAAATTCAGATGTTCTAAGACCCTTTAGTCCAAAGAAAATAACTGGCTTTTATTCTGAACCTGTATTAGATTTCCTAAATCAAGCATACTACTCCAGAACTTTTCACTTTTATGGACCAATAATTTCCTGAAGTTCGTTGTATTTGTATCTGAAAGAGCCCTAACTAAACAATTAGATTCAATGAAATAATTGATTGCAAAGTAACACTATTTTAGCACCTTGCATTGAAATCTTAGGATAGTATTCCATTAACTACAGAGAGTAAGAGAAACTTTATCTAGATAGCTCTGTTCTGCACAAAAGTAGGATCCTGTGAAATAGGAACATAGTAGTGATCTACAGTGTGTTCAGATTTGGCAGATTATATATGCAAGTGCTTTCAGAGTTTATTTTAATCAGTTTTAACATGTATTTATATTCATTTCCTATGCCTAACATAACAAATTACCACAAACTTGGTGATTTGAAACAACAGAAATTTTTTCTCTAACAGTTCTGGAGGCCAGAAGTCTAAAATCATGGCGTCAGCAGGGCAGTTCTCTCAGCAGAGGTTCTAAGGGAGAATCCTTCCTAGTCTCCCCCACTTTCTGGTGGCCCTAAGTGTTCCTTGTGGCTACATTATGCCAATCTTGGCCTCTATTGTCAAATGGCCTTCTTCCCTTCTCTATCTCATATGAAAACACTTGTCATGAGACTTAGGTCTCAGTCAGTTCAAGGATGATCTCATCTCCAAATCCCTATCTTAATTATATCTGTGAAGGCCTTTATCCCATATAAAATTGTATTCACAGATATCAGGGGTTAAGGCTTGGACATATTTGGCAGGAGGACACCATTAAACCCACTGAAATATTTAAAATATATTTTTAGGTAAAAAGGAAAAAAAAAGTAAAATACTGGCTAAAGCACTGTGGCAAGGAATCAAGTTTGAAAATCATGACTTTAATGTCAAAGGCATGTTACTTTATTTTTTAACATTACAATTTCACAGGATGGTGAAGAATTGAGTTCAAGGGGGACTGAGAGATGGAAGAAATGAGCTTTTATTTTATGTACTGCATACCCACAGCACCAGCCTACTGAAAACATTTGAAACTACTGAGAAAATCATTTTGAGAGTCCCAACACTTAAGATGCCAACCTCCATCTCCACACAGAAGACATTTTTATTTTTCATCTTTCTTTCACTGAACCATCCTTACTCCATTTACATAGTGAATTAGCGTTTACATTGCTGCCCTACACGCCTGAAGGTGACTCCGTAGGGAACAGAAGAGGGAATCACTGCGATACAGACAAGCTCGGCACTATCGGTCAAACAAAAAGAGCATCCTATGAATGTTTACTGACTGTTTTATACTGCATCCAGTTGAACAGTCCAATTGAAAATAATTGTAGAGAAACAGGGATTAAAGATAACACTGAAAAGTATATGATTACGCCAATCTAAAACTATATTTAATAGTCATTTTCATTTCTGACTACAAATGCAAATAATGGGTCCATACTCTTAACATGAAGAATGTTTCCATATTCTTTATGTGCACATTTATAATTGTCATGTCTAAGAATATAGTGTTGGTCAGAATGATTGCTGTTCCAAGTGACAGAAAATGCAGCTCAAATTGGATTTAAGGGGGAAAAAAAGAAAAAGAAAAAGAAACAACAAAAAAACTTAGTAACTTAATTAAAAAGTCAAGAGTTTCAGTTGTGGGTAGTGTCAAGTTCCTAAATGGCCAGTTCCCTAAATGATCTCTGTCCTTATCTTAAATCTAATTTTCTACATACTGTCTTTATTCTCAAAAAGAAAATACCTAATGTATACTTGCAAGTCCTGTGTCATATTTTTTCAGGTTCAAATCCAATAGAAAAGCAAAAGTGTTTTTTTTCCCCAAACACTCTAGCAAAAGCCTCAGATTTATTTTGGCAGGGTCACGTGCCTGATCCTGTACCACTCACTGCAAGTGGAAAGATAGAGTCCTCCGATTGGCCAAGACAAATACACATGCCCAGCCTGGAAACTTCAGTGAAGTCACCCCATCATTAATGGAAACTTGCTTTTATTTTCATTATAGAGATCTCTTCAAGGAAAATCCTTAATAGGATAAATTTGTAGATGTGGTATTGCTGTGTCAAAATGTATACATATTTTGAATTTTTTTTAAATGTATAAAATTGTCTCCCAGGAAAGTGGTATCAATTTCTAGTTCACTAAATAGTATATGAATTTGTCTTCTTGTGGTCTCATCATATTTGGATGTTATTATTTTTTGCTAATCTTCCTCAGATTGAAAGACAAGATAAATTAACTCGTGTTCATATATCATTGAGCACATATGATACTTCAGTTGAAACTTTTGAAAATAAGTTGCAGACATTAAGACACATTACCTCTATATATTATAGCAAATATCTATATAGTCAAAATACCATAATCACAACCAAGAAATTTAATTTTGATATTTGTTCATAAATAGTCCATATTCAAATTTTTGCAATTGTCTCCAAAATGTTTTTAAAAATGTTTTTGGATCAAGAATCCAATCAAATCATGAATTACATTTAGATCTCATGACTTTACTTCTTCTTTCCCAAACTATATTTCAAACCTTTTATTTTATTTTCTTGTACTATTGCATTCACTAGGACTTCTAAGACAACACTGAAAAGTAGTAAGGGAAAACAGTTTTGTCTTTTTCCTGACATTAGAAGGAAAGTTTCTAGGTTTTCACCACTGACTATAATACTAGCAGTAGGTCTTTGTAGATGTTCTTCATCAAGTTGAGGAAATTACCCTCTATTCCTAGTTTACTGAGAGTTTTTATCATAAATATTGGGTATTGTCAAATGCTTTTTCTATACATATGATCATGTGATTTTTCTTCTTCAGCATGTTGATGGGTTTTATTAATTGATTTTCAAATATTGAACCAGTCTTGTAGAGATGAGATACACCCCACCTGATCCTGATGTATAATTCTTTTTATATATTGTTGGATTCCTTTTTACACGTTGCTCAATTTGCTAATATTTTGTTCAGAACTCTTGCATCCATGCTCATGAGAGATATTGTTCCATAGTTCCCTTTTTTTTTAAACATCTTTTTTTGGTTTTGGTATTAAAGTAATGCTGGCTCCATCAAATGCAGTAGAGTATATCCTCTGCTTCTATCTTCTGACAGAGATTATAGAAAATTGGTATAATTTTTGCTTTAAATGTAGGTAAAACGATGAACCAACCTAGGCCTGGTGCTTTCTGTTTTGGAAAGTTATTTGTTATTGATTCAATTTCTTTAGTATACATAGCACTATATATCGTCTATTGGTCATATTGCCTATTTCTTCTTGTGAAAGTTTTGCAGACTGTGTCTTTTGATTGGTTCATTTCAATAGGGCACAAATTTGTGGACACAGAATCGTTCATTGTATTCCTTTGCTACCCCTTCAATGAACATCATTTGTAATAATGTCCCCTCTTTCATTCCCATTTTAGTAATTTGTCCCATCTCTTTTTCTTCCCTTAATTAACCTGTGCTGAAGGCTTATATATTTTATCGTTTTTTTCAAAAAATTGATTTTAGTTTTGTTGATTTTCTCAATGACTGCCTGCTTTCAATTTTATTGATTTTGCTCTCCTTTTTTTTTTTTTTTTAATTTCTTCTGTTTTCTTTGGATTTAATTTGCTCTTTTTTTTTTCAATTAGAGTTGATATTCAATATTATTAGGGGTTTTTTTTTGTAGTTTTCAAAGGAGAAAGTTCATTGATTTAAAATTTTTCTTTTTAATATATGCATTCAATGCTCTAAATTTCCCCCAAACACTGCTTTCACTGTACCCCATAAATTTTGGTAAGTTATATTTTCATTTTGTTCAACATATATATTTTTTTTACTTTCACTTCAGAATTCTTTTTTGACTCGTGTTATTTAGAAGTGCTGTTTAAAATGTTTCATCTCCAAGTATTTTGGTATTTTCCAGCTATCTTTCTGTTATTGATTTCTACTTTAATTCCACTGTGGTCTGTGAGAAGACATATATTTTTTACTCTTAAATTTGTTAAGGTATGTTTTATGGTGCAAAATGTGGTCTTTCTTGGTAAATGGTCCATATGAGCTTGGAAAAAATGTGTATTCTGCTGTTGTTGGAAGAAGTAGTCAATAAATGTCAATTATATCCAGTTGACTGATGGTGCTGTTGAGTTCAACAATGTCCTTACTGACTTTCTGCCTGCTGGATCTGTCCATCTGGCATAGGGATGCAAGAGTCTCCAACTATAATAGCGGCTTCACCTATTTCTCCTTGCAGTTCTACCAGTTTTTCCCTTACTTATTTGCCACTCTGTTGTTAGGTCGTAGAGAATTAACCCCTTTGCCATTATGTAACACCTCTCTTTATCCATAAAAACTGTCCTCGCTCTGAAGTCTGCTCTTCTGAAATTAATAGAGCTACTCCCTCTTTCTTTTACATAGAGCTAGCATGGTATGTATTTTCCCACCCATTTTACTGTCATTCTATATGTCTTTATATTTAAAGTGGGTATTTTGTATACAACATATATTTGGGTCTTGTTTATTACCCACTCTGCCTATCTCTGTCTTTTAATTTATGCATTTAGACTACTGATGTTAAAGTGATTATTGATACAAAATTTGATTAATATCTCTCATATTTATTACTATTTTCTATTCATCGTCCTGTTCCTTGTCTTCCACTCTTTTTCTGCCTTTTGTGGTTATAACTGAGCATTTTATATGATTTCATTTTCTCTCTTTTTTAACATATCAGTTATACTTTTTTTTACTTTTATTTTAGTTATTGCTCTATAGTTTGCAATATATGTTTACAACTAACCCAAGTCCGCTTTCAAATAACACTACACCTGTTCGCAGTCTGGTAGAAGTACGTTACAATAACAAATGATCCTCATTCTTCCCTCCCACCATTCCCTGCATCAGTGCTATCACTTATTTTACTTATATGTAAGCGCACATAAGAACACAATCAAATACATTGCTGCTACTATTATTTTGGACAAATTGCCTTGTAAATAAATTAAGAATAAGAAAAATAAAACTTTCATTTTACTTTCATTTATTCTTCTCTAAGGCTCTTCCTTTTTTTATGCAGATCTGAGTTTCTGACCTATATCATTTGTCTTCTAAGGAACTTTTTTTAACAGGTTTTTATTTATTTTTTTTACAAGGTAAGACTACTGACTGGGGGGGAAAGAAAAAAAAAAAAAACCTCCCTCAATATTTATTTGTTTGTCTGAGAGTATTTAACATGCATTTTTGAAGAAAAATTTTTTAGGACACAGAATTCTAGATTGGCGGGGTTTTTGCTCTCAACACTTTAAAAACTTCTTACCACTTTTTTGTTTGTATATTTTTTGAGGGGAAGTTTAATATAATTGTTATCTTTGTTTCTCTCTATATATGGTGTTTTTCTCTGTATGGCTTCTTTAAGAGTTTGTATCTTTATCTTTGATTTTTCTGCAGTTCGAATATAACATGCCCAGGCATAATTTTTTGACCTTTGTCCTGCTACTGTCTCTGAGTTTCCTGGATATGTGGTTCGGTGTTTAACATTAATTTGGAGGAAATTCTCAGTCATGAATGCTTCCAGTTTCTTCTGTTCCTATTTCTCTTTCTTCTCCTGTGGTATTGCAATTACATGTGTGCTATTCTATACCTTTTGTAGTTATCCTACAATTTTTAGATATTCTGGGTTTTGTTTGTTTTTAGTTTGGTTTTTTGTTTGTTTGTTTGTTTGTTTGTTTGTTTCTTTGCTTTCAGTTTCGGAAGTTTCTATTGTCATATCAAGATTAGAGGTTTTCCCCTCACTCACGTCTAGCCTCCTAATGAGCTCATAAAAGAAAGTCTTCATTTCTGTTACAGTGTTTTTGACCTCTAGCATTTGTTTTTATTCTTTCTTGGAATTTCCATCTCTCTGCTTACATTTCCTATAGTCTTGTGTGGCATCTACTTTACCCATTAGAATCCTTAGCATATTAACCATAGCTGTTTTAAATCCCCAGTCTGATAATTTCAATATCCCTCCCACATCAGAGTCTGGTTCTGATGCTTCTTCTGTCTCTACAAACAGTTTTCTATTATTATTTTTTGTTTTGGTTTTGCTTTGCTTGTTTTTTTACTATACCTTGTAATGTTTTTTTTTTTCTTGATAACTAAACATAATGTATTGGCTAAAAAAAATAAAATAAAAATAAAAGAACTAAAGTAAATAGGCCTGTCACGGTGAGGCACCGTGGAAGAGGAAGAGAAGCCTTCTATATTCCTATGATTAGCTCTCAGTCTTTTATTTAGTTTGTGTCTCTGGACTGTGAACTTCTCAAGTGCTTCTCATTTTCTCCCTCCTCCTTGGGTGGACAGAATTAGAGCAGGCTGGAGATGGGCATTTTCCACTCCCTAGGTTAGTTAGGCTCCCCTGGAATTAAATCCAATAGTTAGGCTCTGGTAAAACATTTCCTTTCAGAGCAAGTCTTATTAAGAACAGAATGCTCTGGTGTATTTCAAATGGTATTTCTCCCCTTCTCTACTGCAACTATGAAAGGCTTTTTCTCTGATATTCACTGAGAGAACATGTTCCAGTTCCTGGAGATAAAACTCATATACCCCTGATGACTGTCCTCTCCCCTGCAGTTTTTGACTCTCATGGTGAGCCTCCAGTAACTAACCTTACCACTGGTATCTGTGATTTCTGCTCAGGAGTTTCTCCTCCAGTAAATTGTTATTCTCTGTACATGTCTTTCTTTCCTACTATGGGGGCAGAAATTTTCCCTCTAACCTCAGCTCTCTGATGAATCTAAGAGTTGTTGATTTTTCAGTTTGTTCAGCTTTTTACATATTAGGACAAAGTGGTGACTTAAGAGCTCCCTAGCCCTGCTCCCTCTGTGAGCTAGCTTTGTTCTGAGGTAAGTTTTCCTCAGTGTTTCTATGATGATGAATACATCAAATCCAGACCTTCTCTTCTCAACTACAATTTCAGTGGGGGAAGACGGAGAGATTGCCTTCCAGAATTTCAGAAAGATTTCATTGCATCATTGGTTCTGGGTGGTTCTAAAAAGCCTGGGGGCCCGCCCCTGATCCAATCACTGTTTCCCCAGGGAATGCAGGATGCTGATTAGCTATGGTCCAGGCCACATGATCCACTCATGAAAAAGGAATGCAGTCAACTCCCCAGGAAATCCTTAGACAGAGGGTGGGATGTGGTGAGTAGCATAGAGGAGATTAGGGGTACAGTTAGTAGAAGATGGATGAATGCATACCGAGCAGCCAAATCAATATATATTATCTACCCAGGAAAACTACTTAATTATGATTATTTAGATCAACAGGTCTTGGATGAACAATTCAAAAATAATTTTTACTAGTTTTTGATAAACTTTTCTTTTTTTTTCAGATCATATTTACATGACTATAGTATCACAATTTTGATATTTATTCAATACTTCCCTTAGATTATTATTTCCCATCTCAACAATGTCCTACTCACGACATCCCAATTAAATTAGTTACTTTGGAAGAAATTTTGATGCCATACTGAGGATTATGACTACAGGTGAAAAATAAATCACAGAAATCAAGAACAGAGAGAAAAAATACTTTCATTAAAATACTCCCATCACTTCACATAAGAACGGAGATTTAAAAAATGATACATTTTAAATGTGATATGTGATTTATTGGTTTCTTTGTTTTTAAACAGACACACATACTTATTTTCTGGTAGGGTATGCACTTGGGTATTTTAATAATTAATGACAATTTGTAAATGTTAAATTACTATGAATTTCATTTGCACTATTATTTTGAATTCAAAATAATAACTATGAAGTTGCTCTACAATGTATACAATTGTCAGTATAAGACAAACTAGAAGGTTGATAAAATCTGAAGTAAATTTGACAGGACATGTAGTCTGTAAGAAATAACAATTGTATAATAAGTGGTGTGCATAGGCAAAGACTAAAGATATCTTTTAGTAATCAATTATAATTCTGATTAAACATGATGAGAAACCATAACCTAAAGTAAAAGGCTTCTTATATTCGATATCACTGACATGGTTATACGTTGCAGAAATGATGGAATACAATAGAAACTACATCTGACAAAGAGAGTCCTGAACAGGACTTCATTGGGATTAAATGAATATTCAGCATTCACTTTCCATAACATTGACATGCTGGCAGGCTGAATCCCCAAATCCTGGCAGACCTGACTCTCACAGACGTGTGGTTTTGAATTAACAAAACATGTGGAGCTCAGTAAAGAGACTTTATTCCTCAGGCCTGGGAGGCCACATGAGGAAAAGAGGAAGATACGCGGAGATGTCAAATATTGTTTCTGTTCTCTTCCCACCTTGTGGAGAAAAAAAGTAGAAATCACATCGCATCCTCTATAAGCTAATGAACTTTGTGCATTTTACAAATACTCACTGAGCTTCTCAAAAGTGTCAGGTGCACTTTCCAAATGTATTTCAAGTTTTCAGTTCATGGTACACTGTCATAGCCACCAAAATCTCAGAATGATTCTCTGGAAAATTCTCATTAACAAGACAGCAGGTGGCCCAAGGAAGAATGTAAAGGTAAAAAAGGTGGCTTTGGTTCCTGGGAGACTTCTTCACTGAGTAACCAGAATTTCGGTATATTGTACTGGGTGGGGAGGGGGTGACATCTGGAATTCAGCAGACCTAAATATTAGGCTTGACACCCACCAGCTGCAGACTACAGACTCTGGTCAACTTACTGAGCTTCCCTGAGCTTGAGCATGATCACCCAACGTTGCGTATGATCTCTCCAAAGTCATGGGTTTGTTTAGAGCAAAGACTCCATTAATCTAAATGCTGGGGAGATTTTTTTGTTGACCTGAAATTATGTGAAATTATGTATTATTTTGTGTGGATAGCCATATCATTACTCTTAATGGTGTACCATCATTAGGCAGAGCAATAAACTAGCATATTAAATCTTATATACCTTCAGATTTTATTTTTAAGCATATTTTATGTCTTATGCAGTAATTCATCATCTAACTCTCTATGTCCAGGGGCAGGAAAAAAGATCATAATTTCACTTTCGAATTTCATAATTTCACTATGTTTTCAAAAATGCCATGAATTTCTGCGTATCAGTTAAGATTTGGGAGCATAGGATTTCCAGGGAGCCTCTTGCTTTACCTCAGCACCCAAGAGATTATTTTCACTATGTCTAAAATATCTTATCTAGTAAGGATGAGAGGGAAAAGAAACTTTTGCATTTAATTGCTTCTTTGATTTCTATCAGCTGCCTTAGCTTTGTTGCTGATGCCAAGCATAGTTAGACGAGTTGGAAGGTGTGAGATAACAGAGGACTAGCTCCTGCATGGCTTATAAATGCAAAGCGAAGCATTTTTATTGATATTCTTTTTAAAGAGTTCACTGAGGTGCAGCTCACAGTTGTCAAATGAAATGGAAAACAGAAATCCCTTTTAAAATAAGAGATAGAATTCAAGGTCAGTCTCCCACAGGCCAGTAGTCCCCCTATCCTCACCTTTTTGGAAATAGTAAATTATTTATCTGGGTTTGTTCACTGCAAGCTGATGGTATCACACCTTATCACTGTCTAAAAGAACACTTCACTATCATATTTTTAAAACAACAATTTATCTTCTCTTGTCCCCTAAGCTAATTTGAACCCCAAAAGTCTCACTGGAAAAATATGTTTAGGCTGCAATGCTTTGGGAAAAAGTTAAAACTTTCTTAGATCTGTCATCCAAAGTTAATGAATAATAGATACATTTAGAGTAGATACACTGTGTCTCAAATGGACTCACTGTGCCTATTCCAATGACAAATTTTTCAGAAAATACCTACAGCATTCAAGAAAAAAGGAGAATTACTATATTATTCCTACATAGATGACAACATGATCCTGGCCATCTTTTCTCCATTTCTTCTATGCTGGATCTCTCAAGAAAGAAAACACTGGTAATAAGCAGCTAAGATCATCATATTACCGTAGTATAAGATGCCTAAGCCTGAAGTATTCAAACATTAGCTCCACTTGAATTTCTGATTTAGTAGGTGTGAGGTGCAGCCCAAGAATTTGGATTTCTAATACTCTCAGGTGATACTCACGCTGCTGGTCTGCAGGCCACACTGTGACAATCACTGGCTTAAGCCACAGAAAGATAAATTCATCACTCATCAGCATAGGGATTTTAAAGTATTATTTCATTACAGATTAAGATATTTCTAAAAACACCTAAACTATAAAAATATGGAATAAAACAGCAATTTCTATATCAGATCTAGGACAAAATCAGCCCAGTAGGCACAATATTTTGAGACTACTAAAATAGGGGTGTGTCACAGAATGTAAGATTATATTTTCTGCCAACAGACACTTAAGATACAAACTATGTTCTATTATTTAAAAAATGAATAAATTAGGTTTACTGTACACTGTAAACTGAAAACACTGTTAAAAGGTTAATTGAGGCACATTCAAATTTTCAAGAGTTCATTTGAACATATATCAATTCAAAATTGGGCAGCACAGAACCAAAGATGGTGGAAAAACATTCTACTGACAAGAGCTGGGAAGGGGATTTTTTATAAAAATGTTGTAGAAGCAAAGCAAGGAAATTCTTTGATGGGCCATAGCTTAAGCAGCTGCCTTATTTGAGAAAGCCTAGTTGGCTACTTGTGATTGGTTATCCTTAACTTTCATTTTCTCAGATTTTAGTACATTGACTCTGGCTTAGCCTTTGGTTTGCTTACATAGGCCACCAAGGCATTAGAACCACCCCAGTCTAACGGCCTCCTTGTTCAATTGCTTGAACAAATTACAAATGTTTCATTTATTTTTTTTAGGGGGCAAGTATTTACTGGCACTTTCCTACTATTGACTAAGATGGTGATTTTCTATCTGTGTCAGATTTAATTAGTGTGTAAATTTCATATTTCCTGTGTCACATTATGATCCAGGTATAAATTTTACATTTTTAGAACTTGAATATTCATATTGTTAGATGCCTCCAAGTTCCTGTGACAATAGAGACAGAAATACACATTTCTTCAAAGAATAGATAAGAGGAAAAAATGTAACTTTAAGTTAACAGCAACAAAAAAAGAGCTCCTGTTTACTGGGATACTGAAGGGCTTCATATCATCATTATGCATGATCAAGCTGTAGGGGCCATAAAGAGTTCTCTTCTAAAATGAAATGTCCTAAAGAACAACCAAGAAAAGAAATTATTCCTAGGGGTGTTTAAATGAAAAGCAAGACAAAAAGAAGTGATTATTGTATCTTCCACGGTTACAATTTAATGTTTTGAGTTTTTTAAGCTTACTTCTCCCCCGAATCTACTATCATTCAAAAGCACCCTAAGAACACAGAGAGGATGAGAACTATTGACCTAGAGTTGAACTGTATGATTTATTTTTTTTAAAAAAAAGGAAGAATAAAGTTGCTATCCCTCAACTTTAGTGAGTGTTGCTCATGAAAACTAAAGCCTCTTAACAAAATTGATTGATTAATTTGGGAGTGAACCTGGGAATCTATGTCCATAAATGATTATGACAAGAACAAATTTGGAAAACTCTGAAAAAGACAGTAATTCTTGCCCATAAGGACTCACCACTGATCACTAGAATTATACTTAGCTATAGTATTAAAAATAAATGTTATACTCTATATACACTCCCAGTCTTGTAGTCAATGGAAATGACCAAACGCATCAACATTTTCTAAAATATTCTCTTTTAAAATAAGACATTTAAAGATTTATGAAGTTCAAGATATCCCTTTCCCTGAAAACCTTGACATAATTATCAAGGTTTGCCCAAGACTTTCCCAGTTTTAACACTGAAAATCTTGTAGCCCAGGAACCCCTTCGTTGATAACCAGGGTGGCTGGTAACCCCACCAATCATTCTGTGATTGAATGTTCATGTTCCATTCCCAGATGCCTAGATAGTAGCTGAAGAAATGAAAACAGACAAACAAGAAACCTTCAATCTTAAGGTTTTTTTTTTTCTTTTTCAATTGTACTTTTGTTCCTATTTTGCTGATACTCTTCACATATTTTTCAGAACAGAAAAACAAAACATCAAACAGCCAGCAAATCCATGAATGACCTGAGGGCAAAAACAGCATCCTATTCAACTGTCTCTCCCTGATGTCTAGCCCAGTGCCTGACACTACGAGAGGCATTCGATAAACTTTTGGTAGATGAAAGAGGTTGGAGGACTTTAAAATATTGTTTTTCATATACAAGAAAGATGTTATTTCTTTTTGTGAATATGCTCTGAGTCAGTTCTCTTCACCCCCAACTACCAACAAATGTATTTTTATCAATCTTAAGTTTACGTTTCAGGTGTATGCCCGGTTTGCAAACTAGGCTTGCTCGTCCAAATGCTCATCATAAAATAATAGCTCTCAAATTTATCTGTCAGAAGAATTGTTGAAGTGCCAGAGAAGAGATCTGTTATAAATTGAGGAGTCTGCATCAGGAAAACAAAGAAATGTATATATTTGCAAAAGCAAACATTAGGACATCCATCTAGGCCTTTTGATATCTATCAACAAGGATATCGGGAAAGTCAGTTTAAGTTCAGATGCATTTCTCCTGGTTCCTAGTGACAGTTTGGAGGCATTTAACCACCATTCTGACCATTTAGAAAACTATGAAGGAGAAAACTATAAGACTAAATACCAAGCTAAGCACACCAAAGTGAATACTCTAAAGCTTTCTGGAGATTTTTCAACGAAGAGGCTTAGGAAGAAATTCTGAATCTTATTTGAAATATGTATCACAGAAACATCAGCAACAATTAAATATTCAGAAATCTGTAAATCCACTATTACCTGCTCTCCATATCGACTGAAGTTATAAAGACTCCCAAATACCTGAGGAATGAGAGAAAGCGGGGCAGGGGGGTCTGGGAGGAAAATATTATAGGACAAGTGACTTGGTAGCTGGCAATGTAGCTAATTTTAAAACTGTAATAATGACTCTTCTCCCCAAATCATAATAGTCGCCCTTGTACTAATTACAAAAACTCCTTTACACATTTCATTCACCCATCAGTCACCCATGAAACATCCTTGGAAAACATCCTTTGAAACATGGCCTTCCAACATAGTCTTTCAATATTCTGTTGCTCCTGACTATGCCACTCATATTTTCCCATCACCTCTGCCAGAAAACATCAAGTTCAAGTCCTTTCCTCCGCCACCTACCTATGCTCCATCACTTTGAAGCCTTTCCTTCAGCATTCTATCCCCTCCTGTCCTGACAAACAGACTGATGAAAGGCAGGAGCATATGGCTTATACAAAGTCTTTTCACTTAGGCAGTGCTGTAAGATGATGTAGCCCAGTCAATTTCTTCAAAGAATTCAGTAGGCACTGAGGATACTTGTAGTATTTTTTCAATTTCACACCCTATCTCTCTGTGCTGACAGCTGGCTTCAACAGTATGTTCCATTCTTATGTCACCCCAGGCATATGATAGTTAGGTCAAAGCTTTAACAAGAGTGATTCAATCCAAATGAAGAGAAAATACACTGGTATTCTGGGAATACCGACTTGATAATAACCTAAGATAATGGAACCATTTATTTTTAAGCCCAAACAATTATTTTAATAGCACCTTCTACCATTAAGACCTTTGCATTTGTTTTGTTTTATCCTGCTTCTGAGAGGAGGGGGATTTTGCTTTGTTTTGGCCTCAGCACTCAATAGTGTTGTGATTTCCTTGGAGGAGACTAGCACTACCCACCGGAACTGCTCCATGGATTATTTTTAAAGTTCTCTTGCAAAATATGCCATTTGACTCCCTTAGTCATTCCCAAAGTAAATAGCAGTTTGGGTTAATAAATAAATAAATAATAAAGTTTATGCACACTCTGCAAAAGACATTGTACTTCATATATTAGATATTTAAGAGTAAGTCAATGATTCTTTATTGATAGAACCATAAAATCATCACAGAATAACTACCTTAGTTACAATATATCTTATATGGATCACAGGCTTATGTGGATCATGAATTTTTATAGATGTAGGCATGAAACTTTATATGGCTTCATGCAGACTAGTTTGGAAAAACGGAAAATGCCAGGTCACCCAAAGAAGAGACTGCCAAGGGTGGAAGGCGGTACAGAATTCTGGAGCCTGCATGTCCATCCTCACCATTCACCCTCTGCTCCCACTCAGATTCAAGTTTAAACGTTCCTGGATCAAGGTGATAAATAATAAAGACTCTCTCCTTGACCAAACTCTAGTCAGGTTCCTCTGACTTCTCTTTGAGTAAGTTCTGTCCTTAAGAGCCAAATTTTAGCAAAAATCCTGTCAAGTCGGATCAGTCAACATCCTCTACTCTTGATATCTGATTACTTTTCGCATGCCCTACAGTACCCCAGGTGATGTCTGATCACCCTGACTTGCCTTTAGCAAAAATCCTACTAGGTCAGTTTAGCCAGAATCTTTCCTTGAAGTTTCCTCTTGGTTATTTTCCACCCTGCTTCTTGGTGATAAATTCCCATTTTCCTTGTATTCAGAGTGAAACCCAATCTCTCTCTTTTACTGAAAAACCCCATTGTAGTAGTCCCTGTAGTTATTGTGATTATCCTTAATAAAGTCTGCCAGACTGTTCTTTAACAAGTGCCATGGGTAATTATTTCTTTAACATAAGACATTCAAAAGATAGTTGAGGAAGCAATTAGTATTTTTGTTAACTTAATGCTACATCAAACTGTGAAGTTTATTCATTTGCGAAAAAAATCTCTGAGTGTATTTTTGTTGTCCAAGGAGAAAATGTTGTCCTACCAAGAAAAACAGACCTGGAAAAGAAAAACTACATCCCCCTGTAGGGTATCTATTGAGGAAATGCCACAAGAGAGAAGGGAGAACAGCAAACCTAAGCAGAGGCAGAAAAGATGAAAGTTAACGATCTTGGGGATAGAGAAGTGTGTCTTGCGGAGATACTCTGGATGATGTTAAGAACTGTGTTACTATGTACAAATTATGTTGCTTTGGAAAGTGAAGTCTGCTACTAAAGCACAAGTGACATCTCTCTCTGTCACCATCTTATTTGATTAGAGACTGCAGAGTTTTAAGAGATTGCTTTCATTTTTTATTCTCTTTCACAAATGAACCATGGCAGATACATGTAGGTTTGGATGCAGAGAGATTTATAAGTTTGGAGGGTGGAGGTGAAGGTTAAGGATTTAGGGAGCGGTTTTTAAAAACAAAATAACATTTAAAAAGTAGTGGACCACATCACTACTGAGCACACAGCTACTTTTTCACATTGTGCTCCTTGTCTCAAATTAGATTTTCGGGGGGAATTCTCCATTCAATTTTAAAAAGTGTTTGGATTTCAAAAGTGAAATCATATTCTTCAGTTGAACTCAACCCTGTGGATGGGTGAGACTAAAGCCCAGATCATAGAGGTTAGAATATTCCGTCCTTGGCTTTCCTACTGTCTGTTGCTCTTCCAAGTTGCTAGGGACACATTAAAAGATATTTATCCCATTCATGTTTCGAAGGTCCATTTTCCCTCTATTACCCCCTTACCAAGGAGAAGCTGTGATTAAGATTCATTTACTGGTCTTTACCAAAACCAATATTCAGAGGCAAGATTACTTTTGATTACCCACAGCTGTTCTAGCCCAAGCCGCTTCTAATATTTTCCCATTTGAGCCATTTTACAATATCTAGTGTTAATTTCATTGGGTTTTCTGAGTCATTTGGTGCGGGGGGCAAGGAGGTAGAAAGGGAGAGAAGAAGGGAGGGAGGGAGGGACAAAGAGAGGGAAGAAAGGTGAGAAAGAGGGAAACACAGAGGGAGGAAAGGGGGAGAAAAAGAGGAAGGGAAATAGATGTTAGGAAATATTCCCATACACTACAAAAGTTTATTATAAGGTGACAATTTGTATGTAGATACAGATACATAGATACATAAGTATATAAATGTACCCACACAAGACATGCATAGGCTATATATGTATGTATATATCTGTATATCTATATCTACATGTGTGTGCATATATTTTTTATGTGTGCATTATGTTCACAAAAGTCATGAAACATGGGGAAATTAAAATGTATTACAAAATTAATCTTCTATATTACAATTTTATGAATTATAATATTTAAGAGGTTCTTTTGCTGATTTTTTTTTTTTTTCTGGAGGCCTTGGTAAGTCCTCTATGATCTCCCTTTCACTAGGAAATATAAAACAACAAGTCATGGTACTTGGTCTGCCACTGAGTAAACAAAATACATAAAACAACTGAAGAACAATAGAAAGCACGTTCTAGCTTCTATGAAACAAAGTTTGCAAGTGTACGTAAATCTTATTCCATAAGGACCCTCCACTTCTTCGAAGGCATTATAGAAAGGGATGTGACTTAGCTGACCAGAGGGCAGTCCGAGTAAGAAATATCATATATGCAGAGGCACAGAGGAGGGTAGAAGCCTGGTGCGCATGCACATTTTAATATACTAAGTGTGCACAGGAGCAGAGGCTGGGTGAAGAAGCAGTGAGTGAGTCCAGACGAGAGAAGAATGTATATCTATACCCATATGTTAAACATATTAAAAAACGAATTAAGTCAAAATCTTTTCATACATGTCTATGCCAATTTAGAAGCATGGGTATCGGTTTGTCATTTGTTTATAAAATTTTCCAGGTTTTTATGTATAGAATTTACCATTTGCGATTGTGATCTCCCCCCCCCCCATGTTTTTATTTAACTGAATCTATGGCAGGTGCCCCTAAAGCAAAGATTGTGGCATATTCTTTTTTTTCTTCATTTTAATTGTTTAACTGACAGCTAAAATAATGCTCTCATTTCCAAGAAAATGAAAGAGTAAAGTTGTCCGTTCTTGCTCTGATTCCACAGTCAAAAGCGGCTGGAGTTTATACAAGGTTCACACAGTTCAGACCCAATCAAAGCAGGCTATTTTGCTTTCCCACTTCTGACTGTGAAAGACCCGGTTATCATTTCCAGAAAACATCTATGCCAGAAAAACCTGCAGATAGAGACTTTTTTTTCTCCTTTCTGAATTGTTAGTTGGTCTCTCAGCACATTTTGAATGTAACCTTTTTAATCCCTGCATTTGCAATTAGAGATTAAAATTCCATTCCAAGAGCCATTTGGCAGATGGCATAGCATGAAAAAAAAAATGGAGGTGGTTTAAAATTGTATTTATACAGAACACCAGATGAATTTGCCAGGCTGTTTCTTCCTGAGCTTATATATTCACTTGTGAAAATTGATTGTTTAAGATGTAAATTTCATTTGCTGGGATTTAGCATTTTTATGGGATTTTAAAGCATCAATTAATCCATCTCTTTTGTTCAGCACAGTTGCTTTAAATATGGAAGTAAAATCTATATTTAAAGAAACAGCTTCTCAGGAAGATTAAGTCACCTGTGCAACGGTCAACAAGGTAGGCTCAGAAAGACCCCATGATAACGGAATGGACAGGCCACTGAAACCAATGTATCTATGAAGTGGAAACCTCATCACACCTTAAACTATTTAGGCAGTTTTTGATTCTTAATTAAGATTTTTCCTTTAGCTTCCTCTACAAGATTTTTTTTTAAGTCCTTATAGCTTTTAAATGCTTATTGACACATGATAGATTCAGAAAAGTGCACAAATCATAAATATACAGCTTAAGGTATTTAAGTCAACATACTCATGTAAACACCTCCCAGATCACTAGTACCCCAGAAGCCTCCCTTCTGCTCTTTCCTAAGTTAACTGTCTTCCCAACATAACCGCTATTCTAATTCTAGCACCAAAGATTTGTTTATGTCTTATTAAAATATATATAAGTAGACTCTATTTTATAAGTTTGTGTCTGGCTTTATTCACACAACATTGTACTTGAGACTCATCCATTCTGTTGCATGCAGGAGTATTTGTTCATTGTCATTGATGTATGTAAGTATATTTTATAAATGCGTATAATTTATCCATTTTATTATCGACAAACTTTTGGGGTTTTTCAAATTTGAGGTGATTACAAATAGTGCTTCTATGATCATTTTTACACATGTCTTTTGACGAATATATGTTTGCATTTATGATAGGATTACACCTAGGTGTGGCTTGGTCACAGCTTTTCAAAATAACCATATCCACCAGCAGCCTATGAGGTTTTCAGGCATTCCACAACCTGACAGCAGTGGACAGTGTGAGTCTTTTTCATGTTAGCCATCCAGTGGGTATGTAGTGGGTTCGTATTATATTTTTAATTTATACTTCCCTGATGACTAATAAAATAAAGCACACTCCCATGTTGATTGGTTATTTGTGAAGTGTCCATTGAAGTTATTTGGCTATTATTCAATTGATTCATCA
Source organism: Rousettus aegyptiacus (assembly GCF_014176215.1). NCBI lineage: Eukaryota > Metazoa > Chordata > Mammalia > Chiroptera > Pteropodidae > Rousettus > Rousettus aegyptiacus. The sequence continues at coordinate 80,906,325 of NW_023416310.1, forward strand.
TTTCTTTTTATTTATGCTAGATGCAAATCTCTTGTGAAATACACATATTGCAATTAATTTCTATCCTGTGGCTTGTTTTTTCACTTTTTTGGGACCTTAAGAGGTTCTTAATTTAAAAAAATAATAATAATACATTCATCAATAATTTTTTTGCTGTATGCCTAGTGCTTCTAGTGTTTTGTTTAAGAAATCTTTGCTTCTCTGAAGTTCACAAAGTAAACTATGATATCTTTTAGAATCTCTATTATTTTACCTATTTGGGTCAACAATCCAAATTTATTTTTCTCTGTGGTGTCAATAGGGATTAAAATCATTATTTTTCATTAGATATACTATTGACCTAGCATCTTTTATTGGAAAGACCACCTTTACCCCTTACCCTCAATGTACTGCATCTTTTTCATAAATCAATCAATCTTGCATATGTGGGTCTATTTCTGGACTCTATTCTATTTGTCTATTCTTGTGTCAATATCACACCATTTAATTGTGTAGCTCCATTACTGGTGAAATAAGTCCTCCAATTTTGTTCTCATTCAATAATTCATTCCTTAGCTATTTTTGTCCTTTAAATTTCCACAAGAAAATATAACTTACAGGAAATTTCACTGCTAATAGATACTTTTGGTGAGAACTGACATCTCTGAAATACTAAATCTTGCCTTCTGTGAATGTAGTAAGTCCCTCTATTTATTGACATCTTTAATTTCTCCCAACATTTGATATTTTCTGTGTAGAGTAAATGTACACCATTTAAAAGGCTTATTCCAAGTTCTTTGCTTTGTTTTGCTGCTATATAACCAAACTACTGGGTTTTTAATTGCTACTTATTTTTCAGTTCTAGAATTTCCAGTTGATTCTTTACTATTAATTCTAATGTTCAATTTTCTTCATTCTCCTATATTTTCTTGGAAATAATGATGAGTTATTTTAAAGTCTTGAATTCCATTTTTTGCTTTGTTAAAATCAGGATTTTAATAGAAACTCTGCTTAGATCTTCAGCCTCCATTCTCTTCTTGACTTTTTAGCCTTTTACAAATGCCTCAGTTGGGAAAGAACCACAGAATGTTAGGTCCATGTGACTGTTGTTCTTTCCTTCTATCTAGAATCGTGGCCTCTCAGGTCCTGACTTCATTCACAGCCATGAACTACTCCATCTTTTGTCTACTCTACCCCAGGGGAGAGCCAATAGCTCTGAGCCACCTGCCTATACCACTTAAGAACCAGAGAACACTTTTTTAAAAATGTAGAGGAGAATGTTAGGTTTGCCTCATCCTCTTCTACATCTTCTTTAACCCTCAAATCTTGGGTGCTCTGGTTGCTTTACGGTGTCTCTTGCAATTGTTCTCATCCTTTATGATTGTTCTCCAGAGAGGGTTGGTTGGATACCAGCTACTCCATAACAGCCAAAAGCAGAACTCTTCTATCTCAGAGTTTAGCAAACTTCAAAGTTTGAAGCTGTAAGATAAACTGTGAGAAAAATCAGTGTATCATTCTTCAGAATTTTTTTAAAGTGGTATTAGAGATTCATATATAAGATAAAAGATCTCTAGATCCAAACTCAAGATCAACTTACTCATTATGAATATAGGGAAATAGAAGGATTGTAGGATGTAGAATAAAAAGATCTATTTTTAAATCTCAGTAATGAGATTCAATAGCTCTAGGTCCATGGCTAGTCACATAAACTTTTTAAGCGTTTTTTTTTTTTTAATTTTTGTTTTTGTTTGTTTGTTTGTTTGTTTAGGCGAGGCAATCCTTGGTTGACCTCACAGATTGCCAGGACCTTGTCAGTTTACAATCTCTTATCTATTTTTTTTTTTTTTTATGCCTATAGCACCTGGTCTTCCTAGGTGGCCTCCCATCCAACTACCAACCAGGCCCAACCCTGCTTAGCTTCCAAGATCAGATGAGATCGGCCTTGTTCAGGGTGGCATGGCTGTAGACTAAGTGTTGGTTTTTATCCATAAAGAAGAGTAATAAATGAGATTAAATAATATTTCAATGTGAAAACCATTTATAAATTGAAATGCAAGATGAAAATATGAGACAAAACCAGTTGAGTTGCCAAAAAAATACAGAGAACTTCAGACATATCTATATTAACAGGATAAGAATTTGAAGATCTAAAACTGACTTGCCAATCTGCTCTACACATAAGAGCACACCTTTTGTGGGTTCTGAGAAGCTATTTTTTAAGATATACACAACTAAAATACGATCTAGTTAAAGAGAAATAGAAAATATGATAAGCAAAAAAAAAAAAAAAAACTAACCTAGTAATCAAATAATACCCACAAAGAGAAGCTCAGGTGCAGATAATTTTTATTGGTGAATTCTACAAAATATTTTAAAAATCAAAAAGACAACAAAAGAAAAAATATAGACCAACATCTCTTATAAACACAGATACAAAAATCCTCAATAAAATACTAGCAAGCCAAATCCAACAACATAAAAAAAAAAAAAGATTATATATTCTGATCAACTGCAATTTATCCTAGCAATGCAAGACTGGTTTAATATGCAAAAATCAATTAATGTGATAGACCATATCAACAGGTAAAATTAAAAACCAAAAACCACATAATCATTGCTAAGTTGCAAAATAAGCATTTGACAAAATCTAACACCCTTTCATGATTAAAAAAAACCCACTCAACAATCCAGGAAGAGAAAGAAACTTGCATCTATAAAAGGGTGTTGGTAAAAGGCATCTATGAAAAACCCACAGCTAAGATTAACATAATTGTGAAAGACTGGATGCTTTTCTCTAAAGATCAGAAACAATACAAAGATGTCTGCTCTCTTTACTTTGGTTAAACATTGTACTGGAAGCGGTGGCATTAAGAAAATGAAATAAAAGGCATCTAGATTGGAAAAGGAGAAATAAACCTATCTCTATTCACAGATAATATGATCTTGCCCATAGAAAATTCTAAGGAATCTATAGTTTCAACTTATAAAAGAGATCAGCAAGATTGCAGGATATAAGATCAATATTAAAAATCAATATTTCTATATTCTAGCAATGAACAATCCAGAACTGAAATTAAGAAAATATTCCCACTTACAATAGCATCAAAAATAATACAGTCTGCTTAGAAATAAATTTAACAAAGGAATTATAAGATTCACACACTGAAAACTACAAAACATTACTGAATAAGTTTAAAAAGCTCTAAATGAATGGAAGGACATCCCACAATCATGGTTCAGAAGGCTTGATATGTCAAGATGGCAAGATTACAGATCCAGTGCAATTTCTAGAGGATTTCAACTTGCTTTTTTGTAGAAATCAACAAGCTCATCCTAAAATGAATATGGAAAGTCAAGGGACTCAGAATATCCAAAACAATCTTGAAAAGGAAAAACTGGAGAGAAATAAAAGAATCTTCCTGATCTGAAAAGTTGCTAAAAAGCAACTATAATTAAAACAGTGTGGTAATGGCATACGATAGACATACTGATCAAAAGAACAGAATCGAACATCCAGAAATAAACTTTGCATTTGGTAGAGGTTTCTTAGTCATGACACCAAACATAAGCAACAAAAAATAATTAATTAAATAAATTCATCAAAATTAAAAACATTTATACTTCAAAGGACACTGGTAAGAAAGTGAAAACAATCCACAGAACAAAAAATGTTTGCAAATCATATATTTGACAAATTCCTTGTATTCTGAATATATATAAAGCTCTTACAACTCAATCATAAAAAAGATGAATAACCCAATAACAAAATAACCAAAGATTTGAACAGGCATTTCCCTGAAGGATATATACAAATGACCAAAACCTTCATTAAAAGATGCTCAATATCATTAGTTATAAGGGAAATTCAAATCCAAACCTCAATTACATGCCACCTCAATTACATACCACTTTATACCCACTAGTATGGCTAGAATCAAAAAGTCAGATAACAGGAATGTCTAAGAATATAGAAAACGTGGAGCCCTCGTACATTGCTTGTAGGAATGTAAAATGGTGCAGCTGCTTTGGAAAGCAGTTTAGCAATTCCTCAAAAAGTTAAACATAAAATTACTGTTTCATCAAGAAATTTCACTTCTACATTTACAGTGAAGAGAAATGAAAACATACATCACACAAAAACTTAAACACAGCATTATTCATAATAGCCAAAATATGAAAAGAACTTAAATGTTCATTATGTGATGTAATATGTGGTATATGTGCATAAATAAAATGTGATAGATCCATGAAATAAAATTGTATTCAGAAATAAAAAGGAATACTGATACATGCTTTGACATCTACTAATCTTAAAAACCTTATGCTAAGTGAAAGGCTACAGTGACAAAGGACCACAGATTATTTGATTCTATTTTTATGAAATGTCAATAATAGGCTATCTATAGAAAAATAAAGTTAATTTGTGATTGCCTAGGGATAAAGGGAAGGGTGGGGATAGAAGAGTGACAGCTAAAGGCAGGTGGTTTCTTTCTGGAATGTTCTAGAATTGTGATGCCGCTTGCACAACTCTGAACATATTAAAACCATTCAATTGCAACGTTTAAATGGGTAAATTGTATGGTATGTAAATACCTTAATAAAGCTAATACCCACAACCAAAAAATATATATATACCATAGATATTCAGCCCTGGCATTAGGTACTCAAAGGGCTTAAAATACATTAATCCCTACTTTTGATAAATAGAATGAGATCTATAGAAAGAAGGCATAGATAACATTTTTTAAAGAAATTAAACACCGCACAAACAAATATATATTTGCCTCACTTTTTAGATCCTAAATGTCGGCAGTTTTTAAAATCTCGATATGTCTAAAGTAGACTCTATCTTACTACTCCTCAAAGAACTATGAGTTATCCTTCCTCAACAACTTAGAGTCAAATAAATATTGAGAAATGTAATGGAAAATAATTTGTATTTTACAGGTCAATCCTCAATGCAAATTCATGCAAGAAGTCCCATACTACGGAGGTTTGAAGTAGAAAAGACTTTGTCAAGATTTGTGCTCAAAGAAGACTTTAAAAAATAAGTAATGTACAGATTAAGAGGGAAGGCAAGAAAGGACTTTTCAGGCGCTTCTCATGGCATGTCTGCAGGTGTATTATACTTCCATTCCCTTTTGCTTGAGCTTCTATGCCCCTGCTTTTAAAACAGATCGGATGAACATATTTACTACATACAAACATCCAAATAAAGAATGAGGCCCGTGTCTTCTTTTTTACATGACATACAATCAATACAAATACTTCACCTCATTCAAGATAAAATGGACAAAAATAGAGCAGTTTTTAAAGAAAATAGGAAGGAAGTACAATGATTCTCTTATAGTCTATTATCACCTTATCCATGATGAGCAACAATTATTACTTATAGAAAATCAAATTCATAATGGTTTTATATTTTAGATAATTTGTTTCAAACTCAATTATTACATCACTAGTTATACAATTAATTCCACAAAACAATATAGGATAAGCCCAGTCATTATTTCCTTTCAAAACTAACAATGTTAAGAGCTCAGGCTACATTCAAAGCCAAAACTCTGTCATTATTACCTGTAAGAACTTGTGCATGTTCCCTAAGCTCTGAGTCTCAGTTTCCTCATCTTAAAGTACGAATAATAATAATATCTAGCTGCAGGAAAGGAGTTTGTTTTCATGGTGTCCAGGTGAATTTACTATTAAACCACGCAGATAAAAAACTACTAAACTTCAGGAAAATGGATCTCTATAGTTCAAGAAAACTAGAGGATGCTTCCAGATAGGGATATAGATTTGATGCTACTAAGTTTGTTTCAGAATCATGAGTGTTTCCTTATTGAAGATTCCCTTAAAAGAGAATATAAGTATTGTTAGTGCAACTTTCTGCATGGTTGCACAGTCGAAAATGACCGTGACACAGCAAAGATGATGCTCCCAGGTACGACAGGACCCCACATTGTCAGGAGAGCTGGGACATCTCCCGTTAAGGGCTCTAGGATACACGAGAAGTGCTCAGATATGCTGGAACTGGTCCTGCTGTCTCTCAGCACCCACCTCACTTACACAAGGATTTGGTGTCCTTGACTAATTAACTCAAGGCCACAATCTAACCTATGGAGGATATTTATATAAGTGCCAGCCTCTCCCAGGATCTGTAACCTCACAGGGTGTTGTGTACATATAACCATGTAATACATTAAAAGTACTTGGCAGGATGCCTGTTATAGAATAAAGCTCTAAACAAACACTAGTTAGGACAACAGTGAAGGTGATGATGTTGATTATGAAATGAACAGATGCAAAGGCAATGCCGGCATTCTATGCTGATGGGTGATTAATAATACACGAGTAGGGGAGATGCTACCTTTACTCCTCTAAAAGCTACTGGTATGAAGAAATAGGGATTTTAATCAGTTCCTGGAGACCCTTGCTTCTCTTCATTTTGTGACAATTTTATAGAAAATTAATGGCGATGTGGTAGCCCAGAAATTACATCAAAGAACACTTTTTTCCTTTGTCTTTAAAGTAGAAATGCAGTGATGGATACTAAATCAAGTTTGAATCCGACATTCCAAATGTGGTCTTTTTTGTGATTCAGAGAGATTCTGTGTTCAAAGTCCAATTCAACAATGGTTCACTCAGTAGACAACCCTGCAAGATCATGCAGAAGACATGACACAGATACAAGATCTAAAGGACCCTCAGAGGGAAAGTAATACAGAGGGATGAATTACCGCAGGCCTCCTCCTCTGTCTTCTCTTATATTAAGGCTCTGCCATTACAAGCTCTGGCCACAGGCAAAAATACTTAATCTCTCTAAGTCTCATTACACTTACTTGTAAAATGAGGAAAGTAGAAGCTACTTCATAGGCTGTATGGGCAATGTTATTACCATTTTACTATTATTAGTATTATGAAACTGTCTTCATTTAAAAAAGGATGAAAGAAAAGGAAGTCAGGATTATTCATAGGCCATGACTTTGGATCCATCTTCCTTTCCAGCTTCATCTATAAAATAGCCTTTAATTCTTCCTACAATTCATATACATCAAAATATTAACTGTTCCTTAATTACATCCTAATTCATTTATTCTCAAACATTAGTTAAGCAACTACTATCTTTTAGGGCCCTGAAATACAGCAATGAAACAATTTGGAAACTGTCCTCACAAAATTAGCAATCTGGAAAAAGACCATTATTAGACCATTATTGACATTGCTTCCTTAATACAAACATAATTCTCTGATGCCGTCTTCGCCAAGGAAGTATTTTCCAATATACCTAAATGGTCTGGATCCACCTGCCTTCCTTATCTTGTTACATTTTCCTTTATTCTTGAATACAGCACTGAAAACACTGGCTCTTACAGAATAGTTAGTTGTATATATGGTAAATTCCATTATGGAAAGGATGGTATCTTTTTTAAATAGGGTCTTATTTCTGTGCACCCAACAGCATTAGTAAGCTATCTATCAGCAGATATTACATATAAATAAATGTGCAATGTATACAAATAATAATACTTATATTCATTTGTTATTTTATATTTTCAAAATACTTTCTTACAAATCTCTTTTTTTAACTTCACAGTAACTTCTAAAATGTATAAGTGTGAAGAAAAAGACCACTTTTAATGATTCACCAAGTACCAAAAGATAGATCTGAGAGTCTAGAAGAAAAGACTTCCAACTATGATTCCAGTGACTTTTCTACCATAGTTCCACTGGCTTCTAAGAGTCATCATATAATATGTCAATTTTGAGATGGAAGTCTAAGAAACATTTAGGCAGAAGACTGGAAGTTAGAAGTAAGTTCAGAAGAGTAAAAGATTTATTTCTTTCTTAAAAAGGACAAAAAGTTATTGTTAGTGAATGACAAGCCTAAATTTGGAATGCAATTCTAAATCAATAACTCCTAGCACTATATATTTACTAAAATATAACTTAAGTCAAAACCTTTTAAACTGTGAAAGCTGCTAATGTTTTCGACTTCATATCTGTAGCACTACAGTTCCAGGGTATGTCTCATTAATAAACCTTAGGATATTGGTTACCGTACTCATAACACATATGATAGGTTTCCCTACACATGTATATATATATAGAAATATGTGTGCATGATTGTCAATGTACAGAAGCTCTAGACAAACTCCAAGTTCAGAATGCTTGCTTGCCAAATATTCTATACTTTCAACATTGTGATTCTCACTGGACAGAATCCAGTGACCTAAGCCTGAAATTCATGAACTATCATTTTTGATTGAGCTGATTCTTTCTGTCATCTAATTTTTTCTTTTTTAAAAAATTAATTGATTTAAATGGTTATTTTTCAACATGTATGATTTGCTAGTCAATGTTGGTACTAAATATGTACGTTTAAGGAGGGATTTGTGTCATTAACTGCCAAAAACAGTGGGACAGAATTGCCTAAAACACAGTGGGCTGAAATTGTCATGCTTCTACATTCCCAACGATGAATAGGCATTAGACTCTCCTAAATTCCAGACCTCTGTTCCTTAACCCAGTCTTTATCTCCACAGTCATTTGTATAAGACCACCCAATAAAGCAAAAACTTTCCACTGTTGCTAAGCTCAACACTTTCTCCTCAACTTCAGGGCGACAGAAAAATATGATATTTTATTGTCTGGAAAAAAAAAAAAAAAGGCTTTGTAGCTAGGGGGAAAAAAGAAAGAGACCAGAGCAAATATTTTAAAGCAAGAAGATAACCCACCTATTGAAAATCACCAGGTTCAAAATGTAGCCCACACACAAGCTTTCCCGAGTTTTAATTATCAATTTACATGATAGATCTAAAACCAAGTGCAGAACCAGATTTATCACTGTGGGGACAAGGCTCTACATAAAATATCGGTCCTGTTAGACAACTGGCAGCTCTTTTTGTTTGGACTCTCTTGCAATTACTTCAGGTCATTAGGCCCATCTTGAGTAGATATTTTACTGTCATTAAGAAAAGTGGTGTAATGACATTCAGTGATTTCATGATTACAGCAATGAGAGCAAGGAGGTGATTCCAAAAAGAAAGACCTACAGGCATTGAATTGAGCTAAAATTTTGTATGAAAAAAAAAGAAGAAAACAAGCATTTCCATACATTGATTAGCAATAGATTTGTTTTATTCGACAATAATAAACAGGGGGCCTACAGTGAGCCAGATAATGTTCCTATCTGTGCTAAAGGATAGAGCTTTGAATAGGAAAGACAAGGCCCCTAGTTCACAGATTTTATTTTTAAGTGGGATAAAATAGACAGATGACCAGATGTATCAGATATTATTAGCTAGTAGTAAGTGCTATGAAGAAACTATGTTAGATGATATAATAAAAAATTACTAGGAACCTCTTACAGGAGTTCTTCCTGAAATGTCACACTAAAATTTAGACCTGAATAACAAAAGGTAGCCAGTCATTTAGAAATCAAGTAAATGTTGAGACAATTGGTAAAAAGGCTGTGAGACAAGAATAAATTTTCCATGGAACAAGAAACAAAAAAAAGGTCAATGTGGATAGAGAATATTGACCCAGAAGAAAGGGAGGGAGAAATGGCCAGGGGTTAGATCATATAAGACTTCGTAGGCCAAAATAATTATACGATATTCATTAAAAACTAGTATATGCCAGGCACTATTTTAAACTCTGGAGATAAATCTGTAAACAAAGAGGGCAAATTCCCTCACCTTAAGGAGCTCACTTTCTAGTCGTTAGAGACAGATAATATATATATATTTTTAATACAAATGCTATGGAGAAAAATAAAATGAGATGAAGATGACTAGTTGTGGTAGGGAGAGGCATGCTATATTATATAGAGTAGTGTGGTAATTAAAGGATAATTGCAAATTCTTTGCAACTCTTTGCACTGAGACGGTTGAATGATTCCCTTACACTTGAACCTGGGCTCACTTTGATGACTTACTTGACCGAAAGATGCAGTACAAGTGATTTTCTGAGACTTTTTGAGGCCAGAACAGAAGAATCCTTGTAGCTGCTGCCCAAGTCTCTCTAGGAACCCTGAGAGCACCAGGCTGAAGATGTCACATGTAGACACTCTGGTTGTCGCAAGTGGTATCTAAAATAGCTCCCGATGATCCAAGTTTCCTAATATTTGTATCCCTGTATATTCTCCTCCCATTGAGTATGAGCTACACCTAGTGACTGACCGCTAACAAAGAAAATACCACAGACATGTTGGGATGTCACCTCCACAATATTAGAGTACAAAAAACTATGTGTTCTGTTTAACTTAATCTCTCTTGCTCTCTTTCTCCCAGATTCCTCACTCCAGAAAACAACAAGTTGCTATGTTATGATCAACCTATGGATAGGCCTATGTAGAAGTAACTAATGTTTCTAGTCATCAATCAGCAAGGACTTAAGACTTGCTCCTCCCCAGCTACGTCTTGTGAACACTAAAACCTCAGAAAGCAACTTGACTGAAGCCCAACCCTGAGCCAAAAGATGAAACTAAGTTCTTCCCAAATGTTTTTGACCCTTAGAAACTGTGATTTAATAATATTTGTAATTTTAAGCCACTATGTTTTGGGGATGTTCGTTAAATGGCAACAACTAACATATGGAAAGGCAATCCTCCTTGCAGCCAGGCTTCTGTTTACCTCTGCCGAAGTACCAGGCACAGGAGTGAAGCCTCACTGTGAGGCCGCTACCTAACTAAATACCACTGAATTTTCTCTGTTAATGCCAAGTGCAATAGAAAATTCATCCAACCAGGCCCTGCCCAAATTCCTGACCCATAAAACGGTGAGCTACAATAAAAATGGTTGCTGTTTTAAGCCACTATGCTTCGGGGTAGTTTGATATGCAGTAACAGATCACTGAAATCGGTGGTCAGGAACGCCTCTTTGCTAAGTTGACATTTGAGCAAACATCTGAAAGAAATAAAGGAGAGAGACATGTCGAAATGAGGCAAAGGGAACAACTAGCAAAGGACCGAGGAGAAAGCATGAAAGGCATGCTCAGAGCATCAAGTGGCCCTCTGCTGAAGTGGAGTAAGTAAAGAATAGAGTGGTAGAAGAAGCAAGATAGAAGCCCATGAAGACCATTTCAAGGACTGACATTTATTGTGAGTGAATTTCAGAGTTGTGAGCAGTGGTTCAATGGCTTGAGTAGAATATTCATTCTCAAGAAATTCTGTCTCTTAGTCCTGCTTCCCTTCACTTATAATAGCCATGTGTAAACAGTGAAAGCTTACAACAGACTCTTCCATGGCATCAAACACCCCAAAACCAGGCATCTTCCAACTTGTCCTAAGAAAATGACTCATGTACTCTGGAGTCTGTGTGTGACCTGTGCCTTTGCTTCCTTCCATACTTCTTTGTCTGGCCACATTTGCAATTCAGCACTGGTGCTTTCATTTTCAGAGTGTTTACATTAACTTGAAGTTGTTAACCTAGTTGTGTTGCAGAATGTTTCAGACAGCGCCAGAGGCTATAAATAAATAACAGTTATTTCAGGTCTGCCGGGCAAACAAGCTTCTGGATTCTACTGAGACCCCAGAGACTAGAACTGCAGCAGCGATGAATACCTCAAACAGGGCTAAAAGCAGGTATTCTCAAGGAATGCTAAGCAGACACACTCCAGGTGACACAGTTATGTCTGCCATCAACATACATCTCCTGATTGCCACTGAGACCAATAAATAGACCTCTCTGTCATACCCACTTGGAATAAGTCAAAGCCAACCTAAGCCTGATTATTTAATATTACCAAAAAAATTTAACTCTCCTCGAATTTTAGCAACTGACAAATGGCCAAAAAAAAAAAAGTCTTCCAAGAATTTTTTTTTTCATTTACCTAGAACAATGGGTCCCAAATTTTTCAATTAGAAAGACCTGTTTTTTAACATCTCATTAATTACCAATATCCAGCTATATGCACTTGGACCAGATAATTCATCTCTCTGTGCCTTGGTTTCTATACTTGTAAAGGGGAAATGAAACTACCTACATCATAGAGTTAATTAGAAATTAAATGAGATAATATATGTAAAGTACTTAGAAAAGTATCTGACATGTTAATAGTCAATAATTAATTCTTCTCTCCACATAATAATAATAATAACAACTCGTTTTTCTAAGAAAAACTGTCATGACCATGTTACAATAAATACAGTAGCACCAAATATGTGAATTTGTAATTCTTTATCCATTAGAGAACTGTGTATACTTAAAATATATGTCATATGTTAGAAAGATACAGTGCTCATTGAGTCAGTCATGCCTCAGAAATATGTGACCATTATAGAGTTTGGGGATCTCTGGGCCAGGAGTCAGAGCATTTTTATTCCCATCAATTTTACCATTTATGTCACTATTATTATGTAATGAAAACTGTTCAGAATTATGATACACTACCCCAGAAAGAGTCTCACTTCCAATAAACATAATTAAAAATTACATTAGTGCATTTTAAGAGAAAGATGCAGATCATCTGAATTTGGCACACTTTAGTAACAAAATAGAAACCCCCCAAAAAAGTCCTGATTTATTTTCGGTTAATTAGAAAATTCATTAAAATTCTTTCATTGGCAATCTAGCTGGTTAAGACTGCATAACAATGTCATTTCATTTAAGTCCTTCCATCTGCAAACCGGCAGTCCATTGCTTGGTCCATATACTTTTAATTCTATGAAACTCAACCTTTGACAAAATCTCACCTAATATATAAAGAGCTATGGGAAATGGCTAAGGATGGTCAATTTTCTCTTCTGGTAGACTTCTGACCTCCTTACAACTGGGTAAACTGTTTATGAAAAGATAACATAATCTCATCTGGTATAATTGTTAGTTTACATATTAATTGCATATAAAAATAAAAGTAAATACTATTTTTCAATTTACTAAACATTTACTAGGTTCTCATGTGTGAGGGAAAGTCATGGAGATAAAGAGCTGAAGATGTCACCCAATCCACATTCACAAGTATAACAACAAAATTCTATGATATACCATAAATTTTAATTAAAGCAAAGTCTTAGTTACTAGGTAATAATTGCCTTTACCTAGTAGAGAAACATACCCTCCATTGAACAAAAACAGAACAAGGTTGTAAAGGAGCAAATATATTTTAGAAACAAAGGAAAGAGGATAAATTAATATGGTTTACCGTGAGAACTATTTATAGTTTCAATATTAAATCTACCCATCTTTAATAATTTTTCCTTTATAACTATGTTCACATTTGCTTTGTTAGGAACATAAAACACTCCCTACAGACAAGCTGAAGTGCAAAATTAAATGCTGTCATGACATCTAATTACTAAGAATAATTGTGTCTTATGAACAAGAGAACATATTATTGTTAACCTTCAGTACTAAACTTGGATCAAAATGTTGACTATTTTTTCTTCTCCAAATACTTGGTCACAACCATTGAAAGTCCTTGCCTTCATTCTCTTTCTAGTCTTGGAATTCAAATGTCCCTAACTCTCATTTGCAGGCTAAGGTTGGACTAGGAATGCTTCATCCACATCGTCACTCTAAGAAACACTTGGTAGTATGGGCTCATCATCTCTCACCTCGCCTCCCACTGCTACTCACACAACTGAATACAAATTTGCATGGAAAAAGCAGTTTTCTTCCCACACAAAGGTTTGTTTTTAGCCTAATGCACTTTCCGCATAACTGGTTGTCATAATGGCAGGCACTTAGGACAAAGTGTCTCAAAGTGAGTAAAGATCATGTGAAATGACTATTTGCCATCAAATAGGAAGCTGCTATTTTAATGCTCAGGTGAGAACCAGAATTATTCCTCGAGGATTTCATATACATGCACATACTTTAGGAGAGAGGTGAAGATGAAGAAAACCTTTTATCCTTCTTTCTCCCCATCAGGACTCTATTTCAAAAGCATATTATGGCTACAAAAATTGCTTGATCCTGTGGCTACCTGAGTACCAACTGCTGCTGCCTTTTGAGAAATCCATCCAGTACCTATCCTTTCGTGGGTCAGTTGTGATGTATATGGAAAAAAAAAAGCCATGGTACTTCAGTAATAATTATATTCTGCTACTTCCTTCACCAATTCAAAACTCATGATTGTATTTCCAGAGAAATGTTTCTAAGCACAAGGTCATAAAACACTACCAATTTCAGTTTAACCTGCCTCTTCAATTGACTACTTAAACTGACAACTCTAATTGTCCACTAGCAGACACATTTATGCATTAAAATGTCTGGTTACATTGTTCTAAACCAAAGGATAATCTGACTTCAATAATCAGGTCTGAATTTAGAGGCTAATTGCATCTCATCCTTTAACCTTTAAAATGAGTTGCCCTTATAATTTAGCAGGATCCTCTGCACATTTGTCTAAAAGATAGGGGTTCCAGAGGGGATGAAAATGAAGAGATTATCCTCTGTAACTGTAAAGTGACAAAGCAATGACACCCGCTACCACCCAGCCCCCCTCTTCAATTGCAAAAGGGTCATGAAATTTATGTTCATACTGTGTAGTACTTGCTGGATCTTTCATTGACCATTGCTCTCATTTGCATAAAAAAAGAGAAATGTCAATATGTTCCTTTTAAAGTATCTAAACTTCAATTCCAGAAAGCCTCTTTAATGGATGGCATCTCTCTTTTCCCCTCTTTCTCTTTCTCTTTTCTTTTCTCTCTTTCCAAGAGATGCAACCCCATAGTGTAGCTTGGGTTTGGTTTCTGAAAAATGTGAGTCTTGATCCTAATACTGCCCTAAGCTGTCAGATAGCCCAGGGAAAACATTCATCTTTCTTTCAGTATTGTTTTTATTCTTGAGTGAAAAGATTATTTTTACAACCTACTTGGTTACTAGCAGTATCTCGCATATGTTTGACACATAGTCATCACGTGTTTGTTTCCTGCCATATCACTTGGTACATTTGAAGAAGGCTGAATAGAAATAAAATAAATTATGTATGCTAATTAGGGACCACTGTCATTGTCCTCAAAGAGATTATAACCACACCTTTATTCAGCTTTAAAGAAATAATGAAAATGCGTCCTGAGAAAGATAAATCCATATAGAAATATCAGTCCTTAATACTTGTTTAGATTTTTCTACCACTTTCCTGTTCTGCTTCTTAAAAGAAAGAAATCACAAAGAAGTCACATGTTTTTCTTCTGATTCCTGGACTGACCCTAAACTGTAGTTTTTATTTACATTCAATACAACTTTTAGCTATTTGATAGGTACAAAATTTCAGTCCTGCAAGATGGAAAAGTTGTACAGATATGCTTATTATTAACAATGACTATTGCATACTTAAAATTTTGTTGAGGTTAGATCTCATGTTAAATATTTTTTACTACAATAGAAAAAAATAAGTCTAGAAAAGTCTTTTCGCTCCATGGATAATTAAGAAACAATTGAGATTTGAAGAAATCATTTGAATAATCAGCTATTCATCACTCATAGATTTAATGATAATCTACTGATTTCCGTAACTGAAAATGCTATTATTTTTGGTCTCCTACAGTGAGCAGACTAGGCTTTGTTTGCTAGGACTCCTAGAGATTCTAATTCAGTAGATTAGCTTAATAGCCCCCAAATCTGTATTTTTAACAGCACTTCAAATATTCATAAGCATAGGTCTACAGGCCACAGTTTGAGAAGTCTGGGTGGTGTGCCTCCTCTACACCACATGCCAAGCACAGATCTGATGAAATCACGTGTAATACCTTTCATGGTTTCTGTTGAAACGTTAACGTGGAAAGCACTGGCCTGGACGTACTTGGAAGCCTAAACACTACAATATTAAGGGGTCAATTCTGGAAATAAAATCCATGACTTTGACACTATTAATACTAACAACTAGCTGCCATGGTGACAGGAGCTATAGTCAATTTTATTAAAAATGATTAATATACCATCCATAGGAATATTACTAAAACAGCTATAATTCGTCAGCAAGTTAGCATAATAAAGAAAAAGAAAAAGAGGAAAAACAACTACCCTTGAGTCTGTCAGATCTCAGAGCCTCTATTTTATTCAAGCTTCTTCTAAATACAACGAGACATCTCAATGGTGATGCTACAACTTTAGCCACTCATTTGGCTTTTTTGAGAGTGGCATTAACATTGAGTGGAAGATGCAAATTCTGGTAGTTATTTCAATTTAAAACATATATATTAAGAAAGGCTGATGGTAACAAAGACATGGATAAAATATATTACCAAGTCATAGGTTATTTCAAGCTTACATTTCTCTTCCTTTTTTCTACTATTAGAATGAAAATCTTTTTCCACTAAAAAATTTTTCAAATATGTTTATGATATCTTGGTATTCTTGGAATATCTTTTTTTATATAAGGTCCAATGATTATAAATCAAAACTGTCAAATAGAATCATACTCCCAGATAATAATTTCCTGGATAACTAACCTTGTATATTTTAAGATGTCTCAGAATATGTAAAAAATGTTCCTTCCTTAATCAGACCTGCTTCAGGAGGAGTCTAGGAAAGTCTTTCATACCATGGGTGATTAAGAAATCGTTGGAATGTGAAAGAAGGATTTAAATAATACAATCTTCTACAATGTCAGAAAGTTGTCAAATCATTCACAGATCACCTAAATTTCTATTCTTCTTCTTCATATATATGAGCTACAACAACACTCACAAGACCAAGTTATCAAATAAAAACAAAATCAGACTCAATTTTTGTATCTAGACTTTGATGAATATACTAGACTGATTACTTCATATCTTGCAGACTTTAAAATTTTTTTCACAGTTTTCTACTTGTCAAAAATATAATACTACCATCGAAAGAGGACTTGCAAATTGTAAAAACTGTAAATAGAGTCTAAAACCCATGTTCCATCTTTGCAATCCAAAGAAATGATCTCACATTAAAGACAATTTGCATAACAAAGATTTTTCTTCCATTAATGTAGCCAACACTGATTAAGTGATTATGGGTCTCTAACTACATGTTAGGTAACAGATACACAAAGCTAAACTGAAGGATCCTACATTCTAGCAGGCCTGACCATCATAGGGCCAGTTTCAGCCAAAATAATAAGAATCACATTCCATGTATGCAAAACCCGTGTGGGGACATAGCTGAACTTGAGAATGACCCTCTCTGCTACGGGAGTCACTATTTAGTGAACTATTCATTTCACAAATCCCACTCTGCCCACGAGCTGGAATAGAACCTGGGAAAAAAGAAAAGAATCAAATATAGAGAGGCACTTGTGATGCAGGGAACATTTGTCAAGTGCATAGACTACTTCATAGGGCTGAAGGATGGAGTAAATGGTGGGGATGGCAGGAGATGGCAATGGAAAAGTCTGTCCAGCCAAATATATTTAAGACAAGTTTGTCTCTTCTTCAAGTCACCACATGTTCTGTGGGCCATCATTCTCCTTTCCAATTGTTCACAGTGTAACACACACACATACACATACACACACACACACACACACACACACACACACACAATGAAAGAACGTGTGCATGCACACTGAAGTAAAAGTCTCTTTCGGGATTGAAAGAAGCAAAGTCTCAGCAAACCTGAAACTCACTTCCATCCCACCGATTGGAAACCCCAAATCAGAGAAAAGTATGTCCTCGTTAAGAACCAAGCTTCTCAGAATTAAATGCTTGATTCGAATTCTGAATCACCAGCTGTGTAAGCTTGGAGACCTTCCCTCCTCCCCCTCCTCCTCCTCCTCCTCCTCCTCCTCCTCCTCCTCCTCCTCCTCCTCCTCCTCCTCCTCCTCCTCTTTAGCCTATTTTTATTATTTGTTAATTTTTCTCAATTACCTTGATATTCAATATTATTTTATATTAGTTTCAGGTGTGCAGAATAGTGTTAGACATTTACATAATTTACAAAGTGAACCCCCTAAGAAGCCTAGTACCCACCTGGCACCATGCATAGTTAGAAGAAATTTCTTAATCTAGTTAAGCTGCTGTTTCTGTACCTGTAAAATGAAGTTGATAATATGTAATGACCATGTTGTGAGGGTTGAATAGATAATGGAAATATCTAAATACATGCAATAGATCACCAAATTTTAGCTACTAATAGTCTCATTATCAGTTACCACAGGAATACAGAAGAAATAATAATAAAAATGGCTGTTGTACACTGAAGTTCTAATAAGGGTTTTGGGAGCTGTTTAATCTTTATAATATTTAAATGAGAAAGGCACAGAGAAGCTAAATAATTGCTGTTTGCACAGCTAACAAGTGACAGCCTTTTGAAACATGTTAGGAAAATTGTCATTCCAGGAGAAATCTCTATCCCATAAAACAAAAGAGTTCTTTAATAAACAAAAAGTAATAGTGTATTCTTAGCTTCTCTTAAGAGTCATTATGCTATTTCTAAGTTTGTCTAAACTTTATGTTCATTTATGTTTACTGCCTCAGTTATCTGCTGGCTGTTCTGTTGTACTTTTATTTCTATATTTACATCTCATATTGTATCTCCTTGGGCCGATATTTCCAGATGAGAATAGAAAGTCTGTTTTCTCCTTAGACTAATTCCAGTTTTTAACTCTGGATTCATACAGTAACCCCTTGTCTCTAGTCCTTTACTAGACAATTTTTTAAGTGGTATTTTGTCTTTTTAAGGTGTTACTACTAGAATGACACTCAGTATTTTAGGATAACTTAGGAAGTTATATTGAGTCTGGTTCGCAGTCCTTTTTGTTTATAAAAACTCTGTTCTCAAAAAGCTTAGAATATAGTTGAGAAGAGAGGCTAATATATTGACATAATGCTTGTTGAATGATAATAGATGTATTTTATGGTTCTCCCCTATCCTCAATGCCCTTCACCTTTCTCTGCTTGCTCGAACACCATGCACCTTTTCATCTTGCAAGATAAATAAGACTTTCTCACACACACACACATACACACGCACGCACGCGCGCGCACAGACGCACACACGCGCGTGCACACGCGCGCACGCGCGCACACACACACACACACACACACAAAACAGTGAAAAAGTTGGTGAATATCAAACAAAGGAACAGCCTGAAATGATGCACCTAGAACTGGTTGCCTGCCCATCAGTGTTTTGCAGGCCATTAATGAGTATGCTACAAACTTGCTCTAGTTCAAAAAGCTGCAAAAAGGTTGATGTAAACAGAGGGAAAAAATTATGTTTTTGTTTTAGGAGGTTTTAACACGATAGGAATTTTCAGAGCTTTCAATATGCTCCAGCACATTGTGAATCACCAAGGCAGTAAAAAGCATACAAGTTCCCAAACATACTTGACCCTGGAATTCTAGTTAACAGATCCTGAAAATAATGTGCCATAGAACACAGTTGTGGAAAAACAGTTTTTACCCCTATGGTTTTATAGGGGTAAAACACGCATTACCTAGGGGGATCCAAGAAAACCAGTAAAATGTAATTAGAACATCTAGCATGAGGATTCCTGGAACCTGATACATGGAAGTAGAAAGCAAGACCCAGCAAAGGGATTCAGTTCTTGATACTGTGTGAAATTGGAGTTCATTTTCATAGAGTATACTATTACAAGTATTCAGTCACGCAAAAGTATCCAAGTTTGACGAGAGTAAAATATTCACATCCAAGTTTTGTGTATGGCTGAGTGAAACAGAGATCCTAGCATTCGTTATTATTTTCATGGTGCACGGAAAATAAAGGTAAAACATCTGGCCTTCTGACATCATTGATTTCCTACTTTACACAAATAATTTCTGTAAATTAAATTGGCACCTAGAAAAAAATTGGTTGTCTGGTCAATAAAAATTCTGTTGTGATTTTATTCAGAAGGGTTGAGGTAAAAATTAAGTTTTTAAAATCACTAAATGAAAACTAGTTATTGTTTTCTGAAAAAAGACCAAATTGATTTGAATGATAGAACATTTTCCAAATTGTCACTCTTGGTGAAGCAAATCGTTAAAAAAAAAAAAACCAGTATGTGGGATAATCTAAATTGTTTAAAAATGTAGAGGTAAATCCCAGGTGAAACAGCTAAAATAGTTTAAAATTGTTTTTCTGGAGAATGATGTGGGGGCCAGGAGGTTGGTAGGAAAGGAGCCAGGAATAGCTGTTTTAAACTATGTCTTTTAGTGTTATTTGCTATTTGAACACTTGTTTGAATTTTTTGGTCAAAAGATTAGATATTGTTTAAAAATTGAATATATATTTGCCACTTAATGTTTATTTACTAAAATATGTAAGTGCAGAACTGAGTATTTAACCTGAAGATGATATGGCTATGGCATACAGCGAATACTGTGATATGAGGTCTCTTTAAGATTTGATTACTAATAAAATGTCTACCCTCTATTTACAAAGCAGAGAGTTTAAAATAAAGCCAGTGAAGAAAATCTATGTGTTTAATCAGGAAAATTTTAAAAACTTGACTCGCACCAAATGGGGTTTCCCCTTTCAATTTGAAAATGTAATTTACTTTATTCTTTCTTGTGGCATTTCTTATTTGTATTATTCATCAGACAATTAATCCTTTACAGCTAATCCATAAACTCTTTGATGAAAGGTCCGTATTGTCTTCAATTCTTATCCCAAATAGTAGTGACACTGTAGATGCATGGTGAAGAAAGAAAAAAAGGAGGGAGGGAGGGCGGTTAAAAGAAGCAAGTGGGGAAATTCTTACCCAGGATTTTTACAGACAAACATATTTTAAAACATTCTTGAACTTTTGGCAGCATTGCTTTTCCGTTCTTTGCATGTTTTTATTTAACTATACAAGAATAATCTTGAAAGCCCATGGTTTCAATTTATCTGATAGAGAAAGCTAGAGAATTACCCTTCATAATATTTAATTAAACATTTCTATCAATTACACTAAATAAATATACAGTCACAATTACTGCTGGTTCCGTTGGCATTCAAAAAGATAAGCATATATTAAAGCCCCAGTTTGGCTATGCAATACATTAGATTCAGTTAGCAAACACAGCAATTGTTTTTCCTAAGAAAATTGTTCCTTTTAATTAAAGCATTTGCTCTTCTCTTAGCACTTCACAATGTGTGATGCAAAATAAACATAAAACAAATACTGCAGATTTTTCCTCGGCTTCCTCAGTCCAGATTCAGAGAAATTTGATTCAGAACTTCTTACAGGTTTATTTACTTGGAGTGGAAGAAAAAAAAATACTACCAGCAATTTTAGTAATCAGCAAAGCTGCTTTCTCAATGAATCATAGTTAGAAAACTCCTATTGAAAACATGATGAGATATTAGGGCGTGGGATCTTTCATCTCCTTTTTGCTCAATAACTAACAAAGGAAATCTTCAGTTATATATTGAGATGAATGTTGAAAAGAATTGTCTCATGTGGAAATGATTTTTTCAAACACTGGAGATCAGGTAGGAATAAAGAACATGGGTCTTGAGCCTAAGGTAATTTATCAGAACTGGATGTTCTTTCTCTTCAAAATACCGCAATTAGGGAAAAAAAAGAACTACATTTGAGTTCATTTTGATTTTTAAAAGTAATCTCTGATCATAATGTAAGTGATCTATTCTTCAATTACAATTTTAGAATGCCACAGTTCTTTCTCTCTCTCTCCCTCTCCCCATCCCTCTCCCTACTCAGTTTATCTCTCTCTATCTCCATACAGTAAATCCTCACTTAACATCATTGATAGGTTCAGCAACTTTAACACAAATGACGTATAACAAAACCAATTTTATAGTAGGCCAATTGATATAAATAATAATTAGGTTCCTATGGTAAGTCATCAATGTTATAATAAAACAACATTATTCAAGGATCTGCTGTATATCTAACTCATGCCCTGGATCCACTTTTTAAAAATGGATATTAGATGAAAGAGCATTCATCTAGTAGGCTTGAACCATCAAAAGAAGTGTGATTTGGCTGAATTTTCTTTTCAGTGACTGTTAGCAGAGATTATAGAAGCTCTAAAATCAATTCCTCCCATAGAACCACTTCCAGTGAAAACTAAGCATAGAATTATCAGTCTATACACACACCTGTATGAATGAAATTTTCAAAGAAAAATCCCATGAAAACATTTTATGATTCTATGTGATGCCAAAAACAGGCTTCACTTTTTAATTATTTAGAATTTACTGTGTTTTTAACCCACAGCTAAAAGAAACAAACGCTCACTCCCATCCATCCAAATGTGTGTGCCTGTGTGTGTGTGCATGTGTGTGAAAGTTAAAGGAATAAATAGGTCACAAAACTAGAGACAAAGTTCATCTCTCCTTGTGAGAACCCACTACAAATTAGAGCTAGAATTTATACCTTTGTCCACCCTCCCTTACAGGTGCCAGCATGCCCGTCACCTGCCTCACTTCTTTGTCCCTACCCCCATATTCCTTCTGCCTTTCGTCTCTCTAGCCTCTTCTCAATGAGAACCTCTATTTTGTTCTGAAGTCCATAATTTCACTCCTTCATTTTGAAAAGATAAAATTAGAATGTCTACAGTTTATTTTACCAACTAACAGGGAAATCTTTGTCAAAAGTCCAGTGGAATTGACTAAGTTAGTGAGCGTTATGGAATCCACCTGACAGTCACTTGAAACAAAGACTAGGTAATGTAACATGAGTCTTTCAGGGATGCATGTTCCACAGATGCAGGCACACAGGAAAGGTGGCCAGTTCCTATTATCCAGAGAGATGAGCCCCCAATGACTAAATATGTTTCATAAACAAAGAAATAAGGACATTTATAAATATAAAGCACTAGAACAGAGTTAAAACAATAAGATTCCAGTTTGAAGCAAGATAATTAGCTTTAAAGTTAAAACATTTTGTACTCATTCTCTGACGGAATTAGCTGTTAATTAACCCTGGGAAAATAACTTCCATGTATGTCTGTTTCTACGTTTGTAAAATGGAGTAATATTATCTGCTTTGTAGGGTTGGAAAAGTAATGAGAGAATGTATACAGGGTCTGTGACACAGTGACAGGTTAGCCTTTACAAAGGGTGTGCATGAGCTCAGGGGGTGGGAGACATAGGTGATCAAATGTAATTCAAGGAAGAATGCGGAAGAGAATCTGCCATTCCCTAATCTGATCAGGGCCTTCTGTATTGTGTCTTTGTCCCTATAATTTCTTCCTATGAAGTGCTCAGTGCTAGAATAAAGGGAATTTGCACAACGGGCTTAAAGACTGCATGGAACATCTGTCTTCAACACTGGCTAACTTCTATTTTTCCTTTCATTCTAAGCCTCAGTGCTACAAGGAGCTTGATTTTACTGACAGGCCTGCCTCCCAAAGCTTAGGATAAGTCAACAATCCCTCCAGCTGGTCCAGGAGCTATGCCCTATGCTATAATATAAATCACTAATTTGTCATGTCTTTTCTTTTTAATCACACTATGAGAGTCTTTAGAGGATGGAGTGTTTCCTGTTCACTACCGCATTACTAGCAGATAATGCAGAGTCTGACAAATGAGTGGCCAGAGTTAACATCTGTTTTCTAGTAGTCTAACAACCAAACACCCTTCTGGCTTTTGGTGAAACCTCCAGGGCATGAGTTTTGGTAGCAGGAAGGATTGATAGAAGCCATGTGGTACCAGAAATTCTCATTTTCTTATACCAAGAAGGGCTTGAGCATGAGACCCAGGCTTGGCTAACTAGACAGCCCTGTCCAGGTCTCTAAATCCACAGGAAAGAAAACAAAGTGTATGAAACAAAAGATTATTTGCAGTGGCATCAGGAGTTTAAAACTGCCAATCATAGTCATAGAAAGACCGTGGATGAACTCTGGCACCATCCTGGCTGTGGTCTGCATTGATTGCCTTATCTTCTCAGGTCAGGTCTTTGATTCTATTAACCACATAGTTTTCTAAAAATAAATTTAATATCTGCTCCAGTCAGTAGTCATTTCTACTGTTTACATCCAAGCCACCTAAATAGTAAAGAAATAACTCAAAATTTCAATAAATGGATGTGCCGATAAATGATCTGGTATGGAAATAATTGAAAAAATAAATGAAATGGGGAAAAAAGTAAAGAATCAATGGAAAACTAGACTCAATTTACATAATATTTACTATTCTTTCTCTCCCTCCTCCTATAACTTGGCCTCCTAATCTTTTCCTTAATAACAATTAATTTTTAAAACAAATATTCTAGTTTCCTAGAAACCCTTATGGTCCTTAAATAAGTTATAATAATGATTCCTAAGATATTGGTTTAATTATGTTCAACTAGACTAGGAACTAGTTGAATTAGGAGCCTGCATCTTCTCCTTTAAGCTCATTCATTTTTCTGAAACTAAGAAAGATTAAAATAAAGGAAATGAGCATCATTTCAATTATAGAAACTAGTTGAACTTAGTACTATATTAAATCTTAAGTTTCAATAAATAATTCTACTCATGATTCCAAACAGCAATTAGAAATCTTCCTGTGAATATCCCTTTGGTACCTTAAATTCAACAAGTCTGTAAAAATAAATCGACCTCCTTACTTCTAAACATGGTTTAAAACTTTGTTTATTCTTCAGGTTCCATATGAAAACATGAGCCCATAGATAGATATCCACCACTTTCTACCTTCAAATTTCCTTAAAATTAGCAAGAAATACAATATGACAAATCTGTATTACTGATAGGAAAACATTTTTAAACAATTCCGTACAAAGACTAGATATTTTGATGCAATTCTAAACAATGGAAGGAAAGAATGGAGTAGAATTTTCATTATGCAAAGGAAATTCCAAAATCGGGATAAGTCAAGGACCCCTCCACCCTTGCCAGTAGAACCATCCTCAAATCTTGTATGCAGAGAATAAACTCAAAAAAAGAAAAAAAAAAAAAAAAAGGATAGATCCTATTGGAGCAGGTTTGTAACATGACAGCAGATGCTTTGACACTCCTCCAACTGGGATGAAGACATCTATGAGCTCTTTTTAATCAGAATAGACTTACGACTGCCTTGACCAATAGAGCACAGCCAATGTGACTATGACTTCCAAGATTTTAAAAACAGCTTAAAGACCATGAAGTCTGTGCCTTGTTAAATGGAGTACTTACTGACAGAGTCCAGGGCCCCCATGAAAGGAATCTGAGAAGCCCCTGTTGGAGAAGCCACATCTAGGCACTGTGGTCAACACTGCCAGCTGAGTCCTGCCTCCAGCCATCTGTGCCAATGTCCTAGACATGTGGTTGAAGCCAATACATCTAACTAGCCCTTTCATCAGCGGAATGCCGTGGAGAGCCCTCCATCAATGTCCCCTTGATCAAAAGAAAAACCTAGTCAAGCTTTGCCCAACTGACTCAGAAATTTGATAGAGAAAATAAAGTAGCTGGTGGTTTAAGCCCCTACGTTTTGGGTAGTTTGATGTGCAGCAACAGAATTTGAAAACAGAAGTGGTAAAATTAAAGGTATAACACGCAGCATGGTGTAACATGCAGGATAGGTAATGGATGGAAGCATGATGGGCCTCAAGATGGCTGTCAAAGGGCATGGTGGAAAGTAAGGAACGTGTTTTTGAAGGCTAGAGGAAAAAATATTTTTGTTAGGCAGTAGCTGAAAGTCTGGCAACACTGTTGTTACTTTGGGTAGTATAGAAATTAGGAGAAGTACTTATACTTAATGAATTCAATGACCTAGCTAAGGAAACTTCTAGACAGTAATGGAGATGCGACCTGCCCTGTTCTAGATGTCGATAATAAAATGAAAAAGAACAATGAATCAAAGAATAAACTATTCAGTTTTTGAATTGAAATTGGAGGGCATGTGACAGTCTTTCCAAGCAACTCAGTTTTCTAAGATACAGCCTTAGGGAAATGATCAAAGTCAGAACACAGCAAATAAAACACAGCCTCAAGGAATCTAAGTTTTGGTTATAAGATGCTCTCTTACGATGTGAGAAAGATTTAAGTGAGCACCTCAAACACTCTTTCACCTACATAGAAAGGCTTCTAAGAACATTAAGAGCATGCCTCAGAGACCCTCTCAACTAGACAATAGTCCTTCTAAGACTTATAAGACCCAACATCTACAGACAAAGGACAGACTGAGAAAGTTTCTTAGCTGCAATGCTGTCTACGATTTAGGAAAAGAAAATATGACTCAGAGGACAGAACCAAGAGTTGCAGAGAATCATTCCCAGAGAGCACAGCTGAGCCCCATTCATCAACTAACAATATGTAGGCAAATGAATTTCAGAATTGCTTTACTAATGAGTGCTACGTAGGTCTCATTTTCCCCGTTCTGAATGAGAAAATCGTGTTCTCTAGTTCCCATCTCTGTATCTTGCCTGTGCATGTCCTGGGGAAAGAAGGGAGGCAAGGGATTGTCCTGTAAGTTCTCAGTTCTTTGGAACAAGAAGAATTGTGCCTAAGTAATTTAGCTCAAAGCTTCATCTGCCCTGGACATGCTTTAATATGAAATCTCAATCTCAAGCCTATAAGTAAAGCAGATGGCTGCTTCTCTAACCTTATTAGACTGACCCGTTTTAGATAAAGCCTCCTGAGAACGACCAAAAATGTTAATTTTTTTTTTTTAATCCACAACTAACATTCAGGGTCGCTTATCAAATCATCTTGATCAGCATTCACTAATCACCTCGATCAACTGACTAACAAAAGTTGAGCAGATTTTTTATAGTCAACTCCTTTATCCATTCATATAGAAAAATTTGATGGATCATAGAATCAAAGTAAAAAAGAGCAACATAAAGTTTCTAGAAAAATATAAAAAAGTTATTTTTCTGATTGTGAGAAGAGCTGGATGAGACACAAAACACATGATACCAGAAGAAACATGATACATTGGACTTCAACAAGATGTCTGCTCATCAAAAGACAGCAGGTAAGAAAAGGAATAAAGAAGCCACAGACTGGAGAAGATATTTGCAGCACACATATCTGACAAAGAATTTGTATTCGGGGTAAGGAACTCCTAAAAATTACCAATAAAAATGCCCCTCCTCAAGTTTCCAAATTAAAAAAATAAGATGCGAGACCTAAACAGATACTTGACAATAAAATCTATTTAATCGGCCAAGAAAAACAAGTAAATTTATAATATCATTTTCCTGTCATGCTAAGCTCAACCATTTTTCGTAATACAGCAAAATCAAGTAATTTTATTTTGAATGATAAACCTTTTAACTAAATTTTACAAAATCGTCCACCATAATATCAGATATTTCACATTTGACAGAATAAATATCCAAAATCTTAACTTCGATTCCATAAATTGGATGGGAAAAAAATTCAACCATTATTGAAATTAGTTTTCTTGAAAGATCTGAACATTCTGATATAAACTTGTCACCCTTTAACTATTAAAGATATTCTTCTGTGAATGCAGCCAACACATTCACAGCTACTGCTTAAGTTTTCATACATGCACAAGAAAATCTAGAATAAAAATGGAATAAAAGCTATTTTAAACAGTCATTTTATCTAAATGATGAATTATATTTCACAGGGTGATATATAAACATACCATCTGCAGCTGCATATTAAATCACAGTTGTCAGGCACATTCTTCTTAATATAATTATTAATGTTTGAAGTAAGTTCTGATGCTTCCTCAGCATATTTGTCTTCTGTTTCCTATACAGTGATATCACTGTTGTCCCCACAGCAGGGAGTAACTGTCAACAAATACTTTGCATAAGCTAAATGCTCTTCAACAACTTTTTTGAAAAACAAACATTTACTACTTTTTTTTAAGTATTTGCTTTTAGTTTTTGAGCACATTGCACCCAAGAGAATTAATTCCAACATTAAATGTATCACCACACAATGACATACATATTTGTATATTTGTTCATATAATAAATATCAACATCACTGTAGCAATAATCCTCAGAATATTGTGAATATCCTCAACCTCTCTTTCCTACACACATTCCTATACGCACTCTGTCTGTTCCCACACTGTTTCTACACCCAACACCTGTTTATTTTACCCAATTATGTCACCAACTTAGGGGCCCCCAAGCCCAGAGCCATAGACCGTACCCGTCCATGGCCTATTAGGAACCAGGCCACACAGGAGGAGATGAGCGGGCGGGCTAGTGATCAAAGCTTCATTTGTATTTGCAGCCACTCCCCAGAACCGCCTTGGCTCCACCTCCAATCCTCAGGCATGAGATTCTCATAAGAACACCAGTCCCTGGTGCCAAAAAGGTCGGGGACCACTGTTCCAACTGGTCATCTGCAGCTTCATGTATCTCAGTGTTCATAGTGCAACTAGCTGGAACACCAAGTAGGGAGATCGAGTATTTCTTCCACCGACATCAAGTAATGAGTTAGCAGTCACTAGTTATTCTTGGGAGGTAGTTGTTGCCAAGTAAATGAAAAAGGTAAAAAATATACACCAATCATAACTGAGTATTTTATCTGATTTTGCTTTGTCATAAAGTGAAACCTCTCATCTCTGAATGGCAGAAGCTGGAAGGCCAAAGTGGAGGTCGACAAAACCTCAACAGGTACATACACTTTCCCAACAAAAGTGGGAAATTGGAATTAAAGAAAGAATACCATATATGATAGCATCAAAACATAAAACACTTAGGGATAAATTAAACAGATTCCATGTAAGAATTATGTACCAAAATCTATAAAGGGTTGCTGAGAAAAATTTTAAAAGACCTAAACGATGGCAAAAAAATTATGATCATGGTTCAGAAAGCTCATTATTGGTAAGCTGTCAATGCTTCTGAAGTTGGTACTACAGGGTCACTGCAATTCCAATCAAAATAATGAGCTCCTCAATTTCTTTGTAGAAATTGAGGAGCTCATTATAAAATTAATATGCAAAGACAAAGAAAATTTTAAAAATCTGAACAATTTTTAAAATGAAGAACAGAGTAGGAGAACCTACAAAACTGGATTTTAAGACATCTTAGAAACCAAGAAAGTGTGGTATTGGACAGACATGTAAATCAAGAAACAGAATGGGGTGTGTGTGGGGGGGGGGAATTCACACATACATATATGGATAAATTCATTAAGCGACATTTTGAAAAAGACAAAACTATTGGGCCAGGAAACAGATCAGGGACTAGGAGGAAGAGAAGTTTGACTGCGGAGAGGCAAAAGAGAACAATTTTATGGTGACCGAAATGTTGTATCTTGGCTGCAGTAATGGTTATGCAACCGTCCATTTGTCAAAAGGCATGGAACTGAACTCTTTTATAAGGGTGGATTTTATTGTGTATATTTTACCTCAGTAAAGCTTATTTAAAAAAAAATGAGGAAAGGGAAATCTCAACTGAGCCGTTATTTTCTCTTGGAAATATATTTTACCTTCATTATTTTCAGCCTAGCATCTCCCTCCAGCAGTTAAACAGCCACCCCCATTGACGTGTTCCTATACTTGTGGTTTGTTCTAGGTTAAACTCATGGATGTTTCTGTCTGTTCCCACACTGGACTGGGTTCCTTGAGAGGTCTCCCCACCCCGAAGCTGTATCCCTGCTTAAAGTCACATCTAATATATAATCAACAAAAATTGTTGAGAGAGAGAGAGAGAAAGAATAAATGAAATAAGAGAAAAAGACATTGGTTTCATTACTATTTTGTCTCTCAGCCCTTGAGTAGGTGAGGGCAAATGCTTTCTCCTGTCATTCTATAGACACCAAAGCGAATCTTAATTATAAAAATGTCCTGGATTCATGTTTTAAAATGAACCCGGGATTTTGTTTTTATGCAGATATGATGAGTCCAAGAGATGATCAGATGCTTGTCATAGAAGAGATGGTTTGTGACACAGTTCCCAAGAGGAAGGGGCATGCTTTGCCATGCAGGGCCACACAGAGAAGCACCAGAGTTAGTCGGGAGCAAAAGGGCTGAGGGGAAAGGGATGACAAAAGCCTTTACTTGGTTTTCATGAAAAGGAATGAACAAGGCAGAGTAAGCAGCTGAGTGGGCTTAGGACCAGATATACTCAGTGATGTCGCTGGGCTCTGGACTGTAGGTGTGATCTCTAGTTTGCCAGTATCTGGTCTCGGGATGATTTATTATAAGGAGATGGTGTCCCAAACTTTAGAAGCCTGGTAAAAGGAGGCAGAAGGGGGTAAGGACTTAGGACTGCTCCGTGTGCATACCAAAGGCATGCTCACCACCAAGTATTTGTTGTCTTTAAGAGAGGAGGCAA
This sequence comes from Rousettus aegyptiacus, assembly GCF_014176215.1. NCBI lineage: Eukaryota > Metazoa > Chordata > Mammalia > Chiroptera > Pteropodidae > Rousettus > Rousettus aegyptiacus. Next base: position 80,936,373 of record NW_023416310.1, read on the forward strand.
TCTCTTCCCCTTTCTCATTCCCTCACCCCCTAACCCTGCCAGTTAAGCCCTATCTGCCATACATTAAGAACACAGAAAATAAGAAAATATAGTTAATACAACTGGCATAGTATCTTTCCTCGATACATTATAGTTTATTCCATAGCCTTAGAACAGAACTGGGTGTGCGCTGCTGGTTATCTAGCCGTGATTGCTATTTTTAGCCTATAACATCAATCTAACATCTTGCTAAATATCAAGTGAAAAATTGCTTAGATGATGTGCTAAGGCATATTCCTCTATATTCTGCAATAAGCACTATGTAAACATTGAGAGAGATATTTAATTTGTGTATGGAAAGATGGATTACACAGTCAACTTCTTTAACTTTTATTTCCTACTGTGAATCAACAAAAGCCACGCTTTAGTGCCTCCCGGGATAAGTAATAGAAAATGCCACAGACATAAACTGCTGAGTTATCTTCACCCCTGTTCTTTTATTTAATTTTATGTCCATGTTATTTCATTTAATAAAAGGTACAAGGACTGAGAAAACACAAAAGTGTGTCTGTGCATGTAAAGATACAGAAGAAATCAATTATAATATAATAGAAAGTATTATATTTCTTACATACATTTTGTTCAAAGTATTAGGGAAAAGCCACACTAGATTAGAACTCAAAATATATTTACCTTAATACAAACTCCACTATAACAAGGGAACAAAACATTTATCACTGTTCTAAGATCACTATTAGGTTTTCATTTGTGATATCTCTCCCACATATCTACTTTTGGCATTATTCAGGGTTAAAGGTAGAAACAACGATAATTACACCTACGCCGTCAAACACTTTCATCACAAGGTTCTCAGCTGCTGGGTAAATGCACAAAATTACATATTCTTTTAGGAAATTGTGTTTTGTGTCTGAAATGGCCTCTTTCAAATGCCCTCTCTTTTCCAAAAATGTAAATATAAACATTGGCTAACTCCAAAAAGAGGTTTTTTTAAATATATCCTATAATAACAATAGCAATATTAAAACAGCTAACATTTCATACCTTACTACATGTGCTTATTAAGTGTTTGGCATACATTATCTCATTTATTCCTCCAAACTCTGCATGAAGGGTGTACTTATGTTACTCATATTTGCAGATAGAGAAACTGAAGGACAGAGAGATTAAGAAAGTAACCCAATCACTTAGCGAGCTAGTGAGTAGTGAACCCAGGATTTAAATGAAGGGCTCCTTGACTTTTGAACTTAGGTGTTTAACCACTCTTTTATGTTGAATCTCAAGTATAAGCTGCTTGGTTGGAGCACTTTCCCTTAGAAACCACAGTGCAGTGTTTATAGTCCTATGAATACCCATGAAAACATATTGCATTCATATAAAAATATGAATGCTGTTATACAGAATCATAACGTGTAAAGTTGCATTCTGAGATTCTTGTTCTCGGCATAGTAAGAACAGATTTTTTGATTTATGTAATCAAATAACATAATCTCTCCCCTTTCACCATTCCCTATTAAACCTGAATACAGCTGATTAAACAGGATTTTGTGATATAATAAGAGAGCAAAATAAGAATCATTATCACCATTGAGGGGCAAAAGAAAAACTAAAATAACTACAGTGGGTATAATAGAAAATGAGAATCTGTTCCAAGTTTGTTTTCGAGAAAATACATTTCTATTATGCATCATGCACCTAGAGTTTCTAAGCCCTGGCTAGATATTTTACTTTTTAATTTTTCAATCATAAGTGAAATACAATACTATATTTGTTTCAGATGTACAACACAGTCATTAGACATTTATATACCTTATGAAGTCATCATACTTTAAAGATGTTACCTCTAATTCTCACAGCATCCTTGTGAGGTAGGTATAGATATTCTTACTTTATAATTTAAAGTTACTTGTAACTCAAAGTACTCAGTTGAAATGACAGCCAGGGAAGCAGTAGAACCAGCCTCTGAATTCCTGGTGTGTCTAGATCCAAAGTTTCTACTCCGTGTGGTCACGGGTGATGAAATATCTCTGACAAAAGCAGGAAACTGTCAGCCTGAAGGTCAAGATTGTTCCACAGTCATATTTCATCTGGTCTTGTACCAAGTGTCTTAAGTAATTTTTAACTTAAGTTTCTTTGTTCACCAACTTTTTTTACAATTGCCACATACACAATATTTTTACACTCAGCTTCCAACACAGTTACATTAATTTCATGGCTCCTGAAAGAATTTAAGAAGTCTGGTGGAAAATGATGATGGTATCAAGACATTATACAGAAGCATTTCACTAAATGGTTTAAACACAGTATCCCACATTTAATCATAATATCCACCCAAAGTGCTAGATACAGTTATTCTCATTTTACAGATAAGGAAATTTATTGATTTGCCTAAGGTCATATGACTCTAGCAGTAGAGCTGGGATTTGAATCCAAGTCTACATTACCCAACTTGGGCATTCCTAACTACTATTAGTATTGCTTTTGCTAAAAAAATTATGTTGTGAATGTTTCTATTAAAAACAACTCCTATAAAAAAAAAAACTCAAGATAAACTGGATGCAAAGTTAAAACAAAAACAAACAAACAAAAAATCTCCCAAATAATAGCTAAAAGCATCGGAATATGATCTAAGAATTAGCAGAAGATGATTAACTTGTTTTTTATCAGTAAATTTTTTCCCTTCCTTTAAAAAAAATATCAGCCAAAATTTCAATTCGGCTCAGTTGCAGACACCTTATATTGAGAACACGTTCACCCCAGAGAGTTGACTTAATTGTCCAGAGAATTTGAGGCTCGTTTGTCCTTTGATTTCACTCTTGAATCAATGGCCCTCCTGTCCTCCTGTCACTGAAGCCTACAGCTTCTCATTTCCAGACAGCAGAAGAGCAAGTGTACTAGAAGGGAGGTTAGCTGATGTATTAAGGAGAACTGCAACCTGGGCAGAGGATTGATGGCGGCTTCAAGAGAATGTGCTCCCCCATCAACTCACAAGTGTAATTTAAAGAGGATTTTTCAAGGCATGGATAGACATCATTATTCACATCAATTCCCACTGCCTTCTCCCTCTATAACTCTTTACCAATTCTGGTCCACAGCTACTCTGCCCTGTTTAATCAACAGCATGCATTTGAGAACTATTCTCTAGCATCCCCAAGTGAATTTCTTATAATGCAAATTGAATGAAGTGGTGAAAATGATAAATATGTCTGCATGTGACAAATTTGTTTCAAGCTGCATGATCTGCCTGAGGGTAAAAGGGACTTCCCAAACAAACTATGCCAACTTCAGATTGAATTTATCTATTTTGACCATGATGTTACTCTATTTTTTTCTCCAGTGATTTTTTTTTCTGTGAATCATTATTTTTTTTTATCTGCAATGTTTTATGATATTGAGGTCAATTCTTTTCTTTGAAAACAAAGATATAAATAAGTCTAAGGACATGAGTTTGTGCAGGACAAAGATTTCCTAAACTAGGATGCATCTGTGATTTGTGATGTTTTTCTCACCTTTTCCCCCATGTGACAGTTGTGGTGGACAGAATAATATACAGCCAGAGATGTCCATGTCCTAGTCCCTAGAACCTGGGAATATATCATTTTACGTGTAAAGGGTATGCAGGTTGTGGATGAAATTAAAGTTGCTGATCATATGATCTTGAGATAGATTGATTAACCAGGATTATCTGAGTGGGCTCAATGTAATCCCAAGGGTCCTTAAAAGTGAAAGAGAGAGGTAGGAAATTGAATGTTAGAGGGATATGATGTGAGAAGAAAGGGGCCATGAGCCAAGGAAGATGGGCAGCCGGTAGAAGCTGGAAAAGGAAAAAAGCAGATTCTCCTCTAGAACCTCTAGAAAACACTACAGCCCTGTAAAAACTGTCATTTTACCAAGTGAGATCCTTGTAAGATTTCTGACCTTCCAAACCATAAGACAATACATTTGTGATTTTTTTTTAAACCACTAAGTCTGTGGTAATCTATTAGAGTAGCAAAAGAAAACTTAATACAGATATTGGTACCTGGAAATAGAATGCCACTATAACAAACACCTAAAAATATGGACGTGGTTTTATCTTTGAGAAATGGAAAGGGGACAGAAGACATTTGGGGATCATAATAGAAAAGTACTAGATGGCCTCAAACAGAGTGTTAATAGAAACATGAGTGATAACAACTCTGCTAGTGAGGAATCAGAAGGAAATAAAGAGAATGGTAGAGAAAATATATATCTCGGAGAATAACTAAATTGTCATGAACGGACTGTTGGCAATAAAGCTGTGAGCAGTAATGTTGGTATAGAGCTGCCAAGCATGAGGTAACTCTGAAATATTATATATATAATTATTAATAGTAAATATATATATTAATATATTATATAATATATATAAACCTCATTAATTTTTTCTAAGAATAGTTTGATAAAAACTTAAGAAGTAGAAGTAAAAATGCTTCATAGGGTAAGTAATCACAGGTATGATTTTTTTAAAAAGGCAGATGAGTCTTATTAAAGAGAAGATCTCACCCAAGCTCCATTTCTAGACAGGTTTAGGTGAGCAGGTTGGGTTAGACACTTGAAAGAAGAGAACTACTCTGTGTAGTTACTGTTGAAAATGTTGGGCGTGAGGAAAGCTCAGAACATGGGCCAGTATGTTGGGGTCAGTACATGGGCTTAGGAGGGAGATTTGAAGGCCTTAGGAGTAGAACGGCCCAAAAGAGACTTGAGTAAGTAAAAACAATTTTTCAAAAAACATATCTAAAAGCCAATGTTTTCAAATATGAAAAGATGCTGGACCTCATTAATCATCCGGAAAATCTAAGTTAAAATCAAAACTAGATACCATTGCCCTGGGCAAAAAGATTGACAGTGTGAGGGTTAACAAGAACATGGAACAATGGTAATTCTCATTAGCTGCCTTTAAGAAGTAAATTGCACAACTCTCTGACTTAGCAATTTCACCCCAAAGTCTGTCTAAGAGCAGTATCATGTGACGTCTCTAACGTGGGCACATCCAGAATATTCATCAGCAACAAAATAGATACACCATTTGTGTTAGGTTCATAGATTACGATATTGCACAGCAATATAAATGAGTGACGTACAGCTGTGTAGAATAACTTGGATATCAAACATATGCTCACATGTTACTGAACTAAAGGATCCTACACGAAAGAATATTCGGTGTTCATATAAAGCTGGAAAGCAGGAAAGAAAAAAAAGCTATCCCATATACCTTAGGATGCATACTTAGGTGTAAACTTGTAAGGAAAAGAAGGGCAATAATTCCCATAAATATCAGGAAGAGGGTAGCCTTTAAGAGACACTGCAAGAGACAGGAAGGGGGATCAGGCATGCTGGTGATGACCGAGTCCTGACCAGAGGAGTGGTCACAGAGGCACTCCTCTTTGTCTGGTGTCCTTTTCTGCATGTGGGTTATATTTCACAACAACAGTAATGGCAAAGAGGACATTTAAAGCTGCAAATAGAAAAACCATAGTGCCAAAGTTTCTCAAAATCACCACAAACAATTATGTCTCAGCCACCTTTTCTCAAGACAACATGGTTTATGAGCTCAAGTCATGATTTTTACCCCATGGATGTAAATCATTGCCATTGTGCATTACAATACACGTGCAATTACTTTCCATAAATCTTATTCGGAGAGCATTCCGCACCTAGAAACAGCAGTACAGACTAACAGTATTCTAATACATGCCACTGTGTCCTTTATCTCTGTGATACTGGACCTGGTCATCACAGTTATGGACCCCCTACCCTAAATTAGAGAGGGAGGAAAAAATATGTTTTTTAAGCAATAGTTCTTACACATATAGTGTGCATGAATAAATGAATAATTACAGACTAATGGAATCATACTTATTTGTACTAAAAGTTACTACACCTAATTCTTACACATTTCAGCGAATGGATATTATATGGTCATTATTATCTCTAACAGAAGTTCCAGGTGTCCAAAGTATAATGCCAGAAACCTAACCCTCTGATGAGACCTTCAGACATGTTTCCTTGGTATGAGGGAATGCAGTATCAGTATTCCATGTGTAAATAAGTTCAATTAACAACGAGTTATAATTGCGCAGGGAGATGAAAATTAGTTTAACAAGTCAATTAAATCATAAACATTTCAGAAATAAGAGGATGTGTTTGTAATCCAATTAGTGTGTTAATATACTAATAAATTTACTGATTTGAATGGTATTTTAATTGTATAGTAGGGCACCAGAAGAAAAAAGCAGTATGTCTTAATTGTCATAAAGGGAGCTTTGGCTGCAGTATGACTACATAAGTTTGGAGAAAATTATCCATGTTAATGAGATCAAAATGCTTCTATCTAGAATAATAAATAAGATTACTTGATGGTTTGGCTAATAAAAATGCATCCAAGGGACAGGGGAAATGACTGAACACAGTGTTGTCTGCCAGACGCTAATTACACTAAGTTCCTGATGGGAGAGAATGGGACATTTTATACTATGACCAAAGGAACCACTTTCATATTTGAAACACTCAGATAATCATGGGAATAAAATATTCCGGGGATAATTCTTTATTGCTACCTCAATTACCACAAATTAAGCTGATATTAATATACTTTACTTCTGCTCAGCCGTAAGTGAAATCAGTTGCACTTCACAGATAACTCCGGGGAATGAACTGATCTCCTACTTCTGCGTAATTACCTGTAATTTATGGAGCACAGAGGGACCTGCGAGCAGCCTAGTCAAGGTCGCCTAAGAAGGTTGAATCACATTGTTTTCAATCACCATCTGTGATCTGGGCTGAGGTTGCCACCTCCCCAACTGCCACAAGGGGAAGGGACACCTCCTCGGGCCAAAGGGTAGAATGATCATGAGCTTTACACAAAGTGTGCATTTTAATGAGTACATAGAATTCTGATGAAAATGCTGAAATAGATGACTAATAGGTTTTAGTGCTAAGTGCAACATTTTAAATCCATTGGAATGCCTGCAAAGAATTTGTGACAACTCGCTTTGGATGAATCCCACCTTACGTCTGTAAATTTGACCTGTTCCGCAAGCCTTCTACTCTAGGGCTGTGTCCGTAGCATCCTCTTTGAGTCTCCCCAACTTGGTCCAATCTCCAGCTATTTTAAACATCACCAGATGCCATTATTACTCCACGAAAATGTCTCAGTATTTACCTCACTCTAATAAAATTCATTGTGAGGATTTTCTATTTGCTTTTATGCATGTTTTCTTGATTTAAAAAAAAAAATCAAGTGGAAAAGCAATTGAGAAATGGCATGCAAGGTAAATCACTCAACCTAATGATGAACTAGGAGCAGCTCAATGTGAGGGAAAAAGACAATCTGGGGTTTCTTGTTGAGCACTGTGTGTAGAATTTTAAGAAAACAACATCATTTTGTAAGCCAAAAGTAGGATCCTCAGAAAACTATTTTGTATTAATTAATTTAACAAACACATAATAAGCACTTGCTTTGTATTGGCCACTAGAATACAATGAGGCCCTTTGTGGAGTTCACAAACAAGAGTAAATATTAAATATAAATGAGGGGAAAAAATAAGACAAGGAAGAAAGGGAAAGTAGTGGAGGGGATGGAGAAATGTTCACTTATGGTGATATAAGAAGGCTTATCTAATAAGAAATATCCGACCACAAGGAAGAGAGAAAAAGCCATATAACTACTGGAGAAGGAATGTTCAGAATGAAGAAAGAACATGTGAATTTGGGCCATGATGTGGAAGTATGCTCGATGTGTTTGACGAAGGGAAAGGAGACCAATGTGGCTGAAGTTTAGAAAGCATGCAGGACGTGACATCTGAGAGATCACAATGGGACGGCCTAGAGGTCAAAAGGTGTTAAAAGCCAGTGTAACAAAATATACTTATGCTCTAAGTGATATTCCCATCTCACTGGCAGCCATAGAAGATAATGTGATCTAATGTGTTTTAAAAAAGAATCACTCTGATTACTGGGTTGCAAAAGGTTATTAGCATGTCAGCATAGAAAAGAAAACAGTTAGGAGGCTATTGCAATAATCCCAAGTGAGAAATTACGATTGTTACAAAACAGATTGGTGGCAATCAGAGACCAGGGGTGGGGAGTAGGGGAAAAAGAAATTATGGTTGTTGAATCAGTACAGTAGCAATGCTTAGAAATAATCAGAATTCTGTGATATATAAAAGGTAGAGCCAACTGGTAGAGGAGGAGAGGAGAATAAGACAAGAGTGATAGACGAATTCAAGATTTGGCATAAACAATTGGAAGGATGAAGTTATTCTTTACTGAGGCGGAGAAGACACGAAGAAACAGGTTGAGATGGAGAGAAGAATTGGCAGTTAAATTATAGACGTATTAAGTTGTGATGCCAATTTGTCATCCAAATGGAACTGTTTTGAGAGCAGCCAGATAGATGAGTTCATATTGGTCCAAACTGGAGATACAAATTTAGAAATCAACAGTTTTTAAATGGTTTTAAAATCAAGAGTCTGGATGAGATGACTCTAGAGTGAGAGTAAATAGAGAAGGGAAGAGATCCAAGGACCAAGATAAGGAGAGGAGGAAACGCTAGGGAAAGAGATGGAGGAGAATCTAGTTTCGAAGAGGAAAACAGTAACCCTGGATCTAAGTTTATATCTGAGATCAAGAAATATGAAAATGAAGATGTGATCATTGGATTTAGCTGCGTGGAGGTCAGTGGTGATTTTTGACCAGCGTTTTCAGTGTAGTGGTGTAGGTAAAAACAGTTCTGAGTATGTTCAAGAGAATATGGGAGCAAGCAAAAGACACAATTTTTGAGAAGTTTTGCTGGAAAGAGGGCCAGAAAAATACGGTCAAAGCTGGAGGGAAAGGTGAAGAAAGGATGTTTTTTCAGATGTGAGAAATTATAGTATATTTGCATTCTGATAAGAATAAATCAATAAAAAGGAAGAAAAGGGGAAATTGCTGAAGCATAGTATTGAGTTTGGCCTTAGAGAGAAATACAAAGATTTCATTCCTAAAAATGAAGGAAAGACAGATTATATGAGTATAATTTCACATAGACTGGCAGATGTCAGAGTGGGACCATTTAGAAGTTTTATTTTAAGCGCCTCTACTTTATCAGTGAAATAGAAAGCAAGGTTGTCAAATGAGAATAAAGATGGGAAAGTATATACTGAAAGTCTGCTGAAATGAGGTGAAAAAAAGGTGTGTCAATTAATGCCACATCTAGGAGAGTAAAGGGACAAATGGACTAGGTAGATGAGGTAGGATGGGTCAACAGTAGACAGGCCCACTTGAAGAAAGTGGCCCCAGATTTCAGGCAAGAACATTCACAGCATAGCTTTGTTTTTCTCCAGTCATGTTCAACGATGCAGATCCAGAAGCAGAGTGAGTAGAGTTGGAGTCAAGCAGGGTTAAATTTTACCTGGTGAATACAATGAAGGGATAGAGAAAGAAAGGGCAACGTGAGAGTATATGCAGGAAAGTGATTATAATGGCACACCTGTTCAAAAATAACCAAAGAAAAGAGATATCAAAGCTGAATCTATTAGTCTGCTAAGCAAGGGAAAGTCTCCCTGGAGTGGACGGTGAATTTCTCTGAGTGTGAAGTCTGACGCTAGAGATAGGGCAAGAAAGAGGAAGTTCTAGCCAAACAGGCTAGGGTCCAGAATGGCACCTGTTGATTATAGAGAAAGATAATGAAAGCTTTTCTCAGGACTAGTCATTATCTCAGCAAAACTGGCCATTTGTGCAGAAATAAAGCAGGCCTGATTCTCAACGAGATGGGATAAAGTAACTCCGTGTCAAATTGGGTTAAGGTTAGGAATGATCCAATCCTTATGAGCAGGTGCAAGATTGGAGCCAACTTTGGGTCAAGCAACCATTACATCTTCAAGCGCCAGCGCAAGGTTTGAGCTGACACTTCATAATGAGATCAAAGAACTCAAGCTTACAAAGGTAGGAGGGGGGAGAATAACAGTGAAAATGTGATATTAGTGTAAAATCGATGAAGTGAAAGAATTGTCGGTGAGTATATCAGAGGTGGTGGTTGGACAAGTGAAATGCTTGTGCTTAAAATTATGGAAGGGATATAATTTTAGGGAATCTCAAAGTCTGGGATTCAACAAAGGGAGTATATGGCTATATTAAAGTAGAGGACAAGATCCCGGGAAGAGAAAGAACCAAAGAACTTGAAAGTTAGGGTGGTGGGAGGATTATTAATATAGAAACACAGCAATAATGAGAATGTGTTAGAGAAAATGACAGCGAGCTAACGTCTTCACAAAATGAGGAAGCAATGTGTTTATGAAGACTGCAGCAAAGGACGGGTAGCAGGAAGTGCTGTCTGATGTTTTGAGCTTCCAAGACCAAAGACTTTCTGGGAGGAAGACGAGACAATGATTTCCAATTCACAACGATAAACAAAGAAAGCAGACTTTTGGAAAGATTAGAACAAACCAAAGAGTGGGGAGATGAAGCCAGAATAGGAGATGTATAGAACCAAAAGAGGATGAAGGTCGAGATCCTGAAAGATGACTTGAGAAATCTTAGGCTTCTTGAAGAGGCTGAAGCATACAGAAATGAAGGGTATATGGAATTATGCCTGGTGGACTTCAAGTCAAATTGCAGAGGAAAAGACCATCCATATGGGGGAAAGAGAGAGAAGCAGAGATCCTGTCAGGAGCACACTGAGCTGTGGAGCTCCATTAACTCCCTTTTGGCTTTCTGCATTAGCCCTGGAAAAATGACTTCATGCTTCGTTAAGAGTGTCACAGTCCTTGGCTTTAAGAAAATCTTTGTATGAGAGAGCAGGTCCTACACAATGTGGAATCAGATACCACATATTCTCAACGGAAGCCTGAGTTATATACCTCTTTTGTCTGGAGCTCTCCAACAAGTATCACCGAACGAGGTACATCTTATTACGAATCTTTATTTTGCACTGAGGCAAGCTGAAGAGTTCAGCTAAAATCTAAAGCTGTAACTTCAAATTTTCTGCCTTTCCCTTAATCAGTATTCAGTCAATTCTCAACTGAACTTTCCATTTTATTTCTGTCTCTTAAACTTTGTCCCCAATTTATCACCTCCCTGAATTGTTTCCTTCTTTAGACAAAAAGTTATCAGGCACCTATTATTTGTTACTTGCTACAGGAGATACCAAGATGAATAAGATGTTATTTCTGCCCTGGGGGAGCTCAGAGCTTTGGCTGAGTAGCAAACGTGCAAACGAATAACACAACACTTTATGGAATGTGGCATAATAGAGGATGTAGAAAACACAGCCATTGTTTCCAGACTCCAGAACCCACTTTAGAAAAGATCGTCAGAGTTTTTATTGCCTCTTTTTAGCCTGTTGGTCATTTTCTAAGTCAATTTGGAAGAGATGATTTTCTTCTTTCTTATATTCAAAGCCTGGCTTAATTAAAGCAAGAATTCAGATCTCCAATTCCCACAACTTTCCTCCCAAGATTACCTGTCATCAACTGCCACTCATCTAGCCCCTTCATACAGGTGAGAGTACTTACATGAGAGGGGGGAGGGGGAGCAATAGACGCTGAAAACGGAAGACTTTCACCAAGAATCCCAGCAAGGGACTGCTTAGTGCCTTAATAAGAACAAATCAGGGGACGATTCAGATGGGGGAAATATCACCAACCAGAAAGACACAGGGGCTAGAGTGAGGTTTCGCCTATGCCCTAATCAGTTATGCAGAGGGAGAAGAATGGTCCAGTCAGGAAGTAGACAATGGGGACACCTTATTCCTCAGGCAGTCTTGACGTGAGGTGTCCTTGCCAGAGAAGTTTCAGTGCCAGTGCAAGGTCCTACTTAAGGAGCAGTTTTCCTTTGTCTGATGTTGGGGTTCGAGCCACATAAAGAATTTTTTTCATAATATACTTGGGCCCTTCATGACATGGACAGTATAGGATTGTAGGTTTAAGAGTGGAAAGTAAGGGATGATTTCAAATTCGTCTCTGTAATCAGTTATACGCCAGTAACGAACGACCTTTCACTGTGCTGTCCTTGTCTTCTTTAACCTCTCAGCACCAAGTAGCACATAGATGGCTCTTGTTTCTTGAAACACACTTCTCTCTTGGCTCCCCTGACTCTTCACTTTGCTAGATATTTTGCTATAATTTTCAGTTCTTCAAAAAAGGTGTGCCAGTTAACGCCACAATGAGATAACAATAAACCCAAACTAAAAGGATTAAAATTAAAAAAAAAAAAAAAAGATAACACAATGCAGTGTTGGTAAGGGTGTGGAGCAGCTGAAAGTCTAAAACCTACTGGAAAAGATGTAAAACAGCACAGCCACTTAGAAAAGTTTAGCTGCTTCTTGGATTAAAACATGCCCATTCCATACGACGACAATTCTACTCACATGTCTTTACTCAAAAAGAAATAAAAACTTTGGTCCATAAAATGACTTACACATGAAAACTTACAGCTGCTTTGTTCACAACAGCCAAAAACTAGAGGAGAGAAAAGTGTCTTCATGTGAATGAAAAAAGAATTAGGTACAACCATATTCCAGGGTACTGACCAGCAAGCAAAAGAAATAAACCAATGACACATGATGTCAGTGGATAACATAGATGAATCTCAAAAATAGTATGTTGAACAAAAGAAACAATACAAAAAAGAGTATTATTTCATTTATATGAAATTCTAGGAGAGGCAAAACTGTGCTGCAGTGACAGAAAGCAAATCAATGATTTCTTGAGGCCAAGGACCGGGGAGTGTAGCAAAGGGCATGAGGGAAGTTTGTAGGATGACGGGGATCAGTGCCAGTAAATGCGTAACAACCGGTCTTTGAACAAAACACATGTATACATGCATACCTAAGTTTTAATGATACAAAAAATGTACAGCATGCAACTTACAAATAATAAAATATAAAACACACTTTATAGTAAATCCCATATAGTCAATTAATTCTCACAGAATGTTGTCACTGAATTTTGCCAAACTCTCACGTGCTTAAGTTACCTATGATTCCAATTCACCAAGTTTTTACAAATGAAGTTGCCTCTCAATTCTCTAATTCCTTTCCCAATAATTTTCATTACATCTGATATGTGACATACCGTTAAACTCTTCCTCATTTGCTTGACAACTACATGTATTAAGCTTCATCGCTATGTATCTTAGAATCTAACTTGTTCGTCAAAGGCATGAGTTTCTTTGCTGACCGGAAAATAATTTTCAAATACAGGAAGTCTGTATCCTCAAACATTCTCAATTTTTGTGCTATTTATAATAACAGTTACAGACATGGTACTTTTAAATTTAATCTACATTATTAACATTTATCCTTCACTTACTTATATCTAAACAATCAACTAAATAATAAATCAAGCCTTGATTTGCAGTGTTTGCCAAATTCATAATATAAATACTTTCACCATGGCCAAATTCAAGTTACCAAGATGATATCACTGAACATATATCAATATATAGTATTTCCTCTGTTCAAACAAAACACATGTAAATATCCCCCAAGATCATAGATAATATTAAATACAATAAATAACTAGGTAGTAGTAGTAAGTTGTGAGTATGTTTTGTTTTTAATATAACTTGTTTAGTTGTAAGATCATATAACTTTTATCTAATGACTGCATTTAATAATCAGCATCCAATATTCCTAAAAATTAAATAATTAGAACTCTCACGCCACATCCAGGAAAACGTTAGATAGTTTCTGTATCTTGATTAGTGTGTTGGTTATAGGGGTGTATGTATTTGTCAACATCATTGAAATGTCTACTTAAAATGGGTGTGCTTTGCTGTAAATAAGTAATACTCCAACAGAGCTGATTTAAAGAAAATAATTGGTATCCCTTAGAGTTCTATGAAGCCTCCTTTCCCTGTACTTGTACTCCTTGGGCCAGTTTATCTCCTCCCATTTTTTTGATTAATATCCATATCTTCATAGCTCCTGAGCATACATCTTTAAATTTCTCTATCTCCTGACTGTCATTTTCATATAATCAATCTCCACTTGGTTGTAACACAGACATTCCGAACTCAGTACATCTAAAACTGTACTCAACATCTCATGTTACCCAAACTATCCTCCCTCCTCATTCTCTATTTTTCACTTCCACTCACTGAGATGTACAAGCCAAAAATCGATATGAAACTTAAATCTCCCCCTCCCTCACTCCATACCTCTAAACAATCCGCACCTGTCGATTCTGCTCCTAAATTTCTCTCACGTTCATCTGTCTCTAAGTTCCAACTCTCGCTGCTTTAGCTCAGACAACTATTTCTCACTAGGATCACCCCCAAGAGCCTCCTAATGATCTCTCAATGTTGAGTCTTGGCCTCTCGAATCATTCTGCAAACTATGTAGAGGGGGGATTCTGTATACACAATCTGAGCTTGTTATAAAGATAACAAGTATCTACATGATTGGGCCCTGAATTACGTTTCCTACTCATTTCCTTGACATTTATCCTCCAAGCTCAATGAATTTTACCCTCTAACCTCACTGAAACTTTTTTACCTCTCATACACAAATTGCCTTTTCTCATCCTTTTCTCTAGCTATTTCCTACTCATCCTTCAGATATCAGCTTATGCATCACATCTTTTGGGAAGTCTTCCCTGACCCCTTATGTTGGATTACATGCTTCACCTGAATAATCTCAGAGCTCACACCACACCATCACATTGTCTAAATAATTTCTTGTCTCCTCTGCCAGACTGAATGCCCCTTTAGGACAGGGACCATTTTTATTGTGCTTACTGTTGAAACACTAGCTTCAAGCAAGGTACCTAGAAAACAGAAGCTTATTCTTGAATGATAAGTGAATGAGTCTTATTAATACTACAGACTGAAAAGTTGGCAGGTACTGCTAACCCTTCTCCTCATCTCATACACATCAGATTTCAAGCCTTGTCATCTCTAACAGTACTATAAATTTCATGATGGGTTTAGGGCTCTGCTTCAAACTTATTTAAAAATCCGTATAGGCCTCATATAAGAGTAAGCATAGTTCACTAAATGCCTGCTCAATTATATGCAATCCTATTATTTCCAAAATGCAAATTCCTACTGAATTCTTCAAGCTGATACTGAAGACCTTATCGACAAAATACTAAGCATGTTTTTAACACTCTTTCTAAACACAGATTTTGTGCTGTTTTTTAGCCTATTTTCAAATATTTTCCCTCCTCGTTTGCCCCTAATTCACTCCCTTCTCTTCCTTCCTCCCGTCTCCTTACCTTTGGCCTGTGATTACTCTGTTGCTACTATCTTGAAAGTTTTCATCTCTTGCAATTAATTTCTCATATTATCATCATTTCAGTTCTCAATTTTTTCCTGCTTTCCATTTCTTGGTTTAACAACATTTTCAACTCTCTCTCCATTCCAAGTATAGCAGTAGGCTATTAAGTAACAGACTTGCATGTGGGGGGTGGGGGTCCCCGGTATTTAAATACAGAGTTTTAATATAATGCGATAAGATACCATAGGAGGCAGCTGAGGCCAACACAAGAAGGGTGTGCCTTCTGCCTACTCATGGCATGTAGAGGATGGGAGAAGTCATTAAAAAAACTATTATGCTTCCTTTCTCTGACTTCCTATAACAAAATACCATGTTGCATTCATTCCAGCACTTTCTGTGGCTAACATGCATTGAGCACACTCGTTATCCCATTTAACCACTATATTGCAAAGCCTCAATCATCAGTAGGCAATATAAAATACACTGGGGGCAAGAAGGGGGTACATGTGTCACATGGGTTTCAGGACAGTACTAGGCATGCTGTAAATTGCTTGCAAGCATTTTCTTTTTTGCTCTTATGTATCTGGGCCAAGGATAATCTGTATATCAAGCTCAGGGGCAGAAATGAAATCCACAGCTGCAACCTCTCCACTCCCATATGTTCACACATCAGAACTATATGTTTTTTTTTTTTTTAATCTTGAGCATTTATTTTGTTTGACTTGGGGTTGGGCATGTGTTTGTTTCCTCTAGAAGGAGGAAAGAATACTACCATGCCTGCTCCTATAGGAAAGACGCCCAGATGTCAGAATTTGCCATCATTTCCCCCTATCTTTATTACAAAGAGAGTCTCGCTCTCTCTCTCTCGCACTTCTCAGTGTGGACATGGAGAGAGTCAGGCCAGTGCACAGATTCCCTCATCCCCTGTGCACAGGAACCAGGCAAAGTACTGCCCAACTGCCCTTCCGATACTTCTCTCGCCGCTTGCATGAAAGAAAAGCTTGAAATAAAATTTACTCTTTGCTCTCAGCAAGAACTAATACTTATCAAATGCCCTGGTCAAACACAATAAAATCATACTGTGTAAGAAAATTGCTTTTGTAATTGATTTACTAGTTTTCATAGAGGAAAAAGCATTTCAGTAGCATTTTCATTAAATTGCTGTCTACGACCACCAAAAAAATATCTAGTTTTCAGTTTTTAAAGACCCAGTATTTCTGTCGTTGGGATTTTTTAAGAAAAGAAATAGAATGAGGGAAAACAGTAAACCTAATGGTGTACTGTATGGTAAATAAAAAATCTAGACATGCCCTTCATTGTAGAAAAGCATAGAATTAGAGGTTATTTATAGGGAAGATGGTGGTTTATTTTTGATGCCTTAGGTTGGAAGACGGAAAAATAAAGTAAGAAAGGAGTAGGCTGGCTTTGTTTGTATTTTAAAATGCCTTAACCTACTCCCCTGAACCTCAAAGAAGGGTTCGGTAGGCAAAGAACAAATTCAACTGCTCAAATAATGCTCCCCAAGACTCTGCATTTCACTTGATGCCAAACAATGAGCCCATCAGCAACCAATGAGAAAAAACTTTTATCACTTAAAATATACTTGCTTTAACAGAGATCAAGGTAGGAACTACATCCAAGTTTCCTCCTGGGGAGATTACTTGAAGTAAAACCTGACTACTGAGACTTCGGCTAAAAAATGTGTATTTAGTCATTTACATATTAAACTGCAAGCACCACAAAGACAAGGGCCGTGTGTGTGTGTGTGTGTGTGTGTGTGTGTGTGTGTGTGTGTGCACATGTGCACACAGCTGTGCCCCCCAGGGCTGAGCACAGAATATGGCTCACAATTAATAGCTACCTTCTGAATAATAAATAAATTTTAATTTCTATTGAATCAAATAAAAATCACCCTTGAATGAATATCAAAACAATATCTTTCAGCATTAACTTTTCAGGGTGGAAATCTTCCCAAGCTCCCACTTAACCTTCCATTTTTAAGGCACATTAAAGGAAGAGTTAGATATTTGGAAGCCAGGAAAGAAAAATAGGAGTAGGAAAAAGAAAAGCTATATAGGAAACAAGAAAATGCCATGTGGCATGATAGCACGTAAAGCTTGGTTTCCGAATCCCAAATGGCAATCTTTGCTTACCTATTGACATAAATACTATTGATTAAACAGAAACCACATTTGGCGGGCACTGCAAAAAAAACTAGGTAAAGTTTTCCTTTAGACAAGCTAGAGGCTTCCAGAAAACCCAATTGACATGCTGACACAACTTGAAAGCATTCGTTTATACAACAAATATTTAAAGACAGACCTATTATTTGCTAAGTACTGTGTTAGGTGCTGTGGATTCAACTGTGAACCTGCAATGCATATATCAGATTATTTCTGAGGGTCCAGGATAATTTTAAGAATCTGATATATAGATCCTCTCCTTAGGGGGTAAAAAGGCAGCACATTCCAACATGCACATGTCTTACATGCAATGTCAGGGGAGTTGTAGATCCAAGAAGACCATTCACATACCCTGGGTATATATATGTAGCAGTCCTACCGATTCCTTTGCCCTTTGCCCAAGCAGTAATCTAACATGCTACTGTATTTTGTCATTTTGCATTTGAATTAAATTCAAGTTATGTTCTGGACAGAAACCTATTAATTAGAACAGGTTATAAAAGGAGGCTCGTAAAGGCAGGGCAAGAAGGCAGGTGACCTCAGCCCCCTCCCAAGCTTAGAAAGGTTACAAAAGTAGCTCACAGAAATTAAAGAAATCATTTTAATATAATCTTTAGAAACCTTCTCTAACTTGATTAATCAACTTAGAGCACTTTCTATTTCAAAAGTTTCACTCACTTAAAACACTTTTGCTTTTTTCAATATGCAGAAAATAAGCCAGACATCATGATACAGGATTGTTAGGAGGATTAAAGCTGAGGTGCCCAATGCCACATAGAAAGAGAATGCTAGGTTGACATTTAAAATGCTTGTTTGCACAAAGGACACTTCAGTGTTTTTTGAATTAATTATTCTGCTCTTCCTTGTTTTATGTATTATAATTCATGGATTACTGGAATTCATAATTGAATAATATGCAGATGTCACCTGGAGGTACTAAATGAATTCCCCTACTTGGAATTGCCTGTCTAAGGAAGAATGACACTAACTTTAGCATTTTCTCTCTGATTAGAGACATTATAGATCTGCAGTTGTCTCCGTGTAATATAAATCAATAAAGAATAATTTTCCAGGCAGTAAATCAATTGTCAGTTCACAGGCCCTAATACCCTTATGCAGGATTTATTGAAAAAAATGAATGGCAGTCTTGTTAGGAGATGTACAGCATGCTTTACAGGGACGTAATAGTGTAAACTCGGACTATTACATTCACTACAGTAAGAAAGCCAACAGGAATAACTCTTTCCTTTCCACGAAACACACATGCAAGTGGATTTTCTAATGACAAATAAAAAACCATAAAAAATGACAGAAGATAACATCTCTCTGGAGTGGGAGAGTATGTCAGTCTGGGAGACATTAAAACTCCTTTGTTAGTACTTTCTGCTCTTTGGATGTGGTGGATCTGAAAAGTTACTATTTTAAATCTTTGCCATCTAATATGTTAACCACCTGCCACGTGGGGTTTTGGGGTTTTTGTGATCTGACTAATCCAAATTGAGATTTGCTGTAGTGTAAAATAAACACTGGATTTCAAAGACGATATGAAACAAAAGACACAAAATACCTCATTAATAATTTCCTATTGATTATATGTTAAAATGATAATTTAGTTGTTATGTTAAATATATTATTAACTATATTATTAAAATAAATTTTAACTGTTTCTTATCATTTTTAGGTGGCTTCTAGAAAATTTAAAGTTATATATGCAGTTCATATACTATTTCTATCATATAGCACTGTTCTACCCAGTAAAATAGCCCAGGTGACTGATTAAAAATTATATCATGGTTGTCCAACAGTGAACCAGCAAATACTCAGTTAAGTAAGGGAATGACAATGAGAACAATATGTGAGCCCTCTGAAGAAGTGAAGAGAGTAGTTGATGTCCATGCGTAGGAAGGTAGGTCCCCACAAGTCACACAGTAAATATTAGTATTTAATATGCTTGGCAAATGAAACTAGGAAACCTAAAAGGGAAGAAATTCCAGACCTGCTAATGGCTATATAAGATTTCACCTAATGAGATGTATAAGAAAGAGGAAGCCAAGAGAAGTTTGATTAGTGCCCTACAAAGATATTTTGTTTGTGTCAAATGTTATCTTTTGTTCAATAGTTAAAAGCAGTCTCATTTATTATTAGATGCCCAGATTCTTGCACAAGGCCTGACTCTAGAAAACACTCAATAAATACTTCATTAAATGAAAGAAGGAATAAAATGATTAAAGAGAAAAAAGAAACCTAGTGCACCTACGATACTAAACTGTAAATGCCCACAGAGCAAAGTGGAGGGATTGGAAATCCAGATAATGGAGAAGTTATTGAGAAAAGGTGGATAAAGATGGAGAGATTTCTAGACATGAGAGTAAAGAAAAATTAAAATGCATAGCATCATTAGTGACTTCTAAATCACTGGAAGGTAAAGAGCATGATAACATGTAAAGAGTGAGAAGGCCTAGGCCATTTTCGACCATTCTGTGGCCAAGAGAGGTAAGTAGTTTTTTGAATCTTAGATTTTGAATTTGTATAATGAAGCTTTGGAATGAATTCTAAAATTCCAGTAGTCTGTAATATCAATGATACAGGGGAAATCAAAGGATGCAACCAACCATTCCTGAATCCTCAGGAAGTCCTTTGATAGATTTAACTTCAAAGAGAAAATGCATGTAAACTTCAGTGCTTCTCAACCAGGGGTGATTTTGCTCCCCAGGGAACGTTTGGCAATGTCTGGAGATGTTTGTGGTTGTCACTAGTAGGGAATGCTACTGGCATCTAGTGGGTAAAACCGGAAATTGCTGTTAAACATCTAGAATGTACAAGATACCGCCCCCAAAGAATTACCTGGTGCAAAATGTCAATAGGGCAATGTTAAGAAACCCTGATCTAGAGTAATATAAAAAGAGCATTTACAGAAGCCAGTGAGTGTGGGACAAGAGTACCAGAAATTTCAAAGTACTATACTGATAGGATGAAATAGCTTACATAACTCTAAGGCTTAAAAAAAAAAAAAAGAAAGAAAGAAAAGAAATGACACCTAAATACATTATTCATGCCTGGCTCTCCTATCTCAATATCACTTTAGAAGTTTTGCTAAAATTCTTCTTAAGAATTCATCTCTAAGAAAATGAGAAAAATAATTCAAATTTATATGGGAGACGTATGGGTATTTTATGCAGAGGAAGTAAAAATTATGCTTTATTCTATTATGAATAAAAAGACTTGTCATAAATTTAGAGTGGGTTCATTTCTTTATACTTAATAAAGCCTGCACACCACCACCGGAAAAAAAAATAGATAGAAATGTACCCATTAAAATATTTACCCTTCCAAGCAACCTTAAGGGGTAAGAGATATAGGCTTAATTATCTTCTCAGATTTTCAGCTCACACGGTCCTAACTGTATTTGAAAAATAGAGAACATATTCAATACCAAATTTAAATCTACTGCTTTAAAAATACTTTCTTTGGGCTGCAAACTATAGTCAAGTATCCTATATCACCTTGAGTTTTCATACATTAATATGATATAAAATATGTCTTAAAGATATATTCATGATTTATAATAATTGCAACTCTCAGAAACTAATAGCCATAAGTATTTAACTTTTACCTTCAAATATACTAACTTTAATCCAGTTAAAATACTTCTTGAATCAGCATAAGAGTTTCTATAATAAAATATTAGAAATAATCATCATCATATTTTTAAAGAACTATATTATGTTAATGCTTGAAGTGTTGCTTTACCCAGGTAGTATGTTTTCATTTTGATAGGACTATATTAGGAATATACTTCAGTCTATAGCCATGCTATCCTGAATATGCCTGGTCTCGTCTGATCTCTGAAACTAAGCAGGGTCAGGTCTGGTTAGTACTTGGATGGGAGACCACCTAGGAATAACAAGTGCTATAGGTATTAAATATGTGTGTGTGTGTGTGTGTGTGTGTGTGTACATATATATATGTATATACATATATGCACACTTCAATAGAATTCTAGTGGTGGTATTTTCAGGGACATAGAGCTGTACAGCATATAAGTATATGAGTAGGTAGGAGGAGAAATTGAGGGATTGAGAGATGTTTTGGAGTATCTCACCATGTTAGTTTCGTGAGGCTGCTATAACCAGTACCATAAACTGAGTGGTTTAAAACAACAGAAATGTATTCTTTCACAGTCGGGGAGGTTTGAAGTCTAAATCAAAGTGTCAGCAGCGTTGGTTCCTTCTGGAGGCTCTTGGGAACAACCTGTCCCATGTCTCTATCCTAGCTGCTGGTGGCCACCAGCAATCCTCAGCACTTCTTG
Organism: Rousettus aegyptiacus; assembly: GCF_014176215.1. Lineage (NCBI taxonomy): Eukaryota > Metazoa > Chordata > Mammalia > Chiroptera > Pteropodidae > Rousettus > Rousettus aegyptiacus. Next base: position 80,958,082 of record NW_023416310.1, read on the forward strand.
GCTTGTGGCGCATTTAACCCTAGTATCTATCTGCCTCTGTCTCTTCACGACCTGCTACTCTATGCCTCTGCCTCCGCGGGGCCTGCGTGTCCTCTACTCCTATAAAGGCAACAGTCATTGTATATGGGTACACCTTAATTCCAGGATGATTTCATCTCTAGGCTTTAACTAAGTATATTGCATTTCTGCACCCTTAACTAATTATAGCTGCAAAGATCCTACTTCCCAATAAGGTTACATTCCAAGGTGCTGAGTGGACATGAATTTTGGGAGGATACTATGCCACCCACTAAACTCACCAAACCATATCTGTGGTCAGCTATTTTGTTTAAAGGTTTGGCTGTCTATGTTTCCCTCTCTCATTTCCTTATGGTACCAAGCCTAAAATTATAAACAGATAACCCTTCCCAAGGACCCATTATTAATCTACAGAATGGCATTGGCATCAATAAATGTCAATGAAAGAATTCAAATTGACTTTGAATAAAGTGGTCAATGTACCAGTTTGGGCTTTTTCAAAACTAACAGGAATGTTAGATCCAAGTGATTTAACTTCTTAATGTCTATGTTATCAGAAAGATAAAATAAATTACTCATAATATAATGTGCTTGAAGTTTGATCCTAGCTCTTTCAGTGAATATCTATTTGCCTTCGAATTACCCAAATTCTCTTAGTCTTGGACTCCAGGTTTGTAAAACCAGAATAATGTACTGTTGATTTTAATGAAAACATAGCAATCCTATATATGAATACGCCTATCACAGTAGATCCAGTGGTTAGTTTGATGACAAGTTTTGTTTGGCCAACACAATGGACTTTATTTTTTATTTGAATTTAAATGACTTTAAATAGAGAAGGCAAATTTAACCAATTTTCCATAAGCACAACTTTTGCACTGCCTTAAACTGAGTCTATCTGTCCTAGGAAGCCTCTGAGTTTGTTACTACAATGCAGAACACAGAAAATAGTCAATAAATGGCAATGATATCAGAGGCTACCTGACTTCAGACGGACTAATTCAGGAAAATTCAGCAGCAGGGAATTCACTACATAGAGAGAAATCTAATACCATTTTTAAAAGTAACTCCATTTTTCTAGTAAATTCTTCTTTGAATTTCTATAAGTTGTATTCACTGACCCTAGTTTTTACTCTTAAGACAATATTAAATAAATCTAATCCTGCATCTAGTTAACTGTCTTTCACCTACATGAACATATCTATTGTAATTCCCCAGTACATGAGATCATTTTCTTGACAGCATATAAAGGCATAATTGTAAATGACAATTAGATATATCACTGAATCATTCATCTCACTGCTGTCAAAAAATTGCCCAAGGAAATTTTCATGCCATGAGATGATTATGTTTCAAGCTTATAAATAATCAGCTCTCCTTTAGTTTTTTGTCTTTGTGAGACATGTCGGGAAAATCCCAATTAGTCACTCTAAATGTTTATAGGAAAAAGGACAGAAGTATGCCCTTGTACAAAGTTAACAAGGCCTCTCTCTTTTGTCCACGTTTTTGTGCCCAAAGTTCATAGAATCAGATTACTGAGCAATGTTCCTCCTTAAAAAATAATTTTTAAACCAGTCTTGACCTTCAGATTTAGCAATAGGATATAGTAAGCTTCTCCCCCACAACCTTCTCCACCCCCAGGCTACCTTTCCAGCTCTAGAAGCCCTGTAGACAAGTTTAAAGTTTGGAGATAACACTGAAAATGCTAACTTGAAACTACTGACCAATGGTCATATGTCAGGAGTCTGGAGAATTTGATAGGGACTCTGAATGCATGGTACTTAGGATGTATGCAAAAGAAATACCAATCACCTTGGACAGCAACTTCTCACGTGAAGACTGTAACTGCCGAGTGACCAAATGTCAATAGAGTCAGCTCTCTGCAAAGGCTATAGGAATTCTATGAGATCTGGAGTGCTGAGATACTTATCTTGCTGACAGCAAAATACACTATTGTCACCAAGTCCTTGATATTTAGGCCCTGTAGAAGTTAATTCTCTTTCAATATATGGCAAGCCAAGTGCCCTATACATTAACTACTGGTAACAGGAAAGACAGGAGTGCCATAGCCAGTAATTTCTAAAGTATGTCATGTTTCTACTTCTTTTCTATTCCCCCATTCTAACCCAATGCTGAACTCACCCAAATAATCCTCTTATCATTAACGAAAGTCTATAAAGTTAGTTAGATTACTCTAAAATATCAATTACAAATTTAGAAAACAGATTCTGGTACGGTCATAGGGTTTTTAAATTATTTGTTAAAAATCTACACTAATACTATGTGTGCACTGTTCAGAAATACAGCAAAGTGGGGGTGAGAAGAATAAAATTTACTAGTAATCAGTCTCAAGCATCAGAGATAACTCATAGTGAAATTTTGGATTTTGCATAGTACCTTTCAGACAACCAGACTTATACGATGGGAAAGTAAGATGATTATGAACTCTGTATGGCTTCACTACAGTGTTATTAAAGAAAGAATTTTTGACAATCATTCCATATAAATAAACATTCTGCCATCAGGTCAGCCTTAAGGATTTCTCTGGTACTGGTGAATTGAAAATACTCCCAAAACTTCCTGTCCCCTGTTATCATGTAATTCCTCATTTATTTAGGATGGGCAGTAAAATTAGCCTACATGATAACCACACTACATGTAATAACTAAGTTCGTATAACACAGCCTTAAAATTCCTCATGTTTAAGAAATTCAATTCAATAAAAATGAATTTGGTCCAACTTGAAGTTTGATACTTAAAGTATTTAGTTTTTTAGAACAAGAGATCCTTATTAGGAAAATACTGGCAAATTTGGTAAATATAATTGAATATATTCTAAGAGATTTTAAAACGTCAAAATTATAAATGCATTTAAAGAAACAAAAAGAAAAAACAACATACTTAACCAAACTCATTCCTCACTTCTATTGTACTGATGCACTTTAAAATTTCCCAAGAGTCAAATTAAAAAATTAAAACAAATGACCAAACAACAGCAACTTAGTAATTGTCATTAAAAAGTTATATGCTTTTAGAAAAATTGTATACCTACAGTTCAAAACTTTCAGTTCATAATTCGAAGAGGAATCAATGCTAAAATGGTATTAAATTGTATTTAATACATATCAACATTGGATAAGAGATAGTAGAATAATCATGAGAGTAGGCCACAGCAGCAAGGTCGCAGGATAGGACTGAAAAAGGTCGCTCAATGGTGCAAGTGTGGGCAGCTCCTGTAACGGGCATGGCCTATGAATATGAAGAAAAACTACACTCTAAGATGTTGAGAACATATCCACACAAAAAAACTGCACATGGATGTTGATAGTGGCTTTACCTAAAAATTGGAAGCAATCAATGTCCTTTAGTAGGTAAATGGAAAAATAAAAATGAATAAAATATTATTCGGTTAGAAAAAGAAATAGGTTACCAAGCAATGGAAAGACACAAAAGACTCGAAATGCATATTATTAAGTAAAAGAGACCAGCCTGAAAAGGATACATACTGTATAATTCTAACTATATACATTCTAGAAAAGGCGAAACTATGGAGACAGTAAAAAGTCAAGCGCTAGAAGAGGGAGGATGAATAGGCAGGACACAGAGATTATTTTTAGAGCAGTAAAACTCCTCTATATGACACTGCAGTGATGGACACATGTCATTACAAATTTTTCTAAACCCATAGAACTTGCAAAGCCAAGAGTGAACTCTAATGTAAACTATGGACTCTAAGTCAATATAGGTTCTTCATTGTACCACTCTAGTAGGAGATGTTAATAAGAGCAGGCAGGGAAAGGTTATAAATGTGTTGGGCCAAGGAGTATACAGGAAATCTCTGTACTTTCCTCTTGATTTTGCTGTGAACTTAAAATAGATCTGAAAAATAAAGTCTATTTAATAAAAAAAAAGTAAATTAATAACTTTTGCAGATATGCAACAGTTGAAATAATCTATCACCAGCAAATCCATACTATAAGAAATATTAAAGGAAATCCTTCAGGCAGAAATACTGGTAAATCTATGATAGAAATATGAATCTACACAAATGAATGAAAAACACCAGAAATGGTAGCTATCTAGATAAAATATGCAATCTCTTATTTTTAAATCTATGCCTAAACAATAGTAATAATTAGTGATGTAGTTAGGGGTTTATAACATACTTATAAGTAAAAAAAAAAAGATAACAAAATATAATGGCTAGAAGTCAAAAATGAAAGTATACTATTGTAAGGTTCCTATATTATATGAAGTGACATAATATCACTTGAAGGTATACTTTGATGAGTTAAATATAGATAGGATGACTCTTAAAGTAATCACTAAAATAATAAAGCAAAAAATCATAACTGAAAAGTCAGCAAAGGAGACAAGAGAAAATCGTAAATGCTACCCAATTATTACAAAAAAAGTCAGAAAATAAAAACAGAAAAGGGAAGAAAAAAACAGGTGGGTCAATAGCTATATGGTAGATTTAAACTTTATCAACAATCACATAAAATATGATGTTCTAAACATTCCAATTAAAAGGCAAATTTTGTTAGATTGGATACAAAAGCAAAACAGAGTTACATCCTTCCTATAGGAAATACACTTCAAATATAAAGACACTAATAGGCTAAAAAAAATGACAAAGAAAGATATACCATGGCAACACTGATCCAAAGAAAAGCTGGAGTGATTGCAATACTGGACAAAATTGAGGCCAGGGAAAAGAATAATAAAGAAGTTTACTTCAAAAAGATAAAAAAGTGAACTCATAAGTAACACCTGATGTGCTACATAATTTTTCACTTGAGAACTTCAAAACACATTTAAAAAAATAAGTTGTAAGAAGAAATAAAAAAATCCACATACAGTAGAATAGACAGATGTCAAGTAATAATGTACACCTGAAAATTACATAATTGTATTAACCAATGTTACCCCAATAAACTTAAAAAAAAAAGAAAAGAAAAATCCACAATTATAATTAGTCTCAATATTCCCTTTAAATAATTAATCAAACAAATACATAGAGAATTAGGATATAGAAGACAAAAAAATAAAAAAAAATAACACTACAATCAACTTGACCTAATTGACATTTATAGAACATTCCATCCAACTACAGAAGAATACACATTCTTTTCAAGTGCATGCAAAATATTTATCTATATGCCACATTTGCATCAGAAAACATTATAAACTTAAAATTATTCAAGTCATGCAAAATATGTTCCATGACCGTAATAGTATTAACTAGAAATAAATGAGAAATATCTTTGAAACATCCTCAATTATTTGGAATCTAAATAATATACTTCTAAATATCCAAAAAGTCAAAGAAGAAATCAAACGTGAAATTTGAAAGTATTTTGAAATGAATGAAAATGAAAATACAGCATATCAAAATTTACTGGCTACTGCTAAAGCAGTTGTTTTGGGAAAATCTAAAGAACTAAAGAAAAAAGGTATCAAATCAAAGAGCTTAGATTTCACTTAAAATATAATTTAAAAAGAGCAAATAAACCCAAAGTAAGAAGAATAAATAAAATAACCAAAATTAGTGCAGATGTTTTAAAAAAACAAAAAAATACAAAAATACAAAACCCAATGAAATTAAAACTTGGCTTTTGGAAATGAATAACATGATAAATGTCTAACCAGGCAGATGAGGTAAAAAAGAAGGCACAAATTGACAGTATTAGGATTGAGAGGGGGATATCACTATAGACTATGGATATTAAAAGAATATTAAAGAAAGTTACAAAAAATATTAATAGTGACTTTTACATGGGTGAATTTTATGGTATGTGAATTATATCTAATTAAGTTGTTAAAGAGAAATAAATGAACATTATGAACAACTTGATGGCAATAAATGTGAAAATTTAGATCAAATAAGCAACTCCCTTGAAAGACACAAACTAACAACGCTCACTTAAGAAGCTGATGACTTAAATAACCCTAGATCTATTAAAGAAATTTCATCTATATTTAAAAATCTACCCAGAAAGTAATCACAAGTCACAGATGGTCTCTCTAGTGAATTGCACCAAGAAACTGAGAAACAAAGAACCAAGTCTACATAAAATCATCTAAAAATTAAACAGAAAATAATACTTCCCAACATTATGAGGCCAATATGCTCTTGATACCAAAACCTAGCAGACATCACAAGAAAAGGAAGTTACAGACCAGTATCTCTCATGATCATAAATGCAAAAATTCTCAACACAATATTACCATATCAAATCCTACAATATATAAAAAGAACAATACACATGACCAATTACAATACTTTTTCAATGTTCACAAATCAATGTCATCTACCTTATTAATAATATGAGGAAGAAAAAAATGACACGGTCTTATCAATTGATGCAGAAAAATCATTTGACGAAACCCGACACCCATTTCTAATAAAAACTCTTAGAACTAGAAATAAAAGGAACTACCTTCACAGATTAAAAAATGACTCTAAATAATTTGCAGCCTAACAGTATTCTTAATGGTAAAAGACCAAATACTCTCCTTTTCAGATGAGGAATGAGACGTGGATGTCAACTCTCACTATTTCTATTCAACATTGTACTAGAAGTTCCAGGCAGTGCAATGAGGAAAGAAAAAGAAAGAAAAGCATCAAGATTAGAAAATACAAGAACAGGTAGGATTACTGATAGCCAACATGACTGCCTATATAGAAAATCCGATGGAATCTACAAAGAGGTACTATAACTAACAAATGAATTTACGAAGGTGCAGGATAAAAGATCAATATGTAAAAAAAAATTTCCATATTCTATCAACAATCAGAATTTTAAATTAAAAACAACAACAACAATTACACCCGAATAGACATTTCCCCCAAGAGAACATACGGATGGACAATAGACGCATGAAAAGATGCTCAACATCACTAATCATAAGTGAAATACAAATTAAAATCACAATGAGAGAATATAATTTTTATAAGTTAAACCAAAAGCAAAGAGAAAAAAGTTCCTATGGAAAGTTAATTTAACAGGAAATATTATAATCAACATCTGGGAATATGCTGGGGCTAGATTAAAAAATGCAATAATAATTTTTTTAATTGATGAGAGTGTTGAAAAGTTATAGTTCATTTATATTTACTTTTAAAGATTAGTCTATCAGAAACACCTGCTTCATTTAATTAGGGCTTCATAAGTCCTACTCTATTAATAAAAGATTCATTTAAAAAAAAAATTCGAATCTAGTTTTACAATCTGACAATTGTTTTACTCTTGGATTCTGATTATTCATCTATATTTCATAGATGTAATAGAAGTTTAAAAATGCAATTCTAATTTATGTTTCTTACTTTTAACATTTATTGATTATTTTGTATCAGGGGAAATCTGAGATATAAACATCTAACATTTTGTAATACATATTATACTTTAACTAGCATAGAAAATTAATTTACATGTTTAAAATCACCATTCAACATAAACTGAATACAAACAAATTTCATCTTTTCTCACCACATTCCTGTATTTTATATGGACAGAGAATTGGTTATGTAGTACATAGGAAAGAGTTCCAAAAGTAAAATATAACTCTTATAAATTGCCAAGTATTTTATATATACTTTTTATAAGAAATATTGTGGGCTAGAAGCTAAAGGGTATATTCAGCAGTAAAAAATGTATCGTCTATCTTCAAAGAGTTTATAATCTAATAGAGGAAATAAGATGAACACACAGTACTAAAATCGATAGAACAGTTTAAAAAAAATAGTAATGTAATTAAGTGGCCAATGAGTAATCCCTGTGAGTTCAGAGGAGCCACAGTGGTTTGGGATGCTTTCCATATGACGATGAGATAGAAATTTATCACATCGTACCATAATTGCCTATTTACTTGTCAGATTCCCCATTACAATGTAAGTTCCTTAAAAGCAGAAACCTCATCTTATTAGGAGCTGAGCGTTAAAGACATAGGTGTCCAGCTCAGTGCCTGCAGATAGTATGCACTCAGTAAACAGTTGATGGATAAGGTATGTATAATATGACAAACCGTAAAGGATTTAGGCGTGTAGGGTTTGAATACACAAATAAGGCAATTTAACTTTTGGCCAAGCTACTAATGTTAAGCAAAAGCACATGGTTGAAAAAAGAAAGAGTGGTCAACATATTTGGAGGGTAAGATGCACAGTCAGATGGGATAGAATTGAAGTGGCTAATGCAACTCCAGTTGTGACTGAAGATAATAAGATCAATTACTGGTTAAAGAAGAACTAAGCCCGGATACGGACAATGGAGAAAGAAACAAGTTATAACTCATCTCCATTATAGATAACAAACTATGATCACTTTGAGAGGAGATATTAAAACTGGAATAATATGGAGAAGACTAGCATGGCCCTTAGGAAAGAATAGTATGCAAATTCATGAAGTGTTCATATTTTATAAAAGGAACTTCCAGCACACGTGGACTGAGATGAGCAGAATTATAAAGATGTGTAAAAATCAGAGATAACCAAGCCTTCCAGGTTGGAGAACAGGAAATACAGCAGTGCCTTTCCAACATAGGATGGGAGATTAATTTTGATTAGAAAATATATCTTTTACTATTAAACTTAGATTTTTTTTTTTCATATCAAACAAGATAGTGTAAGGAGAAACTGAAATTTCACAACAAACCATTGGAGAAATCACAATTAGAAATATTTTTCTACAGAAAACATAAACCATAGCTTTTGGCTGAATCTGGAAGACAGATCTGAGCTGTAGCAAATACCCATAATATTTAAGGAAACTGGAAAGAAAAGGAAAGACCAAGGGAGAAGGACACTCAGGATGTTGCAGCACTTACGGGGTTGAAGAGCAGTCTGAAGGCAGGGGTTGATAACAGTGCAAATAGTCCTAGAAAGTTAAAGAGAAAGATCTAACCACCATGGAGGACAGCAGCCACCTCTGAGAATTTATTTTAGGGGTGAACATCAGGTTCCTAATTTTGAAGGAGAAAAAAACAGTGAAGAATTTCACTCAACATAATGTATATATAGCACTGTCTCAAGAACTGTAAATATATGCATACATGTATGTGTGTATACATTTATATATACCTGCATGTATATATGTGTGTATATAAATATAGTGTTTAGTGATAATGGTAGAATAAAATGAGAAAGTGTGTGTGTGTGTGTGTGTGTGTGTGTGTGTGTGTGATGTGTGAGAGAGAGAGAGAGAGAGAGACAGAGACAGAGAGAGAGAGACGGACCAGGGCCAGGAAGGGCCAGATGGGTGCACATTTTAAACACAAGAAAACATACTGATAAAAAGAATCCAAAAGGAAGATAATCTAATTGGCAGATTTCATAGCCAGATGTTGGCCTTTCACAAAGGTGCTTCGTCAACTTTTCTCTTTAGACCTGCTCTTTCCAAAATGATAGCCACTAATCACTTTTGGTTGTTTAAATTTAAACTGTTTAAGTTAAAACTTCAGTTCATTTTGAGTGCTCCATAGCTCCACGAGGCTAGTGGCTAATACAATGGACAATGCAGAGTTAGAACATCTCCTTGACCTCAGAAATTTCTATTGGACTGCACAGCTCTAGACCATGGCCTTTCCAAAGTATTTAAATTAACTACTAGTTTTCCTGAAATGTACTTATATTATAATGGAATAATATATTCATCCTCTTTGTTCTTTCTTCTCCAGAGTAAGCACCCATATGCATACACACACATACCGTGAAAGACATAAATCAAAAATGGAATCCGACATGCACAGAACCATAAGCATTGATTACAAATCCCTAGAAGTTCAACATAACAGGTGAGTGTCTTCTTTTTCAGTTGTTTTTCCTGACACATCAATACATTAAGCATTTTCAATAAACACACTTCACAGAGGGGTTTCACAGACAGACAGACTGAGGCCTAATGTGAGAAACAATTACATGAGAAATGTCAGTTACTCCACTGTGTCCCTCTGAAGATTCTCAATAGCCAGAGCTCAGTCTGCTTCCTCTGAATACACTTCCAGAGATAGTATTTCCTTTGCTCTTTCTGACAGGTGTCAAAACCTGTCCTGGGCTATGTCGAATGCTGACAGAGAAATCAACCGTGGATCAGATACCAGATACCTTCTATTAGACACGCGCTATAAATACACACACACACACACACACACACACACACACATACATACACATATATATGTATATGTGTGTCTGTGTGTGTATATATATATATATATATATATATATATATATAAAATATAAAATATGCAGGTGGACATTTCACCTGACTCAATTATTCACCACACTATGTTGGCATCCAAGCGCACTTGAATATCCTGTTTTATATTGCTTTTCTGCCAAGAAGCCAAATGAGAACTCTTCAAAAAAGTATCTTCTTCAGCTCCTCCCTCTCTTGGCTACAAAAATCATTACTGATACTTTTTTGCATGTGCTTAATAATATCATGTTCATATATGCACCCGGGGTGAACTTTAGAAACTCAAAAATAACCTGAATAATAGGGCATACATTTTGAAGGGACAGGAAGGATGATAACCATGGCCGAAGAACCTAGAAGAATTCCACTTTCCCAACTTCCTACAAAGTAAGACTGGATTTTTCTGGCACATGACTCCCAGTGAAGTTCTGTAAAGAATTTTGGGAACTTGTAAGGATAAAGATAATCAACAGTACTTGACAAATTTGAATTGTATTTCTTGATGGTTTTTTTTAGACTTTCCCATTTTTGTCCATTGTGTTGGCATCACTGCATCCAGCAAGATAAAAAATATGTGCAGCTACTAACGAAAGGGAAAAGGCTCCATGATTCACTGGAATTATTGTCTGATTTATCAAGACTGTTCCCACCAACTCCTGTCCAATAACTTACATGATTATTCTCTTAAAATGCTTAAGTACTTCTCAAGCTCTCCCATCCGTCATTCAAGAAACTCATGAAATTCAACGTCCCCCAAGAAGTCTTTGTTTCAGTTAGTGGGTTTAGCGAATTGACTGTCTTCATCTCATCCCTATTTTCTGTTATTTCCAGTCAGATCAGAAGTCAAATATCATCTCCATAATGGGGTCCTGCTAGGCCATCCCATGTGTAACCAACTGTCACTAACTCATTGTCACATCATCATCCTTAATTTTCATAATAGCAGTTACCACCAAGAGAAGTTATTGTTATATGTTTATAACATTTATTTTTTTGTAATGCATGCTTCCCTAAATAGAATTTGAGCTTCATGAGAGCAAGGCTTTTTCTGTTTTGCTTACCACACTGTGCCTGGTTCATTATAGGCAGTCAAACATGCATTGAATGTAATCCAACCGAGTCTCTAGATCTAAATTCCAGTGCATAGTAAATTCGGGGGACATTGTTACATATTAAATGACACCAAGAGGAATCAGTCAATCAAATAAAAATTGTGGGAGATTATACACAATAAGTAGCTTGAAATCTTCAAAAAGTCAATGTCATGGAGGGAAAAAACGTAGAGGAATAATTCTAGATTAAAAGAAACCAAAAAAGCACAAAAACAAAATAATTTGCATGAATTTTGATTGGATCCTCAGATGGGAAAAAAATTACAAAAAGCGCATTCTTGAAAAAAAAACGCAGATATTTGGGAATAATTTAGATATTTGATGATTTATGGAGTTATTTTCTTAGGAATAATAATGACATTGTGGTAATTTAGGCAAATGTCCTTACTCTTAGATCAATTCTGAATTACTGATGGGTGCATTTTTTAAATATCTACAACTTTTGCTTTCAAATGGAATGGAAAAACAGTGTATATGTATCAAGGGAGGTGGGTGTGTGTGTAGAGAGAGAGAAGAAGAGATATAGATGACGAATCTTAATATTATGCGAGTGTATCATTGTGCTTGTCTTTTCACTTACTTATATATTTTATTATGAAAAATTTCAAAGTTGGGAAAAACAGCATTTGAATAAATGACTAGCTAGAAGAAAGGTAGTGAATTCCTTTTGATTCTAGTCCACCGAATATCAAATGCACAGGACCTACTATTCCTTCAATTCTTCATAATAAGAATGTTTATTCACCCTTATTTAATAATAAAAGCCATCTATTTGTTGACTGTTACTCAGTCGTATGACCTTTATACCATTTGGTTCAGTGATAATCCTTTGGAGAATAAGAGCCCAGACTTCAGGAATCATGCCAATCAATATATTTCCGACATGTCAAACATAGAAAGATAAGTAATAAATAATTTAGGGGAACCAGTATATGCAAAACAGCTGCCTATTTAGTTAAGTCATGGATCCGAAGCATCTAGACAGAGATCTTCATACCAGTCCCAGGAGAGCTGGCCGTGAAAGGAGAAGTAGCAAACACTGTGAGATGGAGTAAGTCTGGTTCAGTTCCCAAAAACTCACGCTGCAACTTTCCCCAAGCCTACTTTACACACCATGGTAACTGAAAAGGGCATCTTACATGCCCCAAATGGCAAGATTAAAGTAATGAGCTCTTCATTTCTTTTGACTTTCCCAGATCGCTCACTAGAATGTAAGCTGAAAGAGATCAAAAGTTTCACCATTGGTTCACACTGCTGTTTCATCAGTGCCTAAAAAGAGTGTGTAGAACTGATTAGATAGCAGATAAATATCTGTTGAATGAATTAATGAGCTGTATTCCAGCAAAACAGTGATTCTTCAACTCTGGCATATGTCAGAATCGCCTGGAGCACTTGCTAAAACATACATTGCTGGACCTCACTCCTAGACTTTCTAATTCAGTAGTTCTGGGGTATGACCCATAGTTATGCATTTCTAACAAGATAGTATGCAATGCTAATGCTGCTGGCCTAGGAACCACATTTTTAGAACCACTGCTATAGAAAATATCTCTTTTATCCTCCCCTTTGCTTCAGATAGGTACTGCTTCAAAAATGAACACTGTGCTAGGCAGTTCTTTTGTATAAGGTACTTAATGCACTTCATTGTTTATTTGACAAATAATCTTCTTATGGTATTATAGAAACATTTAAGCCTGAGTTTAGATTACTCAAAATTCAGATACTTTTCCATCAATCAAGCCAAATATTTACCATAAGTATTTTTCTCCCTGCCAGGGGAAACTAGAATTCCATATTAGCAGCTCAGCATACTACTCTTCCAGCTCATATTTGCACATTTGGAAGAAGGCTGGGAAAACATACACTATCTCTTTGCAACATGATTGCTCTGTGAAGCATGTCTGCCCCCAGAGAAATCAGGTGCCTCATGCACTGCAGAAATTTATGTTAAAGAAAGTCTGTTTATGAGAGAAAAATGTGTAACCCAAATTTATCTCCCAGTGACAACTTCAGAATCTGAAAATTTCCAACTTTTCCCCTTGTGAGTTGCTTGAAATTGCTGTTTTTCAAGTCAAGAACACCTGTTTAGTGTTTTTCTCCTCACCCTCCCTGGTAAATGGAGCCGCTAGGAAAACAGCATCTAAAGGTTTTAATGAATGAGAAACACAATGTATTGACAGATTTCGGCACATTATACAACCCTTACTATGTCCCCCTAATGAGGTAAGATCAAAAAGGAAGAAAACAGTTGTGATATTGGGCTCTGGAGTTTGTTTTTAAACTGCTGCAAATAAGCTCAGATAGAGGACTGTTCTACTGGGTACAGTCATAAGCAATTTGCACATTGCTGTGAAATAGCACATACAGACATGACTTCGGTAAGTGAACAACTAAAGGTTTGATGTTCAGCATCAGGTGCCCTTCCAGATAACTTTCCATCTCAACTATACGACACTCTAGCAATCAAATTTCCATTTGTGCTTTTACCATGGGGTTAGAGCTCACTATTTAATAAAAAAAAAAAAAAAAAAAAAAAAGCAACAATGAAAAGCCTGGCCACTTATTGAAGCTTATTCTAATTTAATTCAATAGTTATTGAGCATCTATTCTATTCAAAGTACAGGTTTAGAACACAGAAAAGGAAAATATTAATTACGGCCAGGTGGAATGAGGAATCAAGGAATGCTTCAGGGTGATTAACCTTTATTCATTTGATAAATTGTTGCAGAACACCTACTTTGTGCCTGCCACCAAGCTAAGTGCATATATGTATTTGATGGTAAGTAAAACTGTCAGTTTCTACATGCCTTGGTGGATCTTGGTCTATTCAGAGAGACAAACAGGTCACAAATAAATGGATGTGTAATTAAGGAATGTGCACCAAAGGAAATGAATAGAAGGCCTTTCATTCAGCCAACATTTTCTGTGTAACTGCAATAAGTCAGGTCCTGTGGCTTGAAGGATGTGTGGATTTTGAGAAACAGATAAGGTAAAATTTGGAAAAGAAGGAAGAATGATAGTGTACATAAAATGAATAACAGGAGGAAATGTACAGAGTAGAAAATTGCAAGTGAGTCAAAAATGAAAGTGAGATCTTCGAAGGCTTTGAACTCTGTACAAAAAGGCACAGGTTTATTCTCTAGCACAGAGAGATCTTCATTTGCAGTTTACAATAGAATCCATTGAGGGTACTAAGAACATGTTGAAATATCTATTTACATTTCTTACCTAAAATGTTTAATACAATTATTGGCATATCTTCCTTACTTGGCTCATATGTTGGATGGACATGAATCTTGAAAGGAATCTTGACAAGGGAGATTATTTCCTTCCATCTTGCCCTCACAGTGATTATATAGCTGCTCTGAGATGTTACTGATGTGGGTAATTTTAATTAGTAGAACATGTATAATGCTTTATAATGAGATGAGGACTCATCAGAAACATCCTATGTATCACTCAGATATTTGTTGGTTATCTCAAAGGAAAGTATTTGAAGGAGTTGAGGAGTTTTCAAATTAAAGATGAATTATATATTTTTTTAAAGAAATAATTTCCAAATTTGCAGGCCTTTACTATGACAACATTAGATTTAAAATATCATATATGCCTTACCTGTCCCTTCAAGGTCAATGTAAATATTTTAATAACTAAGAAAGTGACTCTTTGGGGAGATAAAATAACTATGAAGAGAATACTTAGAATATCAATGTTTGCGAATTTCCCATTTTTAGAATTTTTGTCACCAAAAGGACTTAAGATGTCACATATTCAAACAAATGTATACATTAAAATTTGGAAATGGAATTTTCCAGTTTTTATATAAATCTAAATGAGTCACAAGCAGCTTAAAGCCATTTGTTATAATATGAAAATACTCAATTAATTTACAAAATTAATCTGCAATAAAAATTGATTAATGTTAAAAAGGTTAGGAACTTACATGTCAAATTATGGCCAAAAAAAATACTTTTACACAATTGGCAAAACAGATTGAAAAATGAATATCATCACAGTACAGTAAACAAAATATTCTCCCATATTTATATTATTAGTCAACTTTTTTAGTTGCAATATCTAATAATAATAAGTATCTAAATAATCTGGATATAACCAAGATACTCAATATATTAAATCAAAGTGTTATGACTTTCATAAAATAATGATGCTTAATTTCATCACTTCTATCATTGATAATATTAATTTCTATTGAAAAATAGAAATTTTGTACTGTAAACAAAAAAATTTTAAATATCTGTATCTTGTTTATTTCATGTTTTGTACATATTTTTAAATTCATTTTATACATATATGTTTATAAAATATTAGTACGCCGCATATGAACATGAATTATAACCAAATTATAATTAAATGAAACTGTATTAATGGGAACACAAATTTATATTGATGGGTTGCTTAATCAAAAGAGCTTGCCGAGCACTGCCTCACTGAAAAGGCTGCCAGAGAAGCTTTTCGAGAAGAGATGATACTCTGCACTAGACTTTCTGGAGATTAGTCTGTCAGCATAGATTAGAATGTTTGAAGAGATGAAAAACTAAAGGCAGAAAAGAAAGTCAAAGGCTATTACAGTAATGCTAACAAGTGGGCCTGAAATAAGAGTGTCACACTGTTATCATAAAGGAAGGATGGAAATAATAGGTACTGTGATTGAATGATAGCCCTCCACACAAAGGTACCCATAGCCTAATTCCCAGAAGCTGTGACTATATTATATCAAATAGACAGAGAAAATTAGCATTGCGGATGGAATTAAGGTTGCTAAGCAGATAACCTTAAAAGAATGAAAGCAGATTATCTTGGTGGGCCCCATGTAACCATGAGGGTCCTTAAATGTGGAACAAGGAGGCACAAGAGTCTGTGGCACAGTGACACAATATGAGAAAGACTTGATTATATGTTGTTGGTTTTGAAAACGGAAGGGGCCATGAGTCAAGGGATGCAAGCGGCCTCTAGCAGATGGAAAAAGAGTAAAATATATTTTCCCTTAGAACCACAAGAAACAATGTTGCACTGCCATCATTTTTATTTTTATCTGACCTCCAGAATTATAAAATAATAAATGTATGTTGTTTTAAGCCACCAAGTCCATGGTAATTTGTTATAGCAACAGTAGGAAACTAATGCAGGTATGATGAAGAAACATGATGCATAGTAATTAGAGGAAAGACTAAAAAGTTGAACATAACTTGGAGGTTTAAAGCTCAGGAGACTCTGAGGGTGAGATTAACAATTACAGAATCAAAAAGGGAAAGAGAATAAACATGTGGATAGTATGCTAAAAATAATATTTTAAAACAATCTAAGGTTCTAGTTGCACATATTAATTATACTAATACATATTAATTATACTAAAGAAATTGCGCTCAGTGAAACTTTTAATAACCACTATCAACTTAAACTTTTACGATTAAATACTTAATTATTAAAATTGAGGAAGAGGAAAGCATCTTCTTGACTGGCAAACAAATGTTATCCTGTATAAAAACCTATCCTAAATATAATCTCAGAATCAAGAAAAAAACAGAATGCTAACATCTTTTTGTTCTTTTTGTCTTCGACTTCTTTTTTCTCCTGCGTTTTCTGAATTGTATTCTTATCAATAACAAGGTGCTTCTGCATGTAAATTTAATGCGCTCGTATCACAATATTGCTTTGGAATAGAAACAAGGAATTATTAAGATGACTGAAATGCATTAGTCTAATAAATGAACAACGAATGCCTCTTTCTGCTTTTTACGCCATGTCCTCTGAACGATACTCATCAAATTGCTTGATTTACAGTGAAGACTGGATGCTAATGGAAACCAACAAACAAGTGCAATTTTAGATTAGATAATGGGGAAACACAGGGTTTTTAGATGCTGACAGAGCACAACTTGCTATTGAATAAATATAGACTTAAGGTGAGAACTAAAGTGAACAGTCACTGTGCTGTAGAGTTCTCCATTTTACCCCTTGGCTAGAAAATTTGGGCAGTGTTCAACTAAAAAATTCTCCATATGCTAGCAGTTTGGCAAGATGCTGCAAGACTACTTAAAAGTATATACCTTCTGACCCTGCAATCCTACTTCTAGCACTCTATACTAAAGAACTAACTATGTGTGAGTGTGTGTGTGTGTGTATGTGTGTGTGAATAATTTCTATAAATGTTTACTCAATTCAGTCTTTCTATATTTCCCTACCCCACCCCTCAGTTTTAATAAGATGCATGAGACTGTTGTTTGCTTTCTCAGCTCAGGTATTTTTCAGATCAAAAGCAAAAGAACCCCAAATTTAGAGTTCTTTCTATAGATGGTAGATTCATAGAAAAGATAATGCCAGGTGTGGGAAGAGACAGAGAAGGCAAAATTAAAGGGCAAAGAAATAAGAGCAGTTTCCTCGCACCAGAATGAGGAGTGAGAACGGTGAGTTCTTATTCACTATTTTGAATCTTAGTTTTTAACCACTCAAGGAACTCAGGCTAGATTTTCAGGTCTACCTCTGCCACTGACAGAGTAATCTTAGTTAAATCTTGTTCCAGGTGGTGGGGATATAGGAGTGAGCGAGGCAGATAAGCCCTATCCTCGTGAAACTTACCTCCTCATAGACAAAATAAAATAAATAACCCATTATGCCCTGGCAATGATGTTACCCCAAACCAGGAGAAAAATCAATCGAAAAGTAAATAAGTAAAACAAAACCTTCAACAATGACACAGATGATGGAACTAGTAGACACATACATTAAGTCAGCTAATATAACTATGTTCAACTATTTAAAGGAAACTACAAACACAATGAGGAGAGAAATAGATGATATAAGATCCAAATGGAACTTCAACACATGAAAAAAATGTAATATCTGAAATGAGAAATTCACTGGAAAGGCTTAATAGCAGATTGTACTTTGCAGAAGAAAAGACCGGGGACCTAGAAACATAGCCATAAAATGTATCAAAATAAAGCACAGGGAGAGATTAAAACAACAGAACCACAGTAAACTATAGGAAAATATCAAGCAGAAATATAGCAGCAGAGACAGAAAACACATTCGAAAAAATAACAGCCAAAAGTTTTCCAAATTTGATGAAAACTTGCACCCACGGACCCAAAATATCAACAAAACTTAAACAGAACATATACAAAGATAATTATATCAATGCATGCAATAATCAAATTGAAAGAGAGAGAGAGAGAGAGAGAGAGCGCGAGAGAGAGAGAGAGATTATGTACAGAAGAGAAAAAAAGTAAGATTTTTTTAAGGCTTTGCACCAGAAACTATGCAAACAGAAAGATAATGAAATGATATCTTAAAAAAAATAAAGGATAATATCACCATGTGGTAAATCCCTACCAATAGATGTAGTTGGAGAAATAAAAATAAATAAATTAGATTATCTGCTCTCAAGGAGATTAGAGTCACATAAAGGAAAAGAGAGAGTCATAAATAAATGCAACAACAAGGTCATGGGGGAAGGAGGCATGGATAGTACCCGTGGAAGAGCCGAGAGTATTTACATCCTACTGGGAACACAAGGGAAAGCTCTGTGGAGAAGAGAGCACTGGCATTGTCTGGAAATATGGTTGAAAAAATATATGAATAAAGAAAAGCATAAGTAAATGATATAGACATACATATATTTTGCCACCATCAATAAAAATGAAAAAAGGCAGAAAGTGAATGGAACTGAGAGGCTTCTGATTAAAAGCCAACAGTTGGCCCATGTATCAGTCACCAGGCCTACCACTCTAATGGTCTGACTCTAATGTATCCTTTCCCTACCACATGAGTGATGTCTTAGCCCTCTGTTTTTCCTCCTTCCTCACAAGTCTCTTCTCCTTACTTACCTTTCATCCCTCTCCAACTCAAACAAAGTTCCTCTTAAAAGTCACTTTTTCACACATCACCACAACCACCACCACCGTCACCATCACCATCACCACCACCACCACCACAATCATCACCATCATCACCACCACCATCATCACCACCACCACCACCACAATCATCATCACCACCACTACCACCACCACCACCACAATCATCACCACCACCACCACCACCACCACCACAATCATCACCATCACCACCACTACCACCACCACAATCATCACCACCACAATCATCACCACCACCACCATCACGGCTCTTGTCACATTACATTGTCTTGTGTTGGTCTCCTCTCTTACGCTGCAACAGTCCCTGCCTTCAAAGACTTTTTGTTCACTATTTTTGGGAAAAGAAAAGAGAGAAGAAAGAAAAGAGAGAAGAAAGAAAAGAGGAAATAAAGACACCTCTTCACACAATATGTTGTTCTGCCTCTGAATTCTTTGCCCAGTCTGTATCAGAGAGAGTAGAACTAGTAAGTGTGTATAGTTTAAACCATTTGGGGCTACATCTACCAACTTCTTAAGAAACCGATCTGCCATTAATAACTCTTCCTCTTAACTATGAAATTAACTTTTTGTTGATTTATTATGGACACATCAAACATTAATCCCTCATCTCAAATGGGAATGGTCTTCTTAGCATTTAATTACTCTTCTTCTGTTTGTGCAAATGGGTAGGGGAGGGAAGGCATCTGTAAGCATCCATTGCACGAAAATTTTTTTCTTTCAGAACTCCCAACCATAACAAATCTCAACAGACATAGGAACAAGGCCAATCAGGTCATTGGTATTGAGTTTCTTTTTACAGCAAGGTATCCTAATGACATACTGTTCTTTCCTTCACAAAGGGAGCGAGAATAGCTGCCTCATTTTATCCAAACTATTTACAACTCAACCACTGTCAGATTATTTCTTGCTCTCATGCTTGGCTACCTCCATGTGGTTGACAATAAATCAAACTTACCCAAATGTTCCCAAATGTAGCCAGGAAGTAGAATCTGATTTTTTTAAAAAATAAATAAATAGGCACACATTCGCCGATCATTTAGACTCCTTTGCACTTCGAGAGCTAAGGAGACATTCCCATTACCTCGCAATGTCCCCTATTAGTTCTCTCTGGTTTTATTAAAACCTTTTCTCTTTCATTAAAATAAAAAGCCTCTGAAAAACTACATTTACAGATTTTTCTGCAACCCACAATTTATGGCTGCTACTTGCAACCTTCAAAAGCTTTTAAAAATAGTATCGGCTCTATTATTCTATATTATGGTAATTGTAGCAAAGATTTAAGAGGCACTTTAAGACTTTTTAGCTCTACAGTCTATTTCTGTTCCAATTTCTTGCTTAGGCATCTGGGAAAGAAGCCTTATTTAAAAGCTTTACCCTCTGCCCTCTGATATACAGCTTCCCTCTTAACTACAGTAACTAGACCTCACCACACAATTAGGTCCCCAATTAGTGCTCAGCAAAACGTGGGGCAAAGCACATCTTTCCAGAAGCCCATTCCATTTATATGCACCTGACAATAATCAATTTTTTTTTCTCATGTGCCATGTACCTTTGACCCTTTTGTTATGCTTTACATCCCCTTGTTAACTCCCTATCCCTCCTTTGCTCCCACAGGAAATCAGCAAAGATAATCACAAGATTAAATAACTCCAATGCCACCCCTAAAACGTTCAAAGCCATTAATGTAACAAATGCCCAAGTGGCCACAGGGATTTATGTAATATTGAAATTAAACTGACCTCACCCTATCTTCCACATAGATCTGTTCTTTCTAGTTAACCTATGTTTTTCTCTTGTTGCCTAGTCTAGGATGCTTACAATTCACAACAACTAAGGAAATCGCTAATGGAATTTCCACAACTGTGAGCATGCACAAAATCCCAATCTAAAGGTTGCCACAGCATTGTCCTTTGTATTCAATACTCCAAATGAGATGAGCTTTTTAAACACAATTCCCTTCACATACCACATTGCTGAGGCAGTTTTTCTTGGGCACACACCATATGGAAAATCTACACATTTCCTGCTCCTTCCCCTTTCTCCTTTAGGAATTCAGTAGCTTCTGAATGGCACAGATCTGTAACAGGACAGAGCCAAGTCCCAGACTTTCCTTGTTCTGATGAGAACCCTCCTACTGCAGAGTCACAATCTTTTATTGTGTCAACAGATATCAGCTAGGGAGCTTTGCACATGAACTTCCTTGCTGAGCTCATATTCCCCCAACTGCCAGCTTCTTCCAAAGAAAAGGATAGCTCTATTCCATACCCACAGTAAATAATCTTAAGTGTTTCCGCTTTTGTTTTGCCTTGCTCTACGTTTACATGTAAATTTCAGAATAGTGAAACACACAGTGATTCTTGCCCACTGGTATTTTATGATTTTAATTTGCTCAAAAGCTCTGAATTTCATTATATTTTCCCATTTGGTGCATGGGATTTTTACAGTTAACAGATGTTCACTTAATAGAGCCTCCTAGTAAGCAAATCAGTTTTTTCCCTCCGGTATTCATGTAACTTCCCAGTCCTACAGTAGCGGTTTCCAGTGCCTGCCAAGTTTTCTAGCACTGGAAGCTCAAATCGAAAAGTGCAACAGCTCTTTGTAAATGTATGTTCTCATTCCTTTGGTTCCACTTATTCCAATTTAACTCCTTCCTCATTAACACCATGTGAGACAGCCTGCAGGGGAAAACACCAGCTTCAGACACTAGACGGGTTTCTTTTGCAGATGCAAAGATATTCTGCACCCAATAAATATTTTCTTAGCCTACGGCCTCTACAAATGCCAAAATTTTTCATGCATCCAAAATACTAAAGAAAGAGTTTACCAAATAACTATTCTAGACTATTCTCCAACTCATGAGTTGTTTGGAGTTTTTTACTCAAGTATATCATATGACATTAAAATAAATCATAACTCTGAAGCATGGTCCTTATCCCAAGAATCCTGACACTTCTGCTTATAATTTCTGTGGGTATCTACAGAGGCTGATATCATGGGTCTCCTTCATGTTACAAACACAACCTAAAAGTTTAATTATCCAATGTCCTATCAATCTGGGTGCAGAGAATGATCTTCTTGAGAGTCCATTTGAAAGCCCAAATTATCCAATTAGGCACAAGTATAGGACACATTTCTTTACAAAGAAATTGAAGATCTCAATTTAACAAGTCCTCATGCTTATTTCTTGGCATGACTCCTAAGATTAGGGCTTCTGATGAGTAAAGGATAAAGAACGAACATGAGAGAAATTTGGGAATGTCATCAAATTCTATTCCTTCTCCTCTAATTGAAGATCCCTAAACATCTGCAATGATCTTGCTTCTCCTTGGTTCCTGTCAAGAGCTGTCCGGCCCCCCAGCGTAGTCTTTTCCTAATGCCCTTACCTAGAATATTTACACCTTGGCAAGCTTTTTAGTCTGGCTGTAACATCGATAGCCTCTAGATTAGTCATCCTTCAGGACTCAGGCAAATTTTCCCTACTTCATGCAGTTCCACGTAATCCTCACCATGTATTCTCAACTGAATTAACACGTCTCTTTTTGTAGCTGAGATAGATGTTATTTTCTAAGCGTCTTGCTCAACAGGTAGGCAAGCTCAGATCCTTAGCATTTTCACAAACTGTGTGACCCTGACAAGTGAGTTTCCCTCTCTGAGCATCGGTTTCCCCACTAGTAAAATGAAAATAATAGAATCTGTCATACAAGGTTCTTAAAAGGACTAAATTAAATCAGTTACATAAAAGAGATAATATGATGGCCAACGCAGTTCATTCAAGTACTCGATAAATATTAGGAAAGATGATAATAATACATGTTCAGATAAACCTTCTCCAGAAAGAAATACTATTTTACACAGATAGACCAAAGAGGAAGACCTCTCTCAAGTACTCCAGCAGTAACTTGTGGTTCTATGGTAATTAAACAGTAAATTGGCAGCAATGAGCCAGCAACCCTGGTCATCAGCAAACCCAGGATCTGTACTATGACTCTTGGGGCATTTAAATGGTTTTCTGGCTCTTAATTGGCAACAAGTTAGTAACTCAAAATTATAAAGAATTTTATTTATCTGCACTCAGCTAATCAATATTCCACTCAGCATGCTTCAGCTCCTCACATCTCAAAGGAATAAAATAAATTGTCAGTCGGCAGCACAATTTTGTTGTGATGGTGGCAGTATTTTTTTTTTTTTGCTAAATTATTCACCTTCTCAAAAAGCAATTTGATAAACGTTTATTTCTTCATAATAGATTCTAACAACCGCTGATTTGTGACCTTCATTGTGGACTGAATTTAAATCGAGGAAGAGGTAAGGATTCCATGAAAATGCCAAGACAGGGCTACAGACAAGCTCTGAGACTTTCCCTCCTGCTCTCAGAGAGCACACTGGCCTCCCCCGGCATGAGGGCACTAATTGAATTTAAGATAGTAATAAGGGAGAAGTGTACAAAAGCACAACCAGCGGTGTGAACACCAACATCACAGGCTTGGCAGCAGATTCAGTGGTACAGCACAGAGAGACCAAGCCGGAGACCAAGGCTCAAAGTTGGACTGATGAGTGATCTAGTTAAGGTGAGAACAGGTGAGAGACATAGAAGGGGGGATTCTGAGTGCCTTCCGACCAGGAGACAATGGAGCATATACAGGGTTATTTTATTCTTGCTGCCTCTTCTGAATAATCTCTCTCCACTGCCCCCTCTGTTACCATTTAGATGCATGCCCGTTTGAGAAAAAGTAAATGCTTCTTGCAGGTAGCTGGGCAGGAAGGTGGTATACCCAAGGGACCATATTCCCCCTAGTGCTTCTCTGTCATCTTGATCTTGATGGCAAATGACTGAAGGTTTCCAAGTCTTTTCTCCAAACATTTAAGAGGATTTAAATTAAGAAGAACTGAAGTTCAGTGTGCCAGAAATTGTAGAACAGTGTTATTTTCCTTTACACAGGACAAGCACAAAAGTTAACACATGCTGCTTGGCACTTGTCCATGCTATGTAATCACATGATGGATCCCCCCTCTCAGTGAAGGCCCACCACACACCTTGACTTTTGTCCTGCACGCAGCATCGCAGCATGAGGCAGATTGCTCAGATATTACCTGGTTGTGACTACAAACTTGTAACCAACCACTCACATTTCCCATTTTCAAATTCTCTGACATAGAAAGTTCTGCAAAAGGACCCACACCAAATTCTTTAATGAAGGTGGTCCTGAGCTTTGAAAGTGGTTTATTTTTCTAACCACCATGTTTAACATATAATTTTTTTTAAAATAATGCAGTAGACTTTACTCCTGAGCAAGGCAGGTTCCCAAGCTATTCTACTCATGGTCACTACAGTTTTAGTGCCAGCCTCTGAGCACTTGGTGGTTCATCTTTTAGATTAGGGATGTGAACTTACAAATATCTACAGTGATCAGAAAAAATATAAATAAATAGTGATTCCACTGGGCAAATGCAGCCATGTTTCAGGGCTGATAATCAAACTCACTCTCTCAGCCGCATGCTTTTGTGCACTGCACCAATAGCATAACCAGGTCCAGCATCCTTAGTGAAGCCCAAGTTAGTTTAATGAATTGCTCAGTATCAGAAACCTGGGAAGAAAGAGAGGTAGCACCACAAGCAAGATCTTCAAATGTTCATGACAGAATAAGAGGCAGTTCAATCTTCTCCTGGTTCCTCCTCACCCCAGCATTGTTCACGCACTCTATAAATATCTGCATTATGTTCTTATCCCAGATGACTGCGAAGGAGAAAGGCGGCAAGTAGTGATGGACAGACGTAGGGCTTTACCGTATGGTTTCAAGCCCACCTGTTTCGTTTGCTGTTGTGTGTGGCTTTGAGCAAGTTGGTTAAATTTCTGAGCAGCAGTCTGCTCATCTGTAAAGTGGAAATAAAGATCTAAGCTCATCAGGTTGTTGGCACAGTGACTGGAAAATAGCAAGTACCAGATCAATGACAGGACTTCCTTTCCCACTTCTGTCCACACCCCAGGATCTCTGCTGAGCCAGACTTGCAGAACAAGGCACACACTTTAGGAGCGGTCAGCAATGAGGGCTCCCTGACTCTCTACTCTGATTGACAAGAAGTGTGCAAAGCTCAGTGGAGCTGGGGCGCTTTGATATGCCAAAGGCATTCCTCCTCTTCCTCGTTTATAGTTGAGAAGATCCAAACATGACACTCCACATCCAGTTTGCCCCCACAGGACTGAGCTGACCTAAAGGTGTAAAGAGAATATCAATGACAACTTTGTAAGACATGATTGCCATGATTAGTGAGAGAAAAGAAAAAGCACTTCTCAGCTAATAGAAGAGGAAAGAGAAAATTGAAGAACCAAAAATAGTTTTAAAGCATCCAGATAAAGTTATAGGGAAGATCCAGAATTTGGTTAAAAGCTATTAGTTTGTACTTAAGTAGTGGGGGGTGCGGGGGGTGGGGGGTACCTTTCCAAAACCCAGCATGGCAAATAACACTTATAGCTTTTCAACCAACAAAAAAGATGAAAGCAAAGATAAAAGCAGAGGTGATTCTTTTTTCAGAAAAAAAAAATTAAGTATTCACTATTTTTCTTTCTAGCATCCACTATGTGTTTCCTGTGGTGCTACACATAACACAAGCTGGTCCGTGCCCCTTATGAGGCTTCTGCTCATACGGTAAAAGACGACAAATAAGGAAAAAAAGATGTCTGCACAAGACAAATATTTTTTAGTTAGCAGACACCTGATAAATTCAAAGATTACCAAAGATTACAGGATAGGAAATTCATTCAGATCTCCACTCCTCCCCCGTTCACATCTATATTCAATCGAACACCAAATTCCATCTGCCGTCCCTCCTCCATCTCTCTCCAGTTCACCCTTTCCATCACCACTGCCCCTCCCTCGAGTCTGGCACCATGTTTGCCTTGACTATTTCAAACAGCCTTCACAGCCTCTAGCCTTTCGCCTCTCTATAGTTAACTTGGACGAGTGTTTTTCAAATGAAGATTGAACCAATGCTTAATCCACTTTGGTGATGCTGCATAAACTTCAGAAAAAAATCAAAATGACTTTAAATGATATGAGAGTCCTTTGTGCTTTGTCTGCCTCTTCAGTCTGTATTCAAGGCCAAATGAATGTGGAGGTCTCTTGTCTGGTCTTTGAAACATTCTCTCCCCTCTGCACAAAAAGACTGCACTGTCGTTTTCTTATATCTGGATTATTTCTGTTCATCCCTTTGGATTCAGCTTTAGATGTCATCTCCTCCATGAAGCCCTCTCTGACCCTTCACACAGACAGAGAGAGAGAGAGAGAGAGAGAGAGAGAGAGAGAGAGACGGATACCACAAACCTAGTAGGTATTCCACCTGGGTGCACCCCAGAATATTGTATTTACTCTAATCATGATTCATATTGGAATTTCTGTTTGCTTCTCTATCTCTTCATTAAACTTGAAAGATCACCAAGATTGGGGGCTCTCCCACTGCAATAAATTGCCAGTATCTGACAGAGGTTCTCACAGACATTTGTCATTCATCATAATAACCTATTAAATTAAGGAATGTATTGGAGTTGCAGGAAATGAAATTCTAAGTCAATTTCAGAGGAACTGAAACAGGTAAAATCGAGTGGATGGGATTTTCCAATAATTTTATCTTCAACAGATAACCATTAAAGAAATGTAAATATTCTTAATGGTTAACACCAGAAGGTACTAATTGTTGATCACCAAGCATGTCCCAATTTAAAGCTAGTCTCCATATAAATAAGAATACTGAAGGAAATAAACTTTTGGAGGATGAACAAAACAAAACATTCTTTCTAAACTAGATTCCTCCATTTTAGTCTGTTCACTCTGCCGAAGCAAAATTTTAAACACTTCAGTTGGGAAAAAATGCCCTAGACAATAAAATATATATATATATTTGTTTTGAAAACATTAAGTGCTATATTGTAATTAAAATAAAATGCATGCCCTAAAGAAGAAATAGTATTCAGTGGCTTGTCACTCACTATAGCACGATCTCCAACTGTTTTAACCTGACACTTTACATTTCCCCATCTTATTTTCCTTTCTTCTCTTTTATTACTCCTTTCTGTACCCTTTTCAGTTTCACAAGATGTTATATATTCCCAGATAAACCATGGTTTTATTTCTGTATCTCTGCCTTTCCCCATGTTGTAACTTTTTCCTGAACGTCCTTTCCTTTTCTTGAGCTGCTGAACTCACTCATTAACACCCAATTCAAATTCTTGCCTCCTCTGTGGAGACATTTCATCTTCTCCAAAGATAAATCAATTCTCCTGTCTCTACTCTCATAGCTATCTATCTCTATTCAAATACTCTCTGAGAATCACTAGTTTCATAGAATGTCAATAGGTCATATACAGACAAAGGGTTTCTGTTTTCAATAAGTTGTAAAATATTTGGCTAAAAATGTACCATTTCTATAGCATTTCTGAATTCCTACACAGACTGTGAAACTTAAAAAGAGATTATAGTTTAATATATTTTCCAAATTTATGTAGTTATGGAATTCTTGAAGCCAGGAATCCCTTTCCTCATAAAACAACATATATGGCTACTGTTCTGCAGAATACTTTAGGGAATGTGACTTATTTTTATTTTGTGTTTATCTGTCAGTCTCCCCAAAGGGCTTATATGTTTGTTGAGAGTAGAACTGATTTCTTACTGGTCTTTGCAATCTCAGTAATCAGTACATAGCAGTTAATGTATATCTCTTGAATTAATTTACTGAAAAAAGATACAAGCACTGAAAAGAAAAAGGTAATGGGGGTAGGCAGTCTCATACATCTCTCATGAAAGAAGAAAATACACACTTACATATTCCCTCCCCACCTACACCCACCCACAGGCTAATGTAATTGCAAGTCACAGTACCCTATCTCCTACCAACCTTTACAAAAGAAAAATATGCCACCAGTATAGCTGGATATTGGAGTAGTTGCAGAACTGATGAAAAGGCCACAGAAATCTAGAATCCAGGAAAAATAATGAGTAACTCCATGCTGTTGGGGTGTACATGTTCTCTCTGCATCTATCTTCCTTCATTTCAATGCTGTTTCTCCTTGAATGTATGTGTCCTCTAACTAAAATAGGTTAGTCAGAATGGCAAAAAGCATGGGAACCATAGCCAAGCAAGCACCCATATCAGGAAGTGTGAGCCTTTTTCTCCCAGTTTCTATGCACTAATATCACTTTAGGACTCTGCTGGCCTTTGCGTGGTTCATGAGCCCAGGCTTAGTGCCTATTTCCACTGCCAGGGAGATGGATAGTAGAACCAAAACTCAACTACAATTTCAGCCATTCTTGTTTCCAGGAGACTAGGTGCGTTATCCAAAAAGGAGAGAGAGAACTTGATACCCAGACCAGAGAGGAGCTAGCGTTGCCTGCCTCACCCAGCTGTTTAAACAGGGCTCCACCCGTGAGAGATCTGCATAATACCCTTGGTAACACAGGAAAAGGACATTCTGTTGTTGTTGTGGGGAGGGCAGTGTCTCATTTTCTGTTTTAGATCCAAACATCTCTCTCCCACTGTGAAGAAAGAGCTTTTCAAAATGCGGAGCAAAGAAATATGGAAAATACATACTTACCTTACTGAAGCAGAAAGACGCAGAATTTGCCCTTAAAATGCAAACATCTGAACCCATGTATAACCCCTGGAAGCTAGGTAACAAGAGAAACACCTGTCTGATAGGTTAACCATGTTGAATTAGGTATTTACTTCATGTGTTTTCTACTGGTAGAGAAACACAATTTGACCTCCAGACTACCCGTGAAATCTGGGTAAAAATAGGCTGAGTTACACAAAAGGCTGTTATAATCAACATAAAGCTAATATTCTTTAATACTTATCTTTCCCTCTATACCAGGAAAAAATTTTGGAAGAACCAATTAGATTCTATTTTCCTATACTGCTTACCTAGAGTTTTCCAGTCATCAATGGAGCGGAGTTTAATTTTTTTTTTTTTCAGAGACAGAGAGAAAAATGAAGAATTAAAATTATAATTAGAAAAATTGCCTCAATCAGAATTGCACTTCAAGATGCTTGAATGGATGGGCTAAATAAGTTCAGGCATCCATTAGTTTTCAAATTGAATTAAAACATATTGAGTGCTAATTCAAAAATCTAGAGGCAGCCAGCTGGAAGAGAATGGGAAACCTCTAGGTTTAAAAGGGTAGTCCAGACGACACAAAGCAAGGAAAGATGATGGCGTTTTTGCTGACCTGAAGGAACAAAACAGGAATCTTAAAAACCACTGGTAATTTATTACAGCCCATTATACGAATATTGCTGTTTACTCCAAGGCTGCGTAATGGGGGAGGAGGGGTCCCTTTTGAGTCGGCATAGCACAATAGCCCAGTTCTAACCCTCTCTCTGCTCCTCCCCACAGGAAGCCCTTTTTCTCTGCCATTTGCTGTGTGCAGTGCAGATGACCTGTGGTAATTGCTGAAGACATTTTCACCCATATTTTTTAGCAAATGTAATTTCTTTTTGATGCCACCACGTCCTCTCCCCACCCTGCTGTGACAATGAACTCCAATAATCATGCAACTAACATTCAGATAGAGATCAAGTAATGCAGTGTGCTGCATCGCAACTTTTGACTTTCAACTCTGTACTTATTTGGGTGCACATATTACCATTTGAGAAAATGAAAAACATTTTTTTCTCTAATGAAAATAGCTTTTGGCCTGGGGTGAGAATGGTGGAATTGTCCTTAGTTTAAAAAAAAAAAAAAAATCTTCATATAATTCGACTCTAATGAAAGTCCTTTAAAAAGACATAGTAAAGGCCTTACTATAACACATGTTTTCAAAGCACTTTATGATTAAAATACTCATTAATTATGGTCTTGAAAAAAGAAAGTCATTTTTAAGGCCGTCCCCCAAATATTCTGAATGGTTAAAGTAATTTATCTTTTGAAGGAAGAGAAGGAGGGAGAGGAAAGAGGGAGGGAAAAAGTGTTGCATAACACAGTACCGCAAAACTTACCGACGTAAAACAACTAACTACGTGTTACGTTCACACATTCTTTGAGTCAAAAACGCAGAAACACAATAGCGATGGCTTCTCTCAGCTTCCTGTTGGATGAAACCTCTGCTGGAAGCATCTGAAGGTGTACTCACTCAGCTGCCTGGCAGTCAACTGTAGCTACTGACAGGAAAACCTATCTGTGGCAGTCTCAGCTTGAATACATGTATCTGGCCTTTCTGTTTGGCCTGGGTTTCCTCACATGATGGCAGTTTGGGACCAAAATGCCACGTCCCCTAAAAGACCAAACCTTGCCATGCCTTAATATACTTGCCTAGATACCCAGTAAAATATGATGAGATACTTCTCAATGGAGACCAGCCAAGAAACACAATACGTCATTTGTACCAAGGTCACTCCCCACATGATATCATCTTGAAAAAGAAGAAGAAAGGCTGCCTAAAAAGAAAAATAGACTAATAAGTTCTTGAACTTTAAAATGGCAATCTACCCAAAGAAAACCGGGTCACGCCCAAAGAGTTTTAGGTCATTTTAAACATGAAGTTTAAATATTTTCTGTTGTCAACAGAAATGGAAGTCGAAGACTGAGATTGAATAAAAATCATATAGAGAATCACTTTATTTTGTTGTCTGAGCTGTAACATATATGAATTTGGCCCTACTAAACCCCAATCTGTTTGTTTTCAGTATGTTAAGAAACAAGATCTTCTCAGACCATAAGCTACTTGAAGTAATAAACTTGACTCCTTTCATCCATTTAACCATTTTTTTTTATTGAATATTGTTAATGAGCAAGATATTCTAGTAGGCATCAAAAATTTAGAAAAGGACAGTACAGTCCCTTCCCTCAAGGAGCTCAGAGTTGACAACATGGAAAGAAAGCAAACAATTCTTTTAATAAGGAATCTCCATAGCTTCATATTCTCTCTCTCTCTCTCTCTTTCTCTCTCTCTCTCTCTCTCTCTCTCTCTCTCTCTCTCTCTCTCTCTCTCTCTCTCACACACACACACACACACACTCACACACACACACTTACCTTATACATGGTTTAAAAACCTCAAAGAGAATGCAAGAATCATCAAAGCAGTACTAGGAAAACATGCTAAATTAATAAGTGGTTTACTATCATCTGCTTAACTCAGTTTGTGCCAACTAGCAATAAAGTCAGGGTAGTGGATTCATTTATTTTGTGACCTAGTTATCTCTGCACATGGCAAACTCTGTCCCAAAGCTATAAGATACTTTCCTGTTCCAGTCCGTTATAATCTTGAAAATGCACAAACAGAAAGAAGACTGATTCTCGAGTGTTGAAAGGCATTAATTCTCACTACAAGAAAAGACCTGAATTCTTAAGATCTTTTTAACTGTTGCATTGTTCCATCATGTCACTATGAAGCTAGAGAGATGGGAGAAATGTCAATTATGAACAATTTTAGAAACCCGGACATCCTATATTTCACCAAACCTAAGACATCACCAATTTTATAAGATGCTCATTTTTTTATTTACCCCTAGGAAAGACAAATGGCATCAGATAAACTATAGCAGACACTATTCTAAGACATTCTCACATCCCAAATTCATAGTTCTAAAAAATATTTAAAAATTTTTCAGCTGATAATCAATAAAATAAGGTACCATGTGAGGAACCCTGATCGATCTCCAAGGAGGAATGATGAGGCAAGTTCTTCTGACAACGTCAAAATAGAAATTATTAAATAAGCAGAAACAGTCCTCGACAGGTTTAGGATTCCAACTCTTGGCCGTGGTCCACACAGCCCTGTATGGTCTGGTTTACAACTCCTTCCCTGGGCTTTTCCGGGCCACCCTGCCCTCACCCACTCTACTCCACCCTCCTGGCCTTCCGGGCTCATTCCTGACTCCGTCTCGTACTCTGTTTTCTCCACCTGAAACTCCCTTTACCCAGAGTTTTGCACAGAGTGACTCTTCCTTTCATTCAGGTTTTTGATCAAATATTGCATCCTCTGGTCATTCTGTCTAAAGTGTCTCTTTCTCTTATACCAGTTCTTGTCTAGATTCAGCTTTACCTCTCTACATGACAGTCTACATCTAGTACTTAACCTTCCTAAAATATTTATGTGTTAGCTTTCTTGTTTATTTTCTATTTCCCCCATTAATATATTACTTTCATTAGGTAAAGAAACTCATCCTTTCTCAATGTCAAAAGAATGTCTGACATATAATAGATGTGACCTAAATATATTTAAATAAGTGACACAATCATCTAAAAGTAGAAAAAGAGCTAGGGTGTTTAACCCAATCCTGAGGCTCTGATTAGCGTAAATGGAAAAAATTTTAAATATGAAATTGAGTAACACTATGTGAGCTACCCTCCAACAGAGTTCCTAGAAAATTTATGGTCAATTTTTCAAAGTTAGGGACAATTAGAAATTGGAAAAGCAAATCTAGAGTTGCGGCATAAGGAGTACCTATTGAGGAGCCAAATTAAAGTCTTAATCCTTATATACAGAACCTTTTTTCTCATCCCCACCTCTGGAGACTCAGTACCTTTGGCTTTAGAAATAAGCTAGCTGGTCACTACAGATAAGGCTAGGAGAGATGAAAACAAAGTAATAATTTTTAGTGCAGTGGAATGACAAGAATCATTTGAGAATCAGGGAAAGAATATGAAGAAAGCAACAAAAAGGCCCTAAATGATGCCAGGACCATCCACCATCATGAGAGCAACTATTTCCTAAGTGCTTATAGGTACCAGGTATTGCAGGAGCAGTAGATTGACTTGGATGGATTAAGACCATTCTTTCCTACCTCTATTAACTTTCCTTAGCTCACACACATGATTTAAGCAAATTAAGCAGTTTTTAAACAGGACACAAAAGAAGAAAAAAAGAGTTCATTTATATGGTTTCTTAGAAGAAAGGAGAAAAAAAAAAACGGATAGTAATACTGCCAGTCTCCAAGTCCCCTTCACCTAACCTTTCATCCTTGGTTTCGAGAATTGGGCATGTCGTACTTTGGGATGGATGTAGCTTACAGCTGGCCTGATGTTACGATTCTTCTAGAAATATCTTTCCCATCCCTGGAGGAACTAAAGGACTTAAGTAGGGTCTTGAGACTTTTTCTTAATGAGCGAATATAATAAAAATTTTAATATCAGTCTGAATCTAGATTTCAGAGAGTTTAAGGGGCCTCACACAACCTCTGTCTACCTGAGCAGAAGCGACTTCTCCCTCGTGGCTTTCCTCCAAAGAATGGTAGGGAAAATTCCTCATAGGGTTATTTCATTCTAAGACTCAGGAGAAAAGAGAAAGGCTGATGTTATTATCTCTGCTATTTTGTCTCATTTAGAGATTCAGCGGAAAAACAAGTGAGCATTACTCTGGCAGTGTTCTGTGGACTGGCACAAAATTATTTTTAAATTAATTGGCATGTCTGCAAAGTCACCATCGAAAGCCCTGGATCTGAAGTATTCCTGATTCATTTTCTTATATCGAGGGAAAATTTGCTTAATACGGGGCATGAGGGGCCTGGGGGGAAGGTGGGCTTAAACAGTTTGGTTTCAGGGTAAAGCGTAGTTTATGGAGAGTTAGCACCCAGTCATTGCCGGGCTTACCTCCACCTCAAATTCTGATTTCTTTCTAAAGGGGAAGGAAAGTCATGCTTTGCAGATGAGTCTCTCAGAGTCTCTTAACTGATTATTTAGACACAAAGAGAAATTCAAAAATTAGTAATCACAATAATTGGTACTTTCCGCATTTTGAAGATGGGGACAGGTTCTCAGGGCTACACGGGAAGCAAAACAGGAAAACCCAAACCCAACACATCTGTGTGGTCTTAACCTTGAACTATCATATCAAGGGAAGACACGCCCAGGGAGACTTAAGGTCAAGGGCAGAGAACAAAGAGGCTGACATCCATGGTTTGGGACATCAGAGACCATTGCATAACAAGGCTCTTTGGGGGGATGGGAAGGAATAAGAAAGAATTTCAGTGACTTGACTAGGTTTTAAATATTTCAACCAATTATAATCTGCAGCTCAAACTGGACTCTAGGCTGTTTGCTCGAGTCTCCAGATAGTCTTCGGGAAAGAAGAGGAATAAATTTTAATTACCATACCTCAAACTTATTTTTTTGTTGTTGTAAAGTGATATTATTACCATTAAAATTAACTACTATATATATTTAAAAAGTGAAAACACGTCAAAAGGTAAAGATTAGGTTCTGAGGGAAAGAAGGGAGTTATTATTAATGAGCACCTTTTGTTTTCCATGTTATATATAGCTCTATAATGTTTGAATTCTTGACATCAAGCGTATATTATTTTTACATTTGGGGGAAGCAAGATGGTTTTCATATTTTCATCACTTTCAGAAAACGAAAGATCAGCAAAGTTGTTTACAATGTAAGAGTCATAAGAAAAAGTAAAAGACTTTAAAAGTTTAAAAGCAGAAGTGAAGACATTCGAGCCAAGGGGTGGGGGGGGGGGGAAACTGGTGTTTTAATTACCAGTACTCTTGTCTTTCGTTTTGAGAAAAATAGATAAGGTGCAGTGTGAAGGACAAGAGACAAAAGAAGCCACTTTCTTCTTACTTGGAGGAAGAAGATTCAAAATAACAAAGAAGCTCACTGACAGGTCTAACTGTAGATGTGCTGTTGGAAGGGCGCAGAATTCTGAATCATAGGCATTTGTTTTATCTGTCACATTTCCTTCTTCATGAGGCACAGTACATTTGCAAGCAGCTACTAAAGAAGAGTGACCAAGTAAAATAGAGGGAACAGCTATTCCCCCAGGAACTCAGTCAATTAAATGCAGCCTGGAAGGGATCTAATCTAATATCAAAGATGCTGTCAGGGGATCGGTTCCCCAGAGTTTAGGGTTAATGATGTAGAGCATGGCAGCCTGGCCAGGAGCAGAGGAAAAGAAACCTTACTGAGATCAGGTGTAACTAGAAAAGACCAAAATAAAATAAAATAAGCATTTTTCCAGAGTAATGGAGGACCTTGGGCAAAACCTGCTGCAGACATGTCATAATATCCTATTGCTTACAGCTGTCTTCATGAGGTTGGGTTCTCCAAGAGTTAGCATGTTTTGCTTTAAATCAAAAATTTTGTACCTAAAATAATAATCATTGAAGAATGACCTGACCTCCTTTGATGTCATTCAGAAAATCCTAGATCATCCTGGTATTTTAATTTAGTAGACCCCAAAGTAAATTCTTTGCCAACAGTACAACTGGAAGCATCATATTAATCCTGAAGTTTTGGCACAAAAGGGTTCTGAGGTGAGGGCCACAGGTCAAACAGTACCTAGAAATCTGAGTGTGAGTTCATTACTTATCAGACTATTGGTGAAAATCAGTGACCAACACAAACATAAATAAGTTGAATTAGTAAATGTTAGAACTTCACTATCTGTGGTCAACAGAGACCTCCTTCTAAAGGGCTATGAATCTGTAAGAAGACTCTCATTATTTTATAGGTCAGGAGAGAGGTGATGTGAGAAAGAGATACTACCCATTCATATTAACACACAGACCACAATTCCTGTTTAATATTTAATCTTCAAAAGTTACTAAAACTCATAAGCAAATTGACTTTCTGGTTTTATAAATTTTGTTTTCGGCAATATGGAAAACTAGATATCTTGAAAGTTCATTCCACCTGTTCATCCCTTCTCTGTCTCTCCTTTTCCCTCTTAATCGCTGTCCAAGAGTTACTCTGATAATTAGTATTTCTTTTAGCTGTGTGCACTAATTTAAAAATTTTAAAAAGAACACACAATGTCCTTTAAGTCTTTGAGAGATACTATGCTTTCCATTTCATTTAATTCTTTTATTTAACTATTTTATTAAACTGCTTCATGATTTAACATTTTCATAATCAGTAAATGTTGGAAGCTAATAGACAGGCAATATAGGAGACAAAGAGGCCTCTGTTAACCTTTGCTGGAATTACTCTCTGTGATGGAAATCAAAGAATGACTCAATGATAGAGCCATAACAGGCATTTTGGAGGAAGAAAAAAAAAAACAATATATTCCTCAAAGCAGTCATAGAAACCTTACCATGACAGAGCTTAATGGGTCTAAAAATAGTAATGAGAAAGGAATAACTTTATTTACTCTTTTTTAAAGCATTTTTAAATAATTTGTTCAAATCAGGATCAAACTCAAAATCATTAATCAAAATTAGTCAATAAATATTAGTCAATAAATTTATTAGGCCTTTTAAAATGTATAAAGTTCCCCTTTCCTCTCTCTCTCTTTTTTTTTTCCCTGCTTTCCTCTTACATTTGTCATGTCCAGTTTCCCGAAGTCTGGATTTTACTAATTGCAACATATACCTCTGTTCCCTAGATCTCCTGTCACTCGAAAGTTAGAATTAGAAAACTGATTGGGTTCAGGTTTGATTATTTTGGCCCAACTACTTCATATGTGGTGTTGTGTAAGTCATCAGAAAGCACACACTGGTTGTCACCCTCATGAGGCTAATGTGATTGATGATCAAAAGCTAGACCCATTGATTTATTAGCAGATACAATATTTTGATGTGCCTATCTTGTCAGTTTTTGTACATTTATTAGCTGAAATGTTTTCAACAAAATGAATCTTCTCCTCTTAATACATTTGTTCCCCTGGGTTTTGTTTTCTTATCCATTCAGCCACTCTTTGTTCCTGATTAGAGAATCTGGTCCATTTACATTTAAAGTAGTTACTGATAGGTATGTTTTGTTGTTTGGATGTTTTGTAGTTCCTCTCTACTCCTTCTCTTTCTATTGCTTTTTTATCTTTGAGTTTGATAACCTTCCACAGTGTTATGCTTGGGTTCTTCTTCATTACCTTTTGTATATGCCTGAGGTTTTGCTTTGTAAGATTCCCTTCCTATTGTGGGTCTCTGTGCTGGGAGTGGGGTTTTGGGTGAAACCATATTCCTGCCTCTCAGACAAGTGTTGATGTGGTCCTTTTGTTCTCTGTTGTGGAGGAGCTGTTTTTCAGGTCTTTTTAGAAGGTACATTCAGGATCCTTCTATGCCACCATCTTGAAACATCTCCTATACTTTTCCCTTTTGGAAGAAAAATGTGTTAACTCTTCTAGGCTATCATTCAGAGAGCCAAGAGAGCCAGTTTACTCAATGGTGCATAAGTGGCCTCTAAAAATTAATGGACCTATCAGAGGTTGCTATTTATTATCTGTTGCTGAGGTCTAGGGCTAGACATTGTTGAAGGGGGAAAAAAGGTAGAAAAACACAAATGCTCACATTTTCAAATTAAAATTAGTGTAAGTTTTGCTATAGCCTATTATCTCATTCTGACAGCACAATGGGTTTTGTGGATGACATTATTTTAGCACTTAGTAAATGCTACAAATTGAGCTCATCCCCTTACATGTGTTAGCATATTTAATCTTCACAACAACACTATAATTGAGTAGCTAATATCACCACTTTGCAGAAGGGAACTGAGCCTTAGAAAAATTTGAAAAGTGGTCCAACAAATTTTCACACAGGAAAATTTATGGACGCAAAGGGGGAAAATTACATAATGAGAACATTAAGCATTTCTGTTTCTGGACAACTGATCACAGGCCAAAAAGCCACTTTGCCTTTCAAGATTGTATATGACAACTCAAAAATGCATAATAGTGTACAATCTCGGGAACACCATGAATTCCAACCACAGAACTCAGAATAAGCCACAAACAGCAATGAAGAATTTAACACCAAGGGAAAAGCAAAAGCAATTAATATTAATAACCTCACATGGTCATTATAAAACCATATTTATGAGACTCAGAATCACAGACACTTTGGATCATGACCCCAGAAGTTTCTG
This sequence comes from Rousettus aegyptiacus, assembly GCF_014176215.1. Lineage (NCBI taxonomy): Eukaryota > Metazoa > Chordata > Mammalia > Chiroptera > Pteropodidae > Rousettus > Rousettus aegyptiacus. The sequence goes on from NW_023416310.1 coordinate 80,996,105, forward strand.
TGATGGCAATACAGCAATATGTGATTAATGTGAAACTAAACTGTCATATTCATGCCCTTTTATTTGACAATCCATCATGTAAAATGCAACAGAACTAAAACAGAGATATTTGTCAGTGTTCATGGTGTTTGACTTGAAACTTCTCTACTCATAAGATCTGTTTAAAGTTTCTAAAAACAGCCAAGCTCCCAAGTCTTTAGCCCAGGCAAAGTTGAGAATGAGAAGAGTAAGGTAATCATTAACCCTGACCTATTGGATTTTCACGTTCACCTACAAAAGTCCTTTAAACCAGTCTGGGCTAACTATCTGAACCCTGACTATATTACTTGATCAAGAGAGATGAAATTACTTTTCAGCAACTTACTTAAAGATAACAGGATGAAACACACAAATATGCAAACATATGCATACGCATGCACCTATATATATATGCATGTCTACCTGCATGTGCATATATAGACATATATACTCACACATACATACTATAAAAGAAAATGGCAAACTTCTGTATGATAATTTCATGTATTTACACAAGCAACAAGCCACATCCTAAAGGTATCCACTTCAATTGCCATCAGCAGCAAACAATCTGATCTTCATCTTAACTCTCCATATTGTGACGATGTAGACAAATAAAGAGATTACCATGTCAGCACAGCCTACAAAACTTGACTTGTTTTGAAAGACTATAAAAGAACATTACTAAAATTTTTTAAATCAATGGCCTATACAAGGTAACAGAGACAATTACATTTCAAAATGCTAAAGCAAAAACACTAAGTAGTTACAGCTAGTTCTTGGTCTCTATTAGCAATAGCATTCTAGCCTGGGAGGATTATGGTCTGACACACTCTATAGCTTTCCTTCCTTTTCCATTAGTAGGTGTTTTCCAGATAACTCATTAAAAGATATAATCTAAATTAAACACAGTTATAATAGTACATATACAAGAAGAGATAAAAATTTATTCCACAATAGAAAAAAAGTAAAAAAAAAAAAAACTAACTGAAAAAGATTCATGAACCCCCATGTTCACTGCAGCATTATAATAGCCAAGATATGAAAACAAGCTAAGTGTCCATCAATGAATGACCAGATAAAGAAAATGAGATATATATAAATAGATACATAATAGAATATTATTTAACCATAAAAAAGAATGAAATCTTGAAATTTTCATGGATGGACCATGAGGACATTATGCTAAGTGAAATAAGTCAGTGGCAGACAAATACTATATGATCTCACTTATATGTTAAATCCTAATAAAAAGGGGGGAGGGTGAGGGATTGAAATGAGTGAAGAGAGTCAAAAGGTACAAAACACCAGTTATAAAATGAATAAGTCATGGGGCTATAAGGTACAGCATAGTGACTATAGTTAATAGAATTGTACCATAGATCCTAAAGTCGCTAAAAGAGTAAATTAAAAGTTCTCATCACAAGAAAAAAATTCTGCAACTCTATATGGTGAAGAATATTAACTAGACTTATAGTGATGACTATTTTTCAGTGTCTACAAATATTGAAATGTGTTGTACACCTGAAACTAATAATAATCTATGTCAATTATATCCCTATTTAAAAAAAAAAAAAGGAAAGAAAGAAAATAGAAGAGGGTCTTGGATCATCTATTTCATATTAGGAATCAAAATTACTATCTTGTTAACTATACTACAGTGGGTTTTGGAGTCATTCAGACCTGGATCCAGATCCTGCCTCCGTTCCTCTACCTTCCCCATACACCCATTCTTCCTGCAAACAGCAATAAGCAAAGACCTATGCTTAAATCTTGCGTTGGGTGCTGGAGATAGGGCCATCAGTTTAGTCTAATAAAAATATAGTTCAGTTCTGTGTGACTAGCCTAGTAGCTTTGAGACTCAGTGTCATCACTGGTGAAATGGGAATACCAAAGAGTTGTTGTGAGGCTGAAACAAGAATGTCTAATATTATGTCTAGTATATATACAACAAATGCTAGCGCCTTTAACTTCTGTGCCTGGATGCAGAATCAGGAGAGGGATAGTGGGATTTCCTCTTCGAAATGTATGAAAACACTTCTTTCACGTCCTTTGGTAGGTTACGAAGAAACTAAAATTGAGAAAAGTTAGGTGATTTATCTGGGGTCGGCCAGTAAAAAATAACATCATTGAATAAAGAATACAGTTTTTCCAACAACCCTGACCCTAATCACTCACTATTTTTCATTAGATTAAATTTCAAACAGACTATAGTATATGCTTTATGGATGAGGTCAGAATAACTTGGGGAGTATTTGTTTATAAAGGGCTGATCCACGGAGTTGTGAGTATGGAAAAGAAGAAATAGTCCAGTAACCTGGATCTAAAAGGAATGGAGCTATTATCACCTCTTAGTCATGGAAGGAATGGAGGCAAGAGGAAGAAAAGAGGTTAACAAAGAGAAATACTCCTTGAGTGGCCTTTATTAGAAGAACACGCCTAGGTAAAGGTGACGTTGCAATAAGGAAAGCCAAAGAACCACTCCTCAGACCATATTCTTCTCCAGCTCTCCAGTATCCTACAGGGAGACTTCATTAGCTGAATCCAGTTGGAAGCCAAAAGGCAAGGGATCACCATTGACGGAATCTCTATAGGTCAGTCTCCTGGACACAAAGGAGACAATGTTGAAGAGTGAATTTGAAGAAGCAGATGCAAGTCATCCAGCTCAAGTCCAAAAGGAGCTAACTCAAATGTTCACTGCTGTTATTTGTTCATAACTTCAAACAATTTTTTAGTGATAGCTATTTTTTCCAATTAAGACACAAACAGCTGTTAAACTCAGAACATACCTCAAGAATAAAACTGTAGTAGTAATCTTCTTCTGTAAAGCAGCTAGGATGTTTGATAAATCACAAAAAGTGAGTTCCATGCAAAATTCCAAATAATTTATGTAGAAATTCTACCCTCAAGAAAGTGAAGCATAATTCTCCACTTCTTAAGTACAGGCTGCTCACAATGGCTTCTTTTTAAAAAGGACAACATTTTCCTTTTTAAAAATGAAAGGGAGGAAAAAGAGTAATTGTAAAATGGAGAAATTTGACAAACACTATTTCAGCCAGAAGATGAAAGTTAATAATGGTAAGTCATGTTCAAGGTATGCGCCCTTGATATAATGTGATAAGAACAGAACATTAATTCTATACTCTTCCTGCCCCAAACCCATAACTCCAGTCCAATAATGAGAAAGACATCAGACAAATTCCAGAGAAGGGACAATATACAAAATACCTGATCAGTACTCCTCAAAACTGTTAAGGTCATCAAAACAAAGTAAGTCTGGGAAACTGTCACAACCAAAAGAAACTTTGAGACACGACAACTAAATTCCTAGATGGGATATCAGAACAGGAAAAAAAAAAAAAAGGTATTAGGTAAAAATGAAGAAAGTCTGAATAAAGTATAATAGTTAATGATATCAATATTGGTTCATTTGTGGCAAATTCACCACACCATTGTAACCTGTTGATAATATGAGAAACTGGGTGTGATGTAGAACTCTACTATCTTTGTGGCTTTACTGTAAATCTAAAATTATCCTAAAATGTAAAAATTTACTTTTAAAATTCCACCAGGGATGCTATATTTTGGCAACCACAAATCTATCATCTCTACACCTGTCCAAAGAGGAGGAAAACTAAAGCTTATTTGCCCACTGATCCCAAACAACTCCTTCCCCTTCGTAGCCATGTCAGACCTCTCTCTGGGCTTCAGGAATGGCATTCCCCAGGCTGTGGTCATTCTGTTTTACAGCCAGAAAAACTCTCCCTAGTTTTCACTCATCTGATACTTTCTCTTCTGTCTCAAGTAATCAACAAGACCTATTTCAAATGTTTAGCCACACATACACAAAAGCCATCCCGAAAGGCCAGAGTGACACAACTAATCTTTTTTTGACCTCAGTAGGAATGGGAAGAGAAATAGTCCTGATTCATAATGCAAATAGATAGTGGGAAATTTTCTCAACAAGAGATAAGAAGGAAGCCCTAGTGTTATGTTAACTTACCATTCCCTCCTCAGTTTCACTTTTGATGCCAAACAGGCATGTTCTGCTACCTAGAGCCCAAAGGCTATCCAACTCCTTTGCTGCGTCTTGCAACTAAAGAAGCAATGGACATAACCAATAACTCAGAGGTCAGGGGGTATGTGAAGTGAAAGTGTCCAGTCTACAGAAACTATAAAACAAGCAAGGATTGTTGCTGGTGGCAGACACTGCAGATATATGCGCTCTTTTCCTCTTTAAGTGCCATGAAGTTGGTACCAACACTTTGTTTTCCACACATCCACAGAGGAAACATAATCCAAACTTGTGTGTGTGTGTGTGTGTGTGTGTGTGTGTCTGTGTGTGTGTGTGTGTGTGTGTGTAGTACCTACCACTTAGCAAACAGGGACTTCTTAGAAAAGCCAGGACAAATAGTAAAGAGCAAGTAGGCATAATGGCTTTTCTCCCTTTTAGGACCTTGAATGGATGGGGCAAATGAAAGATTTTGTCAAGTCTCTTTTTTTTTAATTTTCTTTTATTATTAGTTTCAAGTATACAGTACATTGGGTATCCATTTCTATAGTTTATAGAATGACCCCCCTGATTTCTCTGTCTCTCCTCTGACTCTCCACCTAGCCATTACATGAATGCTGGCTGCATTCCCTACGCTGTGCTCCCCAACCTCCCTTTCCTTCTTTGTAGCACTCATTACACTAGTAATTATTAATATCTACATTCGCACTACAATACTAGAGGGATCATTTCTTTTTGTTAACTAAATCCCATGACCTACCTTAGTGTTGTTACACAGTAAATGCTCAGTAAACAGACTGAGTGATAACATATATATCCCTCTTCTCTAGTCTTTGAACTGTTTTAATGCAACTAAGTGTATGTTTTTAAACTCTATTTCCTGGTCTTAATGCAGTGCTTACATCAATTCTCCTTCAGGGACTCAATGGAGTAAAAATAATTATTCGAATTATAATTTCTCAGTCTACATTATATCCAATGACAAATGGTTTTAGGCAGAAGTTTGTTTTAATTAATTTGTCTTTTTTTAAAAAGGCATAGAAAAAATGTCTGTCAGTCACCTTTGAAAGACCTGGCTAAATGGCTCTTTAAACTTTCCCTTTAATCCAGCCACAGGGAGTATTAAATATTTAGGAGTGTGATGGCATCTAGTTTGTCAGAATAGCTCCATTTAAATTATGCTCCCCTGTTACCAATTGTAGCTGATGATTTAATTAGGTGGATGGAGTGAGTTACAATGATCATTAATAAGCTGCATTAATGTCATCAAATTCCTATTCTCCAGAGTTGGAGGAACAGCAAAAAAACCTGCCTAGTGAGGAAGATGGCCTATTTCTCAAAAAAAATTCATTCTGCTTTTTTTTTCCCCCTCCAGTAATTAGCCTTGTTTTGTTGGGTATTTTCACACTAATTACAGCAACAGCTTTATTTTGCTTTGTATAAAAGATCGCTTCACTTGATTACATTTGCAGAGATTCTGTATTGTGTAGCTCTCACAAAGTATACAAAAGGGTGGGTTTATGTTCTTTTTCCAAGGTTTTCATAAGAGCTGTTCTTATTAAAATGGTGTCAAATAAATAAAGAAAAATGATATGTAAATAAAACTAAGTCTTTAGAGACCATATATTGCAATGACCTTTTAAAAACACTTTATTTTAGAGCCCAGATGTAAATTCCAAAAATACAATGCCCATCTTCTAAATGAAAATGGAGATGGCAGAATGTCTGCTTCAGAGGCTGACAGCTCCAGAACTTCTCTGAATCTTGCTCAGAAGGGAGACAGACAGTGACAATGAATTGCAAGATGAATTCCCATATGCAGCTGTGACAGGACCCATTGTGACCTGCTGATCATGATGATTCCATATGGTATCTACCAATGAAAGAGGTTTTCACTTCCCATCTGGTAAGCTGAAAGTGATCTCAGCAATGAGAAATTCTATTTCTATCTTCCCAGTTATCCAAATGACAAACCCTGTACCATTTGTGCATAGGGATAAGGGGAAAAATGGAAAGTTGGTCCTAAGGAGAACAGTAGCCCCTGAGGGATCCTTAAAAAAGAGCCCAAACGTCCAAAGTAACTGCCTTTAAACCTGGCAGGAAATTCCCATGAAGGATTCATTGTTTATAGGAGTCTCTGCATTGAAATAGATTAAGACTTACTTGTCCTCCAAGAAAGAAACATTAGACAACTAATTCAATAAAAAGAATTAGTTTATCTCTTAAACCAATTAAAGCCACTATCACCTAGAAAAAGTAAAGTGACCTGAAAAATGTACCACAAGGTTGGCAGCTTATGTTTGAGAGGAAAAGGGGCAACATCAGCAAAATCTATGCAAAGGATTCAAACTCAGGACACACCGGTGGAGTCTGCCAGTGACAGACATGATAGGCATTCATTCATTCTTGCAATGATTTTTTACCAAGCATGCAATACATGCAAGGTCCTGTACTCCTAAGTGAGAAGAGGAGAGAATGATGTGGTACTAAATGAACCTCATTTATGTGCTAGCAGCTTTACCTGTGCTACCTTGTTTCTCTCTCACACTATAGCCCCATGAGGTGGATTGTCACTTTTATTTTACAGGTAAGAAAAAAGGTACAAAAAGCATTGAGCAGTTTGCTGAAGATTACACACCTACAAAATGGAAGAAGCAGCGTCTAAACTTACTTCTGCTGACTCAAATCCCCATGCAAGTTCCTGCAGGAAAAATAAAGATATCATTTGCCTTCCAGGAACTGATGCCTGAACCAGGGAGAAAAGGCATAAAATCACTGTAGTAAATGTGGCCGCAACAATGCTATAGGAAGGGCACATGTAGTATGTTAGGAGCTGAGAAATGAGGGAAGATCTACAAGAAATGAAATTGAAGCTGGGCCCGTGGTAGATTCTGACATGTGACTTATGAAGCACTGCAGAAGAAAGACAAAGGATAAACAAAGGAACAGCAACAAAAAAAGCATAATGTAGGTTTGAGACACAATGAATGATCTATCTTGGCTTCAGAATAGAGTGCAGGTAAGCAACGTGCAGTGGATGATTCACAGAATCAGCTCTATAATGAGGTTGTCTGGATTCAAATTTCAGCTTCACCCCTCGTTAGCTGTGTAAATGTGTGCAAATTATTTAAGCCCTCTGAACCTTAGTGTCCTCGTCTATAAAGTAAGAATAATGGTACATATTCCTAGATTTGTTTCAAAGGTTAAATGACACGACACATATCAACCTCCTAAGACAATGCCAAGCATGTGGAAAATGTGTAAGTGTTAGCTGATGTTGTTATGTAAGGAGGTAGTAGGAGATAAGCTTGAAAAAGAGGCAGGGATCACACTGAAGATTGTGTGGATGTCACTGTGGAGAATTTAAGCAATGTATTAAAGACAATAGAAAGAAAATAATGAAAGTTTTTGACTCAAGGACTTTTATGATAAGCGTTTTACCTCAGAAAAAAGAATGTGTCACTGTTGTCTAGGATGAACTGGGAAAAAAAGAGAGTAGCATTAGTGAATGAATTAAGACAAAAGTCCAAATACTCAAAGTACAGGGAGATACCCATCACTATCACCACCACCTAAAGTGCTAGAATGGAAGTAAACCTAAATGAAGACACCCAAGATATTCCATCATCATGTAGAGAACTGCCTCTCATATCCTACTACAGAGGCAGTCTAAGGTCAATAAGGCAAATATTAACTAATTCTATAAACTTACTGAATCTGTAGTAATAAAAGATCCAGTAATGAGACCCTATGACAATAGCTTACATTTAACTCTGCAAATATTGTCTCCAGTTTTTATGCTTTGTAACACATGTTTGGAATCCAGTATTCCCATCCTCAATGCGCTCAGAATCTAGTTTGAGATCTAATGGTACATATACAAGTTGCTTAGTAAATAGTGAATGGAAGAATCAAGTGTGATCATATCTATGGCATTTTGGAGGTCAAAAAACCAGCATTATAAGTCAGAAAACCCAGTAATGAAATGTTTTCAAAGTTCTAAAGTAACTGTTAACCTGTAACTGTAAATTTAACAAAGTTTACAGTTTGGAGAATGAAGGGCAAATAAATACATTTTTTTACACAGTAAGTTTACAGCCAACATACACTCACCAAAATTTTTTTAAAGAATGTACTTCAGGAAGTTGGAAAAAGATTGCTGATGAAAATTCTAAATGGCAAGAGAAAATGTCGTACAAAAAAACAATAAATGTGAATAAAAATTTACACTAAGATGTAGTAAAAATGATGATGTCATCAAATCTATGTGGTTAAAAAAAACAAAAAATAAAATATTTAATAAATAAAATGTTAGTTGGGAGTGGGCAGTATATATTCAAGTATCTTTGAATCCATGCAATTTTTGAAAAAATGCAGATTTGTTAAATGAATTGTAAAAATAACTCTAAACTTACTGATACATGTTAAGCAAGACATAAAAGTCACAGAATCCCCTTCCCTGAATGGTTCTGAGTTAGAGCTGGCCAAAAGAGGAATGTGTAAAAGATTTGGAAGGCAAAAATAAAGCAGCTGCCATTACTCTCTGAAGGGTGTCACAGTCAGATGTGGTGACAGACCAGTTAGGTATGTTGGAGCCAGTCTGTGCCAGTTCACAAGAGCTAATTTTGCATATTTCTTCACAACTTCACATTCAGAGACTTCATATTGGTAGCCTCAAATCAGACATGGTGCAATATTTACACCACAGAAATTGGCAAACTCTTAAATCAGGAGTCGCCCCCCACCCCCAGGATGTTGTTAAATATTTTCGGCCCAACACTGTGACAGATATAAAGGTATCATTAGGTTCCCTGATAATCAACAGTAGCCTTGGGGCCCATTATCAGATCCTTTTAAGGTGATGATGATTTTTATCTTATTCAAAAATTTCTAGGAAGTATAAAAAGAATATAAATTCCCTGATTATATTTCAAAGCTAAGTATTAATCTAAAACCAAATCTGAATACAAAAAAAGATATTATATAATTATTTCAACATATGAACATAGGTCACATGTTGATCTAAATAATATATAAGTGAACTAATCTCATCCTATATTAAAATGTCTACATCAAACACAGTTTATCCCAGGAATGCAGTAACTGTAACAATATCAGAAAATCTAAGCACCACAGCACACCAAATCAATAGACTAATTCAGAAAAAAAGACATGATAGTTTTTATAGATGCAGAGGGGGCATTACATAAATCAAAATAGTTTATAGGATAATTCTTTTTTTAAAAAAAAGTAGAAATTCCAAAACAGAAGAGGCCTTTCTTCACTTGATAAATATTTGCCCCAAATTCTGCAGCCAATATATGATCACTGGCACGAGTTTAGACATAGCTCCTCTAATATCAGACACTCTGACACTTTCCAACATAGTATTAGTACCTATAGAGATAAGAAAGCTGTAAGCCAAAGAAAAATATTAGAAGTATGAGGATTTTGAATGAGGTAAAAATAACAAAATATTTTTATTAATTAGTTGAGGAAAGCTTGCAAGTAAAATATTAACATGAAACTACCTAGATTTGTCTTTAACAATAATGAATGATATAAGAGGAAACAAAATAGCCATGACAAAGTTTCTAAAAATACCTAAAAATCACAATAAAGTAAAAGAACATTTACAAGAAAAAATAACTCTAATAAAAAATTTTCAAACTGAGTAAAAAATTATACTATGTGCATGGATGGGGTAATTAGTTAAAATATATCAATTTTCCCTCAACTGATATATTTACTTTAGAATATAAATCTCATATTAAAAGATATATATATATTACTAACTAATATCTCTGTGACAACATTAATTATTCCAACTGGTCATTTCTATTTACTTTGTTTTCCCCTCTAATTAATTAATTCCTTCCTTGTTTTTGTCACAAATCTTAATGCAAATGTTTGATAATGTAAAAATTTTAAAAATACCGTTTTAAAAACAATCTGATTTTTAAGTTATAGAAGTACAAAATACTATTTAAAAACACTACCTTCTGTTATTTGGTTCCCTTAAGTAAATGAATGCAATCAGATTGTTTTTTTCCCTCACATCTTGTTGAGATAAAATCCCCTCTGGCTTGAAAACATACACCATATGTCAAAAGCACTTGAAAATAGAGATTTAACATGGAAACAAAACAACCTTAACTCTAATGGTCCCAGCAGGACTTAGCCAATAAAAAAAATATTATTAAAAAAAAAATTTGAAATTTCAAAAAAGTTATATATGTGTTATATATGAATGAAACTGAATGCAATTTGATAGGTTCTTCCTACAATTTAAATGAAAGAATATAGAATCATAAGTAAGTAGGACAATTTAGAAAAGAAAAAAGATGGAAGACTTGTTGTAGCAGATATTATAAAGCCAAAGGCATAAAGATAAATGACATGGATAGATGATAGCTAGACAGATGAAAAATAGATATATAGATAGATAGACTGACAGATGATGTATGAAAAGATGGATGAAATATTTTCAGATAAAATATATCAGTAAAATTTATGACTAAGAATTTATTTAAAAGAAGAAAAACAGAATAAGACACTAGACAAAGAAGTAAACAAGTTAGGGTTGGATAAATAATGACCTTACTAATAAGTATTCTTAATTCTAAGGGAAGCTTATTAAAATACTGATTAAGTTAAAGTATAAAGTTAAATATGTAAAAGTTTTATTGTAAGTTCTTAAAAAAAGGCAGAGTGTCTATTTTCATACCAGTTTTTAAATAGTTGTAGTATCATCTCAGAATGTGGCAGAACTGTCATTAAGGAATTTTGGCCTTATTCAGTAAGTGGTGCTGAGACAATTGGTTAGGCACATGAAAAAAAGTATCAAATCAAATCTTGCCCATGCATTGAAAAAATCAACTTCACTCCAACTTAAACCACAAGGAAATATAACTAACTATTCAAATGTCAATACAAGTGTTGGTGAGAATGTGAAGAAACTGGAAATTTTCATGCATAGTTGATTGGAAGGCAGAGGTACAACTACTTTCGAAAATAGTTTGCATTTATTTTTTTATAAAGTTAAACTTGCACTTAACCATTCCTAGACAGTTCCCTAAGATAAATAAACATATGTCTGCAAAATGATTTGAATACAAATGTTTACAGCAGACATATTTATATACGCAAAAAACTGATGACAGTCCATCAACTGGTAAATGGAGACACAAATCGTAGAACAGAATAAAACTCACCAAAATAGAAAATAAAAAGTAACTGAATACTGCTACAGACAACAACAGGGAGAAATCTCAAATACATTTTGTTGAGTGAAAGAAGCCAGATGCAAAGTAATACATATGGTGAGATTACCTTTATAGGAAATTCTAGTGAAGATAAACTAATCTCTGGTTAACAGATCAGTGGTTGGTTAAGGCCAGACAAGTTGGAGGGACTCACTGCAAAGAGCCACAGGGAAATTTTTGAGGTGATGAAAATGTTCTATATTTGGATGCAGTAGTAGTTACACTTTAAATGTATACTCTAAATGGGTATATTTCATTTTATGTGAAATATACCTTAATACAATGTATATATGTATATACATATATGTATATGTATAATTTTAATATGAATTAAAAACTTAAAAGGTAAAGAACAAGCATTAAACACTTTCTGGAAAAGAAAAAAACAGAATAGCTCTATGTTTTCTAGAAAGAGAAGGATTTTTAAAAATAAACCATAGAAACAAAAATCATAAATAAAGGTACTTGACTACATTAAAATTATGAACTCCTTTTCCTCTAAGATTCATCTGAAAGAGTGATAAAGAAATTATAACTAGCAAAAAGATATTTGTAATATAAAATGACAAAAGATTAGTATCCAGAATATTTTAAAACTCCTATGAATGAAAAAAAAAAATACCCAATCAATAAATTTACTTAACTGCAAACATGACTTGCTAATAAGCATATGAAAACATACTTAACCTTAGTAGGAATATTCAAATTAAAGCCATAACTTGATACCATTAAACAACCACCAAATTTGTAAAAATTAACTGACATAATTAGGTACAAAGACAGTAAGACGTTCAGTTAGACTGGTGGCAATTTAAATTGAAACAAATGTTCGTAAAACTATTTTGCATTACCAGGTAAAATTGAATATGTCTATAATCTGGGACTTAGAATTTCTACTCTCAATAGTAAAATATTGCAAATAATTAATAGCAACCTCAGTAATCTGGGTATACTAAATTTCCATTAGAGCAGTAGTTCTCAAATCTTAGCATGAATCAGATGCTCCTTTGGGGGCTTCTTAACACACAGATCAATCGCGGGGCCCATTCCAGAGTTTCTGATCCACTAGGTCTGGGATGGGGCTATAGAATTCACATTTCTAAAAGATCTCAGGTGATGCTGATGATGCTGGTCTGAGAACCACATTTCTAGAACCACTGCTGTAGAGTAATGTGCTAGCCCAGATTTATGCCTTGACATCGATGTATAGCAAAGAAATTCTTTTGCTTAAATCTCCTGCGATATTTCAAGGAGAAGCATTATCTCTGAGAAACAAAGACAAAACTGAAAAAAAAAAAAAAGTGAAACAAGTTTACTCCAAAGAGGTGTGCATCTCGAAGCAACTGGCAGCCACTTTGATTTTAACAGTAGGTTACTTGCTGCATAGTTTCGGAATCTGAAAATATGACACTAATACTTAATCAGCTTCAACAAACTAATCAATCATTTTCTAATTGGGAGTCTTTTCTGCCAGCATTTCTGGTTTCTTACTAATCTGTATACTGCTTTTAATGAAATATTTAGTGAATTATGCAAGAGATTTAATTACACCTATTTTTCACAAGATGAGAAAAGCATGGACTTAAATAGCAAGAAATGAACATCTGATTTTAATTTACTTTCTCTCAGCATCACAGAAAAGAAGAAAATTTCAATTACAGGTTACATTTGCAAAATCTAGTATAAACCAACAACTTCTAAACAATTTATTTCAACGAAAATTGTTTTAAAATTCCCAAAGATATATTTCCCTTGGGATTTTCCATGACATTTTTAAAATCATAAAATTATATAAAAATTGTACAAGGCATATAATGTTGGACCAGATTTTTCATCCTATATTATGGCATCATCAAAAAATTTAGTAGAAACTAGTAACCTTCCATGACTAATAAAAGGATATATGGTTATTCAAAGAGGTTTGAGTTTTTTTAATAAAGAATGATATTATCAAAAACAGGAAACCTCATACATGTGAGCTTTTCCTGTTTGAACACAAACAAACCCATTCATACAGAATGCCAGTAACTAGTCAATTAAAAATTAATGTAATAATTATCATCTAAAACTAATTTGCACTAAAAAGATAAATATAATTATACAAGTTTCTATGAACAACTAGGAACTGAAATTGTTAATAGTATAATAAGAAAATTATTTCATGTGAATAAATCAATGAGACAGATAACCCTGAATAAGTATATGAGAGGGGGTAAATAAGTACTAGTAAGAAGAGAAACTCGAAGGGGAAATTCAAGCAATTGTTTAGTGAAGAACATTTCTCCATAGATCTACCAAAGATGCTAGTGAAAAAAATCCTATTGTCACAAGCCAAAAATGCAAACATGAGAAGGTTGATCCACTTCTCAGAACTTGAAGCTTTCATGTTGTAAAATGCAGACAACTGACAAGGCTGTCTCATCTAGATGCAACGTGAATAAACTCAACAAAGGGGTTTGATTTTGGAAGAAAGGAGCCCAAATCCACCCCTGCTCTACTTAGCTAGACTTGTCCCCTTCCTCCAGCCAGAGGGGTTGGTTTCCTTTCTATACTTCACACAAAGGCACCATGTAGACTAGAAGCAGTCCTTTAAATAGAGCTTATCCCATGCTGTTGTTTTAAGATGCTGTGTGTACACTGTTTGTTAAAGGTGGTTATGGTACAGTCACGCTACCCGGAACAAGCCTAATCCCATCTGATCTCAGAAGCTAAGCCAGGTCAGGCCTGGTTAATACTTGGATGGGAGACCACCTTGGAATAACAGGAGCTGTAGGTATAAAAATAAATAAATAAATAAAAAATAAGGGATTATAAACTGACAAGGTCCTTGCAATCTGTGAGGTCAACCAAGGGTTTCCTCGCCTAAAAATAAATAAATAAATAGATAGATAGATAGATAGATAGATAGATAAATGTACTTATGTAGTCAAATGTGTATAGAGGTTAAAATAGAGAATGTATGTGAAATAGTACAGTGACTAGAACATAATAAGCACTTAATAAACATATGCGATTACTGTAATGGCAGTTTTCATTATGATCTGATGATCAGCACCATGAAAATATTATGGACAGCAGGACATCAAAACTTGCCAGTTTAAAAAAACCGAAACTGTATTCTATCTGGATCCATTAAAAATAAACATCTTGACTTTTTGAAATGATGGAAACATTCTATGTCATGACCTTAGTGCTGGTTACATGACAGCAAACATTATAAAAACTCAATTTGCATCCATAATTTTGGTTAATTTCACTCTGAATAAATTATACCTCAATAAACTTGATTGTCAAAATAAAAAAGGAAAAGAAAAGAAACAAATCTGCTGGAGTTCTGAGAATTTTTTTGTGTGTCTGACAACACAGGAGGACAAAAGGAGATCTGTCTCTCTCATCACCCTGGCAGATCCTGTGCTTTCTACCTGAATATGCTCATGTCAGGACTTAACTTCCGGGCATTTGGCAGCCATTTTGTACCCAGGAGGTAACATGGCTCAGAAGAGAATAGGGGGAATTAGAGAGAGAACAGAGGAGGAAAGAGACGTAAAGCACCTGGGTTCTTCTAATGATATCAACGAGCTGTCAAAGCAACCTCTCGATTTGTGTTAACCCAACAAGCCGTGCTGTCAGATTTGAGTGTTTGTGACTTGGCAGCACAAAGCATTTTTACAAGTATCAAATGCAGAGGGAAACACTATGTCGAGAATATCAGATGATACTACAGACACAGACTTCGACTACAGTGATGGATACTTACGGTCATGTTTCCTAGTGCCCCTCCCTTCTTCTGGAAACAACAAGCTCTGGGGGACCGGCGTCTCTCCCATTGGATCAGTGCCCCAGCTCTCACTGCTGTGTGCAAATTAACCATTCAAACACATCTTTTAATTGTCTAATTCAACAGTTTTGTTGGTTTGTTTGTTTTCACTTTAAATAGTTCATCTCAGTCCCTCGAAGATAAATAAGTGTTTTTATTATTTGGAGAGATAAAAGAACCTTCCCTGGGTCATTGCCTCAAAAGCACAGCAGAAGCTGCCACCTCCCCATCACACAAGTCTAACTAAAATTGTTTTCCCTTGAACTTTTTAGCACTTACCAGCTATGAACTGCATGTGCAGAGCTGTGTGTGTGTGTGTGTGTGTGTGTGTGTGTGTGTGTGTATAAAAGTAGTATGATTGATATAAGCATAGCACTTAATGATTGAAGCTAGAGATGTTTGAGGTTTTTATACTCATGTCTAAGCATACAGACAAAACCTTTTTTAAACAATGTGTAATTTCAAGGTAAAATAAAATATTATGGGTCATTCCTGGTTGAAACTTCGTATTTACCTTTCTACTTATCTCAAATTCTTCCCGTGCTTCAGGTTCTATCTTGAGCCTCCTTGTAATTGGGTTGTCTCAAACTATGACAACCCATGTTGATTTTCCCTTTTCTTAAATCATATATATTTGCATAAACAGTATATATCTGAACTGTAGATGTTAGCATTTTGATCATTTCATATTTAATTTTATTTTCCACTCTTACTTCTAAATATAGCAGGAAATGTTTGACATGTAGTAGGTAAATACTTGCCTTTAAAACTATGGCTCTTTATCATCTATCTAGGCAATGGGTAACATAGTAAACAGATTGTTAAACTTATGTCTTGTATTTAAATTAAAGTATCAGATACTAAATTAATAGCTTTATTTTAAAAATATTTCTTTTAAAATTAAAATATCAAATCTTAGAAATAACAGGGCTTAAACTTGTAAAATATTGATCTTCCAAATAAACCAATGGGTTTCCCCAGTACCTATTATTAAACACACTATCATGCATTTTAAGTATTCAAAAATTGTCTTTAATTATGTACTCTCATATTTGTTTTGAGAGATGTGTGAGATACATATTATTATGTCCTGTGATATAAGAAGATACTAAAACCACATGAACAGGAAACTAGCTTCTCCTAAATCTCGGCTCCCTTCTACCTGTCTCTCTGGAGACAGAGTTGGAGAAACAGCATTATTTCATCATTATAAGAAAGGCCATGCCCTCAATAAAACAAAAAGACACAAAACTATTGGCTGCCAATAAGTTGAAATCAAACTAATAGGTTCGATTATGCGCTTCCTTAGATACATCCAGTTCTTAAAAACCTAGAGTTTTTTAAACATAAAATATGATTTAAATGAATGTGTGAACAGAAAGTAGAACAATTGTACGCAATTAAGGTGATAATAATGTTACATTAAGAAATAAAGTCGAGTTTCTACACAGATGGTCCTGTTATCGATTAAACTGGTTAGAGCACATACATGTGCATAAGCATTGCTGGAGAAAAATAAATGGAGTGGATGTGTTCCCAAATAAATATCTGCTATCCTCCTCACCTGGAATGACAACTGCTCAAAAGTAAAACTAACAGCCCCCAACATGCCAATATCAAGTCTTTAATTTCTCCTTAAATCCTAAATATCACTTCATCCTTCTAGGCATGTATCTGTGTCTTATCTATCTATATAGAAGAACTATCTTCTTCTCTAAGAAGAGACTTAAGGTTGTCTTTTCACTCTCTCTCTCTCTTTCCACTTGAGATTTCCCCTCCCCTGAAAGTTGTCTCTTAATCCAGCAGTCCCCAACCTTTTTGGCACCAGGGACCGGTGCTCCTATGAGAATCTAATGCCTGATGATCTGAGGTAGAACTGAGGCAGTGAGGCTAGTGCTGGGGAGCAGCTGCAAACACAGATGAAGCTTTTTGCTCACTTGCCTGCTGCTCACCTCCTGCCGTGTGGCCCAGATCCTAACAGGCCATGGACAGGTACTGGTCCATGGCCCCTGGGGTTGGGGACTCCTATAATCGACCTACCCTTACTCAATCTATCTACCATCACTCAAATCTTCTTTTGCTTTCAGCCTATCCTCTTCCTTCCCTCTCTCCAATATCCAAGATCTTAATAGAGTAGTGGATACTTGCCCCTTCCTCTTAATCCATACCAATATGTGCCAACTAACATGCCCAAACTCCTTCTTTGAAGGTTTCAGATGTCCCTTTTGTCACAGACTCTGAATTCTATTAGTCAGTACCTCTTCTTGAACTCTGTGTAGCCATTCATTATCTTGACAACTTATCTCCCTTAACTCCCACACCTCATGGGACCATTACTTCCCTGTGTCTGATCCAATGCAGGTCCTCCTGCTGCTCCTTTACTGGATGGCAGTTCCTCTGCAGAAGTATCCTGGCCCTGCACTCTGCCCTCCTTCTTTACCTATGCCTTTGTTATTCTTGGCATTTTAATCCAGTCTGATGGCTTTAAATATCATCGCTACATAAAGGACTCTCCAATACATATGTCATCTCTCTTTTCCCAGCCCAGACTCTTCTTCCAAATTCTTGTCATTTTCCTAATCTGTTCAACTTTCAAAATTTCAGTCCCTATATTCTCAGGGAAGTATTAGAGATTGAAAATATATGCAACACTGTTCCTGCTTTCGATGACCTCTATAGACATATCTTCAACAAATATTGAACATATCAAACTGACATGTCTAAAGATGAAGCTATCATCCTATTGCTCTGACCTGTCCCATCGGCTTTCCCATCACCCCTTTGAAATCACATCTGTGCTCACGATCTTGGTTAATGTCACTGCCATTCCCATGGGTTTGAACTTTGCAAAACCAATTCCTTTCCTTTGCTTCCTTCTTATGCTTGGTTTTGGAATCCAGCCCTCCACTTTATTCCCAGTAGACCCTAATCCAGGTCATCGCTATTCCAAGGAGGAAGTGCAGCACAGATGTTAGAAGTGTAAGTATTACAATCAGAATGCGAATGCCCAATTCCTCATCTCACAGAGGAACACAGCAGAGGAAAACGGCAATAAGAAACCCACAGGAATAGAAGAAGCGACAATCACGGCCAACTTGAAGCTTAAGCCAGACAAATGGCAAGATGATAGGTAGAAGCAACCCTTACCAGAATAGGACTCTAATGGGCACTAAGAAAAGTGTTTTAGTTACCGAGTACTAACCAGTAAAAAAAATGGGGTAAGGGGGGTGAAGAAGATATAGAAAAGAGGGTACATACTCTAATGATTGAGGCTCAGAGTGAATAACATTTTCAATGTCTTTTTCATTTGTACTCTCAATATTTGCCTTGCACCGTGATTTCTCTCTCCAGAACTTAGCCCATACATAATAGTTGTTTAATGATTAAGAAGTAGCAACTATTTAAGAAGTATCTTTCATGTACTAGGCACAGAAAAAGTCATTTTACGTATATTAGGAATTATTTAATCCTACTTAGATGAGGAAAACGAGGCTCCAATGACCGAAATATTTTGCCCAGCATCTCACAATTCATAAATGATTGGGTCGGAATTAAAATTCAATTCTATCCAACATAACTGTCTCTACTCTTTCTATTTATCATACTAAATAATTCTTTGATGATATTAAAAGATGTTTTTTAGAGGTTGTTCAAGGTCTTTACCATGATCTAATGTTTGCATGAAATTTCAGCATGAAAAGTAGAATCCCTTTTGAAATATATAAAAGTAAAGTTATGGTGCAGGAATAAAGAGTTAAATTGAAGCTATTCTTATTCATTTTACTTGTAGAAAGAAACAGAAAGGGGGTTGTATAAGTGAGTGGGTAAAATGAGGGTGGGAAGACAGAGATTGTGAGTATCTAAGATTCCTAATCCAACATACTTTACTATTTTGCTGAAGGCCAATCCTGAATTATCATGTTCAAATATCCGAGAAATAAGACTTATCTCAAAGAACCAGCAGTTTTCATTAAACATAGATGAACAGGAAAGACAATATGTGAGAATGGAAAAACCCAAGTTTTACTTGCCCAAGGCAAAAACATGGAGAAAAATACTATGTAAGACTCCCCCCTGCCCTCCATCTCTGACCTGTACCATAATTCTGGATGCACACATTTGGGCTCCAGATTTTAAGAACTTAAAATCGAGATGGTGAATTTTATCACTGTAAGTAGTTAATGTGAGTTATTCAAACCAACCCCCCCTCCGCCCCCCGCCCCCGCCTTCATCTCCAATACTCTGTGTAGAAAACAAAACTAAATAAAGCATAGTGGTTCTCTTTGGACTAAAGCCCAACCAAGTACTAAATGCATTTGAGCAAGGGACATATTCTCCCTGTGTCTTAATTTCTTTCTCTGCAAAATGTGGTAATAATAGCACTGCTGTTACTAAATGACTTTTTAAATGTAGAATAGAAGAAGGTTTAGCAATGGTAAACACTCAATAAATGTTAATTATGTTATCCCCACCCCTAGAAAGTTCCATAAGGGGGGATTGTTAGTCTGTTTTTATATCTCGCTATCTCCCCTTGAAGCTATGAAGTGTCTATCACATAGAATATGTCAATAAATTTGTCAATAAGTGAACTTAAAAAAAGAAAACATTTTTTGTCTGAGTCCTCCAACAATGTAAGCAAAAATGAAAGTTGCCTTTATAATTAGCCAGTCAGTCAAATCCTTCTCCTCTCAGCCAGGTTATTGTGTACAGCTTTAAAGTCCTCTAAGGGTCGGAGTGCTCTGTTTTCACAATTAGAAGTGTTTAAGGCAACTCCGGTTCCCCTCCTCATTTATCCTCTTGGTGCTTAATAGCTCCCCATCTGCTCATCGAATTGGTCATTATCAGTTGTGATCTCTAGGGGGAAAAACCCACCACTTTTACTTGTAGTTCTGACTTTTATGAGGAGAACACTGGAGGTACTAAAATAATAATAATTAATGGAAATAAGGTCATCATCATTACTTGCATTATGAATCCCTGTATCCCTGACTAACCAGGTGTTTGATGGGCAGTCACTTTACTGCTCAAACCCCCACTATCAGGAAATTCCTACAGTGAATGCAGATTCAGCTTTACCTGTCTCATGGGGTGAGAAGGCAAGCAATTAACAAATGTTCGCAAAGTGCCTGGAAAGAGATAATGGCACTATATAAATGTTACAGATTATTGCACCATGAAGCTTAAAACCATAATCAATTGTAAGATGGGTTAATTGAAAAGGTACCTGAAACTCTCTCAAAAACACCCTTGTTTCAGGAGAATATCAAAAAAACATTGTTTTCCTGCGGCAGATAAATCTATACATCCTTCCATCCTCACCCACACTCACTGGGGAACAAAAATAAGCTATGTGGTTATGACTGAGGTGCAGGGGGAGGAAGAATATTGATAAAATAAACAAATAAACAAATAAATATAAAATCACCTCCAAATCAGGGATAAAATGTGAGATGTCTGGCTCTAAATAGGGTTATAACTCTAGAGTGTCACAAACACAATTTTTATCCAAGTTGCAAACAGCATAGCATAGAAGGCAGTGTGTACAATGATGAAAAGCATGAATTCTGGTGCTGACTGCTCCCAAATTCTTACCTCCCACCTGAGCCCATTCATTCATTTCCAGTATCTTGCTTATCATCTCTATTAGATATCTAATGGCCATTTCGAACCCAGTATATCCAAAACTAAGCTCCTGATCCTCCCCCCAAAACCTGCTCCCTTGAAATCTATAGTCCTCCCATTTTCTCCAAATAGCAACTCTGTCCTTCCAATTGCTCCAGCCAAAAATCTTATACTCATCTACAACCCTTCTCTTTACCTTATATCCCGCATTCAACCCAACAGTTGGCTCTAATTTCACATATACTCAGAATCAGATAATTTTCACTCCCTTTACTGCTACAGCTCTGGTCCAAACCTTCATCGCCTCTTGCTTAGATTATTGAAACAGCCTCCTAATTGGTCTCACTGCTTCTTCCCTTGAGTGCATTCTTAGAAAATCAAAGCACAAAATTCCTGTGCTCACAATCCTGAAGTGACTCCCCACTTTACTCCAACTAAAAGCTGAAGAGTCTTTATAATGGATTGTAACAACCTGCGTCATCTGGTTTCCTCATCTTCCCTGAATCCCACAACTCTTCCTCCCTCTTTCCCTCCTCTAGCTACTCTGGCATCTCTACGGGTCCCAGACCTGCTGAGCATGCACTTGCCTGAGGGCCTTTGCATGTCCTGCTTCCCCCTACCTAGAAATTCAGCTGCCTTGCTCCTTTGCTTCCTCTCCATCCATGCTAACGAGTTACCAAATCGAAGAACTTTCCAAACCTATCTTTTTTCTTTCTAAAATTGCAAGCTTCACATCCCCACCCTAACTGTCTCTTTACCCCATCTCTACAAATCTTATTAACATCTATCACAACCTGACATCTCCTTGCATTTGAATGTACTCTACATGAAGGTGGTCATTTTTGCCTTTTTTTTTCTTTTCTGTTCACTGCGATCTCTCCATCCCCTAGAAGTGTCTGACGTGTAACAAATGCCGAATAAATACTTGTTAATTTTTTTCCATGCCATTTGGTTGATTTTTGAAATTCCCAGTGTGAGAATTATTACACTAATAATCTGTGTTAAAGAACCACATAGCGTCATCAAGTAAAGATACTAAGAATGTGACTGACCTTCTCTCAAACTCCCAAATATATGACTTCTGAGCATGAAGATATTAAAGAGGAAAGTTAGAATGTGATTTTTTCCCCATAGATATTAATATTGAACACTAGCCCTCTCATCATAAAATGCAAGGCTGGTTTTTACTCATGATGCAAGCTGGAGGGGAAGAAATCAAACCAAGATGTGCATTTCACACTCTGCACCATCCATCCCTTGGATATAAGAGACAGTTTTGTTCAACAGCTAAAACAATGTTTTTAATGTGTAAATTCTAAAAGAAAATTAAAACTGGCAGCTACTTGATGTTAAGGAAAAAAAAAAAAAAGACCTCCTGTTCAGCAATCATTAAGATCTAGAGCTGCAGTAATTCCCTCCAATAAAAAAAAAAAATAATTTATGATTTTCTTGGGGCTGAGGAGACGATGGTGCACCTGAGCCTTGGATTTATAAAAAATGTATTTTCAGCTCTCTTTTTAAACTGCTTCGTTATTTCAATTTTCTCAGTTGTTCAGTCAAAGCAAATCATAATGGTAAGCCCTCTGTGAGAAGGTGAAGGCCGCAGAAAGAGCAAAGATAGATGCATACATTAAATTGCAGGAGGAAAGGAGCGGGCTTGCATAATTATCTCAGAAAGCCCTCGCGAATGTGGCACAGTGGCCTTCCCTGACCACCCAACCGGAAATGTCCCCCACTCGGCATCTCTCGATTATTCCATTTTAATTGTTGGCAGAGCATTCATTCCTCTCATACTGTATATTACCCATCCCCCAACTTTAGAAGACCCCCTACGACAAGGACCTACCTGTCTGTTCCCCTAATGTACACACAGCGGCCAGAATGGCACCGGGCAGAGAGCTGGTCCTTAGTACAAATTCGCTGCATGAATGATTGCATTAAACATTTAATTTTTTCCATTTTACACTAGATCCAAGGAGGAGGTATGATTCTAACTCTTGCCAATTAATAAATTAATCTGAATAGCTATGAAGATTTGAGAAGAATATATGCTTTTTGCAAGGTCTAAGTTGTCCCCATAAAAATGAGTGCCATATAAGAGTCCTATAAGATTCAGCCCACCCTACCTTATCTCTTCAACCCCCAATACAATAAATAAGATGTACATTTCTGTTGTCTTCTATTTACTTGTGACATTTAATTTTAATTCAAACCAGTCTTCACAAATTCTGGTACTGTGCACAACATCTTAAATGGCTCTATTCTTTATTCAAAATCATCCCTCTCATTCCGAGAATTGTAGTAAATAGATCTTCTAAAGGAGAAATAAAACTATTTCAACAACAGGCCTATTTCAGCAGTTCTTTAAAAGATATTTCTTTCATTCCCTTGGCTAGAGTTTTCGTTTTATGCTTGGAAAGTCGTGTTATATATACATGTATTTTAGTCCAAATGGATGTGGCATTTTTTTGTTATTGTTGTTGATTTCGGCTTTTCTATTTTCCACTTCAATATGTTTGCAAAAGCAAAACTTCATATTTCTTTTATTCTCCCATTTTTGAGTCTCTGTTATTGAACCCATGTTGTCTTTTAAAGAAAGAATACTCAGGATATTCTGTGATTCAATATGTTCCTTAATTAAAAAAAAAAAAAACTAAATATATAGATCAGAATATTTACAGCATATAGTAATCTCAAATAACCTTTCTACACACTATTAAGAAATGACTTACACGCATAATAACCTTTCTTAATTTTTAATTCCATGTGCCTTAAAATTCAATTAGGGGGTCCTCAGTTGTATAAATTAGCCAGACAATTCCATACTATCCCCACAAAGTTGGGAGGGATTACTAGAAAGAGTGAAAATACTCCCAAAGCTGTGATCCCTTCCTTCCTCTAAACAAGCTTCAACGTCACCCATCCCTTTCCCCAGGCCCAACATCCATGGTGATGTTAAAACTTCAGAGGAATTTAAAGAAATTTTAATTTATCCTAAGGAAACAATTAGAAATGTACTAAAAAAGATGTGTGTACACAAGGGTTTGTTACATCATTATTCTATTACTGTAGCAAAAAATATGCACACATTCCCCCATATTGGAAGGAATAAATGACTGGAACAAAATAAAACTACTTAACATGGATCTACCTCTAAATAAATTATCAATTATTCTTTTCTTTATACTTTATTTGTATTTTTAATTTTTTTAAAAGTCAACATATTACATTAAAAGTTCAGTTAAAAAATCTTGTACATCTGAAAATTATCTAATGCTATTAACCAGTGTTATCCAATAAATTTTAAAAGTATTTTTCAAAAGCCTTTCAACAACAAAAATAGGGACCTCTGATCATAAGTTTCCTTTTTTTGAATTTTATATCTGTCTTAATTATCAAATTAAAAGGAATAGGATGTCAGCCTAAGAGATATTGAGAGATCCAGTATTACATGTGGTGAAAATAGATCCCCCTAAAGGCCAACTACAAACAAGTCGGGGATACAAAAAGGAAAAGGAGGAGGAGAAAGGCTTCTCCAAAGCCAGGCGACATCTTCCCTAACTTTACCCACTGATTCTCTCCTCTCTAACAAACCTAAAAAGTCACATGCAATTTCTGATTGATTATATTTATTAGTCAGCATGATCAATGTCTATTTTTTTTTCCAGTCAAACCTTTTGACAGACAAACATCAACTCACAACTTTGTGGCAGCTTAAAACAAAATAAAAAGAAAAAAAAAAGAACTTATTTAAAACTCCTTCTTCCCAAGTTTCACTTATTCTTTACTAAAAATATGCATCGATTTTATCATCAAACATGTCAACTGTTTCATTTTTGTTTTCCTTTTCCATCTTCATTTACAGACATTTCTAGCTCATGGAGTTGCAAACATGTTAAAAGATTCTGCATCCTGCTCTCTCCATTTAAATTTATAGAGGAGATTCTTATTTGTAACCATCGTATGTATTTAATTCAAAGAGAGAAAATAATTCTATGAGATTTTGACTAGAGATATTTTTCCACCAAAGTCTAAACCGTAAAAGTAAATACAGCTATTAAAATTAATTACAACAAATTGCTTGAGCTAGGTAAACAGCAAACCCAGGGCCAAGTGCTAAAAACTTGAGTCAATTATCAAGCTATATAGTAAAAGCCTCCAAAAATCGATATTCCTCCAGCCTTACTTTTATGATGACATTAGAAATAACATTTAATTTTTTATATATAAGAAACGATCTCATGAAAAGCCGATCTATGCTAATCTTTTAAACCTATTACGAACATTTTATGCATCGTAATCCTTGCTAAACCGGAGTATATATATCTATTTAGGTTCGCCCAACAACAGCACTTTCTAAAAGGGTCCCTGCCAGGCAGTAACACCATTCATTTACTAAATATTGCCTGGGGACCCAGCCATGCATGACTCATATTAATGCAGACGGGCATCTCACAGTCATAACCAAGGTCTGTGGAACAAATGGAGTAACCCATTATTGGTTTTTCTTCTCTCATATATATTTAACATGGATTATAAAAAAATAAAAAATGAATTACTCAATCACCAAATACCATGAGGTTCCTACTTTTTATAGTTTATCCTCCTGTGAACCCAGATATCATTTATCCTCATGAGTTTACAGGTAGGGGAAATCTACATTTGAAGCCGTTAGTATCTTAAGAATATTTCTTGATTAACCTCCTGTTTTTTCTTAATTATTTTACTGGTATAATTGTAAGTAAAGGAAAAGTTTTTATATAGGATATAAATTTGTAGCCTAATTACACCAAATACCATATATACTCACATAACAGAGGAT
This sequence comes from Rousettus aegyptiacus, assembly GCF_014176215.1. Taxonomy (NCBI): domain Eukaryota; kingdom Metazoa; phylum Chordata; class Mammalia; order Chiroptera; family Pteropodidae; genus Rousettus; species Rousettus aegyptiacus. Next base: position 81,021,661 of record NW_023416310.1, read on the forward strand.
GCCTTACAACAGACCAGTGTGTCAATTTGATTTTCAAATATTAATATTACTCACTCAAATAATGATGCTCACTTAGAGCTAAATAAACAAACAAATAAGAGGCATTTTCTCAGGTTCTAAGCCTTCAACAATATGATAAAATATGAAACGATATGACAGCCTATCCATCCAAAAGAATGTATTGAAGCCATTGAATATCATATATAGGTCCATTTTATTGTCCAAGACATATTACCAAGTGAACAACAGGTCAATATGGTATGTGATTCAATTTTTTCCATGTATACATGTTTTAAAATGGAGCATAGAAGAGTATACACCAAAATCTTATCAGTGGTTACCTCTGGGTGGTGAGACTGCTCATGAGGTTGGTTCTTCTTTTACCTGTTCATGTTTTCTATAATGAGAACTCTAACTCTATATTCTAAAAAGCTTGGGGAATGTGTTTGAAAGAGAGCAGGGGAGAGAGGGAGGAAGAAAAGGAGAGAGAGATAGGACGTAGGTTGGGATCACGGGAGACAACAACCAGTGTTGTCCTTCAGATCAGTAACAGACATGTAAATGCTACTTTGTGCAAATGATAACATCAGTGATCTGGGTTAAGTCCTAGACTTAATCAGTTAGCAACTTCCAGGATACAGTTAAACCTTACAATGCCAGGGTGTCTTTGCCATTCTTTGTCCTGTGCCGTAGACTAGTTCAATTTCCTTACCACCGTGTCCTCCATTAATTGCCTTTTCAATGGATTACTAATAAGTTTTTGATGTTAGGCAAACATCAATGCTCCTATTAAAGTGAGACCAAACACTGTGACTATTTGTTTAATAACACAGTCTGAATGAAGGACGAAGTTCAATTAGCACTGGAGCTGATACAGGCTTCATTAGGAAGGAGAGGCAATTAAAAAGTGGAAGGCTGCAGGAGGCACTGATGTGCACATCATGCAGCAAGCAGAAAAGGACAAGTGGCACAGAGTTCCTTTGAAAAACTGTAACCTGAAGACTTCAGACAGAAAGAAGGATCATTAGCACAAAATTAAGCACTCTAATAGGGTGATCCTTATCCCACCAGCTCCAGAAGAAATATGAGGCCAAATCACGTAATCTAAATAAACTGCAGGGTGTCAGAACAATTGGAAGGAACAGAAATTATCTAGCCGGTAGAACTTCATTTAGCACGGAGCTTGGTTCATAGACACTGTTCGACGGATGCTACTGAGCACTATTTTGGGAGTCAGAAGACCCACCTGTGCCATTAACTAACTGTGTGACCTTGAGTAAGTCACCCAACCTCTGTAGAATTCTGCTTTCCATTTTGTAAAATGAGGGGATTCAACAAATGACTCTTCTAATTCAAAAATTTGATAATTTTGTTGTCCCACTTAATCATTGTTATTGTTATGCTAGTGATCAAGGAAGTAATGCGAAACATAAATTATCTAACAATAAATATTCATATTATTGTCTTAAAAGGATAATGGCAAGGATAAGTAAACATGCTATAATTTTTTTAAAGGTGCATATGGACAGGGATTTTATTTCATGACTAAAATTCTGGGATTTCTCTGATCTATTTCAATGTCAATATGTTCCACAAATTTTAAATCAATACAATAAATCCGGTGATTTGTGTACTTTTTATGGTGGTATGGAGTATTTACAACTTAGTCCCAGACATTATGAGAGAAATAAATGTGACTAAAGTATGAAGAGGAGATTCTTTCATCTAATAAATCGTTGAATGACATTTCAGTCACGCCCCAAGGTCACTCTGGAAATCATAGCCTTGTGGAGAGGCCCCTGAGGATCAGACCAGCTGCCTAGTGCCTGCTTTTCCTCCAGAGCTCCCCGAAGCGGGAGAAAGCAAGTCAGCCTACCTCAGCCCAGATTCATAGAACCCCTGAAGAGGAGCACGAGAATCGTAAAATAAAATAGGCATGGGTGTGGGAAGGGAGAGTGTGATAACGAAGGACTTGGAAAAGAAAATAATTGCACTCAGTGCAAAAATAAGCGATTTTGCGTCTAGAAATTTATTCCGCGGATGCTTTTATTCAAATGGATAAAGATATGTGCATTCGACACTCATTCGACAAACATAAGGCAATATTTTTCAACAGAGAGTTAAAGGAAAATGAAGAAGTAGGGCAAACAAGGTGGGCAGGTAGGGCCCGAAGTTTTCTAAGCAGTCAGAACAACAAAAGCAAAGCCCCTAAGGAGAAATCGTGCCTAGTACAATCGTGGATTGACACCTGTTTGAATGCAGCTGGGGTGCAGGGGCAGCGTTGTAGAGGTGAAGGTCAGTAAAGTAGTAGGATGCTTGCTCATTGGGAGGCAGAGAGAGGCGGTGGCTCACAGTGATGGTTAGAGGTGCTGAGAAATGTCCAATATCTGCACGTATTTAAAAAATAGAACATGTATATATTTTAAAAATAAAATCAACAGGTTTTGGTGATGAATTGGGTATGGACTGTTAGGCAAAGAGAGGTACTAGGAACAAGGGCAAAGTATCACGTCTAAAATGAAAAAATTAAACTGGTATTTGCAGAGATGGTAAAGACTAGAATACTCATTTGTATTTAGATTTTTTATTTTCCTATGATTACAAATAATCTAAATATTGATGAATAGTAGAATGACAAAATAAATTACAATATATCCATACTATAGAACCAGTAAAATTAATTATTACAGAACTATATATCCTTTCATGAAAAGGCATCCATGGCATATAATTAAGTTAGTCACAATTTACAGAATATGTTTTTTAATGTGATGTCATTATACATAGAATATATACATATTAGCTTTTATTTAGTTATTTATTTAGCTAATTTATTACTTATTTAGCTAACTTATTGCTACTAGAAAGCAATACGTAATTAAGTACCTCATGAATGTCAAAAAGAATCATGAGCTTAGAAGAAAGATCACTTTCACCTAAACTGGTCAGAAATGTCCTGAAAGAGCTCCGAGTTTCCATGAATGAAGAGGAGGCAGGAGAGAGCACAGATAGCCAACGTTAAAGGCCAAGGAAAAATTAAGCTCGAATCATTGAACTTGGAATGGAAGCAACCAAGGGGTAGTAAGAAAGCAGCAAAGAGCACAGAGGGCATTCCTTCACCCATTTCCAGTCACCAAAGCCTTTCCCTTTTAAGTTTCTTTCTATCCTGATATTCACACATCCACTTCCTAGGTGAAGACAAAAGCTCCCCTCCCTTCACCTATGGCTCATGTTCTGGAAATTCCCTCTCCTTTCCTTTTCTGCCTGCACGTCTTATGAGAATTAGTAAGCTCGCCTACCTTGCTAAATATAGAAATAATAGATAATCACTCTTAGGCAGAATGAAATATACAAATGTTTTTCGGTACCAGCTGCTGTAATAGAACAAACACAGTCTGAGAAATGAGCCCTAAGTTCCAGGCCTGGATTTGCTTATATTACTTACGTTTTAGAGCCTTAGCTCTTCCATCTGTAAAATGGTGTGGCAACAACAGGGCTGGTAAGAATATTAATTTGATAAAGTCAGTAAGTTGCTTCATATAGCTGGCAACGGGATGGTTATGAAAATGAAGACCAGAAATAAGGAGAATAAGCAAATATTAAGGCAGAATTTGCACACCAATGTTCATAGCAGCATTACAACAGATGATAGTTTAAAGGAGCTGTGGTACATATATACGATGGAATATTACTCAGCCGTAAGAAAAGGTGAAATACTGCCATTTGCGACAGCACCGATGGACCTCAAGATAAGCATGCTAAGAAAAATAAGCCAGACAGAAAAAGGTGAAAGCCACATGGTATCACTTATATGTGGGATATAAACCTAAAAGCAACAAACAAACAGAGACTCACAGACATGGACAATAGACTACTGGTTACCAGAGGGGAGGGGAGTGGAGCTGGGGGAGGTAAATGGGGTAAAAGGGGTCCAATAAGTAGGTGGTGTAGCCACACAATTATGTTGTCCTTTATTACAACAAGTGACAAAGCTGAGGTCAGGAGTCAAAGACTGAGTGATATACAGACCAAAGAATGCTTAGTCCCTCATCAGAGTTTTACCCATGGAGAGCAGTGAACACATTACAGGTGTCAGATATTGCTGCCCTTGGAGCCCAGGATGGTGGCGGTTGGGGGGGGAGACTCGGGATGGCCTGGCCTTCATGAATAGCCCCTCCCAGACCAAGGCCAAATAGTCTCTTGAGTTTCTCTTACATGCCCCGCCCCCTAGAAATATGTATTTCACCTATTATACCAAATTTTGAGAAAACGTAGATGGCTGTTAATGCCTCGGGGAAATATTAACCATGCCCCAAACTAGCCTCTCTTAAGCTGTTCTGACTGGGCATTCAGTGCTGGGGTCTGCAACAAGCTCATCAGGCAGTACCACCCCCCCCCCACCCCATCGCTCAATCTTCCACATGGTCAATAAGCTCTGCAAATCAGACTTGTATTGGGTCAGTGGATCTTTAATCTCCTAGATGATCTCAACTACAAAGATAGCCCAGCAGCAAGTCAATATTGAATTAATTTCCTTTAAAATCTGCATTCCAATATCTGGACCTCGCCCCCCCCCATTTTAAATTAATGTGACCTAGCATCATCCGGAGCATCGGCTCCCCCCAAATGGTTCTATTATGCAAGGAATCCGAATCTGATCAAGCCTTAAGTATATGTGTGAATGTGAACAGAAAGAGGAAAAAGAGAGATTAATCAGTATGCACTAGAGGTTAAGAAACCATTTTCCTACCCAACTCATTCACTCATTGACCAAACAAATGCCTAGAGCGTTTTTTAAAAGTGTGGATTCCTGGGCCTTTCCCTCAAGATTCCAACTCAGTTATCTAGAATAAGATTCAGAAAACTTTATTTTTAACAAATACCTTAAGTGTTTCACTTTTCTGATACCAGACGTAGAGTTTGAAATGTGGTATTTTATTTATTGCTCAAAATAATGGCCCTATTTTTAGATGGGGACATGAAGTGCAAGGAAGTTAAATAATTTGCCTAAACTTACATAGCAGGGAAATGGCAGATCAGGGTCCTAACAGAGCTCTCAGACCCCCAAACACAAAGACAAGCCAAAGCTGGCAAGTCAAATGCCAGCAGCAATTAAGCTCAAAACTAAAAAGGTTTAAGGGAAACTGAGGAAGGTTTAGGTTCAGAGAGGAAGAGGTAAATGATGAAATGAGAAGGGGCTCAGAAACGGATTTTGTCAGCATCTCAATCAATTTAGCCTTACGCCAGTTCCATTCACTCTAAGGCCAGCAGAAGTATATTGGCATAAACGAGGCAAAGCAGTTGCTATAAATGCCTCAGGGAAAAAAAAATGTTAAGTTTTACATCGATTAATTGCAAAGACATTTCTTAATGGCAGCCTTCTCTTGACTTTCCAAATTAATGAGTCAGAAAAGCACTGTTCTCTACAGTATCCTTAGAAGTGGGCAAGCCCTGCTCCTGGGCTCCCATTAAAGCAGAACACAGGACCTCCAGCTAAGAGCTGCAATGGCTTCTGATTCAGAAAGTCATCGCAAAGAGGTAAAAGCCTATGCACAAATTCCTTCCTCAAATGCCTTTTGGTCCCAGAAGAAAAAGAGAGGTGGGGGAAAAAGACGAAGATGTGTCTTTTGGGGTCACAAGTCATTTGGGTAACATTTTGGATAACAAGAGTAAGTAGTTAACTCATTTGAATGATGGTTCTTTCCATGAAGGAAAGTGTCCTTTGTGCTGATGGATAAAAAAGTTCTTTAAGTAAGAAGGGTAGGGATGGGGTGTTGGGCGGGGCGGGGCGGGGCAGGGGGCGGGGGGAACTATTGTATGCCTAGAATCTTACTCAATAACAGCTTTTTAAAGTTTTTTTGTTTTACTAAAGCTACCTGAGAGTGTGTTTGTGTGTGTGTGGGAGAGAGAGAGATTGAGGAGGAACTAACATTGAATTAATTTCCCTTCTATAACATAAAATCTATGAATAGACTACACTGGCCGCAATGGAGGTGGGAGGGTGCTCCCGCCTATCCCCAAATTAAACTCCAGCATTCTGCAGAGCCTTGCCTTTTAAATAAATGAACCAACAAGGGCCCACCCGTGTTTGTTACATGTCCCTTGGATAATTAATGCTGGTAATAACACCTAAGTGTTAGCACACAAAGCACCTGGAATGCGACTGCTATACACATTCTAATCACATCAGCCACCCAACTTTCCAAATGACCTTCTTCAAAACAATGACTGTCTTTGAAACCGCAGACGCCAGCCTAGGAGGAAGCCAGTTTCCCAGGATTTGGCTGTGGCCGAGCAGTTCTTAAAGCTACAGTGACACCAAGTGGTCAGAAAGAGAAGCATTAGGCTGCCAGTTCGTGTTCACATCCTCTGGCCGGGCTGCACGTGCGTCAACCCAACACCGCTCCCAGGCAGGCGGAGACGGCGGCCGGTCTCCTCAGAGTGGGCGATCAAGGCCGGGGAGGAAAGTGGAGCCCCACATACCCCAATACCCTAAAGGCGATTCCGAAACTCATATAAATCCTAAACTCTTAATTTTAAGGAGGCTTACATTTTAACAAACATCAAAAGAATGGGAGTCGGAGAGTAGCGATTAGAACCTCCTCGTCCACGTCATTGTTTATATGATTTACATATTTTATATTTTTAGTAATGTCTGTCTCTGTCATGGTGCCCCACAAAGATGGTGAGAAACATTTCCATATAACAGATTAGAAAGGAGGATAAATGACAGGAACGACAAGAAGATTATTAGTAGAACATTTAAGCGTTCTATGACTTTAGAGTCACTTAACTGTGGAAACAAGATCTTCTCCTATCCATTTGTTTAGGATGACCCCAACCAATTTCTTTTTTTCTTACACACATAGTCTCCCCCTAGACCAGTATCACTACTACATATTCTGATTTTTCCCTTCTTTTTTTATATTTTTTTTCCTTACTTTTTTCTTTCTTGTTTTCACCCCTAATGGCTCAGACTCAAAATAACTTGGGTGGCTTCAAAGATCAGTATCAGAAAGGGCTTCTCCCTCCTGTGACTTCGTATAATTATAGACATATCATTTTCCCATAATGCCACAGCATCGTTAATCACTTCGAATACAGAGAAAGCCAAGCAAGTTTTTTTTTCTGTGAACAGAGAGAGCTCAGGGTCCCATTTCAATTTGTGATTATACCAGTATAATCTTGAGACTATCTTATGTGAATGAACCCATTATTTCTAGAGAAACTGGAATGAAACTGCTAAAATCATAAAGGCAAACCCTTGTCGACACAGGGAGTATAGGTCTGCACGAAATAAAATTCCCAATGACACTTGTCAGCCGCTTTGTCCTGCATTTCTAAGTGGTAAAAAAAAAAAAAAAGGCAATTTTGTCTTTCCTGTCAGGACATTCATGTAAAGAACTGCGAGAACCTCTATCCTTAAAAGCACAAATTATCTAAGGATCTCTCCCACACCTGGTAGAGACCAGTATGAATTTAAACTGCTTATAGATCAGAACAAAAACAACAACAAATTAATCCTGATATACTTTTCTAAAATACTCTAGTGCAATTTTCATGATGCAGCCCTTACACTTCGAGTACACAAGCAAATCTTATAGCAATTTCACAGATAATTTTATGGTAGATTGGAAAGATTAGAGAAAGCAAAATTTCTAAAGAAATTATTTCATAGAAAAGAAGAGCTTAACGTATTGTCATCTGCATAGATTATTTCTCATGCATACATCTTTTAACCAAGGGATCTCCAAGCATAGAAACGTATCACACATTATCTCCAAGCATAGAAACGTATCACACATTATCTCCAAACAGGAAAATACTTGTATTTGGGGTAATAAAGAAGAAATAACACATATTGCTATACAGGAGGGAATATTGAGACAGAATTTGCCTTTTAAAAAATGTGTTCGTTTGTTCAAAAAATGTTTACTGAGCACCTGATCATGTGTCAGAGACAGGAAACAAGGCCCCTGCACTCACAGACATTCCATTCTAGTTGGGGAAATGTGAAGATTATACTGTGTAAAAACAATAAACAAGTAAACATCATGTCAGGTAGAGATCAGTGCCCTGAAATAAAAGTATACTGGTTGAGAATTACATTATGTGAGCTGCAGTTGCGGCTGGGGTGTGGTTGCGGAGGCCTCTTTAAATATGTAAATCTTAGGACAATGAAGGTCCATGATCTGATGTGCTTTTTAAGATTTAACCCTAGTAGGAGCCAACAGGAAGTACCAAGAGGAGAAAAGAGTGAAGGCTCCACACAGCTGGGGATGCCTTTAATTCCATAGAGATGGGAGAGAGGAATCACCAACCGTCAGGAATAATAAGTATATGTTCCTCAACTTCCTAGAATCTAAGTGTTTCTCTCACGCCTTCTACTTTGGCAAGGGAGACGAACAAGGGTCACGCTAGAAACAGATCATCCTTGACACTTCACAGTGGTTGAAATTAATTGCCGTGGGATAATAGCATCAAGATTTGTAAGCTCATAACAAATGTTGCTTTCAAATCAGTTATGCAAATACAGCTTTAAGTAGCCTAATATATGTAGATTTATGACTAGTTCCTTAAAGGTAATGATTTCAAAACAATTTTTTTTCCCCTTAAAACTCCTCTAAATTCTAAGAGGAATTTATAGTATAAAATAAACATGAGAGAAAAAAGCAAACAATAGACCTCTAAAGTTTTCCATAAAGAAATGTAGCTTTTTCTACTAGAAATAATAACACAGACCCACCAATTTCTTTTCTCACATAGCATATTTTACTGAGCTCTTGCATATATCAGAAGGCAAAAGCAGCCAGCAATCTGGAGCTCTGGCACATAGAAGATTTCATCTCATTTTGCATATATAGGGCCTCATGCTGTGGAATTAACAACTTTTAGATTGTTCTAGTGCAACCATTGAACTGTTTATTTTGAATATGATGCATATTTTTAATTTAAATAAAATGCATTTAATATTGATATTTCTTCATCCATATTCAGTATGCCAGTCAAACTATAAAATACACTGATGATATGAAAAAAAATCCCTTCTGGAGCTGAAAAACCTATGGTTCTATAGGACGTTTCACTTACACTTAGTACAAATTTCCCACTCCCGAATTCCTCATCCTTCTCTAGCCCAATCAATAATCATGGCTAGTTTAAAATATAAAAAGTTTTTCTCCAGATACTAACCAAGTATATTACACAATATGCTTTTTGAGATTCTATAAAGATACTGAATTCATTAGATATGTGGTTGCTGAATTAGTAAAGCATTAGTGCACCACCTAAATGGCAAATTTTATAAGGAGAGCTAATAAACATGTTAGCCTGTACATTGAGAAACAACCAAAGATGAATGTATCCAAGACTGCCTCCCTTTGGCCGTTAAACCACTGGGTGGTAATTCCCAGAAATGCTTGAAGGACTTAACTACCACGGTATATTGTCAAATCAACTCCTTAATGACACAGGGGAAACAATTTAAGGATTTATTAGGAATAATCAAATTATATATCTGTAGTTGATGTTCATGGAATTTTACATAATCCCATCCAGATTACAGATGATAAAACTGCCAGAAAATAGATGAACAACACCCCTGCATCATGTAGGTGGTTGGCGGGTTTTGGTTGCTTGAGTTGGTGATATTCTATACAACTAAGAGGGGAAGGAAAATAATTTAAGTTCAGTTGGAGCCATCTCTATGGTTTTCCAACAGATATTTTTTTAAAAAAGTTTTCAATTCAATAATAGTACAAGAAAGAATAAACACACTCTTATTATAACTATAGGTTCCTTCTGAGTTTTATGTGAGCTCAAGTGAAAACTTTATTAAAATGCAGAAAAGTCAAATCATATAGTACAGAGAAGCAAAAACCATTTACTTTAAAATGAATCCCACAAAAAATTTATAATTTTCTGATAGATCTTCTCCTGTCATCTTCAAAGACCATCGGTGAAAGTTTTATTTTCATCATTTTTAAGCAGAAAATCCTTAATCATTATCAAAAGAATTTAAATTTGAGGTACCCATCTGTTGCGTTTTTTAGAGGCTCCAAACACCCTTCGTAGAGAGAAACCTTGGTTTTGAACTTCAGTGATTAAACACTAGTCTCCTTTGTACAATCTGCTTATACTGCTGTTAGATAGCAAGTATTTTAATGCCAACCTTCAGTCAAGAGCCTCTTGTCCTACAAGACACTCATTAGTCAAGGAAAAAATATCATCTACATTTAAAAAAATGAAAGAAGGAAATCTGTGCTCACACAAGTGTTTTATGTTGCATGTTTTCTTTTTTAATCTCCAATTCAGAGGCTTTGCAATCACCAGATTTGTGAACTTATTTCCTCTCTGAAATAATAAAGAGACCACTTAATTATCATCTCATGGTCATTTTGCCTGCTTCGTGCAGATTACAAAACCCAATAACAGCTTTAATGAAAGGGATTTCTTCATGGCCACAACCTCTTTATACCTGGACTGTTGCTTTCAGAAGATGATTATACTGTTGCTACAAGAAGGTGACCACACAGGCCAAAGTCACAATCCAGATGCCTGAATTTCTCCTAAGCACCTTATGAGCACAATGCAGAACATGAATGGCTCCGAAGGATGGACCGTCTTATCAAAGAGACCATTTTAAACAGCCATAACTTTTTGAAAAGATGATTCTAAGTAAACATAACAGTACAATGACATTAGGATAATGGGCTGACTTTATGAAAGGTTAACCAGCTTGTAGTTGTAATTAAGAATAATGGCAAAAGGAGGTAAAACTGATATTTTACAGTAATTTTCAACAAGGTAAATGAAACAATGCTTAGGTGAGAAAACCTAGGAAGAATGCAGAATTCTACCCATCAATTTGTTATAAACGACGGCATATGTTGTGTTTTATTTTGAATTCTCTGATAAATGAATGTTTATCCTGGGATCAATGGCTCCGGGTGAATGGCAGATTGCAGCAGCAACTGCTTTCTTACAGAGAGAATTATCTTAAATCAGATCTCCTTTGTTTGATGAAACCTAAATTGCAGGGGGAATATTTAAACATCTGAAGAGAAAACCCATAGATAACCTAACACGTGGCTCCAAGATGCATTTAGCAGAACTAATGGTCTCTATCATTCTTTTATTCTAAAAGCTACAGATAGAATAGACAAGTGAAATAGCAAAATACTGCATCATTATGGATGCCCTAATGAGGGACAGTAGGCCACTAAAATAGTATATTCACTTCGAGTGATATTGGAAGGCTGGGGAAAATAAGACATTTTCTATGTTAAGACCAGCTAAAGATAACTAAATTAGGAACAAAACTCCTTCTCTCTTTCGTTTCCTATTTTTGTGAGGCTAAGCAAAACATGGACAGTATCTCTTCTGTACAGTATCAACGGCCACAAATATACTCAGCATGCCCCGGGACCAAGACGACTCTATTCTGTAGGTGACCACATATCCATGACCTTGATGAAAGTGGTGGAAAAATTAACCACGATTAAGAGCTTAGTCCCAGAGGGCAGACATTTACGTGTTAGAATCCTATGTCTGCCACTTACTAGCTGTACGATTTCAGGTAGAGTATTGAGCCTTTCTAAAAGCCTGTTTTCCTGATCGGTTAGCTACGGAACGATAAGAACACACGAAGTATTCAAATGCTGTTTCACCACCGTATCCCTGCTTCTCATGGATTTCTCAGCCGACTCCAGTGCTGCCTCCTACCACCTCACTGAAACAGCTCTCCTTCAGATGGCCTTTGTCACAAAACCCCATGGCATCCATTGTTCTACCAAGATGCCTCAACAGCCTCTAATGCTGTTGGCCATTTCCCCTTTCTTGTAACACCTCCTGCTTTCTGTAGAATGAGAGAGAAAGGCAGACATCCAGAGGAGAAGCCACCATAATCTGAGGGATGACAGCCACCTGCATTTCTTTCGGTTTTTGGAACCTGATTTCTAGCCTTCATGAATTTGGGTGCTGTGACAAAGTCATGAATCCTTACTGTGAATTTCCTTTTGAAGCATCTTAAAAGGCCAGAGGCATGATGCAAATGGAAGATAGGACCACCTTTAAATCTGTTTAAAGATTTCCTCTTCACCATCCAGTACTGTGTACACACTCCACCTCAATTTCTTAAACTTTGGCAATGGACGAGCATACAACACATGCATGTGACAGGAATTGAGAAGCTGTGAAAAGAAACATGAAATGCCATGCTTAATATGATCCATTCTTAAAGCCCCTTCGCCAATTAAGTGGTGTCCTTGGAAAGTCCTTGAGGGGACTGGAAAAGTTTCCTTGAATTTGGAGGAAGCTAACTTAGGACTACCTCAGGGCTGTGATATTTTTTTCACCCCTAAAGAGACGTATTTAAAATAAATAGCCAAGGCTTTGTCCCTTTGCCATAGCCTGCCCGATTATAAGCTGAAGTCAGGACAAATAGCTCACGTCCCTGACTCATAGCTAAGGATGAAATGGCTGCTTCGAAGAATCACTAAATCATACAATTCTTCCGGCAAAGGACAAATGGAGTTTGCCACTCGCCACGGGGTCAAACAGGTATCAACAGGACTTTGAATCAAGCCTCTTATGTTTCTGCTTTGCCCGAGGCCCTCCTAACTGCCCCTGAATTAGGTGACTGCATCTCTCCCATATCCAGCAGCACCCAGGTGAAGAGATTCAGTACTGTGTGACTGCAGAGGCTCTGTGACTGTCAGGGATGCGTTTGCTAAGACAAAGACTGACAAATTGCACTCCTCACATTAATTTTCAAGTACATTTTTAAAAGCACATGCCTGTGATGAAGTATTTTGAATAGTGCTGTGGATGTCAAGGAGACATTTAAAATATCTCACTCATAATTTTTGAAAATCTTCCTCATTCAAAGTTGTCACAGCTTGACAGCTTAGCTCTGTTTTGAGTATATTCTTTTACAATGTACTACAAACTGATTGAAGAGCTGACAAATCTGACTTAACCCAAACAAGAATCTTTAAATATATCTGATTGAAAAGAATGTTTAATGAGAATGCACATACAGACATTACATCTAGCATCCTATTTTTAAAAAGTCAAATTACACAATTAAAATCTTTACTGAAAATATGCCTCTACCCCCCTTGCAACTAGAAAAAAGAAAATCACTCCACTATCTATTGAGACAGAATGTTGAAATTATTAGAAATCTCTCTTATCAAATATTCATGTATTTTTTTTTCCCTGCAGAAAACCCAGGATTCTGTTTCCCGTACGCACCTTTAAACAGAGTTTAATACAGTTATTGCCCAACTTATCCATTCCTTTGAGTCCAATGACTGGTCTTGGCTTATATAAACAACTTATAAGAAAGAGACTAAAGCACTGAAATAAAGTTATTATAATTCTTTTCTAACACAGGCTAGAAAAGTAACCTTATTATTAAATACAAAAAAAAAAGGGAAAAAAAGGAATATGTACCTTACTAAAGGGAGAGAAATTGGTTGTGGAATGTAGGAAGCAGCATGAGCAAAGGCTCTTAGTGCAATGAGGGCTTTGCCCAACAAGCAAGGCAATCCCATAAAACTCCACTGACAGCAGTGGAGAAGGAATTGTAGAAACTGAAGATGTAATAGACTAAGTAGGTCATCTATTCCAATAGAAATTTTATTATATTTATACAAGACTCCTTTGAATTTACAGTACAACTTACTTCCAAGGGGTCCAAATGCTGAACAAAAAAAAAATTTTTTTTTTTTTCAGAGGGAAGGGCTGCTGAAGAAACAGCCATAAGATTGCCTCCCAAATACTTGTTTTGTTAAAATCCACTTGGTTCCCCGCATCCTTTCTTGCATTAAGATTATGTCACTAATAAGTAGTAGATAAAGAACAAGTCAAAACATAAGGCAAAAACTCCTACCAGAGTAGAGAATGAAACAGAGACACTTTCCAGGTCTGGGAAGAAAGGAAAAAAGAAAAGAAAAAAAGGGAAGGATAGAAGCATCCCGGCAATCTACAACCTGCAAGAGAGAAAAAGGCACAGAAAAATCCAGAAAGTTCTGTTAGAATTTGAGAGTACCAGGAAAAGGTGTCCTATTGCCATGAGTGTAGCTGAGGAAGCCAGGAGCTTCTCAGAAAAGCCCAACTGTTCGTCAAGTTACCACCTTTCATACAGCGTGGAAGTGACAAAGCAACACCATGCTCTGTGGGCCTGACAGAGATTTAAACCATGTGATTCTGTGGGCATTTCAGAGCCTCCCTCCCCTCCGGGCCTGTCCAGGGTCAGTTTCCACAATGTGGATGTGGTTTCACCTTCAGTGTGGTTCTCCAGCAGCCGCTCTACACAGAGACTCCAAACAGTTTGGAGCTTCCTGCTCTTCTCTCGGGTACAACCTAAAACAGCTCTAGGACAGGTCAGACCTTTCTGTGGCCCGCATTTTGTTCATGGAAAAGATGCACTATCCATTTGGCCATCAGTGGACATATAGTTATTTCTTAAATGCGGTCTTCCAATGGCTCTCTCTGATATGAGTGAAATCCACAGTGGTCCCAAATGTAAGCTCCCTAACAGTCCCTGACAATTACATGAGCCAAATCCTTAAAATCTACCTACCTACCTACCTACCTACCTATCTATCTATCTACATCCTATTGGTTTTGTTCTCCTGGAGAACCGTGACTATCGCAGGACTAATATAATATCCTCTAAAGAAAATAGCCTCCCCAAATCCTCTCTTCTCAACATTTTTAGCTTTTCTATTTTGATATGAAGGAAAAGAGTTCTTTCCTTTAAACAGGCTTCATTTTAATCTAGTACCTTAGCTGAGGAGCATCTGCAACATCTTACCTTTGAAAAGCCTATTACAATGTTGTTATAGGTGCTTATAGGGACAGGAGACAGGATGACACCAGTGCTCAGGATAAGGAGACCTTGGAGAGTAGGGACCTCACACCCAGAAATAAAGCTAGGGCCCATGGTCTGAGGTAGATTCCACTATGCCTAGGGACTAAATTGGCAATTTACCACTGGTGGGAATCAGCCCATAACAACCCTGACAGGTTAGTGTCAACTCTGAATTAATTGTATCTGCATCTATAAGAGATGGTTTCAAACTAAAGAAGACTGGGAAGTTTTGTTTCGTTTTGTTTTGTTTTACTTCTTCCACTAGAGGGAATAAGCAAAAGAAAATATGAGAGCAATGTGAAATCAGTTTTAGAAAACAAAGAAAGCTACATGTTTAGCCACATCTGAGTCATAATGAGAATCTGGGCTTTTCTCAACCTATTTCACAGAGAGAAAGTCGAATAACCGCAGACTAATATTTTTTGGCAGTAATCAATCAACCATGATATAAGCTAAGCAGGAGTGTGCCATGGATTCATGTAGAATGTGGAAAAGCATGGAACACAGAAATAATCAGCACCCAAAGGTGAAGTAGGCCAAAAAAAAAAAAAAAAAAAAAAAGGAGTAAGAATTGCAAATTTGCAAATTGATCCAGATTAGGGCATTTCCATTACCCTCTTCTGGGATTATCTGGATATTCTCAAATCCTTGGAGGGGACTAATTGTCAGGAAATGACAGAACTATAATGTATTATAACTGTTTTTACTGTAGTGTGTGTAGATGTGTGTATATAACATGCATAAATGCACATACTTATAAAATATTCATTATATATTCCTGAGGTCAGAGAGACAGGTCATAAATTTCGTTCACTTCCAGATATTAACAGACCCAAACAGTGATGGGTACTGGAAGTTGACATTTAAACACTTCCGTCTTTTAAGCAACCAAGACCGATAGTGTAGTACATAGTTAAAAGCACATATTCTGGGGGCTTCAAATCACAGCTCTTTCATTTATAGTAATGTGACCTTGGGAAAGCTATACAACCTCCTGTGTCTCATTTCCTGATGCGCAAAATGGGGATAATAGTAACAACCTCATAGGGTGTTATAAGGATTGATGAACGGGCTTAATATCTATTCAGCCCTCACAATAGTACCTGGAATATGGTGAGCTTCACATAAAGATTTGTTAAATAAAACTAACATGGTAATACACATTAAGGTCATGGTTATAAATTATGTAAATTGTCTTTTATTTTATTTGGATATTTCACTTTTTTGTTGTTTGAAACCAATCAATTTTATTCTATCACATTCAAAAAAGGGGGTATGGACTAAAATTTCAATTACTATTTTAAAGTTGCCTAAGTCATGTGAGTTAATACAACAACTATAATTAAAATGGAGGTCCTAGGACATTATTAGAAGTGAAGGAATAACACTAAAATATATAAGATTGTGGAGATATTAAATTAATATTTACAAAAAAGATACAGAAATTTAATTCTTTTATAGGGAAAAATACAAAAACATTAGTGAGGCTTTGAAATTCAAACTACTATAACTTTCTAATAGCTAAAATTTTCCCATTTGATTAAAAATTCAAGTATTTATAAAGGTAAATTTTAAAAATTCTAGGTATGACTTATAATCAACCATCATTTAGGCCAATCTTCCATCTACTATAATCAATGAAAACTGATAAATTGGGATGATTTATCTGACGCACTACAAGATTTTTAATTAAAAATGGATCTCATTAGGTTTAAAATACTGTTTTTAATCACAGGAGTATAAACTCAAACATTAAAGATTTCAGAGTTGGGGGGGGGGGGGAAGTATGCCTAACCTTCAGCTAACCAAAAATAAAACTATTTAATTATCCAGAATACTCCATTCTTCCAGCATTCAAGTTTATCCACAGAAGAAATTTTTCTGCAACTGGTAATACAAAAAAAAAAAAAAAATAGCCACTAAGGGCCGTACTCATAATAAAAGTTCACAAAGAAGTTCAGCAGCTTAGATCTTTTTGTGGGGAATGTATTTGGTTTTCCACACAAGCTAACTCAGAACTGAGAAATAGAGAAGGAAATGCAATACAATGGCCACCCACCGAAAGCATTCAACATGACACAGACCAGGACACACACAAACAGATCACAATGCACACCTGGCTTTAGGGAGCTGGAATCTATGGTCATTATATTTGTAAGCTTTGAGATTTCCCACAGTTATGTACACAAATAGAGCCTCACATCATTAAATCCTCATCAGGGCTGCCACTCTCTGCCTCTGGCCACACAGAATGTGCTAAGGAAAATGGTGTTTCAGAGCTTCATCTTAAGGAGACCAAGAGGTTACAATTTTCCTTCCTGGAGCCCTCTGGCTAGAGGCTGAGAATTTCCAGGACATTCATCTTCAGTTTCTCTCAGTTGTCCTTTGTTCTGAAAGGTCATTGTCCGTTCCTTGGAAGAAGCATCATGCCAAGCTTCTTCTTTAAGACATATACATATAAATTCTTTTATACTGTTCAAAATAGTGGCAACCTCGAGCATAAATACTTGGAGAATATTCTTGTTTTAGGCGGGGTTGCTGCAACAGAATACCACAGACTGGGCGGCTTCAACAACAAGCCTTTCTTTCTCACAGTCCTGCAGGCTGAGAGGTCTGAGGTCAAGGTGCTGGTGGATTCGATTCCTGGTGAGGGCCTTCTTGCAGAATGCTGTCTTCTTGCTGTGTCATCATACGGAGGGGGTAGGGCATGTGCTAGCTCTCTCTGGTCCCTATATGCACTTAATCTCATATAAGGATTCCACCGTTATGACCTCAACTAAACCTAACTATCTCCCAGTACTGTCATATTGGTGTTAGGGCTTCAACATGAGAAATTTGAGGTGATACACACATTCAGCCCATAATTTTCCATCTGTCCCTACATGCTATCTCAAAAGGATTTTCTTATACCTAGACAATAGCCACGTCATCTCCTCTCTCTGTATCTCGCCCTCTGGTCACGCAAAAGGACGCTTCGAAGTTAACTAGTATTTTCTGATTCTTCTCTTCAGATTTTATGATAGAGAAAATCAAATATTAAAATGGGACTGAATAACTTAAATAAAAAGATCAGACTTTGAAATCAGTATGTGTTTGATTTTGTACAAAATGCTTAATCTTATTTCTTCCTCTGTCAAACTGAGTAACAATAACACCCACTTCTCAGATTATGCTGTTAATATTAAAGGAGATCCAGTTCATCATTCATCCCAGTAATTCTTGAGTGCCTACTCCATGCAGATAGTATTCTAGATACTCAGGATAGCACAGTGAAGAAGACAGCACATTGTCAAAATCTTTGCATCACTGAGCGCGCGTTCTATTTGGGGAGATAAACAAATACAGACAGAGAACTATGTAAAGAAGCAAAAGCAGTGTGAACGGCTAGAGAGTAATGAAGAAGTCCTACTGGGAATAAGGATGGTCGACCAAGACCTCTCTTGGGGGAAAAAAAACTGAGTGGAGACCTATTAAAGTGACAGAGCAAGTCATGCACATATGTTCAAGAAGAGAATTCTAGACTGAGAGAATAGCAAGTGCAGGTTTTATGAGATGGCAACATGCTGGGGGTGCTCAGGGAATAGTGAGGCTGCACAGTGGCCAATGAGGAGAGTAGGAGGAAATGAGATCTGAGAAATAAGAAGAAAGGAGTGGAGGCTAGCACAGAGCAAGCATTCAAAAGGAAGATATTATCAACACATTTCATCTCTGTATTACTGGTGCAGGTTAGGATTAGATGATTTCCCTTAACACTCTTAAACAATTTTCACACACACACACACACACACACACTCTCTCTCTCTCTCTCTCTCTCTCTCTCTCTCTCTCTCTCTCTCTCTCTCTCTCTCTCAAGAGATTATGGTCTCATCACTTTTCCACAACACTATCAGCACAGCTATGGGGTTCTCATTGACCCTGGGCTCTCGGTAAGTGGCAACTGCTTTTTTTCTGTCCAAGGTCTGGTTCATCCTAATGAAGATGCATCATTGGCACTTGCTTCCTGCATGGCTGGGAAAACGCAGTAGAACCAAAAGACCCCATCCAGATGGAGGAGCTTGGTGGAACATCTGCCTTGCGTGTCTGTCACCTCCCCACCTCCTGCCGCTGTGTTAGCTGCCAGCCACTGCAGCAGCTCCTGAGTCAATGCTCCTCTCCTAGTGCCTTCCTGGAGCTTTAACAGATGATCTGCGCCACCATGCCATTCCCAACAGCACGGTGCCTCCTTTCATAAAACTACAGAAAGGTCCTTACGGAAATCTTAGTCCTTTAAAAATCTGCGCTATTATTTGATCTCCGAAATTGGATCCATTAAACCATAGTCATGTCTGTAAATTTCATATCAACTGGCATTAGGCAGCTAATTCATTGCATCGATTACGCAGATGGCCTATACTGGTCCATTTGACACTGAAGAAATGAGATAGCTATGAAAAACACATTCATTCATCTCCTCTACCACCACTCTAGTCCAAATCACTCTCATCTCCTGCCTTGATTATTACAAGAGCCTCCTAACTGATCTAATCCAAACCGCCTTAGTCCAGAGCATAACTTCCCTGATTATTGCTAATAGTAAATTGCCTCTTAACTAGCCTGTTGCTACTCCAGCTCCTCTTACCCCAGTTGATTTTTCACACTGGGGCATGTCAAGTGACATTTTTGAAACCAAATTCTGAACATCTATGTTCTGTATAAAACCTTTGTATGGTTCCCCAAAGCTATTAGGGATTCTTTGTTAGCCATAGATGAAGTTTCCCACTGTCATGCTTACGGTGATGCACGATCTAGCCTTTTCCTATCTAACAGCACTCCCTCCTTGTTCTCCATACATTAGTCCTATTTGGCCTTTTTTTTTTTTTTTTCCTGTTCTGCCAACATGCTATGATCCTTCTGCCTTATGGATTTTTTTAAAATACTATTGCCTCAGACTGGAAATTCTTTCCAACATTATTTTGCTTCACCTACTAAGCTATCTCCTTTTATATCCCAACACAAACACCACATCCTCAAGGACTCCTGTCCTGTGCTCCTCAGAAGGACCACAACTCTCTAATCTTCTCTAATATTCCTCTACTTCAGAAGCTCTTATAGTTTGCAATTACATCTAACTGTGATTAGTTTATTAAATACCCATCTCCCTCCACTAGGCTGAATTCACCAAGAAGTCAGGGCCTTCGTCTGCTTTTCTCATCTCTAAAATCCCAGGACTTTCTGGCTCCAAAGTTAGTACTCATTCCACTGCTTTCCAGGCAGATTTATCAAAGAACAAATGACCATTCAGACCTCAACAGCTCTCAGTATGGAGACTGCTTGTGCAGGTTTTCTAAATCTATGTGACTTGATTCATTTTATGTAAGAGAAATAACAACAGCAGTATTTTTGAGCATGTCAGGTGGTGGAATTTACCAGTAAACAAAATGCAAGATCTCTGGCTCCATAAAATTTAGCTATTAGTAGGTAAAGATAATCAATAAGTAATAAATATAAACAGTACATTATATCATTTGTTGGAAGATGATATATGCTATAAAAAAGAAAACAGAAGAGTTAAGAGCATTGGGATAATGGACTGCAATCTTTAATATGCATGTGCCTAACAACAGAGTGTTAAAACGCATAAGACAAAAACTAATAGAACTACAAGAAACAGATGAATTCACTGTTACAGGTAGAGACTTTAACACCTCTCTATCAGAACTGGATAGATCTAGCAAGCAGAAAATCAGTAAGAACATAACTGAACTCAACAACACTCTTATCAATAACATGGATATAACTGACATCTATAAACTATTTCATCCACATTTTTCTCAAGCTCACTTGGAATATTCACTAAGAAAGACCATGTCCGGGTTTCTAAAACATACCTCAACAAATTTAAAATAATAGAAAACATTAAATGTATACTCTCAGACCACAATGGCATTAAGCTAGAAATCAGTAACAGAAAGATAACTATAAAATCTCATAATACTTAGAGACTAAACATTATGCTTCAAATTAACACAGGAGTCAACTAAAAATATCTCAAGATTAATTTTTAAATATTTTAAACAAAATGCAAATAAAAATACAACTTATCAAAATTTCTGAAAGCAGTGCTTAGAGGAAAAGTTATAGCATTGAATTCATATATTAGAAAAGAAAAAAAAAGATCTGAAATTAATCATCTTAGTTTCTACCTCACTAGAAGCTAGAAAAAGAAGAGCAATAGTAAAACTTAAAATTAGTATGCTGCAACCTTTCAAAACTCACCTATTAGTTCTAGGAATTTTTTTATGGTTTGATTTAGTTTTGTTTGTTGTTGTTTATAAATTCCTTGGATTTCATATGTAGAAAGTCATGTTGTCTGCAAATAGAAACAATTTTATTTCTTTTTCAATTCCTATGTCTTCTATTTCTTTTTAACTACCCGTAGCACTGGTTAGGCATTCTAGTAGAATACTGCATTGGAGAGATGACACAGAATGTCCTTTCCTTGTTATTTTCTTCATGGAGAAAGCATTCAATCTCTCCCCATGAAGTGATGTTGGCTATGGCTTTGTTACAGATACACTTTATTAGGTTAAGGAAATGCTCTTTTATTCCTAGTTTTTAGAGAATTATTGTAAAAAATAAATGTTGAATTTTAGCAAATGCTTTTATTTTTATATTGAGATGATCATACAATTTTTTGTTTTAATGTTAATTCAGTATAGTACCTTGATTTTTAGATATTAGCCAGCTTTACATTCTCAGGAGAAAACCTTCTTGGTCATGTTGTATTATTCTTTTTCTACATTGTTGGATTGATTTTGGTAATATTTTATGGAGAGTTTTTACAATGATACTCATAAGGGATATTGTTTTATCTACTTATTTATTTATTTTTAGTTTCCTTCTCTTGTAATGTCTTTGTCTGGTTTTCATATCAGGATAATGCTGGCTTCATAAAATTAGTTGAGAAATATTCCCTTCTCTTCTATATTTCTGTAAAAAATTGTGTAGAATTTGTGTTAATTCTCTTTTAGCTTTTGATCAGTGAAACCACCTGGGTCTGGAGATTCTTCTGCAGAAGATTTTTGACTTGGAACTCATTTATTTCCATAGTAATAGAATTATTCCAGTTACCTGTTTCATCTTCAGTGAGTTTGATAATTCATATATTTTAAGAAATTAGTATATTTTATCTGTTGTTGAATGTTGTATTCATGTACATAGAGTTGTTTGTAGGATTTTATCATCTTTTGAATGTCTGGGGGTCTGTAGTGATAGCCACTTTTTTTACTCATGATAATGGCAATTTGTGTCTTTTCTCTCTCTTTGTCTGTTTTATTGTCTTATTAACAACATCAGTGTACTTCAGAGACTTTTCAGATTTCCTACAGTGAATATTTGTCATTTTATAATTAGAAAGATATTATAATTTTAAATATCATTTGAAATTTGCTTGGTTCTTCCTTTAAGTTGCAGATAATGATGCCTACAACATGGGGTTGATAGATGGATTAAAGTGACATGCATATAAAAGTAACGTACAATTTGTACTCATGTGTTAGCTATGACAATTATAAGTAAAGGAAGAGAGGTGTGTAAATGAATTAGAAGAATATCGTTATCCAACTTAGGAATAGATGGCAATATCTGTATTATGATTTTGGTAGCTCAAGAGAAGAACCTAAACTTTAAAACATTGTTTCCCACATTTAGAATAAGGTTGTCCACAATTAGACATGTGACATTCCTTTATTTAAAAAATGTAATCGCTTCTGAAAATGATTAATCACAACTAAAAATTCAAAGTCCCTATAAGTAAGTAGGCAATTATCTCACTATTTCTGAAACATCCAATACATTTCTTTGAACACCAGTCACCTAAATTAAATCCTACAATATAGTCAACTGATTCATATTATGTAGCTACTCAGGTAGATTATCTGTGGCCTTAGGACATGCTGGCTTACTTATCCTGTTTCAAATTAATCAAAAACAACAACAACAACAACAACTAATATAAGCTTGTTCTGAAAAGGAATAAGTCGGATTATGTACTTTTATTTTTTATTTTATTTATTTATTTTTTTTAACACCTACAGCACCTGGTCTTCCTAGGTGGTCTCCCATCCAAGTACTAATCAGGCCCAACCCTGCTTAGCTTCCGAGATCAGATGAGATTGGGCGTATTCAGGGTGGCATGGCCATAGACAGATTATGTACTTTTAAACCTCACTGTCTGTATTAGCATAGTTTAGGGGCAAATGGGAGGGCAAGGAGAGGAAATTGTATCTTCCTTTAAAGCACGTAAGGTGAGCTGTTATAAACACTCTATCCTCCAAAATTACTTGCTAAATTCCCTCCTTCTGAAGCCCAGAAACACTCTACCTGGCATTTGGAAGATGCCACTCTATAAAGAAGTGATCTCCTAAATACAGAGTTCTCAGAGCCCCACGAATTAGCAGGCAGGAATGAAGCGAGAGAAATGACAAGATGAGAAGGTTTCCAATTGTCGGAGAAAGAAGAAATTAGATGAAGCCAACACATTCAGCCATGATTTATGCAATAACCAAGTACTAACTCTTAAGCCAACGGCGTACTTCCAGACTATATGCAAGTACCAAATTACCATAAATTAAGCTCAGGCAAAAATTAAGCCATAAAATGGACATTTTACAGTGGCTATTGACTATGATATCCAGTTTGCATTAAATCTTCCGAAACATTGTTACTTTGTCAACTGAATTAGTAATTGGTGTCTTCTTGGGAGGGAAATATATAATGCTTCAAACTCCATATATATTATTCACCACAATTAAAGTTGCTCGCAATAAGAAGCTGCTGTCTATATGCATCAGACTAATTATTTTGTGCTTTTTTACTAAGATAATGGGACTCTGCTGCCAGTGGGCAAATCCTGATCATACATTATATCACACTTTCTAGCAATTTTTGATGAAAACTACAGGTGGAGACAGATTATAACAGGAACAGCTAATTGAAATTCATCTCCATTTTGCTTCAGATGGAAGACATGCTGCTTGAGCCCTAAAACATATTCAATTTCATTCAAATTAGATGCAGATTTTTCAGGCAAAACTAAATTTAAAAAATATACATTTCAAAGGTCCTGGAAGAGAAAGAGGAGTGCCATAAATGTTGACCACTCAAGTTTATTAGGCTACTGCTGTCCAAGGTAGGGACGGAGAACTGAACTCCTGCTAAAGTCATTATCTCTGCTAGACCAGACTCATTGGAAGTCAGTCACACCAGTGCATGAGATACATTGTTTCATATTTAATAAATTTACCTAACATTCCGCACGGTCAGGTCTCTTCATCTGTGAGCAGGTCCCCAGTGTCTCCTTCGGTGTCCAGCCCCTGCCACCATCTCCTAGGGCAGAACATTGAGATTTTTCAGTGAGACACTGAGTAGGAAGCTGTCACCTTCCTGGGTCAAACATATTTTATATACAAACACACTTGTACACACACATATACAAACACACACATACATTCTTACACACACTCACATACATTCATATGTATATGCACATACATGTTCATATATTATATATGTATGTGTGTTTATTTTATGTGTGTATGTGATATGTATACCCCCTTCTTTGACTGTAAACCAAAACATCCTTCAGTGGCAATAAGGTTGATAAAATTCTTAGCAAAGTATGAGATAAGTGCTCAATAAAATATTATTTAAAATGGGAAATTTATGAGTTATTTTTGCTAAATGCTAGACAATTACTTCTTATGAACAATTGATTTATTCTTTAATCTACTCATTCATTTAACCAATATTTGGTGGATACCAACTATGTGCCATGTACTAAAACAGGTGCCAGAGATAGAGCAGTGATCTCGAGAGTCAGCCTTCAAGAAGCTTTCCTTCTTGCAGGGAAGAGACAAACAGGTAAGTATATCAGATGGTGACATGTGCAAGGAAGAAAAATAACCAGATGCAGTGAAAAGGAGTGATGGTGGGTGCTATATACATGGTGGTCAGGGACAACCTCTCTTCTATGGTGGTATTTTCAGAGCCTTGAATGAAATGAGAGAGTAAGCCAGGCAGATAACTGGAAGAAGAGCATTCTAGGCAGAGGAAATGGCATATGCAAAGGCTGAGAAGCAGGAGCATGCCGCGGCTGGAATGTAATGAGAGAAGGGGAGAGTGAAAGATGAATGAGGTCAGAGAAAGGACAGAGGAAAAGATAACGTTCAGTTTTATAAGCTTTCACAGTGGCTTCAGCCTTTACTCTGAGTGAGATGAAAGCCATTGGAGGGATCTGAACAGAGAAGCTGCATAATCTGACATTTTATAGGGCCTTTTCTGTTTGCTCTGTAGAAAAGATGGAAGGGAAAAGGGGAGAAGCAGGAAGAGCAGTTAGGAGGTGACTACACTAACCCAGGGGAGAGATGCTGGCACCTTGAATGAGAGCATAGCCAGATTATGGGGATATTTTGAAAACAGAGACTACTGGAGTTGCTGATGGATATATGCAGAGCATGTGGGGAGGGCAGAGGGAATGAATCAAAGTTTACTCCAAGATTTCTACCTAAACAAGTAGAAGAACTGAGTTGCATGTAAAGTGTCTGGGATGCAGCAGATGCTAAAAGATGTTAGTAGTCAGTATGCATATTAGTCCCTTGGTGTTGGACCGGTGACTGTCCGTTTTACCAAGCACAGGTAGCCTAATGAACAGCTGTAATGGAAGATGCTGTCTTCGAGCTGGTAGCTATTATCATGAAGGAGGCCTCTAAATGCCAATAACTTCTTTGCTGGAAGAGGGAGCTTGTATCTTAATACAGAAACTACTGATAAATCTCCAAGGATTATACGGACAATTTCTATAAAGTTGTGGGGGTTTTTTGTTTTTGTTTTTTTTTAGAGCTGTATTTTAAGATGGTCTAAAATTTTCACAAACAACATATTTAAATTAAAAGTAATGCAATCCTCCTCATTTGGGTTTTAATTATAAATAACTATCAAAGGTATGCTTTAAATACAATGAAAGCAATACATAATATAAAGCCAAAACAAAGCAATATAGTTGAATGTAGTCTTTTAAGAAGTATACCAATATGGTTTTTTTAAGGAGATATATTTAGAATAGTCAGCATGAATACTATATTGGTTACAAATATAAATAGCTTCATGGAGTGTATAAATAAGTTCATAGACTACAGAATGATAGATCCATAATCACTTAATAAGAGAGAATTGAGTATTCTACCGGTACATTACTAAACATAAAGTTGACAACCAGGCAGACGATTATGATCTTCCAAAATATTCTCCTTGCAGCCCTTTTCAGAGACGGAATATAAACTGGCTGAACATGAAGGTGATTCTGAAGATCTCACCTCTGCTCTTTAAGACTTTCAAGTCTCTATGATAAAATCATGGAGGTGATTTCACACCAAGAAAAGAAGCATTTCTGTAGAACAAAACATACCCATATACTTGCCATCCTCAAACTGGTGCATAAATGTGCAACTAGAAAATGTTATCTCTACCAGTGTGTGCTAGATATTCTCTATCTACCTTCCCGGTCCTCTCTCCAGCCTTATCCATCTTGTTCTGTGTCTCAGGAGTCTGATTTTTAAAGACTGCATCACCTGGACTTTCTGGCCTTTTGGATTTGGTCAATGGTAACAACAGAAAAAGACTAAGGGGTAAAAAAAGACAGGTTTCCCCCCCTGCTGGACTGTGGGTTCACAATGGCTGTCTGTAGTTCCTGTCCAGGAGTCCTCTCTTACACCTACAAGCCTCACGAGGTTCCAGTGATTACTCCCTCCTCTTGCACCTTTTTCTCACTATTACTAGTTGTGAGTACCTCACGATCCCTTAATATTTCCCTTAAGTGTGTCCATACATTTTTAAATGAGCCATTATTAAAATATCTTTAATAACACTTTTGAGTTTACTATTTCCTGCTCTTCGACTAATATACGATGTTTTCCAAACTTGCTTCATAATCATTTATAGAAACATAGATTCCCAGATTCTACTCAAGACTTAATGAATCAGAGTCTCTATGCTTGGAGCTAAAGAACATGTAACTAATAAACAACCCAGGTGATTCTGATGTAGCCAACCTGGCAACCATCCCCAGATCAGCATTTGGGAACCACTGCTCTGCACACCCTGCCATGCCAAAATGAAGCATTTGAAAACAAACATGATGCTTCCAGAATACAACCCCAGCTACACTTCCCTCTAACACCACAGTGACCAGCACTCAGAAAAAGTGGTGGATTTTCCATGGGGACACCCAAAGCCAAGGAAAACAAACATATAATCTGTAGAGATAGGAGAAGCTGCTGAGCACATTAAGTAAATGCTCAAATATCCCTTTCACGTTTGATTAGCTCCTCAATTGAAAATCACTTTTCAACCATTTTCCAGGAAATGAAATCCATATCCACCTCCATCTGGTGCCAAAATTAACAAAGTAGAAAATACTGACCAGCTTAGACCTAACCAACTTCAGCTTAGAGTGGGCATTAGGGCACCCAGGGCCTTTCGGCCTTGGGGAAATGAGGCCCGTTTATTTCTAAAGACCATGAGCCTCTGGTAGGAGCAGCAGATAAACAGAATCAAGAGTCCAACCTGCTCCAGTCTCTGAGGATCTACTCTCCATTTCCAAAGCTGAAGGCATCAGGAGATGGGCTAAGCTGACCATCTGTTCTCCTCTCTGATAATATGTAATTAAGTAATTTATTTATTCAGCACTTAAACCCCCTCCTCTCACCTCCCATTAGTCAGGGATGATTATGCCAGACCCAGCTGTAGGTAGCACATTGCCTACTCGAGCAAGCACTGTGCTACAAAGCACTCTGCTAGGCCCCTGGCTACGGCCACCTCTCAGACCCAAGTACAGGAGTGACTGTGTGAAGCTTGCTGCTCTGCTGGCTTTGCTTTCTTCCCCAACGATTAGGTGGCACTTTCCAGCTGTGCAATAAACCATTTACTATGCATATTTAACTCATTTGTTCAAAGATGAATTTGCCCACGTCCTCCGATCACTTCTACCAGGCCAGCTTACTGGCTAGGCAGCACCAATGGATTCTTCCCATCTGGCAAATTTTATCTCTAAGATATAAACAAACACACATGTACACAAAGCCTGATACATGACTAGAGAGCAGTGGAATTGATTCTATTAGCCTCCAGCAAAACTTAGAGTAGAAACTATGATAGCAAACAGCATATGTGATGTTTTGTACATTACACGTTATGGGCTGCATATTACGTGTTATTGTGGCCTGACCAACAAATATTTCCCTTTTTCTGAGAGTTTTTTTTTTTTTTAACATTTTAAAGGAGAATTATCTCCCTTTATTCTATGTCTTTGCAGTTTCAATGGGATTGGCTCGATCTACAATTAGGCCAATTATTTGGCCAGCCCAATAAATGCAAATTCTAGAAATCACTGAAATTTTGGAAAAAATGAAGCTTTTTTCACTGAAGTCTAAGAAGATAGCATGTTTGCCTGAATGGCTGAAATCATCTTGCCATCTCAGCTTTAGCTTGGTGAATAAAATTAATCAAAAAGAACCAAAACTGAGAGATGGAAAGACCAAGCCCTGAGCAACCTAGTTACCATCTGAATATCTATACCCTGCCAAAGCTATATGTGTTCCTGGACTTCTCTATTACCTGAACCAATAAACTCCTGTCATTGCTTAAGTCTCTCAGTTATTTTTTGACATTTGAAAAATATAAAAATTTGATTAAGATACTTCCCATATTTTATATGTGATAGGTCACTGTAAAACCTCAAGAACCATTCCGGCATGAATTGGGCTAAATTCACATGACTTTAGCCCACAGACTGTATAAATGGGATATAAGCAAATATAAGCCAGACTGAAAAAGACACTTCCAAACAATAATTCCCAGACCATAAAATGCTTGAGAATAAGAGTTAAAAGTTATTATAGTACAACCTAATGACTAATGACATCAGTGCCCTAATGCTGACCCTTGACCAAGGTGCTGTAGAGAGTGTTCTTAGAACAAAGAAGATATTAATTTAATGTCTACAAAGATTGCTGTGGTAGGCTGAACAATGGACCCCAAAAGGTACATACATCCTAATCTCTAAAACCTGTGAATGTTAACTTACTTTCCAAAATATATATACATATTTCCCAAAAATATATGTATATTTTTGAAAATATGATTAAGTTAAGGATCTTGAAATGGCAAGATTATCCTGGAATATCTAGATATGTCCTAAATGTAATTACAAATATCTTTATGAGAGGGAGAGAGAAGGAGACTTGACTACATACAGAAGAAGAGAAGGCAATATGACCATGGAGGCAGAGATGTGAGTGATATAGCCACAAGCCAATGAATATTGGCAACCACCAAAAGCTGGAAGAGGCAAGAAACTTCCCTTCCTTGGAGCTTCTAGAAGGAGTGTGGCCCTGCTGACACCTTGATTTTGGCCCACTGAAACTGATATAAGACTCCTGGCAACCAGAACAGTGAGAGAATAAATTTCTGTTGTTTTAAACCACTGAGTTAGGGAATGAATACAGGCACTCACAACTCCACTGTTCTATGAGTTTTTGATTCTTGACACCCTTTTATATCCTGATAATAGCATTAGTAAACATTTGTTCAGAGCTTACTCTGTGTCATACACCATTCCAACAATTTACATGTATTATACCATTTAAATTTCACAATGATCTTATGACATAAGTAGCATTAATATGGCATTTTTCAGAGAGGCAAACAGGGCTCAGAAAGGTTGAATAACTTCCTCATGGTCACAATGCTAATAAGTGGTAAAGTCAGGAGCTGAACCCAAGGAATCTGATTCCAATGTCTGATATCTTAACTACTATAGATAATATAATATCTGTCTGATACCTCCTAATGATGAAGAAAGGGCAGAAGCACCTCCCATCTGTAAGGTGGACTATCTTTACACATGTAAATGCCTCTATTCAGCAAGAAGTCTTCCTAATATCAAGCCAAAATTGATCTATTTCTAATAACTGCATGGTTGTGAAACCCTCTGGAGACACAAAGAATAAAACTAATTTCTCTTCCACAGCAACATCATCACACCCCCTCAAGTTTTCTTGAGATGTAAGTGAAACGGCTCTTTCAGTGATTTGGTGGGCGACATGCTCACTGGCGCAGGGAGGTAACAGGAGGCTGTCTGGTTCCACATTCCTGTTGTGGGGAGTGGGGGAGAGACTCCCCTAAAAATTCTTAACCAGAAGCCTGCCTGCCCATTAGTGTGGGGTTTATTTTACACTGTCCTTACAGGGTCCTATATTTCTAAGGCAAGAAATTAACATAAAAAGTCATCCTGGAACACCTGGCAGAGAAAATGAGAAACTTGTCTAGATGGAAAAGGACACAGTCCAACCACATGGGGATCCCACAGACAAAGCCCCACATGGAAAATAAAATTGTAAAACTCAAAAAGGAAAACCTAATATTCACGATAAATCGACAGATAAACAGAAGGACCACACCTCCTAAGAACGTCAGATAACAAAATAGTCAAGCAATATCTTTTAAAGAAAAAGAATGTTTACAAAGGTAAAAAGTTGCATGCAACCTCTTCCTGTAAAAAGTATATAAGCTAGTAGAGGAGATAAAACCTAAGAACAAAACAAGACAGAGATGATGATGCCTCTACACACTTATAAGAATGGCCCAGATCCAGAATACTGACAATGCCAAATGCTGGCGAGGGTATGGAGCTACAGGAACTCCCACTCATTGCTGGTGAGAATGCAAAATGGTACAGCCACTTTGGATGACAGTTTGGTGATTTCTTACAATACTAAACATACTTTTACCATATGATACAGCAGTCTTATTCCTTGGTATTTACCCAAAGGAACTGAAAACTTACGTCCACACAAAGACCTGCAGAGACATTTATAGCAGCTTTATTCATAATTGCCAAAATTATTCAGCGTCAGAAAGAAATGAGCTATCAAGACATGAAAAGACATGGAGAAACCTTACATGCAAATTGCTAAATGAAAGAAGCCAAACTAAAGAGACTGCATATTGTATGATATCAACTCTATGACATTTTGAGAAAGGCAAATCTACAGAGTCAGTGAAAAGATCAGTGGTGGACAGGGGTTGGGTGGGTAAGGAGAGACGAATAGGCAGAACACAGATTTTTAGGGTAGTAAAATATTCTGCATATCATAATGATGGATACATATTTCCATACAATTGTTCAAACCCATAGAATGTACAATATCAAGAGTGAACCCCAAGGTAGACTATGGACTCCGGGTGATTATGATGCATCTGTGTAGGTTCATCCATTGTAACAAGCGTACGTACCACTCTGGTGGGGAATGTTTGTCATCAGGGGTCTGTTCAATGTGTGGGGAGAAAGTGTATATCGGAAATCTCTATACCTTCTCCTCAATTTTGCTGTGAACCTCAAACTGCTCTTAACAAAGAAATCTTAATAATAATTTTAAAAAATCATAATGAAGGTGACCAGCAGGAAGAAAAAGAAAAGATGAAACACAATGAACGCCCTGGTAGAAGTAAAAACAAAACACAGGGAAAACGCTGAGATCACATGTGCTCAGGCAAGTGTCACTTGGCTGTGTGTTTGTACTTCGTGGTACTTTTCCATGTGATATCATCTTCCTCATCCTCACTTCCATCTACACCAATACAACGAGGTGGAGACACTAAAGTTACGGCCTCACTTAAAGAATTAAAAAAATCACCCAGCTTCACAGATCTACTTGCTGTACATTCAGCCACGTTCTCTACAAAGAGAAACAGCAGCTATTGCTGGTGTTTCAAGGTGGGATATCGTATCTAGCTGTGGAACGACATTTAAAAGACTCTCCTTTACATCTGAGTACACCTGGTGGGGAGAGCGAGGGAGGCCAATTTTTAAAAACAATCTCACTTGTCTGGCGGGACTCACGCTTCATCTCCAACACAAATGCGCTATTAAGTGAACCTAAAATAACGGATACAAATCTCTCCACTGAGCCAGTGGGAAATTCCAACCTTTATGAGTTGGGAAGTGCTAAACTAGCAACCTTTTAGAAAAGAGTATCTATCTTTTTGAGCTGTTTCTGGGGGATTGCATATAAAGCATTCTGAAAACAAAAATATTTCCTTATTTTTCTAGGATCTGTTTTGCCAGCTTGATGCGAGGTTGCCCAGGACAGATATTGTCAGGGCTCGAAGTGTTTTCAGAATTATATTCACAGTTAAAATGTTTTCCAATATGGTGTTTGAACATCAAAACCCAAACAGCCCTTGAGGAGATAAAAAAAAAAAAAAAAAAAAAAAGCATTCTCTAATTTTTTAGTCCCTATAAAATGTCTAAAAGAATTTATTTTCTCTACCAACATTCCTATCACTTAATAATTTGACAGTTCTTTCTGAAAAATGTCTTTAGGAGATTTACATTTAGAAGAACTACACACAACATTTTGATTGACTACACTAAGCCACAAAGTGACACATTCTGATTGATTTTAGACAGGAAAGAAAAACCATATGCTAAATGTTGCCATCTTCTTATGGATGGGAAGAATAATTATTGGTCAGGTCCCAGGGGTTTCAAAATAGTTAAACACCCAAGCTTCATTTTCTAGTTAAATCTTTGAGTCATTCTTCTGATGATTAATTCAGCTTTGCAAAAGATACTCTTTTGGCAACTTAGAATAAGAAGTCAATGACTAAATCTTAACTTACTTTACTGGGCTTATATTTTGACGCAACTGTCAGAAGATAACTCAGTTTTTTTTTAAAGTAAAGATTAACTTATACATGATAAATCCAAGAAAGACTACTAAAGGGGAGTTAAGATGTTTGGAGTACATCCCTAATCTTCCGGGGCTGTTATAGACTAAATGTTTGTGTCCCCTCGAAATTCACACTTTGTATTTTGCTCATCATGGAATTTTGTGCATTAATTTTTATTTTTAAAAATGCTGCATTGAAGTGTTATTTATCTGAATTACTGATAGTTTTAGGCATGACCTTGAATTTTGCATTTTGGGTTGCACTCGCCTCACCCTAGTTCGCTCCCTGCTACCAAAGCTATGTGACCCCTGAATTTGGGACTTGGTCAAGGAATCTTAAACTGGCAGCCTCAAAACTACATCTGGACTATGTTTAGTGCTTAATTTGAATGCTTTTAAGCAAGAAATGTACTCTGCATGTAGTCTCTCTATTAATTAAAATGTGGCCCTGCTCCTGAACCTTCGGGTGGGATGGGTCACTGAGACTGAGAATTTGTCACCTTGGGACCCTGTGAGGCCACCATATTCTGCACATGCAGGAAGATGCCAGAAAGGCCCAATCGCAGAGTAAAAAATGCAGCAGATGTATAGAGAGGAGCAAAAGAGAGACCTCTAAGAGACATAAGATTGAAACATGACTGTGTTGACATTGAACTTCCTGTTCCTGTCACTCAGTTCTACCTTTGGTCCAAACGGAACACCCGCTCCCTTCTCAGTAACTTTTCCCCCACCACCCTGGGCCTGGCCCCTGAGACATGGAAACTAACGATCCTAACCAAGTTTCCCCCATAGGAACAAACATTGCCCTTTCTTACCTTTTATTTAGTGTGAAATGAGCAGATAAGTAATTCATCAAGTAAGTTCTGTTCTGCACAGAGTCTCCGAGCTGTACAAACAGCAGCCATTTGAAAGTCAGAATGATCTTTCACTCTACAGCCTTTGTTGTGTAGTTCATAACCCCGACTGTGTCTCAGATATAGTTAACACACAAAAACTGGTAAGCACAGAAAGGCTGGATGAAAACTGCCTCCGGGAGCTATAAAGAATGCTGCCCAGGCCCATGCTGTGACTTACTGTTGTTATAATTATTCAGAATCAATTTTAACCAGGAAAGAACACACCCATTTAAATAAAATGAAAATAAAACACCAGGAAGAAAACCAAAGTTTGTTTCCAAGCAAAACTGAAGATTTCTACCTTTACAAAGAAAATCTAATTCCGCCAACATTTAGTACATTTTACATTTAATTTTGCTCTGATTTATGACTGAATCTCCTGGGTACCAATGGTATATAAAAAACCATTAACTCTGTGGAGGCAATTGTTAGTTTTTATAATAAAAAATGCATACTGCTTATATCATTATTGCTTAGGAAATTAGGGAACACAGCTTCTAATATCCTGTGTGTGGACTACTGTAGCAAACCACTTAACTTGCAATAATAGAGTATTGACTGGGTACAGTGATCTGTGAGACACAGCCACAGTCAGATTAAGCTGCCATCACACTGTGCTCGATAGAGCCTCTCTTATAATACATTTACTCCACCTTAGCCCAAGAATCCCAAACAGATTAGCTATAAAAAAGTCTAAGAGGTTCTTCCTGGAAAGTATATATTATTTTCCTCTTTTCACTTTGTTTTCAAATAATTAAAATACTGACTTTTTTTTTTTTTTCCTCCTACCTACAAAATCTTTAGGACTTTGTAATACTAAGCCCTGGGCTTAAGTGATATCCAAATTAAGAGGAGGTATTTCTGAGGCTAATTTTATGTTTACCAAAGATAATCGCCATCCAAAAAACACGGGTTATCATTCACAGGTCTTAAAAGTATGACAGAATAAATTTCAGAGTTTTAAAACGCCTTTTACATGAGCTACACTAGCCCAATGGTGTCAAAGTCTACAAGTACACATGCTCTTTCTGAATGGAGGCTGCAGCATGCATGCCTCTCCTTCCCCTTTCTTCTGCCTCCTCCTCCCCTCCTCTCTCTCTCTTACTCTCACTCACTCGCACATAGGCTTTTCATTATTGTCTAGTTAATCTGCTGAAGTGACCCAGCATATTGCACAGTGACAGGATATGATATCTTCTGGTTCCTGTCATTATTCTTTAATGGACACTGAAACATTTAGTCTGAAGCCTTTCCTTTGCATCTCAATGCTGAAGCCTATTAGCATTATGGACAGATACTAAGCATTTGTGCCAGATGAGCCTAAATAATGAGAAAGAAGAGACACGACCTTGAAAATGCAGCTCCCATGACTGACCACTGGAGGAAAAGCCTCAGTGGGCATAACTTGGGAAAGAAACAAACAAACAAAAAAGCCCATTATACCCCCTAAATACTTCCCCTGTTTTATCATTATTAGTGTTACTCCTTCGACTTAAGGAATTATTTACCCATGATAATTACAAAAATATGAGTCTTTGAAGCATACCGTTGGGGGGAATTTCTTCATGGGTCTCTCACATTCCTCCAAGTCTTCTGAGAAGAAGCAGAGTTTTTTTCTAGACTATCTTGTCAAGAAAAAGATTTGGAAGGTAGAGATAGTGTCCACCTCTGGGGCAGAGGGCAGATTTGTTTCCTGACCAGTAAAAGAAAGATAACATCACCCACTGAGGCAAAGGTTGGTCAGGTTTGCTAGCAGCCCCTTAAAAAATTGAGGTTTCCTAAACTTGGGGTTCCTCAACTGTGGCACAAAACCATGGGATACACAACATTTCCCTGGGGCCTCTTCTACATCATCCTATGGACGTGGGGGACAAGAGGAACCAATACAATCATGCTGTCTGCTGAGCTATGAATAATGAAGCCCTTTGAACCCTGGATTCTCTGTATCCAGGAGTCTCATGGTTTCAGTGAGCATCCATGAAACTGTCACAGGATGACTTCTTGGCCTACAGTGAAGGAAAAATCCCAGACCTTCACAGTTCTGGATTCTCATCAAACTTAATGAACTAAAATGTACCTTGAATATAACCAACTCTTTCTTCCCTCGTAGGAATAACAGATCGCTTGAGTCCTAAATTTCAATTGTTTAAGGAGTCTTAATCCATCCCCAGTCACCGTTGTTCCCAAGAGAATGCTTTGCCCATGGCTATGAGCCAATGTATCGGCTGTGCTGTGCCCCCCCCCCCCGAAACCATACAAAACTGCCATATTCTCTCTTCCTCTCCCGTGCTGACTGCCCCTCTAGGTGTTTTGAGCTTCCTTCTGACAACTGCTGAGCACATGTGTCCTATGAGTGCCAGTAACCAAGCACAGTCTCCAGAAAATCCTCCAAGATGCCAATCCCAAAGGTGCCCAGTGCTAAGAGACGTCCCTCACTTCCATTCTGTGCCATTCTCTGACACCAAGGCCCTGAAACACCATCACTTGGGTGCAAAGTCCTTAAAGTCTCTCATAGGAAAGAACAATTGTAGGGACTCTGACCATTGCCCCATCAAATGATTAACTCAAACCCATCCCATCGTGTAAGTCGAGAAAGACAAATCAACCCCTCATTATTTTTGTCTCTCTTCCTCTTTGTAACTTTTATTGTAAGCAAACTCCTCCCTTTGATTCAAACTAACAATCCAAAATTTTTATATTGAGGGATATAGATAGATTTGGGGAAAATGTCTAAACCTTCCATTCATCCTGTTAATGGTCCTATTACAACCCTTTTTAGTTGATAAGGATATTTGCCAGCCAAGGAGTAGAGAATTATACCAAAGAAAATAGAACATAAGTTAGATAAATACTGTGGAAGAAAATAGAGACAAAACAAGATGAAAAGAAATAGACTTGATTTTAAAGACATATAAGTAGTAAGCACGTAGGCACTGAACACGTTCCTGGCAGAAAGGATAAGACTGTCAAGGTCACTTCCAGCCTTGAGCACCTCTATCTACAGCAAAAGTTCTTTGCACATGTATCCCAGACTTTGAAATTGGTCATGCTTTTACCTAGGTGGCAATCAATGTGTCTGTATATTCAAATATGCTAACTGGTAATTATGAAAAGCAGTACATGAAAATATGGGGAAACTTGAGTAATTGCTCAATATGAAACTAAGTGAAAACTCAGCCTTTCATTTTTCTGTCTTCATCTTCCAAAAAAGAAGAAAATGTAGACTTGCAAGGGAACAAGAAAACCATCTGGATCAGAACGCCTCCCAAATTTCACATTCCGTCCTGCCATCCAAACAAGGATTTAGAAGTGCTTTTCCTAAACCAATAATTGAGTAGTGCCTGCCAATTTCTCCCAGAACTTGGCTTTTCTTAACAAACCATTCCACCACCTTTATCCCTTTTGTTCTTTGTAATGAGAATAAGAGAAACTGGATGCATTGTACACAATCGCCAGGGATATAATGGAGGTAAAAGGTGTGCAATAAACTGTAAAAATATGGCTTTTTAGTCACAGGCTTTTCTGAGAAATATCCATAAATTTAAAAAAATAAAACAAACAAACAAACAAAAACACCATCTAGAAAGCTGACAGTTTTCCATAGATTTGTTTACAAACCAATAATGCTCAAAATGTTTACTAGCCTAGAAATTGTTTAGCTTTGACAGAAATGACTCAACTACCAAGGCCTATATTTCTATAGGGAAAGTGATAAATACATAAAATGTAACCAGGGCCAATTTTTGCTTCGAAATCAAACGAAGTAAGTTACTTCCAGAGAAGAATAAACTCATATCTAACATAACTTAGCGGAAATTTCCTTGGCAGAAGTTTCTCAAGAAGGCTATACCATCACTCAGACCTCTGGATTTTCCACTGCCCTGGCCCATTTCCATAACTCTAAGTTTAATCCAAGTTTGACCACGGAAGCAAATGTTTAGACTGCGCATGATTTGAGAAGATCTAACAACAACAAAAAAATTCCATCAAATCTGAAAGAGCAGCTCTGAGAAAATGTCTCAGCTTCGTGAAAGGGGTTCTCTCAAGGCCGATGCTACTCTATGGGAGTAAATTAAATGCTCTAGAAGCGCCCAGTGCTCTGCTGGGTCATGTATCAAGGGGCCAACAGCACAGGTCTGATGGAGGCCAGTCTATGTTTCAAAACTCAGCTCTGTCCCAGGTAACCTTAGGGAAGTTATAAGATATTCCTTAAGCCCAATTTCTGCATCTCTAAAATAGAGATAATAATACTACCATACATGTCCTTCATAAAATAAAAGTTTGATGATCAACTACAATATGTGAAATAGAACCTGGCTGTATAGTCAAACTGTCACAGATCTCAAATGACTTTAACACCAGGAGAAAGAAAAGCATGATGATGGAATCAAAAAGAAGGCTTAAAGAAAAAAAAAAAAATATGTGAAACTTCTTCAAGTATCTGTCTTACTTCTCCAATCCCTAGATGTTGAGGCTTCAGTTCCTCCTACGAACAGGAGCTGACAGTAATGAATTGGAAAAGGTTGCTCAAAGCAGCAGCTGTGGCTTCTATAATCAGCACTGGCCAAGAAGCCCTAAAACCTCGCCCAGACTCTCCTGCGGACTGGCTGTGCCTACAACACTTACTTAACCTGAGAACCTGAATTCTGAATTGTAAAATGAGAGATTCGAATAGCATAAGTTTTAGAAGGTTCCCTGGAGCTAATGAAAAACATTCTAATTTTCCACGGTTCTACTAAATCAAATACACAGATGATCCCTAAAAGACTGCAACTTAAGTTACCCTTTCCTTGAAGAAACTGAGCTTGCCTTACAGGAAACTCATGCCTTGTTTGGTGGTGAACATCCAGAGCCACTGGGCTGGACATCTAGGTGACCCACATTTCTGTCTGAATGCTTCTACCAGTGCCAAGAGCTACATGTGGCCTGGAACTAGGGGAAAAAAAGAGATTAAACTGAAGGCGCAAACACCTGCCTCAAAGCCTGTAGGGAGCTCTAACCATTCTGACAAGCCATTTGTGGTAATTGTCCTGTCTTATCCAATAAACTGGCTATTCAAGCACTGCGAGGTTGATGCCTCCTGTCAGTTGACCATAATTCCAATCACCACCATTGCACATATATGTTTTATTTGCATCACACCTGTACAACCAGAGACCAGAAGAGGCCAATTAAACTATGATTAGCACATATGCCACCTAAATCTGACTAACGGCTGTTCTCAGTGAAATCAAAGAACTGTGTTAGGTTGGGCCAGATGACCACTTAAGTGTGAGAGAGTAGTACACAAGGACATTGAGAATATGAGACATACAGAAATAGATCTAAAAGAGTAGGTTTTGTTAGTTACATTTCCCCTTGCTACTGATAGCCAAACTTTGATAGTGCACTTTCAGACAAAGGAGGGCATTCCACTTCAAACCCTTATTAGTAAGTAAAGTGGCAAAGGAATACAATCCTGTGGCTTGACTTAAATAAGTACTTCAATTGCTGGAACATCTGGACATTAGCATTTGGATACCATCATCTGGGCTATTGAAACACAAAACACAAATACAGACAAGGTCATTGCCGTGACTCGTGCATCATTCTTCCAATTTGCCTCTCTGACTGAATGAGTTAGGACAATGCTAACCACTGTTAAAAATACAACTGTTAACATCCAAAGTGTTCCTGGTAAGCGGGCCACTCTCCTCCACTTGGGGACCTAGAGAACCAGGATCCCTCCATCTTGTGACTTTGCCAGTTCCTGGGCCCCTTGAACCTCTTGCATCTATCCAGGTGACAGGGGAAAGGAAGGTAGAAGAGATACTGGCTGCTTAAAGCTCTGGCCCAGGAAATAATACTTCTGCTCCTTTATCAGAATGGTCACAAGGCCACCTAAATGGGCAATGTACCCACCCCCAAGACTGACCCTATACCATAGAAAGGACAGCACTAAATTTTGATGAACAGCCAGTCTCTTCCATAATAACATTCTATTATATAAATGTGTCTACTTAGGAGCTGTTTTTAGATCCTAATTATTTCAACTTGTATTTTATTGTTGACAAGAAGTGAGTGTTACATCACACCTTCCTGCTTTCTCTTTTTTTCCCCCTGCTTTCTCATAGTCATTTCATATGGTTATCATGCTGAATTTGTTTTTTCAAGATATTGGAGGAGACCCAACCAGATAAACAAAGATGTTTCACAGGTATATTATTAGGAGAAGGAATAGAGTACAATTGCTTTTATCATAAGGAAAGAGAAACTGATTTGTCTTCACTTTTTCGGTCACCCACCTTCCGAACTTTTCACCCAGTATGGTGAAAGGATGGTTATGGTATCTAACTCTGCCTCAGGAACCTAGATCATGATGTGAGTACACAACCAGCTTTGCCATTAACATGAAGAGTTAATTCTTCTCAGGCCAAATTCAGGGTCAAAACTCATGGCTATGGATAAGGGGTACAGCTGATAGTCAGATGCGGTATCAAAGATGATCATCAGATGGCATAAGGGAGAAGGAAAGAAAT
Source organism: Rousettus aegyptiacus (assembly GCF_014176215.1). Lineage (NCBI taxonomy): Eukaryota > Metazoa > Chordata > Mammalia > Chiroptera > Pteropodidae > Rousettus > Rousettus aegyptiacus. The sequence goes on from NW_023416310.1 coordinate 81,061,724, forward strand.
CCATTGAGAGTGCCTTATTCTCCATATCAGTTGAAATCTCAAACTGCTTGGTTACATTTCTCATTCAAACAGGGATGGCTGGACTTTGTTGCGGAAAAAAGGACCATAGTCTTATAAATGTAAAAACAAAACAAAAAACTCTAAAACTTGCCATTTATAAGAACTGCACTGAAGGAAGCAGGAGAGTACTCACCAGCTAGGCGAAAACAAATACCACTCCCCAGTTCCTTAACACTCTGAAATGACAGTGTCCCTTCGGTCCCTGAGTATAGCCAAGAGTATAGATTCCGCCAAGATGTGTTTTATAGACAGCAGATAGAAGTAACTTATATCACTCAAGTAGAGAAGATGAGACCACATGACATTCAACAGAAGTGCAACAGGCAGATTTTGATTATAAATTAGCACACTTAAAAAAAAAAAAAAACCTATTTAAAAGGACTTCTGATAACATTCGTTTTGAAAAGATCATAATATTTGTGCCATAAAACACAGGATCTATGTATGAGCTGCAGCTTTTGTCCATGGGAGTAAATCATTAAGGATCTCTGAGCTTAGATTTTTAACTTCTAAAATGCATGATGCAAAGTTCTGTTGATTATAGAGAGTCTGATTTTCTAGTCAGCATCCACCAAAAGCAGCAACAGAAAATGCCTCTCAGCACAGTTCTGCTGACTTATGATCTTGACTTTGCCGACTCTCATCTGCTTCTAGGCACAGCTGTTTTCAAATGAAAGAGCGCTTGTGCAAACAGCGCCAGGCTGGCCTCCGAGCAAGAAAGCCCAGAGTAGAGGAGTTAGGGAAATTTGTATTTTACACATGGAGCCAAGAATTTGGACCATCACCTGCAATTTCAGATTCCTGTGATCTTATGTTGCTTATTCTCTGCTGAAACGCACTGCCTGAAGCAGGTCTTAGAGTGACGTTATGGCAACCCAGTTCTCTGGGTCTTTGAAAACTTCTAGGAGCCTGCCAAGAAGATGAGCAAATTGGAGGGTAATGAAGAAGGTCGTGGCATGCAATATTAGAACCTATGTGAATTTTGTTTATTTTGCCATAAAATTCAACGGTACAGAGTTTCTATTAAAAAAAAAAAAAACTAAACATAACGAATCCATTCTGTAGGATACTTGGAAGAGAGCAGAATTTCAGAGACAACAAGATTTGAGTCATCGACAAGAGCAGGACCTTTGGGAAGCCAAGAGAAACAGACCTCTTAAAAAGCAATATTCCCCTTGGGATCCAGCAGAATGTTTCACAGTGACCAACCTCCTTCACTCAGCCCCTGGCTGACAGCTACCAACTGCTATATTCCTACATCTTCCAGACTTCCTAAGGCCAGCATTTGATTCACAAGGCCAAGTAAAAACTGTAGTGTTTAAGAGCAAAGACTTTGAAAGTAAGTCTGCTTTGTTTTATATCACTCCACCACTTACTGTACAACCATCAGTAAGTTAGTTACCTGATTTCTATTGTCTAATTCACACACGAGAGAGAAAGGGTTAAAGATACGTTTTCAAAGTTAACAGTGGTTACTTCTATAGAGGGGCAAAGCATTAAATTATTTTTTAATTTTCTATATTTTCCAAAAGTTTTTATAACTGAGCACATCTTACTTTTATAATAAGAAAAACAAATAAGTTCCATAATAATAAGCCTAACTAAGGAGACTGGAACTTACAGAAAACTGTTCTAATAGAGTAATTCTTGATGACCCCGAAGAATAGTTAAATACAAACTTTGTTTCTCTAAATATTGTAAAAATGCCAAAAGTCAGTTTGAAAATAAGTTAATGAACTTAATTTTAAATAAAGGGAAACAAAATCAGAGTATAACAAATTAAAATACAAAACCCGCCCCATCTCCCACTTGGTCACTGAATCCCATTCCTCAAGGCCACAGCTGACGTGGAAACTGGCTCTCATGACAGAGCCCGGATGCCTGCCATCTCAGCCTCTGTGCCGTTATCCAGACAGATACCTCCCAGACTTACCGCAAAACTGTCCTTCCCAAAGAGTCCAGCAAACTAAAATATTCTGTTGGAATATTTTTAAACAAGTCATTGAAACACAGAAAGGACATCGCTTTCAAAGTTTTAGCCTGTTCCAAGAACCCTATTGAGATTCTTGGCTTGTTCTCCTATAGCCCTGACACGAAATTCAACTGATAGAGGCAGCCCTACTTCATAACGGCTGACTGAGCACAGAGGGTGCAGCAGCCAACCTGATCATTAGGGAACTTCTGGAAGATAAAAAGCGCATGTCATAAGATTGACAGTGAACTCCCACAGAACTGGGAAACCTACAACCCCATGCAGTCAAAAGAGAAGACCAACAGAACTACAGAATAATCCTCAAATAAGAGAATCAGGTACAATGGGCAAGCCCTGGCAGGGACAACAAATCTTGGGATTGTTCGTGAAGAAATTAATTGAAGTGTTAGAGAAAAATTGCATTGACTCTTGCTTTTGAAGTGACTTCAACGTATTTTAAATGATAAGCCTAGAGTATAGCACTATAAGTAAAATAAAAGACATGCCCCCTCAAGTGAGCATGGGAACACAGGCTGTGTTGCATAAAATTCCTAGCATCCAGAAGTTAGGCTACTCATGCACCTAGAGAAAAGCTACATAGTCAAAATAGCCAAATGTTGCTTTATCCGTCTGCCCTGCATAGCAGTAGAGCCACAGATCCTATAATCATAACTGAATTACCTATTAGAAGAACAGTTACTTTCACTCGTACTGAAGAAATCCAACTATTAATAGTATCAATATAGATGCCAATTTAGAAATAAATACGCAAGAACTCCAAAATAGCAAAACTTGGGAAACCTAAAAAGTGAATGAGGCACTGGACTGAAAAGGAAAATAACCAATCCTGGTAAACAAAGCTTATGAACAATGTTTAATAGAAATTTAAATATCTCATAAATATCTTCAAGAGATTTGATAGGTGGTAACAGCTATAAAAGAGCAGTGAAAATGGTAATCACAGTCTACAAATTAAAAATACGATTGCTAAGAGTTTTTTAAACTAAAAAAAAATCAACTCGAGAATAACATGGACATCAACTGAATTTTAATAAGTTGGAAATCTATCAAATGGACAGAGATAGAAATCATAAGAGAATAAGAGTCGTGAAGGTAGATCTTAGAAAGCCGATATCTATCTACCCCGAGTCCCAGAAAAGAAGAGTGAGAAACATAGAAGGGGAATACAGTGAAAGAAATAAAAATCGATTTTTCTTAACTTAAAGAAATTTTTCACAGGACATGGCCCACTGGGGGAAAGATGGCTAGTTGTCTGTCAATACCCATTCTCCCTTTCTTCTTTTAATAGAACCCCTGAGAGTTTTAGTTGATTACAGAAAAATCAGGCTAAATAATTTCCCATCCTCTCTTGCAAGCTGGTCATGTGACTAAATGCTAACCAATAAGATGTGGATCGAAGTGATATGTGTAATTCTTGGCCATATTCTTTTAGAAAAGAAGAATGCCTTCCATTTGCCTTTCTCCTTCACGTTGGCTGGAAGACAGTTGTGATGGAATAGACGTTTTAGCAAACACAAACGCTGCTTTTGCACTGCGATGGCAGAGTCGAATGACTGAAACAGAGGCCTTCTAGCCCATAAAGTCTAAAATGTTTACTATCTGGCCAGTTACAGAAAAAGTTTGCCAATCCCTAGTTAAAATTTTTAAAAAAGGCTGACAATATTGTATTGATGATGACATAAAGCAAGTGGAATGCTCGGCCATTGCTAGTTGGAGTTTAAAGTGTTCCAAGCATTTTCCAAAACTATTTGGAAAATAGCTCTGATAAAGTTAAATGTACACCTGCCCTATCACCCAACAGTTCCACATCTATGCATATTTACAAGATAAATCAGTGTATTTATCCACAGAAAGACATGTTTAAGACTGCTCAGATCAGTTTTATTTATCAAATTCCAGTGTGAAGAAAGCATGGACTTTGACCTGGATGCAATAAGTGAATGGGACTCCAGATTGTCTTTCTTAGAAAATAGTAAGAGAAGAAAGATGCTCTTAGACATTTGATAGACAAAGGAGCACACTAGAGCAAAGGCGGCAAAGAGATCATCAAAAACCTGTCACACTTCACCCACAGTGTGGAGTTTTCTCAGAGAAGTGGCTAGTCAGCCAGGGACTACATTTCTCAATTTCTTGTATCATCTGAGGTAGTCATGTGCCTAAGTTCTAGCCAAAAGGCTGTGAACAGAATTAAAGACCATTATTTCCAGACCTGACACATAAAGACATCCCACACTGGACTCCATCCATATTCTCTTCATCTTTCAGCTGGCTAGGACGGAGGTAATCCCCCAGAGTGACTTTAAAAACTGTTTGTTGAAGAAGGCAAAGCCTCCATCAGCCCAGGTCCCTGAATGACTGTATGAATGCAGGCCACCCTCTCTAAGCTTTTCATCTACACAGTACTATTACCTGAGTACTATTAAGGAAGAAACTTCTATGGTATGTGATCCATCATTCATTTTGGGTCTACTTATTAGAACAGTTAGCCTACACTAACGCAGAGAACAAAAATAGTATCTACCCCATAATGTGGTTGTGGAGATTCGGTAAAATCATGAAGGAAAAACAAAAGGAACTTAGCACAGCGCCTACATAAGTACTCAGTGTGTGTTAGCTTAGTAAGTACCCAGGAAATTATAACAAGGATCTTAGAGTCTTCAAAATGATTAAGTTTCAAGAGATGAGCTCTTGAAAATAGAAGGAAGTGATTGATGACAGTCTACTCAGTCCATTTCTTCTGGTTAATCACTCTTTCCTCCAAAGAATCCTCTGGGCTTGGTTATATGAGTAGCACAGTAGGCAACTGAAGCACATTTGAGCAATAAAACTGTGAAACAAGCTCAATATGCTAACCATCAGGGACAATGATGGACCAGCTGGAGATTCAGAGATGAGTTCCTAACATCAGTGAACAGAAAAAAGGAAATCATATGTAAATATGTGTATAAAGGTAGTTATTTCTGCTTCTTCCTTTTCTGCTTGCAGCAAGCATATGTGCACATATACACACATGCACATGCCCTGACACACAGATAGATTGCTGTACCGCAAAGAGTATTGGCGATTTTATTGATGAGTCCCTCAAATCATCGCTAAAACAAAAATAAGCTGTTCAGTTCACAGCTGTAGTCAAATGGAGTGATGACAGTTGTCTCACTCTTCTCTGATGATAAATGAGCCTTCCCCTCCTTACTTGGGTCCTTGACCCAGATTCAGAGTTATTCCAGTGACCCAGGAAGACCTTTGAAAAGGAAAAAAGCCACACTTGCAAATGCCTAATGAAGCTTGTCTCAACTATTACTGTTGTGCCCTGTCATTCTAACTATAATTGATTTGCTAAGGTAGCTTTTCTTTTTCATAATCGGCCCAGCAGACAAAAATACCCAATATAAATTAAACAAACACGTCTCTCTCTCTCTCTCTCTCTCTCTCTCTCTCTCTCTCTCTCTCTCTCTCTCTCTCTCTCTCCCTCCTCCCTCCCTCCCTCCCTCCCTCCTTCCCTCTCACCTTTCATCATCCCTACTACCCTGTGCTTATTTTAAGCTTTGCATGAAACTTCACATTCTTTTTTCTTATCCTGGAAGTAAGGAAATAAGGTTTTGATAATGGGATCTTAGAATCATGTAAAGGGGACTTTTTGTTCTCTCAACAAACTTTTTCATTAACACACGAATTTCAATTGTCTGAGAGTGACTCTCCAGAACTCACTTTGAAGATGATTTAGAAGCCGAACCAGAGGTTAGCAGGAAAGAATGCCATGATGGCACAGCATAGTCTACGCGGACAGAGGATGGTGGCATATTCCCACATATCCCGTGCATTTATCCTCCATGGGAGTCAAAGTAGAGTGATACACAGAAAATTTCAGAAAGCAAACAATCTAGCCTAAAATGTAGATAAAGATACAGATAGAGATATAAATATTTAGAATCTCGATCCTTCAAAGAAGATAACACAACCACATTTCAAAGCGCATTCCCTGAAATTGTTTGTACTTGGTTGTTTCCTACAACCATCCACTTTAAACTCCTTATGTTGCAAAACCCAGAGATAAAATTAAACAACTTACTCAGGGAAAAAGAGAAAAAGCTCTTAGAAGTAAGGGCCTGAGGTTTCTACGTTCTTTTCACAGAACCAGACTCCCTAAGAGATCCTTGAGCCTGAGATTCTACTGAAGCCATGCGCTCTGTGGCTGCCGAAATGTCTGTCTTCGACAATGGAAAGGTGTATGTTAACAGCCTGTAGTAACGAGACTCCATTATTCCCAGAGCACACCGTCTCGGAAGGACTCCCAGCTACCCAGAGGTTGCAGAGAGTTCCATTTAGCGCCACCTTTGTGAGGCGTGAACACCTGACATGGGATCAAAGTGGAGGAGCTGGCCCTGGGGAGGAAGGCCTTTCTCCCTTTCAAGTTTCTGAACTTTTCTAGGTCTGCGGAGGTCCAAACCACAGAACCAAGGAAACTCAAAAGAAAAGCAACAAAAGCAGCTACAAATCAAAAGAGCCCTCTCCACTGAACAGCTCCTGCTGTTCTGCTTTCATTAGGCACCTGCGTGGTCTGAATGGATAGCAGCACCTCAGCCTCCTCATACAAAGTCAACACGTTGTATTGAAGAGTGTGTACAACTTGCAAAGGAGTGGATGGACTGGCCGCCTGCTAAATTCGCCATTCTGTTTCAGTCTCCCACCTTGCTCTTTTTTTCTTTGTGGGGCTGGGATCCATGGGGGACGACGCGATGTCTTTGTCCTACAACTACTAGGTGCCTTTGGAATAGTTAGAAACATCATAAGGATCCCCAACATATACCCATCTCAAGATGACCATGCTCTCCCTGAGAGCTGTCCCACAACTGGGACCCCTCTTTGCCTACCCACAAGTCCTCTTCTCCTTTTCCCTGGGTCCCACTCTGCCACTAACTCCTTTCAAGGTATTCACGTTAGCCAAAGCTCTCCAGGTTATTAAACAGAAACTTACTTCAAAGCAGGGAGAATAAACTTTTGGAGATCATTTAACTGGGTTCACTCACAAAAATAAAGAGCAAGGTCACAAAAATAAAGCAAGATCCAGATTGTGTAGGGCCTCAAATCATGGTGGATGCATTTTGTATTTCAAATACAAAATTAGGTATGAAAGTGAATATTTATTAAGAATGAGAGAAATCACAGCAAAGCTGCAAGTTTTTAAATGTTGACAAATGTCGCAAATACCAGAAAATCCAGAAGGATACTCTAATGTTATTTTTAATTAACTGGCTGATAACACCTCTGTAGTAACTCTGTCCTGCTCCTTTAATCTGCTTGCTCTTTGATCACCTCTCTAAATGACAATAATTTAGTACTGTAATTTTCTCTAAGAGAATAAAAAGATAGTTTAGACTTTCTTCTAGCACAGTGGATCAAAATTCATAACTAAAGGTGGGATGCAGAAAACGGGCAACACCACACATATTTGTACTCACTGTTTTTGCCCTGATGCCTGTCCTTGCTCTATTAAGACAGGAACTCTGACAAATTATATTTTGCATGATTCACAACAAAAGAAATCTAGTATATTTAAATTTGCTCAAGTGCATAGTTATATTCTTCCACACTTCCATTTTGACTGGGCATCGATGAAAACTGAATCCTCTTTTTATAATTTTATATTTCTGATTATTTAAATGTACAAAATTTTTCCAAACCTCCCTTCTCTTCCACTTTCCAGATACATCTGCTACTACAAGCTATGCAATATGTTTGTATATTAACCAGATAACGCTTTTCCACTCTGTCTTCCCTATAGGAAAATGACCAGACTGAGAGGAGGTGCAGAGTGAAAGCAGAGAGAGCAGCCTAGAGGCTCTTGAATCCATCTATGCAAGCGATGGTGGTGATAAACAAAGGCAGTGGTGGCAGAGATAGGAAGTGATCAGACTCAGACATATTTTGACGGTGGAACTTATGTGACTTGCTAATTAGATGTGGGAGGCAAGAAAAAGTAGTCGAGGGTAATGCCAAACAGATAATATGACCATTTTCACACAGAATTATTCCGAGTGCTAATTGAATTAACGCTTGTCATTGTGCCTAGCATGATGCCTGGAACGTAACTACAGTTCAATTAACGTTAGTTGAATCTGAAATTTGTTTATGTTTTTCAAAAAAAAAGAGAAGAATGAATGAGAAAGAATCACATGGCAGGCCCTATACCGTTACTGGTTTGACTGTTAATGCTGACGACAAGCATTTCTCTCACCTCACTGGGCCTACATTATCTGCTGAGGACAAGACAGGATAACAAACCAGGCAAACAATTAAAATAGGAGAGTACCAAAAAAGAAAGTAGAGCACAATCTTATATTTATCTGGGTAAACATAACTTACACAAAAGAAGATATCTAGGGTGGCTGCGTGTGCAAATATGAGATATCAAAGACTAATTCTGACAAAACATGTTGGGGATTTTAAATTATCAACTGTAGTGACCCAACCCACAACCCTAAATATCCTCTATAATTCCTGTGGCTGGCCAGCTTTCAAATCATACCCTTGCAGGGTATAATTTTTAATTTGAGAAATTCTTATTTCAACTCTGTACATTAAAAGAAAAATTAATATTGGCATTACATAATTTCACCAGTTGCTTCAATTTACACAAAATTAGCTCTCATTATACAACAAAATAAATGTTATTTCTAGTTAGTAAGGTTTTGAATAGTTCTTTTTTTTAAATCTGTATTTATTCAAATTTTTGTAATGACCACGTATTACTTTAGAGTAAGAGGAAAGTATTTTCAAAACACTAAGAAAAACTCAAGTGAAAATATTACTTGATAGTACCTCAGTAATAAAAGCCTCAGTAAATATAAATAAGGCTGAACTTAAAAAACTGTAATTAACCAGAATTGGGAATAATTAAGAATTAGAATATTCTAATGTTCCAATATCATATATTTTATTTACATATACACACACACAAAATATATATCACATACATATATATCTGTATATGTGTGTACACACACACACACAGCATTTTTGCTCCCTGACTTTCTCTATCCTTAATTCTTTCTTTTTTGACTTCCTACTTCCAAGAATACAGCATAATTTATCAAGAACTCCCAATATGCCACATGCAAGGCTTTATAATTAGCATTTAGAACACTGGGCCTAAAGAAATTTTAGAGTTTATACTGTGGTAGGAGAGATTTAAGTCAATATTTACTAAAAAATTAGAAAATTTCCTTAAAGAACATGGCAAATGTCATAGGTTGGTTCAGTGCTGCTCATTTCAATTCCCCCTCCTGTCCCATCCTCTCTTATGGAGTAGAGAGATAAAATATACTTTTCCAGAGACCCCTGAAACTAAAGCGTAGCCACATGACCCATTTATAACCAATGAGAAATAAGCAGATGTCTCCTGGGAATTTCTGGGACGCTCTAGCCCTGTCTACTAGTTCCTGCCTGGAATGGAAACATAATAGAGTGGAAGCAGCCATCTTGGGACATAAGGAAAAAAGTCAAGAGAATCACAGAGAGCCCTCACATCCTTGTACCACTGATCTAACACCAAATATCACATACCTTCAGATATTTTTGCATAAGAAAAAAAAAATCTTTTCTTTTATATTTATGTCTATTACAAGTTCAGCTTTCTGCTACAAAGGCAAGTCCTAATAGATCCATAGATCACTTCCTAAAGTGGTTTATGGCCTTTAACTAAATGTCTACTACCTTAAATTCCTAAACTAGCCACTTTTTCCTGATATCGTCATTTAGGAAAATACTAGTTACATGATGGTTCTGGAAAATTGAAAATGTTCAACAACAAAATACCACAAATATACACACAGAGACATATATATACATATATATATGTATACATATATATGTATATATACACATATATATGTATACATGTATATGTGTATATATACACACACATATGTGTGTGTATGTATATATATATACATATATATACACATATATATGTGTATATATATACATATATATGTATATATATATGTGTATGTGTGTATATATATATATATACACATATCTCATACCAGGCCTTTTAGACCCAATGCAAAAATTAATAAGTTATGCAGTTGTGGAATATGTATTTTTTAAAAAGCAAGTGAAGTAAATTTTAAAAATTCACAAACCTAAAACACTTCATCAACAGTAATTGGGGGGAGAGTTCCTTAGAGTCAACAGTGTTCACATTTTAGAAGCCCTTGTCATCCACAAACTTTTCTGTGTCAACCAACCATATTAGAGCTGACTGAATGTTCAGCACATGAAAAGGCCACTCAGTCCTAACTTAGAAGGTTTATTTTCCTTCTATTCTTTGGCCAGAAAGGTATCTGCAGCCCCTCAAACAGGAAGGGTACAGAAGAGATGGGGGCTATGCAAAGGTAATGGGCAGAAGACAATCTCACCAAGATTACACCCCATAAAACAGAATTGGCAACATCTGCTCAATCTACTGTAGATAAACAGTTAACTATTTTCCATCTCATTAACTGAGAGGATGAGATATTAAATAAACCCCAGGGGCCTCATGCTTTGTTACCACTTTTAAGGTTTGTCCCAGACTTGCTGCATTAGCTAAGCCTTGTAACAGTTTACAGTCTAAAATTCTACACAATTTCTTTCTTTCTCTCAATCTCTCCCTCTCTCTCTCAATCTCTCTCTCTCTCTTTTTCTCTCTTTCTCTCTCTCTCTCTCTCTCTCTCTCTCTCTCTCTCTTTCTCTCTCTCACACACACACACACACACACACACACATTCCCAAATGGCTTAAACCAAAAGTTCCTGCTTAATCTGACTGTCTCTCTAATTACTAGTCACTTAGCTTAAATTATTAACCATGTCTTCAACTGTGATATATGATACCTGTACGTTTCCAAACAGGATTCTAATAGAATTATCTAATTCTATTAACTGCAAACAACTGCGTATTAAATATTTATTAGCCAGCTTGCATTTATTGAAGATAGATTGGAGTGTCAGCAAACCTCTGGGTTCCCTCTTCCTAGAGCTCTGTCACAAGGAAGGCTCAGCCAAAGCAGCTCATCAGAATTGTGCCTATTGATCAACTGCCAATTACCTATTTAATCAAAATCAATGGAAATAAAAAGAGTTTAGAAGAACTTACAAGGTACGGTATGGATTTTTTAAGTACTTGGTTAAATAAGTAAATTGGTTAAAATCTAGCTAACTTGATTGTAAACACTTAAGGTTTATTTACCACGGGGAAAACTGCTGGCAGTTAAATAATTAGATTTTCTTTTTCAGACTGGTGAATTGTATTTTTAATAAAGGCATTGAAGAATTGTCAGTTTTAACCACCCGGGAGAGATGCTTTTTGATGCCATGCTTTCAGGCTAAAATGCCTTCTTTCTTAAAGCCATATGAAAGATAACCTGACACCTTTGGCAGACAACACTCCTTCAGATGGTAAGCACGTGGGCAGTTTTAGACAATTATATTATGCAAGATGGCAAGTGTTCATTCACTAAAAATGCAAGAACCATCTGGATTCTCCCAGAGGATCTGGGGAAAAAGAACAAGGAAAGTCACTCCTCTCCACAAACCACTTTAGCATGAATCATTCAAAACCCAAACTGTAAATCAATTCATAATAGCAAAAGGCCATAATGAAGAATGATAAAGAGGAATGTCATCTAACTCTTGTCCAGCTAGTTTCTCAATAGTCAAAGACATACCACAAGAAAACAGAAATTGATGTAGCAAATAAATAGTAGTGGTATATATATTTTTGCTCCCTGATTGCTGCATTTAAGGATTCAACCTCAGACTGACTTTGAGAAAATACTCCTGTGCAGAAGCAAAATAATTAAGACAGACATGAAAATCAGCACTAGGAATCTCTGGTCCTTGGAAACAAAGCAACAGGAAAATAAATATTCACACACTGGAAATGAAGTATTGCAATGTAAATGGGCAGACTATCGCAACATGGAAAATGGATTAATTTCAAACATCATGTTGAATGAAAGAGCCAGACCGGAAAAAAAAAAAAAAAAGATTCTGTACGATTAAATTTGCATAAAATTTTAAAACAGGCAACATAATCTACATTTTAAGTAGAACTGTAGTTACCTTTGAGAGTGGGGGAAATAGTCATAACCCGGAAGGGGCACAAGGGAGATTTTTGAAGTGCTTGGTAATGTTTTGTGCTTGGTCTAAACTGGTTACACAAATCTAGTCCCTTGGGGAAAATTTTCACACTTTTCTGAATGTATGTTATTCTTCAATAAAAAGCTTGCTCTCTAAAAAAAGCAGCAAAGCAATTTCGGGGTGGGGGTGGGGCCTTAAGAAAGTCACTTATCTCTGAACCTTAAAGCTTCCATCATGTGTAAAATGAACAGTTGGCAAGATGGTCATCAGATTTCTAATGTAAAAATTCTCTTGATTCTACAAAAGATCACTAGCTTCACAAGGACAAAATGGATCAATAAATTTATATTGATACCGACCCCATTTTAACGGTCAAATATTTTACTCCATCCCCACCCTTTCTTTGACCTTAAATAGTAAAAAGCAACTTTTTGGCAGTATATATATATAAAGATCCTCCCTCCAGATATATAGATTGTATAGAGATATTCCTATAAAATCAGACAAAAAGGTGGAGAAATTCGTCACTCTTAAGAATCTGCACATCAAGTTTTTTTCAGTTCCTCATTCACATGGAAATATTTAATCTTTGAGTTATTTTATACCAAGAGAGCCTATGGTTATGAAATTAGAAAGAAATGGGCATTTAAGGAATCTCAAAAAGAAATCTTTCCTAAAATATCTTCTTGGTACAATTACCTAAATGCCTGATGTTCCCACCAGTAGAGCATCTTCCTAGCTCCATCAGCCCTTCACCTAGCAGAGAAGTGGCCTCTGAAGATGTGAGACATAGGACATAAGCCTTCTCCACATGGAAGAGGATGGTAGAGATCAGGAGCCCAACGTGTCTCTAGAAGGATGGATGCTGGTACTCGGTACCGAAATGACATGTCCTGACCACCCCAGAACCAAGAAACCAGAGGAGCTTGTAAGGGAACGTGAGTCAGGCATCCTCTCACTGTTCATTCCCCACTACCTGCAACTTATTCCTGATTTTCCTTACATTTCTGTAAGAAAAAGCATTATGAATTTCACCATGCAACAAGAAAATAAAATTCCACCAATGAATGGCTTCTTTTCCCTAAACAACCATAAGCCACCGAAGTAAACATTTTTTAAACTGTTAGTTATATATACAACGCTCTAGGAGGACTGCTCGAAATTTTCCTTCACTCATTGCGGAAACCAGAGCATATATCTCTCTTCATAGAGTTTTATAAGGATATATTGAAGATTCCTTGGAGAACGAGCACATGTCACCAATTCATGGCCAAAATAATAGAAAGAACCTAAATCCATCAAGTAGGAAATGTTACAATTTCAATTTTCTAGTAGTGTATCTCTTAAAAAGACAAAGTATGAATTAAGAATTATTCTTCGAAGGAATATTCCTAGATTATGTTGTCAGGAAACAGATAATATGTCATTTCTCCTTAACTCACAGGGAGAGTAGATGTGTCTGGAGAATATGCAATGAGCAAGTTTCCTGCTGCTGTCTTTTACAAATCTTAAGAGAGTGAAAGCAGTTTGGTTGGCTTTCCTGAGCAAGGCGCAAGCATCTTCAGAGAACGCACCCTCTCCAGGCAAAAAAAAAAAAAAAGCTGCCTCTAAATGTCTGTTTATGCACTCCCAGCTGGGACTAGGGGTATGCTCCCTCTTTTAGAGGGAAAGGGCTCTGCTACACATCTGGGAAAGATTGGGGCAGAATTATATTTTGAAGGCATATCTTTAGGTGTGAATCTGCTTTTTCAATCTGTAAAAACGGAAGCAATTGTGCAAATACGATTTAACTCATAATAAATGCCACTGACCTAAGCTCAATATAGAAAGATCCTGTGATAAAACAGGCTTTCCATTCCCAGAAGGTAGAAGCAAATTGGGAGAAGAGACGAGAACACTAACAAGAAAGTATGCGAGGGAAACTAGAGCAGTGGCTGCAGCCAGAATCACTCTATAAAGAATTCAGAGCCGCACAGATGCTGAGGCTCTCCAAGATGCCACCCTGGTTGCCATCCCTCAAGGACTCTTGTCTAGTCTCCCAATCCATATCTATTTTCCTATACTAATAGAAGTTTAATCTGTGTACATGCCTGCCAGGTTAAAGGCTATACTCCCTAGCCTTCCTTAAAACTAGATATGGCGTGTGACCAGGTACTAGCCAATGGAAAATGTGAGGAGAAGTTACGTGTGCAACTTTCTGGTCATACCCTTAAAAAATAAGACCCACATAATTTTATTATTGTTTCTTTCTTCCCACTTGCTGGAGTTTAGACATAATGGTGGGAGCTAATGCACCCAACATAGACCAAGACTAAGAAGGCATATGCTAAAAACGGAAGGGCAGCAATACAAAAGTGCTTGCTCCCCACATGATGAACCCATTATACAAGCCCTCGACTGCTTACACTCAGCAGCCAAACCAATATCCTAAAACTTAAAACCACCAACTGCTATTGGTAGGTTCTTTACCACCCTCTATCCCATTTGGAATGATGATTTTCTCTGCCCCAACACTGCCCAGTGCCCCCATCAAGCCTGGATGATCCCTGATCTAAGAGCCTGCCTGGCACAATGGTAATCTCACCCCACCCCCACCACTACCAAGATGGGAGTTCAACAGTGGCTCCAGCACTCCTCATTAGCTTTTCTTTACAGCCAGGAAATTTGAGAGAGAAGCCAGAGCGGAGTCACCTAAATAGACTGCACCTGCCAAGGTTTTGTGACTGAATATATAAGTGAAATAGAAATTAGGGGGATGGACCTAAAATAAATTGACAGACTGCCACCTCTTTATAGGCTTCTTTTTACCAGCTGGTTTCATGAGACTTTGCTTTGCAGAAGAGGAGATATGATTCATGAACACGCTTGCCAGAGACAGATGCTTGTGGGTTTTGTTGTTTTTTAGTTGTGTATGTGTGTTTTAATTTTATCAGACAGAGATCTGCAAAAAATACAGGTGAAGAGAAAGGCCAATGGTAAACACGACTGGAATTAAAGCAGCTTTTAGGGGGAAGTTGTACTGAAATTTTACAGACTCGTAGTTTCTAAAACTTTTTTCAAAGACATAAAAATTAAAGGTGAATCTGAGTTTTACAAATAAAAGAGCTTGGAGATCATCGATTTCAACTGCATTTTTCTAAATAAATACTTAGCACAGTATACAACACACAGTTGGCAACCAAACGTATTTTTTGTTCTTGCTGAATAAATGACTGCCTGACTAGAGAATCAAAGGAATGAGTGACTTGCCCAAGATGACACAAGAAAAATTCAGATTAACTAAAATGGGTCAATCCCAAGGCCAAATACATTTTTTCTATGATGCCTTCTCTCATATGTTTTTTAAATGAGCTCCAAAATTCACACACATACCTTCCTTTTCCTGGCAGTGACATCAGTTAGGCCAATCTTGTATGTAACAGAAAACCCAGCAAAAAGCAGCTTAAGTCAAAAGATTATTTTACTGTTTACTTTCTAAAACTCTGGAGCTAAATTATCCCAGGGTTGATGTTGATGGCTCAACAGCCACATCAGGTACCTGAGAACTTTCCATCTTTTCACTTGTCCATGCTCTTGTGTTGCTTTCATTATGGGGCCTACTTCCTCTTAGATGCCAAATAGTTGTAGCGTTTCTTTTTATCTTCTATGAAAGCATCCAAGGAGAAATAAAGAAACAAGGATAAAACATGCCTTCCTTCTTATACCACTCTCTTAATAAAAACAAAAATCATTCTCAAAATCTTCCACATACTTCCCCTTATGTCTCATTGGCCAGAAGGGGGTCACATACCCACTCTTGGATGAATCACTAGAATAAAGAAATGAGACTATGATGACTGGCTTCGGCCAATCATGATTCACCTACTGGAGTTGGGCACATTCTATCCCAGACAAAGGTACTAACAAGGAAGAGAGGCAAGTGGCTATCTGAAGACATCTATGAGTTTCTGCTACATACATAGGCAGCTCTACACAAGACTAAGCCCACAGATATTATCACTTTCTATTTACCAGTCTCCACACAGACCATGCAACTAAAATAACAAAAACAACAGTTTTCTTACCCTCGGAAAGGTCACTAGACAATGGCAGATGAAATGCGCCAAATAGATTGTTACAATCCAATATCATGTATGTTCTTATGAGAAAAGTGTCTACACCTAGGAGATGATAAAGAAGACAAAACTAGCTCACATGTGAACTGCCAGGAAAGGCTTCCAAGAGCAGGTGTCAACAGAACAAGTGCTATGGCGATGCTGTGGGACAAGCAGAATGCATTCCAGGTAAACGACTCAGCATAGGCCAAGTGCAAGAGACAAGTGAGGATATGATGAATCTGAAGGCTGAAAAAAATTCAGCATAACTAAGTCATTGAACATAAGGCAGAGAGATCAACTGAGACTGAAGAGATAAGTCCCATTTCAAGATTTTGCCAGGGTGATAAAAGATTTTCCATGACAGCTATAGGTGGAGTCACAGGTGTAAAAATGACAAAAAAGACCCCAGGCTTCAGGTCACAGAGGTGACCTCCCTCCAAGAAATAGATCATGATGCTGCTACTTGGTGACTCACAATTCCCTTTGCTGATTCTCCATCTATTGAGGCTATTACAGACCAGGCTGAAAATAATGCACCCGTTCAAAGTATCCACAGCTCCCCAGCAGAAAGGCTAGTGTGGGTAATGAGTGTGCTTTGACAGCCCAAGGTCAGATATTTAACAATATTCCAGAGTTTAAGTATGATACACTGAGCGCTGTTTTAGCTTTTTACTTGAAAGGCTCACAGCTGCTAATATTTACAGAAATAGGAAGCAATTACAGTTCGCTGCCACAGGAGGAACTTAAATAATTTAAGACTCATAATGCCTCTGATTCTTTTCGAGCCATCTTTCCTCCAGAACCAGCTGCTTCTAGCTCTCAGAGAGCTCTCTGTTCAGAAGACAGAGTCGACCCGACGCACGCACGGCGCTGCTTCTGCTCCCCCCCAAAACTCAAGCACACAGCTTTCTGGCACCCACAGCATTTCTCCCACACTTGCACTTCATCTCTGGAATGGGCCCCTTTTCTCACCAGCGATGAAACTCCGCAGCCATCTGCCTAGGCTAATCTGGGCAAACTGGCATGAGCAGAGAGAACCATAACATGATTTCACAAATTAAACTAATTTATTTCAGTAGCCATTTTCATAAGACGGATGTGGCAGGACAAGAATAGAGAAGAAGAAAGGGGAATGGGGGGGTAGAAATTGAATATGTTGAATGTCAAACAGAAGAAAGTCAAATTTTAAGTACCCAGAGTTTCCACGTGAACACCACAAGAGTCTCTCCTTATGATTCTATCGTGAGCTCAGGTCTTTTTCATAATGGTCAACAAGCTGATGAGAGGGGTAAGATAATTTAGACAATGGGAAATTTTTCAAAGTTTAGGCTGATGAGTTTCTAAGGTCAATCTATAGAGTGAGTGATCTTCCTAAGAATGAGAGAATATTGAGGGATCTGTTCCCATTATAAAGTTTTAAAATATGACCAAGAATGTAACTGATAAGTGTACTCCACCTGAGAGAGACAGTTTTTATAGGAAAGGTGTTCTAGGATTTCTGGCTTCCACAATCTTACATTTATCATCACAGCTTTTCTTGTGAGGACATCAGACTAGAAGGGAAAAAACATGTTTTCTAGAACCCAACATATTAGCTTTCGAATCCCAGCTCCACCCCTTTGTGATACCAACCTCTGGGAGGTTATTCTGTGTTTCTGAGCCTCAGTTTCTGCATCCGCAAAAATGGAGATGTTGTGGACATGTTTTAATGAGAATTAAATTCCTTTAAATGAAGTATCTTGGACAAAAAAAAACTAATAGTGTCTAAACTACAGAAAGCATCCAAAGAAGCCTGGCTTCTTCCCTTCTCTGCCAATACCTGCTCTTCCATTTTTCTCATAAGGATTATATGTGTACCCTTCCAATGCCTATAGCATGTGGGAGAAATGCCAATCACTTTTTCCTGCTTGTATCTTGAAAAATGAAAAATCGTTTTTTTTATATATATATCAAAAAGGACTCTGTTATGCGTTGAATTGTGTTCCCCAAAATTCATCTGTTAGAGTCTTCACCCACAGTATCTCACGATGTGACCAT
This sequence comes from Rousettus aegyptiacus, assembly GCF_014176215.1. NCBI lineage: Eukaryota > Metazoa > Chordata > Mammalia > Chiroptera > Pteropodidae > Rousettus > Rousettus aegyptiacus. The sequence continues at coordinate 81,080,035 of NW_023416310.1, forward strand.
GTTTGGCAATAAAGTTGTTGTAGATGTAACTAGTTAAAATAAGGTCATACTAGAGTAGGGTGAGATCCTGATCCAATATGTCTGGTGAGCTTATAAAAAGAATCCCACGTGAAGAGACAGACAAGGCTCCAAGGAAATTGCCCTGCGAAGATGAAGACAGAGCTCTAAGTGAGGTAGTGGAAGCCAAGGAATGCCAAAATCACCAGCAAACTACCAGAAGCTAGAAGAGAAACATGGGATGGATTTTTCCTCACAGGCTTCACATGGCACCAGCCCTGACAACACCTTGATCTCAGTCTTCCGGCCTCCAGAACTGTGAGACAATGAATTTCTGTTGTTTTAGTCACCAGTTCATGGTACTTTTTTATGATGGCCCTGGCAAACTAATACAGGCTCATTGCCAACGTCCTTTTCTACTCAGTATACACATGAATAACTTTCACCATTATAACACTTTTTATAGGTTGCAAACGACTTTAGGTGTTTTGCATGAACATTCAATTACACCATATGTAAGTACCATGGCTGACTTGGACAATTCTATCAGGCTGAGAACACAGCGGTCCTTAGTCATTGTTTCCTCAGTCTCAGAGCACCTCGAATAAGAGGTTTCACTGGCTCTATTTATTTACCTGTTTTCCTTTCCCACTAGACTTCAAGCTCCTTGAAATAGTAAATATGTCCCACTTATCTTCCTATCCCCAGACTAAAGATGGGGAAAGAGCATGACATTTGCTGAACACCCTCATTTTTGCAAAGTACTTTAAAACTAGTTCTAGAAACAGATCTGAGAGCTTGCCATGTGCCAGACCACCTTCCCCAAACCAGGAGAGGAAGGCATTAATGTTCCAATCTTATAAAAAAAGAAAGTAGGTTCAGAAAATTAAGATGGGAAAGGTGAAAACCATTTTCTTTTTTATTATATTTTGCAATGATTTCAGGAAATATAAGATATGAATCCAGTGCAAAAGTTCTCCTAAGCTTGAACTCAGAGAAGGCAAAAAAGAATAAGAAAGAGTATGTGAAAGATGTCCTCTCGCAAATAAATTCCCACAAATAAACAATGAGCTGTAAATAAACCATGAGGAATGATGGAACAGCTCTGACCCTGAGCAAATGTGGGTAATATTTAGAATATAGTTATTTCTCAGAAGAGAAGTCTAAACCAGAAAGACTCATTCCTGTTCTAAATTATTCAGCACTTATTAATTGTATCCTGTGAACTAAAATGCTAAGTTAAAATCATGCCCTACCTTTCATTACTCTTTGCACGAGAGTGTAGCAGATAACTATTTCAAAGTCAAAAGAATTAAATCAAATAGATATACATATATGTATATGTTTTAGATATAGATAAAATGCAGATATATAAATCAAATCCATACATGAATGCAGATGTTATGAGAAAATATTAAGTCCCTTAAAAAATATAAATATTTCTCACAATATTAGTATTATCAAAGGGAAAGCATTATTCTCTACCCTTGAAAGGTTTCTGGAACAGATTTTTCTCAATTCATTTGTTTTTCTTTTTTCCCATGTGTTCCTAATGTTTTGCAGATCAAGACCATCACACACATGAGACACCTGTGCTGACAGACACAAGAAGCAACCTGAGCAACTTGTCTACATGCACCTCCACCCCCGCTCGTTTTCCTGATCACAAAGGTCCAGCTCTTCAGAATGACTTGGTGCCAATCTGGACACATGAGTGCCTAATGGCTATGGTCTGAATGTTTGTTTCCCCCCAAAAATCATATGTTGAAATCTTGCCCCTCAAGGATGATAGTATTAGTAAGTGGGGCCTTTGTGAGGTGCTTAAGTTATGAGGGTAGAGCTCTCATGAACAGGGTATCTCTACACAAGAGAATCCCACAGAGAGAGGCCTGGCTCCTTCCCTATGTGAGGACTCGGTGTGCAGGTGCTGGACATGAACCAGAGGAGGACTCGCACAAGAATGCAACCATGATGATGCCTTGGTCTTGGACTTCTCAGCTGCCAGAACTTTGAGAAATAAACTTCTGTTGTTTATAAGCTACCTAGTCTGTGGTATTTGCTTTAAGCAGCCCAAAAGGAGTAAAAACTAATCATCCTTGATGAACACCCTCTGACATGTCTCTTGCCCATTTCACTACCTAGTAGTTGGTTTTCTTCCCTTCCAAACTCCTCTTGTAAGGTATTATTCCATGAAGAGCAAACACAGAACCAACTTTACAGGATCCTGCAGAAACTCTAAAAAATTCTTTCATATCAGGCTCTTGAACCAAATCGAACACTTCAGATCTCGCCTGTCGGTTTCCATACCCTTTCTAAGGAACTCAAGGAAAATCTTAGCAGTGAACACTCATGGAGAATTGCTGCTAAATTAGCACCAAACTAGATGTTTAATGATTAACTACATGCCCTTGATAAAATATTCAATCACAACATCGCCTGGCAGTTATGCCTTGTTTTAGAACACCTCTCAGAAGGGATGGCAAAGCATCACCAATTTTAAAGACTATCTCCTTCTCTAAAGGAAAATACATTTAAGCAACAAAATTCAATATTTACACCAAATTCCTTTTCAAAGCAACTATGAGCTCCCTGAGAATAGAAACCAAGTTTTTTTTTTCTTTGTTTTTTTTTTTTTTTTTAATATAAAAGACTCATCACAACGTTTGGCACACCATATGCTTCTAATTGACATCCGGCAGGCTGACCTACTGACAGAGAAGGTACAGTGATAGATATATATGACTAGGCCTAACAGCACAAGTAAGCAAGAGTCATCACAAGTACATCTGTTTGCATGTCAATTCCCAAAACTGGTGGAAGTGTTTTTAATACTTGCCTTGATCAAGGCTCTAAGAATATGAAAGTAGTGATTCACCAAGGCTGATTCCTTAGTGTCAAAATGTAAGAAATTCAATTATTCCTGCAAAACCCAAGAAATAGTTTTATTTAAAACAACTAAAAAATCTTAAGGCTTAACTATGTATGTCAACTGAATAATTACCTTCTATATTTAAAACATCAACATATTTGAATTATTTGCTAACCCTTCTACCCTGTTGCATATTAGAGGCTTTTAAGTTATACCAACAGCATAAAATATGCTTGTGCCTTTAAACTTTTCTAAATATATGAAATTACATACTCACTAATACAGAGATGGGTAATATACATAGAAAGCTCTTGTGACCCAAAGATCATCACTGCTAACTCGCTGATGATTTTTTTCCCATATTTTTTTATTTAAGATCACAGATAATTTAGTTCAAAATGAGAATCTATACGCTATTTTGTAATTTGCTTTATTTCATTTTCTTTGTCTTTCCCTAATGCCTATAGCTTTTGAAATCAGATTAAAATGTTAAACGATTAGCTATCAAACCTATACTGATAACTACATATGGCTTATTCTTCATAAGTAACGAATAATTGCATGATTTGTAGATTTAAACATACCAGTCAAGCTGAGGCAATATAAACAAAGGTGGATCTCTCAGAAATACAGTGAAACCTAAAACTCAGGTATTATATCAGAGCTCTAGAGTTTATCAATAAAAAGTTGAAATTTCTAATATAAGCTGATCCTGGATGACTCTGATTGACCCATACCTTTTGCTTACAAGATAAGAGTCTGTATTAGCGCATCAGCTCACCAGTTAGGAGGTTGACTATCTGACATCAGGGGTGAGAGTGGGGGTGGAAGGGAAGGAAAAACTACACGTGCTGACATTGCTGTATATCACCAGCAGATTCCCAGACATACCACAGCATACAAGTCCATCAATTAATAAATTCCCAGGAAGTTAAAAAAAAGAAAGAAAGAAAGAAAAAACAGTAAACAAAGAAAAGGTCATCATATAACAGCAAAGCGAGGCAGGGAAAACAGCTGCTAACGTCAGGCAATGCTTGATCCAATTTAAGGTGGAAAATATTAGGAGAGATTAAGACCGCTATTGGCTTTAAACCTTCTGGTGGTGCATCCCCTCTGATAGCAGCGGTCCTAGAGAGGCAGCCGTCAAAACCCAGTGGTCCTTTCAACCATGGCTCTCTCTCCCCAAAATGGTTTGTCAACACCTAACATTTAGGAAGCCTGGAGTTTGGGTTATGATCTGTAAAACATTTGAGTAGGTTCCTGGGGGAGAAAAAAAAAAAAAAAAGCCTAATCTATGGTTTACAAATTTCTCCTTTGGGAGAAAGGGATTTAATCTGAAGCACGGATCTAGAATGATTGTCCATCTTAGGTGACATAGGGAGCGATTAAGGTTATGCTGGTCTGTCAGAAACCCAGATAAATGATGATAATATTTGCAGATTTCAGTCTCAGGGATTGGTCTAACCTCTTTGTTAGATGTGCTTTGACTAGAAAGAAAGCAAGGCAATTAAAAGTTGAGGTTATTACATCTTTAAATATTGAGATAAATAATATATACTATTAAAATGTTTTTTTAGTTGAGGTTATCAAGATTCTGCTACCAACATATTTTGAGGGCTTAAACTCATACCCCTGAAACTTAGACTTCTTCCCAATTACCTTAGTGATGAAAACTTATAGGGTTATTTCATTCTACTACTTTAAATTCTTCAATGACATCAAGTCCAAACTTCTTATCATGTCCAGATGGGTCCTTCCTCATGTGGGCATAGCCTCATGCCCCGCCTCCTCAACAATCCCAATCTACAAGGCACATTCAGCCATGTGCTGCTCCTTACAAATCCCCAGTTTATGCCACAGTGTTTCTTATTCCTCCATCTTTACACATGCTGCTCACTTGGCCAGTCACATCCTTCCAAAGTCTCCAATGATCCCTCTGCCCCAAACCCACCATCTGCCAGGAAGGCCCTTACTTGCCACTGCTTCAGTAAAACAGAGCCACAGAATGGGGCTGGCTTTGAAGTTAGCCAACTTGGAGTTGCATTCAGTTTCCACTGTCTCTTACTTAACTCTTTGTGCCTTTGTTTCCCCATCACCAAGATGTGAAAAAGAATAGCCCTTAGAGATTTTGAGAGGTTTAAATGAGGTAAGACTTTAATCAGGTAGCTTTAGAGAACACATTAAGAGTTCAAAAACTGTTAGCTATTAGCACTATCATCATCATTATCATCATCACTATCTCTTACAACCCCAATTAAAGCTTTTTTTTTAATGAAAAACAACAACACCAACAAAATCTTTGCTAAATACCACCTCTTCTCACAAACATTGATTACTCATTCTTTTGTTCCACCCCTGAAACAGACAAACTTCTAATGCGGCTCTCATACTGAATTACAAGTATTTTTTACATATCTCTTCCCTCTCTGAAAGCTTATCAAAACCAGGAACCACATCTCATTAATCTTGTATTCTCAGTGTCTAGCAGTGCCTGACATATGGGAGATACAAAAACAAATACAAGCTGACTGGATCAATAATTAAATGAGTTCCTAAAAAGTCAAGTGAAAATCAAATACTGATCAATCAAATCATGTTTAACTGCACTGAGGAAATTTGATGTTCAGAGAATCATAAGAAAAATTCAAGGACTGGAGGAAATCAAGGAATGCATATGTATTGAGGAGTCAGGCCTGAATTCCTGAATTGGAATACTCTCTGTTCCTCTTACAAGCTTGATGACAGTGGGCTAAGTTATTTAACCTCCTGGAGTCTCTGCTTGCTCAGTCTTTAGGTAAAAAAGACAACATCTATCTCATGAGGTAAACAACAAACAAGAAGATACAAGCAAAATACATGAGACTATAAGCAAGTGTTCATTAATTTATTTCCCTTGGCCTTTTATGAAGAACTATATTTGTAAATTTAACTATTATTCCAATTACTCCACTGATCTTTGTGTTTAACTGTACCATCAATAGAGGTCAAATTTTTGTTTACTTGTACTGAATCCACATTCTCAAACACTTGGATAGAAACACCTAATCTGCCATCTATCAAGGGGACTAAGCCCATGGATTTGTATACTATGGGCAAGTGTTCTTTGCTTTAATTCAACTGCTTCATTTTGTTTCTGTTCAAACCACTAATTTCAACCTCAGAATTTAGAGGGTAAATTAGTAGTCACTATCTGAGGTTACAGGAACCCAGGCTTAGATGTAACACTGAGAATCCTACTATATTCTTTAACAAGGGATTACCAATTAATTGGTCAGCTCCATATATCTAAGGAAGATAGAGCTACAAAAAGAGATGACAGAGCTAAAGGAAACACACAAAACAGATCTCATTTTTTTGTTGTTAATTTGACGAGGTCTGCTATGATATAACTCCTTCAGTCATTCATTTAAAAAAAATGAATTAAACATTTTCCCTGCCAATCAACCTAGAGAACTTACACATAAATGTTAAGATCACCAGGTAATCTTATTTGTTACAATAGAAAAAGCATATGTTATTTAAGAATTCTAACCAAGTGTACAGATTTGGAAGAAAAGTAAAATTTTTTAAAAAAAGGGGGTAGGAGGGGGGCCAGAAGTGAGAGTTTCCGATTCTCCAAATCGAGGGCATTCCTGGTTTACCCCATTCTTACCTTTCACTCTTGGCACAAGGATAAAGGGAGCAAGTAGAATATGATATCAATGTTAGCATTATAAACGGAGAAACTAAAATAAAACCACCCAAAATCTTAAGATCCACTGGACAGACTTGAATCATATGTAGATGTCAAATTGCTCATTTAACCTCTAAAAACTAATTGCAATAGAACTACAGGGCAGAGGAATGGACACACCAATGATCTGAGTCTGGGCACGGATGTCTCCTCTCTTATGATATTGTGTAGCGTCATCCCATTGCATGCATTGCAGATGCAGATGTCACTCAAATTAGAAAATCCATAGTCCTCTTTCGACTTCCCCAAACCCCAAAAAACTCATGATTCCTAAAAGCAAATGGCTTACCTTTACTACATTTCAAGTCATGAGGGCACCAACAGACACAGAGGTTAATATCTGTATTTTGCTTATCAGAGCCATGGAGAAGAGGAGAAGCAACTTTGCAAAAGTAACTAAAATTACACTAGTGTGGTTGTTATCAAGCGTCCCCCAAACAGAGCGTGAGTCCCAAGAAATGCAACTTTACTGAAAGCACAAGCTACGAAATAAAAGGGTTGGCATAATGATACCACATACTAAAATTTAATCAAACTGAAAAGAACAGTTGATCTGTCTTCAAGAGAAAGGGAGGGGTAGTGTGTAATATCTTTAATATATGGATGGCTGGGTAGAGTAAATGACTGTCGCACAGAAGGTTTATCTGTAAACACTGCAGTTAAGTCTGGGGTTTTTAACCACAATAAATGGCTGGTTTCAATCAGCCGCTGCTAGCAGGAAATCCATGGCCCATAGGAGCAATTACCCATCTCTTGACTGAAGCACAGGGCAATTACAAGCTACCGAAGACCGTTCACGATACTGGAGCACTTGGCTGTACGGTGCTAATGGAACCGAGACAAGAAACAGTGATCTGTGGCCACATTTCTCAGTTTCAACCCCTCCCCAACCTCTTTTATATTTCTCTTATCTCAGAAGACGGCAGCATTGACAGAGAAATTATGGTATGCAAAAGCAGTACCATCTTCACCCCAAACACAGATATCAGGGTTTCCTCTCCCCTGCACCCCCTACAGCCCCTTAAAATTATTACACTCATTTTGGTTTTTCAAAATGTATCATGCCTTTATCTGCGGTTTTCCTGTTGACTTCTTACCCGAATCTCCTATTTAGCATTTAGTGATCATTATCGACATAATCAATTAGCCAAATTAGAACTTCTAATTTTAAGGAAGTGAAGAAAAACCTGCCAGGGAAATAAATGGGAAAATAATTACTGTTTTATGTCACTGTGAAAAAAAAAATACATCAACTAGGTATTCTTTAGAGATACAGCCTATGGTTAGAGAAAGAAAAATAAAAGATAGTAAGTGATCTATCAAGTTAACTTTCCAATCTCATTACATTTATTTGAAACAAGTAGCATTTAATGAAGACATAGTGTACCAGTCATCATATTATGTATGTTAAGGGCATTGCTTCATTTAAGTCTCACAATAACCCCAAAGTAGATACTATGATCACCCTTTGAGTAATTTCCTCAAAGTTAAGTACATTGTGGATTCAAGACTTGAATATGGTCTGTAACAGTCCAAAACCTAGCTCTTAAATACCATATTATCCTGCCTCTGCTACTGGGTGACTGTGAGAGACAGTGAATAATTGGCATATCCACCCTACTATGCCGCCATGATAGATGTTAGCAATAATTCCCAGTGTCCTTTCCATAGAGTCTAGATAGGAACACAGAATCTCTCTCGTCCAAATATTTTAGGAAGCCAACATATAAAATGTACTGTTTCTACCCTGGCTCTTAAAACTAAGTAGCCTCCTCCGAGTGGGTGGAAGCAATAGTGTGCCTGATAAGGATTGTAAGAAGTACTCCAGCAAAAGCTTGGAGTTTTCTTTTGGCCCCTCCCTTTGACTCCTGTATTTCTTGTTTTCTTAAGCAGTTAGAAAAACAGAGAAGATATCCTATTAGACCACTCTCCATTCAAATCTGATCAAATCTGAACAGAAGTGGACAGCACAGAGTTGCTTAATCCTATAAGCCCTCCCCCCACCCACGTGCATGGCATCGTCCTCTTCCGGGCTCTAGTGGCAAAAGAGAGTAGACGCAAAGGAGCCAAAAACATTCATGAAACTGAGTCATGAAAGACTTGATGGAGTACACTTACCTTCACAGCATTGGTTTGGAAAAAATGACAAAAATAGATGGAACAAAGATGTGTATACTGCATTGCAAGGCGCCCCAAACTATTAGGTTTACTGCGATGGTCAACACCTCTGACTACTTCGTTCCTTTTATTATTATTGTTTCTTTTATTATTGTTCTTTATCTGTATTTCATGAATCAAGTCTTGAGTTCAGGCATGAGGAGGACGTGCCATGCCCCTGTGCAGTTAGGGATCCTCAGTGAGGCCTGAACGACGCATCCCACCACCGACATTCCACTCTTGCTGAGATCCTGGACTTCTGATGCCCACTGGGTTCATTTTATAGAGCAGAAATGTTTTGTGCTAAAGAATTCATAGATGCAGATTTTATGGACAACCCTCTGAGCCCAATATTTATGAAGTGATTCTTCAGAGAAAACAAGTAAGATTTGGGATCTGTAAGACACTAACTGTTAAAAAGGGTTTTCATCTGTGAGATGACTTCACTGGAGTTATTGAAAACAAACAAACAGAAACATGCTCTGATGGATTTTAAAAGGTCAAATACCTTTGATGACACTAGATAGTCAACACTGTGACAGTTAACCTCATTTTGATGACAAAATGTTAGGGTTTTTTTGTTCCTTGGTTCAGAGATGCCCTCTTTATTCTACACGATACCTTCACAGAGTGTTGTATTATGCCTGTCACTCTGTCTCCTTAGCCTCCTGGCTCCCTACCCCTTCCCATTACCTTCCAAAAAAGTAGCCACAAAATTAAGGGAAAATATCCAGCTTAAAGGGCAACGATTTCTAGTAGAGGAAAAAGAGTGGGAAATGAACTATTTCAGACCAAAAGCAATTATATTTTGAAGGCAGAAGCAGACATCTTCTGGCACAACTGTCAAGATGTTACAAAAAGATTAAAGGAATTTTTTGTGTGTGTCATTTAAAATCTGTTTCTGGTTCTCGAAAAAAAAAAAAAGAAAGGTCTGCTGTTCAGTTTGTGATTTTTAATAAGATTTCTCAATAGACTCACTGCTTAAGAAAAAAAAAAAAGGTTTAAGGGAGAAAGAAGCAAAAAAAAGTCGAAGGCCATGCAGCAAATACAGCCATGACTTTGATACGGTATCATTCATTTTCGCCATTCTTGCGGATTTAGACAAGGTTTTTGTGGGAGGTTATACCCTATACCATAACCTGTCAACAAAATATACTTTTTGCAGAGACTCTTCAGGATTTAGACTTCTATTGGGGTTAAAGTAGAAACACCAGATTAATTCCTTTCAAAACTCTGGGACTTTTGTGCAAGGAGGCAAAAGATGGCATTTTTCACTGTTACAGTGTGCGAACCTCACCCTTGGCTTCAAATGTCCAGATATTATTTCAGTCCCCATTCTTCAGGGCACTGGCTCCTGCAATTCCCCATTAAGTATTGTTTATCGAGCTCCTGCTTGAGAGACACAGAGAGTATCTTGAAGACCCACCCAAGGTTATTCAGTCAAAGGGGTCATGATTTCTAGTGCATCCTCTGCTCTGTTCACCACCCTTATGACATGGAAACTGTTTTGGAACTTGTTCTCAGTCCAAATTCTCTTCATGGAAGCTGAGCAACTAACAATTCTCTTCTATCTTTTACATTCTCTCCATCTTCACCTTAATTTTCATCTCTTGTATTGTGGGAGTCCAACATATTCATTGCAAAGGCTCCTCTTCTATCCTTCATCTTTCCATTCCTTCTGTAGCTCCATTTCTGTTGATGAGCATGGGGTGTCATAGCCTGGGCCTTAACACGTTCATCGAGCAAGGGAGACTGCAGATGGAAAATAGCTTCATGGCTTCATTTCCTGTCATCCTACCTCTAATTTAAAAGGGTTCCTTTCTTGCTTAATACATTTATGGGAGGGTCTAGGAGCTGAGGGAGGGAGGCTACAACAAATAAATATGTGAAATGACCCATCCCCTCAAGTATTTTGCAATATTTTGAAAAAAAAAAAATTGGGCTTTTGGTTGGAAAACAATTCGAGGACAGTGTGCGATGGCTATCAATGAAGGCTAAATCATCTAAGATCTCTTGGCTTTCAGGACGTGGGGAGGGAAATAAATGTTTCTACTTAATCCAGTCCTTGAATTTATTTTTTATCCAGAGATCAACCTGCTATGGCAAATTTAACTTTGAAAAAAAAACAAGTTCCCAACTCTCCTTTACAACACAAGTGATTTTTCTTCTTTTATTTCCCTTTGAAACTCTACCAAAATTATCCTCGTATTTGATACAGGAATTCGTTTACAGTATATCTCAGCCTCCTCTAAAATATTTACAAGCCTGAGTATGCCTTAACTTCCTACTTTAAAAAATATGAAAATAAAGTCTTCAGTATCCAAGTGAAGTCAACAACGTGAAAACTTTAACATGGAATTTTATCAATTTATTTTTCTTACTCTAGTGTTCCCCAGATGGAAAAGCTAAAATCTGAAAGAGGCTATTTTGAAGTGAAGAAATAAAGTGATGCTTTCAGGAAATTAGAATTAGAAAACCATTCAATTTCTCATCAGACTCAACTTATGCCCTTGTCCAGTCACCTTTATCGGATATTATTGGGTGAGAGGAAAGAAGATGAAACTTAAATCAGCATTTATTAATTGCTAGAATGTGTCTTTTAAAAAGAAAGTTTGTAGGGAAAAAGAAAGTACTGATAGATTTCCTTAAAATTTTATCAAATTTTATAGTTCCTGATATCAGATTGCAAAATAGAACAAAACAGAAAGAACACAGTTTTTGAGCACCAATGATGTGCCAGGCACTCAGCTAGACCCTCCCTATACATTATCTTAAGTAATCCCCATAATAATATCCACACACGTGGTTATTATGATCTTCATTCTACAGATGAAGCATTTGAAGCCTAGAAGTAAAGTAATTTTGTCAAGTCTACACAGGTCATAAGTATAGAACTATGATTTGACTCTAGATCTAACTCAGACTCTTGGTTTCACTGCAATATCCTACCTCTTTAAACAACCAAACATTTTTCAGGGGGGTCCTTCCAGAGTACTAACACCCAACACATTTTAGGTGCTAAGGAGATATAACCTCCTAATGAGGAACTTCAATGGCTCAGCCAAATTGACAAACAAAATGAACAGATAGAAATGTGATTTTCTCTCTACCGCCCCCCCCACCCCCAATCCCCCGCATTGCCTCTGAGGTTTCCCTGCACATCCACAGGCAAAAGCTCAACCACCAGGGACATCAAGGAATAGGAAAGCCTAATCTATCAAGGTGAGCGGAGGCCGAGAGGAAAAGGTATGGGCTCATCAATCAATCTCCAGTTCAGCATAAACCTACTCATGTCTCAGTAACCGAGCAAGGAAAAGAATTCCTGACAGAGGCCTGACCACAACAACCAGATGGTCACAATTCCCCAGGGCGAACAGACCTGCTCAGTTTACCTAATTGAGAGGTAAAGGTGACAAGTTACAAGCCAGAGAAAAGATGTGCTCTGAGTATTCTGTTTGTCAGTGGGCAGTTGCCATCGGGGTGACCTGTTGTATTGAAATTGAACTGGCTGGTGGGGCAGATGCTGAAAAGAGAGGAGAACTCAGAGGATAAAAGTGAGACAGAGAACTCAGAATTTTTATCCTTTTGAATTTCAACCTGTTGGAAAAAAACAATAGCAAATGAGGCACTGAATATGCATAAGGCAAGGAAGGTATTTTAAGTTTTTCAGGAGACAGCTCGCTGAATGGAATTGCTAATTATGTCTCACATTGCTCTGTCCAATTCAGTTAGCTTGGTTATGGCTGAGTTGTCACCTCCCCTGCACTTGAGGTTCCACAGTTGCAGCCCATTCTGAGGCTTAATACAAAATTAGAATTATCTCCACCCTGCACCCTCCGCCCCCCCGCCAAAAAAAAATGTTTTCCCTCATGGAAGAACTAGCTTTACTCATTGTGACAACATAACCTTTCTCTACAAAAATAAAATTAAAACCGCGAGGGTTCAGATTCAAGGGTTTTTGGAGTTGGTGGAACATCGGGAATGTAATCGCAGCTGTGACAATTGCAAATTAAGATTGAACAATGAGCCAAATTAAAAGGGTGAGAAAGAGCAGAACACCATATGGAGTATCTCGTTGCTACCCCCACAGGATGTCTTTGATTTCTTAGGATAAGGAGGATTTGCCAACTGAGGGATGGACTAAATAGAGCTCTGGAATCTCACTTTTTTTTTTTGCATTTTCCCTAACCTTTAGTGACTGCCTAAGTCAAAGCAGTTGAATTTCCCCATTTCCTTTACTTAGTTTCTACACCTCTAAAATAAAATAAACCTCACTTGATAATGGTACTAGTTCAAGAGAGGGAGAGTGGGTGAAGTAGGAATCCTAGCTGGACAGTTAGGTAAAGATTAGAGATGTCTAGAAAATCAGGACCTTGGGAGAATTCGCCCTAAAGATAGAGAGAACAGGGCATGATAAGGCTTAATCAAATAAAATATTAGATTAATTCGATATGGTGCCATCCATCAAATCTATTCATCTCCAGCCAAAACCATGCTGGACTCACATCTGAAATGAATGAACAACAACAGAGAGCAGAGAAAGGTGAACTAAATGAGAACATAATAGTCCTGCTTGGGGGGCCCTGCAAAACAGTAGCTCAAAGACAAAGGAGCAGTGTTGCCCCCTTGCATCAAAGCCACACTGCTCTGGGGACATAAAGTCTAATGCATGAGTGAAGGCATGTGGCAAGACAGGGCTGCCATGGCTTCTCCGCCATGCTGGAGTACATGGAGGGCTGGCCAAACACCATATCAGCTGGCAGAGCAGAACAGTTTCAATGGAAGGGTCTTTTCTGCGAACATTCGTGACATTTCCCCAGGAAGTACAGAAAATGGTCCAAGGAAAGGAGTGAAATATTTAAGGGGGTTGAGTTTTATGCAATGTAAGAAGCCCAGGCAGTTCTGCAGAGCCATGCAAAGGAGAACCAAGCCGCTATACCAATAGCTAGGCATGTCAGAGTCACCGTGGGAACTAACTGGCTGACCACAACACATGAGTGAATCCAGTCCACACCACAGGGAGCAGAGGGGAGCCAGCCCAGCTGAGCCCTGTCCAAAGTGCAAAAGCACGAGTAAATAAATGGGCGTTGTTTTAAGCCACTCTGTTTTGAAGTGACATATAACATAGTATTAAAATCTGATACAAAATGCACATAACACATTTCCTTCTGGTAGCCCCTCATTTTTAAGACTGAAAAAAAAAAAAAAAGATTTTTTCCCCCTGTGTCATTTGTCCATAAAAACAATCTTAGTTATTCCCAAGTAATGGCTGCTGCTGACCTTAATCAGAGGCATTAGAGAAATACCAATCATCCTACTTGCTAAAATTAAAGTTTAAGCTACAGTACATCATTCCGCCTGACTAGAAAAATCCTCCCATAACAGCAGCTCCGATGCGCACATCTGTCTGCCCCGAATAGTATCAGAACAGGGCAAAATATGTGCTCTTCCGCCTCCGTAATGCACCAGCCCCCAAACGGGTCGCGAGTTCGGGGTATCACTGCGGCCCTACAGCTTGGTTTATATGCCCTACAGAGTTGCTTTCATAACTGTCCCTTTGGTCCTCCAAACATCACCATCAGGGAAAGAAAAGATAAAAATTGCGTCTATAAATAAAGAGCCAAGCTACAGAGAGAGGAGAAGGCAAGTCAGCTGCAAAAATGCATGACAGACAAAAACATACAATATTATTGGACGGCGCTATTTTCCAGTGCAGCAGATATATCTCGGTTTCTCCACGGGCTCCACAAACACAACAGGCAGGATTACCTTCTGTTAAATCTAACTAAGTGGAGAAGTTACCTGCAGGAAAAGCACTATTAAAAAAAAAAAAAAGTTTGAAAAGTTCCTTTTTTTCTCTTTCTCATCTTCTCTCCTCCTGCCTCCGAAACCTAAGCGTCTTTTCGTAGAGCAAAGACTGTTTCTTAAGCAGAATTTTCTCTCTGATTAAATCTTCTCTGTTCTTATGCAGTACATGCTTCAGCTCTGATAAGCCTCAGGTCAGTTCTATCTGAGTTTACAATCCTTTTGAACTTTCAGTGATCATGGAAATATAGATATTTCTTATTTTCAATGATATAAGATTAAGCTGTCATCTCTCTAAGCAGCCAAGGTGGAGGAATTTAAATCGCACCATAAAATACAGAAACTGTTTATTCGTTTGAACTCTTTCTCATAGATAGTTTAGACACATGCACATCAAAAGATTGTTTATAACTTTAAAAAAGTTGCCACCCAGAATACATCCTGGTGCAGATGATTTCTGATGTGCTCCTGATGTCCGTTGTTAAGGAAAAAATTGGGTTTGTTTCAATAGATTTGCCTGCTTGCTGTGATGATCTATGCAGCTAGAAGCCTCAACTTTAAGTTGACGGTGCTTAAATAAGAAAAGTGTTTCCATGGTTCCAAGTCAAAAGGTTTAGCTTTTTTTTTTTTTTTTACTCTCAACAATGCAATACATACAAAGACGCTAAAGTCCACTTTTCTTATTATATATTAATTTTGGGCTCTGTCTCTGTGGGACCAGAGTCAGACTAAAAGAGAAAGTCAAAACTAAGATAAATCCAAGCCTGAGGAGACAAAAGGACAAAAATCTGGAGGTAGCTGACTAGCCAGTAGGAAGAAAAGAAGCAGAGTCTTACGTCACTTAAATCGTGTTTAAGACTCTTTGACCCTGAGGAAAGGCTGGAAATGGAAGCAGAGACTCAAGGCTGGTATACTCCTACAGCTGCCACTGAAAATGGCATTCATTACGAGGAACTCCTAGTAAGAAAAGACAGGCTTCTTTCCCCTGCTCTAAGCCCCAGTGCCCTTTGCTAGGCTAATTCCCGTGAAGACTAACGGTGGCTCCCTTCCCTTCATCTCTTACCACAGGACCACATAGAACTTCTTCCTAGACTTTACAATAAACTCATTCTAACTACCACAATTCAGAAGGCAACTAACCGATTCCTTGCACGATGCCTAGAAGTAAATATCCTTCCAAAGAATAACAATACTAGTAAGAGTCCTTTTTTTTTTTCTTGAGCATTTGCTATATATCAATAGTATAAAAAAGTTTTGTCATTGAATTCTCCTAACAATCCTATGAATAAAATAGACATTGGTTATTTTTTGTCTGTCAATACACCCTACACTACCCCATTCCTTTGGGGAACTGCTTCTCTCCTTTTCCAATCATACGATGATAGTGATGAAACTCCCAGTCCAAGTAGCCTATGACCACAGCCATAAGAGGGCAAGCAGACCAGGTTTAAATGACCAAAGCTCCCCCTTCACCTGACTACCACATTGTAGAGGACTGTAACTTTTTTAAATGGGTAAGCGGTTTAAATGTCTAACTTGATGATATAAATTAGGGGCTGCAACACCTTGCCCAGTTTGTGGACAAATCCCACTTCCAAAAAAAAAGATTAAAGCTAAAAGAAGTAGCAAATCATGAGAGGGCAACAAGATCTTACATTAACTGCTCCTGGAGAAGATAGCTAGACAGGTGTAGATGTAAATATAAATATAAATAGGAATGATATAACTATAGATGTAGATACAGATTAGCTACTACATTCCCTTTTTTGCTTCAGCAACCATAATTTGGATTACTGACATAACCAAAGGGCCTTGACTTATCAAGACAGATAACATTATTATCTTCTATTCAAAGATGGAAAAAGTGAGATTTAGATTAAATAACCTGCCCAAGGTCACAAAAATACAAATGACAGAACCCAGATTCAAACCAAACACACTATAACTCCAGAGTCAGAGCTCTTAAACATTGGAAAATATAATCTATTAGGCAAAGCCATCAGGCCAGACATTTTCAGGGTATAGCGGTGTGGAGGGAGACAAACTTGCTCTTAAAGAAAGAGTTCTGTAGGAGACACAGGAACATAGATAGCAATAATATAAAGCACATTATGCTATCATTATATAATAGGAAACTTCAGTGATAAATGCTGTACATTTACAATATCTGACTGGAACTTCCCAACAACTCCGTGAAGTAGATAGCACAGGGATTTCTGTCATTCCAGTGAATAGATAAAGAGAACTTCTAAAGAAAGTTCTTCCTTGATGACCTAACTATGTGATGAATAATGAGATAAACCCAGGACTAGACACTGTGTCTAACTCTACATCCAGCGTCCTTTTACATTGCACTATTTATTTATTTTGGCTTAATTTAACTAGGAGAAGGGTTGCTGTGGGGTTCACAAAAAGATACTTGAGATTCAGAGACCAAGAGTTAGACTCTTTCTCTCAACATTGAACTACCTGGGGACTTTATTATCAAATATTTCTAACCAAGACTTTTTTTTTTTTTTTTTTTTAGGCAAGGCAACCCTTGGTTGACCTTACAGATTGCAAGGACCTTGTTAGCTTATAATCTTTTTTTTTTTTTTTTACACCTACTGCACCTGATCTTCCCAGGTGGTCTCCTATTCAAGTACTAACCAGGCCCAACCCTGCTTAGCTTCCAAGATCAGATGGGGCCGGGCTTGTTCAGGGTAGCATGGCTATAGACCCAAAACTTTTAACAATAGAAATTTTTATCCAAAGTAATTCTTACCAATATTTTCTTCTAGTTCTTTTGTACTTTTCAAATTTTGATTTGAATACATATGGATGTAAGATATTAGGTGAAAAATTTTTCCCTTCCCAAATAATTAATCAAGTCAGCATCATTTATAGATTAATCCAGCCTTTTCCCTCTATATACTCATATATACACCCTAAGCTATTATTTCTATCATCTTAGTATAGGAAAAGCATTATAAGTATAAAAAGACAAAAACAGTAAAGGAAAAAGATGGAGAGTTTTGTATGTGCAAGTAAACACGCATATAATTGATTGATAAAAGAAAAGATTTAAGTCAACAGACAGAATATGTGATACATGGCCAAAAATCTTAATTCGCAGAATTGCTATAAACACAGAAGGAGAGATATCTAAATAGAAAAATTGACAAAGATTAGGAATAGTCAATTTGCAAAAAAATTAGCAAAAATAATTAAAAATATTACAACTTTCACAAGGATATGGAGAAACATTCACTCTCTTCTACTACTAGGACAGTGTAATAATTGGTATTTTCTGGAAGACAGTTCAATAGTACGTATCTAAGGCACTAACGTGTCCCATACCCTCTAGTCCAAAAATCTTAGATTTTTCTAAAGGAATAACTAAGGATGTGGGAAAGGCTGTTTTGTACAAAGATGATCATTATTCCATTTGTAATAGCCAATAAGCAGCCTCAAAGTTAAAGTATAGCTGGACAAGCAATGGTTTATTCATACACGGAGTATCTTATAGGCTGGCTATTCATTCATTCAACCCAAAATTCCTGAAGTATCTACTGTGTGCCAAGCACTATATTGGGCCTTGAGAATACAAAACCCCTACCCTCACAAGGCTCACAGCCTAGTGAAAGAGAGAGAACAATCAAAAAGCACATAGGAATAAAAAATCACAGCTGTGACCAGTGTGTAGAAGAAGACCAGTAAGCAGTGAGAACATCCAATGGGACTAGACAGGTCAGGGAGATCAAAAACAACTCCCACGACCACAGTGATTCAGAAGGAAATCTGAAGGAAGAGAAGTTGCTTAGCTAAAAGGGCCGTCCAGGCAAAGAAAACACCACACACAAAAACTGTTATCCTTTGCAGGAAAAAGTATATGGATGTGGAAAAGAGAAGGGCTACAAAAGTATATACGCATTATACTGTTTCACACACACACACTCTTAAGAACTAGAAAGACTATCGAACTAGAAAGACTATCAAAATATTAATTGGTTATTTCCATTCGGGGTGATATGTGTCCTCGCTGCCACCACCCTTTTTCCTGTTTTCCATTTCTTTTCACATTAATTTTATAAAAAGAAAAATAAAGTATAAACTAGGTCAAAACACTGCACAGGTGCTTGTTGATACTACCCAATTTCCATGCGGAGGACGCTGTGTTATCCAGCCAATCCTATGCCAAGGCCAGCTCTAAATTGCCTTCACCAGAGAAAAAGTTAAGAGAAACTGCAAACTCTACAGTAAGCCATGTTTTTTCACTTGCATATCTTTAGTTACAAATGACTATTTACCTGTCAGTTGGGTTGAGAACACCCATAGGTTTTCCTTTGAAGTGAACCTCTTGGATTTAAAGAGATTTTTTTTTAAGCTGTTGAAGGTTTGCTTGATCTAAAGTCTCAGAGACGTTTGAAGTTGTGACTTAATGGAAGATTATTTTTATTCACAGTGATCAAGCAGTTAATGAGATAAAGTAGTGAGGAGACAAGCTTAATAGAATATGTGGTTTCACCGCATGTTAATCTTTATAAAAGGCAGAATGAAAATAACAGGAAACCAGGAAGAAATTGGGACAGATGGCTGAACAGCTCAAAGATAGGAAAAACAACTTATCCCTGCGTAGGGTTTTCAAAAGCAAACCCCTCTCATGTCGAGTTCAATAGATAAAAAGGCAACAAAGAATGAGAAGATGGAGAGCCAGGACTAAAAGTTTCCTGGTGGCTGTTCCCTGGAGACTGTCCCCTAACCCTTCCTTAATCCCTTCCCCAACCCTCTTCTGAAGGGTAAAATGTATCTAAAGGAACTACAAGTTTTCAATATGGAAAGAACATAAACAGTAACGAAAGTCGCCATCTGCCTCAGTGGACCATCATGCACAGTTTTAACGTTCCTAAGTCATAACACAATGAGGAAGCATCTCCAGCCTGGACGGACTCAACAGCAAAGCACAAGGGAGGCCAGGGAAGCAGATGGCAGAAAAGGGGAAGAGAACGTCACGTCCATCCACTCTCCATGTTGGTTCAGCATCACTATTTGTTGTTGTTTGCTTGTTTTAACCAGGGCACACGGGGCATCTCTGCAAGGAAAAATGCTTTGGCATCCACCCTCCATGCCTGGGTCTCACCGAGCCAGGAACACAAGTGGTGTGAGGTCACAAATTGGCAAGCCCACCCTCTCCCCATCCTGGAACTCAGACCAAGAGGGTGAAACTCCTTGTCACTTCCCTTTGCCAAATGGCAGATTTTTGTGTTTTTTAAATGAGGAAAAAAACCCTTCAAGGGAGATGGATATTTAGGAAATCTCAATGCTTACTCTGTACCTTAAATGAGCATCAGATCTTATCTTGTGATGCCCTCTAGCCTAAAACACATAAATCCAGATTTTTGCCCCTCAAGGCAGCTGTAGCTTTAGTGCCTAATTATCCCTCCAAGTCATTGTGCCCACTTCCAGTTTCTGGTCCTAGGAATTTTTCTTTTTGATCACTAGCTTGGTTATGCATTTATAATGATGCTGGCTATCTTTTATCCAGCATCTCTAGGAGTTGTGCAATGGGAGGGCTTTTCGGACTTTGTTGCCTTAAGTATTGCTGGAAAGAGAAGTTTTTGAAACTACATTCTTTGAGAGCACCACGAATGACTCTTATCCACACACTGAAGTTTCAGGACATTGTAAACTCAGCAAGTAACAGAACTTTGTAGTTGTCTAATAGTTTATAAAATGTTTTCATATTCATTTATTTTATTTCATCCTATGACAACCTTACAAAGTAAGCAGGACTGGTATTTTTATTTCCAGCTCTCTGATGATAAAGCATAGTCAAGCTAAGTTTCTTGCCCAAAGATAGAAAAGTAGTTAAAGAGCAAAATTGATAACTAGAGCCCAGCTCTTCTGCTATTTGATCTATTGCATCATACTGCATTAGTCCCAGGGTGATAATTTAGGGTTTCAGGAGATCATTATGTATCACATGACTCCAAATCACGGCTTTCCACATCAATTTGTAGGAGGTAGAATCAAATTTTCTCTGGCATCTATGGGTCTATGTTTTTCTTCTCTGAATATGTCAAAGATTGAAGCTCTACTCTATGACCACGTAATTTCTCCAATTAGAAACATGGTAATCAATTCTATTTATATATTTTTCCTCCTATGATGCTGTTATTACAGTCTTATGGAACCGATTGATTTGTGCCTTGTATAGCAATCACTTTTAAAATAATCTCTATGGTGGAGTGACATGACGAATAAGAGCATTCTTTATTTTTAAATCATCCTTCGACTCTGTAAGAATCTTACGTTGCTGTGTTCATGCATGGTCCCTAAGAGAGCTTCTCTACAGTGGGAACTTTTTCTAGGAGTTTTCCCCCTTTTCCTCCTGGCTACTAAGAGGTTAGAGCCTGGTTGAAATACTTTTCCTATTCCCCTCACTGCAAGTCATAGGGTCTACTTGAATTTGGAAATCACTTTTTCAGCCCTTCAGGAAGACTCGGTGGGCTGCCAACCATTCTTCAGGGCTCATGGCCACATAGAGGTATGCTCACCACAAGACCTCAGCTGTATCTCTGTTCCTGCATCCGCATTTGGTCATCCATCCCACAACCATATCCATTCCATAAACATTTGAAAACCTACAGTGCCCCTGGAAACAAACTAGAGACCATCTCATAACCAGCCGATATTTTAATATGCCATAGGAAAATTTTACTATGGAATCAACACTGCCATTTCAGATTGCTTCAAAGGGCCTTTTGGAAAGCATACATGAAAATAAAGTATTCTTCTGCTCTGTCCAGTGTTAATAGAGTCATCCCTTTCTACTTGGAGTTATCCCCTTTTCCTCTTCTCTCTAGTGTTTACAGAGAATAGGTGTCTTCCATATAGAAGATATGCCAAGAATTTTTTCACAAGCACAAATTGCCATGAAAACTTGAAAGAATTTGTTTAAAGAGAAGTTAATTAATTTTATTTTAGCATTGTTGTTCAAATGCCTTTGAAAGTGCTGTCTTTTTCCCTTTAGGGCCAAACTGATTTTCTTTAGTCCCTTTAGTACATGGTAATTTGCATGAATGTGAAAACATTTTATCTGCAATAATATTCTAGAACTTGTCCATATAGTCAGGGAGACAATCAGTTCAGCCAGTAAGCCTAAGTATGCATCAGTAGAATGATGGGAGAACCTATACCTGTATGAAAAACTCAACTGCCATTTACAAGCTGAGATGGACTTAAGTTGCATACACCAACATGGAAAGCTCAAGTAAGGTCATTAAGTGATCCCATTCACATAAAACGGTCAATTTTGAGAAATAAAATGGAAAATCGAAAAGAGGCTCTCATTCAAAAAAATGTTCAGTACACACGGAAAAATGTGAAAGCATTCAGATATAATATTTTATCAACTATATCTAAGTTACTAAATAGTCCCTAAGTGATAATCACCTATTACTGTCCTCTGAAATTACCAAATAAGAAGACAGTGTCACAATTATTCTTGTAAAAATGCTTGAGTTATCTTCCTCCACATGCAGAAATCAGAGAATAATTTTAGTAATTGTTAACACGTACTGAGCTCTTATGAGGAACCAATCACAATGCAGGCTCTGAAGGTGTTAGCCAGAAAAAGAAAGAAAAAAAGAGCACTAAAATCCAAAATCTGCATCATAACTGCTGCAGAATTTCTATGCAGGCAGGGCTGAGAGGGGGCTGAGCTTGACTTCTATTTGCATAAAATTTATAATTCAAGAAAATACCAATGGACCATATTAAATAATGGTGAGAGGGTGAATAACTAATTGAATGGAGGTAAACCAAACTCCTTGATGCTTCTGATGTCCTGGGATAAGAAAATGCCCAGCGAATAAGATACTGCCTCTGGCTCTGAGAAATAAAATTGGATTTTGTCTGGCAGAAGATTCTAGAAACTCAAGAAGTTTTCAAAAAGTAGTATATAAGCATTTTCCAGTATAATAGTTATAATGCCAAGGATACAGTAACCACCTTATCCCTTCCTTTTAAAAGTGTGTGTGTGTGTGTGTGTGTGTGTATGTATCTAATTGCACATAACCATACAGCTTAATTATCTTCTAATGCAGTGGTTCTCAAGTTATGTGTGGTGAAAGACAAGTCTATTTCATCTGAGGTTAATGACAATAAGTAGCTTGTATTATATGTGACTTACCTCATAGGGTTGACATTGCCCAACTGAACCAGACCCTGATTAAGAAGAATCCACTGATCACTTGCTTGGATGCCACAGCAGTGATGAATTGCTGTAAATGTTTCTAAATACTGATTCTCAATTTTTATTCTTTTCTTGACCTAGACCAGTAACAAACAGTAACATACCACAATTCAAGCAGTGCTGGTAAAAAGTATATGACGCCTATCTCAGCTAATAGCACAAAATATCTTTAAATTGAGCACTGATCAAAAAAGTCAAATGTAAGCAAAAGACAGAACCAATTTAAACACAGACAATAAAAAACAGACAAATTAAACAAAAATGTCCTTCTGCTCCTTTTTAAAATTTTTTGTTCAGTTTAATTGACAAATATCGTGACACAGCAAAGCAGTCTGCTTAAAAAAAAGTCACTGTTTACCACTACTTATCTTTATAAATTCTAATTTTCTCAATATTGTGCAATCGAAATAAGATAAATTAGATATTGCCACTGAAAAATAATAATAGATCAATACTCCTACGGAGACACTCGACAAAAAAATTTAAATTCCACTATAAAACACATGACCCCCATAGAGATTCACAATGTGCAATGGACCTAAATCATCCTGCAGAAATAAGCTGATTAATCTTTCAGGGGTTTGTGAGTTATTGGACCCTATTCCTTACATTATATCAAAGAACAGGCTGATATTTCAGAAATGCTGGAGAAGACCCTAAGGGTACCTAGTCATTTCCAATGCCTCAAACTTCCTGGATCCCCATTTTGCTAATGCAGGTGCCTTAACATTTTATTACTCACCTTGCCCCTTCTCAACTCAAATATTTTTGAAATGCATCCAAAATTTCTAATTTCTGTCTGGGAATAAAAGACATTTAAGGTTTTCCTTTTTCTGTAATGACAATCAGAGTTTTTTTGGAACATAATTTATCAGTTCAAAGAAAACTAGCTCCTGTGCTTACAAGTGAAAAACAAGAAAGCTATTTTGAAATGTGATGCTAAAGAGTTTGCTGGAGTCGTGCACTAGCGGAGGGACTGATTCTTATAGACAATGACCCAGTGAGCAGAGTTTAAATCTGTGTTTCAGCCAAAGTAAAGGTTAGTATATCATGAACTCACCCAATCACCTGATACTGAAAGCAAAACTGTTAAATCTGTCATTGCCAAGGTTCTACGGAACAACCGCAAACTTCCTGTTGCCCAAAGACCTATGTAACCACATCAAAGTTCAAAGCAAATTGGGGGAAGCTCATGCAATCCACTGGATCCCATCAAACAGAATTTCTTAACCAGAGAGCCCAGACCATTCATTGGAAGTTCCTTGTTAAATACATGGCTTTCTTTTCTTTGGATTGTGATGATAATAAGACAACTGCACACATGACTAAAAAAAAAAAAAAATCATTGAAATGTATACTTTCAATGGTTTAATTGAAGGGTATATAAATTTTACCTCAATAAATAGGTTAAAAATAAAAAAATAAATAAATTTTAAAAACTCAACTCCAGATTCAGAGGTAGGTGTGTGATAAAGTAGTTTAGGAATTCACAGTTCTTTTTGTAAAGAAGCTAATAATTATTCTGAGGAGCAATGTTTAGGCTAAATGTTCTAAATTATATCCTGAATTAAGCTGGACCATTAGAAAGCATCACTTGCCTGTGTTACATCTAAAATAATTTCACTGAGTTGCTGTCATCAAGAAAGCCACCAGCAAGAAATGCCACCAGCAAAAAATAACATTCATTTGCCTAAAGATGTTAAGCTATCATTCAACACTCCTCATAAGGGGGACAGAGGGGAAAATTATGTAATTTTTTTTCAATGTACTCAAGTAACAAGAAAAGTTTTCTCTCTGCCAAGGAACTGCTATGTTTGTTTATGATTTACACAAATAATTTAACTGGCATCGCTTCCTCTTTTAATTTGCCTGCTAGGAACCTCAGAAACCAAAAGTTCTTACCAACTTTAGTGACTGTGTATGAATTAGTGACTTAATTATCATCAATTATAATTTCCATCTTCTCTGGCTTTGATATCTTTCTTCTGCATAGTTCATCTTATAGTAAACACTAATAAATTGCCTCAAAGCTTTGCACAGTGGCAGTTTCATGGCCAATGACATTTATTTGAAGTGAAATTATTACTAATTAAATTGCCTCACATCTTTTATGAAATAAGACAAAATGAAAATTACAAATTAAATATAGACATAAATACACAAAAAACTTACATTACAAAAACTCCTATTAAATAACCAATACTATCTTCTCAAGAACTGAAAAGACTACCAAATCAAAATAATAATAATAATAATAATCCATTTAGACTCTTAGGTACATTTAGAAAGACGTGAACATCAGCATGATGGTACAACTTTGAATTAATGACTTAGATGAATTAGGAGAGTGTACAACATTGTGGCCACGTAAGGTTCTAGGCAAACAGTGCCAATTCATTTACAGGCAAATGTTTTGAGCAGAAAAAACTTTCCCCAAGTTCTGAAGATTCCAGCTGATCAACAGATTGATGGGATTGAGGTCGGGTATAAAGTTGAAGTACGAAGGTGGAAAACGTAGACATTTTGTACCTATGGGAGAATTATGAGAGTAATGGTTGAGTGTGTTAAACAGAAAGCTTTGAGATTCTGAAGTTATCCTTTGTCAAATCTACATTCCTACTCCATTTGGAATTTATTCTAAGTGTGAGGAGAAGCTATTGGAGAATTTTGAACAGGATTCGACAAAAGTTTTAAAAGAATTTTTCTAGGAGTTTTCTAGGAAATAGAACGAAGTAAAAGGATAACATTGGAACAGAGAAATCTGGATTCTGGCAGAAGTCCAGACAGGAGACGACAATCTTAGAGAAGGGCAGTAGAATAGCAAAGGAGACAGTGAGAAGTGGTTGGATAGATCTTGTAAATAAAGCTGGACAGACACGCTATTGGACTGGACTCCCGTTTCACTAATTTATTCAACACTCAGGTTTTAGTGCTTATATCAGAGACTACAGTGATAAATAAGACTTGGTTAAAGCTCTTAAAGAGCTCTCAATTGACAGCAATGGGTCAGACTACTAAAAACAAACAAACAAACAAACTAAAACATCATGCCTTTGTGTTAATATTTTGAAACATAAAAACATTTCCCATGAAAATAAACATGACTAAAGAAGACATAGGAAATATAAATAAAACAGCATTTTAAAATTAAATCAATAATTATACAAATACAGAACCAGACAAGAAGGCTAAGGCTGTTTAAAGGGTAATTTTCTCAAATGTTAAGAAATATGTAATCTTAATCTCATACAAAGTATTGCAGAGATCAGAAAAAAAAGCAGCAAGCTCTCCAATTTATCTTATGAAACAGGAACAACCTTATCTCAAAAACAGATTAAAATTATAATGAAGAAAAAAATACAGTCAACTTACTGAGTACAGGTACAAAATATTTTTTTTAAAAAGAATTGGGAAACTAAATCCAATAACATCAGCCCCCTACCTCACACCATACAAAAATATTAATTCAAAATAGGTCACAGACCTACATATAAATAAATTATAAAAGTTCCAGAATAAAACAAGATAATCTTTACAATCTTAAGGCAGATAAAAGTTTTTAGATAGAACACATAAGACATAAATCATAAAAGAAAAAAAAATTAATTGGGCTTCAAAATTAAACAATTTTTTCCTTTTAAAAGACATGACTTTTCAAAATGAAAAGGCAAGTCATAGACTCAGAGAACATATTCCAAAAACATCTATAAGATAAAGAACTGGTAGCCAAAATATACATCAAGAACACTACCATTCGATAATAACTTAGTCTCAAAAATGGGCCAAAACTCTGAAATATATTTCATAAATAAGATGTAAAAATAGCTGAGAAGTACACCAAAAGATCACAAACATCATTATTCATCAGAGAATGTAAATTAAAACCATAATGAGTTATCACTACACATAGATTAGATGGCTAAAATTTCAAAGATAATCATACACAGTAAAGGCCAGGATGTGGAGCAACTGGAACTCTAATAAATTTCTATAACATAAAATAGTACATGCACTTTAGAAAACAGATTGGTAGTTTTACTTTTTTTAATTAAACATTCACCTACCATATGATCCAGCCATTCTCTTTCTAGGTGTTGACTCAAGAAAAACAAATACATATGTTTACACAAAGATTTGTACATAGATATTCAAAACAGCTTATTTTTAATAGTTAAACACTGCTAGCAACCCAAATATATATCAACAAGTAGATAAACAAATCATAATATATCTATTAACAATATACTACTTGGCAATAAAAAGGAATAAAGCATGTATTTAACTATAGAAATCATTGTAATTCACTATATTAGTAATAAAAAGAAAGAAAAGAACTGTGATTATCAGTTAATGCAGGAAAAGGACCACATAAAACTCCATATTCATTCAGTCATTAAAAGTAAAGCAAACTAGGAAAGAAAAAGACACTGCCTTAATCTGATAAATAGTACCTTCAAACAAAAACCTACAGCAAACAGAATACTTAATGATGAAGAGTCAAAAGGGTTTCCTTTCAAGTCAGAAACAAGCCAAGGTTGTCCAATCACCACTTCTATTTAACAGTGAACTAGAGGGCAGACAACTCAATAAAAAATAAAATGCATAACTTTGGAAATGAAAAAAAAATTCTTATTCACAGGCAATGATATTGTGAACATAGAAAATCCAGACTATTCTATGGAAAAACTATTAGAACAATTTTTTTTTTTTTAAAGCAGAAACTTCCTAGATATGAGATCCATTTCTTCTAAAGTTGTGTTCCAATAGAGTGCTAAACAAACAATTAGGAAAATTTCAAAAAAAAGTGTTTGTTCATGAACTCGAGAGCTTCCTGGGTGGCGTTGGAAATTGACCCTTGTATATAGAGGGCAAGGAGAGATGGAAGAAAGAGGCAGACCACTCCAGATTGGCAGGTGGCTGTTTTGAATAAGCAAGGAAATTTACATATGAGGCTTGTCTTGGGTGACCACATGACAGAGTAGATCTCCTCGCCTACGTGCCATAATCTTAAAAGCTTATATAGAGGCTTTAATGAAGTTCAGTCACATGTACAATCCAGATGGTTTCAACGACACCCTATTTCTCAAGGCTACATCCTTGAAACAGCTCCTATCATGGGAAGGGTGGTCAGAATGTACATTCCTAGGACAGGGGAGTGCCTAAGGAGCCTCTGATTGCCTGGGTTCAGATCACAGGTGAACCAAAGGTCATGTCCTCTCAATGACTTCCTCCAAAAAAAAAAAAAGAGAATGAGAGTTTAGTCAGGAAATAGGTATGAAAAATATCATAGTACATGTATAAAGTAAGACTTTTTCCTAAGGGCAATATCTAGGAGCTCTGAAGAGTTTTATTCAGGGGGCAAAAGAGATGTACCATAGAAATTTCATTCTACCTACAGTGAATTGGAAAAAGCAAGCAAGGCCACAAATTATATCCAACCTATGACTACACTCTTGAAATGTCCTGAGGTAACTACTACCAAAGCTCGAATCAACAGGATAAATTTTCCATTAACAAAAATCAAATCCTGCCTTTCAATGAAAAAGAAAAAATTTATACAAATACGAGACCTGTTAACAGCTTTTGAAATAAAGATTTGAAGGATCTAGTGAACAATGAGTTTATTAGGAGCCCACAGTGGGTGATAGCTAATGAGAAAATGGTTAGAAAATTATAAATTGAAGGGAAAAGATAAAAAGAAAGAAAATCTTGTTGCCTCTCTGATGGCATGCTAGGCTATTATGTTGAGTTTTGACACTGCAGTTATGTTTTAAGAGGTGACATTAGTATGACAGTGGATGTGCAGATAGCCATAAATTTTTCAATGCTCCTCTCATTGAGAGGCAAAACCTATGTCCCTTACTCTTGTATCTGAGTGGGCTCTGTGACTTCTCTGATCAACAGAATATAGCTGACTCTCTGTTTCTTAGCCCAGACTTTAAGGTACTTGGCAGCCTCTATGTCTTCCACCTTGGAGCACTCGGCCACCATGTGTAATGTCCCTCGTAGCCCACTATACTGTGAGGAAGCCCAAGCTAGTCAAGGAGAATAGCCTCATGGACAGAGAGAAGCCCAGCCAGTCTCTATTCCAAGCTCTAGCCATGCAAATCATCCAAGACCAGAACCAGTTATGTGAGTGATGAAGCCATTTTGGACAACCAGCCAGAGTCGAGCCAGCTCCACTCACGGTTTGACTACAACCATATGAGAGATCCAAGCAAGAACCAGCCAACTGTAATTTTATATATATATATATATATATATATATATATATATATATATATATATATATAAATTACAGCATATATAGTAAGTATTCATAAAAACATGGTTTTGACCATTCAGTTTGTTGTACAATAGAGAACTGAAACATGAGGTTCTTGTCTCATGGGCCATTTCCTGCCACATGAGGAGTGATTAAAAAAAAAAAAAACCAGCAATGTGTATTTAGTCTGGAGAAGGAAATACTTCAGAAAAAAGAATAGCCCTCTTCATATATTTAGGAAACTCTGCTATGTGAGCTAGAGAACAGCTTTATTCTCCAAAGGACAGATCTAGGACCAAGACCAAATGTTACAGGGAAGTAGTAAACATCAGGATCCTAGGAAGAAGAAAGTTCCAGTAATCAATGTGGCACAAGAATGAGAACGGCATCGTCACGATGTCAGAAACAACTTTCTCTGGACATGTTCAAGTGGGCACATGAGATGTCTGGTCAGGCTGGGTGTTGAAAAACGTGTCTACGAGGGCTTCCTGTCAAGACGGTGCGGCAGATAAACACTGTGCTCGCCTCCCCTCACGACCACGTCAAAATGACAACTAAATTACAGAACAGCCATCGATGGGAGTCACCTGAAGTCTAGCTGAATGGAAGTCCTATAACTGGGGACACCCCTCAAGAGTGGTAGGAGGGGTGGAAACGTGAAACAGGCTGGTCCCAGACCCGCATGTGATGGTTGAGAATTGGCAGAAATATCTCGGCTGCGGAGGTTCCCGCCCCACCGGAAGAGTGAGGGGTCCCGGCCCCCAACCGGGCTCCACGGCCCAGGGTTCCAATGCTGGGAAGAGAAGTCTCCACAACTTCTGGCTGTGAAGACCAGGGGAGATTGTGGCTGAGATGGAAGGCTGAGGGAGTTGCGGACTTTCCTCCTAAGGCGCCCGCATGCAGACTTACCGCTGACGGACTCCCTCACTTTGAGCTCCAGTGCTCGGGCAGCAGCTCGAAAGGTGCCGGGGACACATGGGGAGAAACTGAGTTTTCTGGCTTCAAGGAGAGGGCTGGAGGGACAGCTTTCTCCCAGAAAGAAGTGCTGGCAGAGGGAATTGTTCCTTTGTTGAGCCCTCCCCAGCTCAGTTGCAGGCACAGGTGGCCGCCATATCTGAGCCTCAGGAGACGCCGCTAACACTGGTCGCCCCGCCCAGTGCGTCCCTGAGACCCCGCCCCTCCCAACATACGGCCCACGCAAGTCTCTTCCAGTGCATTTTCCATACAAACGGCCTGTCTTGGCTCATGCTGTGGACTCTCCTAAAATCTCTCAAAGGCTCACAAAACCTAAACAAGCAGCATCTGGCCTCAGCATGCCCCTTAACTCTTGCTGAGTAGCCTCAAGCATGGCACTAGCAGCAGCCGGCTTTGGTTTGTGGCTTGGCCTCTCGAGGTACCTCCAAACCCAGTGCGGGTGGCAGCCATCTGTAGATTGCTTGGTGGCTCATGCCAGGTGGCCCCGGGCAGGGCATAGGCTGCAGCTGAACTCGGTCTGTGGCAGAGGCCCTCCGACCTGGTGGCCAGCTTCAGTCTGAGTCAGAGCATCACCTGGGGACACATCTGAGGACAATACACCCCAAGAGCAGGCAGGACAGGTACCAGAGCCCTGCTAAAATGAATTCTGCTCTGTACGGTCAGTCCTTGCACAATGGCTCCTCCACTGGTCATGGCCAGCCCTCACAACCAATTGTCCCAAGGGTCAATTCCTCCCACTGATGAGCAAACAGCAACAAAGGCTCAACTACAACAGGAGGGCACACACAACCCATACAAGGTATGTATCTAGAGCACCTGGCACAGATGACTGGGAAAACTGTGTCCCTGGGACCTAAGACCACTCTACTAAGACTGGGAGACACAGTAGACTTACCTAATAGAAACAAACACAAATAGGAAGCAAAAATGGAAAGACAAAGAAACATGCCCCAAATGAAAGAACAGAACAAAGCTCCAGAAAAAGAACTGAACAAAATGGAGACAAGCAATCTACCAGACGCAAAGTTCAAAACAATTATTATAAGGATGCTCAGTGAACTTAGGGAAGAGTAGATAAACCTAGTGAGAACATTAACAAAGAGATAGAAAACATAAAAGTGGAGATAGAAAACATAAATAAGAACCAGTCAGAAATGAAGAATATGACTGAAATGAAGACTACCTTAGGAGGAATTAACAGTAGATTAGATGAAGCAGAGGATTGAATCAGAGATTTAGAAGATAAGGTAGCAGAAAACACCCAATCAGAACAGCGACAAGAAAAAAGAATCCAAAAATATAAGTACAGCTTAACGGGCCTCTGAGACAACATCAAGTATACCAACATTCATATCATATGGGTACCAGGAGAAGAAAGCAAGGATTTGAAAACCTACTTCAAGAAATAACAACCGAATACTCCCCTAGACACACAAGCCCAGGAAGCACAGAGTTCCAAACAAGATGAACCCAAAGAAGTCCACACCAAGACACATCATAATTAAAATGCCAGAAGTTAAAGACAAAGAGAGAATCTTAAAAGCAGCAAGAGAAAAGCAATTAGTTACCTCCAAGGGAGTTCCCATAAGATTGTCAACTGATTGTGTGACAGAAACTTTGCAGACAAGAAGTAACTGGCAAGAAATATTCAAAGTGATGGAAAACAAGGACCTGCAACCAAGATTACTCAACAAAGCTATCGCTTAGAATCAAAGGACAGATAAAGAGCTTTCCAGAGAGGAAAAAGCTAAAGGAGCCCTTCATCACCAAGCCAATATTACAGAAAAATGTTAGAGGACCTTCTCTAAGAAGAAAAAAGAAAAAAAGAAAAAAATATATGAATAAAATGGCAATAACTACATATCTAGCAACAATTATCTAAAATGTAAATGTATTAAATGCTCTCATCCAAAGACAGGGTGGCTGAATGGATAAGAAAACAAGACCCTTACATATGCTGCCTAAAAGAGACTCACTTCAGGTCAAAAGTCACACATAAACTGCAAGTAAAGGGATGAAAAAAGATGTTTCATAAAAACGGAAATAGATAAACAAAAGCTGGGATAGCAATACTCAGACCAGACAAAATAGGCTTTAAAATGAAGGCTATAACAAGAGACAAAGAAGGGCCCAGTTATCCCACTTCTGGGTGTTTAACTGAAAAAACACAAAACACTGCTTTGAAGAAACATGTGAATCTGTATGTTCATTGCAGCTTTATTTACAGTAGGCAAGATATGGAGGCATCCTGTGTGTTCATCAAAGGATGAATGGATATAGAAGAGGCGGTATATACATACAATGGAATATTACTCAGCTATAAAAATAATAATAATAATGAAATCTTGCCATCTGCAACAACATGGATGGACCTAGAGGGTATTGTGCTGAGTGGAATAAGTCTGATAGAGAAAGAAAAATGTCACATATGTAATCTAGAGAACAGGATAAACACACAGAAACAAGTTTGTAGATACAGAGAGCATTTTGATGGTTGCTAGATTGAGGGGTGGGAGAATGGGTAAAAGAGGGAGGGCATTAAGAGGTACAAATTGGTAGTTACAAAATAGTCATGGAGATGTAAAGTACAGCATGAGAAATACAGTCAGTAGTATTGTAATAACCGTGCACAGTGTCAGATGGATTTATTGGGGTGATCGTTCATAAGTTATATAAATGTCTATTCACTGTATTGTACACCTGAAACTAACATACTATTCTACATGAACTATAATTGAAAAATATTTTAAAAATATGAAAATATTTTAAAAATGCACCTAAGGTAAAAGAACAGAAGTATGGCCAGGTTGCTGTGGTCCTACTGTGATTTTGGAGAGGTAAAAAACCTGTAGGCATCTGTCTGAACTAAAAGTAGCCTAGCTGTTCTCAATTTCTGCTCTTTGAAAATACTGACTCATGAAGCAATCACATTTACGGACTCGACTTCAATTTACATTATGCTTAAACAAGATAAATTACTTGGGAATCATACATGTATTTTATTTGTAAAATGTTTATAGAAACGACTCACTCAATTGGCATTAGGAATCTCTTCCAGTGTTTAAAGGACTTTGTGGAAATGCTTGGAACCTAAAACAGATGATCCTGCATACCACCTTGGTCACCTACATTTGATGACTACTTCCCTACTTTGATAACTCACGATAATCCAGAAACTGTTAGTCATAAAATAGTGTCGTTTTATGCCACAAAAAACTCTATGAGATAAGATCTTATCTCTGTTTCACCGATGAAGAAACTGAGGCAGAGAGAAGTTAAGCCAATTGTACAAAGGTACAGCCAATAAACCTAAGCTCTTACTTACCCAGATGGCCGGTTACCTGGGCAGATTGCAGAATCCTTCTTATGGAAAGCAGTGACTCTGTTTTAATTGAGAAGTTCTTGGAAGCTCCAGCCATGCCCTTATTTAATTATTGAATAGGTTATTAATTTGTCATTTAGACAAATCAGAAATAAAAATGGATTGAGAATAAAACATCTCTCTTTATTTATGTTGAGGTTCAGTTATTGGGGGGCTCCTAGGTAAAGTTTAAGACCAAAATGCTAACAACCTTTCCAGATCTTCTTCCCTAAAATACAGGTTACTTCACAAATCAGACAAATGCCATGTAGCATAGTGCCACCTCAGTGAAAACTAGAAAATAAATTGTATTGATCTAAGGAAAACAAAGAATGATAAACAAGGTTAACTATTATTGTTCCTCTCCATAAAACAAACAAACAAAATAACAAAAAAAAACTTTAAAAAGAACCTTCCCTATAAATCATCTTGCTGTATTCAAGAGTCAGTCCACCAATTAAGGCACCCCCTGCATTTCTATTCAGAAAGATATAAGTCCATGCACTCAAAAGCCAAATGTAAGATTATCATCAAAGTGTTAATATTAAATAGTACTGAAAGAGCAATCAATTGGAATGCTTCATGTATATATTTACAAATTGCCTCTGAGTCTTTCTTCATTCCTGGGGGCACAGAGGGTATGGGGAAGGTTGGGTGGTTAGATACACAGCTGTTTGTGGGAGTGTTTTCCATAGGGGCTTGGACCAAATGACCCTTCAAGGTGATTTGGTGTCTTCCGAGTCCACAATCTGTGTTTATATCCAGTCCTAAATCAGACAAGCTTCACTAACCACAGAAGTTGGGACAAAAGCCAGATGCATCCCACACATCCCTGTGGTCCTCCTGCCTCCTGGCAAACTCCAGGACCAGATTGGAAAATCTGTGCCCAGTTTGGGGGCCAAGTTTGGTGTGATTCGGGGATGATTTATATGGCTTTGGTTGGAGTCCACATGATCTACGTTACTTTGGCCAAGTTTAGCTTTGGGATTTCTGATTCATTTGAAATAAAATGTATCAGGTAGGGACAGATGGGCTCCCCAACTGGGATTCGAGGGGTCTCATCCAAATCTTGTGGGATAGCAAGACAACCAAATTTCCCACCTCTCTACTCCAAAGTTCAAAAAACATGCAACACAAGTGGGGTGTCAGGGTGAAGAAGTTGAACGCACAAGTGCTTTCCAGGATGTGCCAAAACAAAAATAAATTGTTTTTAATTTCTGAAGGGAGAAAGGTTGGATTGATTTTACAGGCCCTCCTCTAAACAGCAATTTACATGCTGAAACTGTAAAGCTGAGGGTGAAATATCCCTTCCTGGTGATTTGAAATCTGTTGATTAATTTCAAGTTGATGACCTTGTTCCCTTACAACAATAGAACTTTAATTCATCTCACTCAAGCTGCCTCTAACTAGTTTTCAACAATCACTAAACAACCAGCAAGTACTGGCTATTTGGTGGATAAAATCCCTGTTAATAAATACAAATTAAATGAGGCATATTAAAAGAACCTGATCCCAATACCAAACTAAATAGGATTTTCTTTAAATTTAAGGGCAAAATATACTCCCATCGAAAGAATCTTAAGATGTTCCAATGCAACTCTCTCTAGTAGGAATAAAATGCAAGCTACAAATACAAGCTACTAAGTGATTTCAAAACCGGCGAAATCAACTTTTAAAAGACTTATTTAACATGATGCATCTAGAATCTTATTTCATCACACAATTAATATTAAAAAATTGATGAGATTTTTTTTATATTCTCAGACACAAGCTACAAGACGAAGAATGTTTGATTTCATAGAAATGGCAACATTTGGGAGGTGGTATAAGTAGCAGGCTATCAGGACTCTGGGAAAAGCCTGCCCCAAATTTTCCTGCCGCATGCTTCAGTTTCCCCATCTGTAAAATGAAGAGACGAGCTCTAGCTATCTCATATGGCGTAGTAGGTTAAATTAGTGAATCAAGTAGAGTAGTTGGAACTGTGCTGGCCCCATCACAATCAAGAAATCTCAGCAAGAAGAGGCTGATTAGAAATACCTTGAAGGCAAGGACTATTACTTACTCTTTGCTATAAGATCCAGTACCTACCACCATCTTGGTACACAGAAGGTGGTCAGTGAACATTTTCTTTTAAGATGTTAAGAATGGTAGACACTGTGATGTGCTGACTAGATCCTACTTTCAGAAATAAAAGGCATTTTATCTAGCCTGTCGGGAGCGCTGTCAGCAAACAGCCATTAGCTGTCATCTCGCTTCAGGGATTGCCCCACTAAAGAGGTGAGGCTTGCTTAAGTCAAGCCCCTTTCCCAGGTTGTTTGCTTACAGTGCAATGACTATCAGACTGGCTCTCTTCCCCTCAGGGCAGACACCTCTGAGAGGCCATTACTGCTCCAGAGCCCGGGCATCCTCGCATACGCAGCCCTGCACATGCGTGGTGGATCAACTCTTCCCACTACTCCATCCTGCCTCCCACCTTGCCCTTCCACGGATGTCACCCCAAAAGCACTCCCCAATAAACATTCTGCCTGATAATACAGAACCCAATTGGTGATATTAAGAAACAAACACTCTGTTGAAAGAGAAGTTAAGACAATGAATAAATAATATTTACCAATGTTTTCCTAACAATTTCTATTAGCCAGGTCAATACAAGTGTTGCCTGTATCCCATATATCATGAATTGTATATTTGAGCCTTCCCATCAGCGGCTCGTTTTTTCCAAGACACACAACAAAGCAATGACAGAAGAAATGAGAATAGCTGCAAGCATTGACTCTTTCAAAAATGCCTTTCTTCTTTAGGTTATCCAAGACCCACAAGCTACGACCAAGCGTGTGCCGGAGTGAGCTAAATCCATCGAGTTCTCTCGCATCTCGGACTTTCAAATTCTTAAATTTGCCCTTTACTTAAAAAAGTCAATGATTTCACCAAGAAAGTTTGATTAGTTTCTTTTACTTTCTGTAATGAAGTGCCATCCTTTTTACACTTGAAAGGATCTTTGTAATAATGCAACATTGATCTTTTGAATACAGATGAGCTAACCTAGATAATAGGATTTAGAATGTGAAAGACCGGACTTGTGATGATATTTAAGGCTCCAGTGCCATCAAGAGGAATTGCGGCATAAAACACCTGTTTCCAGAGACATTAATAAATGTAGGCTCATGTTTCCTCCTGCACATAGTTTTTATTTTATTCAACATCTTAAGAGAACTCAATATGCATTGTGCCTGAATGTTAATCACCCTGTGGGGGGGGGGGGGTTGGGGGGGGAAGGGGGTCAGATTTAGCTTTGAGATCTGATTTCTCTAGTCTGCAGCTTTAAGCCTCAAAGGTCAAGAACTGGAATTCAAATCTGATATTAGAAAGCAGTTCTAATAAAACTTTAGAAAAAAAAAAAGGAAAGTCATGCTTTCAAACAACATTATTTTGCACCAGGCTCAATTAGAGGCTGGGGATGTAAGAATGAATTAAACCCAGTTCAAGCCTTTGAAGAACTGACAGGGAAGGTAGGAGAGTTTAGCTTTGGGAAATGAAGTATATTTTCCAGAAAGCAATAGAGTAGGCTGCTATTTTCCCATCTCCCCATGCTTAAAGGAGAAAAGAGAGGCTTTTTGGTGCCCCCACTCTTCGAGAGAGGCTAAACAGAGACATCCACCTGCAGAGACTCACACACGGGGGTAGCTTGTGCTCAATGTCAATGTCTCCCAGATATGGAGCAATGTTAGATTTAATGTTAGAACAGAATGCATAAGAACTATCAGAGAAGACCCAATCCAGAGACAAGTACAAGACGATTGACACTATTATTCTTTATACTTACATGTCAGAAATTAATTTTTTAAAATTAAGTCCAAAGCAAGTGTAGGGAGCTATAACTAAGTCACAGGAAAAATCAAGTGCTAACTCTGACACCGTCTACAAACTAATTAGAGACAAGAGAGCTCAGTGTGGGCTAAATTGATCAAAGAAGCCCTGGGGACTTGAGTAATATAATAGCTGATGATTATTGCTGTCTCATTCTACACCAGGTGGTATGAGAAGCACTTCACACGCACTATCTCACTTAATCCTCATCACGACTGAATGAGGGAGTTACCCTTGCTTTACAGATGAGAATAATGGAGGTTCAAGGTTAACCGATTTGCCCAAGAGTATACAATTACTAGATGGTAGAACCGAGATTTGAATTTGGTTTATTAGACCTCAGAGGCTGAACTCTTCAACAGCTAAATCATACCGAACATTTGGCAAAGAGCTAGCAGGGATCACAGAGACACAGGACTAAGAATGAAAACCCAGAAGCCCGAACGGGCCCCACAGGAAAAGTCACATTTGAGGAGACTGCCAATATAGAATCAAGTCTGAGGACAGGGTAGGATGCCAGACCCGGAAATGACAAGTCAGTCCTGAGGAACTGAGGTAATGGACAGGAGACTAAGGCAGAGATGGGCTTACTTGAATGCCTTATATGACGGAGACTTGGTTCCCAGGTAAGATGGTAAGACAACAGCTCTAGATGCAAAATATGAGTTCCCAGGAGAGCAATCGCAGGGCTAATGATGCCCTCGTTAACCCCCACATAGGAATAGAATTGATCCCAGAGTATGGCCTTAGGGTCTCCTACGTAGGAATTCAATAACCTCAACTGGATCCTGACTCGAATGGTCAGAACTGTAGCCCAGAACTGTAGCCTTTAAAACATGTATCATGACATTCTGGCCCCATGAAATATTAAAAGAAAAGAAAGCAGAAAAGAGAGGGAGAAAGTTTTAAATTTCTAGGTCCAAATATTTTGAGAAAACTTGCATACAATCTCATTCTTTGACTAACTTATAAAGCATATTAGCATAAAACTCTGTTTAAATCATTTTCCAAACTTATTTGTCCACTAAGTCCCACAGTGCACAACTTATGCATAGTTTGGAGCAAATGCGGGAGCAGAGAACCATATACCCACACCAGCCTTGGGGGAAAGGAAGGGGAATCACAGAAAGTGGGGATGGCCAGAGAGAAAAGGCACGAAGAGCAGCAAGGATTGACGAGAAATTAGGGTTGGAAAGAGTCAAAGATTCAGTTTGAAAAAATTAAGACCAGCTTAGAAAGGAACTGGGGAGCCGGAATGGACAGAAGGTGGGAGGTTCCTGAACTGAGGAATCAGAACAGAAGCATACGAGATAGAATGCTCTGGATCTGAGAACTCTGAGATCTAAACGTGGAGCAACTGCCGGGGGCAGATGTGGTTTTACTCAATGGCACCACCGTAGGCAGTGGAAAGTGTCAGGACTTTTAAATCAGGCATTTCCATTTGAATGTCCGCACTCTTATTTGCCTCCGGTAATCCTGAATTAGGTGCATAATCCCACTCCATCTGCTTTCCAGCAACAGGAAAACAAAAGCTTAAGAAGGAATAGGACTTGCCCAGCATCCCACTGCTAAAAACCGTCACAGCTGGGATTCAAAACCAGATGTAGCTGGCTCGTTGGGGCTTGCACATGGTATTATACCATCTCTAAGATATTTCCACCTGCAAGTCCTCAAAGGCAAGAAAGCCAGTCATTCATCCAGGCCCCATGGTTCCCTGGTACCTCTAGGTCTCCACTTCCCTCTTAGGTCAGCTGGGAGCATTACCTTGGCCTCATTTCCCCCACAGGAAACATTTAGTTGAAATATAAAGTTACATAAGATATGTACTACTGTTTAAAAATTCACCAAACTCCACTTCTAGCCTACATTGTTATTTTAGACACTATTGTTATAGTTATTTTATTTTAAGCTAACAGATACACTTGATCCAGTTATAGCACTGGACACCGTTCAGGTGACAGAGCCAACAACAACTTAGATATTTCTAAGGAGAGAGATCTTCAGTGGTCTCTACTCTTTGAGCAGCAAGAGAACATTAGCACCTTTGATCAGGCTGCAACTACCTAAGGCCTGCACCTGTCAATTTCCACCTAATTGTACAAGGTACAGGTGATGCTCAACTCCAGGGTACTAATGGCTTTTCTTCCCCTCTCCTTGTTTCCCAAATTGGACCCTGAGAGGCCTGGGGTGAACAGACCCAACTCCCCAAGGAGCAGAGAGCCATTCTCCACCAGAGTTGCTCCCACCCAGTTAAAGCCCAGCTAAGGCCCACAGCAGTGGCCCCCACCCCACCCCTGTAGCAATAGGACCGCTGGCTGGCGGCACCTCTGGAGGTGAGTGTGCGTTAGAAAGCCCGCCTGAGCCTAGGCTTTGACTTGTAAACAGAGGCTTTGAAAGAGCAAAGTTGTGAGTTTGTCACCACTAAAGCAAACTTCCCCTGCTGTTTGCTTTGGGCATTTTGTCGAAGTACCTGCAGAGTAAGAATGGATTTCTTGTCCGTTCCTCCAGCCTCAGGAGCTCAGGTGCCTCCGCTGGATTTCAGAACCTGTGTGGCCTGCGTCTGGGTCAAAGCCCCCATCCAAAGGGCTTTCACGCCCATTCCCCCTTAACCCTTTCTTTCCCCAGCCCTGTCAGGCAGTGAATCTGTAACTTGACAGAGTGCTGGGGGGCTCCGTGGAGCACCAACCTGCAAACCCCACTGCCTCAAAGTCTGTTGTGAGTTAAGATTAAATGAGATTGTCTCCATTTAACCACCTGGGTAAAAGATCACCAGCGTGAGGTACTTTACCCAAGGTCAATCCTAGGCCTGTCCACCTTCAAAGCAGAGCCTGCCCGGGTGCAAAATTCAAGGTGCTAGGGAAACCAGGTAGTACTGCAGTATTCGGGTCTACATTCAGGCTCATTTTTCTAAAAACCTGTGGCTCCTTCATTGTAATTTTTAGTTTTCTACTTTGAGACACACATGGGTATTGAGCTCTCATTTTCCTTTTTATTTTAACAAAATCAGTGAAAATGTGACTACAATCGGCACCTCCATTAGTGTCAGGGAAACAAAGTGGGAGACCTGAATGTGTAGCGACTACACATAGACACAAAGAAGGTGGCTGCTGACGGCTGTCACTGGGGGACTGTGCAGGCTAATCATACCAAATTGCCCAGTGTTTCAAGAAAAGCAAGAAACCTGGATCTTTAATAGGAACTCTTTGCATGTAAGTCTTGGCAACTAAGTTAAAAAATATACTGAACACTGTATGGGTCTATCCAGCATGACAAACCAAATATGCTCATAGGACAGAAGCTAGAACTGTCCATCTTTGTGCCCAAACCTCTGCATTATTGTACCTTAAGGAGAGTCAGCTGATTAGTTCTGAGTTAAGGCTTCCTGCATCTGTAGAGGACAGGGGACATTAGGAACCCAAAAGGATGAACTATTAAAGAGACACTTCAGGGTTCCTATGATCATGGGGTTAAGAAAAGGTCACACAGTTCCATCTTCAGAGAAAGCTGGCTGGATTCTGCTTACTTAATAGGTGTGGAGAAAGATTAAATGCACAATTTTCCTGATAGCGACTGCAGGATTTAAGTCATAGCTAAGGGTATTGAGGTTTTGGAGGCAGGATAAGCTTATGTATTATCTTTGTGACATTTCCAATTAAATGCAAAATCAACAGAACATCTTCGGCCAGGGTCACGGTGGTAATGAACATTCCCCCAGCTTGTTAGCAAACCAGTCCCTCAAAACAGCAAAAAAGAGGATAAGTCAACTGCCTTTTGCTACCTTTATCAGCATAAACAAAGAGATAAAACTATGGTATAAAAATTTTACTATCTTCCCTCATTCTACCTGCAAATGTGAAACTCCCCTGTGTTTCAATAAAGGAAAAAATACATCCAATGAAGTCTAACAAATGTGCCATCTGTTCAGAAAGCAGAAGGCAGGCATCTTTTACATGTGACACCACTGCCCCCATGTGGTGTAAGAACCTAATGCAGCTATTTTCCAAAGAGGTTTGAAAGGTTATGACTGAAAAAATGTAGTTTTCCTAATTATAAACATTTGTAACACTGGGCAATATACAAAGGAACTTTCATTTTTGGATAACACAGATATTACTTACAATAAAGCCTCCATTCAAATCAGACTCTGGACTTTGAGTTTCATTCCGCGATGAGCTTCTTATAAAAGGGAGAACTAGAGAGGTAAAAAAAATATGTTAGGAAGCAGCTGACTAGCAAGAATATACAACTCTGGGACCTGGTGATGACAACAGTCACTTCCCTGCCACAGTGCCCATACCTGGCTTCCCACCTCACTCCCTTCCTGCATGAGGGCAGGTGTCAGGGTGAGGGAGATCTCCTACTTCTTACTCTCATTTTTTGGCTCCATATCATTAATTTATACCACCTCCTCTGGCACCATCCAAGTCAACGGTGGCCACGTAAGCCAAGAAGCTATTCCTGGGCAGGCAGCCTCTCAGGGGGTGGCAGGAACCTGGTGCCCAGACAGAGAGTAGAAAGGAAAACTTCCCCAGAATGGTGAGCCGGACAGAATGGGAACATTAAAAACTTAATAATACCTGTTTTCTTCTCTCTTTCACCAACTATAGGGTGACTCTGTCAGTCAATGAACTAATATTTAAAATAAAATAGCTACAGACATAAAACAAGGTACCAGGCATGATCAGAATAGAAACCCCTCTGAACCAGCTTTCTAACCTATAAAATGGGATAATGCATCCTATTTAATCCCACTATCGACAAGCTGCCTTCCCTTGGGACACCAAAGTTTCCCCAAGATTGGTCAAAACTTGTAAGCTTTTATTATAATGTTCTAGTTTGAATTTGGGTGCAAGTGTTTGATTTAAATTTCATGGATGTGACTATTGAGATGATAATCTGAAACCTGAGTGGGTTACTTGAGCTCTGTGACCCAGCCCTTGAATGCCTGGTTGCTCACAGTAAGGGTTAAAACCCAGCAATTGTATGCAAAAGGGAGGAACTCTCAAGCCCCTCCACAGCAGAGTATTTTAGCTGTCAGGTCAGTGGTGAGGATTGCTGGCTGAGTGGCTGGACATGCTGAGTCCTAACCAGCTGGACTCAGAGCACTTCTGAGGATTGCAGGCTGCTGTGACAAATGTCCAGTCCCAGCTCCCACTAATGTCCTAGACCCTGCCATGAGAGTGAGTGGGATTCTTACTCCCCAGCAGTGAGCAAGGGACGAAATCATCAGTCTTTTATTTATATCAGGAACGTCTGCTGCTCTGTGAGGGCCCGCTCAAGGGGAAAGAAATCATTGTTTATTTATTCTACCTTTGGAAATAAGAAATTAATCTTTAATCAGACCTACAACTAGGATGGCTTATTGAGGAGTCACACTGGAAAGATGGAATA
Source organism: Rousettus aegyptiacus (assembly GCF_014176215.1). Classification (NCBI taxonomy): domain Eukaryota; kingdom Metazoa; phylum Chordata; class Mammalia; order Chiroptera; family Pteropodidae; genus Rousettus; species Rousettus aegyptiacus. Next base: position 81,122,691 of record NW_023416310.1, read on the forward strand.
GCAGAGTCTGAAAAAATGGGCTGTGGCATCAGATACACCCGAGTTCAAGCCTCACTTCTGCCACTAACTAGCTGTGTGATCTCAGCAGGTTAATCCACATCTCTGAGTTTATATCCCAATCTATAAAACGGAGATAACGGTCCCTAATTCCTTAGGTAGGTGTGATAGCACACTCATGCTTGGAAAGACCTTAGCATAGATCCTGACGCCTCACGCATGTTAAAGAATAAGAGAGCCCGCATTATAAACAAGTAAATAAACGAAGGAGGTTTTGAAGCCACAAAGCCTCTGGATGCGATTCAGACTTAGCGACTGTGAGAAATGCAAACTCTCCAGCATCAAGATCAAGGGCAAGACTGGGAGTCAGACAGCCTGCCTAACATGACCCTCAGCCATTTGTCGAACATTGACTCCTTCCCTTGTCACCTGTCAGGGGCCACTATTGATCATGTTCCTTCCCTTCTGAGCCATCCCAGCAGCTAAGCAGACAAGGGTGAACGGCGAAGTGATGGCTCCTAACTAGAGGGTTTTCTCACTGCCACGTAGTCTGGCTGCTGCTATGGCCTTTTCACACCAGGGTGACCAGCCCTGCCCTGGAGTGTTTCAAATGTGGTCCCCCTAGTGCTGCTGAAAGCAAGCCCGTGACCTTCTTTGTTTCTTTGCTGTCAAGAACCGGGCATATGGGTTAAGCTCCCGGTCCCTGGTCTCCTTCAACCTAGTGTCCATTCTCTGCTTTGTATTCCAAGCCCTTTTACAGACCAGTTCCCTACAGGAATCTTGGCCCCTGATCCCTCGTTATATTTTCTGTGAGCTTCTGTCCCAACTGCTTTGTGCAGATCTAGTACTTCTTTCAATCGCTTTACTGTTACTTTGGGGTGTATGTGTGTGTTTTGCCAATGAAATATCGCCCCTTTGACCTGCCTAGTCTGCTTAATTTCATCCTGATTGACAAAGCCCATTATTATATACATATATATGCCTCTAAAATGTTTTTAATTCATGTGGAAATATTATCTACCATTTTTCTTCATATAATAGGATACTATGTTTATACTATAACCTGTTTTATATTGTGGGCAGCTTTATCAATGTACTTCCATATTATTTTGTATACAGTTAATAGATCATTTTTATAATATTGGATTCATTCCGTCTTCTCACATGATGTTCATTGCTCTAAATTTGTCTCAAGTATTGACCTTTTGAGGAACTTTAATTGCACTGAATTCTGATTATATTTGTTTATTTATGACGCACCTACGTTATGAAAACATTATACTGAGCATTTTGGAATTTAGTGGTAAGTTAGACACGGCCTTGTACTGGAAGAGCTTAAATTTAATGAAGAGATTTAAGACATAACTAAGACTAAAACAATGGGTTTTCTAATATATTTCCAATTAAGGTAATCTGTCTTTTTCCTTCAAACACACTAACTCTCGTACTCAATTTTTTATTTCCAAGACAAGATCATTATAAACACAGATCTCCATTTGGTTGTTACTACGTAACTCTTCGTCCTGCTCATCTGCCCCCCAAAAAGAGAGGTTCTGTTCAGAGCTTGTAATGGTTTGGAGATATAAAGAAATTCTGAAAATGTGTCTAAGTTTAATTCTGATCCAGGGGTTAAAAAATAATAAAGGGGGGGCAGTTTCAAGGAGATAGAAGATTTACCAAACTGGAAAACAGTCATATAATTATACCCAATACGATACTGTATTCAGATAATTGTCTGAACCAAACTCAACTTTGATCCTTTTGGAACCTAGGTAACACTTCCATTGAGTCACCAAAAGGTATTTTGTCATCTTAGACAAAACAAGGTCATTTTTTGCAGTACACATTTTATACAAGAGCAATGTGTAAATGGAACGTATCAACCCTACATTCCATTTGCAAGAGGGAGAAGCCCAGAGGCCCAGAACAATTTGTTAATGACATTTTCTATAAATAAGTTATCTTCATAAGTCCATAATGCATTCAAAAGGATAAAGGAGAATGAAATAAACTCATTGGATATCACTGAGGGGTTACTAGAGAACCAACTTGTTACTCAGAAATTTGATAATTAGAAAAAATAAAGTCAGCATATCTACACCTTTCTAGAATAAATATTTTTCAAGGCAATGAAAATACACTTAGTGAAGGAAAGAAAGTCCTTCTACCTAAAAGAATTCCAGCTAATAAACACAGAGGAAGTGATAAAAATTTAAAATCATTTTATGACCTTTAATGAAATAACAAAATCCAGGCAGGGTCATGGTGTTAGTTTCCTGGGGGCGCTGTGACAACATACCACAAACTGGGTGGCTTAAAATGACAGAAATGCATTCACTCACAGTTCTGGAGGCTGAAAGTGTGAAATGAAGATGTCAGCAGGGCTGCACCCCCTCTGGGATTCTGAAGAGAGCCCTACCTCGCCTCTTCCTCTCTTCTGGCGGTGATCCCGTCAGTGGTTGGCATTCCTTGGCTTACAGCTGTATCATTCCAATCTCTGTCTCTGTCATCACATGACATTCTCCCTGTAGTACCTCTGAATTCATATGATATTTTTCTCTTCTTCTAGAACACCAGTCATATTGGACTTCAGCCCACCTTAATGACCTCATCTGAACTTGATTACACCTGCAAAGTCTCTACTTCTAAACAAGATTACATTCACAGGTACCAGGGGTTAGGATTTCAACACGCAGTTTGGAGGGACACAATTCAATGCATAAGAGTCATCAATCAATGGCAAAAAAAAATTAAATGTTGATATAAAACTTTACACTGAAAGGATGAGAACATCACCACCTGAAACCACTGATCAATATAAGTATCACTAGAAGGTAAACAACAAATACGAAATGATAAAATATAAACCACTTGGCATCATTACATCATGTTCTTCTAAAACAAAAAAAGATTTTTATATGGAAACTAATTGCCTTTAGTTCTTCCTTCTTGCTTACATGAAATATTGAAGATAGAGGAACAAGTTAATCTGTACCATGTGGAAGCATTGGCCAAATCCAGAATGTGGGACTGTCTATGGGACAATTGCCTTGTTTCTTCAACAAGTAAAGACATGGGGTGGGGCAGGGGCAAGGGGAGGAGAGAGGTATTTGGGGAGAGGGGGAAAAATAGAGCTAAAAGAAAATAGAGATTTAAGAAGCAAAAAAACAATAAACAGATCATATTTGGAAGCCAAATCAATAAACAGAGCAATTATTTGAAAAAATGATAATCAAAATAATTTTAATAAAAACCAGATTAGATAATATGAAAGATATTTTCTTGATTCCATTATGTCTTATTATAAAACAATGTCTCTTTCTGAGAGGCATTGTGAAGTATTTAGTGATTCACTCACTAACAGGATATATAATGTTTAATGTTTAAAATATTCTATATACTGAGCACCTTTTGTTGAGTAGATGAAGAAATGAGGGTTGCTATGGCCTTCACCTGTGGATTGGGTCACTCTGCTTTGAATGTCAAGAGGTGCCCATCTAGGTGAGACCTAAAGATTACCACTTACAGAAATCCACATTTCAGAAATGGGTCAATTCCTGAAAATGTCACAGATCTCTTTGGACCATTTTCTGCCCCTGTCTTAAACTGACATGAGGATTAGAACAAGGCCAAGGGGCAGCCCATTCCTGCGCACCTACAAATGTGGTGGGCTCCATGATGGCTTCTTAAGTGTATCGTTTCAGTCAGTCTCTAAAACACTTATTTGAAGCAAGTATCATTTTAATCTTTATTTTGAAGTGAGGAAATTGAGGCTGGGAGAGATGAAGTGTCTCTCCCAGGATCACAAAGGTAGTAACTGGCAGAGCCATTGTTTGAACAGAAATCTGTCTCCCTCCAGAGCTTCTGATTTAAGAATGATATCGTGAGATAAACTGGCAGCAGGGCTTCTTAATCAATAGTATGCTTCACCTACATGAGAATAAAAAAATAACATAAAAGAAAGAGTTAGGGAACTTCCAATAAAAATCAACAAATAGGATACATATATTACCTCCTCCCCATCTCCAAACCTCACTATATCCATACTAAAAGAATTGAAAAAAAAAAAAAAAAAAAAGGCATGAACTCATAGGATAAAGGAGAGAAAATGAAAATTAAATTTGGGCATTTGGAAAACAAACTTACTGCTCATTGATTTAGCAGACCTAGGAAAATAGAACCCTAAGCTGGCAGCAGAGAAATACAAGGAACAACCCATTAGACACAGGAACCCAAAATGCACAGGAGTTTATCACATTCATTATCTCTGGGACTAGGGAGTAAGAATGGGGCTGAAAACCTAAAAATTGGCTGTATCTGTTTCATCAGCAGTTAGTTATAAGCACAGCTATCCTCCCCAGCTATGCAGAGGGCCAGTGGAAAAAAATGCAGAGGTCAAGGGAGGCACCATTTACGGGACAATTAAGAGAAAGTTTACAAACCACAACTTGACATCCCCAGCCTTTCTCCCCGATTTGAGCCTAGAATACTGGCGCCCCAAATTATATACTTAGGGCAGGATATAACCAAATAATCGAATCAGCCAAAGAGGAAAAACCTAGCAATACTGATATTTGGGGCACCCTAATGAAATAGCTAGTAAAGTCACCTTACAGAGAAGCTCACAGTTGAAAACTCCCACTCTCACTCAGTTTCCAGCTTTTTGTGCCCTGTTCCAAACTGTATGACATTTGGAAAAGGCAAAACCATGGAGGCAGTAAAAAGATCGCTAGTCGCTAGGGGTAAGGGGGAGGAAGGAATGACTAGGCAGAGCACAGAGGATCTTTAGGGCAGTGGGAACACTCTGCATGATACCATAGTGATGGATGTACATCATTATACATTTGTCCAAATCCATACAACGGACACCAAGAGTGAACCCTAATGAAGCTAAGGGCTTTAGGTGGTCACAATATGCCAATGTAGGTCCATCAATTGTAACAAATACACCACTCTGGTGGGGGATGCTCATAATAGGGAGGCTGTGTATGTGTGTGGGCAGGGGGCATATGGGAAATCTCTGTAGCTTCCCTTTAATTTTGCTGTGAACCTAACTAACACTGCTCTAGGAAAAAAAAATATTGTTTTAAGGGAGCTCTTTAGATTACACAAATATTTCGAAAACATAATTTTATCACAAGAAAAAGGTACCCACTCTAGTCTACCCCTTAACCCGCAAAAAAAAAAAAAAAAAAAAAGATGTGTATGGAATTGATGGAAGGGGCCAGGACATAAAGAAGAATGGGATCCTGAGATTTGCTTTCTGCTTCTTAGGGTTACTTTAATGTCCCTCCCCACTCTGGAAATGCTCATATTTAAAGTTTGCATGTTTATATCCCCATATAAAAGACAATTTTCAAGTAGTTAAAAAAAAAAAAAATGTCCTGATGCCCATTGTAAATATTCAAGTCTCAGAACATAGACATTTGGTTCTGATTTGGTAGAACATACAAGTGTCCTCAAAGTGACATCGAAAAGGAAAACAACCTAAGAAGCTAACAGCAAGGGTATGATCAAAGACGTTGTGTTATATCTGTAGCCTGAAATAGTATGAAATAGAAAACAGGCCCGATTTCACTGACAGCAAGAGCATTTATGTCCAAAGAGAGCACAACTGTTCCCTTACAAAGGCTGAGAGACTTGGTATATATAAACTAGCATAAGATAGGTTAAAAAAAAAAAAATTCTGTAAACTTGCCCAAGGTTCCCAGAGAGCACAAGGAAGAGCCTATAGATCCTTGATAAAACTGGTCATCAGATATGTATTATATCCAGAGTTCAGAAACATGTGTAGCTTGCTTGGGGATCAATGCTAAAAGTAAAGCAAAAGGTCGCTTTTACTTAACCTGTTGAAGAAAGCTTTTGGGAGCCTCATAGTACCTTGTGGACAATCTCCAGGCTTGAGTCAGGCAGGGTACCTTCACATATCTAGACTGAGAAGTATCAACCAGTTTCTGAACAGGGACCACAGATGGTCAGGTCTGAGGCCCTGTCAGCACTTCCAGAGGGTCTCATTTCAGATTATCATTCATTGCCCTCCATACCCGTTTCAATGATAGAGCCTGGAAAGGGTTTTCACACTCGGGAAGACCTCTTCCAGCAATATCCCACACAAAGGTCCTCAGAATTGATCCACCTGCTATGGACCGAATTGTGTCCTCCCCACCCATCCCCCAAATAAATTTCTATATTGATGCCTTAACCCATAATTGACTATATCTGAAAATAGGGCCTTTACGAAGATAAATGAGGTCACAAGTGTGGAGCCCTAATCCAATAGGACTCATGTCCTTATAAGAAGAGGAAAAAGAAACCAGTGATCTCTTTACAAATGCAGAGAAAAGGCCATGTAAGAAAGAACACAGTGAGAAAGCATTGTCTGCCAGCCAAGAAAAGAACTCTTACTAGGAACTCACCCCCATAGCATCTTAATCTGGGACTTGCAGCCTCCAGAACAGTGAGGAAATAAATGTCTATTGTTTGTACTACCCAGGATGTGATATTTTGTTATGGAAGCCCAAACCAACTTTTTTAACTCACAAAAATTTAACCATGCTACACTAAGGAAATAGATTCTAGCATGGTCATATTTATCAAGTTTTGAACTTGTAGTTCCTAATTCCCTTTCCATAAAGACAGGGCTAAAAGAATATTTTCCTCCTATATGGATATATTCATAACACTTGATGGTGGATGGTTCACTTTATTTTGACTTTACTGTTTGTCTGAGTAACTGCTTATATGAATCGAAGTAACTTCCTCTGATTACCAAATAAATGTGTAATGCAAATATGCAAAAGCTAGCTGGGTCTATAGAAGTCAATCCTAGATATCATTACTGTTCTCTTTGAGCCTGCTTAGGTTTGAATTACAGAAAAATTGTAGGAAAATTCCTTGAGTTGTTTAGCTATGATGCTTAGAAACTCAAAAGGGATCATGGAGATTTTACCTTTGACACTAACGGAACAGAACTTCCATTGCAAAAAAAAAAAAAAAAAAAAAAATGCTTTTATGCTTCATTGCTCTCTAAAATGACCAGGAGGTCACTCTAAAAATTACTTCTGAAAAAGGATCAGATTTTTATTGACCTCATGGGAGCAAGGTTTTGGTTAATTAGAAACTCATCTATGAACAGACATCTGAAAATTCAATGAGGAACCATAGTACCTTTCCTCACAGGTTTTTCTTCATCTGTTGTATGACAGAGGAGTCAGTATTAGGATCTGTCTCTTTTATTTGAAATGTAAAAGTCCAGCTTTTGCCAAAACACACATTCACTGAGCTGGGACCTTCTAAAGGGCAGACTTTTGTTGCCCTCTTTTATTGATTGGCTTGACCCCAGAAATATGCAATAAATAGCATTCTGTTCAACTTGAAAGGAGAAACTAGACTCCCAACACTGTCTATACCAATCTAAATCCTTCATCGATTAAAAAAAAAAAAAGGAAACAACAAAAGAAAAGCCATAAAAACAATGGGCAGCAAGCCAGAGACAAGACCATTATAAATATAATTATCTGCTTTAGAAATCAGGCCTAGCACTCTCTACCTAATTTAAAAATTATCAGGCATTAAGCTAATAATCAGATAGCCTCTTTATACAGCAGATAAAAGGGAGAACCAGATCATCAAGGACTGAACAAGAAGTATGTGTATGTTGGTGGGGAGGGACCTTTGGTCCCCTCCCATTGACTCTGACTTTGCTGACAAGTGTGTTTACAATAGAACAGATGTCATTCCAATTAGGAGTAATAAATCCAGGCCTGTTTAAGCAATCCTACCACTACCTGGTATGACATATTTATTTTTACTTGTATATTGCCCTTGGGCTCCACTAGACTAAAACCCATAAGAGGCAGAGTTTGTATCTTAGTCACGTCCATTTCTCAATATTTGCTGCATAGATGAATTAATGAGTGAAATACAAGGGGTTAGGATTGTTGCATTTGCTTTCAGCAAGCCAGGAAAGATAAAATAAGAACTTAAGTGATCTGGAGGGAAGAAAACTGGTAGCTACTCTAATGAGAACATTATCCCTTGATCGTTAGGCAAGAGCTAGAAGCTAGTATAAAACAGAGAAAACTTGTTGGGAACTACCAAAGGGTACTACACATTGTCATCAATGACTATATATATATAAACCACGACATCAAAACATTGCAAAGCTATGCAGCCATTTAAAAAATAAGATTACAGAATATATTTTAAGGTAGAAAAATGGTGAGTACATTAGGTGAAAATGGCAGTTAGCAAATGCACAGCGTGGATCCATTTAACAACAATCTGAAATCCCACACCAACATCTACTCAGCAATAACCATTAGGTTAATTTGGTGTAATTGGATTAATTTATGCTTATTACTGCTTTTAGAGATGTCTGCACTGGATATATATTAATTCATAATTAGAAACACATCAATGGGATTCAAGAAGACTTTGCCCCACCCTAAAGCTCACAACTGGACCACAGGACTTTTTCATATCATCTACCCTTTGGAGACAGCATGAGTGAATCTAAACAATGTTCCTTTTAGAAAGCAGGCTCTTTAACAAATAATAAATCTACCCCTTAACTTACTCTGTCAAGCTTCCTGGGACCCAACCAAAAGCAACGAGGCTCTTCTGACTACCCTCAGACCCTGGTCAGTCTCTCTCATGTGTCTGTGAGTCTTTTCTCCCTTGCTCCCCATCTGTCCATCACAGATCTCTGCACTTCTTGCAGGTGCAAAGGGAAGACTCCTATTACAGGTTGGATCAAGTCCCTGTGAGGACCTTAAATCTACCCAGAAACTGAGGCTTAAACTGAAAATGAAACATGTCCTTATACTGCAGACTCACTGATGTCTGCTGTACTTAATGTTGAGGACAGTGTTGTAATCCCACAGGTTGGGTAGGGCTAGGGAGAAGTTCCTGAAGGTTATCCTCTCAAACTAAACAGTTCTCTGAGGAGCTGGCTAAATGCAAAGTTTCCAAGATCTCACTCCCAGGTCATTTTTAACATGTACATTGAACAGGTTGCTGAGGCAATTCTAATGCAGATCGCCTACAGATCACACTCAGCAAAAGTGCTTCCAAATTTTATCTAATGACATAGGACAGACAGTGAGGCCGATGGAAGTCTCTCAAAAGTTTTACACCATCTCTGGTTCAACTGAAGTCAGGATGTTTGCCTCTAGCTAGCTGTAAAAAAGCTGAAGTAGATAAAGTAGATTTTTTGAGCATTTGAGATTTACATCTCAATTTCTCCTTTTAGGAATCTCAGAGGTCTCACCTGGGAACCTTGGGCAATGCTGTTTTGCATTTATAGTTTATTTTGCTCTGTAATTATTCACAAAGTGTTTTACAGGGTATATTTGTTCTTCCCAGCTTGATCATAAATTTCTTGGAAGTCGGAAGGCTTTAAATTTTTTTAATGGCATGGGAAAACCTGTGCTTCGCAGTGTCGTCGACGAAAGTACATCCAAGGTCACGAGCTGTATATTTTCTGCTACCTCAATTCAGCTCTAAATCCGGAATGATTCCTTTTAAATCAGAGACCAGGAATAGAAATTTGAAGTGGAAAATACTAACATTTCAAAGTAAACATATTTTAGAACTAAGGGAGGTTCTGTTTTAGTGCCATGGTTCTCAAAAAGCAGTCTATAACCAGCACTAAGAAAGCATCCTCGTCAAAAATGCAAATCTGCAGGCCCATAATGAATCGGAAATTCTGGGGGGCGTCCAGCCCTCTAGGTTTTAACAAGCTCTCCAGGGACTGTCTTAGTAGCTTAGGCTGCTATAACAGAATACCACAGGCTGGGGTGGCTTGCACAGCACACATTGAGTTCTCACAGTTCTGGAGTCTGTGGAGTGAGTCTAAGATCAAGGTGCCAACAGACTGAGATCTTGGTGAGGGATCTCTTCCTGGTGTGTAGATGGCTGTCTTCTCTCTCTATGTTCAGATGGCCTTTCCTAGCTGTGTGCATACAGAGTGTGCTTCCTCTTCTTATAAGGATCCTTATCCCATCGTGAGGGACCCTGCCCTCAAGACATAATATAATCCTGATTACCTTCCAAAGGTCCCACCTCCAATGATGATCACATTATGGCTTAGGATTCTAACATGTGAATTTGAGGTGGACAGAAAACATTTAGTCTGTAACATGTTCTAATGCAAGCTTAAGTTTAAGACCTGTTGGAAAGACTAGGACAATCTGTTTATTATGGATTTTAGAATTTTAAAAAAAAGACTTGAAGACTACAAAATAGTGAAGCTACCATTTTATTGAACTATACAATTCACTAGAAAACACTAATCTCTTCTTGTAGGTGCAAGAAGAGATTCCCCCACATAAATGTATAAAATAAGCAAAAGAAACGCACAGAACCTAATGAAAATATTTGTTGCATTTTTCAAAGCACTTTGTCTGACTGGATCTCAATGAAATCCCCTAAATTCCTTGAGACGAAGATTAAGGCCTATTCATCTATTAATCACAGCTAAAGATACTAAATTCAGAGATGACCTGGGACAAGTCACATGGGTACACAGAGCTACCTAAATTCTCTAGTCACTTCCCACCAAAAAGCATTTCCTTCTTTAATTATAACAAATGCCTTCCCCTATCCCCTCACCCTGCTTTGCAAAGATGGGTAAATGCTACCTTCCAGAGCTCCTTGCTAGTTTTTGTTTTCTGTAGACCTTTTTTCATTCACAAATTAACAGCTTGTCCTCATATTAACCAGATGGATGGCTGCACCTGGTTAATTGGAGTTGTAAGATGGATAAGCAGATTAAAGAGCACAGCGTTTGGAGTGCTCACTGCTGGCCAGACATAATTAAGAAAGGAGAAGAGAGTTCTACTGGGGCTTTAGTGAGGGAAAGGCCCAGTGGACTGATTTCCTGGAACTGCTTCAATTGCTAAATTATGAGACGTGCTGGCTGCCGCACTGGGAGAACGCTGAAATTCTGCTGCTGAGAGGGCGCAAATTCTGCTCTTTCCCCAAGATGTTCAGCATTTAAATCAATGTTTCTCAGAGTGTGTCTATTGACCACCTGTCTCAGAATCAACTGAATGTTTATTAAAAATGCTGATTTCTGGACCTCATCCAGGACCCACTAATTTACAAGGAGGATTTGGTAGTGGCGACCAGGAAGCAGCACTGTTAACAATTTAACAACTTCCCTCTAAAATTGGGAACAACTGACTTATTGCTATCCTCAAGTATCCTTGGCTACCAAAACCTCCAGCAATTTAAGCTCCAAAGCCCCAAAGTCCTTCACACAGCAAAAAAAAATCTATGCCAGAAACTAAGAAGCCTCCTGAGACACTTGGAGATGTAAATGCCCTGCCTCATCCCAGACCAGGTGAACTCTGGAGATGGGGTACCCTCTGGATGAATCTGAGGCACACTAAAATTTGAGGACCACTGCTCTAGTCCCATGCGGTACAAACATTAGTGCACACATGAATTACCTGGGGATCTTGTTAAAACGCAAATTCTGTTTCAGGAGGTTTGGGAGCTAATAGTCTCGCAAGTGATGTTGAAGCTGCTGGTTCACAGAACACATTTTGAGTACCAAAACTCCAGGTTATTTTTTATCTAATGTCATGAGATAAATTTCATATTAAAAAAAAAAAAAAATCCGAACACGGTCCCCAGGCCTGAGCTGAAATGGTTGGTTGAGCAGCACGGTTCAGGCATTGAAAGCGAAGCTTTGAGCTTTGCATACTGAGGATGCATTTGTACTGACTGGCCCACATGTCATCCTCCAAAACCCTGGACACTGAGATCCCGAACATTTCTGTGGCTGGGAAAGAAAGCCCAACATAGCTTCTCAAGGATCAAACTCTGTTTTGGCCTAACTTATAAACATTGTCACCGATCAGCTAATAGGCTCTCATAAAGCATACTCTCTCTAGTGTGACATTAGGTTGTCATTCTGATCAGGGACTTGGGGAGTCCTACTTCTAGGCCCAGCTCACGTCACTTCACTGGGCCTTGATTTCCTCATTTACAGAGTGATGGGTTTGGGGTTTCTGCCTACTCTTCAGTCCTTCGTATTATACATGCTGTATTGTTTCCGGTGCCTGAAGACTGCCACTGCCCACCTGCCCTTCGCACTTCAGAGTTCGGTGAAAGCACGGGAGTTCTGTTCCTGGGAGTCAGCCTCTAATGCTGATCCAGGGATCACAAGCTTGGGCAACATGTGTACGAATTCTGATGCGACATGGTTCTTGTGCTTGTACTCTTCACCTTTACCTTAGTATATTTTAAATTATTCAGCCTTGATGTTCTATCATGCTAAAATTACTAATTTGGAATATGGTCACATACAGGATTAGTTTGCCTGGCTGTCAAGGGTTTACTAAGTAGCTCATGTCTGCTGAGATGAGGTATGTATAAATTAGAGAGTGAGGATTTGCTTATAATAGGGATCTACCAGAATAATTTGTGCAATAAAGACTCTGAATAGCTAGTAGGTTTATAGGATTTCTCTAGTGTAATTAGGAGAGGCATTGTTGTGTAATGAAGAAAATTAATTAGAACTAAATGTTTAGGGAATATGTGGTTAGGTAACCAAAGGCATATTTGCAGCCTAATTGTTTTTTGGCAGCTGGAGGCATTTTATACCCTTTCAGGGTGTTTAGTTAATGGATATTTTAACATGCCCTACTGTTTGCTTTTCCTTAAATTTAAACTACTCCCATATCTAAAAAAACATTCATCAAAGGCTTAAACCAAGTATATATCCCATTGGAAAAATGCCTGTTATCTTATTTGTTCATACTGTCTGTTGAATGGTAATTTTCAGAGAGAGTCCATATTGGGGCTAATTGGCATGTCCTCCCATACATAATTAGAGTTGTACTGTACGTTCATAAAACACAAACACTAAAACATTTTCTAATATTGAGCCAATACTTCTTTTAACCTGCATCTAACTCTCCAGGAGTCTGCCTCAAGTCTTCTCTGGAACAAGATAAGAGGTTTTGAAAATACATTAATTTTTAAAATCAGACAGATTACTTACCCGGTTGATAATTTTTATAATATACGTATGATTTTCATGTCAAGCAGACATAGATTCAAACCCTGGCTCCAGCATTTACTGTGTGATCTCGGGAAAATTGAACTACCTGAGGCAGAGGTTCATGATCTGTAAATGAAGATAATAAGGCTGACATTTTAGAGTCGTTATGAAAATTAGACAAAATATGTGCATTTTTATTAAATTAGAGCATTTTTTATTTTAGATGAGAGAAACCCAACATAATTAAAAATGATAAAAGGGAAATAATTAGAATAATTTTAGATCTAAAAGAATTTAAAAATATCATAGTTTCCATGTACCCTTCACCCAGCTTCCCCTAATATAAACAACTTACTGTCTTAAAAGTATTAAAACCAGGAAGTTAACATTGATAAAATGCCTGAATCTACAGACCTGACTGAAATTTTGGCATTTTCCTTTCCCTTGGACCAGGACCCTACAATGCATTTAGGCTTCATAGCTCCTTAGTCTCCTCCAATCTGGAACAGTTTCTCAGTCTTTATCTTTCTTGATCTTAGCGAGAACATTGGCCAGTTATTTCATTATGATTTAAATTGAGGTTATACATTTTGGGTAAGAATAGCACAGGAGTGATACTGTGTCCCTCAGTGCATCGTCAGGAGATACATATCAACATGGCTCACTGTGATAACGTTGACTTTGATCACCCGGGCAAGGCAAGGTCTACAGGGTTTCTCCATTGTAGATTGATTGACTGTTTTTTACTTTGTAAATAAGTATTTTGTGAGGTGACATGTTGAGACTGTAAATATATTTTTTCTCATCATACTTTCATTCACTCCTTCTAGCACCCATCAATGATTGTTGCCTACAACAATTATTACTACTGTGGTGTTTGGCAAATGGTTTCTATTTCCACCATGTATCCTATATTTATTAACTGGAATTCTACTCTAAAGAACTGTCCCTTCTCACTGATTTACTTATTTATTTATATCATATCACTATGAACTCATAAATGTTTATTCAATGGAATATACATTTATTATTATTATTGCTAAAACTCTTCTGCCTCATTTCATAACTTCCATCACAAAGCAGGCAAATCTGAGATGAGATAAAATTCACGTAAATCAAATTAGTTACTTCCTGGTAGTGCTGGCCAAAGATTTTTAAAATGAAAGATGAGTATAATGTTATAATGAAGGGGTCTAAACTCCCTGACTACAATAAAAGGCTACCTGGAATAGCTGAGGACTACGATTTCGGTTAACATTGTGGGTGAGTGTACACACACACATTTGCACGCGTGCATGTCACATTTAGATCCGTGGTTTTCAAAGACTTAGAGGTAGTGCGACAGGTCAGAAATAATAGGGCTTTCCATACAAGCAGACCTACCTCATTTCCAACTCTGTCGCTTGCTATATGACCTTGGTGAGTGACTTAATCTCCCTGAGATTGTTTCAACTGTAAAATGGAATAATACAGACCTCACGTAATGTGAGGATTCAACGACATAATGTATATAAAGCACTGGCACAGCAGTAAGTACACTAGAAACAAATTTAAATAAAAAATAGGTTAAAAAAAGGAATATGTAGGAAATAAACAGGAAAAAAAAGCTAGCAAGGATTTCATCTTTCTTCAACAAAATAATACAAGCATCTTGAAATTTCCAAAACATTATCGTAAGCATCAGCTATTATTAAATTAAAAATTTGAAAATTACCAGTTAATGAAATCTGCTGAGCATGATATTTCTCTTTTTCTGTTGCCTTAAAACAAGCGAACAAATGACAGCAGCAAAACTAGAGTGAGGACAAGAACAGGAATGAAAATATCTGCAAACCATGTATGAGATACAGAATTAATTTCTAAAATATATAAAGAGCTTGAACAACTCGATAGCAAAAATAACTAATAACTCAATTTAAAAACGGCCTAAAGACTTGAATAAACATTTCTCCAGAGATGACATACAAATGGCCAACAGATATCTGAAAAAATGCTCAACATCAGTAATCATCAGGGAAATACAAATCAAAACCACAGTGAGATCACCTCATGGCTACTAGGGTAGCTATTATCAAAACACATAAGATAATAATGAGGATCGTCGAAGACATAGAGAAATTAGAACACTGTTGGCGGTCATGTAAAATGACGTATCCACTATGGAAAAAAGTAGGGAGATTCTTCAAAACATTAAAAATAGAACTCACATAACATACGATCCAGCAATTCCATTTCTCAGTATTCATCCAAAATAATTAAATGGGAATCTCGAATAGATGGCTGCACTCCCATGTTCTGTGAAGTATCATTCACTATACCTAAGAAATGGCAATGACCTAAATGTTCATCCATAGATGAATAATACAGAAACCATGACACATATATACAATGGAACATTATTCAGGCATAACGAAGGAGAAAATCTTTCAATGTGATGTAGATAAACCTCAAAGACATTATGCTAAGTAAAATAAGCCAGTCACAGAAAGACAAATGCTGAATGATTCCATTTATATGGAACATTTAAAACAATCAAACTCACAGAAGCAGAGAGTAGACAGGTGGTTGCCAGGGGGAGGGGAAAGGGGAATGGAGAATTACTAATCAGTGGGTATATCGTCTCAATCATGCAAGGTGAGTAAGTTTTACTGATCTGCTATACAACATTGTTCTTATAATTAACAGTACTGCATTGTACACTTAAAAATTTATTAAGAGGGTAGCTCCCATGCTGTGTTCTCACTGCAATAAAATAAATAAAAAATAAAATAAAATAAAATAAAAATACAAACAATCTGGAGAACGGAAACCAAAGGCCCAGTTTCAAATGTGAGTGGAGCGGTGGGATAAGGGTCACAGCCCCGGTGACTGGTGCCCATGACACATGATGGTACTACTTTACAAAAAATCACTTTATCATCTCTCCATACTCAGAACCCCTTGTTTTGTAGCATTTGTTTATTATGTAGATATGACTACAATTTAATGAACCTACCTGTTTAAACAAACAAGCCAGAATACATATCCAAACAAATGTTATCCCTTCAAAATAGTTATCCCTTTCAAAACAGAGAAAAGACAGACACTTATTTCAATGATGCTCTAAATTTCTGTTTCTAAATGTTTTTCCTTTAAAAGCAGACTTTTTAAAATCAAAATGATTTTAAAAGACACTTAAATCCAAGACAAAAGTAAATGATCAAGTTCAATGAAACTGTTTTGGGTTAAAACAACAATGTAGTATTAAAAAAAAAAATTACTGGTTTCCAAATGATGGGCTGCTACGACACTATTAAAAATAATGGAACAGAGATATATATATATATATGTGCAGCTATGAAATGACCTATAAAACATATTTAGTGAAAAAAAACAAGGAGTATAACAGTATGCATTGTATGCTTTTAACTGTATTTTTACATAGGAGTATTCACATAAATATATGCTTAATCCACACACAGGCTATCTCTGGAAGGATATCTAAATAATTGGTAGTCTGCAAATAGCTACTGTTCTAAAAATATTGTTTCTGTAACATTTTTATATGTTTGATTCGTAGCTCTTATGGTTATAGATTAATATGCTCAAATTTACATGTGGTAAAGCCAAATAAAAAAGGAGGAGTAAAGAAAAAGATTCATCCAAACTGATGATGAAAATAATGTGAGAGCTTATGTGAGGAAGTACTCAAATACGACAAACTTTTCATATTCTTATCTCATAGAAATAAGTATAACTAAAACTTGGCAAAATGGACATTCTACTTGCTACTAGGATGTGTTAACAGAAAAAACTTTCCATTTCATCCCCAGAAAGTAGATACACCTCATCGTGTTTATCTTGCAGCCTAGTCTCGCACACAGCCATCTGCAGTTATATTTGCCACTGCAAAAATTAATAGCCCGTGTGGTTCCCAGAAAGGGACCAGCTTGGAGAAGGAACATCTCACCACGCAGTGTGCAGTTACAAACAGCTGGCCCCACGGCCAGGGACTATGCTCACTGCTGCCAAAGCATTTGCCATGGGTCATTGCTATCCTTGGAGCAATAGCCCAGCCCACCAGTTCTTCAGGATATGATACAAACCCATAAGCAGGTGGTTGCCGCTCCACTTCATTTCTTCATTCAAAACATTTCCTGAAGATTATATCAATAAGCACATCTAACGTGAAATGCAATGTTCCAGATTAAAAACAAGTACACCCAAGAACATGTCACTTGGTACAGCTTCAGAGAAGAGTCAGTCCTTGCCTAGGTGGACTAGAGTGTTGAAAAGTCTATTATCTGAAAAGTCATGATGCTGAAGTTACCTCAAGAGAAAGGCAACATGTTAAACCACTTTCTCCATCCATATATAGAAATCAGCTAACTTCATTTGCAAATCATGTAGTTGAGAAGACACTGAGAGGTTAGCTAACACTTTATAAACTTTCTCAAGAATCTACTATGGCCATGCACTTTTTATGGAGGTTATCTCAGTTTTCTTCACACAAATATTCCTTTTTTACTGCTGAAGAAACTAAAACTCAGAGAAGTTACTTAATGTGCTCAAGGCCACACTGCCAGTAAAATGTCAGGATGTGCTTTCAAGCCAGGTCCGTGTGACCTAAAGCTGATGTTCTCTCCACACTATGAGAGCCTATGACAAGCAGGGTACAGGCTCCGGGGCAGATGAATCCTGACTCCACCAGTTAGCAGCATTTGAGCGTTTAAACATGCTCATTCTCACTGTGTCTCCCATTCTCCCATCTGCAAAACAAGCACAAGAATAGTAACTACCCAAGAGACATAACTGTATTTATCCAAGTCGAGCACCTAGAAATGTACCAGTAAGCATTATGATGTCACATGTTCACTCTGGAGAGCACCAGGACACACACGCTTTGAGGACAGAGAAGGAGGAGTATGATCAAAGTGCAAATCAGAGGGAGGTAGAACGAGGTTAGAGAAATAATGCCGGAGTTTCAGCGGATGTGCCTGTGGTGGTGTTTGAGGATGGGAGTGAACATTAGAACGTGGAACAATGGAAGTGATAGAGAACATTGAGGAAGACAAACTTAGAAATTAGAGTCATCCTGTGGGTGGGAACACCCTCATGTTCGTTTTTTCCTTGGCTTCGTTGTTATTGTTGATGTTCCCTATTCTTTAAACAGAAAGACATCACTCTATTAAACCATCTCCAAAGGAATTGTGTAAAAAGCAAAGTCTATGACAATTTGAACTCCTATGAGGGATTTAGTCTACTCTTCTTCAGCTCAGAAAAAGGCTTCCGGAAACAAAGCACTAACTTTGATTCCTAAATGAGCATCAATCCCCCGCGGTTCAGTTCCTCAAACCTTCCAGCAGCACAGACGCTAACGGTTCATGCTCCACCGCTGGGTTCTGAGCCTGGGGCTCTCAATGACTTTTTAGAGCGCTTCATGATTGGTTCGCTTCCATGGGATTTGGATTGAGATGAAAAGTGAGCCCAAGGTTATTTGGAAACAGTTCATATTCAAGAAGGTTTCAAACACTTCACAAATAAAAAGTGGTCTGTAAATACTGTATAACCCTAGAAAAACTTCCCACTTGCTAATGTTTATCAAGAGGGAAAAAATCAGCAGTGGGCAGCCCCATACTTCAAAAGTTAGAGTAAATTTTATTTTATTGAGGATAAAATCCAAGTAGTTTGGAAGAGCTGAAATCATTTTACTCAGAAGGGAATAGTAGTTCCTAAGAGAAGGAAATTGCATTTGAATTTCTCAGCATTGTGATGAAAGTACTCTGTCTAAATGACACCTATTTGTGATGAGTATCCCCAGCCACCAACTCTTGTCCCTACCAACTCATTATAATCATCAATGGAAGCTGCATTGTTCTGTAGTCACAGGGAAGGGATTATGCAGATTTGAGATCATCTGTCTATCTGTAATTCATAAAGAAGAAACCAAATGCAATAATCTCACAAATACTTAATAACTAAATATATTTTCGACCACCGTCCATTACCAACCTTTTGTGGCCCTGGTGCTAACCTTCACTCTTCAAGCTGGCACACAGCTGTCCTTTAGGACCAGCTCCACTATAGCAAGCCAAATCGGTCATTTTTTCACTGCAGACCCGCTGCCTTAAAAATCTGCACTTACAAAAGCAGTTTGTGATGCAGTGAAGAGCTCAGACAGATATGTAATAAACGTTTTGAATTACATTTTGGACATTTAGAAATGCTCTAGACTCAATTTCATAAGGCATTTGCATTTGCAATGAAAAAAAAAAAATCTCGAGCTTCCAGTCTCTGGTTAACAGTCTCTTTTATGTTGTAAATTTTTGCAGGAGCAATTACAAATTGTACACAGACTCATTATTTCTCAAGTACTTTATCAGGACATTTCCCTATACATCTAATTTGTCCTGTCTGAAATGTAACTTGACATAAGGGGTTTTCTTAATTGCTTTTGAAGCCCTTCCAAGATAATCAACTTTTTTTTTGGAGCATGATAAAAGACAGAAGACAATAGTGCCAGTCTGTCTTAGGATCACACTGAAGTTTTTGGGTAAGAGATAGCAAAGAAAGGCAAAGTTTGCCTCTTAAACTATTCAGAATCTCCATTTTAATTTGGTTTCTATTTAAATGACAATGTCTGAGAATAGCCGGAAGAAAATGTCCCATTTTTATCTGCCCCACTGAGATGGCTGTCAAGTTGGGGGTAGATGCAGTCAATATTTACAAAAGGATAAAAGTACAGTCTTTGTTATTCTGAAGAATCTTAACCAAAGATTAAATAAAGATTAAAGCAAAAATAAAACAACCAAATTCTGGGCAAAGGAATACTGTCAAAGGCTGATTGTATTTCTGCTACCCTGCCTTAACAGATTTAAGCAAATGATGGAACACATTTATTTTAGAACATTTTTACATTGAGTTTTCAAGCTGCCAATTCTAAACAATTTCATTCTTTTAGCTACACTACAAATTGCATCTAATTTACATGGCAGGCTGGATTATGGAAGCCCATGGATGCCTACACCCTGAGACCCAGAACCCTATATGGAAAAACACTTTGTAGATGTGATTAAGGTTACTGACCTTGAGATGGGTAGATTATCCTGGATTATGGGGGGGCGGGGGAGGCGGGGTAGGGTAACCAATCTAATCACATGTATCCTTAAGATTGGAGAACCTTTCCCAGCTGTGGTCAGAAAGAGATGAGACTGAAAGGCTGGAGAGATTCGATGTGAGGATTCAATCTGTTCCTGCTGGCTCTGAAGATGGAGGGAGAGGGCCACAAGCCACGGAATACAGGGACCTGAGGTTGGGAAGAGCCTTCAGCTAACGAGCTGCAAGAAAATGGGGTCTTGTTCCCATAGACATAAGGAACTGAATTCTACCAACCCGTATGAACAGGAAATCTAGTCTTTCCTAATGACTCCAGAAAGGAATGCAGCCTGGCGACACCTTGATTTTAGCCCAGTGAGTCCTGTGTCAGACCTCTCACCCAGAGAACTGTGAGATAAGTACATCTGAATTGTTTGAGCTGCCATGTTGGTGGTTATTTATTAAAAGCCTCACAGAAAACTAATACACTACTTATAGCATAATATCCTATTTTGGTAACCAGATCATCCTAGAAGTGCACAAACACGAGAGTTAATATTATTTTATTAGCATTTAGCCAGTAACAATCTGTGCAATGGAAATTCAAATACTGCTTGCTCAAATCAAATGAAATGATATCTCACAAAGGGAAAATATAAAGATGCTAGTGTCCTTTCAGGAAGCTGACACTAACTTAAAAACACTGATTGGGTAAAGGATGAAAATTATTAGCTTTGTTTTGGATCAACAATGTTAATATACCATGTTGACCCTTAATCATCTCCCAAGAATTGCTCTGGGCAGGAATCAGAGAACTGATTGTTCTCAATTTTAAAGCTTAACCTTGGCAATCTGTAACGAGTTCTCATGAGTTCAAGAAATATTTAGATCTTTTCAACTACGACACTGGAAAACAATAGGAATCCTGCCTAGTAATGGCATCACTCTTTCCAGGTGAATTCCAGGCAATATTTATAGACAAAAGAAAAATGGTTAATTTGGTGCTTCATTTGAATTAAATGACTTAATAAGACACTTATGTTCCAGTTGTAGTTAATTAACTTTCCTAAAGACATAATGACAAGGAATAGCAATTCAAGTGAACCAGGAGACGACAAAAACTGTATGCAAGGTGTCAAACTAAAGAAAACAGAGTGTTTGGCTCATAAAGCAGGCCGGGAAGAGATTCATGATCCAAGTCTATACAATCAGTAAAAGTATGGTGTTCCATTCTAAGATGGTAGATAGAATATAGGTATCAAACTTCTTTTCCCCCCAAAACCCCAATGGAAAAAAAAATTGTTTAAAATGACATAAAATAACACGGACAGGGAAAACTGGAAAGGTAAAAGCTAGTAAAAAAAACTAATGGTAAAGGATTTAATCAACCCCCAAAGCTAAATTGTATCCAATGGTCAGGAGCACTGAGAACCAAAGTAATTTACTCTGAAAATTCTCAACAGGCTCAGGACCATATACATATACCTTTGAATCTTGGGTGAAAGGAAGGGAAAGAGTAAAAAGAAATGAGTAAAATTAGATTCCTAGATCCCCTCCCCAACACCTCTAGATTACTGAATTTCTGTCTGCTGAAGAGACTAGCAGAGACGATTTCTAGATTAGGAGGGAGGTGGGTGAGATGGCCAGGTTGAGGATGGAGGTACTGCACTGGAAACAGGAAGAGGAAGTGCACATAGGAAAGCTGAATGCTAATTACAGGACCTTTGAACTGTGTGGGAACCCTAACATAATCTAACGAGGATTCCAACTACTTACCACATATCCAGAGACGAGGTCTCTACTGGATGAGCTGTCTATACAGGAATATATAAAATCTAAGAACAGTTTAAAGAATAATGATAAACATCCACGTACAGATTACAAGGTATAATATCCATAAAGTAGACTACAGATGATAATGGAAAAGAAACAGCAATGAAACAGTGAAGAATTTAAGTTTAAAGGTTGAACAGGTGAAATGCTAATAAGCAAAATGAATGAAAACAGACCTACAAGGCACACGGATATTTTGGAATACAAAGACAAAAGGAAAATTCAATAAGCTTCCAGAGAGGGGGAAATAAACATACAAAAGAAAAGGAATCATAATAGGTCTGGACTTCCAGATACCAAAATTGGAAGCACAAACACAACGGAATAATATCTTCAAAATTCTGGGGAAAATGATTTCCCAATTAAAATTTTATACCCAGGCACTCAGTCAACTCAGCATTTTTGTATCTTTCCCAGGAAGCTACTAAAGAAAGTACAACCAAAACTAAAAAGCACTATAAAGTGAGAGAAATGAAATATAGGCAACGGGAGACCCAACACAGAAGAGAGAGAAGAAATTTCAAAACAGTAGTGAAGGAAGATGAGAAACTACAAAGTGATAAGTCCATGCTGGAGCAATATGACTAGAGAAGAAGTTGAGGGCTGTCTGGCCCAGGATTGCTTCTGTAATTCTACCATCTTTTTATTTAAACCTGAGAATGGCAGATGAGGCTGGCCCAGATTGATCCGTTCCCGCTCTGCCCTTCATGCCATGATGCCTGCAATAGGTGAGGATCCATACTTACTCCCAAAGAATATGCCTCAGAGCCAGAGGTAGGACATAATGAGCTTAGAAACAGAAAATACAAAGCAACCTAGTTCTCTTTACCATATTCTTACTGGCCATCCAGTCCCTGGCTCAAAGTACTATCCTGTGGTAGACCTGATGTTCTCTAAGATTTATTCATACCCTTGCCCACTGAATCCCTAGAAGGAGCTCTTTAAATTTTTAAGAAAGCTGAAGTCAGACACTCCATTAGTTATTGTCTGGGAGCTGTCACTCAGCATTGACAATGCTTATTACAGCCCTTTTCTCCCCTGCCTGTGTGCTTTTTAGCTACTTTTCAAAACCAAACACATATAGTTGGAAATACATATATAGATTGTAAATAACTATAAAGACAATCAAAACAGTCGCTAATAGAAAAGTCAGGATACTACATCACACGCATTAGAATAACTATAAACACACACACACACACACACACACACACACACACACACACACAGCAAGCGTTGGTGAGGATGCAAAGAATCGAGAACCATTGTGCACTGTTGGTGGGGATGTAAACGGTGGCTCCTTAAAAAGTGGAAAAATAGAATTACCATATGCTCCAGCAATTCCATTTTAGAGTTACATACCCAAAATAATTAAAAGCAGGGTCTCAAAGAGATATTTGCCAGCCATGTTTATTGCAGCATTATTCACAATAGCCAAGAAAATGGAAGCAACCCCAAGTGTCTATCTATGGACAAATGGACAAAATGTAGTATATATTCAAGCCTCCAAAAAGAAATTCTGACACATGCTATAACATGAATAAAAGTTGAGAACATTACGCTAAGTAAAATAAGGCCGTCACAAAAAGACTAATATTGTATGGTTCCACTGACATTAGGTGCTTAGAACAGCCAAACTCCTAGAGAGAAAAAGTGAAACGGTGGCTGCCAAGGGCTAAGGTGAGGAGGGAACAAGGATCTGTTTAATGGGCAGTTTTCATTTTGAAAGATGTAGAGAGTTTTGTTAACCTGTTGCACAACAATGTGAACTGAAATTAACACTACTGAACTATACACAGTAGAATGGTTAAGATGATGTTTTATGCTATGTGTATTTTACAATAAAAAAAAAAAAACAATTAAGTGACAATACTAATTACCTCTGGGGAGTAGAAGTGGCAGTGGGGTGGTTAATTTTCTATCAACTTGGCTAGGCTGCAATATTTGGTTGAACATTATTCTGGGTATTTCTTTAAAGGTGTTTTGGATGAAATTAACATTTAACTCAGTGGACTCCAAGAAAAACAGGTTGATAACCATAATGTGCATGGGCCTTATCCAATCAGCTGAAGGCCTTAAAAGAACAAAAGGACTGGCCTCGCCCTAGCAAGACAGAATTCTCCAGCAGACCGCCTTCTGATTCATCTGCAACATCAGCTCTTCCTGGCTCTACAGCAGAGCTCCTTTGGACATCAGCTGGAGCACTGGCTCTCCTAGGTGTCCAGACTGCCGACCCACCCTGCAGATTTTTAATCTGTCAGCCTTCATAATCATGCAAATCAATTCCTTCTAATAAGTATCTTTCTGCATATATATACATCCTATTGATTCTGATTCTCTAGAGAGCCCTAATTACAGGGACAAAAAGGGAAAGGCATGTAGAGCTTTTCTAAGGTACCCATAATGTTTCAGTTCTTAGCCTGGGTAGTAGTCAGTATGTGGATGTTTATCATTATTCTTTAAACTGTACATAGATTTTATATATTCCTGTATAGACGATTCTTTTCACAATTAAAAACGTTTTTTTTATTTTTAATCTAAGATTGGGATGAAACCAATCTATTTACCAAAATTCACATCTAGATTTCTTAACCCTTCAAAATTTTAAGTAAACAACCTGGGTGGGCCTGATAAACTTTTCTGTAATTGGAGATGATATTAACTTAAACTGGTTTGGCAGACATAAGTGAATCATGGATGGTGGGTCTGTGATGAGTCATTAAGAGAACTCAGGAATTCGGGGGGTTTAATCTTATCAAAGATGACCATCCTTGATCTACCGAGAGTGATGTTATCAAACTAGATACACAATGGTACCATCTCATACAGCATGTACTTTTTCCATTATTCATCCTCATCCTCTAGTTTCGGGGTGCATTCTAACTAGAACACTTCTAAAGGCCAGAATCCTCATCACTCTTTCAATTCAATTATCCATCAACCTAATATGTACTAAGCACATAAAGCCTGGGGGTGATACAGTATAATGAGAGTAAAAATTTATCCCCAGACCTTCCACACGCCCAAGTCTTAGACTTATCCTAGATTAGATGAGTTCTAGTATCTCACATCGAAACATTCTGAAGCCTCTATATCGTTTACATTTCAAAAGCACCACTTTTAGAGTTCTGTAACAAACAGGGGAATAATTAGAATTGATCAATTATAGTTTGTTTGTCAAATATTAGAATAAAAATGTGGCCCTGGAAAGTAAAACAGCTGTCGGTATGGTATGAGATGAGCAATTTCATGAACATCTTTTGCTGTAAATCATTTGCAAATACACAAATTTTAATATACAATGTCCACGGATATAATTACATGTATATAAATTCAAGTATTTTGCCATTTGTGTGGCAAAATACAAACCTTTTAGAAATTGCTAGACCAGTTTCGAAAATAACGTTATCTTCTTTAAAATCTTTTAAAACTCTTTTAAAATTTTCAAAATGCTAAAAATACGCTCATTGCAGAAAATTAAGAAAATATTTTTTTTTAAGTCACGGAGAAAACAAAACCATTGGTAATTCTACTTACAGGAGAAAACTCCTACGTTCTCATGTTAGAAAGTGAAGATAATGCGGACAGTCCCAAACTCTCATTCCCCAAAGACCTCACCCCTAGGCACATGCTAAGTCCAATGCTACATCCGTTAATCATCTGTGTTATCAGCAATTCCACAATAGACTGGTGAGATAGGTGGTATTTCTCCCACTTAACTCTATGAAGAACCTGAAACTCAGAAAGAAAAAAAACTTGCTTGGAGCCAAAGGGTTGAATCATTATTCAAATCCAGATTTGATTCTTTTCACTATACATACTACTACCTTGAAGTCAGAAAATTCTCTAGACTACTAACTGATACACTTGAATTAAAATCTACTGCCATGTTTACTGCTAATGATATGATTTAGCCCGTACAGTCATTGACATCAGGACAATGCTCAGGGGGTCAGGGATGCTCAATTGGCTCATGGAGGCCTGGGTAATGAGGGAAGCAGGGGTTACTAGGTGTGATCAGAAGAATGATTCTTACTGATGACTTGAACAAATGATTAGAGCTACAAATACGGAAACAGAGAAGATAAAATAAACCCTGTGGAGCAATGATGGAATTGGAAGTTATCAATGTGAATTTATGGTTTCTTATATTGAGAGATGTCAAAAATATCAGCATCATGAAAGAAAACGGAAGACTGAGAAACTGTTCCAGACTGAACCTAAAGTAAGATGATAAATGCCAAGAGTAAGCCTGGGCTACACAGATTTATGGAGGACATTACTGGGACAACTGATGAAATGTGAATAGGGTCTGTGGGTTAGATGATAACGCTGTTCCAATGTTAACTTCTTGATTTAATGGTTTCATCATGTGGTTATGTAGAAGTGTATTCTTATTTTTAGAAAACACGTACTTAAGTTTATATACCATGAAGTGGCTATCAAGCCTGCAACTTGTTCTTAAATAGTTCAGGGAAAAAAAATATTATATCACATGTGGATATAATAAAGAGAGGAGAAAATGATTGGATAAATGTGGCTAAATGCTAACAACTGGGACTCTGGAAAAGGGAATACAGGCAGTCTCTATGCTATTATGGCAAGTTATCTGTTAAGACTGAGATTTCAAAATGGGTAGTGAAAGAAAAAAAAAAAGAATATGGACATTACAACTAATATAGAACAAATCCCAAGGCATATTAAATGAAAAAAAAAAAAACCCACAAAGTGCAGAAACATGTGTTTTATGCTACTCTTCTTGTAAATTAAGGGGATGAGTGAGAGCATGAACACATGTACCTACGTTACGAGAGTATATTCTGCTATATATGCAGAGTACATCTAGAAACATCAGAATCTGAACTAAAATGGTTTTTTATAATTGGAAAATAGGTGGCTAGAGGAGATCAATGAGAAAGGTATTTTTACTCTGAAAATTTGAATTTTGGACTACATGAAATGAAGTCACAAAAAAAAAAAAAAAAAAAAAAAAAAAAAAAACCCAAAACCAAACAGAATGCTTTGATTCAGTGGTTGCATAATACAAGTGCCAGGCTGGCTACCTCAGAAGCACCTGGGGAACATTAAACCTATATTAGCAGGCATCAGTTTCAGATTCTATTTCAGTGGGTCTAGGGTAGGGTTCAGGTTATTGATAAAACTCTCTGAATTATAAAACAGCATGTTTTGGGGATTGATGCTTTAACCAAATCACCCAAATTTGATCCTATCGAAACCCAAGATTCTAACTAAATTAGAAAATTAGTAAGAAAAACTTTTTGTCCAATGAGAGAATAAGATCATAATCTAGGGAAAGACTACCACACAAGTGGAATCAGAAAATTTGAAACCAGGGTTTGCACTGACCCCTGAATAGAAGTCAAGTCATACAAGTCACTCTACCTTTACGCTTTCTTCGCTTTCTTCACAAGGATCTTCCTTCTAACGAAGTATTACTTAGTATAGATAATACATTCAAATACTCTGTATTCTTCAGAAGGAACATTGTGTATAAATACGTAAAAAGATTATATAGTTACTTTTAGTTAAAAAACAATCTGCTGACACAAGTAAATACAATAACTGTAACATTTTAGATCTCAAGCCATGGGGTCACGGGTGTTCATTTTATTATTGTTTTATATCTCAATACACATTAACTATAACTTCTTGTATGCATCAGACGGTACATAAGAACATAATTAAAAAAAATTTAACAAAATAACAATTAGTTTAGATGGTCATTCATTCCTTACATTTAAAAAGAGAATACAAGAAAACTTAGCATTATCATGCCAGCAGTACATATTTATTATTCATAAATGGTCAAAAGTCTTACAAGGCCCATTGCTAGTAGTATAACACACATATGAAACATCATTTGTGACCTTAAGTGAAAAGGACAGTTTCATATTTTAAAAAATGCATACATACACACATTCTCCCTTTCTCTCAAGTATCAACCATATACTGCTACAACAAGCTGCAGTAGTTCCCATATACATAACATGTTGATATATCTCAAGCATAAAAACTGTACTTAAGTTGCAAAAATAAAGTTTCTTTCTTCAAACATTTTGATCTGAGCTCAAGCAAAGTAAGGAACATCAATGATTTTCATACTATTTAACACACTTTAAAACATAAAATGATCAACAATTGCAAAAGTCCTGAAAATGCAGAGGTTATAGGAATGAATGATGCATTTCATTCCCAAGCCCCCACCCACCCAAAAGTCTAGAGCACATTTCATCCTGGCTCTCAAATATTTAGGAATGATCTACTATACTCAAAAAGAGCCAGAACAAACACAATGATAAAAAAAAAAAAAAAAAGGCATTACTTCAAACAGGGTATTACTGACTGTAGTTCTTTACACAATTTCACTAGTGCAAGAGCATCATTTACCTGAAAGATCATGAGTCACAATTAAAGAGCACTCATACAAAACTATTTCCTTTTTTTCATTAAAAAGTGCCACATACTATATTTATCATTTAAAAAAAAACATAAAAAAACAAAAAACAAAAAGATGACACATACACTAATGAAAGACCGTTTGTCTCCATCTCTTATCAATGAGGAAAGGCCAGAGTGATTCTTTGATTCCAATTCGAAATGGTGTTCGCTGACCAATGCCTAAGGTCTCTAATTTGGAGCAGTCAAGCTGAGAATTTCTTGGACGTTGTGCTCCTAAGACAGGACTGTCGGTTATCTTTAAAGAAAAATAAAAACAAAAAAAAAATCAAAAATAAATGAAAAGCTTCATATTGAGGTTTTTTATTTTCTATTTTGCTCTGCCCTCAGTCTAAGAAATCTAATTTGTCCCATGGAAAACTATAGAAAAAGTCTGCCACAATCAAAACGCTTTTTCTATAAACTTCACCAATACTCATAGCCTTCTTTATACATATATGTAGAGAAAAGTATCAATATAAACTGCCAACATACAAAGTTCACTTTAATTCCTACAAGAAAATGAAGTTGCCAATACTCCTAAAGCAAAGCAATAAGAAAATGTTATCAGTAATAAACACTACGGTGATGGTTCCATTCTGGACTTTTGAAAAGCGAGGTGATTTTAAATGACATGTACTTACAGGTCTTAAGTGACTGCTGGGGAGATTGAATGCATCTGCAATTGCACATGCCATTTCATACTTTGTCATCTGTTCGTTGCCAGACCAATGAAAAGTTCCTTTAATTGATGGATCCTAAGAAGGACACAATTCAAAACAGTTTCAACTTTCTGAGTTGAATGGTAGGTTTGACAAGAAAGGTAATTTAAAATGCCCAGAAATTAAAATATGTCTCTCCTTTCTGGAATGCTCTTTACAAGGGAACTAAAGTCGAATCTCTGTTTCTCAGCTAAACATGAAAAGCAATTTCTAGAATTTAGCCTTGAGAATTTTTTAAAATAAGAAATATTTAAAAAATATGACTCCAATTTTAGTGGGAATCCTAAAAATGATTACATTGTTATGGAAACAGCCCAATTTAATGAGTATTTCTAATTATTATAAGCAGCTAAAAACAAAACTTAATGGAACCATTTTTCAGGATGAGCTAATTAATCACGACATCCTCTAATATTGTCATTGTACATATTTAAGATATGTTTCACGTATTAAAAAATTAGTCATGCTGCTCTTAATATTGTAAAATAGATCACTCTTTAATCTTTCTTTTTACGGATATTCTATTTAGCTCCAACTTTTTCTAATGTTTAAAATTAACTCCTATTCCAAAAAGGAAAAAAACAAATTATTCTTAAAATGGCTGAATACATATTCCTATGTATAATGTTCTTTGACATTAAATAGATCTTAAACAGAGTAACTTCTTAAAAGACATGAGATTACTCTGTTACCCAAAGAAAAAATATAGGTTTTCAATCATCTTGGAATAAAAGAATGACAGATGGAGTCTGTAGTATTTGAAAAATAAATGCAAACACGAGAGTATATTTTTATTATTCATAAATACAGCCTATCTGTGAACTGTTTTTGTCTGGTCTCCTTGTAGTTTCACTCATCATCAGGATTTTTACTATGATGGAAA
This sequence comes from Rousettus aegyptiacus, assembly GCF_014176215.1. Classification (NCBI taxonomy): domain Eukaryota; kingdom Metazoa; phylum Chordata; class Mammalia; order Chiroptera; family Pteropodidae; genus Rousettus; species Rousettus aegyptiacus. Next base: position 81,152,671 of record NW_023416310.1, read on the forward strand.
TTAGGAAATCTTCCTTCTAAGAGTCTCACCAGCATTCTCTTCTCTGCTAACTGACGACACACAGTGGCTACATCTTTGACATGCGTGGGGAACCTCTGCTGCCAGTGGTCCATGTTTGCTGACTTGTTGCTGAACTGTATTTTATCAAACATAACTGTCACGGCACTTTCTTCAAGCTTTTCAACTTCTCCATACAGCACAGGAATTCTCAAAACAGCAGCTCCTAGAGATGAAGAAAAGCAGATAGTATTTTAAAGCTTACCTGTTCTTTAGTAACTATGTACGGTGCCAGGTGGGTACTAGACTTACTTGGGGGATCACTTCCTAAGTTATAAAAATGTCTAACCACTATGCTGTGCACCTAAAACTAATACACTGACTGTCAACTCTAACTGAAAAAAAAGTGACTGGTTCTTAAATTTTGATGTAAGAGCAAAGTATGTGGATTTAAACAATGTTATAGCAGGAAATTTGTAATATACCAAAATGACACAGCTTACCTATACTGATGCCCATTTAACCAATGTGATCCTGAATGGTTTTAAATATTCTCATTTGGGGTATTTTACATAGAATTTCTTAATGATTACAATCATTATAAGTTAAACTGATCATGACAACAAGCAATGATAGATTATTGATTGAATCCTAAACAATAAAATTTAGTAAAAAAAATCATTGGTACAATTGGGAAAACTCCTATGTAGACTACATATTACAGTAATATTAAATTTCCGGAGTATGACAACTGCACTGTACTTATGTAAAGAACATCTCTGTGAGAAGATACATGGCAAAGAATTTTGGGGTTAAATTCCACTAACTCAATTAATGAGTTCAGAAAAAAAAAAAATCGTATGATCAAAGACATGTAGCGAAACATTCACTGGTGACTCTACATAAAGGTTATGTGAGTATTCACCATATAATTCTTGAAACCATTGATTAAAGAATTATGAGGCATTTAGATTTTATGCTGGTCCCTACAAAGAGGTTACAACAGACTCTGGACGATTAACCCTTTAATTGAAAATCAAACTTTTTAATTATATTAACTTATTGGACAACTCTGTGTGAGTGGTATGTATGTATATTCAAGGATAATTTCTGCAAGATAATTTATTATACAAAAAAAGTGAAAAACAAAATGTCCATTAGTATGCTATCAATACTAGAGGATGTTTCTCAAGGACACAGTACAGTCTTAGGCAGTACTTTTGGGGAAGGGGAATCACTAAATCAAGTACTATGCAGCCACTGATAGGAAAGATATCCGAGAGATGGCTCTAAACGTATTGAAATGCAAATATGTGGGTGGGGTAACAGATTACAAAACAATACACATACATTTTTTAAAAATCAGAATTAGTGCTTCCATATATAACCACATTTGGTGCTTTTCTCTCTGAAGAAACTTATACTTTTTATAATTTTAAAATTTTTAAAAATTTTTTTCAAGCAAGGTATGCCTTTTACAATCGATACATATGTGTGTGTATGTATGTATATGAACACACATGGGAAAAAAAAGAATATCTCAATCTAAGGGAAATGATATTAACCTATTTTTTGAAATTAGATTGCAAAATTTGTACTATATGATTTGTTCTTTTATATACTATGATATGTATGTTTCCAACGACACTGGAAAAAAGTCTTGAAGGAGTCATAAATTCTTCAAGATTTCTAAAATTTTTATTTTTTGTTTTTCATTAACTACATTCTCTAATTTTTCTCCAATGGTTTGTTCCCTAATTTTTTTAAATTAAAAAAAATATATATAAATAAGCAAAAAGGAATCCTCATGGGCTAAAGAGATTGTATCTTACCTAAATTGTTCTCCAGGACAGCCTTTTCTCCTTCTAATTTTGTTTTGCCATACAGATTTAGGGGACTTGGTATGTCTTCCTCTCCATAAGGAGGATCGGTTCCATCAAATACATAATCTGAGCTAATATAGATTAGAAATGCTCCAATTGCAGCTACAAAAAAAGATAGGAAAAAAACTACTTAGTATGACATTACTCTTTACTAAAATTTGTAACGGCTTATTCATTAAATATAAAAACAAATCTAAGCAATCCACAAAACTTTAATCTTTACAAGCTCAGCAATCATTTAATATTTTATAAAGATTTTATAATGTCACCATTACCTGCTTCCTTTGCTAAATTCCCAGAAGCATCCACGTTAAGTTGAGCTGCAGCATCTGGCTGATTTTCTACAACATCTGGCCTTCTCTCTGCTGCACAATGTACTATGACATGGGGCTAGAAATTAAGCATCGATTTTTAACCCAAAAAAGGAATGAAAGAGAGGAACTACAGCCTTCCAACAGTAAATTAATTCAAAGAAAAATGTTAGGTCTGATGTAGTTTTGTCATGCTTCCCTTTTTCAAGGTTTGAACTTCCTTAAAAATATATATAGGCTCTGAAAAGGAAAGAGCAATTAGGCCCTAGGCAAGGCCAGACAAACCTCTGTGTCAACAGCTATAATTCTAAATCAAAATAACCTTTAGCCCCTAATATGGATGGGAGAAGAGCTATCATTAGTGTGATTAATATGACCTGAGTATTAATAAATCTATGTTAATGGGAAAGAAAGTTCAATTGCAAATCAAATGCATAAATTAAAATCTTAGGCCAATCATTTAAAGAAAATAAACGATACATAAAAATTATATTCCCAGTTGAGGATTTAATATGCCATCTGTATGCTAAGCACTGTGACAAGAACAAGGATTTCATTACCTTGTAGAAAAAACAGACACATGAGGGGACTGTTTCAGTATACTGTGACAGACGTCGAGAGAGAAGAGTACACAGGGTCATTTGGAGAGGAGCGCACCCACACCCCGGAGCTGAGCCAGAGCTAAGGTTTGGGAAGACCACTGACAGGCAGGGCTAGTGTACCACATACTAAAACTTTCTCCTTCTCAGCAATTACTAGAGGAAGTTATTTTCAAACTTGAGTGCCCACAAGCTGGAACGCTTCTTAAAATGTAGCGTGCCGGGTCCCACTACTGGCTTGCTGAGTTAAAATCTCTGGGAGATAGGTCTAAGACCAAGTTTCCCGAAGGATTCTGATGTAGGTGTTAACTGAATCATATTTTTAGAAAGAACTTAAACTCTCAATCTGATTATGGATAAAAACAGAACCTAAATATTTCTGTAACTTTACTGTAACCATGGCCAAGTGATTTGACCTCTCTGAGCTTTTATCTTCACTAGAGTGAAAGTGATAGTATCCATCCTTCATTGTTGTAAAGTTTACAGGTAATATTGAAAAAACAGTTCCACGGAAAGTGGTACTTAAAAGAATGCTTTATAAACATAAGCTTTTCATAAAATGTTTCATTTCTGTCTTTTGTCAATCTGTGTTTCAAAAGTCTTTTTTAAGGATTGCACATCCTCTGCCATGCTAAAAAAAAAAAGTGCACTAAACATCGTTGCTTAATAGGTTAGAGTTTAAGTACAGTAATTTCCTCAAGCAAGAACATTTTCTGTATCATCCAGGCGATTCTTAATATAGTTTACATATGTGTTAGCATGACCATACCTGAAAATCATAAATGATGTGATGAACTGCATCAGAATCCAAAAGATTAACCTGTTCAAATTTTGGTCTTGCTCTTCTAAAACCACAGCCCAAGGCATGCCAATTATTCTGACGAAATTCTTTGTATACAGCTCTGCCAAGAAGCCCAGTGGCACCAGTAATCAGAACCCGCCTACTGGGGATGTTAACTTCCTCCTAAAAGGTAAAGGAGAAAAAAGGTTGTTTACTCTGAAAATAGTTTCTCAGCAAAGTTAGTCGCCATCATCATTCACTTAATACTTCCTAAGTAGCTTGCTTCATGTCCCATACCTGTAAGCAATTTCTTAAGTTAGAACAAAAATCAATCAAACTGCATTAACAACTACATCTCTTAAGAAAAAGTTTTAATAATCTTTCCTAAGAAAAAGAACCTAAAATGATACTGCAAGGAACTATCTAGTCAAAAAGATTTAGATATCCTATGTTAATAATAAAAACCTTGATTTTATGATCAATGATATCCACATGAGTAATAACTTTAATTATGATATTCAGTTTATCAAATGTACAATTAGTTTTATGCTTGCTTTACAGCTTAAGTATTTGGGCTATAGTCCCCTAATATGTTGACATTTTTGGTTTTCAGTTTTTAATCCCAAGTTTTCTTTCAAATATCACTAATATATTGCATTTTGAGTCAGAGTGAGAATTTACATTTCATAGAAATTTATATATAAGAAGGAAAAATAAATTTGATCCTTATAGCACTAATATGCTTTCCAAGTTTAAATAAATTGATAAATATTCCTGAGTTAACTCTAAATTTACCAACATAGACCAATTAAAACTAATAAACACAGATATAGAGGAAAAGAAAAAAAAACTTCTAAAATATTTTAAACTATGCTGCTATTGTGCAAAAGAAAAAAAAAATCCCTACACACTGAAACGAAAAGGAACTACCATTTAAGAAACAATTTAAGTTCTGTTTCCAAAGCATATTTTCTAAAATTCCTTCTTCTCAAGATGGGTAACACCAAATTTCCTCCCAGATTCTTGAATAATGTCAACATTTACTATTAAAAAATAGCCAAAGTTTTATTGCATTTTATCATGTTGAAGACTTTTTATTTCAAGTGTTGTTATAGTTACCTAATTCTGAGCTGTCGAAAACTTTAAATAGTCATAACAATAACTGAAGGTTTTTCTCTTTTAGCCCTTATTTAGAACAACAACCAACTTAGAAGACTACATATTTACAAAAAAGAAAAGGCCACCCAAAGGCCATCAGGTAGTTTTATCATAGGAAAAACCTGAAATAAGATACAGTATAAAGGTAAATTCTTAAAGACATTCCCCACCCTCCTCAGTTCAACCAATTTCAAGACATTTTAAAAGTTGGAAAATTCATCTAAGTGCTTTGTTGTAAAACTTGGTCCTAAACCAAGTGATGTAGGAAAACAAGGATTTCAGCTAGCAAAATATTTTCTTTGAAGTGTGGCAAGAAAACAGCTCTACAAAGACTTAATTGTAAAGAGGAAAAAACACACAAAGCCTAGGAGAGATACAATCAGAAAACAATTTACAAGGATAATACTATAAGGATCCTTAAGAAAATTCTATAAGGAGCTATGATTTAGTCTCTTGCATTTCTCACTTTTTACTTTACCTGAAACAAAGGAAAGGACAGCAGTTCTTAGACTAGTGGTTCTCAGGCTTCAGAGTAGGATCAGAATCCTCTGGAAGGCTCTCAGATCCAGAACTGAGCTAAGGCCTGATAATACGAATTTCAGACGAATTTCTGACAAGTGCCAAGGTGGTGCCCAGGGACTACACTTTGATGGCGATTTGGGAACTGCACTTTTAGAACTGTAATTTTGAACTCCAGTAAAGTCCAAGGCTTTCCTGCAGATAAATTTCTCTAATTCAAACAAGCCTAAAAATTGCCATCTACCTTGCTAAAAGTGACAGTAACTTTCCCATTGTTCTCGTTAAAAAGGAAAATTAGAAAAAGTCAAAGAACAAGCATTATGTAATCCACAAAGGTTACTACACAGCAAATTAAGATTTCTGCACACTTCATTGATTCTGTGTAGCACACATTTTCCTCATTTTAACATCTTTGTTAAATGAATAAAAGAGAGATGCCATCTTATGAATGTGTCGGTTTGGCAGTACTTTCTGCTTTTCAGTGCATCTTAAAATAAGAGCTCATACGATCTTATAATCAAGAATATCTTAAAGTTGGTGAAATACAGTATTGCATCACAAGGCTCTTTTGGGAATACAGCTAGCTTTAAAAAAAGATGGGACATACGTGGAAAAAATACCATCTTAAATCCTTATACCCTGGGGTAATATGGTTGGATGTCAATGCTCAAGAATTGTCTTTATTAAGAAGAGCAGAAATCTGAAGGGTAAGCACTTTCTGAAATGGAAATAATTCTGCACATTGTTGTATATGAAAATCACCAAGTGTTACATAAACTTACATCATACCTTTTGATCAGAATCATACTTTTGATCATAGAAACAGCCTTGTTAGGCACTGAAGATATATTTCCAAAGTAAGAAATCTGAAGTCTAGACATGTTGAAGGTTTGCCCACAGTAAAAGGGAAGGGGTTGAGGCCAGAACTTGGGTTTTCTCGCTTTTTTACGGTCCAGCTAAACAAATGCATACTGAATTTTGTCTCAGTCCTTTGAATTTATATTTGGTTTCATAATGACTAAATTTTCCCCAATCTGCCAGAAACTGAGTTATTGAGAAATTACTTTATTGATCTAATTCCTTATTGGTAAAATAAGACATCTGGACAAAAAGACTATGACTATTCCAGGTTTATAGTTCTACAATTCTAACATTTTCCATATTATCCTTACCATGAATGGGTCTGAAAAAAATAAATTTACTTAAAGTTAACTCTTTTTTCACATAGTCTCTGAGAGACGCAAGGAGCACCTTCTGTCACCAGTATACAGCTAGAATGAGACTTTTCCATTTGGATTACAAGTTTATTGGTGGTTGATAAATAAAATATGCAGTGTTCTAAAATTAAAAGATGGCCACACAAAACTCTTCTATTTTTGAGTTCTTATATGTAAACAGGACTCTACCTAAAGCTTTTTAAAGTACACCATTTTGATTTTCTTCTTTGTTAAATAAATATTCCTCTGAAAATTACTTTGGACTGTTATTTTATAAATTTAGTCCTGCAAAACACAGGAATGTCCAAAGAACTCAGAATGAAAGAATAAAAAGCTGTCTAGTTAATCCAAACCACAATAAAGAGCTGAAAATATTCTGCCTGCCTGAAAAGTCTTCTTTCTCAATCTGTATTACCTTAAGGTAAATTATATCAAAAATCACTTTAAATTACTCTGAACATGTTTGCCTCTTATCAGATAAACTGTCATACAGAATTCAGTATCTTCAAGCAACCAGATTTTTGACACCAAGAAAAATTCTTAAAAGATTTAACACATATAAATAGACATGGCACTACCACTCTTACGCGATCTAATCAAATAATATCAAATTGTATAAGCAATGAAAGACAAGTGGCTCTTTCATAATGACCCAGGTGGTACTCTGGAAGAGTCACTTGCATTAAAAATGTCCTAGAAAAAGCCGGGTGTAACATCAAATATCTGAAGAGAGATCTTCTTAAATTTTAGCAGTAAACTTAATAACACTTCGCTATTTTTGGAAACTTTCAGATTTAGCAGAATTTCATATTCCTTTCTTTGAGCCTCACAACATTCCGCTCAAGGCAGATCTTTGAGTAGACATTACTGGACTTTAAGAAACTTTTTAAGATCCCATGACTACTTAGGTGACATTGGTCTAACTCCCACTGTTACCCTATTGTATGCCCCAGCCAGTTATTATTAACAGAAACCACTAGTCTGTTTCTCGAATGTAAACTATAAGAAAGTCCTCATGCTCACGAGTGTTTTAATTTTACAGGTTTTAAGAGCAGCAAATGCATGTCAATGTTTTGGCTGCACCATTTGTAAGAGAAAACTCATTTTCATTAGACTACTGAACTCCTATCTTGAAAATTGAGTTTTATGCAGACACATACACATGGATATACATAAACAGAGACTAACACCAGGTAACATGTACTCAGCACTGTTTGGGGTACACAGGAACAATACAGAGGCTTAAATAGCCCATCTAACTTTACCCCCAAAATCCAAGTGATTTGAAAACACTAAATTTGCTACATTCTGGAGGCATAAAAACTGCCATCTCCTATATTCTATATCCTTTCTTATATCCGTAAGACATATTGGTCTGGCAATTACCAGTCTCCTTCTCCCAGGTGTTGCGTATTGACGGGAACCAAAATTTTGCTATCCTGAAGCTGCTTTTTGGCATACAAAGTCTTGTTTAATAAGAAACAAGACTCAGAAAGGTCTTTGCTCTTCCCACCTTCCCTGCCCAAGAGATTCGGAAAGAAAAATCTGCGTTAGGATGGGAGCCTTGGTTTAATCACCATAAGAATTTTCATCCTAGCATTAGCTGGGAACACTCCAAGCCTGCCAGCTAGACACCTGTGTCCCAGTGTTTAAGTTGCCCAACAAGAATTTTCCTCAACCACTTGTAAATCACTCATTCTTCTGAAATCTAAAATCTTGTTGTCCCCCCCACCCCCACTCGCCCTTTTTCTCCTTTATCCAAAATGTTTTGCATACCCAACGCTGCCTCAGTCTTTGGAAGATTCATGCTTATGTGAATTCTCCATACATGTTTTTAAACTAACATTCTCCAGTTAACTGTCTCTGGTAATGTGATTATTGGCTCAGCTAAAAGAATTTAGAAGGTGGGAATAAAAGTATTTATTTTTAGCCCCCACAATATATTCTGTTGATTGATGAATGCTGGGAGGCCTGGAATAGAATTAAGGGGAGTGACGGGGATGTCGGGGTGGGCGGGGCAAGGTGAGGGGCTGTGCCAAGCACGGTAATTAGCCTTCCTTCTCTTAGGTAACCTCCAAAGTGGTTCAAAGTACCAAACAAACAGAGCTGCGTTTGAATTCCGGCTCTAAAGGTACGGAATGAACTTGGGTCAACAACGTACCCACTAAGCCTCCATTTTCTCATCTTTAAAACAGAGCAAAAATAACCTCAAAAATTACACTTACATAATGTATGTACAATGCATAAGACTCTTGTATATACCAAGATTTCAGTAAATCGTCATCTCTGATACTGTTATTTCTGCAAACGCACCTTTCCCTTCCTTCCTAAGAAATACACACGGGTAAAATCGAGGGATACGAACAAAAGATGAAAAAAATTAAGATAGAATCCAAACCAAAAGAGCTCTGAAAACCCCTCTTCATTCCTTGGAGGGGTGACAGGAGTCTCCGAAATGAAACCCGATCTACCCATTTCCTGCAGCAGAGGCTGAAAGAGAAAACACTAAACGGTGTGCGTTGAGGTAAACAAACTCAATGGCGCCGCCCAGGTCTCCAAGAGCTGGAAAGGTTGCACCAGTAAACTCTGCGCCGGGAGCTCCAGGCAGGAGATGCACAGAAAACAACTTGGGCCTCCGAGATCTAGGTCGTCCCACTCTGCACCCCCAGTTCCCACGAGACCCCCAGGACGACTCCTTCACCTCAACCAGCCGGCAGTCCCCAGGAACGAAGTGGATGGAGAGCTCGTTCTCCCGCCCCACCATGCCCGCCGTCTTCACAGCGCAGCAGCCGCCGCCGTAGCAGCGACCACCACCTTCACAGCCCAAGACCGACGCGCGCCTCCGCTCCGCCGCCCTCAGCCCACCTCCCCTAGGTCCGGACCAGCCCCCGCTCACCGCTTCCGGCTTCCGCCGCCAAGGTTGTGCCCGTTGATTGGTCACGCTCTGCCGACGCCCCAGAAAGGGGGCGGGCACACACTCCGGGCACTCTCAGCCCACGCGCCAACTCTTAAAGGGATACACAAAACAAAGGCCTTGGCCTTAAGCTGTAAATACGAGATTGGTGTTGAGGGGTTTATATTTTGTGCTTTATTACATTCTTTTGTATTTTTTTTTTCTTCTTGACTAGGGAAGGATTGAATTGGATGACCTGGAGTTTCAAGTTTACAGAACTGCCCAACCTATGAGAAGCAACTGGGCATGTAATAATACATAAAGTGGGATAAAACACTTTTAAAGTCATGGAGTCCGGGAGTGAGACGAGAGGAAGAAAGCACAATAGGCATATATGTGTAGAGCATTAGGGGTGTTTTTTGAGCGATTCAGAAAGAGACAAAGAATACAAATAAAAGTATCGCCATGTGAGTCGTTAACACCTTAAGAACTCATTTGTTTTTCTGAGATGCTAAAACGTTATACATGTGAAATTCCAAAGATGCCAAACTTTTTAACTAGTTGAAAATAGAGGGGTGGGGAGGGGCTGGTACAGGGTTGGGGGATGAATTATTGGATGCTCCTTCAAACTCCGATTCTCGGACTTTGTCAGCAATTACAGAATGAGAATCTGTGATAGTAGAGCCCAGGACTCTACGGTGTAGTGGGTATAACAAGAGTCAGAGCACCCTTGGAGCAGCACCGCCTTAAGGGCAGCAGCGTTTGGCTACATCAGCCTAGCCTTCCGCCACCACCGAAAACCGAAGAAGGAACCGAAGCGAGAGCTATGCTAGACCACCTGTATCACGCCTTTTTAAAGAGACAAATCATTTCTATTCGGCCATAGGTGTTGAGACGAACCTAACACGCAACCGATTTCCCTATCACTTCAAAACCAGAAAATCCCCCGCCAGCCGGGATGCCTATGAAACTTAGGGAGAAAAACAGCATACACTGGAACATTTTAAGTGTTCTTGTCCAGACACGCAGAATACCAAGACCTAAAAGTAGCCCACAATCGTGACTGCTGCTTGGATCTGTCTAAAAATACCTTATTTTCAAAATCCTTTTTGGTTTAGTCTTACAGCTAAACCCTAAGAGGCCTTTTAAAAAAGTTTCTGCGCGTCTGAGCCCCTGACTTTCCTTGCTACCCAACCCCCAACAAGAACTCATTCCTTATGTGTATAAACATAGACTTTCTTTGGAACAGTAATGGAAGAGAAACTGAGGCCACTCACTTTTTGGGTTTTGTTTTAATCCAGTCTGTTAAAATTATCAGTTTAGCATAATTTACAGAGTCCTTGAGAGGACTGCCCCAGCTGGAAACATGCCTGATCTGCAAACAAAGAAAAGGGGGATGGGAATGGGGGAAAAGATTCAAGATACTCTTAATTCTCCTATGTTTGAAAACTGGTATTTTTTAAAAAGTCTCCAGTTACAACGTGTGATGCAATTTAATCTTTATAAGAAAAAATTAAGTAGTCCATGTGAAGAAAATGTTAAGGACATCAATTAGCATTTTGATTCTCAGAGCAGCCCTGTGTAGAGTAAGGAACAAAAAAAGAGTTTACCTGCTTACATTTGAGAATCTTTGATACTTGCAGGTAAAACATGAGTCTAGTTCTAGGGGCATACGGTCGTTTACGGTTTTTAATCAGTCTCAGTAAATAAAAATGCTATAGTTATACAGACAACATCCAAGTTTGTACTGTGGCTAAGTCTATACATGAGAGAGCAATCTGGAGCTAAACATTACATTAGCAAACTGAATTTAATGCAAGACAAAGAAAGGCTGGAACACATACTATATATAAAATCCTTATATATACAGAACTATCACCTACATCATTGTATTTCATCTGGTAAATGCTGTTCTACATTTTATATTTGTCAATTAATGAGAATTAGTGAGTTCTCCATACAGGGTCGAAAATTAAAGTTGGTTTATTCTTTCATATACCAAAGTTACATGTTTTAAAGAAATGAATGATACCCACTTCTATTTTTTCTAAACACCCTTTTGGCTTTTAGCAGACATTCACTGGGGTGCTTTTATAGAAACTCTAACTCCAGAACGCTTAATTTCTTGAACTGCTAGTTCTTACCTGCTCCATGTCTTCCGGCATTTCAGGCATGGTTCCAAAATTATCTCAGGAAGACAGATTTGGGATGAGTTTCAGCCTCTGTCTTCTCCGTCTGGGTCTTTGTTCTTCCTGCCGAGAGCGGAGGCACGAAAAACGTGAACTGCAGCTTCCCTCGACCTTTTAAATTAGCATTTTGATGCCAATCCCGGAATCTCGTGCAGTTTCCTACATTGCAGTAAACTGGCAGCTGATTCCCTGTGGCAGACTTGAAAATACCCAATGAGAAGTTTCATGTTTAATTGCCAGACTAGTAGGGTTCATTTGCAAAACCATTAGGAGAACCAACATATTTTTAAAAAAAAACAGCCAAAAGAACCCCCTCAAAACCCCACCCAAACAAACAAACAAACAAAACACCTTACTATGAAGACTTGTTGCAATTTTCTTTCACAGAAGAAAAACAAGAGCCAGTGGCTGGAAAGCATGCCAGCCATGCAACTGATTCCTGTTCCGAAATATTTTATTCAGTTTTGCCTTATTACAACAGAACCTATTCAGTAAAGTTGTCCAGTGCTTTTCTGCCACTGCTTTCTAATTAACTATTTCAAAGGACAGTAAAAGTGGTAACAGCATGCAGAAGTTAAAAAGCGACAGATCATTTCTGTTAACATGTCCTGTCCTCTGAGAAGATGGTAGGAGGATAGCCTTAGGTTTGATCAAGCATTAAGGACTTGTAGATCAGTGATTCCTAGAACAGCCTGCACCATAGAACCTATGAAACAAAATCATTCCGAAGGAGTAGAGGCTGGCAATCTTTTTTTTTTTTTTTTTTTTTTTTTTTTTTTTTTTTTTTTTTTTTTTTTTAGCAATTTCAAGGGTGCTGATGATGCTCAATTAAATTTGGAACCACTGCTCTGGATTATGACTCTATAACAATTTAAGAACAGAAACAACAAAATTGCCATTCAGATAAAGCTAAAAACAAACTCTTTATACACTACTCACTTAAAGTACATTGCACATGGTAAGTTCTATGTGGCATGAGGAGAGTCTATAATAGGAAGAACATAATTTTTAGCACTTGACAAATTAAAATTCAACAAAGTTTCTGTTCATCAAAAGATATTAGAAAATAAAAAAAGGGCTATAAAAAATAATCTCGATACATATATATGCAAAGGATTTATATTTTAAAAACTACAGAGTTTAAAAAAAATAAAAATGGACATGTTCTGAAAAGATACTTCACAAAATGAAAACAAAGAATGGTCAATAATCACATAAAAATGTTAGACAGGACAAGGGTCTCAAGGCCTTGGTGATTCTTACTAAATACAAGTCTCGCTAATTGTTAAAATGTAGCACAGTACCTTCTGGGACCTAGCTGTAACCCAGTGAACTTGACTGATGAACTTGACTGGGAACAGAACCAGATAGGTTTAGCCAACTGCAAAAAAGAAATCATTAAGCAAACAGTGTATATAAACAATGACTGAGCCTCCCCTCAGGGAAAAAAACAAAACAAAACAAAACAACAACTGTGAATGTGAATCCCTTGTCTCCTTTACTTGTAATCAAACAAAACTACCTAATAACCACCATATCTCCTTCTTACATCCCAAGTAGTGAACCCCTTGAGTTATGTAACAGGAAGATGCTCAACATTAGGAAAATGTACATTACAATCATGCTGAGATATCATTACATATCTAACAGAATGGTTAAAATTAAAAAGACCCATAACATCATATACTAACAATCATTTTGAGCAACTAGAATACTCATTCATTGCTAGGGGGGAGTATAACAATACAACCACTTTAGAAAAATGGTTTGGCAGTTTATTACAAAGTTAAATAGACACCTACTCCATAACCCAATAACCCATTTCACCCAAGAGAAATGAAAGTATATATCCATAAAGACTTGCGCAACAATATTTATAGCAGCTTTTTAGCCATAACATAAGATGAATTACTGCCATTTGCAACAACATGGATAGACCTCGAAATAATCTGACTAAGTGAAATAAGCCAGACAGAAAAGTTGAAAATCACATGATATCACTTATATGTGGGATATAAACCTAAAAGCGACAAATGAACAGGACAGACTCATGGGTTTGGACTATGGACTAGTGGTTACTGTTGTGAGAGAAGCCTGCAGTCCTGGCAGGATGCCTGGTGCTTGGAGCAACAAGGTCACACTAAAGGGAGGGTGCACACACTTTACCTATTCTGGGACTCCTTGCACTAGGCGCAAGGATAAGAAAAGGAGAGGGAGTAGCTGATAACATGGTGGTGGCCTTGAGGCTGAATTTGAGAGTTGGCTGTACTCTGTAATTACTAATCTGAGAGTAACTGATAATAATAACAAAGCCAGCTTTGTGCTAGAGAGAATAAAAAGCCATGGAGACAGGGCTGGGGAAGCTAGCGTTGCCATTCATCCCTTCTCCCTTATCCATGTTAGTTAATGCATTTCCAGACCCCGCAGCAGGTTACCGGAGGGGGAGGTAGATGGGGGAGGGGGGAATTTAAATCATTTCTTCGATTAAAAAAAAAAAAGAAATGAAAGTCTGCATAAAGTGTACAAACTCATAGGAAAAAAATAATTTTATGCTGTTAAAATTGATGTAGTGTATAGAGAAAAATAGAGCTTCTAAATAAATTCTGCTCTGCTGGTGAAATATTTGAGCAAAAAGCAAAGTAAGCAAAATAAAATGTGTAGGAAAAAACAGTAAAAGTGAATGTATGCAAATACACAAAATAAAAAATATTTATAAACTAAAAAAAAAAAAAGTATATTTACAGCAGCTTAATTCAAATAACCTAAAACTGGAGATAACCCAAACATCCATCAACAGATAAATGGATGAATTGTGGTATATCCATACTGTGGAACACTGCTCAGCTATACACAGAAATGAACTATAGGAATGAATCACAAAATTGTTATGCTGAGTGAAAGAAGCTGGACACAAAAGAGTACGATTCCATTTATGTGAAATTCTAAAGTAAGTGAAACTAATCAACGGCGAAAGAAATTACACTGTCTTGAAGGAAGGGTAGGGATGGACTGTGAAGGCCATAAATGAACTTTCTGAAGTAATGGGTATGTTTCATATCTTGATTAAGGGGGTGTTGGTAACAGGGGTATACGTTTTTATCAAAACTCATCAAACTATAACAATTAAGATCTGTTCATTTGACTGTCTGAATTACTATATGTAATTTATACCTCAATTTTAAAGCAATAATATAGTCATATTTTGGATCATTTGGTAACAATCATAGATGCAGACAAAAGTTCTCAAGATACTAGTTTGAGGCAGTGCTAACCACTGCATTGGTACTGAGTGATGGACAGTATTTAAATTTCTGAAGTCATTAAGATCTAAGAAATCAAAATCTTTTTTCCTTAACAGGCTATGCATATATTTTTTAAGTGTGAGAATTCTACCTCTAAGTTATTGTAATACCCTAAAGACAGAAAAAAGTGGTTTTTTTCTTTTTTACAACCTCCTCTCATTTCATAAACTACCCTCTGCTTCGACCATCCCAGTAGTTCCTTTTTGTGACTAATACCCACATGAATAGCTTTGATCCAAACCCCAAAGTTACAGTTTCTCCATTCTAAATGCCTAAAGAAATATTTACCTGTATGTTCCTCTGGTGTATAGAAATCATATGTCCAAGAAACTAAAAGTAAATTTAATATTAATTCATCATCTTCCTCTTAACCTCCCAGGTTTGCATGAAAGATGCAATTATACTAATAAACTCAGCTCAATTTAAATATGCATATAGAAATTTATTAGAGGATAAAGATAAAAACCATAATACAGGATTCCTACTTAACTACACTAAAATGAGTTCCTGACAGATTAAAAATGTTTAATTAAAATGCGGAACAAAAGTTCTAGAGAAAAATTTATAGAATAATCTTGGTGTGAAGAAGCCTTTGTTAAACAAAAACTTTTGATGCCCAAAGTTGTTCTGGAAGAGAGGGTTTTATTGAGCCACATGCTAGGTCTGGGGACACGCGGTCTGAATCACCAACAGCAGGACTAGATGGAGAAGGCAAACATGTGCCCAATCTTGGGGGCGATGGGGCTCTTTTATGCAATGAATTTGGGGAAGACAAATCTAAGTTGTATTGAAAGAATTTACATTGGGTGTAGATAAGGGGGAGGGCGGGAAAAGGTGATGAGGGGAAAGTTCTAAAATAGGTAAATAGTCCATAAGGAGAAAGTACTTGACGCGTTGGGACTGGTTGTGGGCAACAGTCCGGAAGGTTCATCCTGAAGCAAGTTGCAAGTCAGGGGGTGTCTGGTGGTCCCCTATTCCTTTTAGATAAGAGCTGAAATAACTGCTGGAAGTTAATTCGAAGTTTCAACATACATACAGGAAAGTGAGCAGCCTTTCGTTGGTTTTGGACTGCAGCTGTTTATTAACTTCCCTTGCTGCTTCCTCTCGCCTTCAGGCCTGCTGGAAATTAATTTAGAACATGTCAGCATTTTCTCTTGTCACCTTGTATAAGCACATCATGACATTCAGGAGCCAAAAGTAAAAATATCAACAAAGCGGGCTATACAGATTTTTGTAAATATCCGCATAACAATAATGGTAACTAACAAAGTCAAAAGACCAATTGGGAGGAAATATACATGTTGCATAAGAGATGCAGTGCTGACTGTCATGCTACATAGGGAACTTAGGAAAATCAACAGGCAAAAAAAACAAACAAACAATACACAGAAATTGAGTATTGAAATTAGAGAGCAATTCAAGATGACAAAATTTGAATGGCCAAAACACATATGACAATATGCTCAACCTCACCATTAGTCAGGAAAATGAAGATTAAATTGACAATATTTTAAATCCTCCAGGAGATTGAAAAACATTTAAAGATTAAAGCTATTATTTTTTAAATTAATTTGTCTGTTTTGTTAACTATTATATTTATTAGCCAAGACAGGTTAGTTTACACTAAGGTAGCACATTAAATCCAACATCTCAGGGGCCTTAATATTAACAAGCTTTCACTTCCCACTCAGGCTATATATGCATTTCCTGCAGGTCAGCCAGCCAGGACTCTGCTTCACAGTCACCCAGAGATCCGGGTTGAAGGAGTCTCCTCCACTCTATCACTCCAAGAATATTTAGTAAAAGAACATTCCAAGCAGAGGAAACACCAAATACACAGAACACAGGTCTATGCTGCCAGCTGTGCTTAAGCAACTGCGAGGAATCCAGTGTGGCTGAAAATAAAGTAGGGGAGAGGGTGGTAAGAGGTGAAGCCAGAGGAAAGGAGGGGGAGTGTAGGGACAAAGATTTTGTTGGGGCCATTTGGGTGCTGCAACAACTTTGGTTTTTACTCTTGGTATCTCCTCACATCTGACTTCGCTTACTACAGACTGAAGAACCGTTTTCAGACATAGACCAGGTTGATTTACTACGCGCTTAGAACCTGTCACATCTGTAAGGCCTATAGGATCTGTATCCCGTCTTTGACTCTACCCTCATTGTCAGCCTCTCCTTAAATAGACACAGACAGACAGACACAAGCACACACACAATCCTAATCAGGCCTTCATGCTTTCCTCTCTCGCAGCATTCTGTGGCTTTATTTTATAGCATATTTTAAATGCGCGACTACCATCATTTACTTCATGTTTGTCCCCTTCTGCTCAATTATAAACTTAAGGGCAAAGTTTTTTCACCTCTGTGTATCAGCTCCAAACTCAGTGCCTGGCACAGAATAAATCCTTCATAAACATTTTTTGAATATATAAATCAATGAATAAATGAATGGATTAAAATCTATATCGAAAGCATAATTTATAGGTGAATTTATTTTATCCTCATACTACTAGCTTCTCAACTGCATAAATACATAATACTTTGATTTTCAAAAAACACTTTGTTTTAAACAATTCCAATTATTAAGCTATACGTGTATCATTATTGCATTGTTAAAGATAACTTGGTTTGATCTAAGTACAGTAGTTAAAGAGACAGCACATCTTGAATGTGAAAAGATATCACTCTAGGAAAAGGCAGAATAGTAGAAAAAGAGGAGAGTTGATCTCTACTGATGACTGCTAATAATGAAATTAAACTATATTTAAAAGACAAATAGTTAAAATGTTTACTGTAAAAGACAAAAAAAAAAACCAGACCATTTGTAGCTTCTGTTTACATAAGACTATTTATTTTTATATTGTATGGGCAAGAAAATTTGCATCCTAAGAGGTAACATGTTGTATGGTTTATCTCTAGGGAACTTGACAGGTCACTATAAGTCTATCTTTAGAAAAAAGAACCGCTTTGTTTGTATATAATTCACATTTCATCAAATTCGACCTTTTAAAGTACACAATTTTTTCAGTATATTAACGTAGTCAGTTGTCGAACCATCACTACCATCCTGTGAACACTGCCCAATTCTGTGAAGTGGCCATGGAACTGGCAGGTTAATGGAGTAGGGGAACAAAAGTTCAGCTGAAGGATGAGAAAAGAGAATGGGAAACAAAGACATGGACCCCGATACCGTAGAAAACTCTTCCAAGCACTTTTGCTGGGTAGGGGTAAAGGCATGAAAACTGGAGGGTGATATAAGGTCCAAGGAGGAGTGTTGGTTTTGTCTTAGAAAGTCCACGTTTCTATGACAGTGGGAATAATAGGTTGAATCGTGCTCCCCAAAATGATATGTTGAAGTCCTAACCCCCAGCCCCTAACCATATGACCTTATTTGGAAATTGGGTCATCGTGCCTCATATTTACCAGGCCAGGGGTGTATAAGTGCAAGTGTCACCACCCAGGTTCACATGAATGGAGTGGAGAAGGATAATTCTCCCCATGGAATTACTGTATTTCGAACAATAGTCCAAGGTGCTACAAGGCGTAAAGGCAGAGGATATGAGTACACATGTATTCCTGTTGGCAAATGTAATAGAGGAAAGATGAGGAAGTCCTTGTCCAACTATTTCCATTTTCAGTTAAGTATGTTGTAATGCCGCCAGCCGAGGGTGAGGAGGGAGGAGGGATTCACGAGTCAGAACTTTGAAGAGAGGCCTGAGCTAAAATTATATATATTTATAACTTTTTTAGCTAATATAGGGGAATTGTAAAACTTTTTATTACAAAAAATTGCAAACTTACAGAAAAGCTTAAAGAATAGCCTAACGAATACCCTTATACTTTCTATCCAAATTGTGTTAGTTCTCTTCTTATCTAAATCAGCCCTCCTGCTTTTTAAAAACTTAAGCCTTTAATTTTTCAGAGAAGTTTTGGGTTCACAGCAAAACTGAAGGTAAGATACAGAGGTTTCCCAAATATCCCCATATATGCATAGCCTCCCCCAAGATCAACATCCACCCCACAGTGGTACAAGTTACAACTGATGAACCTACATTGACACATCATTATCACCCAAAGTCCACAGTTTGCACTAGCGTACAGTCTTGCTGTTGCACATTCTATAGGTTTAGACAAATGTACTAT
Organism: Rousettus aegyptiacus; assembly: GCF_014176215.1. Taxonomy (NCBI): domain Eukaryota; kingdom Metazoa; phylum Chordata; class Mammalia; order Chiroptera; family Pteropodidae; genus Rousettus; species Rousettus aegyptiacus. Next base: position 81,171,660 of record NW_023416310.1, read on the forward strand.
GATATGTATTCATCATTCTGGTATTGTACAGAGTATCCGTACCACCCTAAAAATGCCAAGCTCCTCCTGTTCACCTCACCCCATCCCTCAGCCTCTGGCAACTACTGATCTTTTTACTGTCCCCATAAGTTTGCCTTTTCCAAAATGTCAGATTTGGAATCATACTGCATGTAGCCTTTTCTGACTGGCTTTTTTCACTTAGTAATATGCATTTAAATTTCCTCCTCCTCTTTTCGTGGCTTCATAGCTTATTCTTTTTAATGCTGAATAGTATTCTATTGTCTGGAAGTATCACAGTTTATTTCTCCATTTATCCATTGATGGACATTTAGGTGGTTCCCATATCTTAGCTAGCATGATGTTGCAATGAACATGGAAGTATAAATAGTTCTTTGAGATCTTTGTTGTGGAGCAATCCAATCTAAGACCCTACCATGCAGAGTTAGAGGAGATCACTCTCCAGCTTCCGAGCTTCCGAGCTTCCGAGCTTCCGGAGGAGGTAGCTTATAAGGCCTAAAACCATATCAAACAAGCAAGCAGGTTTACAGAAGCAGAAGTTTCCATTAGCATATCTTTGCACAGGATATCTCCTAGAACTACACCCTGGTTAAACATTAAAAAAGCAAGCAGATTATAGAAGCAGAAGTTGGCCATTTGTAAATTTTCCACCCTTAACAATCTTCATTTCACTTATTTGTGTTAAACACTCACAAATGAGAATCTTGGATCCTATGGTAGTTCTACTTTTATTATTTGAGGAACCTCCACACTATTTTCCATAGAGGCTGTACCATTTTACATTTCTGCAAGTTTTCAACATCTTCACCTATACTTATGTTTGTTTTTTGATAATAGCCATCTTAGTAGGTAATATCTCATTGTGGTTTTCATGTACATTTCTCTGATGATTAGGGATGCTAAGCATCTTTTCATATATCTGTTGGCCAGTCATATGTAGTCTTTGGAGAAATGTCTATTCAAATCCTTGCTCATTTTTAAGCAGGTTATAAGGTTTTGTTTTTTTTTAGCTTGCAAATATTTTCTCAAATTTTGTAAGTTGTATTTTCAGTTTCCATTGGTATGCAGAAACTTTTTAGTTGGCTATAGTCTCACTTGTCCATTTTTGCTTTTATTGACTGTGCTTTTGGTATCACAACCAAGAAATTATTGCCAAGACCAATATCATGCTTTTCCCCTATATTTTCTTCTAATAGTTTTACAGATTAAGGTCTTATATTTAAATCTTTAATCTTGTTTGAGTTGTTTTTTTGTGTATGGATTAAAATAAGTTTCCAATTTCATCCTATTGTACCTGGATAACCAGTTTTTTCAACACTATTTGTTGAAGAGACTCTCTCTTCCTCATTGTGTATTATTGACCTTCTCAGCTAGTTTCTGTATTTCTCCCAAAGGGAATTTGCTTCTTTATTGTCATTGAATCAGTGTCTGTGGAGGGAGGGGCGGGGGGAAGGGAGTGTCAGGGCTTCCTAATCAGCCATCTTGTGGATGTCACCTCAGCTTGGTGTATCTTTTAACATCCTTCTACTTTTCACCTAATTTTGTCTTTATATTTGAAGTGAATTTTTGTGGGCAGCATAGAGTCAATCTTGCTTTCATATTTATTTGATCATTTCTATATTTTAATTGGGGTACATAGACCATTTACATTTAATGTTGACTGTTGATATGGTTAAGTTTAAATTCACCATATTGCTATTTGATTTCCATTTTCCCCATCTGTCCTTTGTTTCCTTTTCCCTCTTTTTCTGCCATCTTTTGAATTAACGGAATATTCTTTATAATTCTATTTTACTTTATGTGTTGGCTTATGGCTACAAGTATTTTATGTGATTGCTTTACGGTTTATAGTACACATTATGAAGTTATTGCAATCCATTTTTAAGCAACATTATACCACTTTACACATAGTGCAAGAACCTTACAATTACACACTTCCATTTTTTCCCTCCTGGGCTTTGAGCTATTGCTGTCATGCTCTAATTTTAAATACGTGTAAACTCCAAACTATGCTGTTATTTTTGTTTAAACATTCAATTACCTTTTAAGGAGACTAAAGTAATAAAGAAGTCATATTTATCCATGCAGTTAGCATTTCTGGTGTTCTTCATTCCTCAGTGTAGATTCTTATTTCTAGTTGGTATCATTTTTCTCCTGCTTGAAGGACTCGCTTTAAGATTTCTTGTAGTGTGGGTGTGCTGGAGATAATCTTTTCTAGCTATTTTTTTTTTTTTAATGTCTCTAAATCATTTTATCATCTTTGTTTCTGAAAACTATTTTTGTTGAGATAGTTCTAGCTTGACAGTCTTTCTTTATCATTGCTTTCCAGCAATTTGATTGTGATGTTTCATTTTTCTTGTTCTTAGGGTTCATTATGTTCCTTGACTCTGTGGGTTTATGGTTTTCATCAAATTTGGAAGTTTTACCAGCAATATTTATTCAGATAATTTTTATGTCCCCTCCTTCACTCTTCTGGGAACTCCAATTACATAAATATCAGCCAGCTTGCAGTTGTCCCAGAGTAACTTGGTGCTTAAGTTTTTTGTTTGTTTTTGAATTGAAGTCTAGTTGGTACATAACATATTAGTGGTATCAGTTTCAAGTGTACAATATGGTAATTTCACATTTTTATACTTTACAATGTAATCATCCACCAAGTCTAGTATTCATCTGTCAATTGTGAAAACTTATTACAATATTATTGACTATATTCCCCTTTATCTTTTTACCCAAACCTCAATCCCCCTCCCTCCCTGCTCTGTTCATTTTTTGATTCTTGTTTCTATTCATTTTGGATAGTTCCTACTGAAATGTTTTCAGGTTCACTCATCTTTCCTTTTGCAATGTCTAATCTGCTGTTACTCCTAGATGAGGCAAATAGAGTACTTTTTTTTTTTTAATCTCACGTTATCATTTTTACCTTTGTAAGTTTAAGTCTTTTTAAAAAATATATTACATGTCTTTTCTAAAGTTTTGGCATATATGAAATATAAGAAAGACTATTTTGATGCCTTCTGCTGATTCTAACCTCTGGGTTAGTTCTGGGTTGACTTGTAAGAGTGAAAAATTCTCCAGTAAATTAGCCACTAGGGCAAGACAAGGAGCAGTAATATCTTCAAGTGCCAGCTCCCAAGGAAAAAAAAAAAAAGCAAACAACATCACCACCAGGATGCAGATAACAGAATTGGCTACCAGGCCCTGTTTGCTATAAGATTTAAGAGTCACCCAGAAACAACATTTTTGCACCAGACAATAACAGCCAACTTCTGCTTTTATAATCTGCTTAATGTGTAACTAGGGTGTAGTTCTAGGAGATGTCCTGTGCAAAGATATACTAATGGCTAACTTCTGCTTCTGTAAACCTGCTTGCTTGTTTGATGTGGTTTTAGGTTTTATAAGCTACCTCCTCTGAAAGCTCGGGGTTGATTCTCTAGTGGGGAGAGTCAGTCGATGGCCAGCCTCCGTGGGTCTCAGATTTAAACGCACCACAACAGACTGATTATTTTCTTCATTATGGGTGATGTTTCTTACCTCTCTGAATGTCTGGTAATCTTTCAATTCAATGTTATAAACTGAAATTTACTTTTGAGCCTTATAAATATTCTTGAGCTTTATCCTGAGATATAATTATGTTACTTAGAAAGAGTTTGATCATTTTGGTTTTTCCTTTTAAGGCTTTTTAGGTGGTAGCAGAGCAGTGCCCACTTTAGGACTAACACCTCAGTGATGTTGTAGGTTCGGTTTCAGATTACCACAATAAAGCAAATATTGTAATAAAGCAAGTCACACAAATGTTTTGGTTTCCCAGTGCACAGAAAAGTTATGTTTACACTGTACTCTAGCCTAGTAGGGTGTAATAGCACTATGTCTGAAAAAAAATGTATATACCTTAATTAAAAAATGTTATTACCCCAAAATGCTGAAAACCATCATCTGAGCTTTCAACAAATCGTAATCTTTTTGGTACCAACAGACTTGCTTAGCACGGGGTTGCCAGAAACCTTCAATTTGTAACAACCACAATATCTGCAAAGCACGATAAAGTGAAGCACGGTAACATGAAGTATGCCTGTATTCTCGAACACTGAGGCTAAACCCTTCTGTATATCCTACTCAATACCCTATAAATCGTGAGGTTTTCCAGCTTGGCTGGTAGAAACAGGCAGTATTTCTAGCCTTCCACAGTCTTTGAGCACTGTAACATCTTTTTTGGGGGTGTGGTTCTTTCCCAGGCTTCAGGCAGTTTCCTCATATGCATGACTAGAAAATACCTGCGAGACCCTTTGTAGATCTCCAGAGTTCTCTCTGTGAACAATTTTCTCCTTTCTGGTGCTCTGTCCTGAAAATTCTAGCCACTTGGATCTCCCCAGATCTCAGCTCTGTCTTTTCAACTCAGGTAGTTGGCTGGACCCTACCTGTGTTCTCCTTCCTTACATCTGGAAATTCTCTCAGGGCTATAAATAGAAAGCACCTTGATTTTCTCTCTCTCAGAGATTGTTGTCTTTCGTTATTTCATGTCTACGATCTTGAAAAATCATTCTTTTGTACATTTAGTCTAGGTTTTTGAGTTTTAGAGTGTGTGTGTGTGTGTATGTGTGTGTGTGTGTGTGTAGGGTAGGGCGGGGCAGGAGCAATAAATCCATCCTTGTTACTCCATCTTGGCTAAAAGCAGAAGCCTTAAATTCTTTCTTTTCTTTTCTTTTTAACACCTACAGCACCTGGTCTTCCTAGGTGGTCTCTCATTCAAATACTAACCAGGTCCGACCTTGCTTAGCTTCCGAGATCAGATGAGATCCAGCATGTTCAGAGTGGCAGTGCCGTAGACTAATTATTTCCTTTTATTAGATGAGTTTCCTAATTTCTACATTTCCTCTAAACTTAATTCGAAGAATGATATTTAAAAATTCAACTATATATTAAGATCCAATAAAATAATTTATTATGAAAAACTATTCTGAATATAATAGTCTCTTTAGGCCCATTAATGGGGAAATAATAAAAATGTGCTTATAATATACTAATTATATAAATCAGACACATTTTAGATGGACATTTACCACTCTCTAAATAATATATTACTATTTGTAATTCTAGGGACAAGGTGGAGAGGGGAGGGCAGAGAAAACAATACATCTTAAATAGAAGCATTAACTTCATATAATACAAGTTGAATAACTGAGTTCATGACTTAATGTGTGATTTTTATATCATACTACAGAAATACTAATCAAATACCCAGTAGTCAGGCCAATGCTAAGCCGTATAAGAAAAATTCTCTAAAGAGATTAAGAGCAGAGTTTCTCCAATTTTAGCGTATGTAAGAATTAACTGCAGGATTTATTTGAAATGCAGATTCTCATGTCAAGACCCAGATTTTCATTTGGTAGGACTAAGATGGAATCTGGGAACCTGCAAATTATTGACCATTCGGTGACTCTGATAAGAGGGGTAAAGAGTTTACTATGGAATTAAGCATTCCCTAATTTCTTACTTGAACTGGGTAAATGAAAGCTGGATAAGACAGAATGAACATTATTAGGAGAATCAAAGTAGAGGCAAGAACAAGCCAAGGTATTTTATCCTAGCTTAACAGGTTCAAATTAGGAAAGCCCGTCAGTATCGACCTACAAAACCTGGGTATTAGAACCTTGAAATCATTTAAAGTTTCAGACTAGGGCAATAATAATATGAGAGTGATTTTTAAAAGAATGTTGGTTTGGTGGGATGAACTAGAAAGATGGAAAGCCAGGTAGAAAGTTTAGAATGAGGCGATAAAAATGAGCATCAAGAAGGAGGTACTGACAATAGGAAATAAAATGTCAGAAGATATATCAGTAAAAAAGCTGACCTTCCTTTCAGACATCTAAGGATAGGAAGTTAATATTAAATACATTAAAAATATTCATTATAAACAGTAATAACAGCAACAACAAAAATAATAAGAATAAAATAATCTTCAACGGGTTTCTCAGATGTTTACTTGCATGATTCTTCAAAGTCCATAGGAGCTCAACAGCAGTTTGTGTTGCCTGGAATGATTATTAAAAAGAGGTATTAGTATTCTAAATTAAAACTAATTCATCAGTCGTTAGAAACTAAAAACGAGCATCTCCTATGGCCTGTAAGGCAGACAGAGCTATGTTTGTGTTCTAATAGCATCATTTTATTTATATTTCTTCATTTCCTATTTCAACCAATTCTGATTTATTGTTAAATAAATAGTCAAGAAGGAGAACATCTACTTCTCCAAAACTACAAATTAGATATTTAGGTTAAAATTCTAAGGTAGGTTAGAGGGAATAATTCCGGTGGAAGGCAGGTAGGAGCACAAAAGCCAGACAAGGCTTCAAGAAGATGGAGTATGAATGGGGCTTGACAGACGGGTGGGGTCTGGACATATGGAAAATAAGAGTATGGAAAGAGAAAAGGCATTTTACACAAAAAGCTCAGAAAGAATCTCTTTTATATCAGAAACTATCAACAAATTTTCACAGTTCATAAAAATGGATGACTGGCTAAATGTTAAAAAGCAAATCCAAAGGAAGATGGTACTTTTATACATTTATTCATTTCTTACCTTCTTTCAATGGGGTTTTGAGAGCAAAATTTTCTTTACTTTCATGAAGAAAAGCCTTTGAAGGATCAAAGTGTTTGATACCCAGCACTTTATTCAATTCCTCCTGAAGTTTTCTCTCGCTTTGTTTTTTTTTAGCAAGCTGAGAACGGAGTTTTGACACTTCCTATGTAAGAAAAATATAGACAATAAACAATTACTTAAGTTTGTGTTGGTGAAATGTGTTACTGGTGTTATTGACAAATTCTAAAGTCGCTCATGCATCAAACCAAATGGCAAAAACCACCACTAAATCCAGGCTTTAAGACTGAATTACAAAATGACTTGGCACAGCTGTGAGAAAGGAAATAATGAGTCATTTACATCTTCTTGCCTCTTTACAGGTTCAAGCTGTTTCTGATAAAGTTCATTTCTAACTTAAACGGCAAGATCAACTTCCAAGATGACACATGAGGCTCCACTGACCTGCTTTTTAGTGGAACTAAAATCAGAAAAAGGCATCCATTTAAAGCCTATAAAAATGGTCCTAAGGCAAAATAGCCAATGAGGATACATCTATTCAAGCAAATCTATAAAAATGAGGTCCAAAAGAAAAAAAAGGTAGAAGTCAGGGGTCTTTGAACCAAGCCTGCTCCTTCTAGCCTCACTCCCAGCTTAGGAAGGTAGAAACGCCAGGCCAGACTGCTGCAGCAAGAATACAGGGCTCCCTCTTCCCTCGGCTCCCGCCAGAGGCTTTTCCTGCCAGTAAGAGCAGGACATCAGCATTTCTTGCCCTTAGGCACCTATAGTACTGTGGTTGAGAGGTAGGGAATCTTTTTCTTCTTTAGAACAGAGGCTCTGCCTGGGTGCAGTAGCTCCACCCTTGACCTGGCTTATGAGGTGATGGTTTCATGCCTGGACAGGCCAACTGAGAGAACCCTCCCTTTCCCCTAAGTCTGCAGAGCCCTCAGCTCCTAGGGCAGAAGTATCAAAGAAAAATCTGCCATTGTCCCCAACTTCAGCTTCTAGAGCCCTGCCTCAGAGATTTTACCTGGGGGTAGAGTAAAATGCAAAGCTTCTAATTTCTTCCCAAAGAAATTGACTTCATTTGAATCAGAGCTTCAAGAAGTTCAAGCCGAAGGGTGCTCTAAATGATGGTAGAGGTTGCGATGCAAGGGAACTGGGAGGTGATTCAAAATATAGGCTAAAGTGTAGGTCTTGTAGTTTGTAGGAGAGAACTGGTGAATAAGACAGCTAGGAGGAGCCCTTCTGGAGTCACAAAAATCAATCACTGACCTCAGCCACAATTCCAGCTAAAGAGCCAGAATGTAATGGATTAGTTTGTAGGGAAATTTATGCCCCCAGGCTTTGTTAAAAACAATAGAGCAATACACTATTAGTCATCTAACAACTAGGTGAGTTTACCTTGAGGTCAGGGAAAGAGAGGAAGACAGCTCTATTACCACAACTAGTGTCATCCTAGGAAACTGTGTGCATACTTAAAACTGAATTTCCCTGAATTGCAGCACCAGAGGTACAGCACCGTTGGCATCAAGGAGGAGAAACAGATTTCATTAAAACAATCCAGAAACAAATAACAAGATAATAAGAACACACCTGGAAGAGAGGGCAGTACCTAGAGGTACTACAATATATTATCTAAAATATCCACTTCTCAATGTGTGCAGATAAACAGGAAAGCATGATCTACATATTGGGAAAAAACAAGGGGGAGAAAAAAAACTGCCTGTGAGAGTAATCAGATATGGTATTTATCCAAAGAAGATTTTAGGGAAGCCATTATAAATATGTTCACAAGCTTAAAGGAACTAAAAAAAAAAAAAAAAAAAGTGAGAGGACTTAACTTAGTGGAATTGGAAATGAAAGAGGGGCATTACTACTGATTTTACCAAAATAAGAAGGATCGTAAAGGAATAGTACGAATAATTGAATACCAACGAACCAGATAACTTAAATAAAATGGATCAATTCCTAGAAACACACAAACAACTGAAACTGTCAAGGAGAAACAGTCAATCTAAATAGACTTATAAAAAGTAAAGAGAATGAATTACTAATCAAAAACTATCCACAAAGAAAAGCCCAGGGCATGACGGCACTGCACACGCAATGAAGAATTAACTAATTATTCACAAACTATTCCAAAAAATAGAAAAAATAAAACACTTTAGAACTCATTTCATGAGGTCAGTATTCCTTCATACCAAAATCAGACAAAGAGATTACATGAAATCTACAGGCCGGTATATGCTGGGAATATGGATCTAAAAATCCCCAGCAAATACGAGCAAAGTGAATCCAGCAACATCTAAAATGAATTACACGCCATGACCACAAAAAAATGATCAGGAATGCAAGGTCGCTTTAATCTCCAAAAGCCAATTAATTTAAGAAATAATAGCAATAAAATTAAAGAAAAAAAACATGCGACCATGACAAACGAATTAGAAAAGGCATTTGATGAAATTAAATACTTTTTCATGATTAAAACACTGAAAAAACTAGGAATAGAAGGAAACTTCCTCAGTTTGATAAAGAGCATATCTGATAAAATCACAGCTGATATCATGCTCAATGATGGAAGTCTGAATGCTTTCCCTCAAATCAGGAAGATGTCCACTCAAACCATGACCGATGGTTTTAGCCACAGAATTTAGGCAAGAAAAAGAAAGCAAAGGCATTCAGATTAGAAAAGAAGTTAAAACAATCAATTTACAGATAATCTTCTATACAGAAAATCCTAATGAAACCACTAAAGAACTATTACAACTAATAAACCAGTTCAGCAAGGTTGCAGGAGAAAAGATCAGTATATAAAAGTCAACAGTATTTCTATATACTTGCAGGGAATTATCCAAAAATAAAATTCAGAAAACTATTTCCTTTATAATAACATCAAAAAAGATAAAATACCGAGGAATAGATTTAGCAAAAGATGGGCGAAACTTACACTCTGAAAACTAAAAGACATTGTAGAAAGAAATTAAAAATCTAGATAATTGTAAAAAACATCCCGTAGATATAAATACTTAACATACTTAACAATTCTCTTGGGAATCTCAGATGACTTCTTTGTAGAAATTTAAAAAGCTGATTCTAGAATTCATATGGAAATACAAGGGACCCAGGATAGCCAAAACAATCTTGAAAAAGAACAAAGTAGGATGACTCATGCTTACTGGTTTCAAAAGGTACAACAAACCAACAGTAATTAAGATGGTGTGGTAGCACAAGAATAGGTATATAAACCAATGAAATACATTTGAGAGTCTAGAAATAAACCCTTACACATATGGTCAACTGATTTCCAACAAGAGTGCTAAGGCCATTCACTGGCGGAAAGAACAGGCTAGCTACTCAGCAAACAGTGTGGGAACAGCTAGATATCTATATGCTAAAGAATGAAGTTGGAACCGTACCTCACACTGAGTACAAGAATGAATTTAAAATGGATACACCCAAAGATAAGAGCTAACACTACAAAACTCTTGGGAGAAACACAGGGGTAATCTTCATGACCCTGGATTTGGCAAAGAGCTGTTAGACATCAAAGAACAAGCAACAAAGGAAAAAATAGATACATTAGACTTCATCAAATTTTGGGCTTCAAAGAACATCATCAAGAAAGGAAAAGACAGTGCACAGAATTGGAGGAAATACTTTGAAATAATACATCTGATAAGGGACTAGTATACAGAATATGTAAGGAACTCTCACTCTTCATTAAAAACAAATAACCCAATTCAAAAACAGACAATGAATCTCAAAAGACATTTCCTCCAGGAAGCACATGGAAAAATGCTCAACATTATTAGTCATCCAAGAAACGTAAGTCGAAACCATAATTAGGTATCATTTCACACCCACTAGGATGGCTAGAATCAAAAAGTCAGATAATAACAAGCCTTTAGGATGTGGAGAAATTGGAACCCTCATCCACTGCTGCTGGGATGTAAAATGATATAGCTGTTTAGGAAAACAATCCAACAGTTCCTCAAATGATTAAGCACAGAGTTACCACCCAACCCAACAATTTCACTCATATATATAACCCAGGAGAAACAAAAACATACGTCCACACAAAAACTCATCCATGAATGTTTATAGTAGCATTATTCATAACAGTCCGAAGGTGGAAACCACCCAAATGTCCATCAACTAACAAATGAATAAATAAAATATGGCATATCCACCCAGTGAAATATTACCAGGTCTGAAAAAAGAATGAAGTACTAATACATGCCATAACATGGATGAATTCTGTAAACATTATGCTGAATGAAAAGAAGCCAGTTACAAAAGACCACATATTATTTGACTCCACAAATAAGAAATGTCCAGAATAGAGAAATTTATAGAGACAGAAAGTAGATTAGTGGTGGGAGGAGTAAATGAGGAGATAGGGAGATGGGCGCTAGAGGGTAAGAGGTTTCACTTTTGAGGTGATTAAAATACTCTAGAATGAATTGTGGTGGCAGCTTGCACCCATGTGTGACCATACTAAAAACCACTGAGTTGTTCACGTCGAGTGAATCGTATGGTGTGTGAATTATATCTCAATAAAGTTGTTAAAAAACTTAAATGTCTAACTATTTTTGAACACTGCTTATCTTTATAGTATTCATTTACATTAAGGACTTTGTTATTTTGCAAACAGAAAAGGATATGTAAAGCTTTATGAATTCTTCCTATTATACTAGTAATTTCCTATACATTAATGAAGTAGTTGGAAAACCTGAGGACCTTAATACCCATCTGGTCAACACTCTAAAATAAATTCCAATTCTCAAATAAATTTTCCTCTATAAACTGCTACTTTTCTGATGCCAAAGTCCTTAAATGTTATACTTAAAATAAAAACTACCCCACCCCAATATCTTCAGTAAAACTGTGTTATTTTACACACCGACTTGAGTTGGCTATTTTCATCTTTCAGTTTCACAACATGCTTAATTTTTTGCTTTAGATTCTGATGACCCAATAACTTAGCATACGAATCTCTTAGTTTATTTAGCTGTTCCTGGGCTGCACCATGTTCATTCAACAAAGCTTGCTTCTCTGCTTCAAATGCATCCAGTTGTAGCTGAAAAATATATTTTTTTTATATAAAGTTAAAACTTGAAACTGTTAAATATATAAAACTATAAAGAAAATAAAAGTAAAAGGAAACTAAAAAAGAAAAATAATATAGGCTGAGATATTCTCAGAGCTCTCCATAAATTCTCTGTAAGACTCTTTTAAAAACCTTTGTTTTTCATCTCACAGATCATAAAAACAGGGACAGAAATGAAGTTAGAAGGCCAGCTAGTCAGCCAAATCTGTTATCAATTGGATCACATCATAACCAATACTGACCTCTTACTCTATTTAAGTCCCCAAATTAACATTTATCCTTTTTCTTTTAAGATCAGTATATTAATCTGAGAGACACTGAGAAAGATCATAGCAATATAATAACAACAAATTTGAACAGAGTAATTATCAAAAGAGCCTTCTAAGCTATTAACTTTAAGTCTCTTATTAGAAGGTATGTTTCATCTATAAAGGCTATATTAAAAATGTATGTAAAATAATTAAATAAAATTTCTAGGCCCTCTTAAAGTTAAATTGGCACTGTGAATGCACAGCAAAATCCTTTCACAGGAAAATCAAGTCACTGTCATAAATGTGATGCAGAACAAAGTAAATTCCTAATAGAAACACAAGAGGGTTTAATCCTATTTGACAAACCTGAAAAGGTTTTGTTTTATTATATAGTTCTTCATAAAGGAGACGCCACTTATTCATTTCCTCAGTTAATTCTGCCGCTGAATTTTCTTTACCAGCTTTTCTGTAAGGAAAAAAATTAAATTAAAAGACATAGTGTATTAGAAAAAAATGACGGCAGTACATGGCACTCAGGTTCAAAACCTAGATTACCTTGCTTGTTCCTCTTCCAGTTGCTTCTTAAAGTCTTCACCTTGTTGCTTGAGTTGGTTCTCCAAATCAGTTATTTTTTTAAGAGAAGAAACTGTGATTTCTTTAATTTCTGCTTCTTTAAGGGCTGATTTGGTCTGCAGATCTAGAAGCATCCTTGAGTTTGAGAGAGACGAGTCCACTAAATATTTTACTGTTATTTTAATTTCCTTCCTTTCCTTCCTTCCTTCCTTCCTTCCTTCCTTCCTTCCTTCCTTCCTTCCTTCCTCCCTCCCTCCCTCCCTCCCTCCCTCCTTTCCTTCCTAACTTAAGAACTTCTTCAAGAATTGTACTCATTTTTAAATGAGTAATTTAAATGAGTACTCTTTTAAATGGGCAATTCTAAATTTGCAATTTAAGATCATCCAAAGCAAGCCAGTGACCTACAAGTCCCTGTGTATCACTTAGTAGCTGGCTTTTAACAACACTGAAAATCACTATGATTATAAGGGCCACAAGTGTGCGAAGATTTTCTTCCACTACATACCTTGCATATTCTTGATTGGAGCTCTCAGTTGCCAATATTTGACGCTGAACATCCTCTGTACTTTTCTCGGCCTCGGCCACTTTTTCCTTAAGTGATGAATTCTCCAGCTTAAGGTCTTCTATTTCACTAGCTGATAATGCTTTATAGCTTATAAAAAAGAAAAAAAAAGTTAAAGAATTTTTCTAACTACTATACACATGACAAATACATGGCTGATAAATTCATATTTTATAAACAGGTAAAACAAACAAAAAAGCTTAGTATCTATTTATGCATTTATACAGTAAGAATTTAGTGTTCTGAGGTCAGTACTAATGAACTTATATGGCATATGCTGCTCATTCAAAGGAAAAAAAATCAAGTGCCTACTATGTGTATGAAATATATACGCGGAGATAAAAAATAAAACTACCAAACATAAAAGTTTTTCAAAACAAAAAATTCAACCATCTCTGAACTTACTGTCAGAGTTTATGGTGTGAGTGGAAAATAGGGAGATGCCTCTCTGGGATTTTATTAAAAAAAAAAAGAAAAAAAAAAGAAGAAGAAGAAGAAGAACTGGAAAAATAAGTATATAATTAAAGCTAATATAGAACAGGGGACTGTACATTTTGGTTGGGTCTCCCGTTCTATTAGCTTTAATTATATACTTATAATTAAGTATATAATTCCCTTCTGAAGAATTCATAGTTAAAAGCTGAGACATGATGGATAAGGAGGATTTAGCTAGGCAGTTACAGGAAAGTACTTCAGATGGAAAAGATGCACACAGGCTCAGATGGAGGTAGAGGACAGTGCATTAAGAGATGAGACTGGAGCCTAATGAACAAAGAAGCAGGAGCAGAAGCTAGAGAGGCCCGAGGACAGTATTCGCCTTGAGGTCTCTACGTTACTGTGTGGTTACTCTGGAGATCTGTAGAGAATGGATTGGGGAAGTGGCAGGAGTGCAAAATTAGAAGATAAACTACAAGACAATTTCTTATTAGTCCAAGTGAGTAATAAAGTGGGCTTAGACTGAGGAGGTGACCATGGAAAGATATGAGATATTTTTGGAGACAAAACTTTAAAATTCCTGAAATGAATTAGATGTTGGGAAAAAAGGAGGAAACAATGATCAAAGTTGACTCTAATATTTATGGAATGAGAAGCTAGGAAGATGTTGCTGACTGAGATAAAGAATAAGAGACTAGGAGTAGAAAGAGATAGAAGGAAGATCAAGAGTTGTTTAGACAGGTTGATATTAGATGATAATGAGATATATACTTGCAGATGTCAGGTAGGCAGTTGGATATGAGTACAAGAGCTGTAAGGAGAGGTGCAGTTTAAAGAAATAAATTTTAATGCTATTAGCATACTGATGCTGAGTGAAGTCATAGAATGGCTAAAAATCTCCTAAGGCACTATTTTTCAAAGCGGCGAAAAGGAGAATCCTTTTACAGGGTTGAAACAAGAACTAAAAATTTTACATATGTACACGTAAATATATACATATATATGTATACACTCTGGCATAAAATTATAATTAAATATGTACATACAAATATTCTATGTGAATATATACATGACCTACAGATTATAATATATCACATGCAGGAACAGATCAGTGGGGAAGCAAGGTGCTATCCAATGAATAGACACTAGGCAATTAATTATATCGAAAAACAAAAATAAATTTGGTCCCTATGTCACTATGCACATACACAAATCAGTTTCAGGTGAAAAAGTGAAAAGTAAAACTTTGAAACTTCTAGAAGAAAAATAGGTGAATGTCTTTATATTCTTGGGACAGAGTTTTTAAATGAGATGCAAAAGTGTTCATATAATCTATAAATTCAACCACATTAAAATAAAAAGTATATTATTATATATACTAAGAATACCATGTAACTCTAAATGCCCATTTATGGTTGGTCATTATGGAATTTAGAGTGATACCAGTAATTTTATTTGTATGATTGATTCGTTCACAATTTTCGCTAGTTAGACACCACTCCCTGTTCTCACTATGCTTGAGGGTGAAGTCTCCCAATAAACATACCTTTCAAACTGAGCAGTAACTTCTCCAAGGTTTTGCAGCATACTATTACACCTTTCCTGCAAAAGCAGGGTGGCTTGAGAGTGAGTAGCATTGCTTTTCTCCAGTTCAGCTTCTTTCCTTAAAAAAAAAAAGATAATAATTAATTTTTAAAAAGGAACAATTAAAAGATAAAACTGCTAACTATAAATCATCATCTTAAGAAAGAGATTATTATTTACCTTTGACACTGTTGGTGTCAAAGGTGGTTCCCAAATTTTCATGTATACAATAGCACTGGATAGTTTAGATCCAAAATTGTGGCCTACATCTAATATCATGTTTATTTATGTGTGGCTTCATCTGATCTTTCTTTGCTCTTATTTTACTTTTGTTTTCATCCTTATTTACTTGTTTCTAAATTTCGCTTTTCTTATCTTATGTATTTATGTAGGTACTTTAAAACTTTTTTGGAAGAAAGGGTGAAAAGACTCAAACAGAATCTTAGAAGCAGCAGCCAAGACTAAGGAATGTGAAGGATTACCAGTTAAAATACCCCTGGACGAAATGAAATTTAATTTTCTGCATGTAGACACTGAAGAAATACTAAGCATAATTAAGAACACTTCATTTTAAAAGTCTTTTTGAAAAAAGTTACAGGAATATGTACATTTACTTTGATTATATCAATAACCCACATAATAGATTTTTATTCAAAGACTGAACAACTTATATAGATTATTCTGTATAGACAGGATGGCTTTTAAGTCATCTTTATAAATATGTACTACAAATCTCAGAGATTTTAAAAAATAATAGTGTATATCACCTAAATGGTGATATAACATTTTAGAGAAGCACATGAACCTATGATTTTTTTAAAAAACATCTGAAACTAAAAACTCTAAATAAGAAGCATTATTCACTTACAGAATAAGTTTGACACTGGGACAAGATAAACAACTGGTCAAATTCATTCTGTAATGAGTATGGGATTTAAAAAATAAACACACAGCCACTAAAAGCAATCACATAGTATTAAAGGGTTTATAATAATATTCTCTTGCCTGTCCCCTAGAGGAATCACTTTCTACTCAGTTTTTCTCTTAAGCCTAAAATTTCCATACTGGAAGAGACCATAGGAACCATCTCAAAAAGCCTTTATATCTAATGAAACAGAAAATTAAATTGCTTAAGACGGTCTTGCTCAAAATCACACTAGTTAACAGACCTAGTAGTAAAAATCCTTACCTCCTGACTTCTGGACTCAGTTCTTTGAGTAAGAATAAATGAATTTCAACTCTTTTTTTTTTTAAATTGACATCTACTCATCTTCTCACAGCGCCTATTCCCTGAGACTGGCTGCAGTATAGAACAACCCCACTTCTTACATCTGGTGCTTCTACTCAAAAAGCAGGCATATATAAAACCTCGGTAATCTTTTTATTTATTTATTTTTAATCACTACTCACGAAAACAAAAAAGAGATTAATAACAAAAGTAACCAACAAGAGATAAAAATACAGTTGTGAGACATATCTCACATCTAAACCATGGTTCCTTCCTAGAAATTTTTTTTGGTAATAAAATCCCAAGGATTCAAATAATTATTTTATTTGTAATTTGAACCTAATAGTCAACCTGGATATTTAAACTTAAGTAAATGTAGTGGAGGACACATGTGATAAAAAGAATATGAAACTTGAGTTAAAAAAAAAAAAAGCATAAAATCTCAGTCTTTCTTTCTACTTTTAATGATAAACTTATTACAATTATTCCTAGTAATACAAACTCTTTTAGCTTTTCTTCTAGAAGTTTCAGTTCTTCAGCTCTAGCTTTCGTTTCCTCTTCCAGTTGCTTGACCAGCTTTTCAGCCTGCTCCTCCTTTTCCTGTAATTTATCTAGCTCATCCAGAGCTTGCTTTAATTCTTCCTCAAAGAGATTCCTCTCTTTAATCATTGCCTCTTGAAAAGAACAGAGCTTCTGCTGAAGACTAGAAGATAATTCCTATATCCAAATATAAAATCATATAGTCAAAAATGGAAATATTTTTTATTAAAGGATGGGATTCTTAGTTTTTAAGTTTTTTATAATTTAATTTAATAATTTGTGAGGTTTTATTAAAGACAGAAAAGAAAAAGAGATTTAAAAAAAGAAATACAGATAATGAAGTATGAACACTAAATTCAATAACCTCAAGAAAATTTGAAAAAATATAAAAATATAAAGATATATATATATGTATTTTTTTGTTAAGATCATATCCTATACCTTGTTATCATTGTGGTAAACATTTCAATCTTTTTTCTATGAAACACACATACACAAAAACACATGTCTTATAAAACTAAAATCATATTCTACAACTGGTTTTTATCATATTTTTCGCATATAATATATAAAAAGAACTACGATTCCAATGTTATATAAACTATTTTAAAGTTAGATGAGTAAATACCAATAAGTAAAGTTAATCACCATTGTAAAAAAAACTCTAACATTATAAATAAAGTGAAAATTGCTTTTGACGATACCATACTCCCATCTTAATTTTCCCATTCCAGAGATAACCATTATATAGGCATACATGTGTGTATATATATATATAGATATATACACACACACACACACACACACACACATATGCATATGTATATATATATACACACATACACACGTACATATGCCTTATCATCTTTTCTTGTACATATATATATATTTTAATATAATATATACTGTGTACATAAAGGTCATTAAAAAACATAAAAATAGTTTTTGAGATCTTTTGAAGTCAGTATATATAGATATAATTAATTCCTTTACTTGTCATTGGTTGCTCAACAATATAATATTTCACATCAGTGCTTGTGAGTACCTGCTTGCCCAACTCTCAACGATTTTTCACCAAATGTGCCAATCTTATAAGTGAATAAAAAAAGCATTTCCATTTCTTTGTTTACTATTAAGGTAGAGCATCCATTAGTGTTTATGGGCTATCTAAATCCCTACTTCTAAAATTTTCTATTTCCATCCTACGTTCATTTTTTTTTTTTTTTACTAAACTGATTTTTTCTCATTGATATGTAAAATGTTCTTTATGTAACCTGGATTTTAAAAATTTGTCAGTTTTGTTTCTCATGTATTGAGACTCTCTTCTACGACAGAATTGTAAATGCTTATGTATTAATCTAAAATAAGAATGCGCTGGGAAAGTTTTTTAAACAATTTCCTTATTTTGCCTCCTCCATTGTTTATAATTTTTTCAATTTAACTACAATGGTGAACATCACTGTAGTTAAATCTGCAGCACCACCATGATTATTTCCTCAGGATAAGATTCTAAAAACAGAACTGTTGGATGAAAAGATACAATTTAAAGGTTTTCTGATCAAGGAGACATGTATGATAAAAATAAGCACTAGTTTTATTTTACGTTGTAGTGAAATATACCTTCTCTTGTTGCAGAAATAAATCAATCTGCAACTCTTTTTGTTGCAGCTTTTCATGTTCTTGTTTTTCAAGAATAAACTTTTGCTTTAAGTTTTGCATTTCAGAATTTAGATTTTCTTCCCGTTCTCTATCTCTGTTGATGAGATCTTCTATAAAAAGAAAACATTAATGATGCTATAATTAGGTACTAATATTAACTTTGAAAAACCCAGATTCCCATAATATTTCATTATATAGATGACTTTTAGCATGTTAACAGAGACCAAGTATTTTCAAAGGGGGAAAACAAAAACTCTGAAGTTTGTATCTTTACTATACATGTCATACAATAAATATCCCAAATCAACTGCAATGTTTCCACCAATTTTAAATGGCCACCAAATGGGGAAGAACTTGATTTTAATCAAGACAAGCAATATATTGAAATAAACAGGGAACGAACATTATAAAAAACAAAAATTCTCCCATATGAAACAGAATTACTTTTGCTGTTGTTTATATAATTATTTTAAAATGTTGTTTTAACATAGCTGTGCTTTTTGTAAATATTGTACGTAGTACTCCTCTAAAGAAAGTAATACTATAAACACTAGAATACCTTTTTCTTTTTCAAGCAAGTGACATCTAGCATTCAGGTCTTCTACCTGTTTAGACAATATAACATTTTCTTCAAGAGATTGCTTAAGACTTAAAACTTCATGATTCTTCTCTTTCAAATTCTCTTCTAACTGGGCAATATCTAGCTTGTATTTCTCCACTTGATCTGCTGTACAACTGCATTAAAACAAATTATTTTGAAGAGCACATCTATTTAAGCATAGGGATGTATTCATATTTATCTCACTTCAACAAAATAAGGTCCAATTTCAAACTACTATTTATGTTACCTTATTTCTTCGATGTATTCTAAGAGTTTTTCTGTTTCAGATTTTTCATCAATCTTTTCTTTCTCTATTGAAACACTAAAAAAATGTTACATATATTAATAAATACAATAATCACATGTAACGCTTACTCTGTACCAGATACTGTTGTCTCGGGCAGGCTGACTTGAGTACAAACTCTTAACCAGTCGTTTATGTGGCCTCTCAAGTTAACAATTTCATATATGCAAATAAGAGACTCAAGTTTTTTTTTTAAATGAGAAAGCTTTCCAAATATATTGATAAAAGGACTATGATGATGAGAGTCATTATCAACAACACTCCAAGGGTTAGAAATAATCTTTTTTTTTTTTTTTTGGCTTTCCTGGGTTCCCCACCAATGACACATACAAAACAGCACTTTGTGCGCATTAAAGCCTTTGTTTCAGGCTTCCTCATATTCAGTTACTTATGTGTTTACCTCCTCCAAACACCTCAATTTAAGAATTGGGCAAGAGATATAAATATACACTTTACAAAAGGATATATACGAAGATTAACAAGCACGTAAAAATAGGCTTAACATCAATAACAATACATTAAAAATCACAAATGAGAAACTACTTCTCACCTACTAGAAAGGCTGAAATCAAACTGACAACATTAAATATTGCTGAGGATGCAGAATAACTGGAACTATCATACACCACCAAGTAGGTATGTAAAATGGTACATCTACTTTCAGTTCTTGAAAATGTTATGCACATATTACCCTATGACTCAGGAATACCACTCCTAGATATTTACTCAAGAGAAATAAAAACATATGTCCAAAAAAGGCATATACAGCAGTCTTATTCATAATAGTTTGAAATTAGAAACCCAAATATTGATCAACAGGAGAACACTAAACAAATGAGAAATATTCATACACTGAAATACTACTCAGAAATTAAAAGGAATGAATTATAATGCACACAACAGCACGGATGAATCTCAAAAAATTATGTTCAACAACAGAAGCCACACACACACACACATGCACGCATGCACGCACGCACACACAAATGCTGTGATAAACGTTCTGCAAAAAGCCAGATGAATTTATGATGATAGAAGTCAAAAAGTGGTTTCAGGATGGGAGCCAGTGCAAGTGGAAGAGCAGGAAGAGGCACAAAGGAACTTTCTGAGGGGGAGGCAATGTTCCTTATCATGTTTGTGTGGTGGTTAATTAGGTATATACAATTATCAGAAGTCATCAGACTGAATACTTGTGATCTGTGCATTTTATTGTGTGCAGATTACAGCTCAGTAATTAAAAGAAGGCTAGGATAGTGCATTAACCACAACCTCTTATACCAGTGTTTCTCAGTTTTGGTCAGTTTTACCAGCTCTAGAAGCCTATACTATTACAAAGATTATGAGGCCTTTCCTCATCATTGATATAGAAGATGTACAAAAGTAATAACATTTATACATCTTTTCAGCATAAGATATTTGGGAATGATTAAGTCTCGACTGTCACTTCTGAAAAGAAATCGGGCAATTAGAGGAAGGCAATGAGATAAGTATTGAGGGAAGTTTAAAGTCTCAATAGACAACAGCGAGGTTTGAGAGGTAAATCAAGAACTGGTTACACATAACACTTTCTCTTTTCTTTCAGTCACTCACAGTTTCCCCTCAAGTTGCGCTATTTTCCCCTGAGACTCTTCTAGATTCTTCTGGGTGACCTGCAGTTTCACCTCCATGCCTTGCTGTTTAGCCATCACACTCTACACACAACAGAAATATGTTTTAGGAAATAAAAAGTTGTTCAAATCCACAGATCCAGACACAGCAAACTAGCATAGGTATTACTCACCCTCATTTTAGTTTCCCTTTTGTTTCTAAGTTTCATCAACTCAAGGCTCAGAATTCTCATATTCTTCTGGTTACCATCTTCAGAAAACTAAGTACAACAAACAAGTAAAACACTCAGAAATATTTTCTAAGCCATATATAAAATCATTTAAATATTGACCATTCTACCAAGTGTTGGGACTATTATTTGCCTATTATTTCTCTGGTAGAGAAAATGGCCTTTGAACAATGCCAGGATTACTGATTTTATTCTAGTATTGTTCTCATCCCTCCTTTTTCTTAATGTGACTTTCTGGTTTATTTTTGAAAGTAGCTTGAGTGATCACTTACCTCTATATGCTGAAAAGTACATCTCAAGGCTCTAAAACAAGCTTCTTAGAAATGATTTCGTAAAGGGTGTTTAGTTAACAAAACACATCTGAATTCCCTGGTCTGTGAAATATGCAGACTACAGGGTTCATCCCAGGCCAATTAAATCAGATCTTCCAGGCCTGGGCTCAGGAATCAACTCCATTCCACATGCTTGATTCTCATGTACTCTAACTCCCTTTGTAAGCAAAGGGCCCAACACATTACAAGACATGAATCAATGAGTCTTATTAAACTGAACAGTGATTTATAGCCTCCTTCTACTTCTGTAAAAAGCAAGATGACCATATTAAGTCCTTTGATATCTATTAGTATATTGATATTGACAAACACAATTTATTGAACACATTTCGTCTTCAAAGTTATTCACTCCCCACTTCATTCCCCAAAAGATTTGAAATGGGAAGCTGATATTATGCTATTATTTATTTCAGAGAAGGATCTTTAAATGTAAATTCTAAATGTAAATTCTGAGTCTTTCGTTAATGGCCTTATTATGGGGATTACTTTGAAGGAGAGTGAAAAAATGTCAGACATTAAAACAAAAACAACTTATTTGTTTATAACTTCTTATGTATCAGGCACCATAGTAAGAAAAATACAATAATAATTCCTGTTGAAAGCAGCTTAATATTTAAAGTATATTTAGTAAAGGAAAAAAACTAAACCAAAGCCTAAAATTCCCAAACAACTAGTATAAGAGAAAAAAACCACATTTATTATATCTTCAATTATAAATATTATTATGAGGTTCAAATACCTTAGATTTTAGTAGCTCGTTGGTCCTGGATAGTTCGGTAAGCTGTTTTTCCAGCGTCGTGTTACTTGCAGAGAGAGATGTTTTTTCTCTCACTGCAGTGCTTAGCTTTGCTTCCACCTTCTCCAACTCAGCTTCCAGTTCCTGGATCCGCTTGTCCTGAGCACCACGTTCCTGTACAAGGGCACGAATCTGGAGGATGGAGACAGGTGATAAATGAATGATTCACTGATATGATGCCAATGTATCTAGCTGCTACTGATAATTGAAACATTAAAGTCCTAGAAAACTCTGATTGTGACATGATGCTCTTAGATATTCTAATTTCACTAGCTGTTTAATCAATCATATTTACTTTATGATACACCTTAAAAATCTGTAAGCATTTTAAAAATGCAGGTTTTTAATTGCCATAAACTATTCAGTGTAATTAAACTTTTAAATCACTTTTAAGGTATTTCTATCTATAAGTGCTCTTATTTTCTCTAGTTCTAATTATATGAAATCAAATTACAGCTTAAAATGCTAAATATCTTTAAGAAGGTAGAACTAGAATTCTTGGTAGGAGGCTGTGGGCATCAGCAAGCCATCATTTCTGCTGCAATTACTAGATAAAAACAAAACCACATAGTCAACAGAAATGTAGAAACCAGAAGACAATGAAATGACATGTTTAAAATGCAGAGGGGAGGGTAAAGGGGATCAAATATATGGTAGCTGAGGGGAACTGGACTTTGGGTGGTGAACACACAATAGAATATACAGATGTCAAATGATAATGTACACCTGAAGATTATATGATTGTATTAACCAATGTTACTCCAATAAACTTAATAAAAAAAATAGTAATAATAAAATAAAATGTAGGAGGGAAACCTGTCAATATAACTTTCTATTCTCAATGAAAATATACTTCAAATATGAAGGTAACATACAGATGGTTTTGGAGAAGAAAAAAAGCTGAGAGTATTTAGCAATTAGTAGGCCTGTGAAACAAGAAACACTAGAGGAACTTTTCAGGCTAAAGGAGAATGATCCCAGATGTTTACAGGATAGGCATTTTATTAAATATAAAGACATAGATTGGCAATAAAGGGATCAAAGAGGAATTATTATGTAAGTATTCAACAAAAGAACGCTGGTATGGCTATTTTAATGTCATATAAAGTACACTTTAAGGCAAAAAGTATTACTAGTGATAGAGGCAATTTTATCATAAAAAGGCCATTTCAAGAGGAAGACATACTCTTAAATTTGCTGTTCACCTAATATCGTAACTTCAAAATATACAAAGGAAAAACTGATAGAATTAAGAAGAGAAATAGACTAATCCACAGTGTTAGAAATTTAAAAGTACCGCTCTTGGTAAATAATAAGCAGAAATAAATATCAGTACAGATGACGATTTAAACAAAACTATTTAATTGAACTACTTAACATATACATATCACTATACCCAATGAGTGCATATACATTTTTTTCAGTGCACATAAAACATTCACCAAAATAGACTATTTTCTGGGTATAAAAGTTAAAGAGAGCATAGCTGTATTAAGTAACATGAAAAGTATTTTTTTTTTTTACTCTTACTGACTTTATATTCATACTAATCTCTGTATTTTAAGCCAACATTGCTTAATTAAAAATGTGTCAAGCCCCACTTACATATACAGCCATGACCTAGACTCCAGAGACCAAACGAGCTTAAAGAATCCCTACCATAAGATTCTCTACGCTTACCGTAAGATTCTCTACGCTTACATTATTGTTTATAACCAGTGTTTATAGAATAGTTTTATATGGCAGAAAAAAGGACATTGAAATTATCTATATCACACTTTTTGTAGCTAAAGAAGCTTAAATTCCATAAAAAGTGTTTATACACTCAAATACCTACACGGCCAAGTAGATAATATAAATAAGCAAAGAAGGCCAGGTGAAGACTGGAGAGCAAATGTGGCATCTAAAGGAGGCAGCCCTGCATAGCCCTGGCAGACTTTTACCCTGGAGAGGAATGTGGAAGCAGTGTTGTCAGACTCAATTTTACAACAGAAGTCAAAAATCTAAATTTGTTTTTTATGAAATTTTACTTATAGATACTGGTAAATAATTCAAATTAAAAACAAACAAACAACAAATATTGTTGTGCTTAAATAAATTAGAGCTCTATTTTTTCAAAAATCTCTATTCCAAAAGATTAATTAACTGATGCAAATCACCAGTTCCAATCTTGGCACTGCTACTCACTTACCAGCTTTCTACCTGAGATTCACTTATTATATTTCTAAGTATTCATCTCTATATCATAGACATGTATCCTCAATAAAATGATAGCCAATATTATTTTTAAAAAATACAAAAAGGATCAGAGCAATCAAGGCAGAGATTTACAATGTAACCTTGACATATTCTTGGTCCTAAGGCAATATTTAACTGTGATCAATAGAAAGCTTTAATATATCAAAAGAATATGTCCATAGAAGAGTCAGTAATAAAACATGGAAAAGAAGAATGCCAGAAAAGTGAAGCTGGCAGTGACCAGCTTAGCCCTGCTTAGGGAAGTAAGTGGGTTTTTAAGGTCATCTCTGCTCAATAGGGATTTCTGCTATGGTGGAAATGTCCTGTCCAAAATGATAGCCTATAGCCATATGTGGCTACTGGCACCTGAACTATGATTAGTGCAACTGAATAACTGAGTTCTCAAATTTATTTAATTACAATAGCCACATGTAGCGAGTAGCTCTAGGTCATTCTATCCTTGAGGAAGGCATATAGTGATGGTGCAGAGGAATGCATCAGGTTAGTATAACTCCATCACAATCCAACTAACCTGATAGGATTTCATGCTAAGCAATTATCTAGATAGTCACTATTTTAATGTATAGAGTACGATACAAGAAAAGTAAATATAAATACTTTGTCTACACAATGTTAGCAAACCAGCAAACTGATTTTTAGTTATCATTTTTTTCATTAAGTAGGTTATCTTGAATCTGTCCCTTAAGATGCTAACAACTTCACTTTGCCAACACACCACATGGACGATCAGGCTCTAAAATAAGGTATCTAGGCCAGGGAAAAATTACCCTGTAAGCACTGGTCTGGATGGCATATTTGCCTTACTGTGTGCCTTTGCAAATGCAACAGAATCCCTGTCTCTTAACTCTCTGTCATTCCATTATACAGCACATTTATTTTTCAGTAAGTTGAAAGCATTACTCACCTCTTTTTCTAGTATCTTCAAATCTTTATCATTCTTTTGAGATTCCTTCTGTTTAAAAGAACAGTGATAATCAAATTTAAGTGGCACAAATATCATAGCCAAATTTGATTTTTAGTTATTAAAAAAGATTAGCGGTTCCAAATAGTTAGTTTCTATTGTGAACATTTCCCTGAGCCTATTAAATATTTTGTAGCTGACTTACCTGGTAAATTAAAGAAAGGTTCTTTAAATCACAAAATATTTCAGGTTTAAGTTTTCATCCTAATAGAGTAGGATTTTTTTCTCTAACAAGTCCATTGAAAAGACTTGGCATTTTGTGAATAGTTATTTTATGAATAAAGTTACTGAGTGCTTCTTTTTAATGTTAAAATGCAATACGTTTTAAATATTTAATTATGCTATCTCAGAAAGAAAAGAATCTTACAAAGAGGAATCAACTTAAACTTAGATACCCAAAGAGAGGGGAAAAAAATGCAAGAGATAAAAACTAAAATAGTACAAGCTCTGATTTAATCTACTTATTGCCTTTATTCTAAATAAGACTCAGTGTTCACACTACATCTTTTTATATCCAACAGTTTTTTTGAGATGATGACCAAAAATAGAATTTCTATCTTTTCCATCTAAAAACAGAAGAAAATGCATAAACATCTTGAATGAATCTGTTTTACATGTTTCAGAGTTGGAGTGGGGCGACGCACCAGTCTCCTCTTTATTAATTTACCACCTAACAATATTTTCTATCAAGGAGAGCCTGTTATTTGGGGGTTTTATGCAAACTTTCACACTTGTATGTAATTTAGTTATCTAAGAAGGCTTGCAAATTTTATAATTAATTCAAAAATTCAGATCTGTTTCTCCAAGAAATTTAAGTCAAGAAATTGATATCACTTTCTAAGAAATGAGTGTCTATACATCAGTGCTACCAATAAAAATACAATGCAAACCATATGTGTTTTCAAATGTTTCAGTAGCTATACTTAAGAAGTAAAAATTTTAATATCTTTTACTTAACTCAAAATATCAAAAATATTTTTTCAACGTGAAATTAATATAAATTAAATTATAATGTAAATTAATATAAAATTATTAGTGAGATCTTTTATTTTTTTGTTCCAGGTCTTTAAAATTTGCTGTGTATTTTACAATCATAGCACCTCAATTCGGATGCTAAATTTTCATCAGAAATACTTATCCATATTTAGATTTTATAAAACATACAGTTGAAAAAGTAGATTCGCATATCCAAGTTGTTCTGAAAACATTTAAGAATTTTCCAATAACAGAATCAAGTATTAGTTTTTAAATATACATTAATTAAAATTAAATAACATTAAAAATTTAGTTCACTTTCATGTGTTCAATAGCCACATGTGGCTGGCTAATCACTTCCTTATTGGACTACACAGCTCTACACTACAGAACAAGAGACTTAGTTGCAATTGCTAAATGAATGAACAAGTCTAAGCTTAACTGATGGCTTTGGTTTCCCAACTCTGTATCTTTTTCACATTAAAATATCAATTTATACAATTTGCTTTTATGAACAGTAAGGGTAGGCTCTTGCACAGTAGAATGAAGCTATTAAGAATTTTAATCTCCCCGCCACTCCTTGGTAGTTTCTGAATGGTAAAGATCTTTTAGGCTTTATAATGTTTCTCCCCTTTTTCTTTACCAGAATGTATCCCTCCCCACAAACAAATAAAAATGAAACAACTCAAATGATGGTAACTAACAAATCAAAGCATTACACAATTTTTAAAGGCTTACTAGGTATAATAAGACTTATCTAGATATATAAATGACTGAGAAGTGGAGACTGTTTAATAATTCTGAATTAAGGGCACATTTAAGTACAATATGTTTATTAATGACAGGCAGAAATGTAAAGCATATTAGAGTCCTAATGATAACAGGTTTCCTTACAGATTTACTTATAACCTTAATTTATATACTTAACCCATTCTGGTCAAATACAATACCTTTCAGAAACATTTTTTATGATACAGTTCATACAGCTTATATTCACAGGTAGAATATAAGAGCTCCTCACCTTTAACCCCAAAGTCTTAACTTTTCTTGCTGAAGCAGGCAAGGTAGTATCTTTGTCAAAAGTAAGATTTTGCTGAGATACTGCAATAAATTGAACCACAGACAAAACACAATTTCAAAATTTTTTATTGCAACTATTAGCGAAACAAGGTAAAGTTATTCTTTTCTTGATTGCACATTTTCAAATATTAGTTGCACAATATTTTTATACATCTAGTACTGTTTCAATTTTCCTATTATTCTCTGGCAGGATAAGGTAATAAATAAAGGGGGACTACATATGTATATAAGTGGCTTGCTTAATTTTCCTGGCTATATCATGATCCTAACAGCGTGATGATGAAAGCGTTATTCTAAAGTTGATCCCTTTTTAAATCCATCAAATACAAAAAATTAAATATAGCTGTAGCTTCACATTTTTGAGATACTATAGCATCTTTTAATTTATATACTGTTATTATAACTTTAAACTTTATGAGATCACATAACCATTATTTTATTTTGGGATCCATTACCTTTTTCTTTTTTGAATCTTTGTGATTTTTGAAATACTGGTCCTTTCAATACTTCTGAAGTTTTAACATCATAAGCACCTGGAGATGGTGCACAACCTAGAGGAAACAAAACATTAACGTCTCATCTAATGTTACTTATGATCTTAAGAGCATGCCATAGTAAAGTGAGTAACATAAATGAAAAATCGCCATTGATAAATTGTTTCTTTGTTTTTTTTCAACTGTAAAAATAGCACCCATTTGATATTGTAAAGTAGGCCTCTCTATGAAGAACAATATCGTTATCATCCCGAATGTCCTTTTTCACCCGAATCAAAGGAACACAGGCAACTGAGCAAAACAGCAAAGACAGTCTTGAGATGAACATCATGTAAGAACAAGCAATATGGCTTTCTTACTAAAAACTGACTATAAGAAATGAAATATTTGGAATCTACTTAGAGTTACTGAGGTTAACTATCATCAGACTCTACAACCGAAGTAACTAAGAATTTCTAGACCTCAAGATCTAGCCTGGAATAAAAATTTACAGTGACAATCTGTCTCTGGCTACTAGCAATACATTAGAAGATTTATAAAGCTATAGATTATATTTCTATGTTCTAGAAATTTATACTGTATAATCTCATGTGAGTAACCAGAGTCCCAAACCGAAAGCATTTTGGAGTGCTCATGGATAGCAGACTTGAGATCTGGTTCCCAGGACTGACGATAATAAAGAAGTCATTAGCACAAAGCTTTAGTTGATTGGGAGTCATTAAATTTATACTATTCTCTGAAAAGCTATTTACTTCAGTCCAGAGTTTCATGCAAATAAATAAGAACAGCAAGGAGTATGACCATTTCAAGACAATTCCTACTGTCCCCTAAGTATTTTCATAAGTGTTTTCCAAGCTATTAACATAGCTTGACTAGCATTAAAAAAAGAAAACAACAACAACAAACAATAGAAAATATCAGGGTGACTCAAGGGTAGCAAAGTTAAACATTGTTTTGTGGTACTTTTGTTGCAGTTTATATGTAGAAATATAAAAATACATCCCACACAGAGATATACAATTCATTTCTCACCCTGGGACACACTAAAAAGTATTACGGTTATTGCTTTCAATTCTAAGTGGCCATAAAAACATCAAGGATGGATTTAAGTTTCCATTTCTCTACCTAAAACAATGATTATTTATATATACTGACACAAAGATTCCAATCCTGGGAGCTTTCAAATCAAAATGTGGTCAATAAGGGGTAGGGATAGTGGATTAAAATGAAGTGTAGAATTCACTGGGGAATATAAAGTCAAAACAGATTAGCAAAAAGCATTAATTTTAGCTAGCTCAGATTTCTCACACTGCACAACTGTTAACACCATGGGGTGAACAGCAAGGTGACAGGGGTTTCCCTAAAATCAGGTTGAGTGGCTCACTTTAGAGCACCTATTTTACTGATTTGGAATAGGTGTTGGGGAGGTAATGGGGAGCATATCATATTTTAAAGCAAACAGGAGACTTCAAAGAAAGCTATAATCACCAGTGTACGCCATTCCTTTTGGGGGAAGTTAGGGGTGAGAAGATGATTAATTTCCTTTACTCTCTGCTTTTGGGGATGATTCTCTGGAAAAGTTTGAGAAGAACTGTTCTAGACTTGGCAAAGCGGCCAGAAAAAAAAGTGATATTGAATTCTAGTATTCTAGTTCATCATTAGGTCTACACTCTCAAAAGGGGATAAGGATCAGCAAAAGATGGAATTGTGGACAGTAACTAAGCCAAATTATGCAAGTCAAGAACGTTAAAACCCCATAATTAAACACTCCTTCCTAAAGACTGAAGAGTCGAATGTGATAGTTTTAGGTATTTAGAGTCAAGAAGAACTAGGCTGAAATCCTGTCTTATCGCTACTACCTGTTTGTGAGACCCGAGCACATGGTTTTCATGCTCTACGTCTTTTCTTTACTAACACTTAAGTGTATAACATCATAGATACTACTTGTTAGAAATCTGGGGAGAGGGAATGTAAGACAACAGAAATGAGATATCTTAGGAGATATCACAAACTTTCTGGAACAACTTATATTTTGATCAACCATGATCAGCTAATCCAAGCAGTTAACATTTGCATACAAACGAAGCATTTTATGTATTGCATTAAATGCTTCAAACTTCGCGATACTTTTGTTTTCTATTTCCCCCACCTAAAATGGATAGTCTGCCTTCCATTTTGCAAGGCTAATCCTCACTTAGCCTTTAGATCTCAGCGTAATGTCACCTCTTCCAGTTGTCTCTGAATCCCCGAATCAGGTTAGAACCTCCATGCTATAAAAGCCTGTGCATAGCGTTCGTATCATAAAACTTCTCATAATTTTGTATGGCTTATAATAATGTATTTATCCACTTTCCACATTAGACAAAGCTGCTTGGAGGTAGGGATTGTCTTAATCATGACTGTATCCTCAGTATTTAGCTCAAGGTTGAGGTTAGTAGGATAGGAAAAACAAAAACAAATGAAAAAACGTAGCAGGTTAAGGTTATTGGGGATGTGACAATGGGAATAGGGCTTTGTAATCATCCATATCAGAGTTCAAATACAGCTTTGTCTGCCAATCAGTAGACATGACTATACGCCAGGTACTGTGCAGCCATAGGGAGAAGATGGGGAATAAGACTATTATACTCTATCTTTTCCTGTCTAGCTTTAAGACACCTGGAAAGTTATTTCTATTTGAGGCTGATTGTTCATTCAGGAAACAAGAATGAAAAGTAGCATCTACTTCACAATATGGATGTTAGGGTTACTGGAGTAATATGAAAAATCGCCACAGTGCCACACACACACGCACACACACACGCAGCATCAAATAAATGGTAACTATATTATTCCCGAAATTGTGAGCCTGAAATATTGTCATTGGTAAAGCCCATTTATTATAAAGAAAAAAAAATTCTCCTTCAAAGCCACACTGCTGGCAGAACTTAGGAGTAGGTTCTGAATATCTGGAAAATAATAAAATAATGTGGTTCTAGAATTTTTTAATTAGGAAAATAAGCCTGTGCTGATCCAATTTCTCACTTGTCTTTCTTTGTGAGTGTGTGTGTGTGGGGGGGGGTGGGGTTCGCAATCCATTTGCATGTTGTCTGACAGGAATTAAACATGTAATGAGTGATCATTAAATAGTGCATATAATAATCTACAAATCATGGGCTTTGCGTTCAGCTCTACCACTTACCAGCTGCTTAATACAGTTACAAAATCCCTTAGCTTCCTCTTTTGCAAAATAAGGACAATATCAGTACCTTCTTTATCTGACTTGGAAAAAATAAACCAGAACTAGTAGGAAAAACTTTAGCACAGTCCCTGCACACAGCATCTACTAAATGATGAGTGCCTTACCAACCACATCCAAGGCTTCCCGATTATTGTGCTCATGCACTGCGCTGGTTAAGAGCATGGGATGAATTCATGGAGGCCTGGTTTCACACCCCAGCTTTGCCAATTTGGTTATGTGACACTGAGGAAATCTAAGTCTCAGTCTTTTTACCAATAAAATAATGAATAACGGGATTCTCCCTCGGGGATGTTGAGGAATTAAAAAAGACCTAATAACCTATGTAAAGATGTGCTACGGTATCTGTAGTACCGTCAGTGTTAGCTGTCATTACTTGACAGTGTTTTCAGTAAGTGCTACTGCCATAATTTTACACCCATAAACTGCCTTTGCCAATCTTCCGAATTCTCTTTTGCCCAAATGAAACAACCAAAAATAAATCCACAAGTACAGACAGAAAACAATGGTCAAATGCTTTTTATCAATGAGGGCTTCCGTACTTGACCATTAAACTAACTACCAACGCTTTCTTATTCCCATTCCTTCTTTCTGCTTTAGTTTCTACACAGCAGTAATTGTTTACTGGCTGTATTCTTCAACTGAACTTAAGCTCCGTGGGACAAGGACTTTGCTTTGCTCACTACTGTATCGTTACCAACCTAAATAGTGTTTGTCATGTAGTAAATGATTAGTATTTATTTCAGAAAAAAAAGATTCAAATGAACAAACCCCATAACAGCCCTAAATTTGCTTATTTGCCTTTGATAAAGAGAACCGAGAGGGGCAAGGGACGTTAAGAGCAACTCCCGTCCCCCAGTTCCTTTCCCCATACGCACCAGAAGGGTCATTGAATCGTTTGAGGGGCGCCTTCGGAAAAGACATGCTGACCACCAACTCCACAAACCGAAGGTCGCTAGCGTTCCTCGGAAACTTCCTGGTCCGAATTTTAGCCTACTAGCTTCAAATTCAAATCTCTTGCTCATTCCCCTCCACATTGACGTTAGCCAATGGGAAAACCAAAACCTTTTGCACACCAATCCTGGCAAGGAACCCGCAAAGAGCATGCGCACTCAGCTCTCTCTGTGTCCAATTAGATCGCCTGTGAGTTTGGGCTATCAGCCAATAGGAGACTATTACTGTCTCCTCCCTCAACCCTCTGTACCCAATCACTTCCGGCGTTACTCAACTGCAACCTACGCGCTAGCAGCATTTGCGCAAACGCACTTCATAGCTGAGTTTTTAAGTCCGTCTGTGGCATCACATAGGTGATGGTGCAATGAGTTCCAGCCTCACGGGTTCCAGTGCTTTCCCACCATTCCTTGGATGCAAACTTTTCTAGATTTCGGGTTTTCTCAGCCTGGGTCCTGCCAGTGTCCCAAATGGCCGTTGGAAGGGAAAAACAAAAACCCGCTGACACCAGCTTGCACCCCTGCGCATGGGCAGTGACCCGAGGGGCGGGGCTGGGGCGGGGCCTGATGTGGAGCTTTGGCGCTTGCGCTCTGCTCGCTCCGGGCCGCTGCCACTGGGAGGCTCTGGGAGTATGTCGGCCCCGTTCGAGGAGCGCAGTGGGGTAGTTCCGTGCGGGACGCCGTGGGGCCAGTGGTACCAGACTTTGGAGGAGGTGTTTATTGAAGTTCAGGTGCCGCCAGGCACTCGCGCCCAGGATATCCAGTGCGGCCTGCAGAGCCGGCATGTGGCGCTGGCGGTGGGTGGCCGCGAAATCCTCAAGGTAGCGGCCGGTCGGGGCGGGTGCTCAGTTTCTTCCTGTCTCCATAAATCCCCGAGTCCTAAGGTTCATGATTTCCTTAGAAAGACGGTTTGTTGGATGGCCGTTTGACTTTTCTGGCTGGCTGAAAGAGCCATAAAGTTGGCCTAGTTTTGGTCCGGTCGGAACCAGTCCTCCATTAACGGGGACATTTGAGCCCATTTTTCTGGCTTTATTTCTAAACCTAATGGAGCTACTTTTGTTCCTCTGGGGTCTTCAGGTGGCAACAACTTAACTAGATGGTCAAAGAGACATATTTATCTTATATATACTTTCTTCCAGGCTCTACTCTTAAGTGCTGGGAGAACAGCGGAGAATGAGACGGATAAGGTTCCGGCGCTCAGAGAGGTTATGTTCCTGTAGGGAGGCGTAATACCATTGAAATAAAAGAGATTTAGGCAGTTACAAGAAAGTAAAGAAGGAAATAAAGAATAAGGACATTGGGATGAGGATTCAGGGATGATGTCATGTGATTTTTGGATACAGTAAGATCTAAAAATTAGAAAAATTCTGCATGTTTCTAGTGTGATTAAGTGGATAGTTAAGTGTGTGAGGAGAATAATACCCCTTTTATTCTCACCAGTGCTGTTTGGATCTGGAATTCACTTTGTTAAACGTTATAGTTAAAAGTTGAAGTTAAATTCCTTTCTTAGATTAGATGCTCAAGATGTTTGATGGCAGTGTAGTGTAGTGGTGAAGGGAACTGCTTGGAATACCTGGCTCTTTCATTTTTCTAGTTTTGTAACTTTGGGCAAGACATCATTCAGTGTCTCTAAGCTTTTATCCAAAAAGTGCAGTAATTATAGTACCCTTTTAGGATCCTTTTGAGCATAACATGGTATCCATGTAAATGAAGAGTTTAGAGTAGTGCCTGGTATGTAATAAGCGCACACTGCCTATTAGCTATTATTTTATATAGGAGTAATTCGAGTGCCTTACAGAAAAGAGAGATTGATATGAAAGACATCGATTTATTTCAGTTTGGGTGTTAATGACCTTTCTGAATAGATGTGCAATTCACAATTGCCTGAATAATAGTTCACACATTCAGATTTACTTTAGTAATTCTAATAATTTGGGAATTTAGCAGAAACTCTTAAATCTAAGATTTTAAGTATACATTTAGACCAGTAAGATTCCCGCCATCCCAAATACTGACATGAAATAAAATGGGTTTCCTTCTATTTTTTATGTGACATTTTCATTTCATAAAACTTAAATTTGGCAAGTAACAACAAATTACAATGGACTTGAACAGATGCATTCTCTTTTAAATTTACATTTCATTTATTTCTTTCTTAAAACAAGTTTCTGAATAATCATGCATAGCTAATCT
Source organism: Rousettus aegyptiacus (assembly GCF_014176215.1). Taxonomy (NCBI): domain Eukaryota; kingdom Metazoa; phylum Chordata; class Mammalia; order Chiroptera; family Pteropodidae; genus Rousettus; species Rousettus aegyptiacus. The sequence goes on from NW_023416310.1 coordinate 81,206,217, forward strand.
GACATCAGGTCTATAGTATGTGCTTAATTCTTTTTTTTTTTAATGCCAAATCACCCAACAAATAGATTAAAAGTTTTTTTAAGTTTATTTTAAAAGACATTTTTTCTTTCAGGAGAGCTCTCGTAATTCATTTTAATTGATAAATCATTTCAGATATTAAATTTTATATTTGGCTCATCAGTGATCAGTAGTATTTCTGCATCTTCTAAAAATGAAGGAGCTCCGATCTTTCTTTAGAGAGCCATGTGTTCTTTCTCAGAAACATTCCAAGCATTGTAATTGAGGTTCCTTTATGCTCGCTAGGAGGAAACTTGGGGTTGAGCACCTATAAATGTGTTGAAATGCTATAAAATTGTATCTCCCTATTCGAACCAAATTAGACAATCATATGTGGGTTGGATAGAAAATTAAGTCTTAAGTCATAAAAGATGTATAAAAGTTAATGAAATATCTATATTTTTAGAACCTTATATGTTTGTTTTTCAGGGCAAACTCTTTGATTCTACAATAGCTGATGAGGGAACGTGGACTTTGGGTAAGGGTAATCTATTATAAATCTTAGAACCTTTTTAAAAATTAATTTTGTCTTAGACCTTTTCCCTGTTATAGTAGGTCCTTTGTCTTTGCAGCTTTGGAAAAATTCAATCAATATAGACTTGCATAGAGTATTAGAAATGTATTGAAAACAATTGTATGTTAAGATAACCTACTGGTTTTTGAAAATATAAAATTTAATGAACTCTAATTTCTTTGTGATTGTTGTTTGTTTAGAGGACAGAAAAATGGTTCGTATTGTTCTTACAAAGACAAAGAGAGACGCAGCAAATTGTTGGACTTCTCTTCTAGAATCTGAATATGCTGCTGATCCTTGGGTGCAAGACCAAATGCAAAGAAAACTTACATTAGAAAGATTCCAGAAAGAAGTAAGTCACATAAATATATGACTATATGTAGCTAAACATCTTAAAATTATAGAATAATAATAATTTGAACTTAAAACTCAAATGTGGTTATAAAAATTATAAAAATTCTGTAGAGGACTTTTTTAAAGCTAAATGGTTAGAAAAATGGCCTTTCTATGTGTGGATTTGATTTTTAAAATATTTTCTTGAGAAGAATTTGTAGTGTAATGATTTCTAAGTTTAAATTTATTTAATGTACATCAGTAATGTATGAATAAACTCAAAAATTCAATCAGTATAGACTTATATAGTGTAAAAAGGTGAAAGGCCCTTTCATCAACATCTCTGCATTCCACGCCTCTCTCATTCTCATCTCATCAACATGTTGGTTTGTTTTGTTTTTAGCATAAATGAAGAATTACACTGTGTATTGTTCATGTTACTTTTTAAATAATATGTCTTGGATCTCTTTCTCTACTAAATCATAGATGAAACTCACTTATTTTAGCTTCTTTAAGGTGTTTTCTACTTTGTATCTTAATAATTTAGCTATTTTTCTTTGATAAGATTTAGATTTCTCCATTCGTGTTTACTATTTAAATCAAAGTTTGTGCTTTCATCTCTGTGAAACTGTTCAAACATTTCTTTAAAATAGATATCGAGGACAAGAATTACTGTATCAAAGCACTGTTAAAGTTTTGATGGATAATTTCAATCTATACAATGACTCCCAATGTATATCTCTAGCCTAGACTTTTCTCCCATATTTTAGACTCACCTATCTAGCCGCCTTTTTAATATCTCCAGTTGGCTAACAGACATATTAAACTCAGCATGTCCAACATAAACTCCTTAACTTGCCTCCCTATTTGTTCTACCTCTCACCTTATCTCAGTTGAAGGAAACTAGTTGTTCAGACCAAACATAAAGTTAGGGAATCATCATTTCCTGTCTGTCTCTCTCATCCTATCCATTTTGTCAGGAAGCTTTTCTGGTATTGCCTTCCACAGATATTTAGAATCTTACCATTTCTTACCACCAACTCTGCTACCACTCTGAAGACTACCTCTAACGTCTTGTCTAGATTACCTGTAATTCTTTTTTTCATTTCTACCTTTGTCTTTTCAAAATAGCAGTTAACACAATCTTCTAAAACACAAGTCAGATTACATCATTTCTCTTCTCAGAACTCCTTCACTGTGGTAAAAGACAAGGTCTTTTATAAGGCTCTATCTGATCTGGTCTTCCATGGTCTCTCTGACCTCCTGTCTTGTCTCCCTTAATCATTCTGCTCTAGCCATACAGGCCTTTTTGCCATGTCTTAAACACGTCAGGCCAGTCCTTTGACTGCAATGCTCTTTTCCCAGAGCTTGGCTAATTTCTTCACTGTTTTCAAGTCATTGCTCATTGAGCATTCTTTGAGCTTTGATTATCCTATTTAAAAACTGTAATGTCTTCATTTCCCTTATTTTGCCCTACTTTTCTCTCTTTTATATCACACTTAGCCAACTTTTAACATATTAGCTACCAACTTTTAATATACTAGGTAAGGGGCCTACAAACTATGGCCCATGGGTCAAATCCAGCCCACTGCCTGTTTTTGAAGTAAAGTTAGTTCTACTTTAACATAGTTATGCTTATTTGTGTGTTGTCTTTCATACAGCAACAGCAGAATTAAATAGTTATGGTAGAGACTATATGGCCTTCAAATTCTAAATTATTTACGACTTGGCTCTTCACAAAAAAGTTTGCTGACTCCTGCACTAGATAATTTAATGGTTTATCCTGAGTGAGCTCCCGTTAAAATGTAGCTCCACCAAAGCAGAGATCTTTGCTCAGTCTTGAATTTCACATGCCTCTAATGATGTCTCCTAAACAGTAGGAACTCAATAAATAAAATGCTATTCAGAAAGACTAAGGCCTTGAAGTAGTGCGTACTTCATAGGATTGTTATGAAAATTAAATGTACACTTATATGTAGAGCTTTTAGAACCCATTCTGACATAAGGTTTCAAATATGCTAGTGATTTTAATGCTAGCTATTGAAATCTCTTTATAAACAGATATTAAAATGTGCCTTTGCCCATAGACTTGTGTACATTATAGTACATACAGTGATCTTCTAAGTATTTATAAGTCTGAAAATTGGAAAATACTTCATAGTTTTAAGTTCCATTTTGGTGATTACAATGACGTTCGGTATCTTTTTATATGTTTATTGGCCATTTAGAGTTTGTGTCACTTGCCATTTTCATATTACAATTTTCTTTTTGGGTTACTTATATATTTCCTTATGTTTTATCAAAATTTTTTTGTATTTCTTTTAGAATCCTGGTTTTGACTTCAGTGGAGCAGAAATCTCAGGAAACTATACTAAAGGTGGACCAGATTTCTCAAATCTTGAGAAATAACCTCTATTTTTTTTGCTACATGCTATGGATCCTAGTGGATGTTGCCAACTTGGTCAAAAGAACAGATTATGTGGTGGAAGAAAAATGTGGATGCCGACAGTTAACAAATTGCAAAATATATTTAATTATGGTTCTAAAAATTGCATTCAAATATATTTTACATAGGAAACATCTTAAATACTGTGGGGATTATTCTATTGATATATGGTAACTTAATTGAACTTGTTTTTGCTCAGCATGAAGTTTTATATGCTGCATTTTACTAATTTCATATTTAATTTGTATTTTTATTACAGAACAATATATTAGAGTATAAATCATGTGACTGACAGGGTGCCTTCAGGGAAAATGAAGGTTTTCTTTTTTTTCAATAAGTGTGATACAGGAATAATGTTCAATAAACTTTTCTAAATAGGAATTGTGTACCCCTTTGTTCAAGTATACTAATTCACACAAAGAAATTATATTACTGAAAAAATTTTTTTAGAAAGGAAAAAAACAATTCACAGATACACTCTGAGTAAGTTAATTTTGAGTTAATGAAAATTTCTGAATTAGTATATTATTTCTTGAGAGATGACTTTATGTCAAAAAGTTGAAAAATAATTAAAAACCTAACAGTAGTAATGGATTTAATACAAAGGAGATTTGCTGAAGTGAATGTGGTTATTGGGTGAGTTCCATCATTAGTGACAGAAAACAAATTATGGTCAGTGATTATAAGTAAATAACAGTCATTTTGATCTTCAGTGATCCAGACATATAGGTAAGAAATTTTACTTCATCTTCTTTACATCCTTTCTAATTAAAAAAAATATATATATATTATAAACAATCTCTGATATACAGAGAAATTACAAGTAAAGTACACAGAATTTTTTTTCCTGAACCATTCGTGTGTAAGTTTATGGCATGATGCCCCATCTCATCTGAGTACGTTCGTGTGTATTTCTTTGAAAGGACATGTTTTACGTGACAATGCAACCATTAAAATTAGGAAATGAGCATTGACACATTTTGACCTTCTACGCAGACCGCTATTCCATTCAGGTTTAATTGATTGTTCAAATAATGTCTTTTACAGTAAAGGGTCCAATCAGAATTGTGCCTTTCCTTTAGATGTCATATGTTGTTAGAACAAGTCTTCATTCTTTCCTCACAAAACCCTTGGCACTTCTGAAGATTACAGGCTAGTTTTGTACATCTCTCATTTTGATTTTTATCTGATGTTTCTTCATGATTAGATTCAGGTTATGCATCTTTGGCAAGAATGTTAAACAAGTGATGCTTCTTATTGCATCTGGTCATGAGTTCATAATTTCATTTTGTCCTTTTGTTGATGGTATTTACTTTAGATCACTGATTAAGTGGTGTCCATTGTAAAGCCACTCTAGGTTTATTCTGTGGAAGGTAGTTTCAAAGTACTGCCTTGTTTTTCATCAAATTTTCATTTTATATCTTTATAGACTCATAATTTTCTACTTTATTCGTTGGGTTAAATCTATTATTCCCATTACTTTGGTGCTCAAAAATTTTCTAGATTTGGCCAGTGGAAGACTGGTCTAGGTGATTTCTTTATCCTTTTGACATGTCTGCATCATTATTTGAGCAATTTCTTACTCTCTGTCACACGATATACCAGGCCTATTATGCTTTCCCTGCCGTAGTCCAAGAATCAGCCATTTTTCCAAGGAGTTCTGGTTCTCTTTAATGAAAAATATTTTTTTAGAAGTCGAGACCTGTATGCTGGTGAGCAATTCCTGATGATGTGTGTAAGTAGTGCATACATTTACATTTATGTGTTTATACATCAACAACCATGCGTTCACACATAAAATTCTATTTTTAATCTCATGAGATTCATTTTCGTTTTCACCTTTTCTGTAACTTTTCAACAGTAAGAAACCTTATTCCTATTATCCTTAATATATTTGGTTCCCTGTTCGAGGCCATCCACCTACATGAATGCTTTTGTCACTCTCTTCAGGCTCCAAAACCCTCCCTCTGCCAAGCAGAAATATCTTTCTCACTTGGGTTGAACCCTAACACTCCACTGTGGGCCACTGAAGCCCAGCCACACCATTTGTCAAGATGCTTGTCTTGTTCATGTTATCTAATAACTTTAGAAATGAATTGTTGAGGAAGAGGCGTTTTTTTCTTTTAATTGGCTTCTCATTTTGACATTAAAAAATTATATTTTGAATAAACATACAGTAAAATTAATATTTTTGTGGATTTTAACATACAGATGTGTTAGCTCCAAAATTAGATTGAACAGGTCAGTCAGCACAAAAATTCCTTATGTGAGATTGGACTTCAAGAATTCCATATAAATAGAATCATATATAATCTTTGTTTAAAATCAGTTTTATTGAGATATAATTCGCATACCATACGTTTCACCCATTTCATATGTATTAATTCAGTGGTTTTTAGTATAGTCATATGTATTCAACCATTATCATAGTCCTCATTTTCATTACCTCAAAAAGAAATCCCATGCCTTTTAGCTGTCGTCTTCCCCCCATTTCCCACCCCAAGCAACCACTGATTTACTTTTCATCTCATAAATTTCCCTGTTTTGGGCATTTCATATGCATGACTAATAATATATGGTCTTTGTTTACTGGCTTCTTTCACAATATGTATTTTAGAAGTTCTTCCATGTTATGTGCCACTACTTCATTCTTTTTGTATGTATGGCTAAAATCTTGTGTGACTAACACACATTGTTTATCTGTCAGTTGATGGACATTTGGGAAATTTCCACCTTTTGGCTATTATGAATAATGTTATAAACGTTCAAGTGCAAGTTTTTTTTATGTGCAGTTATTGTTTAGGCTATTTTAAGTATCTTTGCCTTTCTGTATAAAGTTTAGAATCAGCTAGTCTATAGCTACAAAAAGTCCTACTGGGGTTGGTTGGTTTGTTTGTTTCCATTGGAATAGTGTGTAAGTCTTCCAGCCTATGAACATGGGATCTCCATTTAGGATCTCTTTGATTCAGTCATCAGCATTTTGTGGTTTTCGGCATATAGAACCTTTACATCTTGTGTTAGATTTGTTCTTAAGTGTTCATTTTCTGAAGCTGTTGTAAATGATATATTTTTTTGAAATGTTCTTTTCTAATTGCACATTGCTAGTGCTTAAAAATATGTTTGATTTATATTTGTTGACTTTGTATCCTGTGACCTTGTTAAAGTCACATATTAGTTGTAGGTTTTTGTTGATTCTTTGGAATTTTCTGCATAAACCACAAATAAGAACAGTTTTGTTTGTTCTAGTCTCTTGGTCTTTTCTTTTTCTTTCCTTATTGCTCCTCCTAGACCAGAAGTGATGAAAGCAGCCATCCCTGTCTTGTTCTGGATGTTTCTAAAGCATTCAGTAGTTTACCATTTTGTTAGCTGTAGATTTTCATAGATGACCATTATTAGATTGAAGAAATTCTCATCTATTTCTAATTAGCTGAATTTTTCTTATGAGATTTGAATGTTCTCAAATGCTTTTTTTGTGTTGATTATACATTTTTTAGATGGTTAATGTGGTGGGTTATATTGATTGATTTTCAACCAGCTTGCATTCTCCCCCTCCCTTCCCCCCATTCTCAACTTGGTCATGGTGTATTATTCAATTTATATATCTGGATTTAATTGTTGAGGATTTTTATGTCTGTTCATTTGTGATATTGGTCAACAGGGTGTTTTTTTTTTTTGTATTTATCTTGATTTGGTATCAGGGTGATGCTAGACTTATAAAATGAATCAAGAAGTGATTCTTCTAATTTGGAAGAGATTTGTAGGGTTTGTGTAAAGTCTTCTGTAAATGGGTTTTGTGATTTGCCAGTATGGTTTTAAATAATGGAGTCAGTTTTTAAAAATAATTATAGTACTTATTCAGATTGTTTAATTTATTTAAATTTTGTCTTTTATGGAATTGATCCATAGAATGAATCAGTGAGCATAGATTTGTTTGTGGTATCTCCTTAGAATCCTCATAACGTCTTTAGAGTTTGTAGTGACCTCTCTTCCATTCCTAAGTTTTGTCATTTGTCTTTTTGTCAATATAGCTAGAGGTTTATTGATTGTATTGCTGTTTTCAAAGCACTAAGTTGTTTTTGGTTTTTTTCCCTTGTTTTTTTATTGTTTTTTTTTTTAAACCTCTCCTTTTTAATGACTTTCTTCCTTTTACTTGCTTTGGGTTTATTTTGCTTTTTCTAGTTTCTTAAAATGGAAGCTTACATTACTGAGACTCACCCCCCCCCCCCATCCTCCAATAAAAGCATTGATGCTTATACATTATTTCCTAAGCACTGATTTAGTTCTATTCCATTTATTATGGTATTTTCATTTTAATTTAGTTTTAAATATATTATTTCCCTGGAGACTACACCTTAGAACCATGAATTAGAAGTCTGTAATTTCCAGTGTTTAGAGAGATTTTTCCCTTTATTTCTAGTTTATGATCAGAAACCATACTTTGTATGACTTCAGTTCTTTTAAATTTCTTAAGGTTTTATGCCCCAGGATATGGTCTATGTTGGTGAGTGTTCTATGTGCACTTGAAAAGAATGCTTATTCTGCTATTTTAGGATGAAGTTTCTTTGTCCAGTAGATACAGTTGGTTGGTGGTTTTACTCAGCTCTTCCACATCTTTGCTGATTTTCTGATAGTGAGGAGTGTTTTAAGTAGTTATAATTGCAGCTTTGTCTATTTTTTCTTTCATTGCTGTCTTTTTTTGCTTTTATTTTAAGCTCTGATGTTAGGTGCATAAGTATTTAGGATTGCCATGTCTTCTTTGGTGAATTAATTTTATCATTATTCAATGTCCCTCTTTTTCACTGCTCACTTTGATTGCTCCTAAATCTACTTTGTTGGATTAATAAAAAATTGGCTTATCTTGTAATTCATCTTATTTAACTTATGCTTAGTTTTTGGTTTATGAAAAATTATAGGTTTCACAGAGTAAGCAATAACACATTTTATAAACAGTTAATGTTAGTATAACATAGGGAAAGTAAATTCTCAAGTGTTCTATGATCATTGATGTGGCCAGTGGTTAAGAGCACAGCCTTTGGGTCAGAACTGCCTGCATTTGAACCCCACCTCTAAGTACCAGGTATGTGACCTTGAGCTAATAATCACTTACCTTTTCTGTGGCTCATTTATAAATGGGGATAACCTCAAATTTGGAGGATTATGTAAGATGATTCATGTAAAATATCTGACAGTAGCACCTGACAGTAAAAACTACTGTACTGTTGCTAACCACAATTATTAGATCAGAAATTTAGGTAGTATGTTGCACAATCGGAAATATATATAAGGTTCAAGTGCCCTTTTTAAAAATAACACTTGTGAAAAGGAGTTATTAAATATCTAATCTGAGTCAAGTGCAAAAGGAACCTTTTTTTGTTTTTCTTTCATCAGTAACTCCTTGTAGTATCCACTTTTATGTCGTTAGTTTAATTAAACATGAACATTCAAAATTATATATTGTGTCAGCTCAATAATAACTATCAATTGATCTAAGCAGACTAACACAATACTTGGCAGTTACCTGTTCTTACCAACCACCTTGCTGGAATGCTGTTTAACTAGGTGAGAAGGTTTGCACAGAACTTCAGATGTGCTGACTTTAAGGTGAATTTGTATTAAGGATATCCACAGTAGTGACAAATCTAATGACAAAAGTGACTGCAGTAAATAAAAATCCACTTTTTTAATGCACACTAAGCATATGTGTCATCGTGTATCTGTTTTAAAAAACCATTAGCGAGTAGAGCATTAAGTAGTAATCGCCATACATTTAAAGATTTTGTTTCTCCTATCATGCATCTTACTTTAGTGTTACATTTAAATATACTAAGTAGAGAGAGCTTCTTCTGCCATCAACATTGCCAAGATAGTTATTAAATCAGAAGAGGGATAAATAAAAAACATAATGCATTTCAGTAACTTTATTGAAATGTGTATCCCTCAGAACCAAAACAATGGTAGTTGGTTTGGGTACCTCTGCCAACTCAAAATTAACACTGGTATAATCAAAAGATATTAGCCTTTTGGGAAAACTGAAAAGTTATCTACAAAATATGGTTTACAAAAGTATAAGATACACTGTGGTTCTTTGGTTTATTTTCCAGTGCATATTTACCCTTAACATGATGTTAAAATTGGGTACAGCCATCCTGGATGGACTCAGGCTACAGATTGCATTGAGTAACCATTTACAACACTTTTAACACTGTATATCTCTTTATATTCACTGACTTAATAGAAAATCCTGAACACTACCTCAGCAACCTCAAGATTATGAAGACACTTATTTACTTAAGACTTTCTGTTGGCACAGCAGGGGCAATTAGTGAAAGTATTGTTTCTTCATTTTAAACAAAATTCTAAATTAGAAGCAATGGCAGTTTTATAAAAAGTCCTTAGTAAAAACTTCTAGGGTGTTAAATCCCCAAGTTTTCAGAGTGACGTTAATTTATTTTGAGTTACTAATACAACAAAAATGGATTGAAGCATATTTTGTATAAAAACATTTTTATCATAGGTATAAACATCACCTGCTTTCTATAAAAAATTTTAAGTGTATTTCCTGGATAAAGTCCACATCTCTGGGTTATCTATTCCTTGCATTACGGGTGCCAAGAAACCATTTTCACTGCCTACAGTAATGACCCTTGTTATGCCTTAAAAGTGCATTCGTGAAATGTTTTGATGTAAACCTCATAATTTAAGATTAAAGTTTATACCAAATAGGTTACCATTTTTAATACCACCTAAATATACTGACCCAAATAGAAAGTTGGGTCAGCATCAGAAATGAAGATTCACAGTTTACCTTCCTAGACTTGTCATTAGCATTTCACATTTATGCTCTTGGCTTTGTTTGTATACCCCACAGGTAAACTCAAATTTAAGCATAATTTCACTATAGCATGATGTTAATTAGGCAGTTTTCCCAAATCTGAGAACATCAGTGCTAATCTAGTTGTGATGTTTTGAGGCTTCACAGCTTAAATCCACGACAACATGGAATCCACAGCTCAGGATTGTAGAGAAAGGCTTCAGAGGAGTTTGTTTTAATAATCCTATTTAAACAAACAAAGAATCAAGTTATCAGAAGTCCACCAAACAAATATTACTGTTAAAAATGAACTATTTATATCTAAGATTTATAATCATGCCATATGTAGATTTGCTAAATGTTAGTTTTAAACAGGAAAAAAGGTTAAATCACTGAGTTAGATTTAGATGTAAAGAATGTATATGTCAGTGACAACTGCATTTAACTACTTTCCAGTGTTCCAATTGCTATAGCAATGATAAACAACTATAGGGTTGGGATACCCTGGCATTTTTCAGACACCCAATGTGAAATCCATCTGCCATACTTAACATTTTCTTTAAGTATAAATCCAAGATCATACTGATTTTGCTTATAAGCTTAACAGTCTCAAATTATGGTTCAAACTTTTGGTCCTATTATGTTACTGAGGCTTGTGTAACTTTAAGTGAGCCAGAGCTTGAGTCTACATATAGCAAAATAATGTGTGATTAAGAATCACTGTTTTAATGCTACTTTTAAAATTCAGGTTATTAAAGAGGGTGCTGTTTTCTAAACTGATAATTTTAAAACATAGCTAATGTACATATCAAAGGTTATATAATTCCTTACTCTTAGGGTGTTGTGTCTTCAATACAGTAAATGCCCTTAAATATTAGCTGACTAGATCAGTGAAGTCATTTTTCCATTTGGTATTCCAACTCCATTTTGTTTATTTTGAAAATAACTCAGATTTTAATTCTTGAATTGTAGAAGAAAATTATAGCATTAGAAAATTTTCTTTATATGGAGAGTAACTATGAACTAAATTTACCAATTAAGGGACCGTTTCAGGAATTGTTGGAAGGTGGGTTATCCTGTAGTAACTATGCTTCAGTTGCCTTGCAGTACGCCCAGAAACGATCCATTTCAACTTCTGAACATTTGGTTTGGAACACTTGTTTGATGAATATTCAGTTAAACACTTGGATACAAGCTCTTGCCAGAAGGTCAAATCTCTGCCATTTATCTGTACATACATTTAAAAACATATGTTAATTAAAAGTCGTATGGTGTTTAACTATAGTAATAATTGCAATCTTATTAACACATACCCTTGTCAAAAAAATTTGAGGATAAGCTATTTAAGTTTCAAACACATGGTATCTCATTTTATTTCAGGAGGCAGTACAAGTAGTTTAGTTTCTTTTATAGCTGTTAACAGGATTTACACAATGACATACCTTGGAATGTTTCTGAAGACATCCTACTCCTTCTGTTAATTCTACACACTTCTGTGCTTGGATCTCCAATGCAATGATAGACAATGCCAATACAGAAGGCTAAAAGAGATAAATTTTAAAGTAAATGTTGAATATAAAAACAGGTATATATAAATAGTTTTACTCTTTATATGAAGTATACCTTTGCTTTAGAAAATATGATCCTGCAGTGGCATGCCTTAAGTTGAGCTTCTAGTCTTTCAAAATTAAGGCTATTCCTCCTTTAAAAAGAAAATGAGAGATTAATTTTATTTTACTAATTTTATATCTAGCCAAAAGACAAATTTTTAAAAAAAACACTGACGTCAATTTGAAAGTTTATGTACACTTTTCATAGAGAATAAATTATTTAAGGTAAAGACCTTAATGTCTCTAAACCTTTCCTTTAGAGACATTAATTCCTTAAGGATATCACACATGAATTTTAAATGATTTGGGCCCAAAATTAAAAGGTATAATGCCACAACTATAAAGGCTTCTTTTCATTTTAATATGTTTCTGTAACTACTGAAGTTCCTTTCTCCACATAGATGATTACCCACTAGAGTCTATAAATAATCTATAAATAGAAAACAGTATAAATAAAAGTTGAAATGTTCTTTAATCCCAAGAATTAGCCTTCAGTCTTCAAGAAGCTTTTGATAACTGCAAGTCTTCTCACTTCTGCTGGACAGTGAGGTGAAATTCAAGGAGCTGCAGCTGCCATTTTACTTATTTTGAATTGGAATTCTCCCAGAATACTGATTTTAAGCAACATTCAGACAATACCACTCTGATTTCTAAATCTTTGTTCAAAACAAAATCACATACCTTTCAAATGGCAAGTTTTCTTGAATGAGAGAATAATAGAGTTGCAGAAATTGAAAGGCAGTAGTAGCTTTGACTTTCCAACACACCTTCTCCAACACAATCTTTTCCATTCTCATCAAGTCTGAAACTGTGAACCTATATTGGCTTATTCGGATCAAGTCAGTTGCCAGTGGGACATTCCTTTCTTCTTCTATTGATTTTACAGCCAAGTAGAAGCAGCTCAGTCCCACACACCCCAGGTGCTTGGGCTGTACCTAAAAAGACAAGCCCATGTGTTTATCTTATTTCAATAAAAAGGATAATCTTGAATTCAGACCCATCATTATAAAAAACGTGTCTGAGGTATATTTCTCAACTAAGAGGGAATTAACAAAATCAATTATAGCCTATCGACCCACTTGGAAACGATTTT